>NC_141691.1:323257536-324457536 GCF_964263255.1 Lissotriton vulgaris | reverse complement strand
AATGTTATGTGCAGTGTAGTAATTTAGTGCCTTCCTGATAACTTGTACAGCACACCTGGGTTATGGTTGAATTAGAAGTGGTTGTTAATTTAATGGTAAACACACATCCACCGATCATGGGAATATCTTTTGGGTGTTTTTTTGTGTGGACATTTGCTGAATCGCCATCTGTAGCATGATGAGTTCCAACAGAAGGAACAGTCAGGTCTTTATTTCGAGAGTTCTAGCAAAGTGATTTGAGAATTTTATTATTCATATTGAGAGAAAGTTTCAATGTCTGGTGGTCTGTACTGCATAGGATAACCTACTTATGTGGATTGCCTGAAGAAGCCCTGCCCATCATGTGAAGTACCTTATAAGAAGGTAGGTGCAGACTTTTATTGCTGTATAGTTCATTGTGCAATGCAGGAGCCATGAAAGATATGCCTGGATTTTTGGAGCCAGTGTAGTGCGCTAAGGACTTAAGTGATATTGGATTTTAGGTCGTAGTACCGATGAAGTATGGCAGTGCTGTAGTCAACAAAAGAGAAAAGCTGGGCTTAAGGTATAATATATTTGTGCAGCCTATACTGGAGAGCAGTATCCCAAATTTAGTCTGTATACACTGGGGAACCCCAGGAAGGGGAAGATAGCTTATGTAGTCTGAGGATTGAGAGCGAAATCCGAATCCATGGTCATTCATGTTCAGTACAATTCTGTAAGTCGTTTAGATGGTTCCAAATTCTCACAGCTATTTGGAGCACCTAGGAAAGGCAGACCATGTACTGCAGATGAGGATCCCTGTTTTTGAGGCGTTGAATTTAAGGTCGTCTACTGCAGCAGGCGTGGATCCAAGGAGGACATATATGTAGTTTTTTTCGAGTTTCAGGAGGATCTGGGTAGGAGGAGTCTGAATGGTTTGCTGATGTCTGCAAGAGTACACAAGACATCAATTAAAGAAATGTGATGGTAAAACGTTGCTTGTTGTTTTTCATGAAGGTATTAAGAGATGCAGTCTGATGCAGCCCTGAGGTGTGGCGCCGCAGCCAGGGTGACTGACTCCGGAATCTGGGGATCACGGTTCCATCCCCGGGGCCGGCGGCAGGTTAGCCCAGCACCATGTGACTCTGGGCAATAGCTTGCTTAATCTTCCTGACGGCCCCCAGCGCCTAGAGACCCTAACGGGTGATGGTTCGCGCTTTACAAATGTGGATTATTATTATATTCTGAGTTTCACCATTCTATGCAGTAGAGTTTGATGGAAGACTGTTAAATGCTGGAGAGATGTCAAGTAAGAGGAATAAGGGCAGATAGTTGCTTAAAGGCTATTCTCACAGTTAGTTTTTCATGAAGTCTCCACTGGTAATTGGTATAAAGTTAGCTATCCCACAACCTATTTCCATTGGAAAATGCAACACCCAAAATGTTCATTTGTGGCAGTTGTGACGGAAAAGTCCTTTGTATGGTAATGTACGTGCACCCCTGCCCTGAGTGCCAAACTGTATTGATGCTGATTTTTGTTGTCAGGTGTTTTATATGAAGTTATTATATATATATATATATATATATATATATATATATATATATATATATATATATATATATATATATATATATATATATATATATATATTTTATGTTGTGATTCGCAACTGTCTCGTGCTGCTGTCGCGAGACACATGGAACACGTTCTTGTGTGTTCTATGGGCTCGTGTCAGGAGAGAGACGGTTGACATGGGAGGGTGGGCTACGGAGCAGACTAGAAGCCTCTATCTGTGATGAGCTGCAAACCTAATTCAAGCTACTCTAAGGTGTACGTGACTTTATCCACATCAATTTGGCGACGATTGCTTGTGCCTCATCACTGTGAGGTGGAACCTATGCATTTGTCTACGTTTGAAGACTTCAAATGAACCAACGTATTTTGTTCCTTCAATTACTGCTATGACCTAGTGTACGTATTGAGAAGCTATGGCATAAAGGTACTGTTCTAGTTTATTTTCACTTACTCGTAATCACAGTGACAAGCGCAATACCTATTTGTGACCACAGGTGAGGAGTGCGTGATCCCTCTCTTGCGCACTACGTCAGTCTCCTCTCCTGAGCTGCGTGCGTTACGTCATTCGCCGCTCTTTATGCTGTACATGACGCCATTTTGGTAAGTTTGCATCTTATCTAGACAGTGTGTGTCACACAGCATTTATTGTGTTAACGTCAGCGACTTTCACCCAGTGTTGTTCTACTTCGGCAGTGTTTCCTCAGCATCTACACACTCAGCGGTGATCAGCACACCTATGCTAGGTGAGTTTTGTTTTCTTTCTTCCATTATTAATGATTGGTGATCTGCATAGCTCTATTTTACCGATGATCATACTATGGGGATTTGCACACCGCTACCAAGGCAAATCACACTATTGTGATTTGCACATCATTTCATTTGCGTCTTATTTATTATATGGTACTTCTAATGTTTTACTGATGATTGATGTTCTACACATCGGTAAATTAATGCAAATTATATAACTTTGATTTTTACTTCTCATTGTACGCATCAGTGTTTGCAAGCATAGTTATTTGTCGCAAAGTGCAGCATTATATTTTTGAGTTCATCAACCTGATGGTAGATCGGTCATTAGTTTGCTTTTCAGTTTAGCATACACAGTTCTCGTGGATACATTCTATACTTAGCTATCAGGTTACATTAATAGGGCAGCCAGTCATTTTTGTAAGAAGGGGAATCCTCTAGTGGATTGCGATTTTTGACAATTATATTAAAGCTATAGATGGTTTGCGTTTACCTGCTTCTAGGAAAAAAGCTTTATTGTTAAATTGTTTCATTAAGGAGGGTCAATAAGCTTTTAAATGTTTTCCGAAAGTAATGGGAGCTGATGGTCAATTCATTGAGAATCCTTATTTAGAAGCTAAAAATAGGTTGGGAAAGTACTATTGTATGTCTATATTGTCATTAAACAACGCACGTTTATTCTTTACCACAGAAAGAGAGACAGTTGATCAGATGGTTACGCGATTGAGAGAATTGGAAACCAGATGTGATTTTGGTCCCATGACAGATCAAATGATTTGATACTAATTGGTAGTACAATGCAAAAACAAAATAATGCAAGAAAGACTGTGGGCAGCCAGATATCTCACTTTGCAAGAAGCTATTGACATAGCGAAATTGTAGAGGAGACAGACAGATGCGTGCATGAGAGAAAAGCAAAGACTAGAACTAAGGAGACATTGTTCATGTAGTTTGAAAAAAAGAAGAGCATCTGTCTGACAACAAAGCTAAACAAAAAAAGTGAATACAAGGCACCTGTGGTCAGGCCCAAAGCCAAAGCTGTAGTGGATTACAGAAGCAAATTTAATGGTGGCTTTAGGTGTGGGAGGGTGAGTCATATTGCAGATTTTAGAGGTTGTTTTGTGAAAGACCAAGATTGCAGGAAATGCAGAAACAGAGGTGGAGAAGCTATATTTATTGAGGAGTTTGTAGAGACTCAATTTGAGTTCAAAGAAAGGAAAGCTGTGGGCACAATGTGTGTAAATTTTGGAAAAGGCAATGGACAGAGTTTCTGAATGATGCAGAATTCTCCTACCCAGTCAAGAGATCAGGGCTTGATCCATCACCGTTTTTTAGCTCACTGCACCATCCCAGCTCAGAACCTGGCTATATGCAAATTAGTCTGTTCCTGTCCCAGTGCATGATGGGAACAGGGCAAACCAAACTACCAAGCCAATTCTTATACTGGGAAGTGGACAAGCTTCCGGGGACCGGTTTCTGGCATTTCAGCCGTCGTCGGCCCGGCTTGCTTGAATCCTGATGGTGCAATGAGCAAGGGACTCACGTCTGAGTATACCCTCCCACACTTAGTGTGGATAAAATCAATTTTGGAAAAGGTGATGGACAGAGTTTCTGAATGATGCAGAATACTCCTACCCAGTCAAGAGATCAGGGCTTGATCCATCACCGTTTTTTAGCTCACTGCACCATCCCAGCTCAGAACCTGGCTATATGCAAATTAGTCTGTTCCTGTCCCAGTGCATGATGGGAACAGGGCAAACCAAACTACCAAGCCAATTCTTATACTGGGAAGGAGACAAGCTTCCGGGGACCGGTTTCTGGCATTTCAGCCGTCGTCGGCCCGGCTTGCTTGAATCCTGATGTTGCAATGAGCAAGAGACTCACGTCTGAGTATACCCTCCCACACTTGGTGTGGATAAAATCAATTTTGGAAAAGGTGATGGACAGAGTTTCTGAATGATGCAGAATACTCCTACCCAGTCAAGAGATCAGGGCTTGATCCATCACCGTTTTTTAGCTCACTGCACCATCCCAGCTCAGAACCTGGCTATATGCAAATTAGTCTGTTCCTGTCCCAGTGCATGATGGGAACAGGGCAAACCAAACTACCAAGCCAATTCTTATACTGGGAAGGAGACAAGCTTCCGGGGACCGGTTTCTGGCATTTCAGCCGTCGTCTGCCCGGCTTGCTTGAATCCTGATGGTGCAATGAGCAAGGGACTCACGTCTGAGTATACCCTCCCACACTTAGTGTGGATAAAATCAATTTTGGAAAAGGTGATGGACAGAGTTTCTGAATGATGCAGAATACTCCTACCCAGTCAAGAGATCAGGGCTTGATCCATCACCGTTTTTTAGCTCACTGCACCATCCCAGCTCAGAACCTGGCTATATGCAAATTAGTCTGTTCCTGTCCCAGTGCATGATGGGAACAGGGCAAACCAAACTACCAAGCCAATTCTTATACTGGGAAGGAGACAAGCTTCCGGGGACCGGTTTCTGGCATTTCAGCCGTCGTCGGCCCGGCTTGCTTGAATCCTGATGGTGCAATGAGCAAGGGACTCGCGTCTGAGTGTACCCTCCCACACTTAGTGTGGATAAAATCAATTTTGGAAAAGGTGATGGACAGAGTTTCTGAATGATGCAGAATACTCCTACCCAGTCAAGAGATCAGGGCTTGATCCATCACCGTTTTTTAGCTCACTGCACCATCCCAGCTCAGAACCTGGCTATATGCAAATTAGTCTGTTCCTGTCCCAGTGCATGATGGGAACAGGGCAAACCAAACTACCAAGCCAATTCTTATACTTGGAAGGAGACAAGCTTCCGGGGACCGGTTTCTGGCATTTCAGCCGTCGTCGGCCCGTCTTGCTTGAATCCTGATGGTGCAATGAGCAAGAGACTCACGTCTGAGTATACCCTCCCACACTTAGTGTGGATAAAATCAATTTTGGAAAAGGTGATGGACAGAGTTTCTGAATGATGCAGAATACTCCTACCCAGTCAAGAGATCAGGGCTTGATCCATCACCGTTTTTTAGCTCACTGCACCATCCCAGCTCAGAACCTGGCTATATGCAAATTAGTCTGTTCCTGTCCCAGTGCATGATGGGAACAGGGCAAACCAAACTACCAAGCCAATTATTATACTGGGAAGGAGACAAGCTTCCGGGGACCGGTTTCTGGAATTTCAGCCGTCGTCGGCCCGGCTTGCTTGAATCCTGATGGTGCAATGAGCAAGGGACTCACGTCTGAGTATACCCTCTCACACTTAGTGTGGACAAAATTGATTTTGGAAAAGGGGGTGGTATGTCTCAAGGGATGGTCCCTGTAGTTTGAGGTTGGTATAGCAAAATGATTTGCATGTAGTCCTTGACCCTAGTTCAAAAGAACTAGTGCTGTCTATACAGAAGTGAGCAACAATAATCAAAAGAGAATAGATCACTTGTCCTGTCAAATCAGGGTCTTTATTGAGATCATATAAAAAAAACCTCATCAAATATACACAGGCCGTTGGTGGTATATCTTGATTCTCCGCTTAGGTGTAACGTTTCAGCATCATCATATGGTTTTGATTTTGTAATATGCTGTCCTCCACTTGGAGGTAGACCAACTGATTTTCAGTAGTGTCTAGAGATAAAAACAGTGAAAAAGTGCAAGTGCTCAAGTGTAAATTGGTTAAAATTCTCTACTTCACTCTATAGCGCCAAAATTTTATTCCAAGAAAAGTGAGGTGAGAAAGTAAAAAACAAATTTGGTGCGATTGTAGACCCAGTTACTAGCCTACCGCACTATTGGGTTGACATGTTTCAGCCTCCTTGTAATTCTCAAGGCTTTCTTCAGGAACGAATTTTTTAGGTAACTTATTGCAGCCCCCAATATCAGTGGTTAACTTACCACTCACTTTGTAAACTCAGATCTGTAGTATCTGAGTATTTGGCATGTTTTCTCCTGGGTGCCGCCGAGCAGTAAGGGCCTTGTCCCGATCCGACAAGTCTAGGACTTGTTCTGGCTCTGCGCTGCATCCCGTTACGCTGCACAGAGCCAGAACAAGTCCGAAGAAATATCGTAAGACCTGGGGCAAATGAATGGGTCAAATAACGGTATTTTGCTTTGCTTGCTTGACTGTATGTGCTACCTGGGACATGTTGAGGTCATGAGGTACAAGGGTTTACAATCTAATCAAATGTGGGATTTCTTTTCCTTACTGTACTGTGCTGCTCTGCTGGTCTTTTTACCATGTCTAAACTCAATACATTTTTCACAAAAAAATAGAAGGTTCTAAACCCATTAGAAATAGATTGAGGATTCCGGTTGCTACTCGGAGTGAAATGAAAGAGATGTCTGACATGAAAAAAGAAGGAGTCATTGAGCCAGTGGAGGTGGACAAATGTAAATTTTTGTTGAAGGAGATAGAATATTTAGGATGTACAATTTCAGAACATGGTGTGCAGCCTAAAGAAGACTTGTTGTCACCCTTTTCCAGTATTACGTATAACCGGGCACTCCCAAATAGTATGGAAAAATGTGCTTTGGTTGAAACCCCTTACACACAAGTCTGTGGGAGCCCTGCCCAGTTTACATAGCAGTACTCCTGTAGAGTAGGATCTATGCAGCATCCGTAATTGGACAGCCTAAATCTCGCTCTAAGCAACTCCTCCCTTGGGCTTTGTATTGCTTCGGACCAATCATCCTCTTCCAATAACCCAATATCTGTTTCCCAGGTTTCTCGCAGGGTCCTCAGTGGATCAGGTATGTTATTAATTATTAATTATCTTTCTATATATTAAGGTAGTCGCTTTTCCCAGGATCAGGTCCAGCAAAAGCCGGTCCCCTAGTGGGCTATAATCTGGAAGCTGTCTAATTTAGTTTTTAGCTTGGAAGAAACAACTTTGGTAATTAGTGCAGTTAAATCAGGGAAAGCTCCCGGAACTGATAAAATCCCGGGCGATCTAGTGAAGCATGATATAAGTGTCTGGGGACCATATATCAACCATTTATGTAATGCAATAGCTTCGGGTGATCCAATCCCGGATACTTGGAAAGGGGCTGAAGTTATTACAATTTAAAAACAAATTTACAATGCAACAGTTTCGCCTTTGCAAAAGTTTGAGCTTTTGGCATTTCAAATGACAACATTTTTATTTATGTTTTAGTTTTCAAAACAGATAAATAAATGGCATTGTCATTTACAATGCAAATAGCTTAATCTCTCGCAAATCTAACGTATTTACGCGAGTTTGAGCTATTGACATTGTAAATATCGCGTTTTATTTATGTTTCAAAAACACACACAGCCACACACACACAGAGCCACACCCACACACAGAGGCACACCCACATACACACAGAGGCACACACAGAGCCACACACACACACACACAGAGCCACACACACACACAGAGCCACACACACACACAGAGCGACACACACACACACAGCCACACACACACACAGAGCCACACACACACACACAGAGCCACACACACACACACACACAGAGCCACACTCACACACACACAGAGCCACACACACACACACAGAGCCACACACACACAGAGCCACACACACACAGAGCCACACACAGAGCCACACACACACAGAGCCACACACACACACACACAGAGCCACACACACACACACACACAGAGCCACACACACACACACACACACAGAGCCACACACACACACAGAGCCACACACACACACAGCCACACACACACACAGAGCCACACACACATAGCCACACACACACACACACAGAGCCACCCACACACAGAGCCACACACACATAGCCACACACACACACACACAGAGCCACACACACATAGCCACACACACACACACAGCCACACACACACACACAGAGCCAGCCACACACACGCAGGTGTGCGCCAGCGCGCGCCCTGTGAGGTGTTGGACTGATTTGGTGAGAAGGGGCTTTGCCAAAAGTATTGTGAGGAGCTTGGTGGAAATTCTCGACCATGTGCAGGCCCTTCAGGTAATCTGCCCTTCATGCACGCCAGTCAGAGGTGCATCATACTTAGCTAAGATTGTGGTAACCAGTTCGATGCCCCTCCACTTGAAGTTCCCATAGTCCTTAGTGAGCTTCGTCTTGTGAGTTATGGACTTTTTACTTCTGCTGGAACTTGCCAAGTCGTGCGAGGGCCGTGGGCTTCGTGATGGTACAGGTGAGCTTTAGAGCCTCTTTGCGCGTTCTCATCTGGTTTTGCAAGAACAGAGACCTTAGATATAGTCGCCTTCGACCCAGCAACACAGGGCAGCAGCAAATAATGTGCCCTGCTGATTCTGTACGGTACTGACACAGGCGACATCCCTTGTTCCCAGACACACTGTGTTTCCAAAGGGTCCTGAAGGCAGCGCTTGATCTTATCCCACGTGATTTACTATGGGATTTGTTGAGAGGCCTAGGGGTGCCTGGTGATTTACTCGAGCAGATAACAAGGCTACATGAAGACAATTACGCAAAATTAAGATGGGGTCCAAGGGGCGAACTCACTGAAGCAATCCCTATAAAAAGGGTGTACGTCAAAGATGCTTACTGGCACCAACTCTATTTTCCTTGTATGTAAAGGACACCCCCAACTTTTTGAATGGTTGCAAGAATGATGCTCCTAAATTGGGGGGAGATTTGGTGCCAGCTCTTCTATTCGCTGACGGCACCCTATTAGTATCACAAACACCAAAAGGATTGCAATGCCTAATAGACTCCTTTCATACTTATTGTATAATGAAAGACCTTGAAATATACACCAGTAAAACAAGTATATGGCCATAAATCCCCATAATACTTAAAAACAATAAATTAGCATTAAATAGTCAAAAGTTGGAGTATGTGCAGAGTTTTAGTTATTTGGGTATATCTTTGGACACAAAGCTATCCTGGAAGTCACAAATGGAAAAAAGCAAGATAGCTCTGCTCCAAAATTCTCTGCCCATAGTGAAAAAGCACAGGAGCAGTTTTTCCAAAGCAGTTTCCCCAGCAATGGAGGTGTTTAAATATAAAGCCCAAGCAGCTGCACTGTATAGAGCTGAAATATGGCGGCCTTACTGCAAAAAGAATTTTGAAGCGAGGGTAAATACATTTTATAGAATGCTTTTAAGTCTTTTCGTACGAGTAACATTAATTCCAATTACCTTGGATCTTAATGTTTAATGCACTGACCACAATGCCTTACTAAGACCTCTTATATTTTGGGTAAGACTTTGGTCAACCCCAGAATTGCTACATTATAAGGCAGGCCTAGAGGAGATTATGACGTTAGATCAGAATAGAAGCATTCAGTGGCTTAGACATGTTTTTTCATGGTTCAGGAAGTTGGGTCTTTCCCATTTTTGGGACGACCCAACTTCGTTGTCCTTAACCTCAAAGAAACTGCTAAAATCTACCTTTTGGGCCCACATTCAAAATAATGTGCTATATGGTCTACCTAATGGACCGCTAACGACTAGGTTCCTCTTGTTCAAGGACGTAGCACATTTTGAGCCCTTTCTTGATGAGGTGTGGCCTCAATTAGCAAAAACCTTATACATGACATTTAGATATGGTGTACTGTATAAAAACGCAATTACATCACAATGGGCCATCAATCATGCTGGAACAGGCAACAATTTGAGTTCTCTATGCCCATATAAGGTTAAAGAAAATGATTTGCATGTTTTATTCTTTTGTTCTGCATATGTCAAACCTAGAAAGAAATGGATCAAATCCATTTGCATAAACAGGGAATTAGATCTTGTAAAGAGGGAGAAAGAATACTAAAGACTGACACAGCACAAATACTTGTATTTAGTTGAAGTACATTTCTACTAGCTTTTTAAGGGCCAAAGCAGGACTGAAGTTGTAATGAACATGATTAAGCATTCCCAGAGTAACATTTAATGAATTTAGCTCGTGCATGTTGGTAACAAGGAAGTCTTGATTGTGCATTATACTAATCAGGAACTATTATTAATTGTTTTTAAATGTATTAGGAATGGAAGCACATACAATTGGATGATGAAATAGGGGTTTTATATCACTGTTATCTTCATTTTTATTCTTATGCTTATTTTAATATATTTATAAGCGTATTTATGTTCTTAGTTAGAGTGGCAATAGGCCATACACAAGCCCGTTTCCCTTACATTCCCCCATCTATAAATATTTGTAATGATATTGCTGCACTATTTGTACATGGAAATTATGTGATTAAATGTATCTTTTATGGTTTAAAAGAACCGAAATAAAGACTTTTGAATTTGAATTGCATTATCTTTCTATATATTAAGGATGTCGCTTTTCCCAGGATCAGGTCCAGCAAAAGCCGGTCCTCTAGGGGGCAATAATCTGGGAGTTGTTCCCCTTCTCTAATGTGTCGTTGAAGTGTGTGTCCCAGCTAGATGTTTTTAGGTCTCGCTGAACCATTGCGTTAGCAATGCTTGCGAGATATAAAATAAGGACTTTGAAAAGTGCTCCTAAAATGCGGATTGGGTACATACAGTGCATGTGAGCACAACCACGCGCATTGTGCACAGCTTCCATTTGCCAGCAGACACTTCGCGCACGCCGCGCTCCGCCTCTGCTGCCACCCGCATTCAGCTCACCAGGCTGCACACCCACTCGCGCCCCATATGCCCGCTCGCCAATGTCCCTCCCACACTTCCTTTGATCTCTGCTTTTCTTTGAACTTTCAGCGCGAGTTCTCACAGGCTCCCCTCCGTCCCCTTCCTTTAATGGCCCTCCCACAGCACAGAGAGCGCATTGCTTGTTGTTTTCTCCCTGCCTTTCGTTCGCTCAGGTGGTCACCCCTCACCGCTTTTCTCTAATACATGTTCTTTACAGTGAGTGTCCAGCGCTCAGATTCTATAATACTCTGCTTGAACCCGGACCCCTGCTCAGTCCACGGTGTGCTTAAATGCTTGAAGTTTTCCCCGGTTTCTACATTTCTGTGCTGCTATTTATATCAATAACTTTCACGTTATTTAAGCCACTCCCTGTATAACTTTACCCACGCTGCTGGCGTTATCCTTTCGATCCACTTTTTGCTGCTGTACTATCCCTCACATTTTAGCAAATTAAGGCGCTATGTGGGGCTGTTCGGGCAGGACGATGGTAGGTGGTATTGCAAATTATTTCACCCTTCACCCCCTCTCAACCTATTGTAACCTCCTTCAGCGCTGTGCACCCCTTCACACACTCGCACATAGCTGACCATCGCTGGGTGCTCTCTTCAGAGAGGCCAGGTATTGGATGGGCATACATCAGCCGTGTGATGTGACTACAGGCCAGGTAATGTCCCCAAAGTGACTTGTGTTCCCACTATCTTTCCGCAGCTTGCACCTGTTTAGTCCCCCCAGGCACCCAAATGTGCTGCATTATACCGCATATTTTGGCCTCTTATTAAAAAAAAAAAAATGTATGCCCTTTCCTGTTGCATACTATAGCCCAAGTCATCGTTGCTGCTTATTTATCTTATGCAACTAACAACCATTGACAAAGCCAATAGACCCAACTTATTGTCAGTATGCTGCTACTAGTTGGATCATATATCTGGATGCAATGACAGAAACAGCCAAAATACAAGTGGGACAGCACACTAAGCTAAGCACAATTTTTTTTCTTTGCACATTATTTAAGCCATTCCCTTTATTACATTACCCACGCTGCTGGCGTTATCCTCTCAATCCACTTTTTGCTGCTGTAATGTCCCTCACATTTTAGCAAATTAAGGCGTTATGTGGGGCTGTTAGGGCAGGACGATGGTCGGTGGTATTGTAAGTTATTTCACCTTTCACCCTCTCTCAACTCATTGTAACCTCCTTCAACGCAGTGCACCCTTTCACACACTCGAACATAGCTGACCATTGCTGTGTGCTCTCTTCAGAGAGGGCAGGTATTGGAAGGGCGTGTCTCCTGTTAAGGAGCATCATTCATTCCAGTTACCTTACACAAGGTCACATTCATTTTTATTGTCCCGGGAAAATTAGCTTATTTGTCCAGAACTATAGGATGTTGAGCGACTCCGTGACTCGAACCCGATTCCCAGTTTAGCAGGTCTGAAGTCATTACGCCGCATCCTGGGGTAAGGGGAGAGGGGCAGGCAATGCCACATGGAGGCTCAGCTTGTCATCAGCTCGAGGTGCCAACAGGACCTCGGGCTGAGCCAGAGCCAGGCATCTATGCCCCCTCTCCCCCGCCAGTATTCAGGGAGCTGAGCCGAGCCTGCCAGGACCTCTCTACAGGCCTCGCTCTGCTGATGTGGATGGCATTAAACGAAGAGTGTACTGTAAGGTGATGCCACGAGTCCTCGCTTCCTTACTGATGGCTCTGCACACAAGGAGTCTCTTCTCCTTCTCTGTACATCTGTCTCCCTTAGCGCCTCCCTCTGCACAGAGCTGCTTTCTTCTAGTGCTGCATGCTTCTAGCTCACTAAAGCTTGACGATGAGTTCAAGCGCAGGGGAAGACCTTTTACAATGGTTGACTAGTTATCTTTCATTTGTTTATTGGTGCATTTGGATGTTAAACAGGTACTGCTAATAAGGTGAAATCTTTGCCCAGATGGTGTTACCGTGAGTAAAAAAGACAAAATAGTTAAGTAATATAACAAAATGTGTTGCATTATGCTGCATAATTTGCCTTTTCTTGCCATATAATTTAGCGGCATACTTTGGTCAATCACTGCCACTTAATCCCAGTGGTCCTAGATATAATTAAGACCACTATTTCTATGTCAGGAGAGTTTAAAAGCTCAGCAATAGACATGTGCATACTTTTGTAATCGTCTAGCGTAGGGGTGGCGTGTCGGGGTTTCGCACATTACCTATTTTGCATCTATTTTCTCACATTTCGGTAGTTTTTGTAAATACAGTTGGGTAATTTAGGTGCCTCCTGGACATGTCACAGCAGCTTCTTTTGGCGTCTCTGATTTAATCACCCTTGGAGCTCAAGAGTCTAACTCTCGGGTCTCACCGGAGGGTCGCTTTATTATCTCACGTGAAGGTCATATGAGGATATAATGCGAGGGTCCCTTTAAGAGCTAACATGAGGGTTATTTTATCAAATGCTTTAGATTTCACAGGAGGGTCTCCATCAGCCGGCCAATTAATCAATGTACTGGTACACTGCTTCTTCCCAGTAGCGATAGATGCAAAGCGGAAGTGTGCCTGGTATTTATTGAGGCTTAACAGCAGTGCAAGGTATAACTCTGACCGACCGTCAAGGGGGAGCAGGGGGTCTGGAAGCACATGCTTCAGAATATGAGCATAAACTGTGTGCTCCTCAGAGCTGACAACATTATGCTTATCTGCCCCCTCACCCGCCCCACACACACACAGCCATACACACACACACAACCACACATACAACCACACATACAACCACACACACACAACCACACACAGAACCAACCGCCAGTGCACACTTTCACCAAGCACAGACACCATCAGTCATCAGTGCACACTTTCACCGGGCACAAACACCACCAGCCGTTAGTGCACGCTCTCACCAGGCACACACCACCAGATATTCAGTGCACGTTTTCACGAGGCACACACCACCAGCCATCAGTGCACGCTTTCACCAGGCACACACACACCACTAGCCGTCCGTGCACGCTTTCACAAGGCACACACACACCACCAGCCGTCAGTGCACGCTTTCACCAAGCACACACACACCACCAGCCGTCAGTGCAGGCTTTCACCAAGCACACACACACACACCACCAGCCGTCAGTGCACGCATTCATCAGACACACCACCAGCCCTTAGTGCACGCTTTCACCAGGCACAAACACCATCAGCCGTCTGTGCACGCTTCCACCAGGCACACACACCACCAGCCGGCAGTGCACACTTCCACCAGGCATACACACTACCAGCAATCAGTGCACAATTTCTACAGACACACACACCACCAGCTATCAGTGCACACATAAATTGTTAACGCATCCACAATTAACTATTGTAACAATAGCAGTATGGCGCACTTTACTTTTAAACATATTCATTTAAAGTGCAGCATGCCACCATTGCTACAAAAAGAACTCAAAACATTTTTGGCCTACAATTTATAGACTTTTGTTGCAATTGGTGTTGCAATATTTAGCAATGCCAATAGCTCAAACTTAATTAACCCCTCCGCCTCTTCCGGAATTCTGCGCCTGTGCGGCACATTCGATCGCAGCCGTGGTCATGACGGCTCCCTGCCGTCATCAGCACATGCCCACCGTAACTGATGACGACTGGGAGCCGTCATCAGCACCGAAGGGGTTAATGTGAGACCTATTGCATTCTAAATGCTTGTTATATCTTTCAGAGTCTGCTAATTTGTAGTCTTTCTGCAGGTCTTCAAATGGGATTATTGCTGATTCTCTCCATACATCTAGATGGACTATATCAGTTTCCATTTGTGAAACCCCTGTAGTGTACCTACTTCGTGTAGCATATCGCTATCCCATAAAGGGGTTCTTTATGTCCGTCTATTATCCCATCCCAGGAAGTTATTTGCTTTCTGCCAAGCGTTGAGCACTGCTTGTGTATGCAGGGGCATGTTTTTGTTCAGAGCTTTACAGTATAGTGCCCCAGGGTAGACCTTCTGCCCCATCCCCAGATGGTCCACTCTATACGCCGTGTCATCCCTATCTGCGTAGATCCACTTGTTGACTGGCACTAACTGGGATACCCAATAGTATTTTTTTTTATATCTGGTATACCGAGGCCTCCCTCGTAGACACCTCTGTGCAGTTTGGATAATGCTTTTCTAGTGCTTCCCCATCCCATATGCGTTTCCTTAGTTCGCTATCTACTTCCCTAAAGAATTTGTCTGATATCTTGTATGGTTTATTTTGTAGGACATATAGCATGCGTGGCAATGTCATAATTTTGAAGAGTGCCGCCCTTCCCATCAGTGAAATTGGCAGGGCCCTCCAGTGTGTATCGTCCCTTTTAAGGCATCCAGTTGGGGTGTTAGGTTGTCTTCCAGGAACTCTGCTTCTTATTTCCCAATCATAATACCTAAGTATTTGAATTTATCTTTAATTTGCAGTTTGACTTCCCCCGCGAGTGGTATCATTGGCCGTCCCGCAAGCGTAAATAGAAGATACTTGTCCCAGTTGATTTGGTACCCTGAGTAGCCACCAAATAGTCTAAATATTAAAAAAAAACTTTTAATTCATTTTCATTGTTTCCACAAAATGAGTCAGTCGTTTACATAAGAAAGCATCATAGCACCCAACTTCATTAGTACACAGTTAAACAATTAGCACAACTGCACAGTTTTGCCAGCTGTCAGCAGTTAAAAAGCAACCCTGTCCTGCCACCCACAGCATCTCATCCTTCATCTGACTCTGAGTCATCATCCTCTCTATCTGACGGTGGATCACAAATACCCCCCCTGTATTCTTTCCATGTCCCCCAGATTTTAGTCAATTTCTTCGGGCACCCTCTACTACTAAATACTGCCCTTTCGGCTAGCATGGCTTCATCCATGTCCCTGCCCCACGCTGCAAGAGATGGCACCTCCACCCATCCCCACCTTTGTGCTATATTCCTCTCAGCTATCATAATTCCTAGCATAACCGAACTCTGCCCATATCATCTGAGATCATTTGGCTCCCATATATTTAACAGGCATCTTCGTGGTTCTGGCATGAGCGACACCCCCTCTGATTGTGATATAGTGCGCAGCACTTGTGTCCAGTATGCTGCTATTCTGGGACAGTCCCATATAGTATGATAAAAGGTTCCCTCTTCTCCGCAGCCAGAGACAGAAGGGGTGTTCTATTCTTCCCATCTTGTGCAGAACAAGTCTGGTGTAGTACGATCGGTGCAAGATTCGGAGCTGCACAAGCCTGAAGCGCAAGGGTATGCCCACCTCCCTTGGGGATATCAACTCTTCTTGCCATTCTGAGTCATCAATATCACCTATGTCATGTGACCATTTAGCTCTCAGGGGTCCCGTTGGGTCGGGCAGGTTGTTCACTCATTTGCTGTAAGTAAAAGAGGTGGCCTTCTTCGGCATGTAATCAGTTAGCAACCTATCCTCCATAGGGGATGCCTCCAGGACTTCGGAGCCGGGTGGCAGCGCCGTCATCAGGGCATGTCTAATCTGCTTGTATCTAAATGATTCGAGGGCGCCAATTCGTAGAGGTGTTGAAGACGCTCAAATTACACTATTTCACCTCCCTGCCACATATCACCCACTGTTGATATTCCTATATCATCCCATTGATCGAAGCCTTTGCTGTTTTGAAGTCTGCCTAGTCTTTTCGTGTCCCATAGTGGAGTAAGTTGGGTCACTACCCCCCTGCCACCCTAATTTGGCTTGAGAGATATGCCAAAACACCAGAGTATGGCGCAGTGGGCCGAACATTGCTAACTCCATTTTCTTGTCATAGAGGGGAGAAAGCATACCCCTTGTGCCAAGATGCGTTCTGTCTGCCTTGAATGCCGGATCCGATTGAGGGACATGCAACTCTTGGTTAATCACCTTCAGCTGCGCTGCCCAGTAATAGAGTTGAACATCAGGGAGCGCAATTTCCCCATCATACCATCCTCGCACCAATTTGGCTTGTGAGATACGTGCTGGCCTGTTACCCCATAAGAGGCTAGAAACCTGCGCCGGTATAGCCTTAAAATAAGTTGGCAGTACTTGGTATGGCGTATTCTCTAATACATGTAAGAAACGAGGTAAGGCCATCATTTTAAAAAGCGCTGCCTTTCCTAATAATTTTAGTGGCAATGCTTCCCAGTGACACACATCTCACCTAAGACGCTCCAGTGGTGGCTGTAGGTTTTTGTTAAAAAATTCTCCGGAGACAGCGGTTACGTAGATACCCAAATACTTAAACGTACTTCCCGCTATCTTAAGCGGACAACTATCAGGAAGATGTGGCGGAGGACCGTGCAGCACATAGAGTATTGATTTAGACCAGTTAATGGTATATCCAGAAGCCGCACCGTAAACCGTACATAAATTCAGAAGGGTCAGTATGGATATCCTCCGTGTGGTCAGATATAACAGGATATTGTTGGCGTAGAGGGACACTCGGTCCTCCCAACTTTCTGTCCACATGAGGCCTCGTATCATCGGTTCCCATCGTATCCATGCCGCCAAAGGTTCCAACACCAGCACGAAAAGTAGCGGCGACAGTGGGCAGCTCTGGTGCGTGCCCCTCGCTAGAGAAAAATCTTCTGATATATGACCATTGGCAGTAACATGTGCCATAGGCTTGGTGTACAGGAGCCGAACCCAAGAGCAAAATTTTGGTCCAAACCCCAGGTGCCGTAATACTGCAGAGAGAAAGGGCCATTTGACCATATCAAACGCCATGTGCGCGTCCAGTGAGAGCACCACCGCCGGCTCCTCCAGATAGACTGCACGAAGAAGTACCCCATGCAGTCTCCTCAGATTAAGGGCCGTGTTCCTGCCTCGCATGAAGTTCGATTGGTCTGGGTGTATGAGTGCTGACAAGTGCGGTGTAAGCCGACTTGCTAACAGTTTTGCGAGGATTTTGGCTTCTTCATTTATCAGTGAAATGGGTCGGTACGAGGTACACTTATCAGCCGGCTTTCCAGGTTTCAAAATAGCCACTATTGTGGCCGTGCGTTGGTCCGGTGGGAGTTCGCCCACCTTCAGACTATCGACGAACATGTTTAACAAGTGAGGCGCAGTGGTTTCTACCATTCTTTTATAAAACTCAACCAGAATGCCGTTAGGACCTACAGCTTTGCCCGACTCCAGCGCTCCGATGGCTGCTTGCAGCTCGTCAACCGTTAAGTCACCCTCCAATTCTTTTGCCAATTCAAGAGTTAGTTTGGGCATGTTGAGGTCCTGTACATAAGTTAGCGCCTCCTCTACGGACATGTCCTAATCTGACAAATAAATGGCTTGAAAGTGTTGCGCCAGTGTGCCCACTATTGTGTGTGGGTCAGTTGTGACCCCCCAACCCTGTGCAGAGCTGCGCAATCCACCTCTCATTTTTTTCTCTCCTGTCTAGCCATGCCAGTAACTTCCCGGCTTTGTCGCTGATGTCGTATACTTTGTGTCGTGTTGCCTGTATCTGTTGTCTGGTCAATGCTGCGAGGTGTTCTTTGTGTCCATGTTGGCCAAGTTGTGGGACTTTACAGATATAACGACACTTTCTTTTTAAGACCCGGGTGACTCAGCACTACAAAACGTACACCCGAATCACTTGATTTCTCATATAGCTCATGACGGGACCACGCCCAAAGCTCTGGAATCATGGTTCAGAGCCTCGCGCAGCACTGGCATATGTCAGGCCAGCCCACTCCACTTATGCTTCCAGGAAAACATAGCAATGAAACATTGCCCAGATTTAATTGTAGTAATTTCTTAGTTCCAGGTCTAGTTGTCAGAATGGTACACACACACTCCATCATGGCTGATTTACACCCACACCACACCCATCCAGCACCTGCGTCACAATACACGTGACCCTACCAATAAAAAAGACAAGGCGCACGTGCTCTATGTCATTTTAGAGTTGCTCCCATCCCAAGCGCTGTGATGGCCCGTCCTAGTGATTCAAACGCCTCATGTAGACCCGAACCACCGAGTAGGGGGGCCCACCACTACGTGTGCGGCCTCTTTGGTCACTGAGTCAGTGGTATCAGAAGCACTGAGCGGGTGAGGAATCTGCGATGATGATGGGAGCACTAGTATGTCGTTAGCCATACTGATATCAAGACTCTGCACCATATATGAGACTCCTTAGTGGCAGATCAGGACTACATGATGCAGAAGGTGTCCTGTCACGAAAAGGTGAGTAGTGAGGCCTGGGTGGGCATCGGAGGGAGTCGATGGGCTGCCGCAGACTGGATACAAATAAGCAAAGCAGCGATTTAGACAAACGCAGTCCTATATAGTGTATCAAATTACCTGTACATTTTTTTTCTCCAATAGCAGGAACGTTTTTATAATCGCTCAAACGTCCGCAATATAAACTATACAAATAGTTCTTTTAAATGTGAGAGGGAACGTATGTGAAAGGCCAATGTTATTCAACTCCGCAACAAGATAGTAACAATTACCAAACATAACATCTTTCTTTTACTATCTTTTAGATGTAGAGCTTCAGGGTGCATTATGTCCCAGCACGTGGTGAAAAACACACTGGTGACAGAAAGCTGAGCTGCGAATATTCTTTGCAGTCATTCTCTCACTTCCTCTCTCCCTTGATAAAAAAATTACACACAGTGTTAACTTCCTTTTTATCTTACAGGTTGTGTTTCAGAAATTGGCATCGCCCCCCTAACACCTCTAAAACTCAACGTTCGATGATTCTGCGATGATGCGTGGCCATCGTAACCAAGTTTGAGAAGGCTGCTACAACCCTCTTTGAATCACGCCAATGGCACAAGGTGAGCAAAAAGCTTTCCGAAACAACGACAAGTCATCTGTGAAAGGAGAGAGTGGGTAGTGTGCAGCAGCTTTACTGCGTAGGAATGTACAATTACCTCCGAGCAGTGACAATAGATAGATTACAACAGTCTGAGAGGCAAATCTACAAGCCCCTTATGCCACTTTTGTATGTACTATACTATGACTAACTCTATATACTATATTTCAGATCACTAAACTGGAGGGTGCGCTATGAACCAGCACATACTTGATTTCTCTTCTTTCTCTCTTTCCCATCATTTCTCTTTCTCTTTTAAAGTTATGGACGCTGTTGTCCACTCTGCTGTGAAGAACCAAAGCTGAGTTCAAGTTGTGAACTCTGTTAGCCACAGTGTTTACACAAGGTAAGCAGAGCGACCTAGATATACAATGCCTCCGATTAAATGCATTAGAAATGAAAGACCTTATTTACAAGCCCCTTGCGCCACTTTTGCGTCACTTTCAGCATGAGAAAAGTAACACAAAACTGGTGCAATAGTCTTGTAAATAAGCCCTAAAGAATATTGTCCTACATAATGACTTGATCTCTCACCTAATTCTGTCTCATCTCTGAATCATTTTAATGACCTGTTGATCTGTAATGTAAATGTGACGCAGTAGGCTCTTCCATACAGACCCCGCTTGAACGCAAGCCTATAAGACAAGTGAAATGTATCAGGCACACTGCACACATTAAAAGAAGGAAATATATTCAACTGTTAATTTGACTTGTAATGTTTGACCTCATTTAGGGGCAGATGTATCATCACCAGCATTTGCGATTTTCAAATAGCGATTTTTTAGAAATCGCTATATGAGAATTACAATTTGGGATGTATGTAGAAAATCCCTATTTTTTAGCGATTTCTTAAAATTCCTTAATTGCGATTAGCAAATTGCTAATCACCATTAAGGAATAATTTCCCATTCATTTCTATGGGCCAGGAGGCCCATAGGAATGATTGGAAAGTTATTCTCAATTTGCGATTCTCAATTTGCTAATTGCAAATTGAGAATAATTTCAAGGGTGCATGGGTGTCTTAAGGACACCCTGCTGCACCCCTGAAATTTACATGTGTGCACATATGGTGCACATACATACCCTAAGGCATGTATGAGCGCCACATGGCACCTTTATAAATGCCAAAAAGTGCATTTGTAAAAGAATTAGCAAATTCTACAAGTTGGTGGTAATTTGCGATTTCTTAGTGTGAAATCGCTAAACTTTATTGTTTCTTACATAGCATTTAAGGAATCGCGTTTTGCGATTCCCTAAATGCTTGCGCAAAATTAAGGAATCACAAATTTTGCGATTCCTTAATTTTGTGATGCGATTTTCTTCATACATCGCATTTGCTGATTTTGTTGTCTCAAACGCTGCTTTTTTACGAATCGCAGCGTTTGCGAGAAAAAAAACGGATGATACATCTGCCCATTAGTCATATCGATCTAATTTTATACACCAATTTTCTTTTTTGCTCTGCAGATTACCTACCATACTTCTATTGGACTCCATATCACATTTTGTTTATTATATTGTTTTGTTAAAGTTATGTTTCTAGTTATTTATTGTATTGTTATCTTTAAGTAACATTTCCAATTATTTATTGTTTTAATAAAATTTAATAAAATAATAATTATATATGTCTTTTTTGAGGGGGGGTAAGCGGTCCCCAATAGAAATGATAAGTATAATTCTGAGGCTAACTCTTTACCAGAGTCTATACCTACGACTAACGGTTCCTATGAAAAAGTTTAAAAACTCCAGCACAGTAACTGTTTTCCATTACCAACATAGCGTAGTGAACTTCTAACCTCTGTGCTCATTTAAGTGTTCCATGAACTGTTACTATGGTCACAGGCAGAAAGCCGTTTGGGGGTAGAGTTGAAAGGTACTGGCTGTACAAAAACTGTTATATTAACCCTGGATCCTCTGCAAGACCAAAAAGGAAAGAAAAATAAAACAAAACACTGTGTACCAGATTTACAACCCCCTTGCACCACTTTCGCGTCCAAGGGCCCCCCCAACAAAATTAGAAGTTTGTGGGCCTCAGCGACCCCCCTCAAGCCCCGGCAACCACCACCCCTGGAAATTTGTGTAATGTGAGAGACAGACTGCGTGACCCTATGCCTACAGCCCTCGAGAGTCCTGGAGACCACAACGCCCGACTGCCAGCTCATTCAGTGTTCTGGGGTGCCTACCCCCGGGACACTGCTGTTTGCTTTGAGAGGGCGGGAGTCTCACTGCTCCCGCCCTCCCATAGCAGACTTAGTTTGCATTTTGAAAGACAGAGCAGAGAAATCTGTTCTCACTTTCAAAATAAAAAGCAGATTGCATTTCCACATACAAGTTAGCATCTCTCCTTGCCGAAAAGCAATGCCGACTCCCGAAGAACGCAGGAAGCCGGCGGGACCGTGGGGGCATTGTAGCTCCCCTCACGGTCCCCAACATTTTTTATAAGACCCGAGGGATAAGGTCCCCGGAGATATTAGAAATTACTGATAGGGGCTATTTTTTTATGGTAAAATTACAAGTGGCGCACCCAGCGTTGCGCTCAGTGCGGCCCCCTGGTGTGCACGCACTGGATGCACGACTCATAATCTGTAGGGTGCGCGACTCCAGCGGCTTTGATGCACAACTTCCACAATCTGTAGGGTGCGCGACTCCAGCGCCTTTGAAGCACATCACGAGATAGTAACATACAACTCCCCATGTGGAAAGCAATCTGGTTTTGATTTTGAAAGAGAGAACAGATTTCCTTGCTATGGGAGGGAGGGATGGACACCCCGGAACACTGCAGGAACCGGCCCTCCCACAATACATAAAGCTCGGGGAGTGGTAGTCCCTGGGGCTTTGGAGACCTTACAGCCCCCCCCTCCTTAGCCATACTTTTTTTTGTAGCCTCGGTGGGTAACGGGGCCCTCGAGTGCTCCAAAATGGGAGCCACGTAGTCCCCCTCCCACAATACATACACCCCGACGGGTGATGGTCTCCGCGGCTTTCAGGACCTTCCATCCCTCCCCTCTCCATTTTTTTATTTTTAGCCCCGGGCGCTGACGATCCCCGAGGCTGGGGGTTCCTTCTGGGCCCCACATAAAATGTAATAATTTTGCCCCCGGAATTTAACCCCCCAGAGTTAAATTATTAAAAAAATATATTTATTTTACGGCTCAGTCCACGCACCCTACACACATCCCATTTAAGAAAAAAGTGTGGGCCCTGGGGGTCCTTCTAGGACCCCCTAAGCAGGTCTACAGGGTAAAATTATTTCTACCCTGCCCCCTTTCTCCGTTTAGAACACATATTCCACTGACTTCCTCAGCCTCACTTCTACCGAGGCAAAAAATGGCTGCCAACAGTCCCTGGTTTTGAATGTTTACAACCACTTGACAGCCAATTAGCATTGAGCGCTTGATCAAGACGGTGCGCTTATGCTACGATGCCAATCCTCGCACAATCCGTGGATCCACCGTGCCCATAGATTTATAAATGACTTTTTTTCATTGCATAGTTCATGTGAAAATGTAAAATCTAATTATTTTGGTTTTTAATTCAGCTGTGCCTCATCCATGCTCACCTTTGCCCTGTTTTTCAGCCTGGCTCTATCCTTGACACCACACCTACATAAACATTAGATACAAATCTAAAATGTAGACATTAAAGGCTGCGTAAACATGCAAAGTCAGCACTAAAGAACAGCTGATGTCTGCACTGTGGGTTTTGTGGGTTTTTTAAACAATGGTAAAGTCTTAGATAAAGTTTGCTCAAATAAACTATCTTATCATTTTTTTTTTAAACACATTTTATTGGGTTTTTTGTCATAAAACACACATCAATCGTTGCATTTCCTATAGCACCCCATCATCACTAATTAAGTCCTTGCAATAGAGTTCTAAATAGTGGGCCCCAGTGTGAACAGGATCAAGGGTATAGAATCTCAAGAAAGGGTTGTTCTGCCCCTTCTTATCTCCGGAATGCAAGGGATGCTTAAGTTAACTCTCCCCCCCCCCCCATCCCCAGTCCCCGCCATCGGTGCATGGTTTACATTGTAGTCATTGTGGTTCTGAAGCACAGGAGCCAACAGGTACGGGTTCATGCTATATGCCTGTCGTGTTGCAGGGGCATAGTCCAACCAGAGTGTTAGACCTCCGAGCCGTGTCGTGCGTCATAGTCACGCAGTGTTTGTAAAAGGGCCTCTCACGCTCGTGCCATCTCTAAAGCCTTGTCATTCTGCTGTCGTTGTGCCAATTGAAACCTCAGCGTGCTCTCCCCACTAGCCCATTTAAGGAACTCATTGCGCCATCTAGCACCCGCAGGACCCGTCGGTGCCTTCCAGTGCCGTGTGATTTCGCGATTCGCAAGGATTAGCCCCATGTCTATAAATTTGCTTGTAACCTTATTTTTAGGGGTATGAGGAAACCAATGGAGGACCCCAACTGCCATGTCAAACCTCAAGTCTCGCTCTGTCACCTCATTAAGCGTGTCACCCACTATTTCCCAGTAAGGGTGTAAACTAGGACATGTCCATAGCATGTGATCAAGCTCCACACCAACTGCCTTGCATCTGGGACATCCCGCAGAATCTACAGCAAAGTATTTCTTGATCTTTCCCGGGGTCAGGTATGCTCGTTGGAGGATGTAAAAGTGGACCAGTTTGAATCGCGCATTACGCGTGCTCTTCCAAGCTCTCCCCATCAGCTGTGCCCATACTGTCTCAGGAATTTCCCTCCCTACGTCAGTCTCCCATTTCCCTTTTAGCGTCTCCAGAGGAGGCAATCCCTCGTTAGTTATTCTGGAGTAAAGGCACGTAACTGCTTTAACCGTCCCCGCTGCCATCATGGTGTACTGGCAGGCCATCGTCGCTTTTGGTTCGTCAAGCCCCTCCTTCCAGTGTGCTTGTATTGCATGTATGAGTGCCGAATAAGGCAGAAAGTCCCCCCTAGGCAGTTCTTATCGATCTAAGAGTGTCGGGAACGGCAGTAGCGTTCCGTCTTCGTAAAGGTCTCCCAGGACTTGGATCCCCGCCTCTTCCCATTTCTGTAACTGCGACCAATCTCAGCCATGTGGCAGTGCTGTCAGCATTCCCAGCGGAATTTCGGGGGCATATGGGTGGATCACGCCCGCCCTACGTTGTGTCCGGTTCCAGCATAGTCTATTTGTTATTTCCTCTTGTGTGAGGTCGCGAAGGACTAATCTTTGCTGCATTGCTATATAAGAGAGCACATGTCTAGGTATTCCCAGGCCCCGTCTATCTTCCGGTCCTCTGAACTCGCGTGCTATTTCCTGGGTGTATACCTGTAATTGGGCCACTAAATAATACGCTTCAAAGTCGGGAACAGCTAATCCCCCATCTGATTTAGGTCTCATCAGTGTTGTAAGGGCTACTCTGCGTCGGCTTGTTCCCCAGAGGAAGGACACTATCATAGATTTCAGGAGCCGGAAGGTAGCAGGGGGGGGATCCAAACTGGAAGTGTCCTAAAATAATATAGTAGTCGCGGGAGTGCCGCCATTTTTAGTAGCGCTATTCGACCCGGTACCGACAATGGGAGAGTAGCCCAGAAGGACATACTACCCTTCAGTGCTCTGACACTGCGGGAGATGTTGCCCTCCAATACATCGGCTGGGGTGTGATAAATATAGACCCCTAGGTATTTCAGGCAGCTGGGTTCCCAGCTGATTACCCTTACTGTGGTGGGCTGGATCTCCCCTTTGCGTACTGGGAATAAACATGTCTTGGACCAATTTACTTTGAGGCCGGAGATTTCCCCAAAGGTGGTCAACAAGTTGTCGGCTCCCACTAGGGCTCTGTCGGCATATTCGAGAAAGAGCAAAAGGTCATCAGCATATAGCGAGATGAACTACTGTCCCGACGTGCTCCGCAATCCTCTATAATGGGCTCCCGTGCGGATTGACATTGCGAGGGGTTCCACAGCCAGCGCAAACAGCAGCGGGGACATCGAACATCCCTGCCTCGTGCCTCTTTCTCCTGAGTATTGTGTCGATATCAGTGCGCCCGATTTTACTCTAGCCATCGCCGAAGCATACAGCACAGCAGTCCACCGCAGGTACTTCTCTCCCACTCCATAGCGCCTAAGTACGTTGTAAAGGTATTCCCACTCTAGACTGTCGAATGCCTTTTCCAGGTCTACCGATAGTATCATGGGGTGGGAGGCCTCCACATGGTTTTCTTCTTCCAGTAGCCTTATCAGTTGGCGTATGTTCATGGTGGTGTTGCGCTTAGGTATGAAGCCCGCTTGGTCTTCATGGACCAGTGTGGTCATGTGTTCCAATAGGCGGGACGCTAAAATGCTACTCAAAATTTTGTAATCTGCAGTTAGCATTGATAGCGGTCTATAAGACGTCGTATCATTGCTTTCCCTACCAGGTTTAAGTAGGGGGATTACTAACGCTTCGCGCATGGTGTGTGGTAGGCGACCCAATTGTTTCGCCTCTTTATAGACTTCTAGCAGCCGTGGAGCCAATAGATCCATGTATTTGGAGTAGAACTCAATGGGCAAGCCGTCCAACCCAGGGGTTTTATTGCGTGCCATCTGTTTTATGGCGCATCGAATGTCTCCTAATTCAATATCTTTGCCCAAGTTCTTTGCTTGTTCAGGGTCCAACACTGGGAAGGGGAGCTCTTCAAGAAACTTGCTTATAGTCGGAGTACCGGCCAATAATTTACTTTGATACAGAGTTTCATAATAGTTTGTGAAACTACGCAGGATTTCAACCTGAGTGTATACTTCGTCACCCTCAGCCGTGTGCATGTAGACTATGGGAGAGCTTCTCCTCATGGGGTCGGCGAGCCAGGCCAACAGGGCTCCTGACTTGTCTCCCTCTGCGTGGGATCTGGCTGTGTATGCCTTGTGGTTGAAGCTGCGCAGCCTTTCTATTTCAACTGCGACTGCTTCTTTCGCCGCAGTGCTCTGTTCTTGTAACTCGGGATGGCCCGGGCGCAAGAGCTCCATTTCCCTGAGTTTCTTGTCTGCCTTATCGAGGTCATCTAAGAGCACCCTTCGCATTCCCACCTTTTTGCCTATGCAGAATGCTCTAACGACTACCTTGAAGGCGTCCCATTCCGTCGCTCTCTCCCTTGTTGTGCCCTCATTCTCTTCGAAGTAGTGGGTAATCCTCTCCTCCAATTCTTCATGGAGAAGTGGATCTTCTAACATCTCCGGGCGTAATCTCCAGGTAGGAACACTAGAGACACCCGGGAACCACTGCATAGTAAGTAATAAAGGATTGTGATCAGATAGCGTCCTCGTCAGATATTCCGTTTTTACAACTGTTGGTAATAACATTGAGGATCACAACAGCGCATCTAGTCACACGTGGAGTTTGTGCATTTCTGAAAAAAAAGGAATAATCTCGGGTGTGTGGGTGCTGAGCGCGCCAGATGTCGGTTAGGCCTCATCTTGATTGGCATTCTAGTCTGCCCTTAGCTATACGGTGTTTTGGGGAGTCCGCCAGCGGAGGGTGCGATCTGTCGAGGGTTACATCTAGTACTGAATTGAAGTCTCCTCCTATTAGCAGTGGCCCTACTAAGAAGTGAGCCAGGGAGCCTGACAGTGCAGCAAAAAAGGCCAACTGGTCCACGTTGGGCGCATATATGCTGCAAATGTTGATGTCCCTACCTTCCAGCTTTCCTGCTATGGCGACAAACCTCCCGTCCGGGTCAACCACCCGCTTGGCAACCTGAAAGGGGACCCCAGCCCTGATCCAAATTAGTGCGCCTCTAGCATATGCTGAGTATGTAGTATTGTATACTTGTCCCCTCCATCTGCGCTGCAAGGCTATCCCCTCTGCCTTCGTTAAATGTGTTTCTTGCAATAACGCTATCTGGACCCCTCTGCGCACCAGGTAGGCATGTATTTTATGACGTCTTGTCATGGTGTGTAGCCCCCGCACGTTCCAGGTAATGCATTTCAAGTTAGAAGTAACCCATTGTCCCACAGTGTCCCGTGTCCGCTTCTCCACCCAGCTTTTGCGTGTTTTAAACATGAATAATCCCCAGCACCGATAGCGTGCCCTCCCCCCAACCAAATAGTTCACCATAGTCCGTACCCCAGTCTCAACAGCTCACCAGGATATCTCATTGTTCGTCTAATATCCCTTCGGCCGTCTCTGGGGTGACCGTGGGCAACGGCACACTGTCGGTTTCTGAGTACTCGGTGTATGTGCGGTCATCGCCCCCGCCGGACTCTGCTCCCTCCGTCGTCGGTGCATCCTGTGATCCTGAAATGTCGGACACCATCTTCAGAACTCCCCGTCGCTCCGCTGCTGTCTCTGACAACGAAGGTCGTCCCAATCCTCTGCGTCGATTGCGTATCCGCCTCCGACATCGCCTCATGGTGTGAGCTGAAGCCGCCTTTGCCGGCTCTGTACAGTTCCAGCCAGCTGCATACGTCTTCTGGCGTGTCGAAGCATTTGGTGGTGTCATCAACGATTATTCGGAGCCTGGCCGGAAATAATAAGGAGTATTTGATGCTCTCGCTCCTCAGCTCTTTCTTGACCGCCAGGAAGGAGGCCAGTTTACGCTGTGTTTCATAGGTGTAATCCGGGAAGATGTTGACTTTACTGTTCTCCACCTGAAAGGGACCGTTTAACCGAGCGTTGTGAAGTAGTAAGTCTCTGTCTCGGTAATGCAGCAGCCGCGCAACCACTGGGCGCGGAAGGCGGCCCTGCTGTAGTGGTCGGGACGGGACCGTATGCGCCCGCTCCAGCGTGTAAAAGGGGGATAGACCCTCCGGCGCCACCGTTATTCGGAGCCAATCTTCAAGAAATCGGACCATATCCCCCCTCAATTTTCTCTGGCAGTCCTATGAGTCGGATGTTGTTCCGGCGATTGCTCCCTTCAGGGTCTACAGGTTTACTCATTGCACTCAAGCAACAGTAACACATATATTATGTGAGCAAGTATACAGAAAGTACAGTAAAGCAAAACAACAGAAGTAAGTCGAAAGCTCCAGAGGAAGAGTAGTCCGTAGGAGTCCTTTATTATGTCAAACAGCCAGCCGACACGTGTTTCATCGCTATTGCGAATCCTCAGGGGACCTTGATACTGATCTCATGACAAAATGGGAGGAATCGCTCACCAACAATTCTATTACCCTTATTGAAATTTTGATTGTCAGTGCAGACCGTAAAGTGGCCAAATTACAAGCTGAAATAGCAACACTTGAACAAGAAATAAAGGACTTGAATTTACCTGAAGCCACAGTAAAAAACTACACCATTTTAGATAAAATCTCACTTAAACACCAATCTGACATCAAGAACAGAAAAGCGAGACAACTAAGAAGGGATGAGTTAGACTATGCACAGGGAAGGATTTTCACTTATGATAAAAAATATGATTCCCTGATCCCCAACAATTCCAGACCTAAAGTTAGTACTGAGCAAGCTTCTATGTCTTCTAGTAATACCTCTTTTAACTCAGTCAGCACTAATGGCGGAGAATCTGACAACTTAGACAGGGCGGAACAAAGCAGTTCTGCTTTTTTTCGCGAGGTATTGCGCATTCGGAAAGGCAACAGATACAACCCTCCAAGAAACCTATCAGATCCAAAACCCGCAGGGGTAGGGGCAACAAGCTCAGAAGATTACAGGAGAAAACTAAGGTCAGGAACGAACAAGAACTAAATAGGACTAGCACAAGTGAAGTACAGGTTATTAACCTCTCCTACTTTCCTCTCACCACAGACATGGTCTCACTCTTAAGCAAGGGTCTTAACTTTTAACCCCTATGCAACAGGAGATATTTGTAAACTGAAGATTGATATTTCCAAATGTATAAGAAATCTTAAACTGAAGAAACATTTCTTTGGGATGAATAAAGAAGTAAGAGGGGTTAAGAACATTCCTGAACTGATCACTACTGATTCCCTCTCAATAAAAGACATACAAACAACTCACCTTCTCTTGTCTTTAACTGATATGGAAGATTCACCATTTGATCTGGACAGACTACTAGAAGAATTAAACATTTATTCAGACTATAGCATTGCCAGTGGTCTCAAAACGAAATCAAGATGGATTCCAACATTACCCGGTGGCAGTGCTATAGACAATTTCCATAAACGTGTGATTGAGGATCTAGACAACCTGAATCGCCTGCGAAAAGACAGAATGTTTAAATACAAAGACAATTTAACTGTTGGAGAAAGACACGCACTAGCTATACTCATGAAATCCGAAAACTTCACAATCAGAGAGGCAGACAAAGGTGGCAACGTGGTGGTGATGGACCGCGTTGACTACCAACAGGAGATCTTAGACCAATTAGGACATATCTGCTATGAACGCCTCACATACAACCCCATGGGTCCATTAACATTTGAAATTAACTCTAAGTTAACAACATGGAAACAATCTGGGTTCATTAATGATGAAGAGTACCTTTACCTTAAAGTCTTCAGACCCTCTTACCCCTGGTTATATACCTTACCCAAAGTGCACAAGAATCTCCCGTTTCCACCAGGGAGACCTATTGTTTCAGGTATGGGAGGGCCGACTGAAAAAATTGCTTAGTATGTAGATCTTTTCTTGGGTCCCTTAGTGAGAAACTACATACAGAATACAAAACACATTTTAAGTACCTTGGCAGAAATCCAATGGCAACCAGGTTCACTACTGGTTACAATGGATGTGGTGTCACTATACACCAGCATCAACATGGACTTGGTTATGCAGGCGGTGAATACATTCTTACACAACAGACCAGCGTCACTGTGGCAACACACAATGATGCTTTCTACAATGATTGAGCTTGTGCTAAAGAACAATTTTTTCATGTTTGACCAAACTTGGTATCGCCAGAAGAGAGGTGTTGCCATGGGCTCCAAAATGTCACCTTCTTTTGTAAATTTGTTCATGGGTACATTAGAATATGACCTGATTTGGGGAAGTAAAGGCGCGCAGTATATCAACTCCATCATATTTTGGTGTCGGTATATTGACAATTGTATCATGATATGATCTGGCACAGAAGAACTTCTTAACAATTTCTTAAAACATTTGAATGACAACACTTGGGAAATTCAATTCACAAGGAATTGGAGCAGAACAAACATTGAATTCCTTGACGTAGAATTCTATGTGTCCTCCGACTGCCTACATAGCAGGTTGTTCAGGAAATCTACTGCATGCAATGCAATCCTGATTGCGTTCAGTTCACATCCTAAACACCAAATTAATGCAATACCTTACGGAGAATTTCTGAGGGCAAGAAGGAATTGCAGCGATGACTTGGAGTTTAGGCAATGTCTTAACAGCATGAAAGACAGATTTTCCACAAGAGGCTACTCTGCCAGTGTAATACGTAAAGCAGAAAACAGAGTTGGAAAAGTGAAAAGGTCCAACACCCTTATTACACACAAACATACACTACCCAAAAGTGATACTATCAGAATGATTACTGATTTCAATTCCCTCCACGACACACTTCGGAAAAGTCTCACAAAACATCGGGCACTTTTGAAGTCTGAAAGGTCCTTGACCAACTGCATCTCTGAGAAACCACAGATTTCCTTTAGGAGAGGGAACACACTTCGGACCAAACTCAGTCCTACTGTTCCACGTAACGCCACACCGACTACCTGGATGACTAAACACAATATAGGATTTTACAAATGTGGTTTCTGTACGATGTGCAGATGGGCTAAACATGGAACCACACAATTTAATGGGCCTGGTGGTGAACCTCAAACTATTAAGACCAATATCAACTGTACGACAAAATTTGTAGTATATATTATAGAATGTAATTGCGGCAAAATATATGTGGGGAGCACCATCAGACCCCTTAAGGAAAGAATTGCTGAGCACATAAGGGCAATACACAAATGTGATCCCAAATATCCTGTGGCATTGCATGTCGCAAATTGCCAATCTGGAGAAACCAACCAACTTGTGAAATTCTTTGGCATAGATACAGTCCCGTTGGGAGTCAGAGGAGGGAATCGGGAACTTAAGTTAAGACGCGCAGAAGCCATGTGGATAATGCGCTTGCGTACTGTAGAGCACGGACTCAACTACGATCAGGAGATGCAATATTTCCTGGGCGATTGAGCTTTTCAGCATTTTCTGTAAATATTGATTCGGAATTATGACCTGAATATTCCATCCAGAGAATGATCTCTTGAATTACCAAGTGTCCACTGTGTGTTTGGATAGAGTTATACACATTTCAAGTAGATCTTATTCTGTTATTTTGATATGTGATTTTAATCAATAACCTTTTTGCTGCATGGACCTGCCATAACTCCATATCGTAGCTGAATCACCCATAATTTGTTATACATTTATAATAAGAAAAATGTTTACCACTATATGCATGCTGATTGATATAATGTAAGAGAATGTCGATTCTCCAATTAACATGAAGAGAGAATCTTGATTTCATTAAAGACATACGGAGGCTAACATTATGCAAATACTTTTATTTGCTGCCCAACATGCAGCCCTTTAAAGAATATTACTACATCACAATAAAGTAGAACGTTAACACATGACAACCAGGATGAACAGGCTCCTATCTTCCTCGTGGGCTGCGATGACACAGGAGTACAGTGAAGATTTCATCGAAACAATTATTCCTTAAGATTGTTATCTGAGAAGGAACAAAAAAATATCATATAGTGAAAGAGGTAAAAAATCATGTTTTCAGATATAACAAGAAAACATTCGACATTAATCAACCCAAACCTCTCAGGGAGAGGAGGGTGGGATAATGTTAGCCTCCGTATGTCTTTAATGAAATCAAGATTCTCTCTTCATGTTAATTGGAGAATCGACATTTCATTACAAGACCGGAGGCTACCATTATGCATGTTTAAAGCCATGCAAAGCTGCACCGCTAACATGTTCTATTGGTCTCAAGTAGAACTTCGAGAAGGTACTTGCATTAGACCAATCTGCAGCTTTAAGTATTTCGGGTAGAGAACCTCCAGCCCAAAAGACTTTGCTAGCCATTGCACCTCTAGAAGAGTGAGCACCAAACCTAGATAGATCTACACCTGCTTCATGCATAATCAGGCGTATCCACCTTGCTAAGGTTGCTGATGATACTGGCCTAAAAGGTCTAACAAAAGATAAAAGAAGTTGATTACATCCAGGAGGTCTAGAAACTGAAATCTTATTTTCATAACACTTCATGCAATTAACAACACATAATTTTTCACATTCATGAAAGAAGGGATAGAAGATAGATTCTGACATCGTTTTTGTTCTTTTCCAAATATTGAAATGAACACCTTCAGAAGAATAAAATCTGTAGGAAAGATCAAGAGCTTTAATATCAGACACCCTTCTGAAAGATATTAAACACAATAGGGTTGCTAATTTCATTGAAATTCTTTTAAGAGAAAGTAACTGATTAACAGGCCAGGACATGAAAAGGTTAAATATCAGATTAACATCCCACAGGGATTCATAGCGAGGTCTAGGGGGTCTCCTAAGTCTAATGCCCTTCATGACTCTTTTGATTAGTGGATTACTACCAATAGCAAGGTTATTAATTAAACAATGACCTGAAGAGATAGCTGACCTGTAACAATTGATGGTTCTAAAAGAAAGACCTGACTCAAAGAGATGAGCGAGGTAATTAGCTACATATTGTAAAGGACATTGAACGGGATCCAGATCCCTTTCAAGGCACCAACCAGACCATTTGTTCCATATTCCTCTGTATCTCTTTCTGGTCCCAGAGGCCCATGATTCTTCCAGTAAGCTTTTAGCTTCTCCTGAAAGTTCAGAATATCTCCCTGAATCCCTGATATCCTCCAAACAAGAAGGTTCATTTTCCCCTCCAAGACTAAAGGATGTTCTTCTCCGTCTGGGCCTTGTAGAAGACCCGGACAAGAAGGGATTAACCATGGGAAGTCTATCGCCAGTTCCATTACACTGGGGAACCATACTTGGGATTTCCAAAAAGGAGTCACCAGAATTATATTGCATGATTCGAGTCTCACTTTCCACAACAATCTCTGAATCATTGAGAAGGGAGGGAAGGCGTAACAGCCCTTCGTCCCTTCCCAAGGTTGGAGAAAGGCATCTACTCCCGAAGCGTTCGGATCTGGTCTCCAGCTGAAGTATTTCTGAACCTGGTTCGTCAACCGGCTGGCAAATAAATCTAATAGGATTGGGCCCCAAACTTCTTGAATTAGATGAAAGAATCTGGGATTCAGCATCCAATCGCTGGAATCGTGAAGGAAACGTGAATTGCAGTCTGCTCTCAGATTCAAGGAACCGGGAATGAAATCTGCTCTGAGGATGATTTTGTGCTCCCAACAGAAATACCAAATTTTCTTGGCGATATCTGAGAGATTTTTGGATTTCGCGCCACCCAAACGATTTATGTAAGAGACGGCTGAAAAATTGTCCAAACGGATAAGAGTATTGGAGTTCTTCAGAAGTTCTTTGAAGCTCATAAGGGCATTTAAAGCTGCTAACATTTCTAAAGAGTTTATGTGGAGGGATTGTTCTGAAAAAGACCATCTCCCACCGGTTTCTAAGTTGTTCAGACGAGCACCCCAACCACGGTTGCTCGCGTCTGATTCTAGGGTAAAATCTGGTACATTTCCAAATATAGCTTTTCCATTCCAAGCTTGGAGGTTGTTTAACCACCAACGCAGGTCTTCCCGAGCATCCTCTGAAAGGGGAAGGGAATCTTCGTACCAGAGACCCTTCCTCAAGCCTTGAGCTTTCAATCTCTGTAAGCCCCTGTAATGAAGTGGGCCCGGAGAAATTGCTTGTATAGAAGACGAAAGGAGGCCCAAAACCCTCGCTAGGTCTTTCAGACGGATAATATCTTTTGAAAGAACATAGGAGACGTGTTTCCTGATCTTGGTAACCTTCTGATGGGGAAGGATCAGGTTGGATAGAATAGTATTGACTTTGAAACCCAAGAATTCTATTTCTTGAGTTGGGGTTAAAATAGATTTTTCCAGATTTATGATAAAACCCAAGTCTTGAAGGAGGGTCATAGTGATATCTAAATGTTTTAAAATTTCTGTCTTGTCTTGAGACATGATGAGGATATCGTCTAAATAGATTATAAGACGAATCCCCCTTTCCCTTATGTAACTGACCACCGGACGAAGAACCTTGGTGAAGCACCAAGGGGCAGAAGATAGACCGAAGGGGAGGCATTGGAACTGATAGAGAGTTCCTTTCCAAGTAAATCGGAGATATCTGCGACACTCTTCGTGCATGGGAATGGTGAAATAGGCATCTTTTAGATCCAATTTCACTAGCCAGTCTTTGGTCTGAAGAATGTCCCTCAAAAGATGGATACCTTCCATCTTGAAATGTCTGTAGATTAGAAAATTGTTTAAATTTTTTAAATTTATAACAGGTCGCCAACCCTTGTCTTTCTTTTTGACTAGAAAGATAGAACTTAGAAAGCTTTTTGTTAACTGTGACAGTGGAATTTTTACGATAGCCCCTTTCTCTAACATTTGGGAGATCTCTGTCTCTATTAACTTCGAATTTTCCTTGTCTAAAATAAGTTCTCTGGGAGCTCTTTCCTGAAAGGGTCTTTCCCAAAATTCTATTTTGAATCCCACAACAGTTTCTAAAACCCATGGGTCTTGAGTGACTCGAAGCCAATTCTTTTCGAAGTGTCTCAATCTTCCTGCCACTTTTAAGGGGATAGAAGGGGTTGTGCTTACCGTAGTTTCCTTGATTGGATGATCGAGGTCTGCCGCCACGGGATCTAGAGCCTCTTCCTCTTTGTGGATAGAAATTTGAGTTTCCACGGAAGCTTCTATAAGGGCGATAGCCTCTGTTGTCTTGATAAAATTGGGACCGAAATGAGGAGCGGCTGGCAGATTGTCCCCTTCTGTCAGCCCTTCCAAAAAGTGATCGAGTGCCGAAGACTCTACGCATATTTGATTGTGCCCTACTAAAGGCATTGAAAGTGGAGACATACTTCCCAAGTGTCTTAACGAAGTTATCTCCGAATAGGAGGCCTTTGGTGTTGGACATATCTTCACTGGCCGAGAGGTCAGCCAGTTTCGGGTTCATTCTAAGGAGAACAGCCTTTCTTCGTTCGGAGATTAGGTTAGCGTTAGCATTGCCGATGAGGCAAATAGCACGTTGTGACCATCCTCGAAGTACTTCAAGGTCTACAGGTGAGTCATTGGCTTTAGCTTCTTCAGTGATATCCAAGATTTTAGAGAGTGGACCCATTACATCCAGAAGCTTATCTTGTGCTTGTTTTAGGCACCTTTCGATTCCTTTTCTGGGATCCCTTCCAGATTTGAACAGAAAGGTGATTAGGTCAGGATCAAGGTTAGGAGTGTTACAAATCTTGTCCTCGGAGGAGGGGCGAGGGCATTCATTCCTTAAAAGATTGCGAGTATTAATATCAAGGGGTTTTCTAACCCATTGTGATAGGTATTTGGCAACATGATCCATAGGCCACCATTCAGTGCTACGGGGGTGGCGGATTGTAGTGGGATTAAACATTTCCCTACCAAATGGGTCTTTGACTGAGGTGGAAGTAGAGGGAGTTTGTAGATCTTCATCAATATCCTCAAATGAATCTTGAGGGTCAAAAATAAATTCGTCAGAATTATCATAGTCTGTTGATTGAGTTTCGCAATAATCATCAAATTCATTTGTCCCGTAGAGGGTACCGCCTTCTATTGTGCCGCTAAGGACACCTCTTCTCCCTGCCTCAAGTAATCGAGGTCTGTCTATTGTGTCGCAAGGGGCACCAATCAATTTTGTGGCGCAAGGGCCACCATTCTCGTTTGTATTGTTGGTTTCAATACAATAATTTTTCTTTTGGAGTTTTTTTCCCTTTTTCTGCCCTGCAGAAGTCGAAGGAGATTCCCCATCCGAGAGTGAGAAGTAATTCTCCTCCGTGGGCGAAACTCTCTTCCTTTTGGCAAGGGCAGCGTCAACAGCTTCCTTAATGGAAGCTCTAAATTCCTCTCTAAAGAGGTCTTTAATATTGTCAGATAAAGGAGCATTCCTATTATCCATAATAATAGTACTAGAGGTGAATATTTTAGGTAGAGTAAATAAACCTCTCAGGGCTTTAAATATTTCAGGTAGAGTATGAATATTTTAGGGCTTTAAATATTTCAGGTAGAGTTAAATAAACCTCTCAGGGCTTTAAAACGGGGAATTCACTTATCTCAATAAGGTTTTTTGCCGATTTTGTTGGAGGCCAGTAGGTGGCGATCTTTGCTTAGTTTTGGCCTTCTAGCGATGTTAGTATCAGCGTATCAGCGTATTTTTTCTAAATAAATTGCCTTCGTGAGGTTCGTCTCTCCGTCTCCGTTACACTGTTGACAGGGTAACTATGGAGATTGGGAGAGTCACTAACGAGTTTCATTCACGCACAGAGGCGCGAGGCTGCCTGTATTAAGGCGTCACCCGCGTCCCCGGCTATGTTGCTAGGGGACGCGTGAGGCCGGAGCGGAGCGTAGGAGTGTTCTCGTCATCGCGTCTCCGCGTCTCCCAGCTAGTTGCTAGGGGACGCGTGAGGCTTGAAGAAAACGAGTGGTATGCGTAGGGATAGAGCTTTCCTCGCGTCTCTATGTTGCTAAGAGACGCGGGAAGTCAAAAGAATATATATCGACGTTTCTGTTTGTTTACTCAAAATCTCTACTTCCCCCTTTTTTTTTTTTTTTTTAAACAAAGAAGACGCATTAAAGATCAGGGTGTTGGAATGAAAACAAACATATTTATTGGCAAAAAATAACCCGATACTTACCAGAAACAAAAGAAATAGTTACCAGACTAAACATTTAAACCGATCGATTAAGGATTAAGGAAAGTAGAGGTGGAGAAGGCTAATCCCGACCATAAATTGGACTGGGAAATATAGCAAGCAGGAAAATGTTTAAAACAATATTAATACAGATTCCTTATAGAATTGAAGAAATAAATAAAGTAGTTAATCAGTAGTAGTAGGTACCATATAATTCTTCATGTAAAATACATATAAAATACATTAAAGCATTTATAATCAAGTGAAAATGGTAAGCTAGAAGAAGTTGTACTTATCTGTGTCAGAGCAGCGAACAAAAGAGGAAGATAGGAGCCTGTTCATCCTGGTTGTCATGTGTTAACGTTCTATTTTATTGTGATGTAGTAATATTCTTTAAAGGGCTGCATGTTGGGCAGCAAATAAAAGTATTTGCATAATGGTAGCCTCCGGTCTTGTAATGAAATTATTTTAATGAACAAACTTAAGATGGTTAATGGAACTATAAGTATAAGACTGTATAGTCTTTTGATTACACAGAACGATTATATGTAAGAATTACACTGTACAATTTTGTTATTGGTTTTATAGTCACGCGTGAGTGGGTCGTGCACTTCGGGTATACTCGTCGGCATCTATGTACAATCGTATCTTTGAAGCCCACTTCACCTGTCACTTTCCTTTCACCACGGCCTGGCGGTATTACCCGTGTATACTGGGTTACGAGAAACAGAGGTTTCTTTCTAGACATCATAGCCTTTGGATTACACACGGAATTTTTAATATGTCAAAAATGTATACATTGAGATTGTTGTTTTTTTTTTAAAATTTTTGAAAACCTTTATTTATAAACAGGGTGCACACAGCTATTCAGCCGAACATCCCGGAGGCACGGCAGCAGGATTAGAGACCAGAACTGTTTTAGCACACACAAATCTTTGCACAGGATGAATGAGGTTAATTTAAAATTTTTAAAACAGGATATTTACCGTTAGAGGAATGAATTTCAATATAATAACAAAAAAGCAGAAAACGAGAAAGAAAGGAGGGATCAGTCACAGAATCTAGATCATATAAAACAATCGGGTACGTGAGCAAGCAAATCCAACATATCTATCGGCATCTTTAAGGCGGGCAATCAGTATACGCATGCAATCAAACACTAAGCACACCCTATTGCCCGTACATGGAGAGGCATAACGAGGAACACTTATAAGCGAAACCCACGGCCCAACGTCGAGAATTCAAAATCAGGTAATGTACTGCACCGATCCCAGAACCCAGAAAGAAGCAAAAAGAACAGAGAATCCAGTTAAACTAATGAAGAAAAAGGAGGCCATAGAAACAAGAAACAGAGAAACAATAATAACCCCCCCCCACCCTGCACCCCTGCAGATGGCTACGGCCTACCCCCCTAGCAGCGTGCCTATCGCCCAGCTTCCAAAAACCCGAAATATAGCAAGAAAAGGGAAATATATAAAGATAGAAAAAGGAAAAAATAAGAAAAGGAAAAAAGACGGAGGAGGAGAAAAATCACATTTGCCCTCGGTCCCCCTAACCCCCCCTGCGACGCACAGCCCCAGTCCTAGGTCTAGCGATTATATAAGCAAGTTATTGAAAATAAAACCCAGGGAAGGCGTCCGACACCGCCCCACCACCCGTAAGCAACAAAATGGATCCCCCGAGCTTCACGCACCCCTAAAGTCGAGATCTACAGTAGTCTCACCCTTGACCCCTTCGAATGTTCACAATGAGTTCAGCCAACTGCACCAGCACGTATCCCGGAAAAATCAAAGTCCCAGCCAGTCTGTGGACCTGCATAAGGAGTCCGATCAAGCACCTCAGTCCGTCACGATCCACAGCCGCCATGACACTTGCCGTCTTCCAGCCAAAATACGACCATGTCGATCTCAAACTCAGGGCAAAGTCAAAACAATCAAGCAATGTTCGCAGCATCCGCCGGGTCGTATTAGCCGTAGGCTCAGGAGAAGAGAAGACCACAAACACGTCCGTGGACGGATGCGCCAATAATGGCGGGCGTCTCTCCGGGACAACAGGTCCACTAGCACATTGTGTTCCAGGCGCTAATTGCGAGGCTTCGACATGTAGGGAGTCTCGGTTCGTTGGTACCGGGAATAACGTAGACAAAACAGCCAGCTTAGGGGCACCAGGCAGGTCAGGGTCCTTGCACGATCGGGCAGTTTCAGTGACATCCGCGATCGTCTTCTGGAGGGTAGAGGCCATGAAGAATTGTAGCTCCCTTATGGCGGCCATCACGGTCCTCAAAGACGGCTCTCTATTACCCCGCACCGCCTCCACACGGTCAGCTCCAGACATTTGAATGCTCTTCGGAGCACCCGATTCTCCCGGGGACCGAAGTGCGGGTCGGGCAGGCGGGGACTAGAGGCGCACTTCCGAGCAGTGATGGGGCCTCTCGGGCGGGGGCACCAACCCGGCGAGGGGGCCAGCCGCCGGGAAGGGGACCCCCGACCTCTCAGCCACCTTCAGGATACGTACACCTCCGCAGTGTGTACAGGACCGCAGGCACCTCACCAATATAGGGTTGGGAAACACTCCAGGTTAATCGCCCGGACCGCGTCTGGGGCACCCAGCCGCCGCTGCTGCCCTGCAACCCGGCTGGGTCAGTAATCGAGGTCCCGGCTTACAGGCGACTCTAGGCCAAGATCTTTCACATGGCACAACTCCGCCAATCCGGGTGGGAAAGTTCTCGGGACCACACCGCCAGTGTCAGCAACGATTACCCCGCACGGGGGTGAGTCACGAAAGCAGGATATACGTCAGGATCTTCAAGCGACAGGCGGAGGTCGACGGAGCCGAGAGCCTATGCGACCATCTTCGTTCGTCGCTAGGCTCCTCCCCATACATTGAGATTGTTGTTGGCACGTACAAAAGAGGCCAATTACAATTCTCGTGGCATTTGAATTAGGATATTCAATCGTGCCCAATTTGCTGAAATATTACGGAACCATATACTTGAATATTCAAATGGAGGTAAGGGAGCTAATCCACTTCCTCATACACCACAATTTTAAGAGGTTAACGCTCTAGTCCATTTATGTTGGACGTCCACGCGCCATTTCCCTTTTCATAAGCATAGGATTTCCGGGTCACGTGTCCAAACAGGAACACGTCCTGGCAAGAACACACTCTGCGACCCGGTCTCCGCTACACGGAGGTAAGCACAGATATAGATAGCCATACGAGTATCTTTGACTGATCTAAGAACGCAACTAGACTCGAGCTAATTCCAGATCACTCACCATTTACAAACGCCTTTTTCTCTTACAGTCTCTGTCACCCTTCGAATTGTATGGGAGTCGTACCCAACTTCACACCGGGGTGTTTTACCACTACTCAACCCGCCAAGGTAAGAGTATTACCCATGACTCTACCTTTAATCCAACAATGTGGTATAGCCTCTAAATGCATTCTCTGCATTCCAGACCTCTTGGATTCTAACTCTTCAGTCCAAGACCGCACAGTTATACTGGACGCTTCTATGATTATTTTGCCGATTCTATATATAGATTTCCTCCGCCACTGTACTTATTTTTAGCTCTCCTTCATATGACCGGTTGACGATCGAGTACTCACTAGAATCACCAATAGATAAAAACGTTCAAAATTAGAGCTATTACTCCTCTTTGCCCCTCACCGTCCACGCTACAGTGCCTAATAAAGCAAATAGACTTGGTTTAAACCAAACACGGGTGTTGTGGATCTAGCACTACATCTAGTGCATTGAGAATAGTGTGTTTTTTTATCCTTTCTTTGTTTGGACCAGGATTCTGCCCAAATCACACAAAGACAGTGTTTTCTAATGAATGTGCAGAATTAACCTGTGTTCGCTCATACGATTACCCCCCCCACCTCATACTTGTCACACTCTTTTGGCCCCACCTCAGTTTTGGAACCAGTCCTTTGATTCTTCTCTTCTCGAAACCTACGGTCCCGGGCCCAGCTGGGTCGGAATTATCACCAGCAGCGCAGTGAGCCTATTGTACTCTTTATTTATTCCATTTCCACTAACTGCGGTTCCTTGTTTGTCCCAGAATTGTATCTCCGAATATAATTGTAATGAGTTTTTCCTCCCTTCTTTTTGTTTTATGCACAGACCTTCTGGTTTAGATACAGCCATTATAGGTATGTGGTCTACGTGTTCACATGATACAATTCCATGTGACCTTTGCACTTATCACATAGCATGAAGTTTGAATGAACCGTGTACTAAAATGAACACTCGTGCTTTCAAACCAGTGAATGCGCTACTTCCAAGTTTAATTTTAGAATGTCCTCGATGTTCCTTCACGAATGCACATGGTCACCAGCACGGCCACAAGATAACATATGTCTTGAGGTTGCACTGAAAAGTCACCAGACACAATTTTGGGAGTTTAACTAGTGGAAGTCTTGAAACTGCTCTTGAGACTTTGCATTATGACTCTTGTAAAAATGTACATACGCATAGACAATGTTCCATTGTTACTTATTTGTCTGTTTCAGCCCTGAGGATTCGCAATAGCGATGAAACACGTGTCGGCTGGCTGTTTGACATAATAAAGGACTCCTACGGACTACTCTCCCTCTGGAGCTTTCGACTTACTTCTGTTGTTTTGCTTTACTGTACTTTCTGTATACTTGCTCATATAATATGTGTTACTGTTGCTTGAGTGCATTGGGTAAACCCGTAATCTCTAATTGGGCAGCTCAGTCTACTCTTTACCGAGTGGTTTAGCAGGCTTATCCACTCACCCTTCTGCACCTAATAATGATAGCCCCCTTCTGTACATAGTGCGCTCACTTAGGCTGTGCACCCAGTTGCTCATCTGACCAAAAGCCCTTTCGAATCCCTGCTCCCTTCAGGGTCCTCAGCTCTTTTCTCCAGTGCGTCTATGCGGTCCAACACACCAGTCATAGTGGCCGAGAGGGCTTTTTGCGCCGGCTCCACGGTGCGAACCGTGGTCTCCACCTCTTTAACCTTATCAGACAGCTTGCCGTGGTCTGCCCTGAGCAATCCGAGCCCCGTTGCCACTTGTGCTATGTCTTGTTGGAGTGCCGTGCGGGTATCTTTTATCGCCGTCAAGATCTTGTCCAGCTGGTGTTGTAGGTGTGGATCCCGTAGTGGATCGGGATCTGGGTGGTCTCCCTTGTCCGGCATCTCTGCGTCCGACGTGGATTGTGTGCCGCCCTTGGTTCCTTTCGGTTTCCCCATGCCGGTGGTGACGCCCAACGCCGCCCGTGACGAGCGGGGGGGAGCCGTCTAATGGTAGGCGAATCTCGCTGAAGTCCACCTCGGCTGGAGGACGCCCTGGCGATCAAGAGAGGTATCGCCTAGATGTGCGTAGCTCGGGCTCAAAGGAACAGTCAAAAGGAGCCTATTAATAGTTCTACGGCAGTCTGTTACAGCTATATTCGACCAATAAGGTTCCAGTTAGGAAATCCATAGACCTCCGATGTAATAAGGCCTTAGCGGGGGGAGGGCGGGTCACCGGGGACCTCCACACAGCGCGGCAGACCACACGGCGTCAGCTCCAAGATCAGTTACAGCAAGGGTCTCCCAGCCCCTCAAGGTGCCGGTCGGGCCATTCGCTCACCAGCTGAACCTGCAGGCGCTCCAGGGACGGGCGAATCCCAACCGCGCGACGGACGGTCGGAGGAGAGGACCCGCATGGCGTGTCCCGGGAAGGCAGGCATGACCAACTCTTAGCTTTTCAGTACTGAGTAATAGCACCACTCCGCTGGAGTTCCCCAGCCCGCGCCGCCCCGCAACAGTCGCTGCACTTCGCCACCGACCTGAGCCCCAAAGCGTCACAGTCCGTGTATGGGTGTCCCCTCCTCTTCCCCCGTCGGGCGGCGGTAGGTTTCTTACCGCAGAATGGCCACTCGTTGATGCGGGTCGTCCTCACAGCAGGGAGTGCACCCCGACGTCTCCGCCTCCACTCTAGCGCAGTGGGGTCTCAGGTGTGTCCAGGGGTCCGAGGGGTGCCGTGTCGACGGAGAGGGAGTCCTCCAAAAAGACTCCAACGCCTGGGTGCTGGTGATCTAAGCTCACCTCCGGCAAGCGCTGCCCGACACGGCCGAGCGCTTTCCACAGTAACCCCTTCCAGGGTCGCTCAGCCCACAGCAGGGGCCCCTCGGCAGTCTCTTCAGTCCTCCGTCTACTCCCGCAGCCAAGATCCGGCTTCAGTGCGCTCGCCCGGTAGTTCAATCCAGGGGCTCTTTGATGTACTGCCGATAGCCGCAGAGGAGAGGGGGGGGGGCGGAAGCAGTCCGCTAGCCCCCTCACTGTCGTTATTAGCGGGTATCCGCTCCCGCTCCAGAACAAGCTTAGGGCGTAAGTAAGCAAGGGAAGTCAACGACCCAGTTCAGCTGCGGTAGCGGTAGGCCCCCTCCCGCTCAGGGGCACTCCGTCCACCAGTGCCACTCGTAAAACGATCGGGCGGTCTCCGCCGCCTCCCGTGCCCAATACCGCCTCCCAGCCGCCGCCCGGCAGGGCGCCCCTCCCGGGCTCGCCGCTATGTCCGGTGTTCCGCTGGGTCCGCAGAGGCTTCCAAGGATCTCGGCGGCCTCGGAGCTAGAGGGACCCCGCGGGCGCCATTTTGCCAGGCTGTTCTCGGCACCCCAGGTCGTCCACAAAGCCCGGCTTGCTCGTCTGCTGCATCGGACAAAGGGTGTCCCGTAGCCGCTTCGCGGGAGTCCGTTTCCGCCGTTTTTATGAGGGGAAACGGGAGCCCGAGCGCCTCTCAAACAGGATAATAGAGGGCTCGATCACGGAGCCCGGTGCTCAGGCGACCTCCATCATCGGCGCCCAAGCCACGCCCCATAACCTATCTTATCATGCAGCTTCAGGACGCAACAGTTACACAAGGCACCAAGGATGTTGATTCTTACAGATTGTCTCATTTGTGTGTTTTTCCCAGACCTCTATTGACCTCAGGGCGTTCCTTGTCTGTGATCTTACCTATAAAAACCCATGTAACAATTGTTTAAGGGTGCTCTCTCCTTGAGTATCTCTATGGTACTTGTCGGATGGAGACCGCATTCATGAATGCTTAATAAATAACCTATGGTTTGACTTCGCTCCAGTGCCAATTCCTCCTTACTTGATAAGGATTCATGGCAAGAGTGGTGACCCTGCACCAAGCAGATTAAAATTAATCTGTTCCACAAATTGGCACCCGAACGCGTGAACCCATCAAAGGTTTGCAGTCGGACCAGGGGAGGAGATCGAGTCGGTAAGACAAACTTTACTGAGGGTGCACCACCTGAAGAGATTAGAGTTGCTCGTGATCCAAGGTGATTTTTCAGGTCTCCGACTCTGATCTTCCTGGCAGCTGCTGGCCTTGACTGGGACCTTCGGACGATCATTTTTGGATCAGGGAGGATCGACAGGTGGGAGTTAAAGACTACACACGAGGTTAATCTGTATTGAACTGGTTCATTTGTTTATTTGGTTAGGATTTGCTTAGTATTTGCTTGGTTTGGTATTTGTCTGGTATCTGGGCGACACTTAGACTTTGTTTTGGAACTTGCTATTTGGTTTGATTAAAACATTTTCTTACAGGTAAATGTGAGAATATTTTTTATCTGTCTCGGTTTCTACGTTTTGTATATCTTATATAACATGCCTGTATTTAGCACCCTTTGGAAGTGTTGTTGTTGCTGCTGCGATAAGCAGAGCATTTTGTAAGCAAGTCAACAGGCGCTACCAGAAGGAACGCCGAATTTTGAGATGTACATCAAGTATGGTATTTGTCTTATCCTGTATAGTACATTAAGGGACAAATATACAAAAGGGGATCTTCAGTTACAATGGCCATTAAAGGGAACCATGGACCCTCACAAACTTAAGTATTTAGAGAAACAATTGTTTTTAAAGAAATTATGCCAGGTATGTTTGACAGTTTGCGTATGTGGAGGAAAGGAGTGAAGGAGCGGCAGCTCAAGGCAAAGAAGGTACAAAGGAAGCATGAAAGGAAAACAGAGTATCAGAAGTATAAGGAATTGAAGGATAAGGAATTTCAGGAGAAAAAGGAATGTTTAGATAGAGAACATAGGTTACTAACATCTAAAGAATATATAGTTAGACCAACTGTAGCAGTTCAGGTGCACCAAGAAGATTTGGACTCAGATATTGATGGGTTGTTGATACAACGACCCCTGCACCCATATGTACCCTTAACACCTCTTCCCCCAGGACCCCTAAATGTCGCCCCCCTTGTAACCCCGGCTCCCCCTCCTTTGCCCTCGAATGTCCAGCTCCCTATTTTCCAACCTGTATCGGTACATTCCTTACCCACTCTAACCCAGGCTACTGCTCCCCCACCACAGGCCTCTGCGCCTCCACCTCATGCTACTGCACCTGAAATGACTGATAATCCTGTACCTCCTGTATCTGTTCTGACCCCTCAAGTTCTTCGTTCTACTGTACCTCAGTTTCATCAGGATGCAATAAGATTGATGATATTAAATTGGTTGAGGGATCTAGAAATAGAGGTTGGAGAAATGATTGATCAGATACAGAATTTTTCTGAAGGCGAGCTCCTTTGTCTCATAAATACGTTTTCTCACTACAGGACAGAACGGTGCAGATGATGTTAGAGCTATTAATCGGCAATGTCAGATAGGGGCCTTCCCTGTGATTAGAGTTAATGCTGCCATAGCAACGATAATTGGATATCGTAATGAACTCTCTTCCTCTCCTCAAATAAGACCTATGAGGAAAGCTGTGCCACCGTTCATTCCTGGAAGAGGGAATGCAGATAATGATGACCCAAATAGTGCTGATGCTAGAGCTCATTTTTTGTGTAATTGAATATATACACCCTGGAAAAGGACAGATGTACTTACTTTAAAAGTCTCCCTACCAGACATACAGAAAAGTCCTAGAGGATTTTATGATGATGTACAGGCAGCCATTGATTCTTGTATCATGACTTTAGCAGATATTGATATGTTTTTTGGTATGATCCTGCCACCAGATATGTGGCGACTTACCCAGAAACAGGATCACGCTGTTGATTTGGGAGGAGATTGGGCTGCCAAAATAACAGCTGATAGAGATAGGAAACCTGTTCAGAAACCTAGTCGGCTCATACTTGATTTCCCTGGTAACATACTTACTTACATGAAAACTGTGGTTCCAGCTAGGAAAATAGATTGGGCACTCCTTACTGCTTGTAAACCAAAACATGGAGAGGCCGTCCCTGATTTCTTTACTCACTTTGAGGAAGTGTTTCTTGATTTTAGTGGCCAAGATACATCTACGCCTACAGGTGCACATTTATTTGCAGATGGCTTTGTGGGAAATTTCCTTCCTGAGATATTGGTTCGCTTAAAGAATTCTGAGAGCACATGGGCTTCAGTGACTCTGAAATCTATATTAGATATGGCTCAGTATTACCAGAATCAGGTGACCACTGTGCATGAACGAAAAGAAGGAAAACTAAAAGAATTGAAAACTAAGGTGATGATGGTTCAGGCCTATGCTTCCCAAGGTTGAGGCTGTGGCCAAAATTATGGTCAGAATTATAGACAAGTGCCTCTAGTAGGGCCACTGCATAGACAAACTCCATTAGGGCTGGATCAGTGTGCTTATTGTAAAGAGAAAGGGCATTGGCGTTCTGAATGTCCTGTATTAGCTGCTGGTGGGAGAGGAAGGGGACAAGTGAATGGTAATCGAGGGACTTCAGCTCCTCAACAGCAGCCACAGCAGGTTCAAGCTCCAGAGAGGAATAGGTCAGGAAACATTTTTGATCAATAAAATAATCAATATTCTATGGAGGATTGGGAATTGGAGGAAACTGTGGGAACACATTTTGCCTAGGACAGCGTAGGACGAGGAGGACCAGTTGAGATACCTGTAGATCAGTCAGGACCCTATATAACAGCCACCATACTTGGGCAGGATCAGACATTTTTTGTGGATACAGGGGCAACACGTAGTGCGATATCTCAGAAATTGGTCCCTGGGACACCCTTGTCTGGCCAAATGATCACATCAATAGAGTTCGATGGAACACTAGCTCCTAGCTCTGTGTCCCTAAAACTACCTTTGCAGGTTGAGAATTTCATCACTAGAGCCCCTTTTTTTTACTTCCTCCTCATGCTCCAGATAATTTGATGGGACTTGATCTTTTGAAATATTTCCATGCTACTATACATAGTTCCCCATCTGGAGTACGTGTTCTTTTTGGGGAAAAGACATTGTCTAAACAATATAATTTTTCTTTATGTTCGGATCTTGATTCTGTTCCTTCAAGTGTTTGGGCTACTGCTGACACAGATGTGGGAAGAATGGACATTTCCCAAGTACATATACAGGTCTGAAAATATAAAATATCAAAAGAAGGTGAGGATGCATTGATATCTATCATTGACGACATGATACGTACCGGAGTTGTTGAGGAAGTTTCCTCTAATGTATGCAAGAGCCCCATTCTCCCCATTCTAAAACGGGGCGATGGAACAAAGGATATGATTTACAGATTTGTGATCGATTTGAGAGAGGTCAACAAAATAGTGATCCCTCAACATCCTGTTGTCTCTGATATTACGACTTTGTTGACAATAATCCCACCTACAGCAACAGTATTCTCTGTTATCGACTTCAAAAATGCCTTTTTCTCTGTTCCTATACATGAAAACAGTAGATATCTTTTGGGGTTTTCATTACGAGGTCGCTCATTTAGATTTTGTAGGGCCCCACAAGGCTACACAGAAAGCCCTAGCGTTTACAGTCAGGCACTTAAGCGACAGATGGATGAACTTCTTTTGCCACCAGGAGTTACACTAGTACAATATGTCGATGACATTTTGCTAGCTGCAGACACAGTTGAGCATTGTAAAGAGGTCACTCTCTTTCACAGCACCTTGCTGTCAAGGGACATAAAGTCTCTAGGGATAAGCTGCAGTATTGTCAATCTGAGGTCACTTATTTAGTTCACCTCTTGTCTAAGGAAGGTCGTGCTCTGACTAAAGACAGGATTCAAACTATCCTAAAAATTCCTATTCCACGTAGCCAAAAAGAAGTCAGGAGACTTATTGGAATTACTTCCTACTGTAGACAGTGGATCCCAAATTTCTCATTTAATCATCAAACCTCTTTTGTCTCTTGTTACTAAAGGCACTCCCTCTCCTCTACCATGAACGTCTGAATGTCAGGAAGCATATCAGCAGCTTCGCTCATCCCTTACTTCTGCTCCAGTGTTAGGCACTTCAGACTATGCAAAGCCTTTCATATTATATGTACACAAGAGAAGGATGCGCATTGTCAGTTTTGACACAGCCATATGGTAATAAGCATTGTCCCTGTGCTTATTTCTCAGCTGTATTTGACCCAGTGGCCAGAGGACTTTCAGGTTGTCTCAGAGCGGTTAGCCACCACAGCAATTTCTATACAGCAATCTGAGGGAATAGTGTTGAGTAACAAGCTCATGGTCATGGTACCACATTGTATGGCTGCACTCCTGAATCAGACTAAGACACAACACTTGACTAGCGCTATACTCACAGGATACGAACTCACACTTTCGGCACCTCATATCACACTTCAGAGATGCTTCACATTGAACCCAGCTACATTGTTACCTTTACCACCAGAACAAGCTCATGATTTGCATGACTGTATTTTTATCACAGAAGAACAAACTAAGGGAAGAATAGATCTAAAGGATACAGACCCTGAGGGAGAACTATGGGTGGACGGTTCTTGTCCAAAACTATCTGATGGCACTCTCTCTGCATCCTATGCCATAACTACATTACAGACTGTGGTGGAAACAGCCCATATCCCACAAAAAATCTGCCCCGCAGCTGAACTCATTACGCTCTTGAGAGCTTGCAAACTTAGTCAGGGATTAAAAGTAAACATTTATACAGATAGTCAGTATGCTTTTGGTGTGGCACAACTTTGGCAAGCTCTGGAAGGAACGGGGATTCCTAACCTCCCATGGCTCTAAAATACAACATGTTGAATTGATAAATAGTCTTCTTACTGCTTTGACATTGCCAAAGAGTGTAGCCATTATCAAATGTAGTGCCCACAAGAAAGTTACAGACAAAGTGGGAAAAGGAAATGCATTTGCTGATGAAGTTGCACTAGAAACTGCAAGTGCCCCTCACAAGTAAAATGTATGTACTACGATCCCAAGCTGAAAGATGGGAAAACATGTACACAGAGATTAAGGATATACAGTAATCGGCCACTGAATAAGAAAGAGCAGAATGGCAAAAGGAAGGAGAGTTAGATGATGAAAGATGTTGGAGATCAAAAGATATGTTGAAATGGAAATTTCCCTATGCCTATGTATTGCCTTTTGTAACTATGGCTCATGGACCTGCTCATGTTAGTGCCAAGAACATTATTTCTCAATTAGATCCAGTCTGGGATAGTCCGTTTATAAGGAAAATGGCTGAACATTTGGTTAAAAATTGTATGATCTGTTTACAGCACTATCCTGGGAAGGGAGTATCAACCCCTACTGGTGGATTTTCTCCATTTCAGGTTCCCTTTGAAGCACTCCAAATGGACTACATCCAGTTGGAGTGCTGTAATAATCTAAAGTACACATTAGTTGTAGTCTGCTCTTTCAGTAAGTGGGTAGAAGCCTATCACACAAAGACAACATAGCCTTGACAACAGCTAAAATTCTGTTAAAAGAATTCTTCCCTCGTTTCGGGGTTTGTAGAATTTTATGGAGTGACAATGGCCCCCACTTTACTGGCCAGATAATAGAGTACCTAATGAAAGTATTAGGAGTAAAACAGAAGTTTCATGCTACTAATTATCCTCAGGCAGCGGGTTTGGTAGAAAGATACAATGCCACCCTGAAACTCAAACTAGCTAAAATCCAAGCAACAACGGGCCTTAAATGGCCAGATGCTTTTCCCCCAGCGTTATCTGTTTGTTCCATCCCACACAGTAATGTTGGACTTTCTCCCTATGAGATAGTCTTTGGTAGGCCTATGAATGTATGGGGACCCTCAAGACCAAATATGATTTAAGAAATACGGTACCCTGTTTTGTGTGATTATCTTAAAAACTTGACTGAAAAACTGTTTCTGATTCATCTGCATGTGCGTGAAGCTATCCCAGACAAATCAGAGGGTTCAGGCCATAATCTCCAACCTGGAGAATTCATTGTCCGAAGAAACTTCCAGCGTTCTAAGAATCTGGAACCTTGCTGGAAAAACATTGAGCAAGTGTTGCACGCAACCCGAACTGCTGTCCACGCCACCAACAGATGTCACTGGATACATGGAAGCCACTGCAAAAGAATCCCAGCAACTGCTCTCCAGCCATAAGGCAGAAACGATCTGAAAGATATCTTACAAACTCAGAAAAGTGTTGCTCCCCTGAATGAAGATACTTTGTTTCCTGATCAACTATGGCTTCAGTAGGAAGGTACGATCTACGACCAAGGAAGGGAAGTAGCAGATAGAGATACTGGAGGACCGATTTCCAATTAGTGGAATGGTTCACCTGCGGCAGGGAGGGATCACAAAATTGGTTGAACTTGGTTCAAAGGGTGTTCAGTGTTGCCTGGATCTCTCTCCGACCTGTGATTTTATCGATACCGAGAAGGAGAAATGCGGAAACTGGGATCTAAGTTGCAGTTGCGAAACAAAGACAAGACTCTGTGTATGGTGACTCTGATCATACTATTGATAATGTTGGCAGTAGTTTTTTTGGACAATGGAGAAAATGATTCCGGCTTGAACCCTATTGCCCGCTACTGCTCCTGTCCCCACAGAACATTTTTATTTTTCCCTTCCCTAACATGAACAGAAACATCGGGTGTCATACCTCAATAACACTTTCATACAAATGCTTCATCATACCCACAATGCTACGAACATTACCAACTCTTGCGTATTTGGAATATATATTGTGGGCCACTGAAATAAATCACAAGGTTTTTGCTGATGAGGGTAGACTCAATGCCCAGCTCAACAGGGTCTGTTACCCCGATGAAACTGTATGGGAACTGGAGGAATATCGCAGAGGAAATTACTCCACCAGATATGTTTTCCCCAACACCTGAACAGCTAAGGGTAATGGGCCTCCTGTTATCGCTGTGACCAGAGCCCGAGCAGAAGTTTGTGTGAGCAGTATTGGCAGTATTCCTGTGGGAAAAAGTGACTGTACCACTGCTTTAAATATTACTAGAACAAACAATAGCACTTTTCTGTGTTCCCACAATACTTACTTTATTTGTGGAAATAAGGGTTACTGCCAATTACCCGTCGGTTGGTCTGAGATTTGCAATGTGTCCTTTATGCTTCCTCCTGTGTTCTTAGCACCTGCTTACTATCACAAAGACCAGAAATTGTTTCATGACATCTCTTTAAATAGATTCAAAAGAACCATAAATAGTGATGAAGTTGATCAGACTGATACAGCTTTGCAGCAATACGTTGATTTTAATCTGGGACTCTTTTTCTTTGTTGGTGCAGCCCTAAATAGTGGAAAGATTAGATGCCTAACCCGAGTCGTAGAAGCAGTAACTAAACCGACAGCAATGGCTCTAGGAAATATTACAGAAGCGCTCCAAATTACAAGTATTGTAACTCTTCAAAATAGAATGGTGCTTGATGTAGTGCTCGCTGATCGTGGTTGAGCATGCCGCATCATCAGTAGTAGCTGTTTCGTGTTCATACCTGACCATGCCCCTTCTGTCTATAACGCCATTTCCAAGTAACATAAAATAGCTGCAGAAATACATCAAGACCGAGGTACATGGTCCTGGTCTGAGTGGTTACAGGGACTTATCTCCACTTGGGGTTGGAAGTTGTTAATGGAAATAGTAATCATAGGAGCCATCTCTCACCCTTGCTGCTGCTGCATTCAATATGCCCCTATATGTCCGACTTATATAAACGTCTGTAGTAGTATTAAACCTTCCCCGGTCAGTGTTCATGAACTGAATCGAGAAATTATGTTGCAACTTGAAAGAGATAAACTAATGAATATTAGTATATGAAATTAACACATGTACCTTCTCTGATAGATTCAGCACAGCTGAAAAGGAAGGACTGTGAAAATGTAAAATCTAATTCTTTGTTTTTTAATTCAGCTGTGCCTCATCCATGCTCACCTTTGCCCTGTTTTTCAGCCTGGCTCTATCCTTGACATCACACCTACATAAACATTAGGTAACAAATCTAAAATTGAGACATTGAAGGCTGTGTAAACATGCAGAGTCAGCACAAAAGAACAGCTGATTTCTGCACTGTAGGTTTCGTGTGTTTTAAAATAATGGTAAAGCCTTAGATAAAGTTTGCTCAGATAACCTATCTTATCCTGCAGCTTCAGGACGTTACACAAGGCACCAAGGTTGTTGATTCTTACCGATTGTTTAATTTGTGTGTTTTTCCCAGAGCTCTATTGACCTCTGGGCATTCCTTGTCTGTGATCTTCCCTATAAAAACCCATGTAACCATTGTTCAAGTGTGCTCTCTCCTTGAGTATCTCTATGGTACTTGTTGGATGGAGACAGGCATTCATGAATGCTTAATAAATAACCTATGGTTTGACTTCGCTCCAGTGTCAATTCCTCCTTACTTGATAAGGACTCGTGGCAAGAGTGGTGACCCTTCACCAAGCAGATTAAAATTAATCTGTTCCACATTCATGCCATTGTTTTGGAATGCTCAGATGTGTTCTAGGATCCTCTTTTTCAATGGGCATACATTGCTGCCTATGTATCCTAAGCCACACTGGCATTCTAGCATGTAGACTACATAAGTTGTTTCACAGTTGGATCGAGTTTGGGGAGTTGACACAATACCTGCCAGTGAGAGAGGTGGGGACAGAACATTGAAATTAAGACGCTTGGAGTCTAGAGTGATTATAAGATTCCGAACAAAACAGCCTCCTGGTCTCAACGGGGATGAAGTATTGTATATACATCTGTAGAAATTGCCAGCTTAGACTATAGCTCTGTATGGCAAGAACAGGGGGCGCCCGGTCAAGCAACAAATGATAAACAGAAATAATTTGGACTGTGCACACTGAGCCAATACATGGTCTGATTATATCTCGCTGTACACCACAGAAATCTAAAAGATTGCAGTGGTATAAAAAGAAGGATTGTATGCCTTACTAACAACACATCACTAAGCTGAGATTGTTATTATATGTAAATAGATTAATTTCTCTATGATCTATATCTCCTTGGATCTATATCTCCTTGGAGAAACAAATATTTATTATTACACATAAGATACTAGTCCATCAATCAACAAAAAAGGGCAACTGTATGCATATAAACTACACAATTGTTGAGCAAGACGTCATGAGTGATATGCTAAGGCATCTACACAGACTTGTAATAAATTGGCCATGTAGCAACAATGTTAGCGAGTAGCTGAACATAGTAACTCATCTTCCTGCAGTTATTCTACAAGGATGTAGACATACAATGGACATATAATAATAACTGGTTACAATGATGAATCGTAAAACACTTGTTTTTAATGACAGCACACTACATATCCCACAGTGCCTTATTATGGGCTTAGTGGGTAGCTATGTATAAAAAGAAAACAGTAATGAACTAATACTAAACGTGAACAAGACCAAGAAGGTCGAACCACGTTAGTGGCAAACGAATAAAGATTGCTGTGATATAATTTCTGGAGTGCGACGTATCATTTTTGTTAGAAATTGAAATCCGAGGCTTTATTCTGCCTCACATGAATGCACACGCCGTGTTGCATGCTGCCCCGGGAATCTATTGTTGGACATATATATATGTATATATATATATATATATATATATGTATATATATATATATATATATATATATATATATATATATATATATATATATATAGACATTTGGAGGAGGGCAGCAACACAGGGGAGGTGCAGGCACATGACCTTGGCTGTAGTGCACAGAAGACCTTCACTGCTGCTGAAACACAAGAAATATTAGAGGGAAAATTGGACACTATAGCGGATTAAAAATCTGGAGGTTTGAAGAATGTGTGAACAATGGAAATTCGAGCCTGTTTCTCATGCAAAAAGGGAACTGCACTGGCTTCCTGTTAGGCAGAGAATCCTGTTTAGAACTGTCTGTTTGATGTTAAAGGTATTTTGGAGAACTGAAAAAACCCTCTAACAATTCGGTTTAAATACTATATACCCCACAGATTTCCATTCCAATGCAAAACTATTATTTTGCTGTACCACGAGCTAAGAAAGCAAGGATGGGCTGTAGTGCTCTTTCATAACTTGACTACAGTAATGGAACAGCTTCCTGCTTCATATCAAAGCTGCAGAGTCATATATGGGCTTTCGGAAGACTCTGAATGGCTTCCTATTTTGTTGGGATGTTACCAGTTGGTGTATTTGATTTCTGCTTAGTTGGTACATTAAGTGCCAAGACGTCCTAGGTTGAAAGATGTGCTTTATATGTTTTGTTCTGTCCCGTAAAACAAACATGGTGACTTCTCCTTTAGGAATTAATGCAGTCTTTCTAGTTGCCTAATCTGCCAGTGTGTTCCCTAGGTATTCTTCATCTTGTGTGGATTAGTAAACAATACATTACATAATGACATCTTAAAATGGTAGTAAAAGCCAATTCAACAGATTTCCTGTGTACATACATACTTCCAGCTTTTGCTAAGGATCCCTGCAGAAAGTAAAGTCAAGTCAAGTTAAAATTTGTATAGCGCACTACTCACCCAGAGGGTCTCAAGGCGCTTGAGGGAAGGGTTTGCTATTTATCAAACAGCCATGTTTTGAGTTGTTTTCTGAAGGAGAGGTGGTTCTGTGTAAGGCGGAGGTGGGTGGGAAGAGAATTCCAGGTTTTGGCTGGTAAGTAGGAGAATGATCTTCCTCCCATGGGGCTCTTCGGATGCGTGGGATCGCGGCGAGGGCTTGATTGGACGATCGTAGATGGCGGGTGTGGGTGTAGAAGGTCAGGCGCATGTTGAGGTAGCTGGGTCCTAGGTCGTAGAGGGCCTTGTGTGCGTGGGTGAGGAGACGGAACTTGATTCTCTTGTTGACGGGGAGCCAGTGAAGGTCTCTCAGGTGACCGTAAATGTGGTTGTGGCGTGGTATGTCTAGGATGAGTCGGGCGGAGGCGTTCTGAATGCGTTGGAGTTTTTTCTGTAATTTGGCTGTGGTTCCAGCGTAGAGGGTGTTCCCCGTAGTCCAGTCGGCTTGTGACAAGTGCTTGGGTGACCGTCTTTCTTGTTTCGGTGGATATCCATCGGAAGATCTTTCGGAGCATGCGTAAGATGTTAAAGCAAGATGACGAGACGGTGTTGCCTTGTCTGGTCATTGAGAGGGAGGAGTCTAGTATGAATCCTAGGTTGCGAGCATGGTCCGTAGGTTTGGGCGCACTGCCTAGGGCTGAAGGATTGGGCTATTTAAGACCCAGCGGTGCCAAATAGTGCAGAAACAGTCAAAAGCAGTACGAATATTTGGAACATAAAACATTTGGTACGACTAAGTTGTTGTAACTTGAACCTTTGCGCCTGAGCTTCTTCCAAGTCCATCAGCTTTGAAAACGCCATCCCCTATGACCGTCCGCAACGTTTCTTGACGCACTTCGTTCTGTGTAGCAGTAGTCAATCCCTAGGAGTTCCCAGGAACCGACGGTCTTTAACCTAGTGTCAAGACCTACTAACCAGAAGGAAGTACACGCGCGGCCCTACGGCCTTTATTTACAATTATATATGCAAAATGTCTCTCAGATGTGGAAGCAAAAAGATATGAGGAACGAAACTCAATATATATATATATACAAAATAATTACAATGATACGGGTGTTCAAACTGATCGTGTAAAACGGGATAATGCAATTGTCAAAGGACAGAACGAAATCTTTTATTAGTCCTTAGTGCTGGATCGCAAAAAGTATCGGGTTTTCCCAGGACGTGTCTGTTCGTCAAACAAAGGATCCGTTGAAGAGACAGCGTTCTGGTGATCAGTCGAATGTTCTGGTCTTGAGTCTTTTGATGACAAATGTTCAACAATGTCTTTCTGCTGCACTGAGGATTCTCCGACAGGTTGTGCGTCGCTAAAAGGTACAAACGCAGACAATCCTTTGGATTCAGTTGAAGCAATGCCTCTCCTCACCCACGAGTCTGCCGGCAACGGAATAGGGACTTTCTTCGTATGGGTGGCATGCACCCAGTTTTTCCGACCCTCTAGACGAACAGCAGTCCTCGTGGCAAGGAGGACCTGGTAGGGTCCAGTGAATCTGGGCTCCAAATTCTTCTTACGCGTAAAGTTACGCGTCACCACCCAGTCTCCGGGCTGGAGCTGGTGGCCTGGACCCTCCGTCTGCGTCGGCAATGCTTCGTAAACCTGTTGGTGAATTAACCTCAGTTTAGCAGTCAGATCATGAAGGTAATCAATCAACATTGGATACTCAAGATCACAGAACACACCCGGTCTAGGGACCCCCCAAACATTCGCAGGACGACCGAACACTATTTCATAGGGACTGAGCCCTACTCGGGAGTGTACGGTTGCCCTTGTTGACAGTAAAGCTAAGGGTAAAGCGTCAGGCCACGAGAGACCAGTCGTAGCCTGAATCTTCGCTAGCTTCAGTTTAAGGGTGCCATTATACCCTTCAACCAAACCAGCTGACTGGGGATGATTGGCGCTATGGAATTTCTGATTAATTCCAAGGCCCTTACACACACTCTTCATCACACTCCCCACAAACTCACTTCCGTTATCCGACCATACAATCCGAGGCAATCCATACCGAGGAAAGTATTCCTTCAGTAGGATTTTCGCAGTTGACAAAGCAGTGTTGTCTTTGAGAGGATAGGCTTCGATCCATCGGGAGAATGCGCAAACCACAACTAAAACGTATTTCAGGTTATTGCATCGCTCCATATGGATGAAGTCTAGTTGGATCACCTCAAAGGGACATGAAGGGGGAGCAAAACTACCAGGAGGAGTTGGGGTTCCCTTACCAGGATTGTACAACATACATACCATAAAATTCTTAACCAAGCGTTCAGCACATTTCGTGATACCATCATTCTTCCACACAGGAGACAACAACTTACAGATACCTTTCACGCTAATATGTGCTAACCCATGTGCCATTGTCACAACAGCCAGCACATACGCATCCGGCAACATCCATCTCTTATGTTCTGACAAATCAATCCAACAACCATTCGCATCCAACTTTCCCGTACTTTCTTTCCACTTCGTCTTTTCAGTCTCGGTGGCCTCATTTTGAATTGCTTTCACACTCTCGATAGTGTCTTCACACATACTCGACTCTGTAGGCCACCTAACTGAACTCGTCACATACATTCGAGTGCTAAGGTTCCGGGCAGTCTCCTTAGCGGTCTCATCCGCAAACGCATTACCACGTCCAACATCATCCGTCACCTTACGATGCGCACTACATTTAACAATCGCTACCTGTTTAGGCAACTAAGTGCATCCAAAAGATCATTCACAAGCTGACCATGCTGAATCTTGGTACCATGCGATGTCAGAAAACCTCTTTCTCTCCACAACCGTCCAAAGCTATGGGCGACGCCAAACGCATATTGGCTGTCGGTAAACACATTCACACGTTTCCCTTTCGCTAACACACACGCTCTAGTGAGAGCGATCAGTTCCGCAGCTTGGGCAGGATTCTGATTTAATCTTGCAGCCTCAACAACAGTATTCAACGTTACAACAGCATACGCAGTAGTCACATCACCATTCGACAATTTAAAACATGAACCATCCACATACAGCGTTCCATCTGGATCTTCCAAAGGAGTGTTTTTAAGGTCCACTCGACCTTTTGTTTCCTCTTCGGTTCGCAAATAACAGTCGTGTTCTGCTATTTCATCTGACTCTGAACTAATTGGTAACAACTCGTACCCAGACAATCTCGCACTCGTCAAGTGCTGAGTTTTCGTACGATTCAAAAGAGTATCGACTGCATGCGGAACCATCACCGTAAGCATATTATCCATGACCAATCCTGCTGATTGTCGGATGGACACCGCAGCTGCCGCTGTTGCTCTCAAACAACTCGGCAATGCTCTAGCTACCGGGTCCAAGGTCGAGGAAAAATATGCACATGGACGTTGCTTACCACCAAAAGGTTGCGTTAAGACACTCAAAGCACAACCTTCCCTCTCGTGAACATACAATGTGAACGGCTTACTGTAATCAGGAGTACCTAACACAGGGGCCGAACACAATGAATCACGCAATTCAGAAAAACTTTTCTGACATTCTTCCGTCCATGTATGTATGTATGTATGTATAGGCATTTATATAGCGCACTACTTACCCGTAGGGTCCCAAGGCGCTTCGACCGCTGCGAAACCCTTCCTGGCTTCCCTGAGAGATGGTCCCTTAATGGGTATCTCCAGGGTGAGACCAGGCATCCCCGGCGGTCTGGTGGGGCCGTTGGTGAAGATGAGGCAAGCTAATGCCCAGAGTTGCCGAGTGTGATCGCTGATCAGAGTGGGCACCGAGGCGAGAGAATTATCGAGTCCGCTGACCCTGGTCCAGAAACCTGCCGCGCCGGGAATCGAACCCTGGTCCCGGGCTGTCCTCTGCTCTCGGGTCTGTCGCCTCTAACCAGTGAGCCACACTACTTCACGTCCATGGTAAAGGAGTTGAAACATCCTTGCACGTCAGAGCCACCAATGGTTTCGCTAGCAATGAAAAATTCGGAATCCATTGCCTGCAGTACGACGTGATACCTAGAAAGGCACGCACATCTCTTTGGGTTGTTGGCACAGCCATTCGCGCAATTGCTGCAATTCTCTCTGGGGTCAACCGCCTTCCCTCCTTTGACAATAAGTGACCTAAATAGGTTACTTCTTGACAACAATATTGGAGTTTAGAAGGTGACACCTTGTGATGTAAATCGCAGAGATGTTGCAGCAACGACACCGTAGCAATTTTGCAAATGTCCTGAGTATCCGCAGCTACCAATAAGTCATCGACGTATTGGATTAAGGCCGCACCAGCCGGCAACATAAACGCATCCAGTTGACCCTTCAAGGCTTGACTGTAAATCGATGGACTCTCACAGTAGCCCTGAGGAGCGCGTTTAAACCGGAAGCTGCGTCCACCAAGAGAGAAACCGAAAAGGTCTCTGCTCTCTTCTGCGATAGGGATGCTGAAGAACGCATTCTTCAAGTCAATCACCGAAAACCAAGATGCAGAAGCTGGAATCAGAGTCAGTAGTGCCGTGATGTCAGGCACAACGGGGAACTGAGGAATCACAATTTTATTGACCTCCCGCAAATCGATAACAAAACGATAAACAGGTGGTTTCGAAGGATCAGTACGTTTTAGAATGGGCAGTACAGGGCTGTTGCACACGTTTCCCTGAGTCTCTTCAATAACGTCTTTCTCGATCAGATCATAGATGATCGCTAACAGTGCTCGTTCACCATCAAGAGAAATACGATACTGGGGAATACGTGGCAACCGCACATTAGATTTCAGCTGAACAACATAAGGGGAGATGTCAAGCAGGCCCACATCATTGGGACCCGTTGCCCACAAAGATGCAGGAAGAGAACTCAATTCCGGTGGAAGCTTATCAAGAGACAAGTACATAGGAGAGACAACCCTCTCTCCCAACGTAAGCTTTACACCCGCAGGAGAACAATACAAAGTTGCATACAAACGTTTAAGCAAATCCAGGCCCAAAAGATTTTCACCACAACCAGTAGTCAAAATCAACGGAGCTTGAAGCTCACGAGGCCCAATTGTAAGGGGCAAAGGGCGCGAAACTGGATTGCTAACGGGGGCGCCAGAGAATCCAACGGAAACATTTGTTAAGCCAGACAAAGGTGTGCCAGGGAGTTTCGAATGCATTATGGAACTTTTCGCTGCACCAGTGTCCAACAGAAAAGGCTCAACGACGCCCGATGTAGCAACTGCGACGTAAGGCCCTCTCTGATCAACCGGAACTGATACCACTCCCTCTCCTTGTCTATGGCTGTCCTAGTAATTACTGTCGTCAGTTCCCTGATCGACGTAATAATCGTCTACACTGTACTGCGCAGATCGTCCTTGCGATGATCCACGTTGATCGAAACAGTTATTGGAATTTGATGAGTTATCTGAACGGTCATTTTGAGCACCACGACCCCTACCGCGTGATGTCTGCTGAGAACCACCACGACCCCCTCTAGATGAGTTACCACTATTACGATCGTTTAGAACAGGACAATTGAATTTTAAATGACCCTCTTGTCTACAATAGGCACATTGATTGTACCCTAACGAAGATCTTTGGGAAGAGGAGTCATTTTGAGATTGTGATCGATTAGATTACGACTGTGATCTATTTTGTTGCGAAGCATTCTGATTTGAACGCGGAGGATACACTTGCTGTAACAACACTTTAGTTTTAAGTTCTTTCGTCTTTTTATCAGCGCGGTAGTTCTCCTCTTTCTCTCTGTTCTCATAATACTGTGCTGTGGCCAATATTTGAGCCGAGGTAAAAACGGCCCACGCACTTTCAGAGTTTTTCAATTTATTGCTCAAATCGGGCAATAAGTTAGAGACAAATTTGTCCACGAATAACCGTTGACCACCCTCAGTGCCCATATCCTGACCACTATGGTCGATGAATGCCTCCTCAAATCTCGTAAAGAAGTCGGAGACACTCTCGTCCTTCTTTTGCCGACAAGCTGACAATTTGTCCCAATTTACCCTCATAGCTGGCATAAGAGTTTTCATTAGCGTAATTATTCTTTGAGGGAGAGCAGCAATCATCTGCTCGGGTTTAGCACCACCAGTTTGTAACCCATCCGCCGCTACAATGGCAGCCCAATCACCACCTAATTCATTTGGATGATTTTCCTGACGAATCTTAGCCCATACCGGTTGCGGTACGACATTGCCAAACAGCATGTCAATATCGGCAAGATTCATTATCGTAGCGTCTACAAGCTGCGACAATTCCTTGTAATACCCTGCAGGATTTTTGCGAGGGTCAGGCAAAGATTGCTTCACCTGTAACACTTCCGATCGTTTCCATGGGAGATGTATCCACACTCTCTGAAAGTATGGCGGAATAATGGGGTTAGCAGTAGGATCACCTGGCATCCACACTGGTGGAACTTCCCGCATGGGGAACTGACCAGACGCATCTAACTGCCTCTCAACATCCTCAACAAACAAGGCTTGAGGTATAGGAGTGGGACGAAAAGATAGCAACCGCTCAACAGCACGCCGAACGCTGGTATCCACTATCAGTCCATTCGAGAACTGAAGCTGTAGATCAGACAAAGCGGTCAGCACCTCGTCAGGTGCATCGGCCGATATCTGATCGCGCAGAACCTTACACATTTCTTCAAACACATATCTTTGTGTCGGTACATTGAATTGACAGAACGTATCAAGTACAATACGTGGTGGATTTCTAAGAGGATGCGTCATCCAACCCATCGCCATATTATATAGCGCAGCACGTTCCCTGTTACCGGGAAGCTGACTACGTCTCTGAGGACCATCTGAACCAGCGGACCCAAAAACAGGCCCGAGAGAATGAAAGAAGCTAGCCGCAATAGGAGAAGTACGACTACGAGTAGATGGAGAAGTATAGCACAAAGGACTAACAAGAGAAGGAGTAGAGACAGAAGCGACAACAGGAGTTAACAGAGCAGGAGCAGTAGCGGGAGCAGGAGTATGTGGAAGTGGAGGAGCAGTAGGAATAGCGACAGGCAAAGGAGCAGGAACAGTCGGAGGAACGGGTGCAGGTTGAGGAACAGGCTGAGGAATAGGTGGAGGAGCAGGTACAGGGGGAACCACAGGAGCTGCGGCACCCTGTACATACGGAGGTGGCGACTTCATAAGATAGGACATTAAAGGATCCTCAACTAATTCTTCCTTCTTATCCGACTCCGTAGGCAAAACAGGGTAGCATTTGTCTATGGACATACGCTGTAGCCTATCGAACACTTCCTTTTCCTTATCCTCCTTATCACGCTGAAACTGCTCTGCTTTCTTTACAATGGCAGCAACACCATCTCTCTGATTACGTTTAGTCTGTCTGATCTCTTTCTGTCGGGCTTCTTTACGCCACAACCGAAAGGCATCAAACATGGCCGGCCTTGACTTTTTCTCAAACAATTTAGCCTCTAGATTATCTAAGATCGGGGTCTCAAAGCTACCATGAGGTGGCCAGCTAAGGACACCGTCTTTTTTAGTGTAGCGAATCCAATAATCATTAAAGGTAATCGGGCCTAGCCCGTGTTTGCTGTACAGCTCCTAAGTTGGAGTTCCAACCGGAGGTATCGGACACGAGTCCTCCAGTCGGGAATCCGTACCACAACGTCTGAAACAACTAAACAAAGTACTGCGACCAGGCATCTTGCACACTAGCCGAGTTTCACAAACGTCAAGGGTTACGGGATTTACCAAGTCCCTGCAAGGAGCAAAAACCCTCGGTTTTTTGGCGGCTGCAGTCGTCAAATATCACAACAAAATACCAAGAACCACAAATGCAATGGAACCATGCAACAACTAAGCAACCACAACCAAGACTCTGGGAGCGACCCACAAATACTTAACTCAAAGATCGATGGCGTCACCAGGAAGGCCCGTCAATCGTCTCGCTCTACCAAGGTCTACGCCAGGCGCCAAAACAGGTCTACAGTCAGGGCAGCAGTCCGTCGCAGCCGTCAGGAGGCGGGAATCTTCGCGGGAAAAGTCTTCGGGCCACTTGTTTCGACAACAGGATCGATGAAGCGGAGTGCACCTTCCCTCGGAGATTTCACACGAAGTTCCTCACGATCGTCGGGCTTGGACCGGTACCACTGATGCAGCCCCACGTGGGCGCCAACTGAAGGACTGGGCTATTTAAGACCCAGCGGTGCCAGGGGACAACACCTGAAACCTTTGTGGGTAACCTGCTCCGGCGTACGAATCACAGAGACACGGGACACTTCCTTCGGCGTCAAAGATTCAAGGTTTATTTACTGCAGGGAAACACAGAAGTCACAGGAAGTACAACGAGTGTAGTTCGGGGAGACTGCTTCAAATTGGTTCTGTGGATCGCTCCTTTTATACAAAATTCTCCCATAGGTTTACATGGTACACAAAGGTTTACGACTTGGTTCCCATGATTATCCCCAGAGGGGTCGCTTTGATCACTTTGATACATTCAAGGTCCGGAACATAAGTGCGGAAACATTTGGCGGTTCCCAACTGTAAAAACCCATCTTCCCACCATTAGTACATTCCAATCAGCAGAAAAACAGATCGAAGAAGGAACAAGGACAGGTGCAGAGGAAGATGGAAACAGTGGGGAGATTGGAAAGGGTGTAAAAGGGGAGGTATCGGGAAACACGAGCTACAGGCATCAAAGGGACGTGCCTAATGAGATGCACGGCTGAGACAATAAACCGGCACGGCGAGATGAGCCTCGAGCGGGGCCATCTGCCTTACAGTATCATCCCCCTCGTCATAAGGACATTTTCAAAGGACATGTGTCTTCCGCAGATATCTTGGGAGTCCCAGGGTCGCGAAGCGGACAACGTCCGTTCGCTGGCTACTTGAGGGCAAGAGACAAAATGGATGCCGTATCTAAGATGGAACCCGTGGGTACAGATAGAAAAACCCACGTAATAGACGAACGGTTTAGGTTAGCACAGCGAAACTGCGTACACCCACTAAACTCGTCATTTGCGGTTCATAGATACCAGACTCGACCATATTCGTGCGAGTCGAAAACACCACTTACAATCGTCACGGAACCTCAGGGCCGGAGGCCACCATGAGTCGTCCCATGCGGATGGGGATGATCCAAGGATGAGGACTTCCTTCTTGTCTGAATTCAGTTTTAGGCGGCTGTTCTTCATCCACTCGGCTACGTCTTTCATCCCTTCGTGTAGGTTGGTTTTGGCGGTGTTTGGGTCTTTGGTGAGGGAGAGGATCAGCTGTGTGTCGTCAGCGTAGGAGATGATGTTAAGGTTGTGCTGGCGTGCGATGGATGCGAGGGGGCTCATGTAGACGTTGAAGAGGGTGGGGCTGAGGGATGATCCTTGTCGTACTCCACAGATGACTTCGGAGGCCTCTGACCTGAAGGGGGGGAGGCGGACTCTCTGGGTTCTTCCGGCGAGGAACGAGATGATCCAGTCCAATGCTTTTTCTTGTATCCCGGCGTTGCTGAGGCGTTGTACGAGGGTGCTATGGCAGACCGTGTCAAACGCTGCTGAGAGGTCCAGGAGGATGAGGGCAGCTGTTTCCCCGTTGTCGAGTAATGTTCGGATGTCGGCTGTGGCTGCGATGAGGGCGGTCTCGGTGCTGTGTTTTGCTCGGAAGCCGGATTGTGTGGGGTCGAGGGAGCCGTTAGACTCGAGGAAGGCGGCGAGCTGGTTGTTGACAGTCTTCTCTATGACTTTGGCAGGGAATGGGAGGAGCGAGATGGGGCGGTAGGTGGGGTCTACTGTAGGTTTCTTCAGGAGGGCACGGAGTTCGGCATGTTTCCAGCTTTCCGGGAAGGTAGCGGTGTTGAAGGAGCAGTTGATGATGTACCGGAGTTGGGGTGTGATGACGGAGACGGCCTTGTTGAAGATGTGGTGGGGGCATGGATCGGTTGGTGATCCGAAGTGGATTGAATTCATCAAGCGGATGGAGTCTTCGGTGCTGATTGGGGTCCAGGCGCAAAGGGTGATGGTGGGGGGCTTCAGTTCGGTGGTGAGGGGAGTGGATTGTTCGCCGAAGCTGTTATGTATGTCAGCGATCTTGCTGTGGAAGAACGAGGCTAGAGAGTCACAGAGTTCTTGAGAGGGGGTGATGTCGTTGGTGCCGGCGCTGGGGTTGGTAAGCTCTTTGACGATGCTGAAGAGTTCCTTGCTGTTGTGGGCGTTGTTGTTGAGTCGATCCTTGAATGCTGATTTCTTGGTGGATCGGATCAGCTGGTGGTGTTTGCGGGTGGCGTCCTTGAGGGCGGTCATGTTGTCTGTGGTTGGGTTTTTTCGCCAGGCTTTCTCAAGGGTGCGGCAGTTTTTTTGTTGAGTTTTTGAGGTCGTCATTGAACCAGGTGGCTATTTTGTTTCCTGGCTTGTTGTGGTGGTTTTTCACGGGTGCTAATTCGTCAGCGCAGCGGGTGATCCATTGTGCGAGATTGATGGCTGCATGGTTTGGGTCCGATGATCTGGTGGGAGGGATTTGGTTTAGCGCTGTGGTGAGCTGGTCGGTGGTAATTTTGTTCCAGTTTCTGCGGGGGACTTGTTGTGGGTGGTGGTGTGTCGTGGTTTTTCTGAAGTTGAAGTGGACCCAACTGTGGTCCGTCCAGTGGAGTCCTGAGGCGTGATTGAAAGAGATGTGCTTGCTGGAGGAGAAGATTGCGTCGAGCGTGTGTCCGGCGTAATGGGTGGAGGTGTTTACCAGTTGTTTGAGTCCGAGATTTGCGAGGTTGTCCAGAAGGGTGGTGGTGTTGCTATCGTTGTTCTTTTCCATGTGGAAGTTGAGGTCCCCTAGGAGAATGTAGTCCTCGGAGGAGAGGGCGTGTGGGCTGATAAAGTTAGTGATGTCTTCGCTGAATTGTGTGCGGGGTCCTGGGGGTCTGTAGACGAGGGTGCCTCTGAGTGTCATCCACATCATCCTAAAGTCATGCATAGCCTCACATGTTGGATAAAATAACTAATATATATATGTAACAATCGTTTTCTTGGCAAAGTTACAGGCATGGGGCAAGATGGCAAGTTCAGCCACTTTGGCTGAGTGGGCCGGGGGCAAACTTACAACAACCTCATGTAAGGTACATACAGTATTTCCAAGTAGAAGTTCTCCAGTGTCATTTGTAAAATAGGAACAAAGAACAAAATAGACACGTTTGCTGTTGAGTATTGGTACATCCGATAAGTCAGTATGTGGCTTGGTCAAGTGTTCGCTACCCAGAACCCACCCATGGGGTTCACCTTCTTAGGAAATGAGCATGAAGGAGGTTGGATTGAAAGCATGGCAGTAGCTCAAACTGATATGAGAGTTAGACAACAATAAAATCTCAGATCGGGACAGTTTGACAGAGGAAAGATGTTGAGTTTACATGGTAAGAAAAAGGGTGGTCCCAGCATGGAGAACTGCAACAATTAAAGAGTAGCCTAAAACAATATTTTCTGAAGCCTCAATAAAGTGAACAGCAGCGGCAACAAAGCACAAACAAAGTGGAATCCAAGGGGTAAAGAGGAGTAATAAGCAATGTTTTTTTGCCCCCTGTAATCTTGGTCCAATGCTTTAAGGATATCTGTTGCGTTCATGATAATACAAACTAAAATGGTAACTGTAATCAGGAAGCCCCTATGTGAGTGCAGAGGTTATATCTCTCTTTACTAGTTTTTTTTAAGGCGAGAGAGGGTGACAGCCTATAAAACACCTCAGGTTCTTCCATCGTTAGACCTTATTGGGGACTGGTTCAAGAGATTTATTGAGCAGGAATTGAGGTCTTCTGTTAAGGAGGTGGTGGAAACCGCTTTGTCTAAACGGAAAATGGAGACGTTACTTCAGAAGACGATTATTTCACACTCTCTAAAGAGGATGCCCTTTCTACTGATAAAAAGACAGGTAAGTGTTCTGGAAGACAAAGCATATTGATAAAACTGATAATGATGCAGTACCTAGTGTTAGCCTTAGCACTACAATAGATGATAGTGTCCATAGCGGCCCAAAGGACAAGGACCACCTTAACGGGGCATTTGGAGGTGTTGTTCTGACTGGCAAGAAAGGAAAGACTGACCTTGATGGCACAAAAGATGGCCAGATTTCCTCTAGTATATAAGAGGAAGCATATGAGACCGACGACTTGGATTTGATGAATATGTTCTAGACCTTTCAGGAGGGTTTGGGCTTATTTGAGAGCCTCGTTAAGGATTTAAATCGCTCTTGAACCTCGAGAAATTAAAGATCCTTTTGGGTGTGATATGGTTTGTTCTCATTTTTGATAATCAGATCCTGGTTTAATTAAATAATATGACCCCAGTACAATTAATCACCCTCAGAGCTCGGAGTGGTGGCCTATGGAACACGTTACTAAGTTCACAACATTTTGGGTTAGGAAGTTTGTAGACAAAGACACTCGCAACTTATTAGGGGCAGAGTGTCCAAGGCATTCTACTGGAAACAAAGCTTGTATTACCGCTAATCTTGACCCATAACTAATACCATTCCTCTTTAAGTTTAGGAAACACCCTAGAAAAGGGATTGAATGTTGCCTAAAGCAATGCCAGGATACACTTCTGGATGTGTTGGAACCCTTCTTCATGTTTTAGACATGGCTGAAGAAGCTAGATGTAACAATATGACAGTTGATGTGGAACTCTTAGGAGGCTGAGTCCAACATACCTTATGTACATTAGGAAATGCTAACAAAGGCCTGGTAACGGACAGATGAAAGGCTGGGCTTATCAGGATGAACCCCAAGTTGCCACCCTAAGCAAATAGAGAGGATTTGGGTGACTCAAACAGATACATTTTTAGAGAGAGTTTTGTAAAGTCACTAGGGAAATATGGCTCCACCTTCATGTCTTTTAGCAAGGCCCTAATGAATATCAGTTCAAGAGGTTTTGGAATGGCTGGCAGAAGGGGACTGGCTGTCGGACGTGGAGCCAAAGGGCTCTCTGGAACCCTAGAAGCTGTGAATGGAACTATTGATACAACATGGGTTTCTTCCAAGAAACAGGTAGAATGTTTTGACACCTGGAGGCAGGTCAAGATCTCAAGGCTCAGGAGGACAAGGTATGCATGAGCAGTACAGTTGGTTTTTCCCATTTAAAAGTTGGGGGGAGACTCCATTTTTTAAAATCATAACTGGACAAATATTACAAGACACACTTGGGTATTGGAAACAGTAGGAGACTTCAAAATAGAGTTTTGAGGGTCTCCTTTCCAGAACACCCACCAAGAGAATTGGTTTTGAACTTGGAAAAGATGGCCTTGTTAGACTTCGAGGTTTCCAAAATGCTATGTAATGAGGGAGTTATACAAGTTTCAGAGTCAGAGATAGGAAACAGTTTTGTGAGTATGGTTTTCCTTATAAAGAAAAAGGACATAGGTTGTTGCTCCGTAATAAATCTGAAGGATTTAAACAAATTCCTAGTGTACAGACATTTCAAGATGGATGGCATCCAGCTTTTGAGGGATATTTTACAGGAAAGAGATTGGTTGGTAATATTGGATTAGAAAGACGCATATTTTACAGAACGTATGAAAATACCTTCTCGGAGATAATTACGGTTCCGGTGGAGAAGCGTCTTGCATCAATTTCTTTGTATTTCTTTTGGCCTATCTTCAGCTCCTTGGTGTTTTACCAAGGTGATACGTCCAATAGTAGCATTCCTGAGAGAAAAGGGCGTCCAGTTGATAATCTGTTTAGACAACATATTGTTGATGTCTTAGTACAGGGAGGAACTGCTAAAGCAGCTTGGTTGAACAAGAGACCTATTAGAGAATTTAGGGTTCATCATAAATGTAGAAACGTTGATTATGGTCCCTACACAGAACCTTTGGGATTTCAGGTGGACACTCCGCTATCTCAGTTGCTCCTTCCTTAAAAAAAGATAAGAAACAAATTGAAAACTGTCTTGGTAAAGATGGTGATCATTAGAGATTTAGCAAGGGTACTGAGGTTTTTATCATCGGTAGTGCAGGCCATATCCCCCAGTACACTTCATTACACAGCTCTTCAAAGGCTGAAGGCATTGGGTCTGATGAAAGGTTCGTGGTATGCAGATCCAGTCTCTTTATCTGTAGATGCTCAGAAGGATCTAGAATGGTGGTTAGACAATTTGGAATGGTAAAGCCTATTTTGGAAATGTCCCTGTGTTTGTCTTGGAGACAGATGCCAGCAACCTTAGTTGGAGAGCGCTTGCACGAGATGGAAACTGGGGGGGGATGGTCCAGGGAGAAACAGTGTCTGCACATACATTGTTTAGAAATGTTAGCTGGTTTGAATGCACTGATAAGTTTCAGGAATGTACTAGATAACAGTTTAGAGTTGATTCGTTTGGACAATTTTACAGCTGCTTCATACATGAACCATTTATGGGGATCAAAATTAGAAAAGTTAGTTAGATTATGTCAAACAGATCTGGTATTTTTTTTAAACATCATTTTTATTTATTTCTGGCAATGATCAGGTGCAACACAAGTGCAGCACTCCACAGTCAGGAGATTACTGCAAGCAGATCAAGAGACATATATCGTTCCACACCACTGATCACCTTTGAACATCCATCCAACCCTTCCCCTCCCAATCCCTACCCAACCCCCACAATGTCCCCCCTACCCGGATCCCACCCCAGCCCACTGCACGTGTGTGTCTCTGTTCCAAAGCATGACATCGAATAATACTGTGTATACGTCTCCTCAGGTACCACCTCCAGTGTCTCCCTCAGCCACATCCTCAGGTTCCGCTGGTGGATCTAGGTCTAGGCCCCTATAATCTGCCCATCTCTTCCAAATTCTGTAGTGTTTTCTAGGGCATCCCCGGGCTTCAAATACAGGACGTTCCAACCCCATACAAAAATCCAATCCCTTCATCCATACCGATATTGGGGGTGCTCTCGTACTTTTCCAGGCCTGGGCTATATCTCGTTTGGCTGTGGTAAGGCACAACAAAAGGAGCCTCTTATACACATTGCCCCCCACCTCCTCCAGCACGTGCACGAGTGCCAACCTGGGGGTACGGGGGAGGTCCCATCCCAGCACTTCAGACAAGCAGTCCCATACCCCCTTCCAATACCTATTCAAGCCCTCGCAGGCCCACACCGTATGAAAGAAGGTACCCACCTCTCTACCACATCTCAGGCAATCTGGTGACGCAATCAATCCTGCTTTCCACAATCTCTCCCTCGTATAATATGCCCTATGCAGATATTTAAATTGGATGAGCCTAAGGCGCACCGCTATCGCCGCTCCCCGGGGCGCTTCCAGGGCCTCCCTCCAATCCTCCTCCTCCAGTACACCTACATCGCGCTCCCAGGAGTCTTTCAACTTTTGTAAGGAGGAAGAGCAATGTGTGACCAGAGTCTGGTAAATGCAAAATACTTTCTTATCAACTAGGTCCCCCATAAACACCTTCGCTTCAAGAGGGCTAAATTCTGGCAAGGCGTCCAGGCCAACCAAACTAGGCGCAAAGGCATGGCGAAATTGCAAGTATTTAAAAAACTGGGTCTTGGGAATGTCAAATTCTTCATTAAGAGCTTGAAAGGATTTAAGGACTACACCAGACATAACATCCCCTAGTGTTGAAACCCCTATGGAGTCCAATCCCCCAAAGCCTCGCAATGAGGCCAGCGCCGGCACGCGACCATTGTTCCAAAGAGGGGTCTCCTCCGGCAACATGCCCCACCAACCCATATGACGCAGCGCCTGTCTCCAGATTTGAAAAACCACTCGCGTAGCTTGCGCTAGCCGCTTTCTCAACCGAGCTGAATACAGGATCTTATGGAGGGCGTCATGTCCCATCAGGTAGCGCTCTAGGGCATAGACCGGGTCGGCCCTATCACCGTACCACAGTTCATTTAGGATCAGTAGGTGGGAGGCCTGATAGTACGACAGGATATCAGATGTCGCAAGACCGCCACAGTATGTGGAAAGGAAGCAAGTACGTAGTGCCACTCTTACCGCACTCCCTGCCCATAAAAAACGCCCCAACACCGAATTGACTTGCCGGAACCAAAGTGGGGCGATAGGATGTGGATGGTTCTGCAGTTGATACAGCTGTCGCGGGAGAGCAACCATTTTAAAAATCGCTGAACGGCCATAGATAGTGAGAGGCATACGGGACCACGTCTTCATGTCCGTACAAACCCGGTCCCAGACCGGTACTATGTTACGTTCCCATGACACAATAGCCGACTCAGACAGGAAGACCCCAAGGTACTTAAGGCCCCCCACTGCCACCTGTAATGCCGAGGCCCACGAGCCAACGCCCGTCCGATTGACCGGCACCCATAGGGTGGACTTACGCGGATTGAGATAGAGGCCTGACACTTCCCCAAAAATCTGCATGATCTCCAGGCTACGCGGGCCCGACCTATTAATGTATGTAATAAAGAAAAGGACATCATCTGCGTATAATGCAATCCTATCCGACAGCCCGCTGTCCCACTCAAAGCCTCTCAGCTGCGCATCCATGCGCACCCATGCTGCCAAAGGGACCATGGCTAGTGCAAATAGATAAGGCGACAGGGGGCAGCCCTGTCGGGTGCCTCGCCCTATACGGAATTTACTAGAGGTAGCCCCCGTCACCCTCATTGACGCCATCAGATCTGTGTAGAGCAATTTAAGGTACAACAGAAACTTGGGCCCTAAGTTAAGGCGTGGCAACAACGCAAACCGGTATGTCCAACTTAAGGAATCAAAAGCACTATCGATATCAGCCAACAGAAGTGCCACCTGCTCCCCGGTGCCCCTCACAGCTTCCACCGCAATATGAGCGCATCTTATATTATGTCGTGTTGCTCTATGTGGCATAAACCCGGCTTGGCCCAGGTGGACCAGCTCCGAGATATAGGGAAGGAGGCGATTAGTCAGAGCTTTGGCCAATATTTTGGCCTCTATGTTAAGGAGGGAGATAGGGCAGTAAGATTCATGCCTCTCTGGGGGTCTACCCGGCTTTAGGAACACTACCACCTCCGCGTGTCGCCAGTCTGTCGGTAATCGACCCTGTTCTCGAGCCTCCTCCAGCGCCACCCTGTAGTGCGTACCCAACTGAAGCTGGTATTGTTTATAAAATTCGCAGGGGAATCCAGCAGGTTCCGGCGCCTTCCCTGTATTAAGCTGACCCAGAGCCTCACCCAGCTTCTCCGCAGTTAAGAGGATTTCAAGACAGTCGCTTGTCTCGTCCAATACTATCCGCGGCGGTAAATCTGCTATAAACTTCTCTATTGCGTCCACCGGAAGACCCTCCCGTGGAGCATATTGTGTAGCATAGTACCCTGCAAAGCTACTCGCCAACTCATACGGTTCTGTAATTGTGACCCCAGCATCATCCGTGAGCCCGGGTAATTCCTGTGCCTGCAGCGCGTTCTGGCAAAGTCTATGGGGCATAGTGCTCGACTTATCACCTCACTGGTATACCCTACTACGCGTCGCCAGCCATACCTGTCGAGCCTCATCTAATAGCAGGGACGCATATGATTGCTGTGCCAGTAGCAGCTGCCCTAGCCCACCACTCTACTCCGCCCTGTTGCAACGGGCCTCCAGGGCCTCAACTCGCGCCGCTGCCCTAACGAGGTCATCTTTACGCTGCCGACGGGCCGCTGCACACCACACAATGTTGATTCCACGCAACGTGGGTTTCATAGCTTCCCAGAGCACCACTACATTAGCCACTGTGCCCACGTCATCCGCCCAGTAGTGGGAGATAGCTTCCCTCATGTGTTTCTTATAGTCTTCGGGCTGGAGATGCCACGTGGAGAGGCGCCACCGGAATGGCTGCCTTCCCTTATCCAACACGACATCTACCGCTACTAGGGAATGATCCGACAGCCCCGGGACAGAATTGCCGCCGATTTCACCCTAGGCAACAACGCACTGGGGATAAAGACACAGTTCAAGCGACAGAAGGACCCATGGACCGCTGAGAGATACGTATATTCCCGGGCACGGGCATGTAGGTGCCGCCAAGTGTCAACCCAGTCCAAGCCCCGCGCCATGTCACACAGCCTAGTAGGCGTGTCCGCTACCTGTCCCCCTGGGCCTACAGCGATTCATCCGGCCATTCATCACATCATTCCAATCTTCCCCTATCACCGCCAGCGCCTCAGGTATATCCACCCATACTGCAAACAATCTTTCCACCAATGACCACTGCAAGGGAGGAGGGGCATACATGCTTCTCAGCATGACAGGTTCCGTACCAATCATACCCTTGGCAAATATGTACCTGCCCTGTTGGTCAATCCACTGCTTCTCATGAGTATAGGACAGGCGGCGGTGCACCAGGACAGCAACCCCCTGGACCCCCTCGCAAACCCTGCATGATACACCTGCTGGTATCCATAGCGCTGCAAGCTGAGTACTTTGTTACCAAGCATATGTGTTTCCTGGAGCAATAGGACATCCGCCCCTTCCCTCTTCCCCCACCTCAAGGCAGCTCTTCTCTTCACTTTATCCAGCAGCCCCCGTACATTCCAGCTACGTATACGCATAGATGTCATTGGCAGCACCCGCCCCGAACCTTCATCCGCCATCCCTAATTGCACAGTTCAAAAGTCCCAGAGACCGGCCCGAGGGACGCACACACATGAAAACTATGAGACTTCCCATACAACGTGCACAGTGGACAACCCCCCCTACCCAACAGCCTCCCCAACTCCCCCCATCACCCTCCCTCCCCCATACCTCAAGAAAAACTGAAGTACCTCACGCGGCCTGGACCGCCTCGGGCCCCAATCGCAGGACCCAAGACCGTCCACACCAATGGATCCCCAAAAACACCCCCATGCACCCAGAACCCTTCCCCAACAACTAACAGGTCAGGGAGGAGGTCACACACAACATCGTGCGGAAGCAAGCGTCAAGGATCCTAAGCCCCGGAGGCCATCACTGCAGAGCATCTCCCATGACCACCCTGGCATAGGAAGTGAGTACATACCAGGGTCCCACAAAGGGTAACTGAACAGTCATGGATCCACGCTAGGTTCCCCCTCCTGCGCCACCGTTCCGCCACCTGTATCTCCTCCTGGATCAGAACGCCTCCGGGACCTGGACCTCCAATGCCCCTTCTTCCGTTCACTTCGAGCCGTTTGCGCCCGTGAGCCTCCCTCGGATGAATCGGAGTCCAGGCTCGGCGGCATGTGGGCTCGCAGCTGCACAGTTTCATCCGTCCAATGAAAAACTTGCTCTGGAGTGTCGAAGAAGTGTGTCCGGGACTGAAACACCACCCGCAGGCGGGCCGGGTAGAGTAGGGCGTAGGGAAGGTTAAGTGCGCGTAGCCGTGCCTTAGCCGCCATAAAGGATTGCCTCTGTTGCTGCACCAGCCTGGTAAAGTCAGGGAAAATCAAGATTTTCTGGTTCTCACATGACCGAGAGTCTTTCGCCCTCGCCTCCTTCAGGATAGTGTCCCTATCGTGATAATTAAACAGTTTGTCAATCACCGGTCTGGAGCCGGCTCCAACTGGCTACGTCTGGACCAGGGCTCGGTGGGCCCGTTCTATCACGAAGCAGCGCAACAGGGACTCGGGGGGGGGGAAGCCAACTTTCTAGCCATTGAGTGAGGAAGCGCTCCATGTTGCCCTTCTCACAGCCTTCCGGGAACCCAACGAACCTGAGGTTGTTGAATCGGGCCCGTCCTTCCGCGTCCTCCACTCTAAGGGCCAACCCCTTCTGGATACCTTCCATGTCCGACATCTTGCGCTTGAGTGTCGCCACATCGTCCTCTACCCCCGAAATCCGGGTCTCGGCCTTCGTGATGCGCGCCACTGCGTTTCTCAGGTCCTGGCGCAAGAGAGTGACATTGCGCCCACTGCTCCAATTTTTGTGTCGAGCATGTCTCGCGACTGGGTGATCGCCGCCATCAGTGCCGCGTTGTCAGGTCCTTGAGTGTTCTGGCCACCAGCTGTTCCGGCTCCCCCGCTCAGCCCCATGTATTTATCTATTGGGCCCTGCTTTGCGGGGCCACTGCCCCCTCCGCCCCTGGTCATGGTCGGACGGGCAATAAGGCTATCCGCTTCCGAATCTGGACCCCCAAGCCACGAGCCTCTACTCACTGTAGTCGAAACCAGCTTCTGAGGGTCTCTAGCCGCTAGTCCCACCGTTGAGGATGTTGCTCTTTACTCCGGGCCCAACAGAAAAGTAAACCGCAGAGCGTCAGCCACTGCTCACCAGAAGCCCGGCCATCCAAACCCCCTGTGCTGGCACTCCAATGAAAAAAAACTGGGGGGGGGGGGGAGGTGCCCGGTCCACTTCCCGGCACACGGCCGCCGGTCTCCCCGGTGGCCGACTAAGAGTCTTTCGGATGGCCCCAGAGTCTTTTGAGGGGGGGGTCCCCGGGATGGCCAACCGCAACGCCCCAGAGTAATCCGGAGGAGGAATGTATGTAACTGCTGGCCCACGAGGCCCGCCCTATGGCCCCAGGCAGCCTCTGGTCTCGCCCGACACCCCTCAGTGCGCAGGCCAGGGGCCAACCTGCCCCTCTAGTCTGTGCAGCCGTCGCAGCCCCAGTGCACGGCTATCTCAATTGGAAGAAGGGGGGGGGGACCTCCCCTGCCGCTATGGCCGGCGCTCTCTAGCAGGGCAGTCCAGCGGCCTCTTGCCCCAGCTCCAAATAGTGTCCCTCAACTGCAAGGGCGTCGCAGCTTTCCGTGGTTATCGCCCGGGAGCCCACCTGCTCCCCACCGTCGCACCTCGATGGCCGCTGCACACCCCGGCAGGGGGCACAAAACTCCAGGCGCCGGTCTCACGGCTCGTTATCAGGCCTCCCGACGGAACCCAGCTGCTGCCCCTGACGGCGCCTTTCCTCTACCAGGTCTCCGCTGCAGGCACTTTTCCCGGCGCCCTACGAGGACATGCCGGAGCCGTGTGAAAGGAAGCGGTCGTCGGCCGTTTTCTGTGGCCCCTGGCCGCCACCGGTGCGTCCAAGCCCGGGGACGCGAAACTTGAGGTCCCCGGCTCCGTTCTCCTGGTCTAGGCCTCAGAGGGGCGCTTCGCACCGCACAGCGTCCCGGGCCCTCCGAGCTCAGCACAAGACACCGGAGCGCCGCTACTCGGTCCCGGACCCTGTGCTCAGGATGGGGGCACCTGAAATCGGGGTAGGGGCAGGATAGTCGTCGGATAATTAATGGGCCGGTCGGAGCTCGCCCAAGCTGCGACCACCATTTCTGATCGGCAAGCCACGCCCCCCCAGATCTGGTATTTTTGTTGGGAACTCAAAATCCTTTTGAGAACAGAATATATTCCAGGTCTGGAGAATGTAAGAGCAGATTGGAATTCCAGGCACCTCAGGAATTTCAGCATTCCAACGCTGTTCAACATTTACATGGGCCAGCTCGCACACGTAGCCCGACAGCATGACCTCAAAATAATCTCCTAGGCCGACGACACTCAGCTGATCCTCTCCCTCACCAAGCACTCCATCACCGCCAAAGCCAACCTCGACGAAGGAATGGAGGCCGTCGCCGACTGGATGAAGACCAGCCGTCTGAAGCTAAACTCAGACAAGAAAGAGGTTCTCATCCTCGGCTCCAACCCTTCAGCCTGGGACGACTCCTGGTGGCAGCCGGCACTGGGGGCAGCCCTGATACCCACCTACCACGCACGCAACCTGGGAATCATCCTCGACTCAACGCTCTCAATGACCAAGCAAGTCAACGCCGTCTCCTCCTCCTGCTTCAACACCCTCTGCATACTCCACAAAATCTACAGATGGATCCCGACAGATACAAGAAAGACAGTCACCCAAGTCCTCGTCAGCAGCAGACTCGACTACAGAAACGCCCTCTACGCTGGAGCCCTGGCCAAGCTCATCAAACGACTACAACGCATCCAAAACGCCTCGACACGACTGATCCTCGACGTACCACGCCACGGCCACATCACCCCCCACCTGAGAAACCTGCACTGGCTCCCCGTCAACTAGAGGATATCCTTCAAGCTCCTCACTCACGCACACAAGGCACTCCACAAGACCGGCCCGGCCTACCTCAACAGACTGCTCTCCTTCTACATCCCCAACCGCCAGCTACGCTCTGCCGATCTCTCACTCGCCATCATCCCGCGCATCCGAAGAACAACCACCGGTGGAAGATCCTTCTCCCACATCGCCGCCAAGATATGGAACACCCTCCCACTGAGCCTACGACAGAACCAAGACTTGCTGACCTTCAGGAGGATACTCAAGACCTGGCTGTTCGATCAGTAGCGCCCCCCCCAACCCCAAGGCCTAGAGACCCTCGCTGGTATGTAGTGCCCTTTAGAAATGATTGATTGATTGATTGATTGAGAAAGATTCAGAGGTTATGAGGACCAATTCAGGAGAATATGTTTGCGAGCAGACTAACCTTCCAGGTAGGCAGGTATATCAGTTGGAGACCAGATCCTTGAGCGAATAAAGTAGATGCCTTTCTATAGGACTGGAGAAGAGAACAGAAGCTATGCTTCTCCACCATTCTCAATTATCCAGAGGGTGTTTCAGAAGGTTTGGATAGAGGAATGCAGAATTGTTCTGGTGACTCCACTTTGGAGTTCTTAAGTTTGGTTTCCAGGTGTGATGGAACTCGCAGTAGAGGGACCCCGTCTGGTTATGGTTTCAGTAGGTCTTTTGGTAGATTCTGAGGCAGAGGAGCACTCTTTGGTTTTAGAAGGGAATATGAACCTTCTTGTTTGGACGATTTAAGGGGAACCAGCAGATATTCAGGCCTTTCAGGAAAGGCTAAGGATCTATTGGACACATATTGGGCTCTGGATACCAAGTGTGCAAGAAATAGGTTAGTTGATGCATGTAAATAAACTTGGATCCCATGGAAGCTCCTGTAGCTGATGTAGCAAATTATCTGGCTGACTTTTTCAACTCAGGTCTTTCGTACAGGACAATTCATTGCTATAGATCAGCGGTGTCAGCAGGATATGCTTTGATAAATAAATGTGCATTAGGAAGTGATCTTTTGGTACGTAGAGTCATAAAAGGAATTAGGCTTAGGAGACCACCTAGGGCTCTGTTTGACTTTGTGGGATGTAGAATTGATTTTCAGTTCATTCGTATAATGGCCAGGTGATGTTTATCTTTCTTTGAGACAGATATCTCTGACACTAGCAACTTTTATTTTCTTAATTTCTTTTAGAAGGGTTTCATATGTTATGGCTTTGGAGATTTGTTATAGGTATTACTCTCCGGAAGGGGTACACTTTGATATTTGGAAAATAACTAAGACTATTCGTGAGAATATTTTTATCTATGTTTTTAAGAGTGTGATAAGTTGTGTGTAGTGAGTTGCCTTTTCAACTGCTATCTTGTTTAGATGGGTGAGAACAGTTATAAAAGAGGCTGAAGTAGATTTGGAGCTCACTCCTCTAGAGGTGCAATGGCAAGTAAGGTTTTTTGGGCAGGTGGATCTCTTCCTGAGATTCTGAAGATGGCGGACTGGTCAAATGCAAACACCTTTGCAAAATTCTATTTAAGACCTGTGAAGCATATGAGCAGTCTGGCACTGGTTTAAACATGCACAATGGTGGCCTCCCTTCTTTTAATGAAATGGCGATTCTCCAATTAACATGGAGAGAGAATCCTGATTTCATTAAAGACAACAGGGGGTAACATTATCCTGCCCTCCTCTACCAGTGTATATTAATTATTAAGAAGAGGTAGTACATTTATATGTTTATTCTTCGAGTAAATATCCTGTTGAATGTATGGATAAGCATATGTTCTTGCTTTTTCAGACCTTTTTTATACAGAAGTTTGTTGATTAATTTATGTTTCATTTTCAGATCTCTTACAATAGAAGTTTAGTGTGTCTAGGACTTATACCCTTTTTGAAGATTTTAAAATGGATCAATGTTTTATGATGCATTTGTATAATGTTCTTTAAAGGGCTACATGTTGGAACAGCAGTAAAAGGTTATGCATAATATTAGTCTCCATTGTCTTTAATGAAATCAAGATTCTCCGTGCATGTTAATTGTAGAATCACCATTCTCTACTACATTCCCTGGGATCCACTGAATGAGAAGGACAAGAGTAACTGATTTTCTTCATAAAAAGGCATGGAGGAGGAGGAGGAGGAGGCAGAGCACTTATCAATATAGATAAACCATTGGGCGATTGCTGAGAAACAAGAAACAATGGTGGCAGCATTGGGCACTACAAGGAAAATAGAAACCATCACATTGTTGATGGGCTGGATATCGTTAACAAAGTGCTATACATCTGTCTCAACTGCCTTTTTAAAAGGGAGACTAGGAGTGATACATTTGTGAAGTAAACAAACCAGCCTGGTTTAAAGTAAACATATTCTTCTTTAATCGTTACAGCAAATCAACAACACATCCAAACATTACAAGCAGGTGGCAGGAACAAACAACAGCCTTTTCAAACCAGAACAAGGTTGTAGCGTTCAGGTGAACGTGCCTTAGTGCGAGGTGGAAAGGGATCCACTTTGCGCCAATGCACAAGCAACAAACACTACATACCTCCTGCCTTTGAGGGAAACCAAAAGATAGAAAACAAAGACCGAGAGGGAAGGAGGAAGGAAGAAAAACAAGAAAAAATAACCGGCGGAACTATAGGAGGAGCATCTTCCTAAAAAACAAAACATTAGAACCTAACAAAGTCATACATTTTTTTTTAGGTAAGGCAATTTCGCTCCTAGGACGTCCAGAATCAGTAACTTCTCCCAAACAGGCCTCATTTTCTGTCTACTGAACTGCAACATTTAAATCCTCAAAATATCCATCTAAAGCCAATTAAAGAAAATCTTCCACAACAGAATCAACAGTCTCAGAGATTACTTGATTTCCAGGGATGATATCTTGTTTAGAAAGGTCGCTAAAAAAGAGAAAGAGTGAGAATTCGCCAAATCATCTGAAAAAGAGAACAATTGTGAGCAACATCCAGGATAGAAATCTTGAGCATTAACGTTATCCAACATATTTTTCTGAATTTCAGCAAGCCTACTAAGACTCCACCATGAATTATTGTTACGTTTAGCAGAGGTTTTCCCCTTTACAACAACTTTCAAAATGTTCCCTGCAAACTTGGAGTCGCCTTTCTTGACATAAAATGGTAATTTGATTTTGACATAATCACCAACTGACGAGTTACCACCATTCCCACCAGTGAAAAATTGGGATACAGGAAGTCTAGAATTACAAGAAACATCATGCTTATTAGAAACGTGACCATTCCTTCTTGAAACCTAATGGTTAAGAACATTCTTTCGAGCTTCAGCATAAACCTCCTTCAGTTCAACCACCGAATTCTCTCCTTCATGCATGCGGGTGTAAAGCTCAAGCGAGGAACCCTACGCTTAAATAACAGAAAAGGAGAGAAACAGGTTTCAACTCAACTCTTAGCCCGTGCAGCTTGAATGGGTTCAACAATGACTCTGTTAAATCTTTAAACTTGAACATTAATGTGTGGTAGGTATAAGGCAGTTTTGATGTGCTTAATACCTCTAGTACTCAAAAATAATTCTAAATCTAGTGACATGAATTACACGCCATTGTCGGAAACAATGCAATCAGGTAGTCCTTCCTCATGAATACACTCTCCTAAAAACTCTGTAACAACCCGTGAGGTAGGTTGGGAAATCCACTGGTATTCCACCCACTTTGAAAAATAATCAATAAGTACCACAACATAAAATTTGCTTGAAGAAATGTTATCATATGGACCAAGAAGGTCAACAGCTAACTTTTGCCATGACTTTGTAGGCAATTCAGAAACCTTGTAATCAACCTTGGAAGTGATAAGTGCTTTGTCAGAATTGGCACACAACGGACATGATTTAACAAAAGAGGACATATTATAATCTAGGGAAGGCCATCACAAATACTCTCTAACTTTTCTTCTAGTACACTTTTCTCACAGGTGACCCTCAGTTCTAAGATAGAATTCCTGAGTACTCTGGGTGGCACAACACAATTATCCTTGGTGATAACACCACCCACACCAGTAATTGCATCCTTGACCTTCCAAAACACTTGCATTTCTGCCAAAAACCCTTTCTCTCTAGGCCAACCTTTATTTATAAACTCCACCACTTGAGACACATTTTGCTCCTGTTGGGTTGCTTCCAACCAAGCTGTCTTGGATAGTTTACAAGACCACCCCCTTAAAACATCCCCCACAGTAGGCACAACACACTCCTCAACTAACTCAGCATTACCTGGACAAAACGTCAGCCACAAGATTACACGGGCTCGGATTATAATTGGCCCTAAAATTGTATTCATACATTTTGGATAAAATCCTCACTAAGCTAGCTTAGGCCTTACCAGTGCCATTGCTTTCAATAAAGACAAGACAGGCTTGTAATCAGTTTTAATTATAAAACGTTCCCCCTACAGATATGTCTTAAAATGTTCAATACCCCAGGCACATGCCCAAGCCTCACGCTCTATGGTGGAATTTCTTTTTCTTCCACAGAAAGTGGTCTAGAAACAAACACGACAGTTTTGACTATATTGTTAGACTTCTGGCTTAACATAGCCCCTAATCCATATAGGCTGGCATCCACACTTACAATACACTGTCCTTTGAAATTAAAGGGAGTCGCATTGATAATGGAAGATTTGGTCTTCTCAAAAGATAACTGCTGAACACCTTTCCAAACAAATCAATCACCCTTCTTGAGTAACAACCTAAGAGGTGAAGCAATATGAGAAAACTGGTCAATGAATCTAGAATAGAACTCGTAGAGACCAAAAAAGGATCTTAATTGGTCTTTGTCCTTGAGGGCATGCATGAAGTTGAAGTTGGGGGAATTTATAAAGCGCACGTATACCCAAAAGGTTTCATGTCGCTAATTTGATCAGACCGCAGCAGAACAAGGCGACAATTAGAACACAAAGGCCCCAGTAAATAACCAGGTTTTCAGACATTTACGAAATTCCAAGTATGAGAGGGAGGATTGTAGATTATCGGGAAGGGAGTTCCAGAAACGAGGGGCTTGGAAGGAGAAACTCGATCCCCCATTTTTCTTCTTCACAAAGCGTAGAACATTCAGAAGATTTTTGGAGGAGGACCGAAGGTTTCTAGAAGGAGTATATACTGTTAGCCTAGTTGCTACATAAGAAGGAGCTAAGCCCGCTAATGATTTGAAAATAAGACACCCAATTTAAATAGGCATCTATTGGTAACGAGTAACCAATGCAGTTGCTTCAGAAGTGGAAGAGCATGATGGTATCTAGGCCGTCTATAAATCAGTCTAGCTGCCTGATTTTAGACAAGCTGTAGCCGGCGTAATTCATACGCAGGAATACCAATATAAAGGGAATTAGCGTAGTCAACCCAAGAGATGACTAGAGCTAGAAGGATAAATTTGAGGGCGTCAGTGGTGAAAAAACTGGAAACTTTACGAATAGTCCGGAGGCATAGAAAACAGGATGAGACAACCATACTAATCTGGGCGTGCATCGAGAGGTCGTCGCTGATTTTAATGCCAAGACTTTTCATAGACTTTGTAGGAGAAGGGGCAGGGCCAAGAGAAGAAGGCCAGTAATTAGTATTCAAAGTGTTGGATGGGCCTCCGAACAAGACTAGTTCTGTCTTGTCGGGATTTAACTTAATGTGGTTAGTGCTCATCCAGTCCTGGATAAAGATCATAGTCTTCTGAAAATGAGAGATAGAGTCAGAAGAAGAGGAAAGAGTGAAAATGAGTTGAAGGTCATCAGCGTAGTTAAACACAGTGACCTCCCGGTGGCGTAAAGCAGAGATTAAAGGAAAAATATAAAGATTGAAGAGAAGAGGGGAAAGAGCAGAACCTTGGGGAACACCGCAAGTTACTGTTCGAGGATAAGAAGAAAAGGAGGAGAGCTGAACCGCCTGTTGACGGTTCTCCAAGAAAGAAGAGACCCAACTCAAAACACTTGCATTTCTGCCAAAAACCCTTTCTCTCTAGGCCAACCTTTATTTATAAACTCCACCGCTTGAGACACATTTTGCTCCTGTTGGGTTGCTTCCAACCAAGCTGTCTTGGATAGTTTACGAGACCACCCCCTTAAAACCTCCCCCACAGTAGGCACAACACACTCCTCAACTAACTCAGAATTACCTGGACAAAACATCAGCCACAAGATTACACGGGCTCGGATTATAATTGGCCCTAAAATTGTATTCATACATTTTGGATAAAATCCTCACTAAGCTAGCTTAGGCCTTACCAGTGCCATTGCTTTCAATAAAGACAAGACAGGCTTGTAATCAGTTTTAATTATAAAACGTTCCCCTTACAGATATGTCTTAAAATGTTCAATACCCCAGGCACATGCCCAAGCCTCACGCTCTATGGTGGAATTTCTTTTTCTTCCACAGAAAGTGGTCTAGAAACAAACACCACAGTTTTGACTATATTGTTAGATTTCTGGCTTAACGTAGCCCCTAATCCATACAGGCTGGCATCCACACTTACAATACACTGTCCTTTGAAATTAAAGGGAGTCGCATTGATAATGGAAGATTTGGTCTTCTCAAAAGATAACTGCTGAACACCTTTCCAAACAAATCAATCACCCTTCTTGAGTATCAACCTAAGAGGTGAAGCAATATGAGAAAACTGGTCAATGAATCTAGAATAGAACTCATAGAGACCAAAAAAGGATCTTAATTGGTCTTTGTCCTTGAGGGCATGCATGAAGTTGAAGTTGGGGGAATTTATAACGCGCACGTATACCCAAAAGGTTTCATGTCGCTAATTTGATCAGGCCGCAGCAGAACAAGGCGACAATTAGAACACAAAGGCCCCAGTAAATAACCAGGTTTTCAGACATTTACGAAATTCTAAGTATGAGAGGGAGGATTGTAGATTATCGGGAAGGGAGTTCCAGAAACGAGGGGCTTGGAAGGAGAAACTCGATCCCCCATTTTTCTTCTTCACAAAGCGTGGAACATTCAAAAGATTTTTGGAGGAGGACCGAAGGTTTCTAGAAGGAGTATATACTGTTAGCCTAGTTGCTACATAAGAAGGAGCTAAGCCCGCTAATGATTTGAAAATAAGACACCCAATTTAAATAGGCATCTATTGGTAACGTGTAACCAATGCAGTTGCTTCAGAAGTGGAAGAGCATGATGGTATCTAGGCCGTCTATAAATCAGTCTAGCTGCCTGATTTTGGACAAGCTGTAGCTGTGTGGTTCCACTGTAAAATGCAACTTTAATCTGTCCATAGCCTCTCTAAATGTATCATACTCTTCCACATCTTGAGGAAGACAAGGCAACATTTCTTAAGCTTCAGTGCCAATAGAATTAAGCCAATAGACTTTTTTTCTTGCAACACTAAAGGATTGACCATCAATAGCCACCATGAAATTATTAAAGAGCCCAACCACTTACTCCCTTTCAACACTGCTGCATGATGAGAGAATGACAAATAGATACAGAGCACAAATCTGAAAGTAAAAATAAATTAAATATGTAAAGTACCTGTATAGTCCATAAACGGGTCATCACCTTAGGAAGCGAACTAAAACACTATTAAAACCCTACACTGTGTTTTTGGCATACAAACCGCCTCGAGCAAAGTGTTAAACTTCCATTGGCAGCTGACCAGGGCTTTGGTTTTAAAACAAAAATGGTGGCACGTAAACGGAAGTTCAGGATGAATGAATGAATTAATTAATTAATTAATTGTGTCTTGTACCGCGCAACTTAGCCCAAGGGCATCAAGGCGCCTAGAGATCGTGCAGCTTGTAAGTGTTGGAGAGCCAGACTACAGATAAGCCTCTATAAAGAGGTACGTTTTCAAAGCTTTACGAAAGACAGTGATGGATGATTGTCCTGTTAATTCGGGAGGGAGAGTATTCCACAGCCTGGGAGCCAGAGAGGCAAAGGCTGTTCCTCCCCACCTAACTTTGCGGAACCGAGGGACTGACAGAAGATTTTTGTTAGAAGAGTGGAGGGCTCTACAGGGAGAGTAAGGGTGAAGGAGGGCCCTGATACCCTCCGAACCGGAGCCGTATAGAGCCCGATGAGCAAGACAGAGGATCTTGAAGGAGATCCTGGACTGAATGGGCAGCCAGTGGAGGTCCTTCCTGGCGGTGGAGGCTGAGAAAAGTCTAGGGAGGTTAAGGACCAACCTAGCCGCTGCATTTTGCACTACCTGTAAGCGCTGAATCAGGTTTTTGTTGAAACCTGAGTAAAGCGCATTACAGTAATCAAGCCTTGAAGAGACCAGGGCCACAGTAACCTGCTTCCGCGCTTCGGGAGAGAGGAAGTGGGCAATCTTTCTCAGGACCCTGATGATTCCACAGCATGTAGAGACCGTCATGCTGACCTGACGGTCGAAGGCGAGGGTGGAATCAATCAGTACCCCCAAGTTCCTGGCAGAATGGGATGGAATAGGACACGCCCATAGGGACGGGGGCCACCATCACTCGACCAGATATCGTGAGTGGCACCAAAAATCTGTCTTCTCCCCGTTCAACTTCAGGAAGTTCTGAATCATCCAAAAGGAGACTGCTTCCATACACCTTCTGAAGTTAGAGGCAGAGAGACTGACCGATTGAGTGAGGGAGACCATGATTTGGGTGCCGTCAGCATATGACAACACCTCTAGGCCAAAAGATCGTACTAACCTGGCAAGTGGGGCCACATAAATGTTAAAAAGTGTGGGGCTCAGGGAAGAGCCCTGAGGAACCCCACACGGCACAGGTTTAGAGGGATAGAGGAAGTTGCCCAGCTTTACCCTCTGTTCTCTTTGACTAAGGAAAGAGGACAGGAGGTTTAAGGCAGAGCCACCAACTCCGATCTCCCGAAGGCGGGCGATCAGAACGGAGGGGGACAAGGTGTCAAAAGCCCCCGTGAGGTCGAGCAGGACCAGCAAGGAGGTCTGGCCCATGTCGACCTTCACTCGGATGTTGTTGATAACCACCGTAAGGGCGGACTCCGTGCTGTGGGCTCTCTGAAAGCCTTGCTGAGAGGGGTCTAGCAGGCTGGCGTCATCCAAAAAGGCGCTTAGTTGATGATTTGGTGGGCCTCGAGAATTTTAGCAGGGGCGGGAAGGGAAGCAGAGAGATTGGACAAAAGTTCTTTAACACCCCAGGGTCGAGTGTGGCCTATTTCCGGAGGGGTTTGACAACCGCCATTTTCCACAAAAGTGGATAGTTTCCTTCCACAATCACTAAGTTCAGTACCTCTAGGAGCAGAGGAATGACCACCTCCTTGCAATCCTTAAGGATCTTAAGGGGGCAAGGGTCCAGAGGGGAGCCAGATTTCGTTTTGTCAAGGAGTAAGGAGAGCGATTCTAGTGTGAGGAGGGGAAAATCGAGAAGGCTAGGACGATATTCATTCACCCCACATTCCGGCGCAGCAGGGGTAGAGAGAAGGGAGACACCAGAGTTAAGGTTCAAGATTTCGAGAGAACTATAAATGTCGGCTATTTTAGTGTGGAAAAATGTGGCAATCTTATCACACAAATTCTTGAGAAGCTACTATAGGGTCTGGTGTCTGAGGGCTGGAGAAGGTGTTGATGATCTTGAAGAGATCACAAGGAGAATTTAGCGAGGAAGTGAGACTAGCAAAATGCGCCTTCTTTCCCTCAATAATTGCCAGTTTATATTCTGCAAGGAGGCGTTTGTGCACTTCTCTCTCCTTTGGGTCAAAATGGGCCCGCCAACGTCTCTCCTGTTTACGGCAGCCCTGCCTTAGCAGTCTGAGCGATTCAGAGAACCAAGGAGAAGAGGGTCTCTTTCTGGTTGAGTAGTGGTGTTGAGCGGGAGCCAGAATATCCACCGCTCTCGAGATAGTATTAGAGAGTTCGATTTTAACTCCAGCAGGATAGCAAGGTGGTCTGACCAAATCAGAAGGATGGGAGGACCTATTCTTAATCTAGAGTCTTTGGAGAAGACACCGACCAGCGTGTGGCCGGCCGAGTGGGTGGGGCTATCCACAAGTTGCACCAGGCTGTACGAGGCTAGCGATTCCACCAGAAATGAAGTGTCGCTGGCATTCGAATTTTCAAGGTGAAAATTAAAATCACCTAACAAAGTAATATTGGGTCTGTCAACAAAAGCTTCTAGTAGCTTTAAAAGATCATGGCTGAAGGCTGACCTGGGACCAGGGGGCCTATAAAACAGCAAACCAGAAAATGAAACCGTGGGAAGAGTTAAGAGAGAAGTACAGAGCCTGAAAGTGATCTGTTGGAGTGGAAAGATGTTCAGTGCGGCAGATAAGGGAGTTCTTATATAAAATCCCCAGACCTCCTCCCCTTTGCCCAATTCTGTCCATCCGAGTTAAAGCATAGCCCTCCGGAATGGCATCAACGAGCTCGGGGCCTGAAGATTCTGACGCCTACGTTTCTGTAATAAAAACCCAGGAGGGTCTCCTGACGGAAACAAAATCATTAAAGGCGATGTTTTTTATTAAAAATCTGACATTAATCAGAAAGCCCTCTTCAATGGTAGAGGAAGGGGATATTGTCATCCGGGCGGTAGGGTGCATATGTGAGGAAGGCGGAAAAACAGGGCAGCAGTGGTCAGACAAACAGCTACTGCTGGGATCCCCTAGGAACGCCTCAGGTTGGAAGGAGTGATGACAGAGCAATCTGGAAGGCTTCCATGCCAGTAAATCCTGAGTGGAATACAGAGCACCTACTTCGGAGCAAACAGGAGAGAGACCAGCATCCCTGGCCCCTGGCGCGTACTCGGCGTGGACGGGCGCAGACGGGCGCAGACGGGCGGGTCTTTGGCGCGACTTCGGCGCACGACCGCTGGCCGCAGAAGGGAGCATGGAGCCTAAATAAGGCGTCGCCTGTGTGGAGCGCAGCGCGTGACCCTCAGCGAGCCAATGAGGTCAGGGGCTGTAAATGTCTGCCGGCACCCTCCACAGCAAACGGGAAAACCCGTGGTGGACCGGGGCGCTTGGCAAGCTAAAGAAATGCAAGAGCGGCGGGCCTCTAAGAGGTGTGCAAAAAGCAAGAGTGAGCAGAAATCAAATCAGGTGAGTTCTTCCAAATATTAACACCAGCAGCAACACATATTAGTCATGTGGCGCGGTTGTTATAAGTGAGGCAAACAGATAACATTTTTAAAAATTAGCACACAAGGTCAAATTGTAATTTCAAAAGTAGCAGCAGCAAGATGGTAACACAGCATATTAGTCATGCGGCGAAAGAGAACAGAATAAAACAACAGTTTCAATGATGAGGCATAGCATTCATGCACTCACCAACAACATGTTAACCAGCCCTGATCACAGCGTGAAGCCTAAATAAGGCGCGCCTGTGTGGAGCGCAGCGCGTGACCCTTTGCAAGCTAATGAGGTCAGGGGCTGTAAATGTCTGCCGGCACCCTCCACAGCAAACGGGAAAACCCGTGGTGGACCGGGGCGCTTGGCAAGCTAAAGAAATGCAAGAGCGGCGGGCCTCTAACAGGTCGGGCCGTCTGAAGGTGTGCAAAAAGCAAGAGTGAGCAGAAATCAAATCAGGTGAGTTTTTCCAAAAACTAACACCAGCAGCAACACATATTAGTCATGTGGTGCCGTTGTTAGAAGTGAGGCAAACAGATAACATTTTAAAAAATTAGCACACAAGGTCAAATTGTAATTTTAAATGTAGCAGCAGCAAGATGGTAACACAGCATATTTGTCCTGCGGCGAAAGAGAAAAGAATAAAACAACAGTTTCAATGATGAGGCATAGCATTCATGCACTCACCAACAATAAGCTAACTAGCCCTGATCACAGCGTGAAGCCTAAATAAGGCGTCGCCTGTGTGGAGCGCAGTGCGTGACCCTCAGCAAGCCAATGAGGTCAGGGGCTGTAAATGTCTGCCGGCACCCTCCACAGCAAACGGGAAAACCAGTGGTGGACCGGGGCGCTTGGCAAGCTAAAGAAATGCAAGAGCAGCGGGCCTCTAACAGGTCGGGTGGGTGGCTTGCCTGGCAGAAAGCTGCTAAGAGAACAATGCAGATTTTCCACAGTTTTAATGGGTAGAAAATCATGATTTTATTAAAGGCACGGAGGCTAATATTATGCATATCACCTTTATTGCTCCTCAAACAGCAGCAACAAACTCTTAGAATTAGAATACACAATACACTCTAGAACGCAGAACATGCATAAATTCCTAGAATAGGCAGCCATCTTCCTCTTTTAGCTGCTGCGAAAATAACAAAGTCCCAAAATTCTACTCCTTCTGCTGGTTCTGTAATCCAATCCTTCCCTATCTTGTAGACCAGAGCTTCTCCTTTATCCTATGTAAACAAAACAAAATATTAATAAAATTGGGCGGGAAACAGCGGAGGTATAATATTAGCCTCCGTGCCTTTCATAAAATCATGATTTTCTACCCATTAAAACTGTGGAAAATCTTCATTTTATGGCAAGGCCCGGAGGCCAATATTATGCCTGTTCAAAGTTCATCTAAAACATTATCCAGCACATTTTCCACAGGTTTAAAATAGAATATCTTAAAAGTTGAATCATTAGATCAATCAGCCGCCTTCATAATCCCACCCAAACTTAAACCTCATAAAAGCTTTACTAGCCATGGCCCCTCCAACAAAATGTGCCCCAAACACACTCACATCCAAACCAGCCTTCCTCATCACCCCTTTTACCCACCTAGCTAAAGTAGAAACTTCCTTAAAGGGCTTTTTAAACAAAATTAACAACTGAGTGCAATCATTATGCCTCAATCCTAAAGTCCTCTTCTTATACTCTCTAAGACAACTAACTACACGCAAATTATTATTAAGCCCCTCTAAAAGAGGATAAAATATTGTCCTTGACATAGTCTTTGTCCTTTTCCTTATCTCAAAGTACTCACCCTCTGGTTGATAACATCTTGAATTTACTTCTAAAGCTCTAATATCCAAAACTCTCCTAAAAGAAACCAAACATAGCAACATAGTCAGCTTCCAAGACAATAATTTTAAATTCAAACAAGAATTAGCTCCTCAGCTATTTAACTCTTTTAAAACCACTGATTCATCCCAAAGAGTACTATATTGGGGCGTGGCCAGGTGCCGTGGGAAATGGCCGCCTAGTGCCCGAGCTCCGCCGGGACCTCTGTTGTCCCCTTCAAATCCGGACCTATATCCTCACTGGGGCGCAGTGTTATCGGCGCCCCAGCTCCCTCAGGCAAGGAGCCACATCTGTGTTTTCGAACGGAGCCCGGGGACCCACGAGGCGCACAGCGCCGAGGTCGGAGAACTTGACGTCCGGCCGAGGTTGAGTCCTGGAGCCCTGGTGCCGGCTGCCGCTTTAATCGAGGTCGGGTTAACAAAAACAGTGGTCCTCGACCTGATTCAATTCAGAGATTATATCACAAGAGTAATCCTTGGTTTTCTAACTTGGAGCCCAAATAAATTTTGCTCTTTGAAAAGGATTCAGAATTCTTCATACAAACACAGAGCCCAACAACTAAATCGTGTTTATAAAAATATATATGGTACATTTTATTTTGCCAAACAATGCATGTAACCTCTTATAGTTCAAAGGTTTCAAAATCCAGTTTTATCATTTTTTACAATATTTACAATGTTTTTATAAAGGTACGTATAACAGGGTGCTCATGAAAACGTGCATAGAATTGGTGCTCGAAAAGATGGCGCAAGTGATTGAGAGAGAGAAAGGAAAGATTGGTGACAATTTTTACAAGTGAAAATACTGATTCAATACTTTTAAACAGTATAGCCTGCCCACTCTTAAAATTCAGAATCTAGTGTATCAGAAACTCATTCATTTAGTTTAGCACGTTTTACACTAGATTGTTAGGTGGTCCAGGGGGTCTTAATAAGAGTGTCAACGTTTCGACCCGACTTAATGCCTTGGGGTAATTGATAGCCTCTGCTCGCGGGTCTTCTTCAGGACTAGGGAGCACCCTCCGTACCTGACGTAAAAGAGTACCCTAATAGTAATTAAAGTAGTAGTCATCAATAATCGACCAAGGATCTATGTATCCATGTCTCAGAATGGAAGCCGTAGGGTATTAATCTACTCTCAAGGGTGGTGAACTAATTCAGTATGCGACCCAGGATCTATGTATCCGTGTTCCCATGGTGTTTTGGCTTCGTCAGAGTTAGTCCACTCGCTACGGTGCTGAATTCCCACTGTCAAGTAATATGGAGAATTCACTCAGGGTGTTGGTATCCAAAATATCTTCCCGATTCAATGGGGAGTATTACACTTTAGTGCCGGTGTGGTCACTCTCTTTTTAGTGTTGTAACCCAAAACATGGTAAACAGGATAATCCGCTCTGTAGCACGGACGAGACCTGTGTGGCGTGAGTTTGGCAGGGCGTGGCCACGCTTGCTGCGCTTGCCGGCCTAGGGCACGTACAGCAGCAGCGGGCCCGGCGCTTCCCACAAGGAGCCACAATCCGGCACAGCCCCTGGGGGACGACCACGTGAGTGCAGCCTGCCCCCCCGCTGAGAACTGCATCGGCGCACACATAGGAAGGGACGGGCCGCGGAGGGCCCAGAGGTGGGGACGGACATAGCTGCCTCGTGGACGGCGCTCCGTGCCCACACTCGGCTCGCGGCGCTGCGCCTTGGAGGAGGTAGGGGCCGCGGAGTGCCCTTGAGAAGAAGGGGCTGCAGCGGCCGCGGCTGGGGTGGTGAGGAGAGCAGCTACGCAGTCGTCTGGGACTGGTCCTTGCCTGGTGCCGCAGGACGTCCGTAGACAGGCCCGGGCCACTGGGGATACCCGAGCAGGGCTCTTCGAGAAGGTGGCTGCTGGCCTCAACGCAGAGCATAACCCTGAAAAGCGCAGGCCCATCCACTGCAGCTGCGGCATACAGACGGCGTACCGTCGGCCTGGTGAACGCCCTGGTCAGCCATGCAGCCCAAGGGGGGAACGATGACCCAGACCAATAAACTGGACAAATACACAGTGCCAACGCCACAACCAAAGGTCGGTGGGGCGGCGAAGGATGGAGAGGCCCAGGCGGAACCCTCCCTAACCTCCATAATGACTGCAATCCAGGCCCTCGTTCCCAACCTCGAGACAAAGATGGACAAAATCTCGATTGAGGTGAACCTTCTACGTGCGGACCTAAGAAAAACCACAGATAGATCTAAGGCCAACGAGGCAGACATTAAGACGCTACAGGCCTCTGAAAAACGGCTGGAGGGCCGGGTAAACTAACTAGTTCACCAACATCGTCAGATGGCTTTGAAGCTTGAGGACCAGGAAGGGAGGGCCCGATTGAGCAACATACGTGTGGTAGGTGTACCGGAAGGACTTGAGGGGGAGAGTATGGAGCTTTTCCTTGAATACCTGATCCTCCATCATCTGAAGCCTAAGAGACTATCGAAGATCTTCACCATTGAGCGGGCTCATCGCGCCCCCATCCCGAAACCCAAACCGGGGCTCCCACTGAGAACAATATTTGCCAAAGTACTTAACTATCAGGATCGGGATGCAGTCCTCCAGGCCCCTAGACAACAGGGTGACCTTCAGTATGAAGGGGCAACGGTCTGATTTTTTCCGGACTTCACGCTTCAGGCTCAAAAGGAGCGGCGCTCCTTCCAGGGGGTGAAAGCGACGCTTCGTGACCGTGGCCTTAAATATATGATGTTTTCCCAGCAAAACTGAAAATTATTGCGGGAGGCAAATCCCTCTTCTTCACGTCGCCGGCAGCAGTGCAGGAATGGTTGGACACGGCGGAGCAGGAGGCACAGGCGAGGCAAAATGGCGGCGAGTGGTGAGATTCCGGGGCTCCCTCACCGGGATCAGCAGTGGGACAGTCGGAAGTAGATGTGCAGAGCCAGCGCTCCTGGCACTCCAGGTCGAACAGTCCCCGTTGGTGACTCAGCCTGAGACAACTTGGCGCGTTGAAGATGTGCAAACTCACCTCTGATCCACCGAACAGTAACGTATGCACATAACCTTTATGACTCTTTGTGATGTTGGGGCTGGGCAGTACAAGTGTTTACCCGGAGGCTCCGAGACTTATTGACAGGCATTAATTGCCCTGTGACCTGAGGGCTTCGATTTCCAGGGACACGGAGGATATGGCGGACAGGGAGGGGGCCGGCCTCGTTTCTCACACAGAGTTTCCTCGGAGGGGTCTTCACTCTCCGGGCAAGGTTGGACGACAGGCGCTCTGCTAATTGGGGTGGTGGGTAGTTCGAAACCCACAGAGCAGGGAGGGGGGTTTTGTTTTTTGCAGGGGACGGGAGGGCTGGGACGAACAGGTGTGGGGGGGAGGGGGGAGCCATGAGTGATGTGTTTGACATGACCGCCTGCAATGAACACAAAGGCTGGGCGGAACAAGGGAGGGTCGGGGAGTTGGGAGTTTGTTATGGTCGTACAGTGTGTATGTTCACGGGGTTGATGATAGTTCCGAGGTGCTGAGACACGAAACCTTGCACAGTAATGGTTATGGCTGAGAGATGGGAAAAAGTCTGAAAATCATGAGTTGGAATGTTAATGGGTTGGGGGACAGACTTAACCGCACCATAGTCCTGCAGTTCATTAAAAGGTACCAGCCGGACGTGGTAATGCTACAGGAAACACATCTCATGGGTAATGCATGCCAGGCCCTCAACAGATGGGGCTACACTCTCGCAGCGCACTCTGGCTTCACCTCAGGGTCCAGGGGGGTGGGAATCCTTTTACGCCGCTCTCTGCCCCTACATACAGACCGTACTGAATCTGACCCGCAGGGCCGCTTCGCGGCAGTCTCTGGACGATGGGAGGGTTACACATTGAATCTGCTTTCAGCCTATGTCCCGCCTGGTCTCCAGACTCGAGCCTACACTGACCTGGGCAAATTGCTACTCTCTCTCCCCGACAGTCAGTTGGTTTTGGGAGAGGATTTTAACTCAGTTGTGTCGGGATCTCTGGATAGACGACCCCCAGAGACCTGCCCCAAGGGCAGAAGTGGCTGGCTGACTTCCTTGAGGCCTTCGGACTTACTTACGTGTGGCGCCTTCTCCACCCCACAGATTGCCAATATACCTTTTTTTCCGGGCCACATCATTCCTTCTCCCGCCTCGACTACATCCTCACCTTAATGCAGCACGGCACTACAATCCGGGATGCAACACTCTTAACTCATGGCATATCGGACCACTCACCGGTCTCTACCCACATCACATTCGGAGTCAGGCGGGAGGGCTGTATAGCGCCAATAAACCCCTGGCATCTAAAAAACGAAGACACACGGAAAAAACTTACCACCTCAATTACCCAGTACTTTGAACACAATGTGGGATCAATGGACTCCCCTGTTACTGTATGGGAGGCGTTTGAAACTGTGGTTAGGGGGGAAGCGCTGTCAGCCATCTCAGGCAAACGGAAAGAAAAGCTCTGTCAGGTCGTGGCTGTTGAGGCAGATCTTGCAGAACTCGAGAAGGAGGCGCTCGAAAAAGGGGCCAATGCGATACGACATAAGTTGCAGATTAAAACGGCAGAGTACAAGGCACTGGTTTCTCAAGAGGCCCAGACGGTGGCAAGGCATAAGATGGGTAGGCTGTATGATCAGGGCGACAAGGCCGGGAAACTCATAGCCTGGCTCGATAAAAAGCAACAGGCCAGAAAGGTAGTGCCGGAAATTCACACGGTATCGGGAACGGTACTCTCAGAGCCCCGGGACATAGTGGAGGAATTTGCTAAACACTATAAACAGGTGTATACTCGGGTGTCTGACCGTCCAGAGGAGGACTCTATAGCCCTCCTTGCAGACATACGAATGTCATGTCTAACGGACGAAGATCGTGAAACTCTTGATAGCCCTCTCACAGAGGACGAAATACGGCGCGCAGTAGTTGAACTCCGTCCTGGGAAAGCGTTGGGTCCCAACGGCCTCCCAATCGAATCATACAGGCTCAAACCGGATACTGTTAGTAAACACCTCAAAGCTATGTTCGAAGAGAGCAGGAAGACGGGAATACTGCCGCGTGACCAACGCATAGCTACTATAGTGGCGATCCCTAAAGAGGGTAAACCCAAAGAGTCCTGCGCCTCCTATAGGCCAATTTCCCTCCTCAACGCGGAGCCCAAAATACTGGCAAAAACACTCGCTAATAGGCTTAAGCCGGTACTGACTACATTGGTCCATCCTGACCAATCAGGTTTTATGCCACACCGCAACACAGCCCTCAATATTCGACGCCTCAACGGGGTGATCGGGCAATGACACAGGTTGCGGGAGGACGCGGTTGTGGTCTCCCTGGACGCCACCATGGCGTTTGACACCCTGGAATGGGCCTACATGTTCGCTGTCCTACGAAAATTGGGCTTCGGACCCCACTTTATAGCTTGGGTCCGTCTTCTTTATTCCGAACCGCTGGCACAGGTACTAGTGATTAACAGGGTATCGGAGGTCTTCACTTTAGAGAGAGGGACTAGACAGGGCTGCCCCCTTTCACCCTTCCTATTCGCCCTTTCCATGGAACCGCTGGCAGCCTGGGTCAGACAAGACGTCTACCTGAAAGGTATAGCATGGTCGGAGGGGTGGGAAGACAAAATATCCCTCTACGCAGACGATATTCTTCTGTACCTCTCCAAGCCCAGGAGGTCGATACTTGCTGCTCTTGACATCTTCGCAAGCTTTGGTCGAAACTCCAGCTTCCGAGTCAACTGGAGCAAATCGTATCTCTACGTCCTACGCGGGGACCCCCCCAGGCTCCCCGACACATGTCCCATCACAGTGGCGGCGGACGGGTTTAAATATCTGGGTGTATTCATCTCCGCGGATAAGACCTTGTCCTACGAGCGTAATCTTCAACCACCTCTCAGCCGACTTCAGAGCGAGGCCAAGTCCTGGCAGAACCTGCCACTGTCGTTACTAGGCCGAGCGGCCTTATTTAAAATGATGGCGCTGCCACGGTTCCTCTACGCTCTCCAAAATTACCCTGACCTGGTGCCTAATGCTTACTTTACGGCAATTGAGGCGGCTCAACGTGACCTCCTGTGGGCAGGCACACCACGCATTGCATTGTCAAAACTCACATTGGGGTGGTATGATGGTGGCATATCCCTCCCTGACATCCGTAAATACTACTAGGCAGCCCATCTCGCAGCGATAAATCAAGGCACATATGGGGATGGTAATGATCCGGCCTTTGGGATGGACAGATGGCTGCTCCCTGGGGGGAACTATGAGGCTGCACTCTTCTCTAAGATGGGCAAACATCAGCTCACTGGGCCTACACAACACTCTGTACAAGTATGGCATATAGCCCAGAAGAAACTCGGATGGTCCGGGGTCCTCACCATGGCAACACCACTATGGGCCTCTGAAAAATTAGGAAACCTGGGCCACACAAAAGGGTTCTGCAACTGGGACCTGATTGGGATCTCCCAAATAAAAGACATCTGGGGTCCTACAGGTATACACACATTCGCTCACCTGCAGGCAACGTATGAACTTGCACACACCGAACACTTCAGATATATGCAGGTGCGGCACTCCCTTCAGGCAAATATCCCACCTAACACTAAACTGCCGCAAATCTCCCCTCTTGAAGACAAACTACTGGATGGCCATATGCCAGAACACGCCATATCTCTCACATACAAAAAACTAATCAATAACCCCCCGACCTGCTCCTTCCCCTGAAAGAGAAATGGATGGCTGATGGGTTGGAAATTGACGAGGAGGAATGGATGTATGCTCTTGCCTCACCGCGTGAGGTGGCGATATCAGCCCTAATGCGCCTAATTCAACTAAAAATATTACATAGAGTATATATTTCATGTACGAGGCTGCAAATGATGGGGAGAGGGGGGACGGGCTCTGTCGAAGGGGCTGTGGTGCAACAGGTACCTTTTTTCATATACTGTTGGGGTGCCCGAAAGTGCAAAAGTACTGGAGGAGGGTGGTGCAATGCATGCAGGAGGTGTGGGAGGTGGAGATTCGCCTAGAGGCCAAGAGATGCCTTCTCAACATCTGGGAACCCACGGACCTATCGCCAAAAGGGAAACTTTGGGTAACGCTTGGCCAAATGGTGGCGAAAAGGAACATTGCAAGATTGTGGGGTGACCCTAATCCACCGAAGCTGAGAGACTGGCAATGTGACATGGACTGGTGTATGTTGCAGGAAAAGACAGTGTATGTAACTAGAGGATGTCCTCGTAAGTGGGTGGAAATATGGTCCTGTTGGAACGATTACAGGGGTAACATCTGCGAGCCTCCTTGTACCATGCAGACCAGCTCGTTGGAAATATAATGATTTTTCATCACTAACTGACTCTTAGCACTTTATCGCGATTAGTTGTCATTTCCACACCGGAACTGCACTGTACTCGAATGTGTCATCACCTAACGACCAGGTTAAGGGGAGATTGTTCTTTGTTTGCTTTATTTAAAATTTACAAAACTGTTGACCTTATCGTATGTTCCAACATGTAAAATTACTTCTTCATCATCCGGTCATATCCTCGCGCTCTTGGGCACATAGACTTTGAAACGCAGCTGTACCCCCGGGTTGACGGCACAGGGGCTGTGTATTTCATGCTGTGATGTCAACAATGCTTCCAGTGTTGGGCCGGCCCGTCGGGTTGTAGGCAAGAATTTGTATGATGTGAACCATTTAAATAAAGGTCTTTAAAAAAAAGAGTACTATATTTAACTTTTGGAGGTAAAATTACTCTAACACTCTTTACCAATATTTTAACCAAAGAATGTTGTCCAACTGGTAACCCATTTACCAAAATATGCCCTGACGAAATCTTCGACCTGCTCAAAATGACTGTATTGTACGCTAAACCACTACTAAACTGAGTGGTCAAAAAATGTACCACCTCAACTGCAGATGCTGATACGGGATCCAAACCAAACCCCTTCCAACACACCAATTACACCATCTTCTCCATGCTGACCTATAAACCTTTGCCATCCCTGAAGACCATGACTGAGTGATGAGATCCTCAGCCTCCTTTGATAATCCATGCACTTGCCAAACTCTCTTGAAATCATCCAGGCAACCAGCCTTAACTGTCCCATCATCACCAACTCGTCTGCACATCCGACAAAATCTCTCTGAAGTTCAGCAACATTACTGGATCCTCTGTCAACAGACCCATCAAATCCGGAAACCAAACCTGAGCTGATGTTGGCCCATCTTAGAGAAGAGTGCAGCCTCATAGTTCCCCCCAGGGAGCAGCCATCTGTCCATCCCAAAGGCCGGATCATTACCATCCCCATATGTGCCTTGATTTATCGCTGCGAGATGGGCTGCCTAGTAGTATTTACGGTTGTCAGGGAGGCAATATGGCATCACCAAGACTAACTCTGCTTTTTCCCTTCGTCAACACCCTCGGAATCATTGAAAACGGAGGGAATACATAATGCCTCTCTTCCTTCCACTCCTGCAGAAAAGAATCTATTCTCTTTGCTTCCGAATCCGGCCTCCAGCTGTAATAATACTTCAACTGAGTATTCAGCCTGTCTGCAAACAGATCCACCTGCCGAGGACCCCACCTCTGCTGAATCATTTCGAACACTCTCCTGTTCAATCTCCAGTTGCTCACATCCTTTTTTTAAAAAACTTTTTATTTGCGACTGAATAGTATATCACATTACACAGTATTATATTACGAACAAAGTACAGTCTTTTAACTTTTTCCCCCACCCCATACTTTCCCCTCGTTTGTTTTAGCACCATTTCCATTACGTTTGCAGCCGAAAACACAAAGAACATGCACGTCATTATTAAGCACCCCTCCAACGCCTCCTCCCCTGTCCCCTCCCAGCCCTCCCTATGCTTCAGACCCAAAAGTCCAGCGCCTGAGTAGCCCACCATTACAAACATTAGAATCGTTTGCAGTGATATCTCCCGGCCCCAAATGTTCACTCCTTCTCTGATACCCAAACCTGCAAGTGTCTGCGTTCTCTCACAGTCCTCCATCAAGGCCGTGATAGTGTCTCCATTTGCCCCATACTCTACGAAATTTCTTTGGGCAGCCCCTCGCCTTATATGTGACCCTTTCGGCTGCCATGTAGAGGTCCATGCCCCTTCTCCATTCCTCAAGCAGCGGAGTATCAGGCGCCCCCCATTTCCTGGCTATATCCCTCTTGGCCACGACCAGGGCTAGCCCAAGAAAAATCTGGAGTGGGCGTGCCAAGTCCACGTCATTGGTCATCCCCAGGAGAACTACCTTTGGGTCTGACGGGATGTCTGTCTCCAGCACCTCTCCCAGTTCAGCTAAGATCTCCCCCCAGTACGTTTGAATGCGGGGACAGGACCAAATGGTGTGTAGGAAGTCTCCCCTGTAGTGGCCACAGCGCAGACAGCCCGGGTCAGGTATTCTCCCCAGTCTATAAAGCCTCACTCTATCAAAATATGACCTATGCAGGACCTTAAACTGGATCAAACGGAGGCGTGATTTAATCGCTACCTTTCTAGGGTGCATCAGTACTACCCCCAATCCACATCATCCATTTCTCCCACTTCCCACTCCCATGTGTTCTTGAGGCCTTCTAATTTGTTTGGTCTATTATTCATGATGGTTTTATATGTCAGGGACACTGCTTTCCCAGGGATTTGTTCCTGCAATAGGCAGCCTTCTAGCGGGGCATATTCGGGGAGTATCTCCAGCGATGACCCCTCCGCCCTCCATGCATGTCTGAGTTGCATATATTTAAAGAGCTGAGAGTGGTGGAGTCCATACTCCTTTTGGAGCGATGGAAAGGATTGTAGTACTCCCTTTTTAATCACATCCCCTAGAGTAGAGATATCTATGGCATCCCACTCCTGGAACGCCTTCAACTTGTGTAATTCCTTCAGCCAGGTGCAGTGCCACAGTGGAGTTTGCTTCGTCGGTTTGTACTCCCACTGTATTGCCTTTGTCGCCCTCTTTCATGCTTCCAGCGTGATTCTAGTAGCCGGTAGTAGTCTGGCCTGCCCCCTCCCTCCATAGATGTAATGAAGACAGTTGTGGATGCCCATCTTGTGTCGTTCCAGTGCATAGGTGGGGTGTGTGGCGGGTACGTGGAGCCATTCATTTATGGGTGCCAAGTGTTCTGCCCAGTAGTAGGCCTATTGGTCAGGCAAAGATATTCCACCATCGTATTGGTGTCTCTGTAAGGTTGAGAGAGCTACTCTAGGCTGCTTACCCAACCACAGATAGGACCTTAATGCCGCATGGATGTCTCGGAATGTCTTGCACGGCAAGGGAAAGTATTCATTCTGGAATGCGTAAAGAAATCTGGTGAGCGTGACCATTTTAAACATAGCTGCCTGCCCCAGAATCGTCAGAAGGAGTGATTGCCATCTACTAGCGTCGTCTGAGAAAGTGCGTAGGACCCGGCTGATATTACGTTCGTAGGAGAGGTTACCATCAGTCATGACAAATATTCCTAAGTACATAAACCCCTCCCTAGTTGTTTTCAGTCTCTAGAGCAGCATGGGCCAGTCCTCTCTGCCCTGCGGATCATATAGCGTCGACTTGTGCCAGTTAATCTGGTACCCTGAGTTATTCCCGTAACGGTCTAATTCCTCAAACAGTGCCGGTACGGTAGTGTCCGGGTGTGTGACATAGAGCAGTACATCGTCCGTGTATAGGGACAGCTTCTCGTCTGCTTCGTCCGCTGGCCCCATCCGGAACCCGGTAATTCCTACATTTTGTCTTACCGCACAGGCCAGCACTTCAATGGATAGCGCAAACAACAGGGGGGATAAGGGGCACACCTGCCTGGTACCCCGTTGAATTGGGAAGGCTTCCGATAACGCCCCATTCACCCTAACCCTAGCACTAGGGCTGGTATACAGGAGACTGATCGTATGTCTATATTTGGGCCCGAATCCCATGCGCTCCAGCATACCCTCTAGAAAGGGCCAGTGTACAGCATCAAACGCCTTCTCGGCGTCCAGGGAGAGGAACCAGTGGGGCTCAGTCTTGTCCTCCACCTCCTTAAGCCAGTTATGGGTCCGTCTTAGATTATATCTGGTGGCCTGTTCTGGGATGAACCCCATCTGATCTAGATGGACCAATCGTGATACCACCCGCCGCATGCAGAGTGCCAAGATCGTGGCGTATAGTTTCGCCTCTACATTGAGGAGGGAGATGGGGCGGTAGGACGAGCAGTCGACCGTCGGCTTCCCCTGCTTGTAGATCGGGACAATTGTTGCCTTCCTGAGGTCCAGGGGGAACTGTCCCTCTTCCTCAGCGTCAAGGAATAGTCCCAGCAGGTGGCGAGTCAAGAGATCCGCCGTTTTCTTGAAGAATTCCGCTGGGAAACCATTTGGGCCTGGGACCTTTCCCGGTCTGAGCTTCATCAGTGCCACCCTAACTTCTTCCTCCGTTAGGTCTGCCTCTAAGGCCACTCGGTCAGATTCTTCATGCTCCGGAATAGTAATATGTGCCATGTATTGCATTGCATCCTCTTTTGAGCCCAGGTCCCGTGCTTCATAGAAGGACCTATAGAATGCAGCGAATACCTCCGCTATCTCAGCATCCGTGTCAGCCCACTTCCCCCGATCGTCTTTCACTTTGTCTACCCAACGATCGTCTCTCTCTTTCCTACTTAGCCAAGCCAAGAGCCTCCCGGATTTGTCTCCCACATCGTATAGGAGATGCAGAGTAGCCAGGGTCTGTGTCTTCGCTTCTCCCGTCACTAATTGCCTATATTGGGTTTTCAGATCGGACAGTCGCCGAAGTGCCCCCGGGTCCCTGGTGCGCAGGTGTTCCGTTTCAAGAGTCAGAATCTGTGTTTCCAGTTCCTGCACCTCAACCTGGATTTTCTTCCTGTCTTCTGCAAGTCTACAGTGGGCCCTTTCTCTAAGTACCACCTTAAGTGCCTCCCAAAGAGTTACTCGGGATTCCACTGTGCCAATATTTTCTGCCAAGTACACCCTCACGTCCGCTCTCAGGCCCTGAGGAGTTCTGTGTTTTGTAGGTCCCATGCTGACAGCCTGAGTGTCTTGGGTCCCTCCCTCCTTCTCCTACCCACTCTATCAATAGGGGGGAGTGGTCAGACACGCCATGCACACAGTACTCCGCTTTGTCTGATACCTGCAGCGCCTGCCGTGCCATGAAAATGTAGTCCAGGCGGGAGTACAGTTTGTGGGCCCCCGAAAAAAAGGAATAGGCCCTGGTGCCCGGGTCGAACCACCTCCACACATCCAGTAGTCCGAGCGCGGACATAGAGTTGGCAAGCGGTGTCACATGTGAGGGTTTAGCACGGTCGCCTGTCCTATCCTCCGTAGGATCCATTACGTTATTAAAGTCCCCACCAAGGATTTGGATCGTGTCTGCCGTGTCGAGGAGAATATCAGAGACTCCCCGCAGTGTGCCTGCCTGGAGTTTGGGTGGAGCATACGCTGATATTAATGTGTACTCCTTCCTTCCCCATCTACCGCGTACCCCTACATAAGTTCCTTGTGAGTCTGTCCAAACCTGCGCTATTGTCATGGGTGGATGCTTTTTAATCAGGATAGCCACTCCTCTAGAGCCCGAAGTGAAGCCCGCGTGTGCCAGGACTCTATATTGCCCCCTCGCCAGGAAGGCACATTTAGTACCTTACAGATGCGTTTCTTGAAGGAGAACTACGTCTGCCCCCGATCTTTTCACATAGTTGTGAACCAGTCCCCGTTTAATCTTACAGCCTCGGCCATTTACGTTCCAGGTTAGTACTTTAAAGCCATCTCTAGGCCCATTCACTCCTTGCTGGTCACCTATGGGCAGATCTTGCAATGTGGGCTGTTGGGATTACAAGCCCTATGTCGGGATTCGTGTTGAAGTGTGTGCGTGTGCTTAATCAGTGCATGACAAAACAAACTCTTCTTCGGGGAGGCCTCTTGCCCCCTGTTCCATCTCACGTATTGCCTTCTTTAGGGGATGTAGGGATTGATCAGCCACCTCCTCTTTTTCCGATGTTCGGCCACCAGTGTCTTCTTCTTCCTCCGTGCCATTGTGATCGGCCAAGCAGTGGTATCTGGATCCAGATGTCGCCTTTGCCCCCGCCGATACTGCCGGAGTCAACCTTCTTCGACCCTGTGTGCTAGGGCCCGGATATGGGGTCGTTTGTGTGTGCCTTCTACTCCACGGTTTCTTTATCCTTTGGGTTTTAGGGGGACCCCAACGTAAGCCAGCGGCCGCCATCTCTTCCCTGATCCTGCGGCCCTCCTCTACTGCCCCTTGTAGCATTGGACGTTCTTCCAACCATTGCCATACCTCCTCTGGTCGGTTGAAAAAGTGCATTCTCCCCTCATATAGTACTTTTAGCTTCGCCGGGAAGAGTAGCATGTACCTTAAGTTTAAGTCTCTCAGTTTTGCCTTCATCGTGTCTTAGGAACATCTCTGTTTCTGGACCTCTTGGCTGTAGTCCGGTAATATCATTATGTTAGTGTTCTCCAGCCGTATTTCCCCTTTCTTCCTGGCTTCCCGCAGGATAAGATCTCTATCCGCAAAATTGAGGAAGCGCGCAATTATCGGTCTTGGCCATGCCCCCTCCGGTGGTTTCACCAGCAACGCCCTGTGCGCCCTTTCGATGATGAAGCAGTTCGAGAATTACGCCTGTGGGAACGTTGTCTTCAGCCAGGAGTAGAGATAGGCCACCACGTCCGTCCCCTCAATGCCTTCTCTAAAACCTACGAAGCGGAGGTTATTGCGTTTTGCTCTATTTTCCGCGTCGTCCACCTTCCACAGCAGTTGCCAATGCGATGCCTGAAGTTCCGCCATTTCCTTTTGGAGAGTGGTGATGGAATCCTCCGCTTCTCCAATTCTTGTTTCCGCCGTCGTTACCCGCTCCGTTAGGTTACGAAAGTCTTGACGCAGGATGAGCACCTCCGAGCCCACCTCTCCTATCTTGACCTCCAGAGCTGCCCTCGAGTCCTGTATATCCGTTCTGGATGCTTGTATCGCTTCCAGTAACATGGCGGTGTCCGATCGTGCGCCCTGCGCCGTAGGAAGTGTCTCCCTTTGTTGGCGGGCCGTGACAAAGCTGTCAATAGTTTCCTGCTGTGTGGACCTAACCACTGGGTCTTTTTTCCCCATCTTGAGCGTCCTTATAAGTGTCCAGATGGTGCGCTGGCCAACCTCGCGTCGCCCACCAGCTATTAAACTGCGCCGGTTAGGAAACGAAGCAAGCGATGCGTCAGGTTGCGGCGGCGCACACGGATCACAAATACCAATGGCAGCCGCTCCGGGTCTTCACACGCACTCTCCACCTACTCGAATCTCAGACAGCTGGAGTAGTCCCTCTGGGGGGTCAGGGGGGTCAGGGGGGGTCAGGGGGGGCTCTGCCCATTCCGCACCGCGCAATGGGGTCTTCCGACCGCTCGGGTGTCTTGCGGGGCTCGTCAATGGTCTGTATCACTCTCTTGCCGTGGACCTTGTGGGCCCCACACTTCAACCTCCCTCACATGCCAGCCTGGGGTCCCCTAGGACAATGGAGGCACATCCAGACTCTCACTCCCTCAGTAGCCGCGTCTGAAGCGCTATGCCGCCCACTGCCACCTACACGCCAGGAGACTCACATCCATCTGGGTCAGTACTTCCGGGCGGCCGCTTACAGGTCGACGAGGCAGGGGACCATCCACGGAGCCCCAGCAGCTATATTGATATTTTCAGGCCGCCCCCGCTGCCCCATGCTCGGCTCCGCCCCCGGACCACCTCAGGGCTGTGATGAAGAGCCCCAGCTCACCCCAGCACCGCAGCTCCGGATCCGCCAGGCCCTGCACGAACTCCGGCGCCGCAACTCCAGCGCGGGGCTCTCCTGCGGCCTGCGGGCCTGTCGCCACGGCGGAGCCTCCGAGTGCCTCCAGGGGGCCGCCGTCACTCACCGATCTAGCGTCAGCAGGGACAGGGGCAGAGCCGTCGGGTGCAGCCCGGGTGTGTATCGCCTCCGCCCTCTGGTCGTCTCTGGAGCTCTCGGACACACCAGTCGTCGGGTCTGGCCGGGATCGATCGCCTCACTTACGCCGTCCGAAGGCAGCTGGCCGCCATCTTTGTAAAGGTACGCCGGGCCGGTCTCCTGCCAAAGTTGATTTTGGTCGTTTCGGCACTAGTTTTCGATGATTTCACCGTCGCCGTGGGCTCCCCGTTCAGATTGGACTCGCATTCGGCGTTTCGGGGGGTTCAGGATTTATTGCAGCTCACCGGGAGCTCTTTACAGGCACGTCTTACTCGGCCATGCTGTTGGCCACGCCCTCCAGTTGCTCACGTCCTTGATGTATCTTGAATACCAATCCGCTTCTACGTTGCTCAACGCTGGGATATACTGAGTCTGAACCTTAATCTCCTTCTATAAACAAAACTTCCAAAACTCTTTTGCCAAATCGGCTAGACCCCTTGACTGCGGGCCTCCTTACTTGTTCACATATCTGACTGCTGACAAATTGTCCATTTTCAGCAGAACACATTTCACCTGATACTTCATAAAACTATTGATTGCAAAAGATCCTGCCAGAATCTCCAAACAATTTATGTGCGTCTTCCTCTCCTGGTCTGACCACTGTCCCCCTGTTGATACTACGCCAGACCTTGCCCCCATCCGTGCAACTCACATCCGACTCTATCTCAACCTCTGGCATCTCTCCAAATATAGCTCTCCCATTTCAGGCTTCCAGACTCATCAGCCACCAATCCAGTTCTCCTTGACTCTCCTGATTCGTCCTCAACCTTTGTGAATACTTCGCTCCCTGTCTCAAATGATAAACCTTTAACCTCTGCAACGCTCTGTAATGAAGGGGAGCCGGAAATATTGATTGAATCGACACAGATAACAGACCCAACAACCGAGCCAATTGCCTCAATGTAATCCATTCTGCATTCTTCGTTCTCTTTACTTCCTTCCTGATTTTCTTCACCTTCGCCATAGGCAACTTCAATACACAATCCAATGTCAGAATCTGAAAGCCGAAAAACTGCATCACTTGCTCCGGCTCCATACAAGACTTTTCCCTGTTCACTACAAATCCCAAATCCTCCAGAACTCTCACTGCAAACTCCATCTGCTCTTTCGCTAAACTCCTCTCTTCTGCCATAATCAATATATCGTCTAGACAAAGACAATCAAATGACTCCCCCTGGATCTCAACCATGCTGCCACTTGCCTCATTATCTTCATGAAACACCACGGGGCCGATGTCAACCTGAAAGGACGACTCTTAAACCTCCATTGCTTTCCCTTCCAACTGAACTGAAGATAATCCCTTTGATCTTCGTACATCAGAATGGTCAGATATGCATCCTTTAAATCTAAACAGGCCAACCAGACTCCTTTTCTTAACAAATCCCTCAACATATGTATTCCCCACCATTTTGAAGTGATTGTAACACACCCAATTGTTCAACTCTCTTAGATTTATAACTGGCCTCATTCCTTTCTCTTTTTTCTCCACTAAAAATAGATTGTTTATGAAACAACCTTGCACTCTTCTTGCAGGTTCTATTGCACCCTTTGCTTCCAAAGCCTCTACTTCTTTTGTTACCAGGTCCTCCATTTCCTTTGAAAACTGTAAAATATTTGGAATTTTCTCTTGTACTGGATTCTGTATAAAATCTATTCTGTAACCTTCTCCCATCTCCAAAACCCATGAATCCTGAGTTATCTCTCACCATCTGGCTACAAACTGGGCTAGTCTGCCGCCCAACTTTAAATGGATAGAAATAGGGTCTGGTAAACAACTTACCTGAGTCACCTCGCGTACGTCTCTGAGAACGCATGCCTCTTATCTGCTCCTCTGCCTTTGCGGATAAATATTTCCCTGTTCCGATCTTGTAAATCCATAGTTTCCTCCATAACCTGTTCCATAGGGTCTAATCCCTTTACCAAAGCTCCCTCTGGTAATTCCTTGTCCTCGGCTGGGGAACTGACTCGCATTCGCCCGGCCACTCCAAAAACTCTCCTTATATCTGTCTGTGCTTTCTGCAACTGGTTAAATGTCCCAACCTACCTAGCCACATCTTTGACAAAATCATTGCCAAAAGGCAAACCCTCACTCTGTTCTCCACGTTCTTTATTAGCCAATTTTGCCAATTTTGCATCTATCTTAAAGAGAATGCTTTTCCTTCTCTCTATACAAAGAGCTGCATTTGAGTTCCCAAGAAGCTAAATTGCCCTCTAAGCATGGGCGAATTTTGCGAATCTGGCGTTCGTGAATTTTGCGAATTTGCGAACTCGCAATCCGCAAAATCTGCGAATTCTCGCGAATTTGCGGATTTTTTTTGTGTGTGTTCGCAAGGGTTTCTGCCAGTTCGCGAGGGTTTGGTACCAGTTTGCAATTGCAAACTTACTTGTCGGCTCGCAATGGTCGCGACTATGTTGTTTCTACGTCTGGTTCATCATCACAGGTTCCCAGCACCCTCTGTTTCACCACTGCCACCCTCTGTTTCACCCATGCCACCCTCTGGTACATCAATGCCACCCTCTAGTTCATCATCACTGTAGATTATGGGGGGGAAAAGCAAGCACACTTGCCCTGCTTCAACTGACATGAATTAATTTGGGGTTGGTTTATTAATGTGTCACTGTTTTAAAATTCCAATCTGGCACCTGCTTCCTTATCTGTAATTTGCTTTCTGTTGCAGTGCAACTTTTTTTTCCAGGACCTTTGTGGCCTACTTGTAGCTATTCTATGAGACTGCTGTGAGGGTCAGAGCAGGGCCATACAATTGTTGCAACTATCAACTGAACTCTGGAGGGGCCCCAGTCAGGAAGCACTACAGGAAATGGTTACTATTACTAATGATGAGTTTTAACTTTTGCACCTGCTGAGTGCTTTCATTTTTGAAAATTCGTTTTTCTGTAGAACAGCAACTGTAATGCCCCAAACAAACATAGGCAACTGAACTCTGGAGGGGGCCCTCAGGAATTACTACAGGGAATGGTTACTAATGATGAGTGAACTTTTGCACCTGCTGAGTGCTTTCTGCAGAACAGCAACTGTAATGCCCCAAACAAACTTACTTATGAAAGTTGATTTCTAATCCAAAAGTGATCCAAAGAGAGTCAAAAGGCCTCAAATCCAAAAAAGTGCAGGCAAATGTCAACCTGAGGAGTTATTCTGATAAAAATCATCATTTTCAGAAGGTCTATGCTGCTTGCTAGTGGATTTCTTGTGCAGAATTGCAAATTTTGTAATTTCGCGAGTGCGAGATTGTTGCTGCCCGCCGCACCTACATGTTCGCAATTGCGAACTCTCGCGATGCGTCGCCAAACTCCCGCGGGATCACAACTCGGCAAACGCTGATTGACGGTAAGTGAACGCCGCATGCCGCAAAATTGTATCACCAAGAAAAAAAAATCCGCTGCGTGCGAATTTGCGGATTTTGGGGGAAATTCGCGAATCTTGCGGATTGCGAATTTACCGAAAATCCGCAAAATCCGCGAGCGGAATGGATTTTCCGCCCATGCTTATTGCCCTCTGGACCCACTGACGCATTTCCTCTACGTCAATTCCAATGTTATTTGAATGTGCCTTTTTGCACAAATCAAAAATCTTTGTCAAAGGTCCCAGTACACCCAGTAACCTGTCCTGACAACCATTGAGCCCTTTATCTAGGTCAATTCTGTGCTGTGATTCTTTCCACTTGTATTTATAAATGTCAACATCTTTTGATTCGACTCAGGCGTTTACGCCACCTTACTGTTTAGGCTAGGTCTTGGAAACTCTCACCTAAGCCCAGTTCTTACATCTTTGGGTATCTCCCTTATCCAGTACCTTATGTACTTGGCCGCATGTTCCGCAGGAGTCCACTGCAGAGATAGAGGGTGTTCAATTAATAGTGGGTCGAACATTTCCTCTACTTGAGGATCTACAAAATCACCCGCTTCCAACATAATCTCTTTTTCATCAACTTTCCTTTTCTTAATCGGCACTTCAACCTCTGAATCCTCAAAACTGCTACTACAAGTTAATGCTACATCACCACTTGTAGAGCTTGAATCGCACGCAGCGACACTGTGCCTTCTCTTATGCGCCTTTATTGTGCCTCCTTTTGCCTTCATAGCAGACTTCTTCTGAACCTTACGTTCATGATCACAGCTCTTTCCTTTCTTTTCAAAATGCTTTTTCTTTTGTGTCCTCTTTGCACCCTGACTCGAAACTCCTTGTCCAACATCAACTTCCTCTGTAGTCCAGAAATGTTCCTCCTCACCAGACCTTTTTCTGGACTCCTTCCTTACGAAACCTTTCTCCAAACTATTTTCTATCTTTTTATCTATCGATGCAGACATGTCTGCAAACATCTTTTCCATATACACCCTCATCCTTTCTTCAAATTCTCCCTCTGGGCTCTCCATTCTATAATTCTGCTTTAACCTCAACTTACAAAAACATATTTAACTATATTCTCCTTCACAAAACCACTTTTCTTAAATATATATTTTTAAAAATTAAATTCCTATTACTTTACTGTCTAACTTCACTTTTCAACACTCCTAAGTTCACTTCTCCAAAATTTTGCTCACAGCTCCAAATAAACTCGACCACCACACGAACTCCTGACCGAAGTCTGTCAGAAACTGACTCACGTTCTGGAATCGCCTTCGTAAAACCCTAAATTATGTCAGCCAAATACTTCATAACTTTCCATAGTCTTTTCCCGATTACTCAAAATGGCCGCCACATGTTACGTGTGTACGGTGCCCCTAAGGCTCAAATCTAATTAATCTGATGTGTTAGAGAAAACAGTACCACGGGCGCACCATTTCTCCTCGTCAAAACTCTTAAAGATTCCTCCAATGACTACACGTGCAAAGAACGCTCGCTGGCTTCAAACGAAAACACAACGGTAACTGTCCCAATTACGATAGACTTACTCTACCTATAACTAACCCGCTATGCTCTCACCCCAACAATATACCACTGTCTAAAAACATTTTAAAATACAAACTAAGCCTCGCTATTTCATTTTTCTTTCACATTTTAAAATGCATGTACTTATCTTGTGCTTGAGCAGCAACAAAAGAGGAAGATGGCTGCCTGCTCTGGGAATTTATGCATGTTCTGTGTTCTAGAGTGTATTGTGTATTCTAATTCTAAGAGTTTGTTGCTGCTGTGTTTGAGGAGCAATAAAGGTGATATGCATAATATTGGCCTCTGGGCTTTGTCATAAAATCAACAGTGGCGTGCTGATGTGCAGAGCTACAGCAGGGCTGTACGACAGTGACATCACCTCAGCCTTCTCCAATGAAGTAGATGCCTCTTATTTCCTATTTATTGAGATGCTAGCGAGCAAAAATACCAGGAAACAGGAAGCTGCAGGAAAGCGAGGCTCGACTGCCTTCCAGATGCGTTGTGGAGGAGTCTTCGAAACGTTAGGTCAAGGAGGTTCATGAGTGGTGATGGCAGGGTAAGCCGAGAAGTCGCAGACACTGAAAATAGCAATCTGTCACAGACCGCTTAAAGATCATTGTCAAAATGAAGTAAACAAACCAGCCTGGTTTGAGGTAAATGTATTCTTCTTTAATCGTTACAGAAAGTCCCCGGCAACCACACATCCAAACATTACTAGCAGGAGACAGGAACAAACAACTGCCTTTTCAAACCGTAACAAGGTGCTAGCATCCAGGTGAACGTTCCTTAGCGCGATATGAAAAGGGATCCACCTTGCACCAACTCACAAGTAAAGAACACTACAACCGGCTCAAGGAGGGTACTAGAACACCTAAGATTTGCAATAACAGGTCAACTTCCAGCTTTTGGTTCAGGTCCTAGAGGATACTGTGGAATGCGAGGTGACTTCTTTATGAGACTTACCATAGTCTTAACTGGGTCAAAGGGCAGGAAGCATCCCATGTCATTTGCATGGACGGACCACAGAGAGGAACTTGTGTAAGGAACTTGGGTACTCTTTAGATATTTTTTAATCACATTTAACATTCTGATTAGCTGACTCACACAACAAAGCTAGAACCTGGTTTTTGTTTGTGGGATATTTAATAACACACCATCAATTGTAAAGAAAATGGTACAGTTCAGTTTACACAACCAGTCCCTAACCAGCATACTAAGAAGGGCTTGGCATGAATACATGTTTGTAAGTGAAGGGACCGAGTGTAATTAAATGAGATTGGTGATATGATAGGGAACATGTTGGGTTGAGATACTGAGATACTGTGAGAGGGTGGGTTGGAAATAAGCCTTGTGTGACTTTTTAATCTGTTGTTTCGCAACTGTGGTTACTTAATGATTCAAGATTTGGGGAAGAAAAAGGGTCAACATTAAACAAGTTCCTCTGTGCTTATGGTTCTTCAGGGTCTCAAGGAAATGGAAAAAAAAATATTCCATAAATCTATTGGTATCTTCTGGCTATAATTTCGTTTATCATCTATTCTCCATACAAGGGTCTCCTTCTGGGAATCCCCTCTGTGTACCTTGGAAGAAAAGGTTAAATTCAGGTAAGTAAATTGCAGGGTTATAATCAGTATGAATTTTTAATGGGGTTTACTTCTTCTCTCTAAACAAAGATGGGTTCACCATTCCTCTTACACTTCTACTCCCTCAAAAGTGACTGCAAAATAAAAGGAAACAGGAAAAAATATCATGTTGCCTCATTAGGTCCCCTTGCCTCCAGGTGTCAGATTGCCACACAGGAAAACAAAAACCAAACTAAAAGAAAAAGAAACCATCAGTGCTATTAACAAGCTTTATTCAACAACTGTTGAGGGGCGCTATCCTGCCACTATATTTTCCTTTTGTTAGTAGCATGTGTTCCCCTACCCAAACTGTTGAAAAAACAAAAAAAACACTTCTCTTTATCCACCTTCCTCCCTTCACCTCTACTTAATTTGACAGATGATGACACTCACCAGATAGCCACAGCCCTCCTGCTCTTGATAGGTAGTGTTAGGTAGGAGTATCAGTATACCATATATTCATATAGTTAGTGCAAAGTTATTATGGTTGAATTGTTAATCTTTTTCACCATTTTTGTAGTGCTGGTAATGTTGCTTTGCTTCCGTCTGCTAATAATTGAAGCTCATGTTTTTTTACACAGGAATACAATTGCTTCAATAAATGCTTGAAATGCTAATTCCTGTATTTCTTGTGACTCCCGTTGGGCACGCCTAAGTGACAACGAAAGGGTAGATCTGTTTCTATGATTTTCTTGGGGGAATTAGAGTGGCTCATGTTTTGAGGTTGCAGACACCAACCGGTATCCTGTAAGGTTAACTGTCCAGATGCTGCATTGTGAGTTAGCCGGGAATCGGACCAATATACTCTGATTATATGAGGGACTCAGTCCCCATATTTTGACGTTTATGTTGTCCAGATGCACAGTCATACTTAATTAGTAGGAACTGTATGACACCTCCTCCTCCTCGCCTCTTTTCTGCTTGCAAAACAAGTCCTTCCTTAGTTTCTGTAACTGTCCTTTCTTTTTCCTGCCCACTCCTTTGTATGTTAGTCACTTTTCTATATTTTTTCTTCTACCCCCTTCTGGTGTCAGTTTATTCTTGAGTGATTGTGGATTGTGAGCCTGCAGAGGGATTGGCCTGTTGTGGGCTTCCTAGGGCAGATAAGTGTTGTCCTCTCCCTCCTCCTTCCTCACAGATACTGACTGCATCAATAGAACAGCCTGAAAGGGGTATGGAAGGGAACTCAAATTGTTTATGGGCCCTTTGACTGGGGCCTGTATCAATGAGGCATAAAGTAAGCTTATCATTATTCACATTACGTAGGGGCCCATTTAGCAACAGGGATAAGAGTAGTTACAGTAGTGTCGCCACCTCTTGGACTGTTGTAGTAATCTGGATATTGATTTTTATGTGAACTGATTAAACCTTGGAGGGACAGGTTTTAGAAAGAGTACCTGATGTTAGGTTGGAGCAGTCTCTTTTTCAGTGTCCTAACTGACCGCAATTAAAACATGACCATTCTGAGGCGAGTTGCTCACCTCCTCCCTTTATGTTTCTTCAACCTGCCCCCTACTCACTGTCCATCCATCTTGCCTTCCCAGGTGAGGGCTCCCATTGCCCTTTCACAGTCTACTGAAATGTTTGCAATGGTAAAGACATCCGTTTAAGTTTGTTCGACTCCCTCCCTTCTTGTACTGCCATACAGTGTTAGGTCAACAACTGAAACCAACATCGCTAAATTCTTAGTTTGCCAACTAATACAAAGAGCGCACCACTGATTCTGTACACTAGGTCACAAATCCTGCAGAAAGGGAGCCCCTACAGCTTCCTGAAATTGTTTTGTAGGAGAGGGTGCACCTAAATAACATTAAAAAACATCCTTGAGCCTGTCTCAATAATCTGCCAGTGACTCTCTTTTCTTCTGTTTAAAATTAGAATTAGTCGCACTGGGGGAACCAGTCGTAACCAGTCACTTTTTGTTTTTGTCAACAAGTCTCTCACTTCACTTGGCACAGCCATTTTCAACACCTAATTTAGATCTGCCTACTTAGGCTTATAGAGTTAAAAACCATTTGAAATTCTACACAGAACTTTGTGATATTGCCTCTTATGGTGGGGAACTGTTTCTTTATATTGATCAGGGGACCAAGGGCGTGGGAAGTTACTCTGCTTCTGGGGCTGGTAAAGTCTCTTTTTTTAAAATATTTCTTTTTTATTGAACATAGTGAATTGACAACACAAAGTACAGCATGGTGTAAGTAATTCAATGGTACATTGTAGTTACAGTTTGATCAGTTCCTGAGTCATTACTTGCGAGTTGTTAAATCATTCACGGCGATGGAGAGTCATCGTGTGGGGGAACGATCGGGGAAAAACAGACATTACCTAGATATACATTCCATTCATTCCAGATGGAAGAACATTTTGGGGGGCATCCCTTAGCCACATACACTGTCTTTTCCCTGAACATGCACCAATCCATGTCTGTCTTCCAGGCCTCTATTTTGGGCGAGTGTGCGGCCCACATAACTGTGCGATGTTTCTCTTGGCTATCATCAGGCCCAGTTTTACCCAGAGGGTGCACTTACTGTTTAGGTCTGTGGACTCCCACACATTCAGGAGACATCTCTTTGCTTCTGGGCGAATAGTCAGTGTGAGTACCTCACTGAGGACCTCGTGAATTTTGCGCCAGTACTGCTGTATTTGTTCAAATTCCCACAATATTGTCCACATTGTCTCCTGCTGTCTCCCTTCTCCATTCCCCCCCATTCGCATTAGACATGGCCCTGTTACGTACACTCTATGAAGAATTTTGAGTTGGACGAGCCGTAGCCTAGCTGAGATGGCCACCTCCCGTGGAGAGGCCACTGCCACTCTCCACTCATCATCATCTAGAACTATACCGTCCCTTTCCCATTTTTCTCTTGTGCGCTGGATAGGGTCACTAGAGTTATTGATCAGTTTTTTATATGTCAACGAAATAACCTTTGTTGGCAGGCAGCCATCTAACAGTCTGTCCTCGAGGGGTGAGGACTCCGGAGAAGTGACACCCTTCTGCAGTTTCGCCTTTGGTGCATGGTGGACCTGCATGTAGCGGAAGTACTCTGAGTTGGCCAAGTCATATTATTGTTGCAAGGAGGTAAATGATTTAACTTCCCCTTTCATCCAGAGGTCCCCTATTTTAGAGATGCCTATGAGGTCCCATTTGTCGAATCTCTTCGACGTCCATAGGTCCCCCAGTTGTTCTGTATCCCATAGGGGGGTTGCCAGTGTTAGCTTATGTTCCCATCGCAGGCTTCTATTGGTGGCGTGCCAGTCTTGTACTAATAGCTTAGTCGGCCCTGTCAGAGGAAGTCGCCGGGATTTCGAGTATAACGCTCTGTTATAGTTTCCTCCTGGCATCAGCCACCTATCCATGGCATAACCTGGATCCTCCGCTCGACGGTAGGTACCGTGGTTGATGGCGGCCAAGTGCGCTGCCCAGTAATATTTTTTCAGGTCTGAAAGGCCAATCCCCCCGTCATACCAGCTTATGTTGAGTTTAGCTAGCGCTATACGGGGTTTTTCATTCCACAACAAGTTTATCTGCAGACTCTCGATCTCTCTAAAATAGCTCACCGGAACCAAGTCAGGGGAGTTTTGCAGCACATATAGAAAGCGGGGTAGGGACATCATTTTAAAGAGCAACGCCCTGCCCAGCAGCGAGAGCTGGAGTGCCTTCCAGCTTACGGTGTCTCGCTTCAGTCTTTTCAAGGGTGGGAGCAGATTCTGATTTAACCAGCGTTTAGGGTCTACAGTTACAAGAATGCCTCTGTACTTAAAGCTTACTGTGGTGATTGGAACTGGGCAGCCTTTTGGGAGGGCTGGCGGGGGGCCGCTAAGGAAGTACAGTATAGACTTATTCCATTTTATCGAATAGCCGGAATATCTGCCAAATGGCGAATATGTCTAGCACACTTCCAAGTGATTGGTATAGTCTCTTGAAGGGAGAAGGGCATCGCAACAGTCTGAGAGGGGTTCATCGTCTCTGGCATCACTGAAATATGAGCGGCGCTGATCATAGTGTATTTATGTATATTTATTATGAGTTTTATATAGCGCTTACTAGACTCAAACGTATCGGAGTGCTTTACAACAAAAATCACTCATAGGATACATTAAGCAATTTAGTATATAAAAAAACATGTCACTCGTAAAGTAAGATATCGCAGTAGAATGTACAGGGACCAGCGCTTTACAACAAGAATCACTCATAGGATACATTAAGCAATTTAGTATATAAAAAACATATCACTCGTAAAGTAAGAAATCGCAGTAGAATGTACAGGGACCATATGACAGTTATCACAGTAGAATGTAAAGGAAACATATGACGCCCAGCTGAGGTAGTCGTAGAGAACCCAATGACTCACGATTGGGTTCGACCAGTGAATGGGCGGCAGGAGGTAGTCATGCGGAGAGTGAGATAGAGGTCATTGAAGACAAAACGTCTGTGTGCTACTATGGTTGGTCTTTGGCGACTGGCTTGTAGCTATCCGTTTGGGGGAGATCAGTTGAGGAAGGAGTTCTTGAGTTGGCTTTTGAAATTTATATAGGAGGGGTTAGTACTGATTTGGACTGGAAGGGAGTTCCATATTTTCGGCCGATTTCCAGCAAAAGATCGAGATGCGGTTCTTTTGTCTGCAAGATTTCAGGGGGAAAAGGAGTGGGGTGTTTGTGCTCCTCAGGTTTCTTGACATAGTAGTTGATTTTATCTAGGTTTCGAGATATATTCCCTAAAGTGCATCTCAAACAGTCTCCGGTAAAGGTCAGGCTACAGGTCTGATCTTTCTCACTCCTAGAGGGAGTGGAATGGACTCAGGTTGACACATCCTCTAGCGCTTTTCTGTCTGTCACTTGTGTCACTGTGGTCACTGAACATTCTTGTGTGTTATTTCCTTCTTCCCGTTTCATCAGTTGTTCCGCTGGCATTGTCCCATGTCCACGTGCAGCCGTGGATGTGCCCCAGGCATCTCCCACTGGTGCAAGAAATCTCACAACCTCCAAACCATCCTATTCTTATTTTCTTCACCTAATTCAGGTGGTTCCGTGATTGGGGGAGTAGGTAAAGAGAACAAATAACAAAGGGGGCACAAGTCCTAAGCCTGTCTCTCATGTGACTTATTTGGTATTGCTGTCACTCATGGGTTTGCTTCATTCAGTAGAACTGAGAGTCATGCTTAGGCTTATTAGCTTCTTCATACCAATTTAAAAAATACTGGGTACAGATTTTAGTTTTGGAATTTTTCAATCATTTTCTCAAATACTTGACTTTTCTCGATCAAAGGTACCTTTCTTTGGCAAGGATCTTTTTCCATCATCGTTAGAGATTCCTACCCACTGTTTCAGATGTCTGCATATTCATTTTCCATACCAGTGGTAAATAGCATGGGCAGGAGTCCCTCTTCTTGCTTATGTTTTTTACCCTCCATTTCCACACCGCTCTCACGCATAGGAAAAAAGAAACTTGTCTGAGAGTCTTGCTCTTTTGCTCCTCCTGTGCACTGAGGCACAGAAACATAAAGATGGGAAATAAAAGAAATCTCAGCTATTTTTTTTAATGATCTCGTGGAGGGAGGTAGGAGTGTATGTTTTAGTCACGCAAAATGACCACAATAGTTTTGGCCAATCTCCCGTTTATGTTGTGAGGCTAGTGCAGGAGTCGTGTGGCTGGCTCCGGGATCTTCATTCCTTAATTTTGTCCAGCCTGATCAGCAGATCTATTGCTGGACCACATTCTACCCCAGATCCCATGGAGAAATTTCTCCATTACCTTTGACACCTGGGGTCATTGTGTGGAGTCTGGTCAAACTCTCTACCCATTTTGCGCTGAGAGTAGGCAGTTGCTGATCCTTTATGTGAAAGAAAAATATTTCTCCAAGCCCACTTGAAGTCCAAAGTATGTTTACTGAGCAAAATAAGTAAAAATATAACAATATTGCTTGACCAAGCAAATGAGCATCTAATGCTAACCCCTCGACACATTTTCCTATGTTTTATGCAATTTCTTCACAAAGGCAGTTGATGTAGCATATGCATGATCAAAACCGAAACTTTAGATAACGGTACTACCAGGTACCCGAGTTACTCATGAGAAAAACAAACAAGCATTTGCAATGCTATAGGTCTTGCATTAGTAAACGTTTGAGCTATGGGTGTTAGGTTATAATTAGGGACACCAATAGCTCAAACTTTCAGTAATGTGAGACCTATTGCATTGCAAATGCTTGTTTTAATAGGAGTATGCATACCGGTAACCATATTTTGTTTGCCGGCAGCACTGCTCTTTCTAATGTGGCTGCCTCATTCGTGCATTGAGTGAATGCCATGTTTGGGACACACCTGACTTCAAACTGGTGAGCTCTGCTACCGGACCGCAGCCAGTTAGTATGCTAACAGTCCACAAATGATGCATGTAGAGATTAAGCGATTAAAACAAAAATGTAATATATGGTCTTTCTTTTCTAATTGGTTTGAGTTGTTACAAAGCAATGGTGGTATTAACGATTTATTTTTATTAAAGTATTGTTGGACTTGGCCCTTCTGGCAGGTTCACCACTGAACTTTTTGCATTTTATATGTGAATTGGTGGTAATGATTTTTGGTTTCTGTGCACTTTCACTGTGTCCAAGTGGAAAGTGCGTGCGCACTCTGAGTTCGTGGAGTAAGGTTGGCCTGCCCTCCCATGGAATGGAATGGAATGGAAATGGATTTATTAAGCGGAATTGCTGCCCAGGGGCGTCCAAGCGCTGGGGGTAAGAATCGGAGGGACAAGCGACGTGACACATTAGAGCTCGGAGGCTTGGGTGAATAGTAAAGTCTTCAGCTTTTTACGGAATGACAACAGGTCCGGGTTGGAACGGAGTGCGAGGGGGAGGGTGTTCCAAAGTTTAGCGGTATTCAATGAGAACAGCCTACCTCCGGATCTGGCTCTCTTCACTCTGGGAACCACTGCCAGGAAAGCCTCAGAGGAGCGGAGATTCCTATTTGGGTGGTAGGGGGTGACAAGCTTGCTGTTAATAGCGGGTCCTGTTTTCCAAAATGCCCGGTGTGCAATGCACAACGCCTTGAATGACACTCTGTGTTTAACTGGCAGCCAGTGAAGACTTTTTAGTGCAGGTCTGGCTGACTGGGCTCGTGGAATCCATAGGAATGCATTGGGAATGTCTGTGTCCCTGGTAGTTCCTGATGCGTGAGGTGTGCAGGCTCGAGTTTGGTATGTGCGGACTCGTGTGATTGAATGCTACGCAATGATGTGTGCGGCGTGAATGTGTCTAGTGTGGAAGTGCCACTTCTAGACATGGGTGTGCGTGTGCAGTGAGTGTGCTGGCACGTGATTGGCTGGAGCTGGCTGGTGAGCCTGGCTCCAGGAGTCTGGATGGGTCTGCCCCGGTGGTGAATGGAGAATTTAGCATGCTGATGTGAGGGAGGGGTGCACCTAGGACCTGAATAGGGCTGGGATTTCCCCACACAATGCTGGCTCCGCCCCCTATGGTGCGTCTAATGACCCTAGCCTGCCTAGTGAATGGAAAGGGTGGCTGAGGAAAACAAAGTACTCCAAAACCAGCTGCGACTGGTTTTTCCCCCACCCTGCACCCTGAGACAAAGGGATTTCATGTATAAAAAGGGGCTGTGTCCCCTTGCAAGTTGTTCTCTTCCAGGATCCTATCTGAGGGGGGCTGCTGCTGCTGGGCGCCAGGAGGACCGCCACTTGGACTGCCTCCCTGCCTGGAGGCCCAGTGAGCTGGCTCTGGGCCCAGCCTTGCCCCCCTGCCTACCTAAAGAACTTTGCTGGATCTGGACCTTGCCTCTAGCGCTTGGGAGCGCTTTGTTTTGCTTATAGCGCCTGGGAGCGCTTTATTTTACTTATAGCGCTTGAGAGCACTTTATCTTGCCCTTCAGCGCTTGGGTGCGCTGTGATCCTGTGTCTCTAGCGCTGGGAGCGCTTTATTTGTCTTTAGCGCTTGGGAGCGCGATCCTCCCTTTTTCACCCCTTGTAATTCAGGGGAATCACCGCCGCCGCCCGGCCGGAAGTCAGGCAGGCCGGAGGCGGGATGACCCGACAACAGGAAGCCCAGGCGGGAGCCTACCCCGCCCTGGGACGTCCTGGCAGAAGGAGGAAGGCTGCCGGCGCTTGCGGGGCTCCCATGAGTAGAGGAGAGGCCCGCAGCTGGAGACGAGACCCGCTGCCCCAGGCAGAGTCCGGCCGCAGCACCGGAGAGTCCCAAGGAGCGGGAGCTCTCCTTCCACAGCCGCCGCCAGACCCGGGGAGTGTTTCAGAGGAGAGGGGGGGGCGTTGGGACACATTGCCGGTGTCCGCCCCCCCCCCCCAGTAGCGCGATCTAGGGGGCATTGAAGGCAGTTCTTGAGCCTGAAAGGCTCCAATGACGGGCCCAATCCCTTTCTTTAGAGCTACGGAGGCCTTAGGTGGCATAAGTCTATTTCGAGCCCCCAGGAGGGGCGCTCCAACGTAGCAGGGTATTTTTTGAAAACAGAGCCCACAATTCTCAGAGGGCGTAGTGCGGTTCCGAGCCCACCAGACCTCCGGGGGCATTCTTTCTCCGAGTCCCCCAGGGGGGACTCCTACGATTTGGCAGCATCCTTGTTTTCAGAGCCCCGAGAGGCTCAAGGCGCCCCAGTTGTTGACGAGCCCAGAGAGGCTCAGGGGTTACCTTTTCGCCGTGATAGAGCGGCCCCGGAAGGCAGCGGGCCGCTCTCACCTTGCCCCCCCACTTGCTTAGAGCCATGAGGGCTCTAGGGGCATCACTTTGTTTAGAGCCCAGAGAGGCTCAGGGGCAATCATTTGGTCAGAGCCTGAGAGGCTCCAACGTTGGCCCCATCATTGTCTCACACAGCTGCCCAGCACTTAGTCGGCAGCTGCACCGTTTAGGCCCCTGACATTGGGACACAGGGGGGCCTAGCCCCAACAAGGCCAGTTGGCCTAGGGACAGTCACAGGTGGTGACTAAGGTGATTTATGCACAATTGTGTTCTCCAGCACCTCTGAATGTGTTTTGATGCGTCATGTGCTTTCTCCTACACCGCTGAATGAATGGTTATGCATCATGTGTTTTCCTTCCCTACACCTCTGAATGTTGTGATGCATGATTTGTAATATGTTCATGCTTATACCCCTAAATGTATAGTGATACTTAGGTGGTTGTTTTTCCTCCTAGTACAGGTGTTGCTAGTGAGGACCTGGTTCCCTGCGTAATATTCTCCTAAGGTGGTTAGGGTTGCGTAGGTGGTACTTGACTGTTACCAGTAATTACTGGTTGTGTGCTCCATTTTCTATTTTGTGCTACAGTGATTTATATTCTATGTTCTAAGTGCTAGTTCTAAAAGTGACTATTCCTGACAGTGGTCCATGTGGCCCTGTCTTGTACATATCCCCTGTAAATTCTGCCCGTACCTGTTGGCACATTGTAAAGTGTGTGTTTTTATCTAATGTGTTTTGGTGTAATACAAAGGTTAATTTTTTATATACCCTTGTGTGGAGTTTCCTTTTTGTTGGGCCTTGGGTGTTGTTGCTGGGTGCGCGCGCAAACACTTAACCTACATAGCCTCCGAGTTTAGCCTTACTGCTCGTGCCACATTAACAAGGAGGTGAGCAGGGGTTATCTTGGCGTGTAACTCCCTTGCCCTGACTTAGAGTGGTGGTCTCTGACTGACTTTGGCACGAGCCTTGGCCAGCCGGAGAACCCATTTCTAACAAGTATTGAACTATTTTTGTAATTAGCACACTAAGGTTCGTTAATAATTCAAATGGAAATAGTTTTATTTGTGCATTCATAAACCTTGAGAAACTGCCCCGTCCACTGCTTTGCTGAAACAAATCAGTGTTCCAAACCGACTGCCAAATGATGAGGGACACGACAAAAAGACCCAACTTCAATTTATTTTTATTTATTTACTAGCAGCCCGTCCCGACGTCTGGGTATGACAGACATGTGTGCAATTAGAATGCGCCCCAGCGATATGTGCAGGCGCCGACGCGTGTGCCGACGTGTGTGTACCTGCTCTGAAGTTCTGGCCTCACAGTCTGCCCCAGCGATATGCGCCTCTTGCCGTCCTGCCGTGCACAACGTGTCCAGGCTCTCCTGCCCGGGCTCTGCATCCACAACACGGCGTGATGCACTGAGACGCCACACGCCAAATCTACGTCACCGACTGCGTACTGAGCCGCCGCGATAGAACGCTGTTCACATGCTCCATACGTCACCCAACGGCGTACACAGGGATAGAGCGCTATTCACACGCTCCAATCGTACGAACACGCGCACCTCAGAGCCGGTGCTTCTTTCAACGGACTACTTTGTCACACAACATGCTTTTACCCTTCTAATGTATATGGTGGGCTGCTGTATAGCCTATGTCCATCTGCTAAAACTGTCCTTTCCAATGCTGTATTTGGTGTTGTGATTGGCGCTGTGGTTCCTGAGCTTACCCGCCTCAAAGGTTTGGGCTCTCTTTATAATATTAGTATGGATATAAATAGTCATTAAAAGTTAATGCGAGGGGGCGTGGCCAAGATGGCGGGGTGAGCGGACGCTTCCTCCCGTAGCTCCTCCGGCCCAGCTCAGCTCGAGCCCCGATTCCTGCGCTTCTCTCCCCCCGCGGCTGCACTGCGGGCGAGAGAACTGTGCCGGAGTCCTTGGGGCACATTTTGATACCACTTTGACTCCTGTTGCCCCGGGGGAAGAGCCCGAGAAGCTTGTTCAACGATCGGTCCGAGGAGTGGAGCCTGAATCGGCCCGAGGAGAAGAGCCTGGAGGCGGAGCGTGTTGCGGCGCTGTCCGCGCGCCTCGGCCGAGCCGAGTGCTGAAAGCTGTTGATCCCGAGGGAGCAGACTCGGCGGACTCCGCGGAGTGCGGGGGCTTCCTGGCTGGCGCCCTGGTGGCTTGAGTCATCGCTGGACAACTGACCCCAGACTTGCGTTGGCGATCTACCCCCTTGCCATGGGTGTTGGTGTGTGACGCCATGCGGACCCCGGGCCTGGAGGCGGGGGACGGCGGAGTCTGACCGGCGACCGCTCTGAGTGTACTACCCGATGCGACCGGGGGACACGGGTTTTGCACCTTCCCGACCCATGGCTGTTCGAGGGTCGCCCACAGACTTGCTGGCCTAGGCTGCCCTCTCGGGTTCCGCCCTTTCGCCATTTTGTCGCTGAGGGACTGGCACTGGCGACCCTCGCCCGCGCCCTTGTCATACGGGTGCCTCGGTCCATCCTGGTGCCTACGCCTATGCCGTCCTCCCTGGAAGTACACGGCTGAAGGACTCCGGCCTGGCCCCTGATCACCGCCCTGACTGGCTTGATGGTCGTCTCGCCCTGGCCTGTGCCGCCATTTTGTTGCCTGTGACGCACCGCCTTTGTCTTCGGCGAGGCCTTCACATCTGCTGCCCACGAGCGGCCGGTTCTAAGCTTTACCCACCGCGGAGGCCGAGATGACTGGGAGAGGAGGCGCGAGGCGGGGGGATCGCACTCTGCCGGACATGCTCAGCAGGGCCCAGCAACTGCGAGACAGGACGCAGCCGTCCCCGGGGTCCTCCCGGGCCTCAACGGATGCCACCGGGGGCGAACCTCCAGTCACGAGGTCCTTCATGGAGGACTTATTCAGCTCCCTCAAGGAGGAATTCCAGACTCTCAAGACCGAGGTGGCCGGAGAGGTCCGTGAAGTGCGTAGAGAAATCGAGGGCCTAGGCGAGCGGGTCGACACAGTGGAAACGGCAGCCCAACGTCGCGATGAGGAGATTGTTCATCTCCAGCAGGATGTTCTCCGCCTACGGGAGCAGTGTGTCGAGCTCCAGGCCCACTCTGAGGACCTCGAGAACAGGTCCAGGTGGAATAATATCCGGGTGCGGGGCGTCCCGTCCGCGGATGAGGGTGCGGACCTGGTGGCCTATCTGCAGGACCTGTTCCGAGACATCTTGGGAGAAGGAGCGGACTTCCCGATCCGCATCGACAGAGCGCACAGAGTGGGCCGCCAGCGCCAGTCATCGGCACCCCCACCTGATATCTTGGCATTCCTGCCGGATTTCCCCCTCAAGGAGCGCATTATGACGGAGGCCCGCAGGAAGCAGCCACTATCTTTCCGAGAATGACCCGTGGCGCTCTATCAAGATCTGTCCGCCATCACGCTGCAGAAGCGCAGGTCTTTCCGCATCGCTACGGACTTTCTGCGGGAGCATGAGACGGCCTACTCCTGGGGTCACCCCTTCCGTCTTATCTTTCGATGGAATGGGGTGCTACACCAGCTGCGCTCCTTACAGGATGTTTGTGGGGTGCTGGGACTCACAGCTACAGAGGAGGAGGGAGCGACGCCCGCATGGAGGCGCCCCGAGCGAAGGGGCCGAAGGAGGTCGAGGAGGCGCCAATCGTCGGCGACGGCGAGCCGCCCTGACTCCCCCACCATCAGGGCGGATATGGCGGAGGCCCTGAGGACTGCGGCCAGGAACTTGCCTGACTCTAATGGCGTGGCCTAGACGGCCTAACTTCACTCCGGGGGGAGAGACTCTTAGCCTCTACGATGCTGGGTTGGGGCTGGGGGTTGGGGGGGAGAGGTTGGAGGTGAGTGGCTGGACGTCCACTTGACTGTTTTCTACGGACTCGCCCGTTTGGGCTAGACTGAGACAATGGGGTGTTTTTTCTTGTTTTTGGTTTTGGCTGGTTGCCATGGGTTGGTTTTGGGGGGGTTCAGGAGTTGGTTTGATGTTGGGGGGGTCCCGTCCGATGTTGTCCGAGCACATGCGAGGCCGCCTCTGGCCTTCCCCGCGCCCCTGCCCCGCGCGCCCCCTCCACTAATCCCTCGCTTGCTACATAGCGCTTTGCTTCCCTGGGAGCGATGCCGTCCTTGAAAGTAGTGACCCTTAATGTTAAGGGTCTGAACAATCCTGTGAAGCATAGGGCGATCCTTTCCCTGCTAGAGGGTTCGCAGGCGGACATCTGCCTCCTGCAGGAAACCCATTTACTCTCTAAAGATTGCCATAGGTTGCGCTCTGCCAAGTTTCCCACGCAACTCTTTTCCTCGGCAGCGACTAAGACTGCGGGGGTAGCCATTCTTCTAGCCAGCTCCTTTAGGGGCGAGGTGTTGTATAAACATGCCGAGCAGAAGGGGAGGCTCCTAGTGTATCGCATGCGGCTGGGAGGTGTTGCCTTCACGGTTGGCTCCGTGTACAGCCCGAATGCCTTGGATAGGTCTACCCAGCGCTTTCCGCAGACGGGGGAGCTTTCTAGAGCGGTGCAGGACCAGATCGCAGAGATGGGTCTGCATGACCTCTGGCGCAATATGCACCCCACCGATAGGGACTATTCTTATTTCTCCCACGCACATCGTACTTATTCGCGGTTGGACTACCTCTTGGTGAGCGGCCCGCTTCGCTCGGCCGCCACGGCGGCAGACATCGGAGTCTTGTCCCTGTCCGACCATGCACCGGTTTCCGGAGTATTTGCTTGGCCAGCGGCCCCCCCCTCCAGAGGGATGTGGCGGCTTCGGGACACGCTTCTCCATAAGAAGTCGGTGGTGAAGCGAGTGGGGGAGGTCATTCAGGAGTACCTGACCCACAATAACAACTCCGACACGTCCCTAGCGACGCAATGGGCGGCCTTGAAAGCGGTCGTCAGAGGGGAGTTTATCTCCATTTCCTCGGCGGAGAACAGGGAGCGGCAACGTAAGAGGGATGAACTGACGGCGCAAGTCAGGGAACTTGAACAGGTTCACCGCCGGACGGGGGCCCCTCGAGTTTGGAGGCAGCTGAAGGCGGCGAGGAAACTCCTTTCTGCGCTGGACCTGGACCGGGCGGAATATGCGGTGCTGCGCCTGAGGCATGCCTTTTACACCGGCGGGGACAGATGCGGTAAGCTCCTGGCCCACCGGCTCAGGGCTGCGCAACAACGCAACGTAGTAAAGGAGCTAGTAGGCGCGGATGGGGTCCCGGTTTCCGGTGACGCGGAGGTGGCGGATTCCTTCCGTGCCTTTTACGAGGCGCTGTACGCTGCAGAGCCCTCCCCACCGGGAGAGGCTGAGGCCTATCTGGTGTCAGTGACCCTCCCGGCCTTGGATCCCGCCCAGGCGGACCACCTGGAGAGGGACATTCATGTGGAGGAAGTTATCTCCGCTATTGCGCGGTTGAAGCACGGCAAGGCCCCGGGCCCGGATGGCTATACGGCCTTGTTCTACAAGACCTTCTGTCCCACTGTCGCGCCTATCCTGGCTCGCTTGTTCAATTCCTTCTCTGAACCGGGGGCCATCCCACCGGACCTTCTCTCGGCGACTGTGTCGGTTATTCCGAAACCAGGGAAGGATCGGACTCTGTGCGGCTCATATCGGCCCATCTCGCTTCTAAATGTGGACCTCAAGCTTTACACGGGGATCTTAGCGGCCAGACTGGGACTGCACCTACCGGGCCTGGTGGAGGCGGACCAGGCTGGTTTTGTACCCGGTAGACAGACGGTCGACAACACCAAGAGGGTGACGCATGTGCTAGAAAAGGCCTCACGCGTCCCCGGGGAACGGATGCTGCTGTCGGTCGACGCGGAGAAGGCCTTTGATAGGGTTCATTGGCCGTACCTCGAGCTGGTTCTCGGGAAACTGGGGATCGGCGAGAAGTTCCGCACCATGGTCTTTAATTGTTATAGGGGGCCGTCAGCTTCGGTGCGTGTCAACGGACACAGCTCCAGCAGCTTTGCCATTGAGCGCGGCACGAGACAGGGCTGCCCTCTTTCCCCGCTCCTGTTTGCCCTCTATATGGAGCCGTTTGCCCAGAGGATTTGCGATAATCCGGACGCTATTGGGGTGAAGATGGGTCAATACACTCACACTGTTAGCTTATACGCGGGCGATGTCCTGCTGACCCTGGATGACCCCAAGCGGTCGCTCCCTGCCTGTGTCCAGGAATTGAACGCCTAAACCCGTGTGGCGGGCTTCAGAATGAATATGTCTAAATCGGCCGCCCTGGATGTGTCGCTCTCTGTCGACACCAGGCGGGACCTCCAGCGTCTCTTCCCTCTGCAGTGGTCCTCCTCCACGGTGCCTTACCTGGGGATTTTGCTTGCACCTTCGCTGCCTGAAATGGTCGCAGCTAACTATTCCTCCCTGGGCAAAAAGATCAAAGAGGAACTCGGCCGATGGAGCAAGGGCCTGCTCTCGTGGCTGGGCCGTATCGCAGCGGTGAAGATGACGATACTGCCTCAGATCCTGTATCTTTTTCGCGCCCTACCTCTCCAGCCCCCTGTAGGCTGGATACGGCAGGCGCAGGCTGACATCTCCCGCTTTGTGTGGCAGGGCCGTAAGCCTCGGATGAAACGGGTACTCTCCACGCTTGCCCCGGAGGCGGGGGGTCTCGGTGTTCCGGACCTCCGGAAGTACTTTCAGGCGGCGCAGCTCCGATACTTGGTGGAGTGGAGCCGGTGGGAGTCGGACAAGCACTGGCTCTTTCAGGACCAGGCAGTGGCGGGCCGTACCCTCCAGGAAGTCCCGTTCCTGCGGCGCACTCATCGCCCGCCTAATCTCTACGCCTCCTTTGTCACACGGGTTCCGCTGCGAGTGTGGGATGCGGTATGTGAGCTCCGCGAGCTAACCACTTTTCCATCACCGTTCACACCCATTGCTGGCAATCCGGACTTCACTCCGGGTCTGGAACCGGGAGCCTTTTCCCATTGGGTGAGTGCGGGATGTAGGGCACTTTTTCAGATCTACGGACCGGAGGGTGTGCTCCCTTTCCAGCAGCTCCGACAGGAGTTTGGCCTGACGGAGGGGGACAGATTGCGTTATATGCAGGTCCGCCACTGGGCTCTTCAACCCCCAGTGCGCGATGTCGCTGCCCGTTCGATCACGCCCTATGAGCGGTGGCTGGTAACCCGGACCTCGGATGCCAAGCTTATTACCGATTTATATAAGTTTCTCCAGCCCCCGCCGTTTCATTACCATAATCCAGGGAGGGAGCGCTGGCACAGGGAATTGGGCAGGACCTTGAGCCATAAGGAGTGGGACAGGATCGCGTATCGGGCGAGGCACTCTGCGTACCACACTGGGCTGACGGAGACCTTTACTAAGGTGTCCGCCTACTGGTATTACACCCCGGAGAGGCTCTACGAAATGCACAGAATCAGCGATAAGGGCTGCTGGCGTGGCTGCGGACAGGAGGGTACTCTAACGCACATTCTCTGGGAGTGCCCGGTACTGTCGGCCTATTGGAAGGAGGTCTTGGATGAGGTGGATAAGCATTTTGAGATCGAACTCCCGCGCTTCCCGGCGTATGTTTTGCTAGGCCTCCCCAATGACTTGATGTACCCGCTGAAGTCCCGCAGGGGTAGACAGATTGCGATTGCGCTAGGCTCAGCGGTTCAAAACATCCTCGTGCTTTGGCGCACCCCCACTGCCCCCTCTATCACTGGCTGGCTGCACAGGCTCTGGCAGGTGCTGGGTATGGAGAAGATGTCGCTTACAGTGGCTGGGAATGTAGACCAGTTTGAAGAGCTTTGGCACCCCTTTTTAGCACTACTGTCCACGGAATTTCGCGAGCTCACATGTCCACGGTACCTACGACTCCTTCGGCTGACGCCGCCGGCGGCTCCAGCGGAATGAGAGGGGCGGGATCGGAGGTTTGGGGGTGGGGGGGGCGGGGTTACATACTTCTAATGTTGACCTTCGGACGGGGATGTTGGGGTGTTGTTTTCTTCTCCCCTTTTTGTTTTTTTTCCCTTTGCGTTTCCCCTTTCTATTTTTTCCGGGGTAGGGAGGCTTGGGGGGATGGTGTATTTTTCACTGGGTTGCGGGACTCTGCTCAAGCTCAGCTTTGATTGGGGGGTGGGGGACTACTGGAGGGTCATCCGCACTACCTTATTGCCTTATGACTTATGCCTTGTACCCCTCCGGGGCTGCCTACCTCCCTTCTTTTCTTCAGAATCGCTGCAACGTCTAGCTTTTTGTACTGTATGTTAACTTGACCTCCTATTCCCTTCCCCATGTCTTTTTGTGCTTTAATAAAATGCTTTAAACCTGAAAGTTAATGCGAACTTCATTTCAGGTATGCTGAGCATCGTATCAGATACCAACTGAGCAAACTTCTAAAAATATTCAGGTAAACAAACAGCTACATTTTTTTGAAGGAAAAAGTTTACGTGCTTTTTAGGTCTCGCCTAGCTATTGCGTAAGCACTCCCTATGCGAGAGATATAGAGGGGCACCAGAAAATCCTGCCAAGAGGGCTTTGGAATGCGGATTATGGCCAGTGCATGTGCGCCGGGCGCGCCCTCGCCATTTGCTCCCCCGCCCCCACCATCAGACTTGAAAGGAAGCCGCTCGCACACCACCATTTGTCTGAGCCTCGGCATCAGACTTCAAAGGAATACGCTCCCTCCCCGCCCCGCCACACCAATGCGGAGAGCTTGTTACCTATTCCACCCACAACGCGGCAGTCCACTTCTACATTTTTGTTACGTCGTTGTTTGAAACTTGCAGCTCGCTCCGCTTTTGCGGCCGTGTTGCTTTATTTATTTAATTGGCAGCACCGCAGCCCATTTTTACATTGTTGTTATGTCATATTTTTGTATTTGCAGTGCGGTCTGCTTTCACTTTAGCGGCTGCACTGCTTTATTTATTTAACATACACCGCGGTCGACTTTCATTTAGGCAACTGTGCCTCTTTATTTCATTAATTTGTACTGCGGTAATAGCCTGCTTTAAACACATGACATTCTTAAATTGAAAGAGCGCCAAAACAACTGGAGTGCAAAACAATGGAACACAGAGTTCGGCACTGGTGGTCGCTTGTTAGTTTTTGGACTGTGCCATATGCCATTTCACTTTAAAAATAGCTGCCTTCCTTCACAACACTTGTGTCATATGTAGAATGCCCATCTGAATGGTCTCTTATGATGCTCTTTACGGAACCATGCCACTATAAACAAGGCCCTTATGTTAACACTAAGTTGCTGTCTCCTTTATCGGCTCCTTTGAGTGAGGTCACATGGATAAGTGCACTTACAATCTGTCCAGTTGGCGGTCATCCCCGGGCGTTGAGGTTTGTGCAGCACCGAAACTTAGTCCACATGGAGGCTGTGGTGAGTGTAAACAGCGGGCGGAACGCATGTGCATGCAGCCAGCAGGAGGAAGAAGGAAAGGGCTGATAATGCGTAGCATGGGGTGTAGAATGCTCCACAAAGACTCTGGAACCCCCAAATAACCAGAAAGAGTTTTATTTGCAGCAAAAAATAACACTTCGCTGAAGTACATTAATACTTTCACAAAAAAGACATAAACAAACCAAAAATATTTTTTTAAAGGATGTGTTTGAAAAAAAGGCAGGAGTATGATAAAACTGTTCATCACTCAAGAACACCAGCACATCACTCAGGGGAACCACTCAGGGGCACCACCACATAACTCAGGGGGCACCACCACATCACTCAGAGACACAATTCCATCACTCAGGGACACCACCACATCACTCTGGGACACCACCACATCACTCAGGAACACCACCACATCACTCAGGGACACCACCACATCACTCAGGGACAACACCACATCACACAGGGACACCACCACATCACTCGGGTGACATCACCACATCACTCAGGGACACCACCACATCACTCGGGGACACCACCACATCACTCAGGGACACCACCACATCACTCGGGGACACCACCACATCACTCAGGGGCACCACCACATCACTCAGGGACATCATCACATCATCACATCACTCAGGGACACCACCACATCACTCAGGGACACCACCACATCATTCGGGGACACCAAATATCACTCAGGGACACCACCACACCACTCAGAGACACCACCACAACACTCAGGGGCACCACCACATCACTCAGGGACACCACCACATCACTCAGGGACACCTCCACATCACTCAGGGACACCACCACATCACTCGGGGACACCACCACATAACTCGGGGACACCACCACATCACTGAGGGACACCACTACATCACTCAGGGGCACCACCACATCATCAGGGACGCCACCACATCACTCAGGGACGCCACCACATCACTCAGGAACACGACCACATCACTCAGGGGCCCCACTCAGGGGCACCACCACATCACTCAGGGACACCACCACATCACTCAGGGACACCACCACATCACTCAGGGACACCACCACATCACTCAGGAACACCACCACATCACTCAGGGACACCACCACATCACTCAGGGACACCACCACATCACTCGGGGACACCACCACTTCACTCGGGAACACCACCACTTCACTCGGGGACACCACCACATGACTCGGGGACACCACCACATCACTCAGGGACATCACTAAGAGGCACCACCACATCACTCAGGAGCACCACCACATCACTCAGGGACTCCACCATATCTCTCAGGGACACCACCACATCACTCGGGGATACCACCACATCACTCAGGAACACCACTACATCACTCAGGGGCACCACCACATCACTCGGGGACATCATCACATCATTCAGGGACACCACCACATCACTCAGGGAAACCACCACATCACTTGGGGACACCAAACATCACTCAGGGACACCACCACATCACTCAGGGACACCACCGCATCACTCAGGGACACCACCACATCACTCGGGGACACCATCACATTACTCAGGAACACCACCACATCACTCAGGTCCACCACCACATCACTCAGGGACACCACCACATCACTCAGGTACACCACCACATCACTCGGGGACACCACCACTTCACTCGGGGACACCACCAAATCACTCGGGGACACCACCAAATCACTCGGGGACACCACCACATCATTCAGGGACACCACTAAGGGGCACCACCACATCACTCAGGGCACCAACCCATCACTCAGGGACACCACCACATCACTCAGGGATACCACCACATCACTCAGGAACACCACCACATCCCTCAGGGGCACCACCACATCACTCAGGGGCACCACCACATCACTCAGGGACATCATCACATCACTCAGGTACACCACCACATCACTCAGGGACACCACCACATCACTCGTGGACACCAAACATCACTCAGGGACATCGGGGACACCACCACATCACTGGGGGACACAACCACATCACTGAGGGGCACCACTACATCACTCAGGGACACCACTCAGGGGTACCACCACATCACTCAGGGATACCACCACATCACTGAGGGACACCACCACATAACTCGGGGACACCACCACATCACTCGGGGACACCACCACATTACTCGAGGACGCCACCACATCACTCAGGGACACCAACACATCACTCGGGGACACCACCACATCACTCAGGGACACCACCACATCACGCAGGAGCACCACCACATCACTCAGGGGCACCACTCAGGGGCACCACCACATCACTCAGGGAAACAACCACATCACTCGGGGACACCACCACATCACTCAGGGACACCACCACATCACTCGGGACACCAACACATCACTCAGGGGCACCAGCACATCACTCAGGGACACCACCACATCACTCAGGGACACCACCACATCACTCAGGGACACCACCACATCACTCAGGGGGACCACTCAGGGGCACCACCACATCACTCAGGGACACCACCACATCACTCAGGGACACCACCACATCACTCAGGGACACCGCCACATCACTCAGGGACACCACCACATCACTCGGGGACACCACCACATCACTCAGGAACACCACCACATCACTCAAGGGCACCACTCAGGGCCACCACCACACCACTCAGGGCCACCACCACATCACTCAGGGACACCACCACATCACTCAGGGACCACCACATCACTCAGGGACACCACCACATCACTCAGGGACACCACCACATCACTTGGGGACACTACCACATCACTCAGGGACACCACCACATCACTTGGGAACACCACCACATCACTCGGAGACACCACCACATCGCTCTGGGACACCACCACATCACTCGGGGACACCACCACACCCCTCAGGGACATCACCACATCACTCAGGGACACCACCACATCACTCAGGGACACCACCACATCACTCGGGGACACCACCACATCACTTGGGGACACCAGCACATCACTCAGGGACACCACCACATCACTTGGGGACATCACCACATCACTCAGGGACACCACCACATCACTCGGGGACACCACCACATCACTCGGGGACACCACCACACCCCTCAGGGACACCACCACATCACCTAGGGACACCACCACATCACTCGGGGACAACCACATCACTTGGGGACACCACCACATCACTCGGGGCACCTCCACATCACTCAGGGACACCACCACACCACTCAGGGACACCACCACATCACTCAGGAACATTAACACATCACTCAGGGACACCACCACATCACTCGGGGACACCACCACATCACTCGGGGACACCACCACACCCCTCAGGGACACCACCACATCACTCAGGGACACCACCACTTCACTCAGGGACACCACCACATTACTCGGGGACCACCACATCACTCAGGGACACCACCACATCACTCAGGGACACCACCACATCACTTGGGGACACCACCACATCACTCGGGGACACCAACACATCACTCGGGGACACCAACACATCACTCAGGGGCACCAGCACATCACTCAGGGACACCACCACACCCCTCAGGGACACCTCAACATCACTCAGGGACACCACCACATCACTCGGGGACACCAGCACATCACTCGGACACCAGCACATCACTCGGGGACCACCACATCAATCAGGGACACCACCACATCACTCGGGGACACCAGCACATCACTCGGGGACACAAGCACATCACTCAGGGACACCACCACATCACTTTGGGACACCACCACATCACTTTGGGACACCACCACATCACTCTGGGACACCACCACATCACTCTGGGACACCATCACATCACTCTGGGAAACCACCACATCACTCAGGGACACCACCACATCACTCAGGGGCACCACTCAGGGGCACCACCACATCACTCAGGGACACCACCACATCACTCAGGGACACCACCACATCACTCAGGGACACCGCCACATCACTCAGGGACACCACCACATCACTCGGGGACACCACCACATCACTCAGGAACACCACCACATCACTCAAGGGCACCACTCAGGGCCACCACCACACCACTCAGGGCCACCACCACATCACTCAGGGACACCACCACATCACTCAGGGACCACCACATCACTCAGGGACACCACCACATCACTCAGGGACACCACCACATCACTTGGGGACACTACCACATCACTCAGGGACACCACCACATCACTTGGGAACACCACCACATCACTCAGAGACACCACCACATCGCTCTGGGACACCACCACATCACTCGGGGACACCACCACACCCCTCAGGGACATCACCACATCACTCAGGGACACCACCACATCACTCAGGGACACCACCACATCACTCGGGGACACCACCACATCACTCGGGGACACCAGCACATCACTCAGGGACACCACCACATCACTTGGGGACATCACCACATCACTCAGGGACACCACCACATCACTCGGGGACACCACCACATCACTCGGGGACACCACCACACCCCTCAGGGACACCACCACATCACCTAGGGACACCACCACATCACTCGGGGACCACCACATCACTTGGGGACACCACCACATCACTCAGGGGCACCTCCACATCACTCAGGGACACCACCACACCACTCAGGGACACCACCACATCACTCAGGAACATTAACACATCACTCAGGGACACCACCACATCACTCGGGGACACCACCACATCACTCGGGGACACCACCACACCCCTCAGGGACACCACCACATCACTCAGGGACACCACCACTTCACTCAGGGACACCACCACATTACTCGGGGACCACCACATCACTCAGGGACACCACCACATCACTCAGGGACACCACCACATCACTTGGGGACACCACCACATCACTCGGGGACACCAACACATCACTCAGGGGCACCAGCACATCACTCAGGGACACCACCACACCCCTCAGGGACACCTCAACATCACTCAGGGACACCACCACATCACTCGGGGACACCAGCACATCACTCGGACACCAGCACATCACTCGGGGACCACCACATCAATCAGGGACACCACCACATCACTCGGGGGCACCAGCACATCACTCGGGGACACCAGCACATCACTCAGGGACACCACCTCATCACTTTGGAACACCACCACATCACTTTGGGACACCACCACATCACTCTGGGACACCACCACATCACTCTGGGACACCATCACATCACTCTGGGAAACCACCACATCACTCAGCCCAACCACATCATCTCTCAGTCTCAGCACCACAACAGCACTGTCCTTGCTTGCTACCAATAAGCATTGACATAGCCAATAGGACTCGCATTAGGAAAGTGTAAGCTATTGGCTTCGTGAATAACAATGCTATTCATTTATATATTTTCAAAGCCAACACATATAAAAAACATTTGTCATTTACAATACCAATAGCTCACACTTTCCTAATGCAAGACCTTTAGCATTGCAAGTGCTTTTTCTCGATTGGTCTGCGAGTAAGGAGCTCCAACTCCTGGGCGAGGGATCGCCCTTTGGCGATTCGCGCCCCCCCCTGCGACTGAATGTCCGGTCCGGCGTTCCGCCTGTGTTCTCCGATGCCGACCATGATCACCTCCGAGGTGTCCGACGCCTGGTCAGAAGCCGCCATGACTGCATAGAGGATCCCGCAGGAGGAGGAGAAGACATGACAAGCTTGATTCCCTCCTGCACCTGGAGAACAGCCAATCAACACTGATGCAAGAGATCTCTCAGGAGCGTGGTTCAGCCCATGCCAGGTCTGACTAATCAATTCATCGGAGCTTCCCCAGGGGATCAATACCTGGTGATCTGCTCCCGATCAGCCACGGTCTAAGGGATGATGCAGATCAACAAGGCAAAGTGAACCGAGCGGAGCTGTCCTGAGGATCCGAACACTACACTCGTGAGTGCCCCCAAGGTGGAAAGTAGAGGCTACTCACCAGGTCACCGGGATTACAATCACGAAAGCAGGCAAAGTGGAGAAATGGGCGAATGTGGTTGCCTGACCTCAAGATGTCGGCTCCTTGGGACGGAGACGCAACTTGGGAGCTGGCCTGCTTCTCTACCCACTGCTAAGAGGCACTAGCCTTGTTACCCTAGGTCTGTTTCAGTTCTCAGAGCGTGTAGAGAGCTCCCCAGGCGCACTGACTTCATACTTCAATGAATTCATTACTGGCGACCACTTGGAGTCACAGCGACTATCACCCCTTCAGATCGCCCCTCCAGGCAGTGGATGTGCTAAATTCTCCCCTTACTTTCAATGCCCGGCGAGAGATCGACAACACCCTGCTGTTCCTCTTTCAAATTTTGGTGACTTTGCCTTCCCTTTCAGGGGTAGATGTTCTCTGACTGTTCAGCCGTTTCGGTTTTGCATGCATTGCCTGCCATTTTGTTGTGAGGTATTTACCTCCATGACCTTCACCCTCCATCATGCCGCTGCAACTGACACTAGGACTGATCTTCACTGTTGGTCAGTGGCTTCCTTTCAATACCACCTGAACACCGGGCTGAACGATGGCAAGAATTTCCTGCTCTGTAAATATGTATTATATAATTGTCCAAGCCTAATCGCTGTTAAAATGTAATCCTGAGTGAATTTGTAATTTGTATATATATATATATATCTCCAACACAATCGTTAACTCCAAAGAAAGTAGACGGCACTCACAAGCTGTGTTTTAAAAGTGATTTTAATCGCAGACCCCCTGCCCCCAAGACAACAGATGCGTTTCACCAATTAGGCTTCTTCAGTGTCAACCCGTGAATTCGAAAAGACACCATTATATCCCCACCTCTATGCCAACATAGACAGAGGACCAAAGCGCCAAGTTCATAGTGGCGGCCATCTTTCAATGTGCAAACATTTTCAACTGCAAAACTTGCAATTCATTATACACGGGGAATGGTGTCAAGAAAGTGCATGTGCGATTAAAAGCATGTTTTTGTACAGCCATTGATATACTATGTACTATATACAAGGCACGTGAATACCCATTGAAAATATAAAGGAAGGTAGTAACGAAGGGTGATAATTTCTAACATATTCAACATAAATGTCTGCCCCAATACATTCAGTTTATGGGCCATGTATTTTACAAAGCGCAATTGACGTGGTTGTAGTCATGGTTACAGACTATGATATTTTCATCACATTTTTGATATTGCTGTGAAGGCCCGATAGATCATTATTCCGCCTACTAATAGAAGCACTACCTCCATTTTAAACAATGTCTGAATGGGTAACACGCCATCATTATTATGTGCTGTACAGACAATAATGGTAGTACAAATCATTATATATTATTTATGTTATGTTAAACAATTTCATCAAAACCCTTTCGTTTGCTATTGTTTGTTCTATGTGTGGTCTCGCCCTGTATGGGCTAGGATGTTGTTATAACCCTGTTTATTGGTTCCATATTGCTGAGTAACGTGGAGGCTCATAGATGTTGGTGATCTGTTTTTTTCTATGTTACAGTACTTCTTCCTTCTGTGTATATCCGGGTGGTATAAGCTGTCACTAGGGGATCTTATTATTCCAGTGTTTTGGACCATGCTGTTATTCGAGGTGGACCCACAGTTCTTCATCATTGTTTAATCCCCTCGGCTGCATAGTCTGGAGATCAATGATGTACTTGGACTCCAATGCCCTTAGGGATCTAATTTTATCTCCACCTCGTTCCCTGTTCTCAAGTTGGTCAATGAGAAAAAAAGTTAATAGATCCCTATTACTTTTATGGTGGGTTTCGAAGTGGAGTGCCACAGGATAGTTTTTATCTTTATTGGTTATGGCACGCATGTGCTCCAGGATACGCTTTTTTGCTGGGTTGATGGTACTTCCTATGTATCTTTTGGAGCAGGGGCAGACCAGGCAATAAATCACAAATTCTGAATTGCAATTTAAAAATTTCCTGATAGTCCTAGTGGGCTGTGGGTCATTGGGCCTTCCCTCGTATTTGGTCCGCTTTTTGCTGTGTTTGCAAGCTTTGCAGTGCATATACGGGAAAAAGCCTGGGATAGGTTTCTTGGATGTTCTCGGACGTTCCTCAAAGTGACTGCTGGTTAGATGGTCGCCGAGGGACTGGCAACGTCTATAGGTTACCAATAGTTTTAATGGAATCCTATTTTTTAAGATTGTGTCTGTTTGGAGGATGTGCCAATTTTTGTTTAAGATTTGGACCAATTCGTTTGATCTCATGTTGTAAGTGGTGATCATTCTGGTCACCGGTTCCGGATCTGTGATCTTCATTTTGTTTTTTAGGAGGTCCTTTCTGTTTAGGCGGTCTACTCTACTCGAGGCATCTGCAAGAGACGCTGTTGAGTACCCTCTAGCTCGGAAACGTTCAATGGCTGCTTCTTTTGCATCTGAAAAGTCAATTGTATCAGAGCAATTTCTCTTCAGGTGGAGCAGTTCGCCGAAAGGGATGTTACTTTTCATGCTCCTAGGATGGTGACTGGCCGCATGCAGAAGGGTATTACCCGCTGTGGGTTTCCGGTATAGTTTTGTATTTAGGGAGCTGCCTGCCTTGAAGACCTCTAGGTCCAGATAGTGCACGGACCTGTCACTGATGATACTAGTGAATCTTAAATTAAGACTGTTGTCATTTAGCGTTGCAATGAATTCCTCAGCCGAGGTTCGATCGCCGCGCCAAATGACAAACAAGTCATCAATATATATGGTCCAGATCATTATATTGTCCTACCACTTATCATTGGTCCCTCCCCAGGCCACGTGCTTCTCCCACCAGCCCACGAATAAATTCGCGTAGCTGGGGGCGAAGCACGTTCCCATGGCAGTCCCTCTGATTTGGCGATACATTGTTCCTGCAAATAAAAAGATGTTATTATATAGGCAGAATTCAGTCATTTGGATGAACATGCGATTATCCTGATGGTATTGCATATTTTTCTTCCCAAGGAACCATTTAACTGCAGACAGTCCTTGTTGGTGGCCAATGCAGGTATAAAGGTTAGCGACATCCAGGGTAATCAGCAGCATATTAGGTTCCCATATGATGCCGTCTATTAACCTGAGGAAGTCTTGGGTATCCCTGATGTACGAGGGTAAGTCTCTCACAAAGGGGGACAGGTAATTGTTAATAAACCTAGATGTTGCTTCCAGGAGGCTTCCTATTGAGGAGACAATGGGTCTCCCCGGTGGATTGTTGATGTCCTTGTGCACCTTGGGTAGGTGATAGAATGTCGGGATTATTGGGTGCTCACAGTGTAGATATTCAAAGTCATCCTTGTTAAGCATCCCTTCGTCCCTCCACCCCTTTAGTAATGCATGATAGTCCATGGTGCATTTTTCAAAATCCTTTCTATTGATGATGGAGTAACAGTCTTGATCCTATAGTTGTCTTAGGGCCTCCTTTTTATAGTTACTTTTGTTAAAAATAACAATGTTACCCCCTTTGTCAGAGGGTTTGATTTCGATTGATTTATCCTCCTTTAGCGCGGTGATTGCTTGCCATTCCATGCATGAGATATTTGAGTTTTTTCTTGTTAGCTCCACGTTTTTATTAGTCATCTTCTCCAAATCCTGTAGGATAGCGTCATTGAAAACGTCAATAGCATCATGCGTGACGTGTGGTAGAAACCTTGATTTTCGTTTGAGGTTGCTGGGATCCCTCTTCTGTTTTAATTCCTCTCTTCTCAGGGTTTCCATGGAGCTAGGTATTTCTTCCAAACCTGCTAGGGAGTGTGTGGTCATCAGCAATGGTAGATCATTGTCTATCAAGCTACTTTCGGGTTCTTCCATTTCTTCCGATGTAGCTGAAGGTAACGTTGATGGTTTTGCCGCAAAGATTTTTTGTAGTTTTAGCTTACGCACAAATTTGAAGATGTCTATTCTGGTTTGTACAGGGTCAAATTTGGCAGTGGGACAAAAGGTCATGCCTCTTTTCAAGACTGCTTCTTCATATTCTGTCAGCTTTCTATCCGAGAGGTTCACTATGGTTTTTTCTTCTTCTTGTTGTTTCACCATCTCCCTCTCTTGCCCTCGCTGCGGGTAGTCATGGGGGTTGCCGTTTGACCGTCCCCTCCTGCCCCGCCTGGTTTTCCTCCTTTTTTTGGGAAAGCTTTTGTCGGTTTCTGAGATTGTGGGCGTTGGCTGGTTTCTTTGAGTACTTGAAAATCGTCTAAAAAAGGAACTGCGACGACATTCACGGTACCTTTCTTCCTGCTTCTGTTGTTTCTAGCTGACTCGTCTTCCGAGATCGATGCCTCAGATTCTGATGTGATAACTTCTGAAGGAGTTTGCCCCCCCCTGTGCGAGCCTTTTTCTTGTTGCGTCAAATTTCTTTGCGAAGGTCAGAATACGACCAGTCAAATAGTCCTGCTCATCCCTTTGGAATTTGGTTTGTTTTCTCTTTTTAATCACATTTTCGTAGTCCTTCAATGTTTTTTGCATTACTGTGCGCAACTCCTCTGTAGATTTGGTATCTTTCTCTTTGGTGATGTTTTCTTCCAGTTTTTGGATTTCTGCGAGGACTTTGTCCCTGTCGCTCCACGCATATTTAATCAGCATGTGTAGCATCCCTTTGCTTGATTCAGCGGTGTAGGCTGCCCAGTCTATTAAGAGTTGCGGGTCTGGGTTCTCATAGGAGGGTATCGTGAATATGCGTAGACCCTTAGGTACTCTGTTACAGTCCACATAACGTTGGAGCGATGTGGCCTCCCACCACTTTCTTATCTCTCGCTCATGTGTCTTTTCTAGTTGCTGGAATAGCAATTGTAAATTGCTGGCTGTTGACTGGGAAGTTCCTGCAGCTTCCGTTCTTTACGCTACAGTATTCAGGCTACTGAAGATATCATCCGCCTCTTTTTCTCTTGCAGCAGTGTTTGGCATTTTCTTTACGAAAGGGTAAAAGAATGCACACTCGTTTCACGCTGTTTCTGTCACACTTCTGTGGGGTACAACTACAGTGCATCGGGGGTCTGCCACACTGCGCTTACAATTCGGGACAGAGGTTTGTTAAAAAATGTCTTTGATTGAATGCGGGATACTCGTGCGAGCAGCACTTACCCCAGTCGGAAGTCCGTAGTAGCCGTCCGGTGTACCGCGACCTCACAACTCCGGCAGACTTCCAGCAGGTTTCTCCTCTTCGTAATTCCTCGCTTGCAGCCCCCCAATCAGGAGACTTGTTGCGGGTCTCATTCAAACCTCGGGGCAGACGGCCACATTAACTTGTCAAACAGCACCGTCACCGCCGTCGCTCCAACTTCGTCCCAGGTGCTCACGTCTGGCGGTGGTGAACCGCGTTAAATTTCTCCAACACAATCGTTAACTCCAACGAAAGTAGACGGCACTCGCAAGCTGTGTTTTAAAAGTGATTTTAATGGCAGACCCCCTGCCCCCAAGACAACAGACGCGTTTCACCAATTAGGCTTCTTCAGTGTCAACCCGTGAATTCGAAAAGACACCATTATATCCCCACCTCTATGCCAACATAGACAGAGGACTAAAGCGCCAAGTTCATAGTGGCGGCCATCTTTCAATGTGCAAACATTTTCAACTGCAAAACTTGCAATTCATTATACACAGGGAATGGTGTCAAGAAACTGCATGTGCGATTAAAAACATGTTTTTGTACAGCCATTGATATACTATGTACTATATACAAGGCGCGTGAATACACATTGAAAATATAAAGGAAGGTAGTAACGAATGGTGATCATTTCTAACATATTCAACATAAATGTCCGCCCCAATACATTCAGTTTATGGGCCATGTATTTTACAAAGCGCAATTGACGTGGTTATAGTCATGGTTACAGACTAAGATATTTTCATCACATTTTTGATATTGCTGTAAAGGCCCGATAGATCATTATTCCGCCTCCTAATAGAGGCACTACCTCCATTTTAAACAATGTCTAAATGGGTAACACGCCATCATTATTATGTGCTGTACAGACAATAATGGTAGTACAAATCATTATATATTATTTATGTTATGTTAAACAATTTCATCAAAACCCTTTCGTTTGCTATTGTTTGAAAAACTATATATATATATATATAACTCTAACCACTAGTATATATAGTAGACCATTGTACTTACTACCACTCCTATGTGATTTTAGAGTTTATCTGTTTGTATCGCTTCCTTGAATGACTTTACAACTTGTATATTTGCAATTTTTGTCTGTTTATATCTCTTATGTAACTCTTATAACCCAAAGTCGTCATGTACCGTAACTGGTTCTTTTGTAAAGCGCTCTGACACCTTCGGGTAATTTTCGCGCTATATAAAATCACATAAAATAAAATAAAATAAAATAAAGATGAACACTCTTTTGAATGGTTGCTCAGCTTCAGCCAATCGCAGAGCTGAGGGATAATTTCAAAGAGACTAACAGTGAAAACGGATTGAGGCCTAGTACGATCAGTACAAGAAAAGATAAAACAAGCATTTGCAATGCAATAGGTTTCGCATTTACGCGTGTTTAAGCTATTGGCATTGTAAATGACAATGCTTTTTATTTATGTTTTTAAAACCAAAACATTAATAAAAGGCATTGTCATTAACAATGCCAATACCTCAATCTTGCGTAAATGCGAGACCTATTGCATTTAACAAAGACCTTGTGCAGTGGCACTGGACCATGCACATCTATTGAGAACCCAGCCATTAAAAATCCAGTGCAACCCATTTGTCCTGTAAATGTGATTAATGCCCACAAAAAATCTGTTTAGAGCCCATAAAAAACAGAAAATATGCAGCGCCCTTGAAATGATGGCAGATTCTATTTAATAAAAGATCTCTGTCCACACACATTACAATACTTGTAGATGGTGCTTGTGACTGCCTGTGCCAAAAATTAAATTCATTTATCAAAGGGGAGATACAGCAGTACTATCGCTTAAATATTGATCGCCACAGAGGCTCTCCATTACCTCTACGTCCCTCGTCCTCGACCCAGTCATAACACATGAGGTATTCCACCCGACAGGAAACAAAACAGGAAACGCTTTTTAGACTCCACCCCCCCTCCTGTCAGGTGCTATAACACACCTCACCACCAGAAGCAAATCCTGTTTTGTTTCCTGTCGGTCGGATTACTGATGGGTTACGCTGGGGTGAGTGCTGGGCACTTACCTGCATCAGGAGTCCTGAGGTGTCTTCCTTGGCGGGGCCTTGGGGGTGCTCATGGACCGACGTGGGACCTTTGCAAAGCCGGGCTGCTGGGCTTCCTGTGCTTTCCTCCATACGGGGACCCTGGGTTGCGGGGCTTCTCGGGTCCCCGTGGATTTCCTTTCTTCGCCTTCACTTTCGAGGATCCTGGGCTGGTCGCTGCTGGGAGGGGCAGGCGGCTGCCCGCGCGTCCCTCACTTGCCGGTGTTTGTGGGCGGGACGCGCTATCTTCCGCTTCGTTCCTGTCGGCCCCTGATTGGCGGGCGCCGGGTAGGCGGTGGTTCCTGCATGCCGGAGGACGGGAGTCATCGGCCGGGTGAGGAGCCCGAGTGGGGAAGCGGGACGCTTCCGGTTGTCTCTTCGTTTCCTCCGTCTGGCATGGTCAGGAGCCCGGGTGGGCTCCGGGTTCCCTGACGCTCACCTGAGTGCTGGGATGGCGCGTCCTGATGACGTCATCGGCTCGTTTTGGCGGGTGTGTCGTTTCTGCATTTACTCTTTGGCCACTGATTGGATGCTGCTTTCTGCCCCTCCGTTTTGATTTCGAAGTGGCTGCAGCTGCGGGGGTGAGTGTTTTCGTACCTATAAAGTGTCCTGGGGTTCAGTTCGTGCTGTGACGCTTTGGTGTTGCTGTGTTTTGCGTGTGGCTGTTTCCTGCGTTTGCTGTCATTGCTTGTGATGGGGAAGCACCATAGGAAGAGGAAACATGTCTCTCCTGTTCGGTCCTCTTCCTCCTCCGACAGTAGGGATTCTGCGCCTGCTGGTCGGTGTGCTGGTCAGAGGGGCTCTGGACGCCTGAAGCGCCTGCTGTTGGAGACTCTGTCCAGTCTCAAGGCTTCCAAGAAGGGTGCTGGGGGTCGCTCCGGGGAGGCTGCCCCCCTGTATTCGGATATTTCTTCCGCCGCTTCCTCTGATGAGTCTACTTTGGGTGCGATGGATCTGCAGGGCAAGTACATTTCGAGGGAGTTGATGCCTGATCTGCTTTGCCATGTGCGGGAGAATATGGGGTTCCCTGTGGAGCCTGTGCCCAGTACGTCCCAGGATACTGTGTTGCCGCAGTTTCGGAAGCCTGCGTCATCTTCTATGCCCGTACACCCGTTTGTAATGGATGTCCTCCTTAAAGAGTGGAAGGACCCGGACCATATTTCTGTGCCCAGATTCATGTCTAAACTGTATCCTTTGCAGGATCTGGAGGTTGCCCTGCCTGATTCGGTGCAGTTGGATTCTGTGGTTGCTTCCCTGGTTGGTCGTCCCTCCATGGCTGATGATAATATCCTGCAGGATGGAGTTGATAAGAAGATTGACTCTGCCCTTAAGAAGTTCTATGCTGGCTCTCACCTGGCTCTGCGGTCGGGAGTCTATGGGGCTTATGTGGCGCAGTCTTTGCTGGCTGACTTCAAGACTTTGTTCTCTGCTATGCAGGAGGGGATCAGTTGTCCTGATTTGCTGGAGTCGATGGAGCGTCAATCTGAGTTCCTTTCGGTCATCGCCTTTGACTCTGTCAGGGCTTCTGCGTTGTCTTGTGGTCCTCGGTGGCTGCCCGTCGGAACTTGCTGCTGAGAGGATGGAAGACGGATGCTAATCAGCGTTCTATGGCTTTGAGGTTGCCGTTCTCTGGTACTCATCTTTTTGGGGACGCACTGGAGGCAAAGCTGCATAAAGTCTTCAAGGAGAGGAAGCATTCCTTGTCGTTCCGTCAGACTTCTTCTCAGTATGACGGCTATCGGGAACTGGATGTCACACAATTGTCTGAAGCTAAACTCCGACAAATCGGAGGTGGTAATTTTCGGCAATCTCTCTCCGGAGTGGTCCCCCCTTTGGTGGCCGTCATCCATGGGCCAGCCCCCAGTCCCGGTCGACAAAGTGAGGAACCTGGGAGTCATGTTTGACAACCGTCTGAACTTCCTCCCACATGCCAATCAGATATCCTCCTCCGCCTTTCATAAACTTAGGCTCATTAAAAAAATTCTGCCCTTCTTACCTGAAAACATGGCGAAAACGCTGGTAAGCTCCCTGGTGCTCTCCACCCTAGATTACTGTAATGCTTTGTTTCTAGGGGCCCAGGAGAGAGTGTTAACAAAAATGCAGTCTATACAGAACGCGGCCGCCAGGCTCCTAGGGCGAATCCCCAAATTCCATCCGGTTTCACCCACCATAAAACAACTCCATTGGCTTCCGGTCAGGAAGAGGATTAAGTTTAAAACCTTATGCCTGGTATATAAGGCTCTACACAACGCTGTTCCAGCGTTCTTCACTCAGAACCTTACCCCCTACTGCCCATCCAGAGCACTGCGCTCTTCCAGTTCCCTGAACCTGGTGATCCCCCGAACTAAATCTGTCAACTGGGGTGACAGAAGATTCCTTGTGGCTGCTCCAAAACTATGGAATACACTGCCTCATTCGATCAAGACCAGCACTTCTTTATGGTCTTTCCGAAAAAACCTCAAAACTTGGCTTTTTAATCAATGATCTCCCGGCCCCCTTGTTGGCCAAACATTGCAGTTACTCAGCGCCGAGATGCCCATGGGCCTTCGTTTCGCGCTTTACAAATGATAAATGATAAATGATAAATGAAGGGGTCATCCTTCTCGAATGCCAGGTCCTTTCGCCAGCCTTCCAGGTTCCAGCAGTCCTCGTTCAGAGGCCAGCGGGGGGCTCGCAGGTCCTTTCCTCGGAGGTTCCAGAAGAAGCCCCTGCCGGATGGAGGGTCAGGGGCTGCTCGCTCCTGACTATTCCGTTCCAGTGCCCGTTCTCGCTGGGGGTCAACCCGCGGTTGGTGGGAGACTGCGGCTGTTCCTCCAGGCTTGGCTGGTGACGACATCGGACCAGTGGGTGCTGGATGTTCTTTCACGGGGCTACCGGATGGAGTTCCTGTCCCCTCCTACTCCCTCGGGGATGGTGGTGACCCCTTTACCTGCGGACCCTGCTCGCCGTCGGGCGTTGCTGGTGGGGGTTGGGTCACTGTTCGACATGAGGGCGATTGTCCCGGTTCCCTGCCTGGAACGGGGACTGGGGAATTATTCAATTGTCTTTGTGGTTCCGAAGATCACGGGAGGGTTCCGTGTTGTCATCAATCTTCGGGCCTTGAACTTGTTTGTTCAGAAGATACCTTTCAAAATGGAGACGCTGCAGAAGGTGATTCCCCTGATCCAGGAGGGTTGGGTGTTCACGTCGCTGGATCTCCAGGATGCCTACCTGCATGTCCCGATGGCGTTGGAGGATCAGAAGTTCCTACGCTTCTGCCTGGATGGTCGTCATTGGCAGTTCTGCGTCCTTCCTTTCGGTCTCCGGTCCGCCCCCAGGGTGTTCACCAAGGTGGCGGCTCCCTTGGTGGCCCATCTCCATCTCCTGGGGGTGTCCGTGTTTCCTTACTTGGACGATTGGCTGCTCCAGGCGCCGTCTTCGGAGGTCATGTCTGTCCACCTTTCCTTGTCCATGCTTACGCTCGAGGACCATGGCTTCCTGGTCAATCTGCCGAAAAGTCACCTGGACCCGTCTACTCGGCGGACCTTCATTGGGGCTGTGTTCGACTCTGTGCTGGGCAAGGTTTTTCTCCCGGAGTCCCGGCTTCTGCGTCTACAGTCTTTGCTGAGGACGTTGCTTTCCAGGAGGTCTGCTCCTCTCTTGCAGTGGTTGGTGGTCCAGGGACACATGTCTGCCACTGTGTTCACGGTGCCCTGGGCCTGGGTCCATCTTCGGCCTCTGCTGTGGCATGTTCAGCATTGGGTGCCCTTTCCTGTCCTGGACTTCTCGATTCCTGTTCCGGTGACCCCAGGGTTGGTGTCTGCTCTCCAATGGTGGCTGGTTCCTTCCAATCTGTCGAGGGGCATGTGGTTCCATCCTCCGCCCCCTTTGGTGTTGACGACGGATGCCAGCGCCTCCGGTTGGGGGGCGACTCTGGGTCCTTGGGCGATCCAGGCTCATTGGCTTCCTTCGGAGTCACACCGGTCTTCGAATTGGAGGGAGCTGTCGGCGGTGGAGAGGGCCCTTCGCCTTTTCAAGGATCGTCTTCTGGGATGCAACGTGTTGGTGAGGTCGGACAACACTGTGACTGTGGCCTACATCAACCACCAGGGCAGTACCCGCTGCCTTTCCCTGAACTTGGTGGCCTGTGCCATTGCGAGTTGGGCCGAGTTTCTTCTGGTGGCCCTGTCTGCTCAACACATCAAGGGTGTGGACAACGTGGTTGCAGACTCCTTGAGTCGGAGGTTCCCGTCCTCTATCACCCTGTGCCTGTCCCCTCGGATTTTCAGGTCGCTGTGCCTGCGGTTCGGGACTCCGGTGCTGGATCTCTTTGCCTCGCTGAAGGACGCCCTGCTTCCCCTGTTCTGCTCCAGGACTCCGGAGGAGGGGGCTTGGGGAGTGGATGCCTTGACTGTCCTCTGGCCTCCTTGGTTACTCTATGCATTCCCCCCCTTTCCTCTGATCCCTGCTTTCTTGCTGAAGGTTCAGCGGGTGGGGGCTCAGGTAGTGGCTGTTCTGCCTTATTGGCCTCGCCGCTCTTGGTTCCCGCTTCTGCTGCGGCTGGCGGTGGGCCCTCCCTGGATCCTGCCCCGCTTCCCGTCTCCTCTGAGTTGCCAGTCGTCCTCGCTGTTGGTGCCTCTCACATTGGCGGTCTGGAGGTTGAACGGCTGTCTCTTGGGGTCCGGGGTTTGCCCGATCACCTCATCACAGCGATGCAGGCTTCCCATAGGAAGTCCACACTTTCCTCTTATTCTAAGCACTGGGTTTCCTTCTCTTCTTGGTGTGCTTCCGTGGGCCTGTCCCCTGCCTCTTGTGCAGTTTCCTCTATTCTTCAGTTTTTTCTGGATGGGTTTCACAAACACTTTGCTTTGTTCACTTTGTAAGGTCAGTGGGCTGCTATCCGGGTATTTCGGGATCTTGCTTCTCTTTTGCCTTCGGATGGCTTGTTGGTTTCCCGTTTGTTTCGGAGCTTTTCTCTTTCTGCACCTACGGTGCGTTCCCCGGTTCCTCCCTGGGATCTTTCTTTGGTTTTGGGTGACTTACAGTCACCCCCATTTGAGCCTCTGGAGTCGGTGGACTTGAAGTTCCTGTCCTTCAAGGTGGCCTTTTTGGTCGCTGTTACATCTGCTCGGAGGTTGGGCGAGCTTACGGCGTTGCGCTGTTCTCCCCCCTTCTTGAGGTTTCTGGACGACGCTGTGGTCCTTGCTTTGGACCCCGGGTTTGTTCCTAAGATTCGTTCCAGGTTTCATTCCTCTCAGGAATTGATTCTTCCTTCTCTCTGTCCTTCTCCCTCCTCGCCCTCTGACGTCTTGCTCCATTCTTTGGATGTCAGACGGGCTTTGTCTATTTATGTTGCTCGTTCTGCTGACTTTCGGTCCTCTGACTCCCTCTTTGTTACCTTTGGTCTGGCTGGTAGGGGTAAAGCTGCCTCTCGGCTTACTTTGGGTCATTGGATCAAGTAGGTGATTTCCTTGGCTTACCAGGGCTCTGGTTTGCCTTGCCCTTCTGGTGTTCAGGCTAGATCTACCAGGGGTGTGTCTGCTTCATGGGCAGCTTTCCATGGGGTTCCCCTGGATGAAATTTGTAGGGCGGGGACCTGGGCGTCAGAGTCCACGTTTGTGCGTCATTATCGCCTGAATTGTGCTCTTTCGGGCCGCCTGAATTTTGGCTCTGGGGTGCTGCGTGCGGTGGGGGTTCCCCCACTTGTTTGATTTGGTTTCTTAATAAACTATGTCTTGCTGCACGCCTTTGTGTCTTTTCTGATTTCTGGTTGTGGTGTGCCAAAGGCCTTTGGGGTTGCTTTGGTATGCCTCATGTGTTATGACTGGGTCGAGGACGAGGGACGTAGAGGTAATGCCTGGATCACTTAAGGTGATCCCCATTACTCTTAGTCCTACTCGTCCTCGACCCAGTCATACAACCCGCCCGCCCTCCCTTGCTGGGCCTTTGGTGCTTGGTACATCAGGATTTGCTTCTGGTGGTGAGGTGTGTTATAGCACCTGACAGGAGGGGGGGTGGAGTCTAAAAAGCGTTTCCTGTTTTGTTTCCTGTCGGGTGGAATACCTCATGTGTTATGACTGGGTCGAGGACGAGTAGGACTAAGAGTAATGGGGATCACCTTAAGTGATCCAGGCAATACTGTCCGTAGGTCTGCAACTATGGTGTGCCAGAACCTATTTCACTTTCTACGCCCATTCAATCCTTGCCACCGTTCATGACACTGGCAGGAAGAGAACAAGCCTTATATTTGCTTCAGTGATGTGTCCATCTGGGGCATGATTGGATAAATTTGCTAGGTGCTGATAATTGGCATTGTGGAGCTGTTTAGCACAGTGCTATGTAACGTTAATTTTTGCAGCTTGGCTCCATTTAGTCTTGCTGCAGTCACTGTCTTGAAGCAGTGCTGATGTCACAAACCAGAACGGTTAGGCCGGAGGAGCAGTCTCCCATGTGAGACACCCTGAAGCCCAACAGGAACAAACCAAAATGACCCAGTTGCAAATTCATGAGTGTTCAATTGGGCGCAATGCTCCATGGTGCGGATTCGCCAAGTTTAAATGTGTTAAGCGGAGTGCAAATATGAAAAGCACAGATTCTCATCATTATGTGGGGAAAGGATCACAGCACATGAGTAAACTGTGCACAGTGAAATTGTGCATTGGAAAACTGCTGATGGAAATGTGTTTGCGCTCTTTTACCTTAAACACTTATATTGACTCCTGGTGACATTTTAATATTGATTAAAAGAACGGGAAAATGTTTTGTTCACATAAAAGGTTTGTTCCAATCTTCCTTGAGCAAGCTTTAGTATTTCACATGCGCTGATTCCTTGGCAGCAAAACTAGGTGCATCCAACATGTCGTGAGGGGGGTGAACTGGGACAATGTGTGTCACTAGCCCCGAAGGTCACCTGTGGTCTTTGTATCTGTTCATCAGTATGTGAGCCTTGACGTGCAGCTTTGTTTGGGGCAGTTATTGTAATGGACGCTGTGGTGACAAGGAGCAGCAGCTTGGCCGTAGGCTAATGATGATCTCTCTAGTTCTTTTGACTGGGACGTAGGTCGGTTAACTGGTCCAATGGGGCGAGATAGAGGTAGTTCGATAATTCAATACACACGTCACCAGGAACACGGTGGAAATTCCATTCACGTTTTGAACTGTGCACTTGTGAACAGCGCTGTTTAAATCTGATAATCATTCTACAATAAACAAATCTAGCGCGGATCAACATGATAAACAAACAAGAGCATTCTGGTATCAACTTTTCTTTACAGTGTTCCATACTGAGCACACACAAGAAAGGGCCTGGAATGTGTTTTTTTTTTATTTCGCATTTTATAGCACGCAAACAACGGAAGGTAAAAGAAGCAACCGTCCCTTCCCATACCCTGTTGTTGAAAACCCCACACCCTGGATGATGAGGCTTAATTCGAAACTTTTGTCACGACCATGGATTTGTTAAAATAACTCCTCCACGAAAACAGTATAATGACTCACCATCCCCGAGGGTAGTGAAAATGGAAAATAAGGTTAGTGTTAATGCAAGGGCAGAAGCACTACATTCATGTACAAACTACAGTGCACACTTCCTGCGCAAGGCCCGTTCAAGTTCAAGTTCGGGCATTTGTATAGCGCAAACTCACCCAGAGGGTCTCAAGGCGCTAGGGGAAGGGGTTCATTGTTTGTCGAATAGCCAGGTTTTAATTTCTTTTCTGAAGGAGATGTGGTTCTGAGTAAGGCGGAGGTGGGTGGGGAGTGAGTTCCAGGTCTTGGCAGCCAGGAAGGAGAAGGATCTGCCACCCATGGTGGATTTTCGGATGCGCGGGACTGCAGCGAGGGCTTGATTGGACGATCTAAGTTGGCGGGTGGGTTTGTAGAAGGACAGTCGAGTGTTGAGGCATTCGGGTCCTGAATTGTAGAGGGCCTTGTGTGCGTGGGTGAGAATGCGGAAAGTAATTCTTTTGTTGACGGGAAGCCAGTGGAGGTCTTTTTGATGTCCGGTGATGTGATCTTGGCGAGGGATGTCTAATATGAGTCTCGCTGACGCGTTTTGGATGCGCTGGAGTTTTTTCTGTAATTTTGCTGTGATTCCGGCGTATAGTGTGTTACCATAATCCAGTCGACTAGTGACCAGTGCGTGGGTGACAGTCTTTCTTGTCTCGAGGGGGATCCAGCGGAAGATCTTTTTCAGAATGCGAAGTACGTTGAAGCAGGAGGACGAGACTGCGTTGACTTGTCTGGACATCGAGAGAGATGAGTCTAGGATGAAGCCAAGGTTACGTGCATGATCTGTGGGTGTGGGTGCTGTGCCCAGAGCAGAAGGTCACCAAGAGTCGTCCCAGGCAGAGGGGGAAGAACCTAGGATGAGCACCTCCGTTTTGTCTGAGTTGAGTTTTAGGCGGCTATGTTTCATCCATTCGGCTACTTCTTTCATGCCTTCGTGAAGATTGGTTTTGGCGGTGTTGGGGTCTTTGGTGAGGGAAAGGATTAGCTGGGTGTCATCGGCGTAAGAGATGATGTTGAGGTTGTGTTGACGCGCGATGGAGGCGAGAGGACTCATGTAGACGTTGAAGAGGGTGGGACTGAGTGAGGATCCTTGAGGTACGCCGCAGATGACTTCGGTGGCCTCTGAGTAGAATGGGGGAAGATGGACTCTTTGCGTTCTCCCAGCGAGGAATGAGATGATCCAGTCCAAGGCTTTTCCTTGTATGCCGATATTGCTGAGGCGATGTATAAGGGTGCTGTGGCAGACTGTGTCGAAAGCGGCGGATAGGTCGAGTAGGATGAGGGCCACTGTTTCTCCGTTGTCCAGGAGTGTTCTAATGTCGTCGGTCGCTGCAATGAGGGCGGTTTCGGTGCTGTGTTTGGCTCGAAACCCAGATTGAGATGGATCAAGGGAGTTGTTGGATTCAAGGAAGGCGGCGAGCTGGCTGTTGACGGCTTTCTCAATGACTTTGGCCGGGAATGGGAGGAGGGATATGGGTCGATAGTTTTTAAGTTCAGAGGGGTCTGCTGTGGGTTTCTTCAGAAGGGCGCTGAGTTTGGCGTGTTTCCAGCTTTCTGGAAAGGTGGCGGAGTTGAATGAGCAGTTGATGACATCACGGAGATGGGGTGCGATGATGGAATCAGCTTTGTTGAAGATGTGGTGGGGGCAGGGGTCGGTAGGCGAGCCAGAGTGGATTGAGTTCATGAGGCGAATGGTCTCTTCAGTGGTGATTGGGTTCCAGGCGCTGAGGTTGTTAGTTGGTGGAGTAGGATCTGAGGGGGTTGAGGAGGGTTGATCGCTGGGAGTATTCTCGAAGCTGTTGTGGATGTCGGCAATTTTGTTGTAGAAGAAGGAGGATAGCGCGTCGCAGAGGTCTTGGGAGGGAGTGATGTCGTTAGATGCTGCGGTGGGGTTGGTGAATTCTTTGACGATATTGAAGAGTTCCTTGCTGTTATGGGTGTTGTTGTCGAGACGATCCTTGAATGCTGATTTTTTGGCGGATCGAATCAGTTGGTGGTGTTTGCGGGTGGCTGTCTTGAGGGAGGCCATGTTGTCGGAAGTTGGGTTTTTTCTCCATATCTTCTCCAGGGTGCGGCATAGCTTCTTGGATTTTTTAAGTTCATCATTGAACCAGGGAGCCTTTTTGTTGGATGATTTCATCTGGTGCTTTTTCAGGGGTGCTAATTCGTCAGCACTGTGGATAATCCATGGCCTGAGGTTGGTGGCCGCTTGGTTTGGGTCCGTTGAGAGGGTGGGAGAGTATTGGTTGAGTGATGTGAGGAGTTGGTCGGAGGTGATTTTGTTCCAGTTTCTCTGGAGAATAGGTTGTGGACGGTTGTGGGTCAGGGTCGTTTTGTAGCTGAAGTGAACACAGCTGTGGTCCGTCCAATGGAGAGCTTTAGTGCGATCGAAGGAGATGTGCTTGCTGGAGGTGAAGATAGGGTCGAGCGTGTGTCCGGCTACATGGGTGGGGGTGTCAACAAGTTGTTTGAGTCCGAGATTGGCCAGATTGTCCAGAAGGGAGTTGGTGTTGCTATCGTGTTTGTTTTCAAGGTGGTAGTTGAGGTCTCCTAGAAGAATGTAGTTCTCGGAGGCGAGGGCGTGTGGGCTGATGAAGTCCGTGATGTCATCGCTGAATTGAGTGCGGGTGCCTGGAGGCCTGTAGATGAGAGTGCCTCTAATTGTGGTCCTGGGGTCGGTGTGGATCTGAAAGTGGAGATGTTCGGCGGTTGCAAGATTGTCGTCGGAGCTGGTTGTGATTTTGATGGTGTTTCTGTGAATGATGGCGATGCCGCCTCCTGTTTGATTGGTGCGGTCTTTACGGATAATCTTGTAAGTGTCCGGTATGGCTATGGTGATGTCGGGTGCCGATGATGTGTTCATCCATGTTTCAGTAAGGAAGGCGATGTCAGGTGACGCAGTGTCGAGTAGGTCCCAGAGTTCAGTTGCGTGTCTGTGGACCGAGCGGGTGTTGAGCAGGATGCACTTTAGGCGGTTAGAGTCGGAGCTGTGTTTGGGGGACGTGGATTTGGTGAGGGTCCTGAAGCAGTTGAATTTGCAGGAGAGGCAGGCGAATGGGCCGTGAGTACGTCCTGGGGTGGCATTGCAGCATTGTGGTGCTCGTCCGGGGTTGAGGGCGTGGAGGGTTGCGGCATCATATGTGAATCTGGGGGGCTGGGTGAGGTGGGGACCAGGGGGACGGGCGCTGGGCGCGGTCCAGGCGCGGACGGGCGTAGACGGGCTTACCTTTGGCGCACCTTCGGCGCGCATGGGGCGCGACCGCAGCGCGTAAATGCATCTGTCATATATAGATAGTGGGAGGGGCGAGGGGCGAGGGAGGATGATCTTGGAGGCGGGGAGCGGGGCGGAGAGCCGGGCTGGGGGTCGTCACAACAACAACAAGATGGCTGCAAGCCAATATGCGAGCGCGACGAGTTAGGGCACAGCACAGGCAGCAAAATTAATATTTAAATCCAAAACAGTGATCTTAGTCGGGGCTCTGGCACAAGCAGCGCGAGCAGCGCCAAAATAACCAATTTCCAGAAATAAGAGGCACAAGCAGCGCGAGCAGCGCTAATTACATAAATCAGTGATAACTGTTCAGCAAATAAGGCACAGGCACAGGCGGTGTGAGCAGCGCTACGATACAAGCAGCAAGCAGCAAGGGGAGCGACCTCCTTCGGGGATCTCGGGACAGTCAGCATGATAGCACTCGAAGCAGTGCGTCAGGTTTCTACAAAAAATAGACCGTGTTTTGAAACGCATTTAGTCTAACTCAATAGCGATATATATTTTCATAATCAACAAATCAGAGTGCAATACATTATAATTTACCCAACTCTAGGTAGCATGACACAGTTTTGCTTCATGCCGAAACGCACACAAATCATGACTGGGTGTTACAAGTTGACAGATAGAAAAATAAATGTAAACTAGAAATTTCTCAGAATGTAGCAGGAACTAAAGAAGCCTAAATTTGACAATGCATGCATTATTAGCAAACATGCATACGTTTGTAAAATAGGACAGAAGCACACTGACAGCATTCTCTCAGATAGCATTTCTATAATTTCAAAAATAAATAAAAATTAGTATGGACACATGCATAATACCCATCCATATGTCTGCAGGATAGAAAACGAACCTTCTTTCAGATCACAAGAAAAGCTAACTAGTTTCATCTTCTGCTAGTCGTCTGCTTAAAATGTTTAGAATAATCCTGCCTGTGGCGGGAGCTGCAAAGGCAGAAACCAGGACCAACCATTGTGGCTGCCGCAACTTAAAGGTGGTGGCGGTAAACAAAAGAAAATATATTTTAAAGAAGCCTTAGGAAAAGTATAGGGCGCCATGCGCGCGCTGTGGTCATGCAGGGACAGGATATGTGCACGCATACGGAGTGCACGTCTCCTGTCCGCCTTTAGAGAAAACTCCATGCGAGCGCACATCGGCTGTCCGTGCGCGCACATGGTTTGTCTCCCTTCGCTAAGGAAAGCCACAACAATAGAGTCTCGCCAAGGCGACGCAACACATGCGCTGCATTCGCTAGGCAAGACCTAAAAAAAAGCGCATAGCTGCATTTTTTCCCTCTATTTATTGACTTTGGAAGCAATCGCACCACCTGTGCTTCAGCATAAGATGTTTAAAACTAAAGCGCAGGTTCTGCAAATGTATAACCAGTAAAGAAATAGAAAAAAAAGGCGTGCGTTGCATTTTTTTTCAATTTATTTACTTCTGAAGCAATCGCGGCAACCGCGCTTTAGCTTAAAATGTTTAAAGCTAATGCGGGGCGTGCCATGAGTGTAACAACAGAATAGAAGAAGAAAAAAAAGCGTGAGGCCGCATTTACATTTTTTAAAAATTTCCTTTTGAAGCAATCGTAGCAATCGCTTTTTAGCTCAACTTGTTTTAAGCTGAAGTGGGGCATGCCGCGATTGTGACAAAAGTAAACAAATAGAGGGGTGTTGCCAGCAGCCGAGCAAGAATGCTGCGTCGTAACAGGGCTCTAGCCACCCACAGTTGAAACCCTTATCTATCTGTGCAATTATCCAGCCTCTATGAACATCTTCCTCATCGCGAGGTGTGCAGAGCCTGGAGGCAGCCAGTGGTGCCCTCCCCAAAAGAATTGGAGTTCCGGGAGCAAAGCCAGCAATGTTGGCCTACAAGCGGGAGTGATGCCCCGGGGATTGGCGGCAGGAATTAAGTGTGGAGGTGCGAGCGGCGGTCGGGCTCATAGACTCACCTGCACGGCCTCAGCACCTGCTATTGCTAATGCGGCAGAGTACCCAGACTGGAGGCGGTGACGTTGGTGGGTCACCCTGGGTTTTCCCATGCAAGATTGCGTGTGCTCTGGGGTGGCGCTCGGCCAGGGCAATTATCAGCCGGCTACCACAAAGTGAGGGACGTGTTGTGGCGTCGAAGTGAACTGACGGGCGGCAGTGCGGCTGACAGACCGTCCAAGCAGAGGTCTGAAGGCAACATTGCGAGCCTCACCGTGGCTAAACAGTGATCAAGGAAGTAAGGGTGAAACGCCCAGAGCTGTGTTGAGGCCTGTGAGGACTACTGAAGGATCCATTCCCTCACCCGGGACAAAGTGCCTCTTGCCACCGAGTGAGGCAGGGGGCTTTGTTTCTCCTGGGCCCCAAATGCAGGGGTCAGGCCCTGCAGTGTGTCTCATTGATCTTGGAAAGCATCCAACACCCTGCCTCAAGAACTGGAGAGCTGTGACCCCAGAAGGGTGGAAGCAGCCACCTGGTGAGTGTAGCCCAAACGAGGGGCAGGTAAATGATTCCTGGTGGGGGCCACAACAGGCTTCTGACAGGCCACAGAGGTGACTCCATAGCCCTCTGTTAGGCGACGGACAGTCCACCTCCCTTTCTTTCCTATGCCCCCCGGATGCTCTCACCCAACAGATTAGGACACATTCTCAACGGATGGGACTTTGATGGCGCAGTGCCCTAAAACGATGTCCAGCAACGAAGTAGCAGATGGGCCGCACCAGACCAAGATGGGAAAGTATGCCCAGGCCAAAACTGAGGTGCCGGTCTCGGGGGGGGGTGAAGAGCGGCAACACCTAACGCCTGCGACAGAAGGCCAACAGATCCTACAGGACATTATGGTGGCAATCCAGGGTATACGTGTGACCCTGGAGTGTAAGATCGATACAGTTACTGCGGAAGTCACTCTGATGCACGCGGACCTGTTCACAGGCTCTAGAGTGAAACTGACTGAGGACTCGCTCACTACACTACAAGTTGAAACTAAGACGCTCAAAGCTCAGATGGAGGAACTACGCCGCAGCTTGTGTGTTGGAGACCAAGGTGGAGGACTTTGAGGGGCGGCCATGTCACAATAATATACACATACTAGGAGTGTCCATCAGCTGATCTCCTCGGTGCTTAAACAACTAAAGCCTCACAAACTTTCTAACAACTTCTCGGTGGAAAGAGTGCCCCGGGTACCAGGGTGACCTCCAAGACCAGGGCCTCCACACATTCAATTGTGGCATGAATTTTCAATTACAGAGATGGGATGCGATCCTGCAGATGGTGCAAACTGTGCACCCACTCAAATTTGAAAATGGTACTGCTATGTTCTTTCTAGACTTTACCCTCCGGGTTCACAAATTGAGGTGCTTATTCCTGGAAGTTAAAAAGACCATGCGTGACCAAGGCCTGAAGTATGCAATGATTTTCACAGCTAAACTCTGGGTTGATGGAGAAGATAAGACATGGTTCTTGGAAACCACAGAGGAAGTTCAGAACTGGCTAGATGGTTGGAGGCCAGAAGATTCCGAGCTCGAAAAGTTCAGAGGGGAAAAGACCTAGCCCTAGGACTGCTGTGTGGACTGAACTTAAATGTGATGCAGTCTTAGGTTCTGGCTGCCTCTGGTGTTGGTGGCGAATTCAGTGGGGAGAGTGGAACATGGATGGAGGGGTTTCTGGTGCCCCTCCCCCTCGGATGTGGTAAGACAAGCTATTTTTTAGCTCCAACTGTCCAGAACACACCTATAAAACTGACTTTCAAGTTAAAGGTAAAATATTGATTTCAGTGAAGGGGGTTGGCTCCTTGACGGGCCTAGGCTCCCCTACAATTAGGTAACAAGGGTGGAGTTGACAAAAACTCTGCAAAGTTAGGGGGGTGGCCAGTTTTGAGTCTGCCATGCAGGGAGGGGAGGAGTTCTTGTTGTTTTTGTTTGTATTCTTCTTGTTAGGGTTATTGATTATAGCAGGGGCGACAGCTCTTTCAGAAATGGGAGTGTATTGATACCAACAGGATTGTACCGGGTTGTACTTTTTGCCACATGTCTTTTCCATGACCAGGGCGATAGGCAGGCAACGAGTGGCCCATGCAACTGTGACCCTTGTTCCGGCGTGTTGATGCCCGCCATACAGTTCCAATGTCTATCCTCATACCAACATGTAGTTTCAAGCTCCTTACCTGGAACTAGGAGACACAATAAAACGAAGCATAGTCCTGCAGTATTTGAAGCAACACAATCCGGATGTGGTCTTCCTTCAAGAGATCCATCTCCAGGGAAGCATTTACTGTGTTTTAAATAGATGGGGCTATAAACTAGTGGCACATGCCGGCTATACACCGGGTTCGGGAGGAGAGGGCATTTTTCTTCGTAATTCAGTCCCTTTCACCATAGGACATCATCCATGACACTTGGGTTGATTCATGACACTCACGGGACACTGGGAGGGGTGACTTTTCAATCTCATTTCACTGTACTTGTCCCCAAGACAGCACATCTTGGCTTTTGCCGATTTGAGTTCGTTCATTCTCAATCTCCCAAAGGTTGAATTATTTATAGAAAGACTGTAATGCAGCCGTCGATGGGGAAATTGACCACTGGCCCACGCATAGATATGAGGTGGGGGCAAACTGCTGTCGATTTCCTGGCGGAAATGATGGTTGATGTGTAACAGACTCTCAACCCCATGACCTGTCAATACACCTTCCACTCAGGGGCCCATGGATCCATCTCCCGACTTGATTATATATTTGCCCTGGCGCTGCAGCTTCTGGCTTTTAGCGATGTGCACCACCTAGTGAAAGGTATTTCAGATCCTATGATTTCAGCAATGTTTGGGCTGCAGCAAAGGGAGGGGAGGCACATACACCCTCCCCCCAACCCCTGGTCCCTTAAAGTTCTGCATATAAGAGCGACCCTCCAAGAGATAGCTGTGTGTTATTTTGAGGACAATGAAAGGTCGGTGGAGCTTGCTGGGGATATTTTGGAGGCATTTATGGTGGTAATAAGGGATCAAGTAATTTACCTAATCGTGGGTCATAAAAAAGAAAAAGTTGCCAAATTACTGAGCAAGACATACAGAACTTAGATGCTGAGCTTCCCTCTGGACCCAGGCGGATATTCAATACTACCTGGCGATCAGACCGAAAGAATACAAAGATATTGCGGAGGAGGCCATATAGAGCAACACAATGCCTTTTTTTATGAAGTGAGGGACAAAGCGAGTAAACTCCTGGCTTGGTTGGACAGGAGGGAGACGGCGTCACGGTAAGTGTTTGAAATAGTTAATGATGTGGGAGAGCTGGTGAGAGGCAAACAATGTATTAAAGATGAAGTTGCTAAGTATTATACTACACTATATGCCCCATCCTCTGAGGTCTCCTTAGATGCGGTGCGGGAGCTTCTCCACAGTCTTACCATACATAGGCTATCGACTGAGGATAGGGATCTCCTAGAGCAGGACCTCACAGATGGTGAGATTACCCAGGCTATTTGAATACAAAATGAGGGAAAGGTGATGGGCCCCAACGGCCTCTCCTTCGAATTGTATAAGCTCACCACATCTAAGGTCACCCCTTACCTCAAAAACATGAGGTAAGGGGGAGAGGTTGGGACTGAACCGGCCAATTAGCGATTAGCCAAGATTGTAGTTATTCATAAACTGGGTAAACCACCAGAGCTGTGTGCTTCCTACAGGCTTATTTTGCGACGCAAAATGGAAGTGAAGATGTTGGCCAAACTGCTAGCCACTAGACTGTTTCCGATTATTGACACATTGATACGCCCAGCTCAATCAGGCTTTATGACAAATAGGAACTCAGTGCTGAATCTAAGGTGCCTATATAGGGGATTGGGTTGAGCCTCCACAATCCAAGAAGAGACCATGGTGGTCTCTCTGGATGCCCGATTGGCATTCAATACCATTGAGTGGCCTTTTATGTTCGCGGTCTTGGAGAAGCGGGGATTTGGTCTGAAATTTCTGTCCTGGATCCGTCTGCTCTATAAAGATCCCTTGGCACAGGTAGCGGTAAACGGTGTGTAAGCCACATTCCATCTGCCAAGAGGCACCAGACAGTGCTGCCCCCTCTTTCCGCTGGTGATATTCACTCTAGTTTTGGAGCTTCTGCTGGTCTGGATACGATGAGATCCTTTAATTAGACGACTCAATGGACGGAAGAGTGGGAGGATAAGATCTTCCTCCATGCAGATGATATCCTGCTTTATGTGGCGAGTCCGTACACCACACTTCATAGAATACTGCATATCTTTGAGCTCTATCGTAGATACTCTGGCTGCACGATAAATTGGGACAAGTCCTTAATTTATATACTCAGTGGGATGGACTTGCGGCTTCCCCACCTCTGTGAGGCCAGGGTGGTCACAATGGATTTAGATACCTGGGGCTGTTTATAACTAGGGATCCGCAGGTCTTTCAGCAGTGTAATCTGGAACCCCCAATATAAAAGACTAAGAAGAGATGTCCAACAATGGAAGGCCTTGCTCCTTTCCATGTTAGGGAAGGTGGTATTGTTTAAGATGATGGCACTACTACGATTCCTCTATATTTTGCAAAACACCTTGTTTCCGGTTCCCCCTACCTATTTGCGAGCGGTTGAAGCACTCACTCGGACGCTTCTATGGGATGGGGGGCCCCAGGATATTATTAGCAAAGCTGTCCTGGAGCTGGTATGACAGAGGTATATTGCTTCCCGCTCTCCAACAATATTATTGAGCGGTCCAGCTAGTGGTGGTGAACCACTGGGTCTACTTTCCTCATGAGGATCCAGCTTACGGAATGAATTGTCGGAACATGCAGCTGGGTGATATCTTAGAGTGCTCTATTGGTGGGGTCACAGTGCATCTTGGCCCAGCCCGACAGCAACCACAGTGAGAATATGGCACACTGAAACTGCAGCGCTAGGGTAGCGAGCTGGAGTTACCCAGGCGGTGCCGCTGTGGTACACCACACAGCTGGGCCTACTGACCAAATACCAAGGTTTCAGGAAATGGGATTTAATAGGTATCTCCCAAGTCAAGGACTTGTAGGCAAATGGAGAGGTGAAATCATTTGAAGACTTTTTTTAACAAACTTTGCTTTTCATTTTGCAGTAAGAAGAACAAATTGTTAATGATACAGCATATAGGAACATACTGAAGGTGTGATTGGCAATACTTGGTACAGGTGATAAATTCAGAGGTAAAAAGACACAATAGCGATAAATAATAATTCGGAAGTATAACATAGTGAGACTTAAGCATGGGACACACCAATGTCACCCAGGCCACTTTTTGCAGTAATCACCTCTCTTGACTCCCATCGTGATTAGGGTAGTCTTCCACATCTGACCCACTGTCCCCACTATCAAGAGGAGAGGGCTCCCCCCTCCGGCAACCCAGAAGTGCACATTTCCCGCCAAATCATCAAGTCACCCTGCAACTTCTCGTCCCTGTGGGTGAGTTTCATATGGACTTCTTCGGCTAGAGACCACTCTTGCACGTCTCTAGGCCAGACCGTCACTTTCGGGGCTTTCTGTCCCATCTATGTGATGGCCACCCTGCGCCTAGCTAGCACAAGGATCAGTTGTAGCAACTTAAATGGGAGTTTCCTGTTCTTGGGCTTCCTAATCGATGCAAGCAGGCAATACAAAGGTTCCGGTCGTACCTGAATACCAGTGGCTGCACTAATCCTGACGCCTACCTCTGCCCAAAACTGCCTGACAGCCAGGCCAAATGTAGAAAGCCCGCATTCCCTACGCCGCATTTGGGGCATCTATCTTCCCTTTCTCGTGAAATGCGTTTTAATGATACCGGGGTTAGGTAGGTGCGATGCAAGAAGTGAAAGTGTAAATCTGGTGTTATAGGAGACAGTGTGGGTGAGGGAGCCTATGTATGCCCATTGTTTCTCCTCCAACTGGGCACCTAAATCCCTTCCCAGGCTGCACTGGGTAGCAGAGTCCCCGTTTCATGGCTTTATAAAGGAGAGAGATCAGTTTGCGACCAGCACCACACCATCTCAGGACATCTAGAATTTGAGTCGGGTGTGGAATGTCCGGGTATTGTGGCCAGGTGCCCTTCACTACCTCCTGAATTCCTCTGTAATGGAGGAATTGGTGCTGACCAAGGCCAAAACTCTCCTCTGCCTGTTCATAGGTTATAAATGTTTTGAAAGGATTCAAAACCCTAATTTAGATTTAGGACCTAATTATTCAGTTTTATCTGTCACGCGCCCACACACTGTGAAATATTATATAAAGACAGAAAAACTGTATAATGCTGTTTAAACGTGCATGTTAAAGTTGCACAATTGTATCTGGAAATGACCTATGGCCTGCTTTAAAAAAAAAAGGCCTAAATGCGATTTGGTTGTATTTTTTCCTCTTCATTGTACTCGAGCTGAGAACGTCCTGCCTAGGATACATAACAGGAAATTCAGAGAAGCAAGAATGTTTTCCATTGTAGTCTGTAAGTTTGGCGTGAGAAGTCACAAATAAAAGGAAAGAGCTGTTCTTTAAATAAATGTATGTAATCTGGGTGGGACAGAACGGAAAAGCAGGAAGCTTTTCCTATTGTGAACATTGTATTAAATATGGATCTATTCCAAAATTAGTATTATAAGAAGTAGACTTGAAGTGTATGTTAGTTGAGACTGACTTGTGCTTCGCTCATAGCACATCACTCTCCCAGCTGAATTAGCCTGGCATGTGCAATAAACCTTTATGTACTCCCTTTTGTTGCAGATGTGGTGATTAAATGATTTGTATTGCTTAAAGGATTTTTTCCCCGACATTGTGGCAGAGCCAGCCAAGAGATCTCCTTTGCTCCTGCCTGCCGCTGGGGAGGTTCCCCTTCGGACAACTAATTTAGTCGTGCACAATTTGAGGAGGATGACAGGCGCCTGTTGATACGAAAGATTTATTTTTTGGACAAAAGGGGTACCGCCTGGGGCACGTCTGCAGTGGCCAGATAAGGTAGGAAAAAAGGGTGATTGTCGAATCCTTGTGTATTGATCCACAACTGTTACAAACTGAAGTACTGGGTTTTAAGAACCCAGCGGTGCCAGGGTACACACCCGCAGACTTCGAGTCCTTCCTGTTTCAGACTACAGAAACACAGAGTCTTCTAGGTGAAGTCAAAGATCGTATTTATTGGCTGCAGCCAGTAACAGGTATCCTAGAAGTACAACACAGTGTATGTTCTCAGGAGACTGCTCAATCTTACAGAGTCAGCCTTCTCTTTTTATACAAAATATTATGCTTTAGGCAAACATTCCTCATTTTACAGTTGACCATTCACATATTTCCACTACAAAGAAAAAGCAGAGTCATGATGACAAGCCCATATTTCAGTTTGTTCAACCCATAATCAACTATCCAGCAAAGCCCAGTATTTCCATCATATATCAACGAACCCCTAATAAAAACGGGCACCTCCTCATCGTAAAGCAAGTCATAAAGAAAGAAACAGAGACAGGTGTGTGTGAGATTAGACACAGTTTGTGTGCGATGAAAAAGGTTTACGACATGTGTGCCTTGATACTAATCTCATTCGGCCACTGGGAAAGGAACTGGCCGAACAGGTTTGGCTTCAGGCAATGGACTCAGCTCGCCCAGGTCACAGAGGAGTCAGCAAAGGTACACGTGTCCTTCTGACTCTATCTCGGCTTCAGTCATAGCCTGAGGGAGGGCAATCACAAAATGGCTGCCACTCACAAAATGGAACCCGAGGGTTCAAGACGGAAACTCCGATTTCGAGTGATTTCGTCACTCGAATATGACGGAAATGCTTGTGCATAGTATCTCAATCATTACCGGTCTGTTGATACCAAAATTGTCACGATACGACGATGTTTACAACACGGGTTCAGATTTTTCAGTACCACAGACCCTCCTTTTGCCCTTACATAGGCAATAACCTATACTCACGCTAATCTGAGTCCAGGTCTGTATTCATAAAGTCATTGAAATGCTGCTGTAGCATCATCCTATTACTTAGCTCGTTTCTTGATACAGGTTTCCTTACACACGATGTAGCACAGAGGCCACATATTGCAGGAGCACACTGTACACACAGACAGAACAGAAAAAGAATGGCTAAGATCATCCCAATGACTATCAAAATTTTCCATCCCCAAGCGGATATCAGTTCCCAGAACCACCCCATCAATGACCAATCCCCTTTATCCATATGGATAGATTCGGAGATCTTATGCAGTTTGGAAATGGCCTGGTAAACTGTCGGAGCGTTGTCGGGGATGAAAATACAGCAACTTGATTGGATCACTTTACATACCCCACCTCGGTCTGCAAGTATGACTTCTAACGCGACCCTATTCTGAAGAGTCATAAGGCGATCCGACTGGAGCTCAGCCGTCAAATTACTAAGGGCACCGGCAGTTTCAACTATAGTGGATTCAACCACCCATGTCAATTGCCTTATGTTCCTGCTGTTAACCATAGGCCCCCAAAACGGCAGAAAACCCTTCACAAAATCTCCAAATTCTTGACCCGCAGTGTCTTTTTTACTCATGACACCTCTAACTATCCTTGTCCTATGGTAATCTGCCGTAGCCGTGTAGGTGGGAGACAACAAAAACTAAACAAAACATGTGCCCGAGAAGTCAGGGGGCAACCATGTATAGGCTCTATCATGACAAATGAAATATGTACCCTCAGCTGCTAAAAACAGAGGGGAAGTCTGGGACGCAAAAACATACGTTTCAGTACAGATACTTCTCCCTAACTGAGCTCTGGGATTCTTGCCATTACCTTGCAGACATAGGTGACCCTGATGGGGTACGATCCAAATCGAGGAGGATCTCTTTGCTCGCTGGTTCTCACTCAAAGCAACTCCATATTTTGTTACATTCCATCTAACGTAAGCTTGCAACTCATCTCTAGGAATCGTTCTGTACGAGTCAATTGTTCTGCTCATATTTGCAATTCCTACTACCAATGCTTTATTGCTCGAGTTACTTCTCGTGGAACGCGGAGGATATGGTTCGATGGCATATATGAACATCGTTCGAAATGCCCACAAAGAACCATTGTAGCTAAATGGTAAGACCAAGTATGGGATACCTTTAACTGTTGTATGTGGCATAAGACCACAGACCCAACAATTGGTTGTATTCACTATTAATTGGTGTTGGTGCAAAAGCTGGATGAAAGAGTTATTGATAAACTCTAATCTTCTAGTAGACTCATGCTCAGGCAGAGGGTGAAAAAAATGTGAAGAAACAGTAGGAGGAGGTATGGGCTGTGTAGTGGATGCAAAGGTCACTTGAAAAGAAAATAAGACATATCCTATTAAAAACAACATTACACTAAGCAACATACAAATGCATAATATCAAAAATCGTTTTCTTGTCATTAATGTACACATTCTGGCTTTAAAGTTCATCTGTTTTGCAGGTCTCTCCATCTTCAAAAACTCCATCCTCTCTAAGTATCCACATTGGGAAGATAGAGTGTCCCTCTACGCGGACGACATGTTGATATACCTCACTGATCTGGAGGACAGCCTTCCCAACCTCCTAGCTCTATGTAATTCACATGGGCGAGTATCAGGGTACAACATCAATTGGGCAAAGTCGACAATCTTTGAGCTCAAGGGGCCACTTCCGCCACTCCCAGACTCCTGCCCGTTGGAGATAGCACCCTCTTCCTTTAAATATCTGGGTATCCATATTACCCGCGACGAGGCGGAGTTTGCACGGCTTAACTTGCAGCCTCCCTTGCTCCGACTCCGTAACGATGTGCAGCACTGGAAAGAACTCCCACTGACGTTGCTGGGCAGGGCGGCGTTATTTAAAATGATGGCCCTCCCGCGCTTTTTATATATTCTTGAGAATGCCCCACGCCTGATACCGGACAGCTTCCTCCAAAAAATAACGGCACAAGTCACGGGCCTGCTCTGGGGGAACCGGCCAGCCGGATCTCACACACAAAGCTGAATAGGAGTTGGTACGATGGGGGCATTGCATTGCCCAATATACAACTGTATTATTGGGCGGCCCAACTCAAGATCCTTAATCAGTGGGTACACGCCCCGCAAGATGACCCAGCGTTCAAGGCAGACAGGGCACAACTGGGCACGAACAACCTGCTGGCTCCACTGTATCACCGAGGCATTGCGGCGAAACTCATGGGACCCACGAAACACACTGTTCACTTATGGTACAAGGCGCAAGCGAAGCTAAAATGGAATGGAACCATCACAAAACTTATACCTTTATGGGACACTAAGGCACTGGGACATCTGCGACGCACTAATTCACTTGACCAGGTGTAGTTGGTAGTTGCCCTTTGTGTATTCCTCCCAGACAGTGAGTCGAAGGAGTGACTAATTGTTGTCAGCATGAGCCACCCTGCCAGTGTGGAAGGGGCAGAGCTTTTCTCTGCCCCACTTACAGTTCAAAGGGGCTGTCTCCAGCACACTCACCAAAAACTTGCCACCAGGCTTTTGTCACCCCCTCCCCCTTAGAGTCTTGACAGGGTAAGGAAGGACATTTCCAAACCAGATGTGGGGGAAAGTCTAGAGGTTTCTCCCACTTCAAAGGCTGGCACCAGGTATAAATATTGGTCCCTCAGACCAACTCTTAATTACACGCCTGGAACTTTCTACTTTACAGAAGTAGGACTACCATGCTGCTTAAGGCCTGCCTTGTTCTTCAGAGGACTGCCCTGCTGCTTGAGCCCTACCTTGTTCTCCAGAGGTCTGCTCTGCTGCTTAAGAATTTTCTTGTTCTTTAAAGCACTGCCCTGCTGCTGGAGGCCTGCCCTGCTCTCTGAGAAGAAATACTGGACGTACTCCCTTTATTCAAGACTAACCTCAGTAACTTCAAGGGTCAGTTGGTTGAACTCCTTTTCTGAGCTACAGGGACACCACAAGCAACAGAGACTTCCCTGTAACTGCCAGGCTGATCTGCTGCAACTGGCCCTACAATTGGACCTACAGCTAGACTTGCCTGAGCGCTGCTGACCTCTGCTGGAGTGAATTCCTGATCCCCAAGTGGCGCCTCCTGAGAGCCTGGAGCCTGGGGTAGCATCAGTTGAATTCTTCCTGTGGAATCCTGGACATTCAAGCACTGCACGCTGGACCTTAAGAAGGTAACTTTTTCAGCAGGATTAACCTGGTCCCTGTATCAGGCCTGCACTCCATCATAGTTGTACTAAACTTGTGACTTTGTCCCGGTTTAGTGCAACTTGATACTCACAATTAGTGCTTTGTGCTTCTTGGCCCTATGTTTACTTTACTTTAAAATTGCATTTCTCTGGTTCTACTGATTGGATTTTTTTCGTTTTAATCTCATTTTATTTATTCTAGTTTACTCTATTTTTCTAAATCAGTGTGAATATCTCTTTTGTCGCATTTTTACTTTATTACTATTTGTGTGCTTCTCCTAAGTTAAGCCTGACTGCTTTTGTGCCAGGCTACCAGAGGCTTGAGTACAGGTTAATTAAGTGACTTTTTTCATTCATCCTGACAGGGATTGTGGTGGTTGCTCTAAAAGGATTTTCACTCTCCCAATCAAAAAAAAAAATATTTACATGTGGTTAGTCCGTTTTTTATATCTCATCATTGGCCTTTAGATCGTGTTGATATAAATAATGGTGTGAGATGGCAAGGCTAAGTTGATAATTGCTGTGTGAGGGATGGGTTGCGCTGCTGATTGTATGACTTGTATTTTCTGTGTGAATTTGTGGTGGGGCTTTTTCTTCTGAATGAATGCATCTTGAGCTTTTATTGTGTACGGTTGCCTATTCATTTGCTGGCCTTTGCTTCTAGGTTCTGCCAGGGAGGAAAGTGTCATAGAAAAAGTTATGTATAGCAGTGGCTTGTACTATTGTGAACCTTTTCTCTGCCATCTATGTGGATTTGGTGCTGTGCTGGGCACTTGATCACGCAGGATCGTCTTACTAATATGATCCTTTGGCCCTGTGAGGTGAGGTGGTGATAGTGTTGTGTGTGTTGTGCATTACCTTGTAAATGGCTTTATGAATCCCTTTGTTTGAGGACGTTGAATGATTGTATAATGTGTTCTGTTATTATGGGCATTGATATGCATCAAGAGTTTTTTCACCACAGTTCCATCTAGTTCACTTTGGTGCTGTGCTGTGTGATTTCGGGTGCAGTACTATCTAATATGTTCTGTTACTATGGGCATTAGTATGTGTGAAGAGTGTTGCACTGTTGAAAGCACTGCATTTGACAGCTGTCTGGTTTGGTACCAGGTCTGGTGCACACGTCTGCCTATGGTGTCATGTTGCAGCATTGAGAAATGTATATACCAATTGTGAAAGAGAGAAGGATGATATTTACACCGCGCTAACTTGCCTTAAACTCAGGACTCCGCAGTGCCTACTAGTATGGACCTTTTTCTCGAACTTAGGCTGGAATCACAAATTCGATAACATTGCAATGGCAGTGAAGCAGATTTTTCCCCATTATAATGAGGAATACGTTTGCAAACAATGAAGGTTTATTAGCAAATAAGTAAAGTTACAATCTCAAATCTTAATAATTAATCATAAGTCAATAGTCACTGGAATAGAATGTATGTATATAATCCAGGCAGTCCAAATCAGCATATACAAGTACACATTAATAAAGAAAGCATATGCAAATTAAAGATAAATTCAGGTCCCTTAAAGAGTAACTCCATAATGCTAAACTATGCTAGTGGGTAAGTCGTGGAATTTCAGATGCAGCAGGTGTCAGCAGATATAGCATTCAAAGAAGAACCAAATGAAGGTTCCAAAAAAAAAAAGAATAAATGTACTTGTTCTAGAAAGTTAGTTTATAGCCAAAAATATAAGGAGCATTGACCGCAAGAGAAGGAAAGGAACGTCTGCCTGCAAAGGTGGAGCGGGGCAAGTGTTCTAACTAACTAACTAAACCAGCTTCACACAGTTAAAACATGAGTTTTGGTCCAAATTATACATTCTACAGGTTTCAATTGAATAGGAACCAATCAAAAGCCTGTGTTCTCTCTGTACTTGGTGTCTGCCTCCTTTTCATGGATACTGCAGTGCCAGTTTCTTCCCTCATAGTGGCCTTTAAGATATCACACAAAGGCATCCCTTCCCGTGCAGGTGCTGAGAAACATTGTTAAACAAAACAAATTATTTACAAAGAACATGACCATCACACAATAAGCTAATAGAAACAATTTCAAACGAGAACATGGTGACTCTGGTGCCTGAAACAAAGAGAAAAATATGCACAACAAACAGAAATGCCACATTTACTTTCAAATGGAGTAAGGCGCCTAGTCCCACTCGTCTAATTGTGAGAATGTATATACCATATCTAGAGTAATACAAGCATATAAATGACTTATTTCTCTATTGTAAAATAATGTGTGAATACATGCAAGTAATTATTATGCATGTTACAGGTTGACATTTCATTAAGCGCAAATAGATGATGGGGACACTGCATCACCAATTCCTCCTATTATGGCTCTGAGAGCCATTACACAAAGCCCCCACCATTTTTCTTCATAACACTTTCAGAAACCGTTTGCTGTCCACTGCTGTGTATGGCTAGATCCCTCTAACTCCTTTAAATGAGCATATACAGCACACTGTATTGCCTATAATTCTATTTCTTACTTCTTTCTTTTCAAACCTCTACCATCAGCTCATTTCTCTTCACCTTTCTTGCTTGAACTTTTCTTCCCTTTTATCAGAAACAAACAAATCATACAAAGTCCAATACTCAAAATAGGCCTTAATATAGCACCTAAAATCCCACTTCCAAGCCCGCTAAGACAGTTAACTATGGCAGAAAAGTATTTCTCAAATGCTTCTTAAGCACTAGTATCTTCCAACTATTTAAAGTCTTTGATAGATCTATGATATTCTTCACATACTTGTTGATCTCCTTCTTATCTGGAACATAAGTACAACCCTGATGGATGCGCAAAACTTTACAAACATTGCCTTCTTTTGCAAGCAAAATATCTAAAGCAAGCCTGTTTTGAAGAACCATGGCCCTTATTGCTTTAAATTCTGAGTTAATGTCACTCTTTGTTCCAGCAGTATCAGCTGCCAGCCTGTCCACCAAAGTATACAACTGTCTAATTTTCACATCATTCAAGATCACCCCTACAGTGGGAATCATAGCAACAAAAATAAGTCCCACCAACTGTGATGAACTACTAACTGATCTACCATAAGTGGCTTTACTTTTGTCTTCTAATTCATTTACAAGATATTCCTTTGAAAACATCAAGCCCATGTAACAACTATCCACCCAATTAAAAGGCATCTGAACCGGACTTCCCTTCAACATGTTGGAGATGTCAAAGTGGAATGGGTGACTTCATCCACACGTGGTGGTCTTGCCCCAACCTGACACTTTATTGGAAGGAGATCCTTAGTCACATTAAAGATACAATAGGATTCCCCATATCCAGCTCTCTGACAGTAACTCTGTTGTGCATTGGACCATCACAGGTAACAGCCATGACACATTCAGACTGGCGCCTAATTGCACAAATGTGGGGGGCGGCACGACAGATCATATCTTTATATTGGAAGAAAGACCGGCCTCCACCTATTGCGAAGTGGTTTCTTAGTCTGTGGCATGTTCTGGCCCCTAGAGTTGCTTACCACCCCTTCTTAATCACACGGACACCAAATAACCCACATTTGGCAACCATTCATTCAACACCTATCCCAGACTGAAAATGCTCCACAGCTTAGAGCGATGCAGCTATTTGAAGACTCCCTTCTACCTTACTCAAGGGCACACACCAGTCTTCCCCTATCCCACAGAACTTTGGCGGGGCATCTCCCTCCTCCTAGAAGACTCTGGCTATCCGCCCCTTTGACAATCTGAGCGCATCTTCTTCCCCTCACCCTTCCTACCCACCGATTTCTTTTCCCTTCTCCTACTATTTTAGTAAGAAAGGGAGTATTTACTAACCCCCTTTTTCACACTAGCTTCACCACGCAAATGCTAACCCGTTTTCATGCTAATACGCTGGTATGCACAAAGCTTACTCTCATAGCCCGAACATTGGGACAGCGACCCCAAGCCCCCATCCTTTTGTTCTCTTATACCAAGGGGGCTTTTACTAAAATAGGGACCTTGGCGGCACTCACATTTATGTAGATCCCTACACCCCTATGGCTATTGTGCTACATGTTATACTTTAACGTAAAGCTACACTAGTGTATTCTCCTACTTGATAAGCATATTGTTTTATATTTGGTACACCCTTACCCTCTATTGTTTCATTTGTTTACAACAGGAGAACTTTGACAGGGTCCTGCCAATGTACCTTACTATCAGTGATGTACTTTGCTTTGTTTCTCCCCCTTTTTTGTTTGCCTGCTCAATTTATATTCAATAAACAGACGCACTTCAGCGCACGGAGGCACTTTGGAAATTGACCTTACCGACGGAGGGCGGCTTATCCAGCATCTGTCACCACAACTCGCCCCTCTGGACCTTGGGACACCTGGCGAGGGACTGTGAGCAGGCCACTGGGTGAGTGCGGACAGCGGGGCTGCGAGCGTGCAGGGGACTCCATTGCCCAGGAGTCCCTGCAAGACCATTATCCCACTTCCGGTCCGCTCTCCCTGCTGCCGCCCCCCGCCTCCCAGCAGTGCTAAAAGCTCTTGAAACCACCCTAGCAGCGGGACGCACTTCAGCGCACGGAGGCACTTTGGAAATTGACCTTACCGACGGAGGGCGGCTTATCCAGCATCTGTCACCACAACTCGCCCCTCTGGACCTTGGGACACCTGGCGAGGGACTGTGAGCAGGCCACTGGGTGAGTGCGGACAGCGGGGCTGCGAGCGTGCAGGGGACTCCATTGTCCAGGAGTCCCTGCAAGACCATTATCCCACTTCCGGTCCGCTCTCCCTGCTGCCACGCCCCCCCTTTTTCACTCGTCCACTTATTTATTGACTCAGCCCTACCGCAGCGCGGGACGCAGCCCGGGGCGAAGACAGGGCAAAGACCGGGCCGTTTGAGGCCGTTCGAGGTCTGAGCGGTCTGGTCTGGGCCCCCCCCTCTTACGCCCTCCTCCTGCAACTTGGGATTTGTGTCTGTCCATTCTTGTTGCCCTGGTTGCCAGCCATAGTTAGTCCACATGTGTACCCACGTTACACGTAATAGGGCGGCCAAGGGAGGGTTGGTCCAAAATGGGCCCATGGATGATTTCCTCACACGGACAAATAAGGCGATAGATCACGAAATCAACAAATTGCAAACTAGAGTGTCCCTTGACTTGGAAGCGGCTAGGAAGCTGTCACTCGAATTTGCTTCCCACAAGAAATCCTCCCTTGGACACATAGCTTCTGCTACTTCTCCTAATCGCACTTGTAATCGGGAGGGTGTTGTAACGTTGGTTGATGTTTATGATATTCCAGCTTCGTTCATCCCCCCCACATCTTTAGGCTCACCCGCTCTGCCTGACGGCTTGCCCATCGTTGTGGGTAGCCCTCCCGTTCCCCCCATCTCTACTTCACAATCCTTTGACACCTCTTTGGCTTCCACTTCATACGGTGGCCTTGATAGTATCCCGGTGAATTTAAACAAGAGAAAGCGTTCCCCCAGTCCAACCTCCCCACGGAAAAAAATGACAACGCAGGGGGGTAACTTGTCCATCGTTGATAATACATTAGCTGATGGCAGTCCCGATACGTCTTATTCTTCCCCACTGGCTCTTTGTGGCGAAAATAATGTGGGGAAAGCCCCCGTAGTTTCTGGAAGCACCTTACCAACTGAGAGAATAGATCCGGGTTGGAATAACCAAGAAGGGAGGGAGAGGGAATTTATAGGAGTGGTTTGGGATTCTCTAAAAAATCTTCTATCTCCCCTGGATGTAAGGCTTTCTCGAATAGAGAACAACCTCCTCGAGATGGAGAAAAGCATTATTGCCTTGGCCACTCTTGGCCTGAGAGGCCTTGAACGCCAGGGTTTGATAGACAGTAACATGGTCCCCCAGGTTCCTACCCCACCTCCCACAGTCATTCCTGGCTTGCCTCCTAATCCTATCGTGCCTTGTCCTACCCAGCCTATTCCTAAACCCAGCACTAGGAGTGTTATTACTGCAAATCCGCCCCTTCAGCCTAGGGCTAACACCTCAAATGCTCCAACAACACAATCACATATTAGCACCAAGTCAGCTGCCCCGAGAGCACAGAATTCCGTTAGCTCTAGTTCCCGACTTGCCCAGGCCCCCCAGAATAAATCTTCTACTCGTTCTTTTGGGGGTCCTCATACCAGGAGTAATTTTCGAGGAGGTTACATCGATCTTCCTCCTGAAGCTAATGATTATGTGGTGGTTTTGACGGGTGTCCCGGAATTAGAGAATGGCCATCACGAACACCAGCATTCCCTACATAACAAAGTCATGCATTGGCTCAATACTTATAGACCTATCCCCATTGGTAGGAGGAGCAGAGTCTTAATGGTACGTCGAGTTCCGTGGGTGGGAACCACAAGGAAATCGACCCCCGGTGACTGTATAGTCGTAACCTTTGATGATGTCTATACGGCCAAACACATCTGTTCTCGTGGGAATCAAGATTGGGGCTCCTCCATTGCTCCGAGGTCCTTGTCATTCTTTTATCCTCCCCGTGCTGTATGCCCGCAGGGGGGTAATTGGTCTACGGTCCCCCAACAGCCCAGTTGGGGGTACCCTCCCAAGGTGTATAATCCAAACAGAGGTTGGCTTGGTATTGCAACTTCAAACAGGTTTGGCAGCCTTGAGGATGTCGACTGACTCCTAACGCCCCCAGTACCAGCACTACTAATTAAATCCAATAGCCTTACACTGGAGGCTGGGAGATCCTCTCTGTCGACTACCCTGGGCGTGACTAGTACTGCCCCTCCGACCCAGTCCTTAACCCAGGTCTCTCTTGCACAGGATCTGGTGCACCTTCCTACAACTGACTGCTCTTCTAATATTCCCCCAGTTTTAAGTATGATAGCCCCCGATTCCTCGCCATCTGCAGCTCTTCTCCAGTCTTTCCGGGATGGTGACATCCATGCTGTTTCCCCAGTTTCTGCGCCCCAGTCTGGCGAGATCTCGGCAGACATTTCCCAGCTTAAGATTCTAAGCTGGAATGTGGCAGGGCTTGCCCGGAACTTCGACAAACCAGACTGGAATTCTTTCATGGAGCCTTTTGGGATCTGCCTCCTACAAGAAACCTGGTGCCTGGAGCCTGTCCACAGGGTCGGCTTTACGACCTACTCTGTGCCAGCCTCCAGGTCCAAAGGCAATAAAGGCCGTCCTTCTGGTGGCCTTCTTATCTGGGTCAGTATATCATTGGGGCTCATTGTAAAACATATAAATACCCCATCCCCAGATCTGCAGAGACTCACTATTCAATGCCCGGGGGGCAAGACTCTAGAGCTTTTTAATCTGTACCTCAGGGGGGCCAGGGCGGGGAATTCTTCCCCCTTGTTCTCAACTGGAGTTGAAGAGGAGCTCACTGGCTGCAATAATGACTCCTTCATTGTCTTGGCTGGGGATTTTAATTGTTGCTTTGAGCCTCTGGCCAGTGATGACATTTTGGACACATGGGAGGATGACGTCAAGAGAGGCATTCCCTTGCTTGCTCTTGACCCCATTAAGAAATGGACACAGAATGCCATCGATATTAACGCACTCTGCTTGGAATATGCCCTCAGAGCCACTAACGGCCGTTGCAAGTCGGATACTGGGGGTGTGCACACATTCAACAGGGTTGGTCACACCTCCAGAATTGATTACATATTGCTAAACTACAATCTGTGGGAATATGTCCTTGATATGGTCGTCCAACAAACCACGGACAGCGACCACAATCCCTTGGTCCTATCGCTTGCTCACCCGTGGGAGACTGGGGTCTCAGCATTACCCCGGGCAATTTGGAAATCATCCCATGAAGTTGCTCCATCTAACTGCGGGAGGCGATTGAAATGGGCTAAGGTTGCTTCTGACGATTCAAGAATGGCTCAAGTAAAGACCATAATGATGGAAGCAAAGTGTGTCGTAGGCACGCTGGATTCCGACACCCCCATTCTTGTGCCATTTGTGGAGACCATTGTATCACTTAGCAATCTATTCTTGGTTCCTCAGGGGAGGGGTGGGTCCAAGCGGAGAAACGAGACTAGGGGCAGAGATCAATGGTACTCCCCCGCTTGCCGTCTGGCAAAAAGTGAGCTTATCCTGGCGGTTAGCACTAAAGACCCGGCTTTGATCTCATCAGCTAGGAAAAACTACAAAAAGACCCAAGCTGTGGCAAAGGACACGCACGAAACTAATTTCTGGAGCGATTTAATGGAGGCTGGCTCCAGAAAGGATTCAAGGGCTTTCTGGGCTCTGATTAGAGGCAGGGACAGGCCTGTTGATTTTCTGCTAACATGTAACATCACAGGGGAAGTCTGGTTGGCCCATTTTTCAAAACTCTACTCTAACTCCTTGGGGGTCTTGGGTCCAAGTAGGGGTTCTAGTTATATAGTGCCAGATAATAGCCCTCACCTTGGCCCCACTTTTTCACCTAGGGAGGTGGAAATAGCAATTAGGTGTATCGTCCCTAATAAGGCGGCAGGCCCAGATGGAGTCCCCGGTGACTTGCTCCAAAGCAACGTAGAGGTGTGGAGCTTATATATTGCTAAACTCCTGAATGAGGCACTGGAGGGTGGTGGTTTCCCGGATTCCTGGAGGGGTGCGGAAGTCGTCCCCATTTTCAAAAAAGGCTGCAGGGACGACCCTGCCAACTACCGACCTATAAGTCTGCTTGACTCCACCCAGAAGGTAGCAGGGAAGGTAGTTTTGGGGAGGATTCTGCAGTGGGCTGAGGAAATGCAGGTTTTGTCTGACTTTCAGGCCGGTTTCAGATCTGGAACCGGCACGATTGAGCAGACATTCCGTTTCCTAATGCTTTATTGGAAAGTGGTCAAGCTAGGCAAGGGCAGTCTGTATCTCGCCTTCATCGATTTACGGACTGCCTTTGACCTAGTCCCACGTAACCAACTGTGGGCTGTACTTGAGGGTATGGGTATGCCCGCGTACTTGTTGGCCTTAACCATCAAATTCCATGAAAGCAATTTTGCCCAAATCAGATGGGGTCTGCAGGGCCAAAAAACCTCTCGGATTCCTGTTGACAGGGGTGTCCGCCAGGGGTGCGTGCTAGCTCCCACTCTGTTTTCTCTATACCTAAACAGAGTGGTTGAGCACCTTCTCCAACTACCAGCAGATGCTCCCTCCCTGGCGGGCAGGAAGATACCAACACTCCTGTTCGCAGCTGATACCCTGCTGATTTCAAAATCCCCGATGGGCCTCCAAACCCTGCTAACGAGGTTCCAGGGCTTTTGTGACGCAAGGGGCTTGGCTATCAACATCAGTAAAACCAAGTTCCTGGTGCTGAATCCCCCCAGGAAGACAGTCCACCCGCCATTTCTGGACTCAGTACCATTAGAAAGGGTTAGGGAATTTGATTACCTAGGAATCAGACTTTGTGATTCCATGAGTTGGGAGGCGCACCACCAAAAAATCATCTTGACACATAGGAGGGTTACGGGCGCCCTCCTAAAAGAACATCGCGCCTCATCCCTTAAACCCATCGGGGTGATACTTGATATCTACAAGGCAAAAGCTGTGAGTGCGGCATTGTATGGGGCTGAGTTGTGGGGTACCCAGAAATTTGATACTCTATCCCATCTGGAGAACAAGTTTCACAAAGATCTAATGAGGCTCCCTCACAGCTCTCCCACTCTACCTCTACTACTTGATACAGGAACACGATCCATAGCCGATCAGGCCAAGTTACGTCCCCTCCTTCTGTGGGCCCGTATATGGAATGTCCCTGAACTTTCAAGTTATGCGGATGCACTAAGCGAACTTCTCTCAACCCCGGGCTGGTGTAAGATCGGTTGGCTCCTGGGAGTAAAGCGCCTTCTTTGCGATTTAGGCCTGGATGACGCTTGGGCCAATAGATCTTCACCACCCAAACAGCTGTTAAAGAAAATATTCTGGATGTGGGTGGATAATGAGAGAGCGATCCATTCGAATCTGTGCAGATCTGCTGTGGAGTTTTTGGTTATCAAATGCCGTCCTTTCAGAGAACCCTACCTCGATGTGATTTTGAATCCAGTAGATAGGGCGTTGTACTTTAAATTTAGGGTCGGGGTTCTGCCTTTAGGCACAAGGACAGCTAAATGGAAACCACCTTGGCAAACCATAGAAACTTGCCCTTTTTGTGCGACCAGGCATGAATCCATTCCCCATTTGATGTTCGAATGCCCAGCCTATGCTGCTCCTCGCCGCAGATGGTTGAAACCGCTCTGCACGAGGCTGGGCACTCGGTCACACTCGGAGGCCCTACAGCTGTTAAGATCAGACCCTCACCCACTGCTTGCTTGTGGCCTGGCAAAATTCTTGGGGTGGGCTTGGAGGATAAGAGCCGCGAGGAGAATGATCCTCCAGTAAGGGTGCCAACTTACACTTAATCGGTCCCGCTGTTATTGTTGCGTCCCCTTTCCTTTATTTTTCCAAAGATAATAATTACGTGTTTGTATAAATGCTTTTAGAATGGATGCTAATTACTATGTTGCATATTTTATACTGTCCTTTTGAGATCTGTCAGTTTTGATGGCTAAATTGTATAACTGTTCTCATGTTTATATTGATTTTTTATTGTAATGCTTTTATGAAATGAAATATTTCGAAATAAAGCTATACAACAGCAACAGATTTGAAACAAAAGGCATCTGAAAATAAGCATTAGTCCCACATATGTAATAAACTCCAGGAACCACAGAGTTTCTTCCTGCCAAAATATATTTATTTTGAACCTCTACTCCTTCTACACACGTACTCTGTCCTACCTTTTTGTTAAGAATAACCATGCAACATGTTAAAGCAAACGTTGTTTGAGAGATTATCCTCAGACCTTTTAGTATGCACAAGCTCCGAATAAAACTGGTGTTGGTATTTGGAACTAAACTTCTCTACTACAGGGATAGGGGTAGATTTAGTTTCAGGAGTAACTGGCTTTGCAGGTGAGCTACAACTTATTATGAAGCATATCATTAGAAAAACAGAAACTAGTGATACTATGACCACTACTGCTCTCCGCCGATTTTGGAAAAGGGTTGACATGATTTGTATTGAACCAGAAAGAAAAAATGAAAAACTCAAAACCAACACAAACCTGCAGTAAACAAGTGTCTTTGTATCTTGTGTAAGATTCTACAAACTGTTGACTTGTCCACGATGAATATAGAGTTTAGCTGCTTCAAAGTCAATCCCTATTCCTATGTCAATGTTCTTTTAAAGTGACATCCCTACTCTTTTACAGGAGCCTTTACTCTATGGTTATTTTTACAGGTTCAACACCTTTAACCAGGTCAATATTTTTGCCAGAATAATCCCTAACTTTCTCCTTTACAGATGTTGCAGAGAGCGACGACGAACTGAGGTGGTCGGAGTAGCTGCGGATACAGCTGATACAGCTTGTGCACTGCACTCGTAGCTTGAAGTGATCTCCATGGTTGATCTCCTCCTGTGAAGGGTCGCTGGTGCAGGGCCCTGAGAGCCGGTCACCGTAGAGACATACGGACAGAGAGGACAATAGAGCGGTGTGGCATACAGCATGTATTTTGATTGTGCTGAGTTTGCCTGCTTCACTTGCCTCAGTGGGGGTGCAGACATCAGTCGAGACACCGAGGCAGCCCGCATAAAGACCACATTTAGCCTTCTTCTCGATTGCCCGCCTGCTGTCTGGGGTGTGTGTGTGGGGGGGGGGGGGGGGGGGTTGGGGGGGGAAGGTAAGCTTCAGCAAGTTTTTGTCCGTAATCTTTTCCTGCCTGTGTTCTTACATCTCCTATAATTGGGCACACATTTGCATATTTCCACTCTTTCATGCTCATATGCAAGCTTATATCCCAGTTCACATCTTCTAAATATATTCACCTGTTATTGTATTGTATTGTAATTGCATTTATATAGCGCTTACTACGCTTGACGAGGCGTCAAAGCGCTTTATCGGCGAGTAGCACGCTACTCCGGGACCCATAGAAGATTAGTGTTGAATTAGTATAGTGAAACATGCAAGTACATTTTAAGTGGTGGATAGGTTAGTCAGTTATTTGGATTTGGAATGATAGCAGAAGGATAGAGGAGGACAAAGGTTTGTATTCATATAGCGCTTGTTAAGGCATGCTATTCAGGAAGCCTATAAAGGATTAGTGGTGAATTAATATGGTGAAATATGAAGCAATTTCAGTGGTGGATATTAGTCAGTTACTTGGAGTGAGAAGAATAGAAGAGGGATAAAAGGGGAAGAAAGATTTGCTTTCATACAGTACTTGTTCCCCCTGATGGGTGTCGAACTGCTTTTCTGACGAGTAGCACCTCACTCCGGAACCCATAAAGGATTAGTGTTGAAAATTAATATAGTATAAATATTAAGTAATTTGAGTAGTGGATATGTTATTCAGTTATTTGGATATTATATTAGCATAATTGAATATGGAATTTGAGAAGTGAACATGGTACTCTGTTAATTTTGATTGAAAAGGATAGTGGAGGGATAAAAGAGTGAAGGATTTTTATTTTTTTAGGTCTTAGCAGTAGGAGGAGGCTTTTGGATGAGTAAAAGGGAGTATTGGAGGGGAGGAGTCAGAGGGAAGAGTTTAGAAAGGTTTGTTTTAGGGGATCGGTATAGTAAAAAGAGGTGTCAGATGATGCAAGGAGGGGTTGAGTAGGAGAGAGTTTAGAAAGGGTTATTTGGGTGATCATAGTAGTGGTATGGGGTTTGGGATAAATTATATAGTGGCTGTAGAGGATGTATTGATAGATGTATAGGATGAGAGATAGGGTAGTGCGTTAGAAGGAGTAGTAGAAAGAAGTTTGAGATAAGTCAGAAGGTTGGGCTAGAAGATATATTGAGCGTAGTAAAGGCTGAGAAATAGTGTAGTGCTTTGGAAATGCTAAATTAGAAGAAAGTGATAAATATATAGATCCATAAGTACATTGAAAGTATATAGATACATAAAGGAGGTAAGTATATGTAGATTAAAGATATTGATAGAGGCACAGGATGAGAAATCAGGTAGTGCATTGGATATGCTTTTTCAGGAGAAAAGTAACAGACACACAGATCCAAGTACATCGAATGTACATAGATGCACAATGGAAGTATGTACACGTAGACCAAAAATGATTTTTATTTATTTATTATTCTTTTTTCTCTCAACAACATAATTATTTTACATGTTTATACAAATTAATACACAAAGATAGGTACATATCTACAGTGAAAACAAATGCTTATATATAGAGGTATATGCTGTAAATTTCTGTTTGCGTATTGTGCTTATGTGGTGGAAGAGCCAAATCTTGAGTAGTTTTCTGAAGATAAGGTGGTTGTCGGTGGACCTTATGTTGGGGAGTAAAGAGTTCCATAGTTTGGCTGCTTGAACAGAGAAGGATGTGCCACCCATGGTTTTTTTCTTGTATGGTGGGATTTTGAGGCGAGATGCTCCTTTAGAGCGGAGGTTTCTTTGTTGAATGTGTTTGGTGATTTTATTCCTGATGAAGAGTGGCCTATTCCATGTATTGCTTTGTGGGTGATACAAAGCAGCTTGAACGTGGATCTTCCGGCAACCGGTAACCAATGCAGGTCTTTCAAGGCAGGGGAGATATGATCTCGCAGTTTGATATGCAAGAGTAGTCTGGCAGCCGAGTTCTGAAGCTGTTGTAGTATTTTCATGGTCGTTAAAGGTGATCTGTGGTAGAGGCTATTGGCGTAATCGAGTTTGAGCAGAACAAGGGAGATGGTAGCTTGGACCTTGTGTGGAAATCCTAACTGAGGGAAAATTTGTTGCAGAGTTTTTATAGTAGAAACGCTTGACCTTGCTAGTTTATCCACTTGGAAATTCATCGACAGCTTGGAGTCCATGGTCATTCTGAGGTTTCTTGCTTCATTTGATACTTTAGGCAGTGATCCCAGTTCAACAGGCCATGCGGCAAGCGGGTTTTCATGTTTCCATTCGCCACATGTGAGTATTTCAGGTTTTGAGGCATTCAATTTGAGATGGTTCCAAGTCATCCACTGATCCACGGCTCTGAGACAGCTGAAAATTGGTGATTTTCCAATGTCTTTGGGGCATTCCAGTTGAAGGAGTATTTGCATGCATCTGCATAGTTATAGCACATGAGGTGAAATTTATTGATCAGTACTGGTAATGAATTCATGTAGATGTTGAAAAGCATGGACGAGATGATAGAACCTTGAGGGACCCCTGCTTTTGTGGAGTACGGTTTAGATGAGAAAGGTGGAGTATGGATAACATTAGTTCTATTTCGAAGGTAGGACGTGATCCAGTCTAGAGCAGTTCCCTCTATGCCGGCTTCATAAAGTCTTTGTTTCAGAGTTTCATGGTCAACCGTGTCAAAGGCAGCTGAGAAGTCCAAGAGAAGTAGCGCAGCAACCCCGTTGCGATCAGCTGTATTCTTTAGGTCATCCCAATTGGCAAGGAGGGCAGATTCAGTGCCTCTTCTCGGACGGAATCCTGTTTGGAAGTCTGAAAGTATGTCATTCTCTTCAATGAATTGTGACATCTGGGTGAACACTGCTCTTTCTATCAGTTTGCCTAGGGAAGGTCCATTTGTAATGGGTCTGTAGTTATCAGGGTTCAGCGGGTCCAAGTTTGTTTTCTTCAGTAAAGGGCGTATGTATGACTTTTTGAGTTCTTCTGAAAATATTCCGGTAGTTAAGGAATCGTTGATGATTCTTCTTAATGGAGTGGCAGCAGAGGTCTTTGTCTTGAGGCATTGTCTTGAAAGTTTGTGGCGGACAGGGGTCCGAAGGGCTGCCCGCAGGCCTGCTTGCTTTGACCAGGTTCATAAATTCATCGTGTGAGATGTGTTGTAGCTGTCCAACTACCACTACTGGTTTATGGTGCAAGCTGTAGTAAGCTGTTGTGAGCAGGAGGAGTGACCAGAAACACAATAGCACCTTAGTGCCATAGTGCCACAGCTCCTCGGTACTGGTGAGCATGGGTGGATGTAGTGTCTCCCAAGCTTGCCAAGGGGGACGTGCTGGTCCCACAACATTTTGATATTAACATTTGGTAACACTCAATAATAACTTCCAACCTTCGCTGTACTGTGATGCACTGTGCAGTGGGAGTCCAAGAGCCACCATGATCACTGTTATTAGCCATAATCATAGCCATATTTATCACCACTCTCAATACTCTTTGAAAACAACTGACCAGCCAGCAATCCTCCTGACTCATGACCGGGATCTGGAACAGGGACCTGTGACCAGTCAGCAGACAGTCAGCAGGTGGTCCAGATAACAGTGAAAAGTGATTGAGGATCCTTCCAGCAATGGCTTCCAGGGCCGGAGTAGTGGCAAGGACTGCTAAGATGCAGGTAAAACTTCTTAATTTATGGGAAAAATGCAAGGAAGGATAAACCCAAGTTGTCAATCGTAACTCTGTTTCAAAATCAGGGAGCGGCACCAAAAATAGAGGTGGCAAATACTGTTGGAGTCGAAGGTATGAGCAAAAATGGAAGCATAAACGGACAGAGGACAACTTGTATTACTTCTGTCAAGCAAACATTTGACAAAACTACCCGACCATGTGGTTTAATGGTCCAGGGGGAAATCTACCACCCACTGCGTCAAGGGTAGTTCATTGAGAACATTAAGTCCACTGAGGACACTGAGGGTAGTGAGGACAGTGACTGTACTCCACAAGTTGTGAGTCTCACAAAAAATGGGGATAGTTACAGGAGCAGCTATGATACCATGAAGAAGAGGTTTCCAGAAAAGGAGACTAAGACAACACTGCAATGGGAAGTCTTTGCTACAGGGTAATGCTACAACACCCATTTGAGGATTGAAAGGGTCGAAAGTGAGCTACCAAAGAAACAGCCATAGCTTTTGGAACGACTACGAGCAGATAACAGGGCAGGTTTCAGTGAAATATATTCACCTCAACAGCTTAAAACCCTGCCACCTAATACGATTTACTTGCCATCGGTACAGTCAAGTAAAATTCTTAAATCAAATTAATTGTAAAATCACACGGAGGAAGATCATACGAAGGAACAGACTCCAAAAACCTGACACTGTATTTTAAAATGACTGTGGCCTTATTGAATATATAATAATATATATATAAAAATAAAGCCTTTTCCAACCGTTCCCCTTGGGTTCCTGATTCTTCCTTTCTGGCAGAAATTACTCCCATGTTATCTGCGTTGGCCAGCTGCGCAGTACAGGACACCCGTGCCACGCTTTGGGTCCAGGGAACAACTGGCACGCCTCACGGCTAAAGACAATTTCGCAAAAACGGAATAAGCCTGGTACCCGCCCTGATAGAAAGAGGAAAGCAAGCAATAGAGGTGTTCACCTCTTTTAGGGCCATTTGCTTCTCGCACTCGAGCCCATGTTTCATTGACTCATGACATTAGTGGAAGTGGCAGTAAAGGGGACTCGAGGGAAGACTTTGTTATGCAAGTATCAGCGGATGGTGTCATCGAGCCTGTGAACTACCGGGTGCCGCAACAGATAAGTCATCCCGTCCCTCCCCGTTATTTTCACCTACCGATAGTGCTACCACATGGCATTATGGTTGCTGTAGTTTGAAGATTGGAAAAAACTGCAGCAGGTGAACTTCATCGGCAAGGGGGAGGAGCGGACCCGATGGGATTTTGGTTCATCAAGCAGTAAGACTCACTCGGAGGCATTTGGGTCTGGTGCAGGGCGGTGAAGAAGGAACATTTTCCGAAATGCATTCGCCGCCACCGGAGCGGAACCTGCAAAAATAAAGCCTTTTCCAACCGTCCCCCTTGGGTTCCTGATTCTTCCTTTCTGGCAGGAATTACTCCCATGTTATATACGTAGGCCAGCTGCGCAGTACAGGACACCCGTGCCACGCTTTGGGTCCAGGGAACAACTGGCACGCCTCACGGCTAAAGACAATTTCGCAAAAACGGAATAAGCCTGGTACTCGCCCTGATGGAAAGAGGAAAGCAAGCAATAGAGGTATTCACCTCTTTTAGGGCCATTTGCTTCTCGCACTCGAGCCCGTGTTTCATTGACTCCTGACATTAGTGGAAGTGGCAATAAAGGGGACTCGAGGGAAGACTTTGCTATGCAAGTATCAGCGGATGGTGTCATCGAGCCTGTGAACTACCGGGTGCCGCAACAGATAAGTCATCCCGTCCCTCCCCGTTATTTTCACCTACCGATAGTGCTACCACATGGCATTATGGTTGCTGTAGTTTGAAGATTGGAAAAAACTGCAGCAGGTGAACTTCATCGGCAAGGGGGAGGAGCGGACCCGATGGGATTTTGGTTCATCAAGCAGTAAGACTCACTCGGAGGCATTTGGGTCTGGTGCAGGGCGCTGAAAAAGGAACATTTTCCGAAATGCATTCGCCGCCACCGGAGTGGAACCTCAAAAATAAATCCTTTTCCAACTGTCCAACTGGCCCCCTTGGGTTCCTGATTCTTCCTTTCTGGCAGGAATTACTCATATATATATATATATATATATATATATATATATATATATATATATATATATATATATATATATATATATATATATATATACTCTTTGCAGTAATGTTACATGTCAGTATGACAGTTTTAAGTTTTTAGTCTAGTTTTATATCTATGTAATTGTATTTATATATGTATCACTTTGCAACCCTGAAGAAGTCCAATGTATTGGACAAAATGCGTTGGCTGTTCTTCCCTGCACATGCATTCTATATCCGAATACGTTTGAATAAATAAGATTTGAAAAGGCATCTCTGAAAATGAATCATACTTTTTGATTGTTTTAATGAATAAGTATTAATTAGTGCACCGGTTGGGTTCTGGACAAAAAATCCCAACTTCAGAGAAAAAAGCCCCTTAGGCATTGACTTCTGATCCATGTGGACGGACCAACTCCTAAGTATCTCTCCATCGGGTAGGCTGTCTCAGATGTCGCTGCTTCTGTTTTTATCCCACTTAGATCTATCCTCGCTACAAGACCTAGGGCTATTGAATGGTTCCCCAATTGGAAAATTAAGTCTCACTAAGCCAATACAGGACAAAAACACAGTACGTCATGTGCCATGGCTGCAATAAAACTTGATTTTGCTAACAGGGAATCCAGCCGATGGAGAGAGGCTTGCAATGTGGCGAATTACAAGCAATGGGAACCCTGTCAACAATGGCAGCATTGACCACAAGGGTAAGCTCTAAACCCTTTCTCACAGCCTTTCCACCCAGCAAAAGTAGAACTCCAACCCAACCCGAAAGAATAATAAGACAGATGGATTCATGAAGAACACAGGACGTTGGATTGCCTAAGAGTCGTAATACAAGGTACTCCGATGCAGAAGAATCAAGCCCTGCATAGAAGGGAGAAATGTGAACAGAAAAGGTAATCCTCAAAATCCTGAAACACTTACCCACTCACTAGCAAGGATAATAAATAGTAACCAGGAAGAGGCCTCTCATAAAAACTCCCACAGAAGAGACTGCAAAGAGATTAATGGGAAACCAACAAGGGCAAGTTTCCCAGGCGGATTCAAGTACGAAAGCATTAGAAGGAAACCAGACTATACATCAAGTAAACTATGTTCAAACAGTACTACAACCATCAGTTACAGCCAGTCGGCTGGGACAAAAACTTTCAGCGTATGCCGACATGTTTCTAACAAAAGACGTAAGCCAGTCTTGCAATCATACTAAGGATTCCCAAGGTCCATAGCCTAACAAGATAAATGTCATTGAAAAAACAAAAAACAAAGAGGGAGTGAAGAGGTAGCATTCATCAAGAGCTCAAGAGGTGGACACGTCCTCCTCTAAATAGTAGTTTATCAAACAAAGGGATCCACCCTTGTAGAAAAAGATGAACGAAAGAAAAATGAAAAAGTGGTGTTCCTCCAGACCTAGTATGCCTCCTAAAGAATCTTGGACAGCACACAGCTTTGTTAAAATACCCCCCACCCACCAAAAGGACACTTGGCGGCATGCTTCATCATCGGGGTCTTACCGTCTCGCTGTGGGGTGGGGCGTGCTGCAACCTAGGACTACGTGGGAGCACTAATTATATGATAATGCTGTGTGTGGTGTAGGAGTGTGAGTGGAAGGGTCAAAGAGTGAATGAAAGTGGTGTGTAGTTAAAAAATATCTGGATCTGCGGAAAAGAAGAATTTAATGTTCCTTTGAGCTGATATTATTAAAATGGGGGATGAGACGGAGATAGTAAGCTTTAATGGGCAGTACTTCCTGAGTCTACATGTTTCTAAGCCCTCTCCAGGCTTCTCATCAGGACCTAAAGGAGATCCCTTCTACACTCAAATTTTCAGAAATGAAACAGTAATGTTATAAGATAATTACTATGTGACGTGCATGACAGTCTACATCCAATGCATACTATACCCCATAGGTATTTTTGACGCTATAGCTTTTTAATTAGCCCTTTTCATGCCTCATGAGCCCCAGAAATAGAGGGAAGGAGCACCTAGAGTCAAACAATCTTCAAGGTTACCTCCTTGCCTAGGTAATTCCTCCTCGCTGCTCCGTGGGTCCGGGCTAACTAAAAAGCCATATTGTCAAAAATGATCTTATAACATTACTGTTTCATTTCTGAAAATGTGCGTGTATATCAAGATAAATGCACAGACCTGTAACTGTGCAGAAATAATATCGCTGTTAAATTAGCTAAAATAATTACTGACGTTGCTGCATAGAGGGGTGCTGGACCTGCTTACAAGGGCAGATATGCCTAAAGCCAATGATGCTTTAAATCAGGGCCAAATGCCTCCTGTCGGAACTGTGGGTACATCTGATATCGACTGCCCACTTCAACCAGTGGGGACACAGGAGGATCTAAATGAACAAAATCCTTGCAACCAAGCAAAGGTTAAAAACCAATCATCTTTCCCTCAAGTCTAATCTAATGATCATGAGAGGGGGATACAGAAGGTTGCAAGTGAAAAAAACAAATTGGCAATGATTTTGAAGGATGAACTGGTTGTTACGGATTGGCCCGATATTGACACCATTCAAAACGTAGATAAGATCACACTATAGCAAGAAGTAAATTCCATAGTTCAAGATCAAGGAATCATGACGTTGGTCAAAGACAAAAGACATTTTGCAATTTGCAACCTCCCTCCATCTACAAACATCGAAGGAATAATTACAATAAGCAACAAGGCTTATAGATGGCCGTCTGACAAAGTGGTTGATTCAACAGCCAAAATGGGAGATCTTAAGCTCGTGAGACAACATATTAGCGCAAACACCGGATGTATACTTCTAGGCACTGGAGCCTGGAATCTGATCGAATATATGTGGAAGCCATTTTCCGCTGTGAGGATTGTTCTCAAACTAAGTGCAATATGGCCGGGATGCCTATCACCCCCTCCCAACACAATCCCCAAGGATGGGAAGACGGACACAGTTCTGAACTTTTGGAAGGCGGGAGGGAGTTACCCTCCCGGCCGTATTTATTAAAATATGAAACAAAATTAAAACATTAAAATAACAGTTTCATATCATGTACAATTTTTCATTTATACATTTCACTGCAGTCACGTTTATTGGCTAACCTTAACAAATCTCTAATACAAAGGTTCTCCTAGCCGAGTCTAAACATCCTGCAAATGCATACTTTCTAAAATAAAAATTGTACATCCTAACATTACGGGCCAACGGCAAGGTCGTAACCGGTGTCAGATCCCTACTACCAGAACTCCCCCCTCACGGTGTGAGGGGCGGTCGCACAGAGGACTGTACCTCTGTGCCAACTTCCAATTTCCCTTGTCTTAGCGGGGGCCCCTTATTTAACTCGACGCCATCTTAGTGGTCGTCCGAGGACTCGTGTGAGGTGTCTAGAAGGTAGCGTGGACCCCCCTCCCACCCCACACTGTTCACCACATCCGCCGTCGCTGATATCCTGGACCCGGGAAATTCTTAGGAGGGGCATCGAGCCGCCTCCTCCCCTGGGAGGGGCCTATGACCGCCTTCCCTTCGGCGACCCCATACTTAGTTGGTGCCGCCTCCCCATGTGAGGGGCCAATGGCCGCCTCCCCCCGGGCGCTCCCATCCATAATGGGTGGCGCCCCCTCTAGGGATCTTGAAAATTACTGCTCACCGATCATGACCTTACCGCCCGACCAAAATAAATACAACGTTTTTGACCTAATGAAGAGAGCGATAAACGGTTAACTGGACATTGTCCTATTCCTCCACTTATCAACACATGCCACACATCTAATTCGACTGTGAAACCTCGCTCAACTGGATAAGAGAATTGTTATGAAGCAAATAACTTTATTGCAGTTCAAACATTGACACCTTTATTACATACTAAAATAAAACCTGGAAAAAAGATACTATCAACGCAAATCAACTTCATTGCATTTACTAACGTTGCCCTAAGGGGTTGGTGGGTGGGTCAAAATTGCTCCTTGTTCCGTCTAGGGCTCACGTGCAACGAGAGGGTGCAGCTTCCAAGCACAGGAACAAGAGGATGCTTCTCTGGATTGTTGCTCCTTTTATTCCTCTTCGGGAGGGCGTGTACCCTCCTCTGGTACGCCTACGGGGCGTGACCAACGGTGTAGGTGTCTAGGACAACCCCTTCTTGGGCGGGAAAAGGCGCGCCCCGGCTACGCCGCTTCGGGCATACCAGCCGAGACACGCCCCCCGCCCAAATGGTTTCCCGGGGGGATCCGGGCACCCCGCCATACGTTCGGGGAGACCGAGTGGTCGCCCCTTTCCATATGGCCGGGATGCCTATCACCCCCTCCCAACACAATCCCCAAGGATGGGAAGACGGACACAGTTCTGAACTTTTGGAAGGCGGGAGGGAGTTACCCTCCCGGCCGTATTTATTAAAATATGAAACAAAATTAAAGCATTAAAATAACAGTTTCATATCATGTACAATTTTTCATTTATACATTTCACTGCAGTCACGTTTATTGGCTAACCTTAACAAATCTCTAATACAAAGGTTCTCCTAGCCGAGTCTAAACATCCTGCAAATGCATACTTTCTAAAATAAAAATTGTACATCCTAACATTACGGGCCAACGGCAAGGTCGTAACCGGTGTCAGATCCCTACTACCAGAACTCCCCCCTCACGGTGTGAGGGGCGGTCGCACAGAGGACTGTACCTCTGTGCCAACTTCCAATTTCCCTTGTCTTAGCGGGGGCCCCTTATTTAACTCGACGCCATCTTAGTGGTCGTCCGAGGACTCGTGTGAGGTGTCTAGAAGGTAGCGTGGACCCCCCTCCCACCCCACACTGTTCACCACATCCGCCGTCGTGGATATCCTGGCCCCAGGAAATTCTTAGGAGGGGCATCGAGCCGCCTCCTCCCCTGGGAGGGGCCTATGACCGCCTTCCCTTCGGCGACCCCATACTTAGTGGGTGCCGCCTCCCCATGTGAGGGGCCAATGGCCGCCTCCCCCCGGGCGCTCCCATCCATAATGGGTGGCGCCCCCTCTAGGGATCTTGAAAATTACTGCTCACCGATCATGACCTTACCGCCACAGGCCGGATAGTTGACCGGCTATCCGGACCCCCCACAAACTCCTCCTAAAGGTCATGGATTTACAAACCCCTTAACCAAGCTAGGAAGTCTCCTATGAGTAAGACATTCCCCTCCCGGGACAAATGAACCCCATCTTCGAGATACATATTATCACCCCGGATACAACCATGCGGAATACAGTGCAACTGTCCTGAACGAAACAATCTAGCCAGTTTGTTATTAACTTTCTTCACTGAATGATTCAAAGCTGACACAGAGAGGGCCCCCCGCCACACCTTCCTTGGAATAATGTGTGACCATGCTATCGTGCACCCCGGAATCCTCTTTGCCAGCCAGCTAACAGTGGATAGAACCCGCTCGAGGAGTACTCTACGACCGAGCGCCACCAAGTCATTGCCCCCCAGATGCACTATGAGTATAGACGGCGGTGACCTTGTCCGCCCTAACAATTCCTCGATAAAATACTGAAAGTGGTCAATACAGAGCCCGCCCCTTCCATGGAAGGTCACCCTGTACCCGTATTCCCCAGCTGCGTGAATCATGTCACCTGCTTTGAATACGTCCGCGGCTCGCCTCACGTATGAGTGGCCAACGACCCACACCACTCTTTCCTCAGCTGGTGATCTTTGACCGCTGGTTCCCAGGTGTCGGGTCGACTGCACAGTCCGCCCCGCCTCGCAAGCTCGCGAAACTGTAAACCAAACAAAAGACAAGAAGCGTGAGTGCATGACATTAGCTTCACAACATGTGCAACCGCACATACCTTTTATAACAGTTCGAGGACCATCGTCCCAATCGTTTCACCGTTTCCACACTCCGACCCCTGGCTGTAGCTTCTGTAGCAGCCCCTATCCTGAAGGAATGGGTCCCAAAATCGCTCGGGTCCAAGCCCGCTGCCGCGATTGCCAGTGTTAACACCCGCTGGAACTGAAACTTCGTCAGTGGGGTGGCGTCGGTGTGTCTCAGCAAGCTTCCCCCCCATGCTGCCACCCTTTGCGCCAGGTATTCCTCAACACACTGTACCGGGCACATGGGTGTCCCTCGCATGCGCTGGACCACAATACTATCCCCCATCGCACTCTGGTCAGTTTTAGACCTAGCTATTGTGATTACTATTGAATCACCCTTGATCTGAACGTGTTCCCGACATAGACCTCCCCCCACATCCTTCTTATTTCTTGCCACCAGCTCGCTCACCCGCATAGCCCAATGGAATGCTAATGCGAAAGCGGCCCGGAACAGCACTGCTTCGGACTGGGAGGAACAGGTCGCGGGGAGCACTGACATCAACAGGGACAGTCTTTCTAAGCCAATCGGGCGCCTCTCGTCTACTTTATGACCTTCGAGGCGTTGCCACCCTCGTAATGCCTTCTTAACCAGAAAGGACGATGTAGGGTCCTTAACGCCGTAAGCCTGCGCCATGAATGCAATGGCGGCCCGGTGCCTATTGGCCGTCGCTGCAGATCGGCCGGCCTTGTGAAGTGCTACCAAAAATTTCAGCACATACTCCTCCTCTCCCCACTTATCCCCTCCTGCCAGACCCAAAAATGCACAATAGGAACGAAACGCTCCTTCGTACGCCTTCCTTGTCCTGGGGGCTAAGCTGGCTCCCACGAGGTCCTGTAATCCGGGGCACCGAGTGACCAGAGGGTTTCGGGAAATGGTGCCGCCACTAGATCCGCAGAAGGTAGAAAACCCCTGAAGGCCTGCATGTGGGAACGAGAGAGTGCATCAGCCGCCTGGTTCAATACACCCGGCAAATGCTTTGCCCTAAACTGCACGTTCAGTCTCATGCACAGTAGGACAATTTCTTTCAGCAATCTCAAAATCAACTTGCAGTGTGCTGCCTGGTTATTTATGCATTCAACAACGGTCATGTTATCGGACCAAAATACCACTGAGCGATCACGGAAATTGTCCGGCCATGTTTTCAGGGCCACCAAAATGGGGAACAGTTCAAGAAACCCAATGTTACCTGTTAGCCCACTGGTGTGCCACCACGTCGGCCATGTTTGCGCCGACCATCGATTACCAAAGATGGCGCCAAATCCCATGCTCCCTGCCGAGTCGGTCCACAAACCCAGCTCTTCTGAAGATGCTGGTGGTTTGCTCCATACCACTCGACCGTTGAAATCCGCCAGAAATGCCAACCATATGCGCATATCCTGGCGAACCTCTGCTGACAGTCTCGTACGGTGGTGTCCTTCTTTGAGACCGACCATGGCTTGTGCAATAGAGAGGGAAAAGGGGCGGGCCATTGGTATCACTCTGAGGGCAAAGTTAAGTTGGCCCACTGCTTGCTGCAACTGATGGAGAGTTACCTTCTCTTTGCTAATGCACAATTCTAGCGATGCCCTAAATTTCATTACCTTGTCCCTGGGCAAACGGAAGCATCCCTCCACTGAATCGAGCTCAATTCCAAGAAACTCGAGTGAAGTAGATGGCCCCACGGTTTTTCCCGGTGCCAGTGGCACGCCGAATCGTCTCATGAGATTGCAAAATTCAAACAAAGCCTGTGCACATTCCGTGTCCCCGGCTGGCCCCAAGAACAAGAAATCATCTAGATAATGCATAACCTGCGTATAGCCTGTAGCTCTGGTGAACGCCCATTGCAGAAAACAGCTGAATTTCTCAAAATAAGCACAAGAGATGGAGCACCCCATTGGCATACATCTGTCCATGTAATAGCGTCCTTGAAACACAAAACCCAACAGACGCTGATCCTGAGGATGTACCGGGAGCAACCGGAACGCTGACTCAATATCTGATTTAGCCATCAACGCTCCGTGCCCCAGGCGATTCAACATGGCGACGGCCTCATCAAAGGATGCGTACCGTACCGAACAGACTCCTGGATCGATGGCATCGTTTACCGAAAGACCCCTAGGAGCCGACAAGTTATGAATTAACCTGAATTCACCAGGGTCCTTTTTGGGGACCACTCCCAGCGGTGAACAAATGAAATTAGGAACCGGCGGGTGCCTATATGGGCCGGCGACCCGGCCCCGGGCAACTTCCTTCGCAATCTTACCTTCCACCACCATTGGGTGCTGCTGAACGGACAGTTGGTTTCTGCACAGTGAGTCCCCCCGAAAATCCCCCGCCGGGATGTGGAAACCATTCGAAAAACCGTCCCGTAACACCCCAGCGGAGACATGATCAGGGTATTCGTTTAGCCAGGGGATCATTGCCATGATATCTACGGGGGTAGGTAGTGGTACCCCTTGGCCGATATTAGACCTGTTTGGCACCTCCTCTACCCCCGGTATCCCCATTCTTGGCTCTGCACGAACTTTCCGGGTGTGAAGAATGTCCGCAACCTGCACACTCATGCCTGAATTTACATGTCCCATGTGGCCTGGTGCACTTGCCTCTGTTAAAATTCCAGCAAACTCCTTTTCTGCCCCCATTCCCACTACTCCTGGGTTGGTGATCACCTGCGGGGTTTGCTCTAAAGGGCGCCGCCGATTGATGGCGGGAAGGCGCCGCACCATACTCACCAAGCGAGGACGACTTCGTCGTGCCCGGCATCAGCTGCTTCTGCCAAGAGACGGAGTCGAGACAGTCCCACGTCAGAGACGAATCGTGCTCCTTGGCCTTACGAAAATTACTATCATACCCCCTCCATTGATCGCCCTCATATGTTTCGTAGAAATCCATTATACGTGTCTGATAACAGGCTAATTCAGTCATAATCTCTGGCTTACGTTCACCCATAATAGCAGTAAACAACCCAAAGGCCTTGGCCCAATTAGAAATCATCTCATCCACCCTGAAGCCCGCCATTTTTGCCACACACTCGGATGCAACAAATCTTTCTGAGCCTTAACGTACTCAATCTCGTGATGATCCGTCATGAGCGAAAACATATTTACATATTTATCAGCCCAAATCATCTCTTTCGTGGCCAGGGGAATATGCTGAACCACTTTCTCCCTCCTTGAGGGCAAAGACCCCCCATTTGCCATTGGCAATGGCTGCTTACCAGACTCCGTAGCTGGTCCTGCTGATTTTTCACCGCCAGCCGCTGGTTCTCCCGTGGGAATCTGTGAGGGAACAAGAGGGACATTCGCCTTCGCAGCATCTCGCGATTGCCGCAACTGCTTCATTAATAACCTAGCCTCTCTGGCCGTGTCTCCGGGCGCTGCTGCACCCTCGGTATTCCTTCCGAGCCACGCGGCTAATTGGGCGGCCAACTCAGGAGGCATTTCCTCCTCGCTGGTGGGCGTAACTACAACCGGAATCGGCTGACCTGCATCCGGGATCGGTACAGGTACCGGGGCTTCGACTGGACTAACTGGGCTTACCGGGGGTGACTCGGGAACTGGGGACTCCCCCCCCCCGCCGCCCTATTCCTGGCCCTTTTACCTCTCCCTGCAGGAACTACTCCCAGCAATGCTGGTCCGATAACCTTCTTCGGCCTGCCCGTATTATCCATTGCCGCCATTTTCTTTTTCATGTTCGCCATGTCCTTCACCAACATGCGGAGCATCTGCTCCATCCCAGCCTTCTTTCCGACCTTCCTGCCAGGCATCGTTGTCAGAGACTTGACCCTTGCTGCTTAGCTGCTCGACGAGGTCCTGGCTCCAGAGGTCCACAGATACCGGGAGAGAAGGATCCTGGAAGAGAAACACAAAAATTACAAGTTCAAAATTGCTCCTTGTTCCGTCTAGGGCTCACGTGCAACGAGAGGGTGCAGCTTCCAAGCACAGGAACAAGAGGATGCTTCTCTGGATTGTTGCTCCTTTGATTCCTCTTCGGGAGAGCGTGTACCCTCCTCTGGTACGCCTACGGGGCGTGACCAACGGTGTAGGTGTCTAGGACAACCCCTTCTTGGGCGGGAAAAGGTGCGCCCCGGCTACGCCGCTTCGGGCATACCAGCCAAGACACGCCCCCCACCCAAAATGGTTTCCCGGGGGGATCCGGGCACCCCGCCATGCGTTCGGGGGGACCGAGTGGTCGCCCCTTTCCAGGATGGCAGTTTGTAAAGCAGCTACTAAAACATCAGAGGATCCAGGCGAGGGGAAAAAGAGCGCCTACTCCCTCACACGCAGCAGAAATAGACTAATATCAGAGAATGTAACAACTGAGCGATTCAAACACCTGTTGGACTGGATGTTTCACCGCTACAAAACAAATCCTAACAACCACAATATATTACCTGCTGGGTTTGCAGAAGGAGTATAATATTAAATCATGTAGAAAACTACAGATTTTAACATCTGTTTGACCAGTGGTTGAAGTGGGAGAAAAAAAAAGTTGGGGCTCTCTGGGCAGAGAATCAGAGGGCGGGAATAAGCCAAGGAATGGATCAATGGGCGGAGTCAGAGATGTGGCCAAAATACGCAAACATCCCAATTTTTCGTATTTGTTTGGCATTTCACTGCCCAGTTTAATTCAACCAATGGATACACATGATTATTTAAGGTTTAATATAGGTTATTGACATTAAAAAACATTCACAAAGTGGAATATGCTTCTAATCACAGAATGTTCCAAATATGATTAAATGTGGAAGCACAAGTCATTTGTCTCTGAGCCATGGCGTTTCTGTCATCAGGACTTCTCCCTTTTTCCACAAGAGCAGTTCAAACATGAATGGAAAAATATACTAGTTTGCAAATATTTTCTATATAATTATGGCTCTGCAATATTTGCCACATTATACAAGAGCTGCTGCATAATCTGACCATTTTAACTAATAAATTGTTTGTAACTCAAACGTATCAAAAGGTAAATAAAAAATGTGACTTGTGTTGCTGCGGATCAGAGGGTCCATTGCAAAGGATGACTGATCACCTTTCTCACTGCTGCATTTGTATGTTACACTGGTAAAATCTTTCCAGAGACTGTTAGCATGTGTACACATTTCAAAATCATAAAATATCAGAAAACATACTGCATTACACTGCACTTTTTTTTAATGCAAAATTTAGTCAACACTGCAGCATAATTTTGTCCCCATTGCTGCATAATTAATTCCAGTTGACCCACAGCAGACAGCACATGTCAAAAGTGCTTGTGAATGAAGCAGACAGACTGTGAAGTAAACAAACGTAGTTTGGTGTGTGTGCAAAGCCTGCTTTGCCAAACCCTGGTGAGTTGCAGCTACTACTGCTGAAACAAGGCCAATGGAGGTACCTATGGGTGAGGCAGACTGGTCTCAAGGGCAGGGCTGGCCTTAGCACTGATGGCGCCCTGAATATTAATGTTTGTTAGTGCCCCCATTGACCACCTTCGCCATGGATTCCCTCACTACCACCCTTTAACATTGCCCCTCAAGTCTCCATAACCACACTCTCTCTCAGATGTATTTAATTTGATTTACAGTGCCACTCATACCAGTGTAGGGTGTCAGAGCACTTTACATCACACACATTACACAGAGACAATCAATATGAGTGTTAATCACTGTATAGGAAATGTTACATAATACTAAGGACTACAAGGTGCAGGAGTCACATGACAATCATACTAGTAGGCGGTATAGTTTAATAGTGATTGGTCTGGAGAAACACAAACTCAGAATTTAAAACGTATTACCATGGTTGGGGATTCTCTTTAATAATCAGAATTGATTTCTCTCCAAAAGAACACTCTTTGCAAACTTAGGATAATCAAAGTTAATAGCTCACTAATCTATGTTAGGATTTTAACTTATAAAGTAGCAAAAGGATCTCTCTGACAAAAGCAGTAACCCACTGACCTATTTACATTATGTGCACTTTGTGATCTGCATGATACATGGTCTTTGCATCAGGTACATTAACTCTCAGTGCTACCTTTCCAAGAGTCAAAACTTCCACTAGACAAAACTACGATCTCTCTCTAGGAAGAACATTAATCACCAGAGTCATCATGCTATTTTTATTTTAGCCGAATATTGCTGGAGGCCAGGAAGGAGGCAGCAAGCCTTTTTAAAACCTTAATATACTTGCAATCATGATGCCCCCACTCAAAATCAGCGGCTGGTGTGGTCACACCGGTCGCAACACACTAGAGCTGGCCCGTCTCAAGGGTCCTGTGACCTCAGTGACAGAATCACTTTTGCTCTAGGGTGTGCTGCTTCATAGGCCTGCTTGGAAGACTGGAGGGGAACTTCAGTATGGACTTGCCACACTAGGGCCCACCTGCTGGTGCTAAGGCACCAGGGCTTGCTGGTGCTAAGGCACCAGGGCTTCTAAGTCCTTGCGGGCCTTCTAAGTTCCAGCATGGGATTGTGCTCTCTCAGGAGAGTGGTCTGGTGGACTGTTTATGAATGCTGAATCTGGTTCCCCAGTTACAAATTCACCACCTCTGGCCATAGTGTCACATCCTCTCCCCCACTAAACACCATACTGCCCCACTGAGAGACTCACACCACCTTCAACTACAACCCAAGTGTGCCCCACTATAAACACCTAGATGTGGCTCAATTTTAGTTACGCACTAGACAAGATCAATATGCTGCCTACAAAAAAAAGTAACAAAATCCTGGAAAAAGCAAACACTCATAGGGAATGCAAAATTTAGCAAACCATGTGAAATGTAAGCAAGAACAACATGGTTACCTTAACGCTTTTACACTCACTATTCAGAAATCAGTGAGTGCTTTTGCCTGAAATGTTAAGGAGATGACTACAGGGCCCTGAAAGTACTCATTTTAATGTCCATTGCTTATATCCTTACAAAACATAAGCAGTATGGTTTAAAAAGACCACATCCTTGAACACAGAGCTGCAGTACACATTTTATTTTCCAATCCACACACTACAGTACCCCCAGGATTAGTGCACTAGTTCCAAGCCAGAGAAAACCAAAGACAAGAAAGCAAAAGAAGGCTTTACTGGCAAACTCTGTAAACGTGGTGCTAACGTGTTTGGGTGTGAATAAAATCAATCTGCCTACTTTGCTACTACTCTTACTTTATTTAGGTATTTATTCATTTTTCATATTTTCAACCTTTTATTCTTGATGCTGTCAGAAAAATACGGCATTTCCAGGAAAAGTGTTTTTCTTTTTGGATCCATTTCACAGGGGAGCAAATAAACGAAAGGAGAGGAAAGAGAGTGAGAACCGCTTCTTGAAGTTAGTTTTCGTTAAGAGAAGTAAGAGAGGAACTGCAAGACAGAAAGAGAGGGCAGAAGGAAAGGGGGGGGGGCAGCTGAAGCGGCAGAGCAGAAGTGGACACTGTCCTTGTCCTCTCTGGGCAAGAAGGAAAAGACAGAGTCCTGGTACTTTTCCGCCACCCCACCCGTCCTCAAACTCCAGGAATGCCGAGCTTTATCTATATGTTTCTTGTTATGGACAGAAGGGTCCCGGACTTGAAGGAACAATTTTTATACAATACAGGGATTTTATATAAGTAGAGGAAAATGAAAGGAAAAACAAATCAAAGATGCAATGTTTTTATTCACAAAGCATCTGTATCAACCTTTTCATGGCTATACGATATGTATCCAAGATACATTTTTATACTTTATCAAATTATTTGTGCCCACATATGAAAAGGGGAGGGAAGTGCTGTGAGGGAAATCAGTGAAAAAAGTGGAATTAGGACACAGTAATCATTTATATACACCATTGGTCAATATTCATATATACATTCCTGAGATGGTCCCCCTAGATCGGAGCCACACGGAAAAATATGCAAATGTCACTGTATTATTACACAAAACCAAAACTCCTAAATAGCTGTGCAAATCCTGATTGGCGATAGGAGTTGGTAAGGGTGGTGGGAATAGTCAACGTTTCGACCTGAAGAAGTTGTAGGGTTGGTCACCCTTACAAAGCGGGTCTTCATCAGGACTGGGGGGTGGTGGGCTAGCCTCCTAGGGTAAAAAAGAATAGGGAAAACTAATCAGACTTACGGGTCTACAAGGAATCCCGAAAATGCCATAGCGGGGATACCCGCTTGGCAGAGTCATTAAAATACATACACTGTGCGAGGAATAAAATTCATGATGTTTCATTTCATTAACTGCATTCGATTAGTTCAGAGACTGGTTAGGTGGCGCACAGGCATTTACCTTAAGGAAGGAGGAGCAAGTGGGCTGGCATCTGTTGTAATCCAAACAGCCTCGTACTTTATCTAAAGGTGCGAAAGGACTATAATTAAGGTGAATACTCTTACCGTATACACGGAAAGTTTAAAAACACAACAACGTGATACATTGCATTCTCAGTGATTTACCTCTCGTTCCAGGAATCTAAGTCCAAACTGGTTTGGAGTGACCGTATCTAAGATAGAGGAGGGGGAGGACTAATGATTAAAAAATCAAATTTTGCCCAATTTCTATACGAAGAGGAGCTGCGAGTCACCCGATGTTGGCTTACCTATTCAGATTGTTTTCTCGGCATTAGCGAGGTCTCAAGGCAGTCAATGCACGCATCTCCCGTAACCAGGAAGTAAAACAGGGATGGGGTGTGGTTACGTTTATATCGAGTGCGGTGGAAATTGAAGAAAGACTCGCTGAAAGGTTGCTAGGTAACCTTGGACACATTCTGTCTCGCCCTGAAGCCGGGGGCTGTTTGAGCAAAATAATTCTACCCAAGGTCGGGTTACAGGATCATGGTTGTGTGTGTATAAATATTACATGTCAATCAATGGTTGCTCAGTAACTAAGGACACATTAAATATCGGCCGGAAGAAGGGGCTGTTGGAGCGATGTGAACCCGTATAAGCATATATCTTGCCGAAGTGGAGTTACAAGACCATTTATGCGTATGTGTGAATATTATTATTGCGGATCGATCAAGATTATTATTCAAAGTTGAATCAGTCGAATGGACGCAAGTGTGTGTACCTACCAAACATGGTGGTAAAACACACGAAATACAATTGGTCAATCAAGCCCAAGTGGGTGTACCTAACAAACACGTTGGTAAAAACCACGGCCACAAGATTGATAATATTCATATTAAACAAATTATGCCAGACTGAACAATGAGATAGTTAAAAAGGTTGTTTAAAAACCATGTTGAAGAGCAAACAGAGATGGTTAATTAAAAAAACCAGAGATGGTGAATTCAAGATAACGTGCATGTACCTACCCAACATGGTGGTAAAACACATGGCTTTATTTTCATATAGTGATCGTATTGGCAAGAGCCATAGGATAGTAAATAGGAAAGGTTTACAGAATAGCCAGTTGTGCAAAGCTACTCTCAGACTCTTTTAGGCCATTTTGTACAGAATCGAAAAAATCTATCCATTTGAGTTCTCTGACATTGAGGATAGGGGCTATGTTTCCTCCTCTGGGGAACAAGTTTCACTTGTTCGAGTACAATCCACTTAAGGGTTTCTGGAAGATGGTTTTCTTTTATACAGTGTTCAACTATAATTACTTTGCACCTGACGCGACTGCAATGTTGTAGAAAACGCATTTTGACACGTTGTTGCGTTTGACCGACATAAATTAAGTCACATTATTATTATTACTATTATTATTATTTATTTTTGTAAAGCGCGATAGTCACCCGGAGGTATCCCAGCGCTGAAGAACCCTGAATTCACCAGGTCAACGGAGCAAGAGACTGAGAAGGACAAGGGAAGAAAGAGGGAACTGAAGCAGAAAAGAGGGGAGGGGGTGTACAGGATTAGGGAAAAAGATGAGTTTTTAACAGTTTCCTGAAGCGCAGGTATTGAGGTTCAAGACGTAGGTTACGGGGAAGTGCGTTCCAAAGGCGGGAGGCTTGAACCGAGAAACGTCTTCCTCCTGCTCGGGTTTTTCTGAATCTAGGGATGTTAGTAAAGTTTTCTGCATTGGAGCGGAGGGACCTAGAGTTCCTATAGGGAGTGACCAATTTACTGAGAACAGGAGGGCCTTGGTTCTGCAGCGTTTTGTGAACGAGACATAGGGCTTTAAATTTGACTCTCTCCCTTATGGGGAGCCAATGGAGGGCAGACTATACAGTACACCACATCTGTAGTGTTGCAGTTGGTATGTGATTTTAATTTTATGCGGTGATGTTTGAAAAGGTATTCCTTTGTTTGAATAGTGGACGGACACGCCTTACAGTTGCCACATTTGAAGTGGCCCACAATGGGTGGAAGGTTCCAGAGTGAAGTGATGGTGGGTGTAGATGTACTGTCCAAGAATCAACAAACTACATGGTGGCGAATGTTTTTGGCCTTCTTAAAAGAATGCAAGTGTAAGCTATTGCTGCCAAGGTCTTCCGAAATCATTGTCCAGTGTTTGTTTACAGCTTTTCTAATTGCATGGCTCTTAGTTGAAAAAGTGGTTACGCATATTAATGTTGATCTTCATTTTTGGTCCGTTCATTTGGTTGTAACAAAGTCTCTCGGGGATTAAACCACGTTCTCTTCCTGGCCTTCTTGGTCAGACTGTCGGGATTGCAAGCGGCGCAAGAACAGTCGTGCGCCACTAACCTGATGAAGCTGGCCAGCAGGAACGATGGGATGAAAGTCCCCTCGACTTGTCTAAACACCACACCCAGTGGTGACATGTGAATCACCTCCTGAGTGAGTATTGCGAGAAGCCGGGAAGTGAGAAGGTGTAGGAGAGCCGGAGTTTGGGATGCTGCCTTCTGGGTCTGGGTGATCCGCGAGAACTCGGTTGAGGGATGTACTGCAGCGTGGAGAGACAAAGGACAGGTATGAGTACCTTGTCTCTTTAAGGTCACTTCCCTCCCCTGGCCCCGAGTAATGACACTTACCAGAGATAAAACTCTCTCGTCTTAAAATGAAAACAGGCGGTTCCTCAATCCGAGATAACCGGATAGGTGAAGAGAAAGTTATCGTCACTTTCTCCAATGGCGTATTTCCCAATGAGGCTCTTCTACCCTCGTTCCAGAAAAGTATATTTTCTTTGTAGTCTCTTGTTCTCAATAACTCTTGGGAACAATCTTGTTGTCACAGGGTACAATAACAATGAACTCAAGTAAGAACTCTGTCTTACGGAACTTGGGAACTTCTGGGGAATAAATGAAATCAGAACGCGTAATACGCGGGATACTTGAAAGAAAGAAAAATACTTGGAAAGAAGAACGATCCCGTTCTTCTTTTGGTATACTTGCGACTTGTCGGAAGTTTTCTCCACTCCTCTGACCTCGCAGGCTTTTCTTCGGCGTCGACTTGAGTGTCTGACCTCGCAGGCTTTTCTTCAGCGTCGACTTGAGTGTCTGACCTCGCAGGCTTTTCTTCGGCGTAGACTTGGATCCGTTGACCACGCAGGCTTTTCCTCGGCGTAGGCTTGAGTGTTCTCTGATCACGCAGGCTCTTCGTCAGCGCTGGGTTTCTCGGGTATACATCCGGAGGGGACAACACCATCCGCCAATACCTAAACCACCATAACAATTGTCAAGCGCTGACCTGCTGCAGAGGAGGAGCTTATATAGGCTCAGCCTTCTTTCCTGCTCTCCAGAGCCGCTTTGCCTTCTGGGACATGTAGTCCGTTTGGAGAGATCGCGCTATTCTACCTTTTCTTCTTCTTCTTGCCGTGGTGGCGAGAGCGATCGTGACAGAACCCCCTCTCGAGGACAGCCGTCCCGGCGGTCGGCCCGGTTTACCAGGGAAACGCTCGTGAAATTCAGCAACCAGATCCGGGCAATGCAGATGGTCCACCGGTTCCCATGTTCTGTCTTCGGGCCCGTACCCTTTCCAATCGACCAGATACTGGACCCTGCCACGTACCATACGAGAGTCCAGAACCCGTTGCACCTCATATTCCTCCTGGCCTTCCACCTCCAGAGCTGGGGGACGCTCCGGCAATCGCATACTCAATGGACAGGGCCGGAGGAGGGACACATGGAACACCGGATGGATCGACCAAGAAACCGGCAGGGACAGTTTCATGGCCACAGGATTCACAACCTCACAGATACCATACGGTCCGACAAACTTAGGCTTAAGTTTATTTACCCCTTTCAGATGAATGTTACGTGTGGAAAGCCACACCTTGTCCCCCACCTTATACGCTGGCTCCTCGGACCTCCTCCGGTCCGCAAACAGTTTATGAGCCGCTTGTGCCGTCTCCAAACAGTTCCGAGCATCGATGAGGATGGCCCTTAAATGAGCATGATGTTCATGTATGGAGGGAACCAAAGATTCCGCAGGCCAGTCGAACGGAAGCATGTTCGGATGGAAACCGTAAAGGCAGAAGAAGGGAGAACACCCCAAGGTGGTATGAACAGCATTGTTATATGCGAACTCCGCCAACCACAAAAGTGTGGTCCAATCCGTGGCATTCTGCATGGTAAAACAGCGGAGGTATTGCTCCAGTGTCTGATTCAGACGTTCGGTTTTACCATCTGTCTGGGGATGGTAGCTAGACGATAATCTTGCATCAATTTGGGGGCGCTAGAGGGCGCGCTTTCGGAATGGCTGCCTAGACTTGCAGCTCCCGCTCCTTGGTAATTGATCCTTCCTAGATCCTGCGCCACGGGGTGCTGTATCACCCCCAAAAGACCGGATTCCACATCCAGGCATCGCGCTCCACACTCGTTTCAAGTTTTGGGCCTCTGCGAGCTCTGGGGCCGGAGCTACGGGCTGCTGAAATCTGCCCGACATTCGCTTCGGAGCTGCGGAGAGCGGATGCCCGGCCGCTGCAGTCACGCGACCCTGGGGACTGCCACAAAGTTTCCAGGCCGCATCAAGACTCTGCATTCGGGATCCTCCTGGGACGGCATGCGGGGGCGACCGCGCAGGTAGGCGACTACTGGAGACTTCGCCTTGGGTCCCCCCCCCCCTCCCCCAGCCTCCGCTGACTCTCCTTGCTGGCGCTGAGGGGGGGCCGCTCCTCGCACGGCGGGTGGAGCTGCGACCCCTCCGGACTGCTGTGCCTGCCTCCCGCATTGCCGCTGATCCCGGCCTGTGCGGCGCGGACCGCTGGACCTGCTGACCGGGGGTCGGGGCCGGCCCCCCTGCACTGTATACCGCCGTCACGTCCCGCCTCACTCACCTGCGGACAACTACATCGCGACGGGTGCCGGCGGTGCTGTCAGCTATGCAGACGCTGCGTGGCTGCTCCCCTGTCCAGCGCCATCCTGTGGGACATAATACCCTGCTGTTAACTGCCGCTGTCTGCCCTTCTTATCTGGACCCTGCTGCCCGCTATTGCTACCGGTGCCCTGGCCTATCCCCCAGCCGGCTCTGTGCTGCGAGTGCCCACTACTGCGACCACGTGCCTCTGGCTGGGCATTCACCTACGATCTCTTAGCGCTTGGAGGCTGCATAGCGCTTTTCCCTGACGGCGCTCTACTGCTGTATATTGAGGCATACCGTGCTTGTGATTCTCCTACCTACTGCGGGCTGCATCTTCCCTGCGGGGCCTGACCTCGCGCTGAATTGCTCTGCCATCCTTCATCTTGGCCCATAACTCGCCTCCAGACGCTGCCATGGGGCGGCCCGAGACTCGCCAGCCCAAGCTGAGTTTCGATAGCGCTCGTAAAGGCGCCACATCGACACAGATGAACCCGGGGCCTAGCGCGCTTTCTCCGCAGCCTACCCCGCCTCCGACCCCTGCTGTGGACCTTACCAACCTGATACAAGAGATGCGTCAGGGCTTCGCCACCGTTGTGGAGAAGGTGGATGGGGTCACGACTCGACTAGACGCCTTAGTCCACAAGGTTGACCGCCATGAGGAGCGCATTACGACCGCGGAGCAGCGGATATCCGACAACGCTGATGTCACTACGACCCATACGACGCAGCTGGCCAGAATGGACAATCTACTCCACGTTATAGCGGCAAAGAATGAGGACTTAGAAGCACGCAGCCGCCGGAACAACATACGCATTACGAATGTGCCGGAGTCCACAGCCACGGGTAGGATGGAACTATACGTGGAGAAATTGCTTAGAGGCTCAATCGGAGAGGAGGCCTTCTCGCCTCAGTTCATTGTGGAGAGGGCCCACCGCTCCCTGGCGCCTGTGCCCCAGCCTGGTTTGCCACCAAGGCCTATAATTGCTCGTCTCCTGAACTACCGCGATCGTGATACTGCCCTCAGAGCTGCTCGGACTCAAAGGTCACTGCAGTACGACGGAATTACTTTTTCCATCTACCCCGACTTCACACCGATGGTTCAGGACGAACGGCGCAAGTTCCTTCCAGTGAAGATAAAACTGCGGGAGGCCCAAATAGACTATGCCCTCTTGTATCCTGCAAAGCTCCGAGTTACCCATCAGGGCAAGCAACGCTTTTTTACCAACCCGCAAACAGCTAAGGACTTCCTGAAGACGATACGTAGGGCACGCAGGGACGAACATGTATCTGCAGACGAACAGGAGAATGCTGACCTACCTCCAGTGCACCACGATGACTAACTATCCCTACATGCTTTGAGTTGCATATGATCCGCGCCGACCTGCCTGCAAGCAGCAGCTCGGACTTTAGCAGCTGGGGTGATACGAGAGCGATGGACCTGTATGGACCCTGCACCCCAGTGGTAAAGTACACCAAGGACCACTTTCTCGGCCCTAGTCTCCACCGAGGGCGGTACAGTTCTGGAGCTACGGACCGGATAGTGGCAGTGCGCGCTCTATGATGTACCCCTATCGGGTGTTCCCCATTGCCTTGTTGCGATTTTTGCTGTTTGTGTTGCTACAGTTGGGAGGGAGGGGGAGGGGGAGGGGGGGGCTGCGCGGGGGGGTCCATGGCTACTGGCATGATTGGGATGCTGGGGTGGGTGGGGGGGATGGGTTTCAAGAGGCTAACGTTGCTTAGACTGTGTATATATTTGCTAACCTGGTGTATGTCTTGGTACTGGAGGGGTGGATATGGATTCATAATGTGGCCCCCTCGGGCGCTATCACTTCTACTGTTGCTATGTCCATGGCTGCTTTGAATGCAAATGCGCGACTGACATGCTTATCATGGAATGTCCGAGGATTGAACAATGCTAAAAAATGCAGAAATGTTATTGCCTACCTGGATAGACATCATGTGCAGGTTGCCATGCTGCAGGAGACGCATCTGCCTGTGCGAGGCGGTGCCTCTTTTGCGTCGAAGTGGGCTGGTGCCCGTGTTTTTTCCTCCTACTCGACTTATGCAAGGGGTGTGGCGGTGCTCATTGCCCGCGGAGTGCCTTTTCATCGCTTTGGAGAGGCGGTGGACAGAGAGGGCCGTTATGCTTTGTTGTGGGGTAGGGTGGGCCATGACGTCTATTTATTTGTATCGATGTATGCACCGAATGTTGATTCACCTGCCTTTTTTTCCACATTGTGGGGTAAGATTGTGGCTGTTGGGGCGCGACACATTATCTGGGGTGGTGATTTCAACTTGGCGCTGGCGCCCCCCCTAGACAGAGCAGATGGTGTTAGCTCCTACAAGCCCAAGGCCAGGGAGGCATTGGAGGGAGTCGTAGAGGAGGGTGGACTATTAGATGCCTGGAGACACCTACATCCCCTTGGACGGGAGGGTACACACTTCACATCTCACACCGGGACATGGGCGCGCTTAGATTACTTTCTGGTTAACAGGGAAATTGCTATAGAGTTGTTGGGGGTGGACCATTTGCCTAGAACCTATTCTGATCACAGCCCTGTGACGTTGCAGTTCCGTACTCCTGGGTGGGACAATCCGCGGCCGCAGTGGAGACTGCGTCCCGATGTGCTTCTCGACAACCTATTTCGCACTGAGCTGGGTGAGGAGATAGAGGATTTCTTTCCTAGGAATAAGGGCTCGGTGGAGTCAGTTGAGCACATATGGGAGGCTTTCAAGGTCACTATCAGGGGGTTCTGCATCTCAAAAAGCCACGGGGTACTGCGTGATATCCTACACACCATCACCACACTGGAAAGGGACCTGCGGGATCTGGAACTCCGCATGACGTTAGACACTGACCCACGCCTGCACGCCACCTTTAGAGAGACACTGTCCAAATATGAGGAGGAGGCGGCCAGAGAGGCGAAGTATCGGGCTAAGCACTGGGTAGCCCGGAAATACTGTGAGGGGGATAGGCCTGGAAAAGTGCTTGCTGCGATCACACGACCATCACGGGTACAAAACACTATACTAGAGCTTACCGATGAGTCCGGTGCCCCCATCAGAGAATCGGATGCGATACTCTCCACCTTCACGACACATTACTCTTCACTTTATACTTCCACGGCAGAGGTAAACGCGCCATACGCTGCGTACCTCAATGACGTGGCGCTGTGCTGGCTCAGCGATGGGGACAGGGAGTTTCTTGCATCACCTTTTGAACTAGACGAGGTTCGCGAGGCCATCATGTCCCTCAAAAATGGTAAGGCACCGGGGCTCGATGGCATACCAGCCGAGTTCTACAAAGCCTATATCGACATTATGGCGCCCGTGCTCCACGAGGTCTTTACCGAGTCCCTCGCTGATGGGATACTTCCCTGCTCTATGCGTGAGGTAGTAATCACCTCCCTTTTGAAGCCAGATAAAGATCCCTCCTCCTGTGACTCTTACCGTCCACTTTCCCTCCTAAACTGCGATGTTAAGATCCTCGCCAAGATTCTGACCACACGACTCTCGCTGCCAATGTCCAGACTTGTTCTGCCTGATCAATCTGGCTTCGTTGCGGGCAGATCCACATCCCATAATCTTCGCACCCTCTTCTCCCTGCTCCGCACGGTCCACCCTGACGTCCCAGTGGCGGCTGTGTTCTTGGACGCCACCAAGGCGTTCGACTCTATCGAGTGGCCCTACCTCTTCTCGGTCCTGGCTAGCATGGGATTCCCTAAAATGTTCCTAGCCTGGGTTCGCCTCTTATACACGGACCCCACGGCGAGGGTACTAATTAATGGACGGTTGTCGCAACCTATCACACTCACGAGAGGCACCCGTCAGGGATGCCCGCTCTCTCCCCTGTTATTTGCCATTGCGGTCGAACCGCTCGCCTGTCGCTTACGTCAATTACACCGAGCGGGATCGGTACAATGCCTGCAGCGGCAAATTGATGTATCCCTCTATGCGGATGACATCACACTGTACGTCAAATATCCTGAAATGCATCTCAATCCCCTGCTTCGGGAGTTCATCCTTTTCGGGGGGGTGTCAGGTGTTCACATCAATTGGGCCAAGTCGCAATTTTTTCCTCTTACAGATCGGTGCACGCCTTCCCTCTTGATTATCCGTTGGTATGGTGCCGCGATGATCTTCGTTATTTGGGAATCCGTATTTCTCGTGATAAGGACGAGACGCTACGATCCAATTATGGAGTAGCCATAACCAAGTTGACTGCCTCCGTCGATAGATGGATCACACTGCCACTCTCCATGGCTGGGAGAGCTTCACTCATAAAAATGGTGATATTGCCCCGCTTTCTGTATCTTTTTCTTAATATCCCCTACTACCCTGGTGCTTTTTTCTTCAAGACGCTCCGTACGGAGCTGCGCAGGCTTTTCTGGGGTGGCAACTCTCCCCGCTTAAAGTGGTCGACACTGACCCTTCCCTACGACCAGGGAGGATTCGATGTCCCCGATTTTGAAACATACTATCAGTGCGTGCAGGCGCATTTTGCCTACCACTGGATGGCTCCTACTCCCTTCATGCCGCATATAGCGGTGGAAGACTGGATTGTGCACCCACTCCCGCTCAACGGCCTGCTACACTGTCCTGAGACATCCATCACCACATCGAATACCTCGGTTTCCTGCACATTAGATGCATGGCGCCGTATCGCTAGGCGACTGTTATGCCCGCTGCCCTACTCCCCCAGACTACCGCTCACCTACCATCCACAACTTTCCTTGTTATCAGAACTGGGATTCCGTCAAATCTGTGATAAACTACTTGTCACCTGCTGGGGTGATCTGTTTCACGAGAATCATTTCAAGTCCGCTGACCTATTTTTTAAAACGCATGAACATACTCCCCTTGAACTCTTTTACTATATTCGGCTACGTGCGGGGATGCGTGACATCCTGCCCGACTACCCTGATGAGCCTGAGATCCTGCCACCGCTGCACTTCCTCTTGGGATCGCAAGACGGGACCCACTTGGTCTCTGGGTTCTACCGCCAGATCCGCGGTGCTGCCCCAGAGCAGGTCTCCGCTGCCCGGCTACACTGGTCCGCTGAACTTGCCATCGATATCTCAGATGACCAGTGGAAACACTGCTGTACACTGACTTCCCGCATTTCTGTCAGCTGCAGATTGAAAATTATTCATTACAAGTTCCTTCAGAGGATATATTACACGCCGGTCCGGAAGTATAGATTCGGGTTGGCTGATAATGATCGTTGTGAGCGTTGTCGCGCCGACCATGCTGATTTTCTTCACCTGGCATGGGCTTGCCCCCAGATTGCTCGCTACTGGCGACAGGTGATGGAGGCCATTGCGGAGATGGTGGGGGAGGAGATCCCTGCGGACCCTCTGATAGCCATCCTCGGATACACGATGCAATTGCCTAGAGATTGCAGAAAATTCGTTGACACAGCTTTGCTCTTGGCCAAGCGTCGTGTTGCGTGCCGCTGGAGCAGGGGAAGGGCGCCCAAGTTCAAGGACTGGCTTACAGATTTGACATATTGCCAGGATCAGCATGCCACCTTTGCTGAGCTGCTGCCTCTCTCGTGTCGGCCCAGGGATATTTGGGATCCTCTGGTGCACTACCTGCTCAGGCGCTCAAACGATGACACGCAATCGGGCGACTTACCTGTCACTCCTCAGCACCCTGAGCTCTCTCCCAGAACTTAACCTATAGCTCCTGATGTGGCTTTCAGCCCTCCCTCTCCATGTGTGCCCTCCTACCCCCACGGACTCCCTGGCGATGTGGGCTGCCCTGCCCCGATCGTCCTGCCCCCTCCTCTTCTCTGAGGATCTACACCCTCTCTCGCAATCACGACACGTTTTCACACCTCTGGCGGGCGACATCCCGGGACACCCTGCGCTTTCCTAAGTTGGAACTCTACTGACCTCTACAGCACTGGGATGGAAGTTCTGGACACAAAGTCCCCCACACGCCTCTACCTGCCCGGACTGCCACAGTACACCACTATCACTCATCACTACTACATGGTCATGCACTGCCTCTTTGTTGTTACCTCGTTGGGATGTTTTGGTTCCTGTTCTGCAAACTACAAAAAAAAAAAAGTGAGAATCTTCTCTCGCTCAAAAAAATCTGTTCGACTGCAGCTCATCCTTACTTGTCCTACATCACCGGATGCGGAACCAGCGTCATATATGTCTGTAATGTGCCGCTGGGCCCCCGGGATGCCGGCTTCTAGGCTGTGTATTGTTCATCTTCTCCTGCTGCCGGCCTCCGGGTTGTAGGCGACCCAAGCTGTGTACCATACTCTGTTTACCCCAATAAAGTAGATTGGAACCCCAAAAAAATAAAAAAAATAAAATAATCTTCCATCAATTTGCAAGATGGCACAGAGAGCCTTCCATAAATGCGACGTAAATTGCGTTCCGCGATCAGTTATCAGCACACTGGGCAATCCATGCGCTCGCACAATGTGTTGGAGGAATACCTTCGCTAACTCCACAGACGAAGGTAGACCCGGTATAGAAATAAAGTGACCCATTTTTGTGAGATGGTCTACTACCACCAGGATAACAGTCTGATTGACGCAGGGAGGCACCTCTACAATAAAATCCATGGATAAGGTATGCCAAGGTTTAGGTGGAATGGGCAAAGGATGGAGTAAGCCTGATGGTTTAGAATGGACGGATTTGCCCTGGGCACAAATCGCACAGGTCTTTACGTATTCTTTTACATCAGCTCAAACATCCTTCCACCAAAAGGAACGTTCCACATTGGCTGTGGTCTTGTAGATGCCCATGTGTCCGCTTAATACAGAATCATGCGCCCATTTCAATAACTGTTGTTGCAACGTCATCTGGGGTATATACAACGCATGGAAATGGTATGCTAGGTCGTTTTCCATATGTCGGTGTTCCGGCTCCTCCTGTATCCAAGAGGCAATATCAAGATCGGCGAGGGCCACTTTTACATCGTCCAGAAAGTCCTCGGACGTGACCAGGGCAAGCGAGTTAATGGAACAGTCTGCTTCTTGAAGGATATATGGAGGTTCCTCAGGTTCCACCGTTTCTTCTTCTCCTAGACGGGATAAGGCGTCCGCTTTCCCATTGCGTGACCCAGGCCTGTATTTGATTATGAAATCATAGTCGGAAAAAAACAAAGTCCATCTAAGCTGTCTCGAAGTCAAAGCTTTAGCCGTTTTGAGGAACAACAGGTTTCAATGATCCGTGATGATCTCAACAGTGTGTAAAGCACCTAGGAGATAATGTCGCCACTCTTCACAAGCCCTTTTTATGGCAAGGAGTTCTTTATCCATGATGGTGTAGTTTATCTCACAGGGTGTAAGTTTCCTTGAATAGTAGGCCACTGGGTGCAACTGCCCCGTGTTAGGATGTCTTCGGGACAAGATTCCTCCGAGGGCGTATTGGGAGGCGTCAGTCTCGAGGATATACGGCAGTTGAGGATCCGGATGTCTGAGAATCGGTGCCTGGGTGAACCTGTCTTTAAGAAGTTGAAAGGACTGTTCTGCTTCTGTTCCCCATACAAACAGTACGTTTTTTCGAAGGAGGGATGTGATGGGGTGGATGGTTTTCGAAAAGTCCCGAATAAAGCGCCGATAATAGTTGGCAAAGCCAAGAAAACTTTGCACAGCCTTAACATTCTGTGGAGTATTCCAGTTAAGGATCACCTCAACTTTGCTCATATCCATCCAGAACTCTTGGGTGTCTATAATGTACCCCAAGAAGGCTACTTCCTGTACATGGAAAAGGCACTTCTCCAACTTAGCGTACAACGAATTTTGTTGTAGCTTCCGCAAGACTGTCTTTACATGGACGATATGCTCGGACATTGTTGTTGAATAAATCAAAATATCGTCGATGTAGACCACACAGTATGATTCCAGACATCCTCTCAGCACCTCGTCCATGAAGAATTGGAAGGCTGCGGGGGCATTGCAGAGACCAAAGGGCATTACCCGGTATTCGAATAAACCGAATTTGGTCCTGAAAGCTGTCTTCCACTCGTCCCCTTTTTGCACTCGTACAAGGTGGTAGGCCCCCCGAAGATCGAGCTTTGTGAAATATCGTGCTCCCTTCAATTGATCCATCAAGACCGGAATCAGGGGAAGAGGATAGCGGTTTTTTATTGTTACCTTGTTAATAGCACAGTAATCTATGCAGGGTCTTAGCTCATCACAGTCCTTCTTTGCAATAAAAAACATCGGCGATGACGCAGGGGAGGTTGAGTGTCTGATAAACCCGGATGCTAGGTTATCCTCAATATATGTTTTTAAGTATTGGGTTTCTTTTTCCGTCAAAGCATATACCCTGCTGTAGGGGATGTCCGCCCCCGGTACCAGGTCGACACGACAGTCATAGACCCTATGGGGTGGTAACTGGGCTGCTTGTTGTTTGTCAAACAAGGCTTTATACTCTTGGTATTCAACGGGAAGCACCGTGGCACAACAGAACTTCTCAAAGGTGCAGGCGTTCGCCAAATAGGTGGCAGGTGAGGGTGTCGTGAGTGAAGGCAGAAGCTCATGATTCTTACAATGTTCTTTACAATAGGGAGAGGTCATATTGACCGTACGGGATGACCAACTCACAAAAGGATCGTGCAGTGTAAGCCATGGCATACCTAGGATGAGTCGAAACTGCGGGGCATCAATCAGGTCAAATTGGATATGTTCTTGATGGTCCTCCCCAAACTCCATCAATAGTGAAAGGGTATTATAAACCACCGGACCTGATGAAAGGGTGGTGCCGTCCACTGCTTTTACTGTTTCGGGTCCCGGCTTCTTTTCGCACAGGATGCCCATTCTTAACGCAAAATCTTGGTCGATGTAATTACCGGTGGCCCCAGATTCAAGGAGGGCATCAATCGGTAGTTTGTTTTGAGAGGAAATCCAGAGAGACACACTTACGTTCATGTGGGCCACTGCAGGGTGAAGGGTGTTAGCAAGAACGGGGGAGATCATGGAAAGCTGGCATCTCAAGTCAGAGACCTCCGTCTGATTTGAGATCTTCAGTTTTCCGACGGTTCTGCGTTCTTCATAGTAGCTTGGACTCGGGGAAGGGTAGAGCGTCCGGGAACGTAATTCCGGGCTCGACATTCCTTAATAAAATGTCCTCCTTTCCCACAATAAAGGCAAAGTTTTAAACGTCTTCTTTTATCCTTTTCTTCGGGAGTAAGGGGGCCTCTGATCCCTCCGATCTGCATGGGTTCAGACTCTTCTGACACCTTAGTTTTCTCCTCTCCTCCGGTTCTGGGTCGAGTAAGAGGATAGTAGAATCGATTGTCTCCTCTGGGTCTTTCTCCTTTTCGTTCTAGCAGACGGTGATCTAACTGGACGGTTAGATCGATAAGTTCTGATACCGTTGTCGGTAATTGCACCACTTGGGCCAACACATCTTTTAATTCGCCTCTTAAACCCTGATAAAAGAGGGAAATCCTTTTTTCCACCGGCCAATCCGTTTCCACTAACAGGCGATTGAAGGTGGTAATGTATGACAACAGATCTTGTGAACCCTGTCTTAGTGTCATAATTTCCCGGTCAAGGGTTAACATTTGAGATTTTCTGTCGAATAGTTTTCTCAACTCGAGACAAAAATCAGAAAAGTTATGTAACACAGGGTCGTTACGTTCCAACAAGGGTATGGTCCAAATTGACGCATTCCCTCCCATGTAGGACATCATAAATGCCGTTTTAGCCGCTTCCTCCTGGAAGACTGCGGGCTTACACAAGAAATGAAGACGGCACTGATTTAGAAATGTTTCGAACTTACGAGGATCCCCGTAAAACCTCTCCGGTGGAGCAAGAGGTATCCCCGTGTTCTGGATTATTTGAACGGTCGGTATGGTGTCCGTGGTTGCAGCGGGAGTAGACAAGGGCAAAAAATAACCCCCGGTCCGGGATGACGAAGGTGGGGGTAACGTGGCTGTTTTGAGTATGGGTCTCACCACTGGTTCCTTAAGTGCCAAGTCAGACAACTCTTTGCGCATCTGTGTAACTTCCTGGTATAAAGATTGGTTCTCGGCACGAGAGGTAAGGACCTCCTGTCGGTGTTCTGAGAAACTTTCCAGCAGGGAAGCGAGAGTAGCATCGACTTCCATCGTCCGGGCTGGTGAGTATTCTTGGGCTTGACAATCTGTCGGGATTGCAAGCGGCGCAAGAACAGTCGCGCGCCACTAACCTGATGAAGCTGGCCAGCAGGAACGATGGGATGAAAGTCCCCTCGACTTGTCTAAACACCACACCCAGTGGTGACGTGTGAATCACCTTCTGAGTGAGTATTGCGAGAAGCCGGGAGGTGAGAAGGTGTAGGAGAGCCGGAGTTTGGGATGCTGCCTTCTGGGTCTGGGTGATCCGCGAGAACTCGGTTGAGGGACGTACTGCAGCGTGGAGAGACAAAGGACAGGTAGTACCTTGTCTCTTTAAGGTCACTTCCCTCCCCTGGCCCCGAGTAATGACACTTACCAGAGATAAAACTCTCTCGTCTTAAAATGAAAACATGCGGTTCCTCAATCCGAGATAACCGGATAGGTGAAGAGAAAGTTATCGTCACTTTCTCCAATGGCGTATTTCCCAATGAGGCTCTTCTACCCTCAGATACAGAAAAGTATATTTTCTTTGTAGTCTCTTGTTCTCAATAACTCTTGGGAACAATCTTGTTGTCACAGGGTACAATAACAATGAACTCAAGTAAGAACTCTGTCTTACGGAACTTGGGAACTTCTGGGGAATAAATGAAATCAGAACGCGTAATACGCTGGATACTTGAAAGAAAGAAAAATACTTGGAAAGAAGAACGATCCCGTTCTTCTTTTGGTATACTTGCGACTTGTCGGAAGTTTTCTCCACTCCTCTGACCTCGCAGGCTTTTCTTCGGCGAGTGTCTGACCTCGCAGGCTTTTCTTCGGCGTCGACTTGAGTGTCTGACCTCGCAGGCTTTTCTTCGGCGTAGACTTGGATCCGTTGACCACGCAGGCTTTTCCTCGGCGTAGGCTTGAGTGTTCTCTGATCACGCAGGCTCTTCGTCTGCGCTGGGTTTCTCGGGTATACATCCGGCGGGGACAACACCATCCGCCAATACCTAAACCACCATAACAATTGTCAAGCGCTGACCTGCTGCAGAGGAGGAGCTTATATAGGCTCAGCCTTCTTTCCTGCTCTCCAGAGCCGCTTTGCCTTCTGGGACATGTAGTCCGTTTGGAGAGATCGCGCTATTCTAACTTTTCTTCTTCTTCTCGCCGTGGTGGCGAGAGCGATCGCGACACAGACGCTTGGGATACCCACGTTCAATGAGGCGGTCCATAAGGTTCTCTGACTGCTCCATGTAATCCTACTTCTTGCTGCAATTGCGGCGAATCCTTAAAAATTGTCCGAAGGGCAGGTTGTTCCTAAGACCCCTCGGGTGGTGACTGGAGTACTGGAATAATGAGTTCCGTTCTGCCGGTTTCCTAAAAAGGGTCGTATGCAATACTTCATCCTCAGCAATGATGGAGGGATCCAGAACGTCTATTTTGGTCTTGTCAAATTGGATGGTGAATTGAATATCCTGGGATTTATTGTTGAGCCAAGTAAAAAAAAAAATATTTTCAGTTTCTGTGCCAGCCCAAACAAGGAGGATATCATCAATATACCGCATCCATAATTGTATATTCGACCTGAATGGATTGGAGTCGTTGAGAATGAAGGTATTTTCAAATGTGTCCTTAGTTACTGAGCAACCATTGATTGACCTGTAATATTTATACACACACAACCATGATCCTGTAACCCGACCTTGGGTAGAATTATTTCGCTCAAAAAGCCCCCGGCTTCAGGGTGAGACAGAATGTGTCCAAGGTTACCTAGCAACCTTTCAGCGAGTCTTTCTTCAATGTCCACCGCACTCGATATAAACCAAACCACGCCCCCTCCCTGTTTTACTTCCTGGTTACGGGAGATGCGTGCATTGACTGCCTTGAGACCTCGCTAATGCCGAGAAAACAATCTGAATAGGTAAGCCAACATCGGGTGACTCGCAGATCCTCTTCGTGTAGAAATTGGGCAAAATTTGATTTTTTAATCATTAGTCCTCCCCCCTCCTCTCTCATAGATACGGACACTCCAAACCAGTTTGGACTTAGATTCCTGGAACGAGAGGTAAATCACTGAGAATGCAATGTATCACGTTGTTGTGTTTTTAAACTTTCCGTGTATACGGTAACAGTTTTCACCTTAATTATAGTCCTTTCGCGCCTTTAGATAAAGTACGAGGCTGTTTGGATTACAACAGATGCCAGCCCACTTGCTTCTCCTTCCTTAAGGTAAATGCCTGTTCGCCACCTAACCAGTCTCTAAACTAATCGAATGCAGTTAATGAACTGAAACATCATGAATTTTAGTCCTCGCACAGTGTATGTATTTTAATGACTCTGCCAAGCTGTATCCCCGCTATGGCATTTTCGGGATTCCTTGTAAACCCGTAAGTCTGATTAGTTTCCCCTATTCTTTTTTACCCTAGGAGGCTAGCCCACCGCCCCCCAGTCCTGATGAAGACCCGCTTTGTAAGGGCGACCAAACCTACAACTTCTTCGGGTCGAAACGTTGACTATTCCCACCACCCTTACCAACTCCTATCGCCAATCAGGATTTGCACAGCTATTTAGGAGTTTTGGTTTTGTGTAATAATACAGTGACATTTGCATATTTTTCCGTGTGGCTCCGATCTCAGGAATGTATATATGAATATTAACCAATGGTGTATATAAATGATTACTGTGTCCTAATTCCACTTTTTTTCACTGATTTCCCTCACAGCACTTCCCTCCCATTTTCATATGTGGGCTCAAATAATTTGATAAAATATAAAAATGTATCTTGGACACATATCGTATAACCATGAAAAGGTTGATACAGGTGCTTTGTGAATAAAAACATTGCATCTTTGATTTGTTTTTCCTTTCATTTTCCTCTACTTATATAAAATCCCTGTATTGTATATAAATTGTTCCTTCAAGCCCGGGACCCTTCTGTCTATAACACTTGTATACCCAGGTCCCAGTGACTTTGTCTGGGTTCAACCCTGTTCTTTGCAGCGAGCTTTATCTATAGGCCAAGTCGATTACTTGCGTCCTGGGAGCATTTTTAAAATAAAAAAGTAGGGGAACGGAATCTTTGGAATGAAAGAAGTAGGGGCACGCCGTGCCCCGCCGATCCCGCCCACTTCGACCACTGTGTATGACTGAAGGTTTCTCCTCAGCGAGTTACGTTTGCCAACAATCACGCCAGGCATTGTGCAAATAAAAGGAATCTAGATGGAAACCCCTGCCCTGACTTAGGGGGCCAAAATGAGCAGTACGCAGTGATGAGGAAACCTCTGGATGCAAAAAGGATGAAACATCCAAAAATGAATAACCCAGAAAAACTCAGATTAACTAGCTAAGCACCAGGGGGCGCCTAAGAAGGAATCCCCTGGGTGGAAAGCAAACAAGTTGGTCATTTCCTGGAATGTGGCCGGCATGCTTTGGAAGGCTACAGATGCCGATTTTGTGAAGTTCCTAACCACCTATGATATTATAATTCTTCAAGAAACATGATCAGCAACTCCATTGATACTCCCCGGTTAGGTCAGCCACTCAAAATGCGCAACTGCACTACCAAAACAAGAAACAGTGGTGCCTTGCAAATGGCATGCGAGACGGATATATGTGTGGTATCAAAAGAAGGGGAAAATCTACATGACAACCTTCAAATTTGCGATTTCAAACTATTTGACAACTCCACACTGAGAATAATTAACTTGTTCGCATCAAATAGAAAGGTGCAAAGTTTCCAAAATCTTCCACATACCAACAATGATGTGCTGCAACTTACCTGGCATAATAAACATTATCTATAGCGTCTTCAACTGCAAGATAGCTACAAGGGAGAACAATCACAGAAAAGCACCTCTGTTGCCTTAACATAACAAGCATTGGCAAATCCAATAAGTTTCTTCTATGTGAGAGCAATTGGCTTTGCCAATGTCTTTTGCCATGTTGTATAGCAGCATGGCTAAAAGTTAGTGGTGTGGTATACAGTGGAGGGGCATGGAGTGACAGAGTAAATTGGCATACATTAGATTGGTATAGCATGGGGTGGCAACGAGTGGAGTGGCGTAGAGTAGACTGGAGTGGCATGACAGCCGAAGTTTATTTAATGCATCTTTAATCTACATATACTTCCTTCCTTCATGCATCTATATATCTTCCATGTACTTATGGATCTATATATTTATTCCTTTTCTTCTAATTCAGCATATCCAATGCACTTCCCTATTTCTCACCCCTATACCTCTCTTTATATATCCTCTAGGTCAACTCTCTGACTCGTCTCAAACCTCTTTCTACTACCTTTTCCAATGCACTACCCTATTTCTCACCCTATAACGCTATCAATTTATCCTATACCTCTGTGCTTTCATTCATCCAAAACCCCAAACCACTACTATGATCTCTAAAATTACCCTTTCTAGACTCTTCCCTACTCTACCCCTCCTTGCATCATCTCATACCTCTTTTACTATTTCGATGCCCCAAAACAAGACGTTCTAAACCCTTCCCTCTAACTCTTCCCCCTCCGCATCCCTTTTACTCATCCCAAGCGCCCTCCAACTGCTATGACTCCCAAAACAAAAAAATGTCTAACTCCTTTCCTCTTCTATCCCTCCATTATCCTTTTCAATCCAAATAACAGACTAACATGTCCACCTGTCAAATTAATTTCATATTTCACTATACCAATTCACCACTAATCCTTTATGGGTTCTGGAGTAGCGTGCTACCCACCAAAACAGCGCTTCAACACCTCATCATCAGGGGTAGCAAGCACTAAGTAAATGCAAAGCTTTTTCCCTCTTCTATCCCTCCATTATCCTTTTCAATCCAAATAACAGACTAACATGTCCACCTCTCAAATTATTTTCATATTTCACTATACTAATTCACCACTAATCCTTTATGGGTTCCAGAGTAGCGTGATACTCGCCGATAAAGCACTTTGACGCCTCGTCAGGGGTAGTAAGCGCTATATAAATGCAATTACAATACAATACAGTACAACAGGTGAATGGGGAGTTAATGAAGAAACAGTAAGTCGGTGGAAATCAGCACTGGGATTACGTCCGTAAGCCATGATGTCCGAACAACGGATGCAAGTGGCAGGCGTCTGATGCGATTTTGTGCAGGTGAGGGCCTTGTATCAGCTCGGAACTCCTACGAGAAGGATCATTAAAATATACCATCTTGTAATGGTCGACAGGCTCAAACTGTAATTGAGTGCATCTTCTTTTTTTATAACCAACTTTATTGCAAGTTTTGCTTTAAAAACATTCCTTATGACATACAAGAAAATGTGCACATAGTCATACAGGTGGACTTGGCATCTTTATGGCAGAGTAAAACAATTGCTTACATTGACATTCCATAGAAGGAGTACCATTTTCCCCCATACCCGTTCATGCTTATGGGGGCACACGCGTGCAATACAAATAGGCTTCTCCTGTTCCGCACACCAATCTACCCCCTGGCACCAACACCAGATCGGGGGGGATGACCATTGTCTCCATGTACAAGCCGCCTCTCATGGCAACCAAGCAGGCCATCCCAAGAAAAATTAGTTCTGCTGTGGGTCCCCTAGTTCTTCCACCAACCCCAGCAGCACATACGGGAGGTGTAGTTCAGAGGGCATCCAAGAACCGCTGAGAGCTCCTGGACCACCCCATTCCAGAAGGGGTGAATTGGTGATCTCCTTTCATATGCACACAATCCAAATAAATTATCTTCACACGGCTTATCCCTCCCCACGGCGCTTGAATTGCATATCCCCCAGGTTGTTGACATGCGATGTGCACTTCTGGCAGCGGACTTTTTCCACATAGCATGGGACTGTCTGGCGCAAGCTTCCCTCCATTCGTTGTCAAGTTCCCCCATCCATGATAGCCTCTTCTGTCTCAGTCGTATGAGGCCGTCAGTGGAATGGATAACTAAGGAACGGTAAATCAAGGAAATTGATCCTTTCCCAGGGTGTCCCAAAAAGATCTTAGCTTCAAGAGGGCTATATTGAGGAAGTGGGGTGTCTGGAAGATATGCAAATGCAAGGCATATTGCAGCCGAAGGAAGGTAACAAAATGTGAGATGGCCAATGTATATCGGTCCATCAAATCCTGAAAAGACATTAGATTCTCCCTCTTGTAAACGTCCCCTAAATAAGAAATATGAATTCGGTCCCATGGAGCAAAGCCTTCCAGAGTAGAAAGTTGATGGAGCTATGTGCCCCGCCACAGAGTAGTCATCTCAGTCAGACAGCTTTCCCAGTGGGGAAGGCAGAGGGCTGTCCTCCAGCAGCCAAGTGACTCTTACGTGCACAAAGGTAATGTCAGGGATAGATGAGCTCTGTAAAGGAGGACAACAAGACCATCAAGACCCACAAGAGGAAGCTCCAGGTGGTGGGCCAGAGTGTCCCAACACCCAGTGAACCCCTCATTAATCGAGGCTAGGTGTGCTGCCAAATAGTAAAGATATATATCAGACATTCCGAGGTCACCATCAAAGGGGGATCTGCGCGCTGATTTGAAAGCCACTATGTGCCTACCACCCGTCAATACAAAGTTTGTAAACTTAGAAGCCAGGGAGGGGAACCATTTGTTAGCAATGGATAGGGATAATTTCCCAAGATGTACAAATAGCGGGAGAGATATACCATCAAGCCTCGTTCAAGAGCCTAAGCAAGCCTCAAGAGCCCAAGCCAGGTCAGGGAGGTGGGAGATATGAAGGCCCAAGTACTTAAAGGAATTGCGCCAGGTAGGAATGTCCGGACACCAGAGTCGACCCCGCATGCCTTATCACCTCCACCAAACCAGATTTGCCAGCATTGATCTGAAGACCTGATCCATCACCATACAGACAAAGGATTTCAAGGCATCGGAGTCCAGATCTCTGAGGGTTCCTAAGAAACAGCAGGATGTCATCCGCATATAACGCTATGCGGTCTTCACCGGGCATTGCTTTATATAAGATGCATCAGGGGCTCTATCGCAAGAGCCAATAACAAGGTAGAAAGCAGGCAGCCCTGGCGCATATCCTGCCGAACGAGAAAGGGAGCGGACAAGACATAGTTCACACTGACCTGAGCGGTCGGATTACAGTTAAGAAGGCGGACCATTTGACAGAATGTGACTCCCAAACCCGCCCACAACCGAACAACATCCAAGAAGTCCAAAGAAACCATGTCAAAGGCCTTAGAGAAATCTATGAGCAGAAGGGCCACTGTACCATCCAACTCCTGTATCCGAGAGAGAGAGACGCTATCTGGATGAACAAGGTAAGGAAGAGCTTGAGTCAGGCAGGTCGCAAGTGCCTACGCATAGATCTTAATGTCAGCATTACTAAGGTAAATGGGGCTGTAGGACGAACACCAATCCCTGGAGATGCCCTCCTTTGGGATGACCAAAATAGTGGTGCAGTCTAATTCTGGAGGGAAGGAGCCCTGTTGTATCACAGTTGTGAAACAATTTAGCAAATGTGGGTCAAAATAATAACAGAATTGCATATAGTATTCAATGGGGTATCCATCCTGGCCCGCTGTTTTCCCGGACTGCAACGCCGTTATAGCAGAATTAATTTAATCTACACTGAGTGTCTGATCTATCTGATCTAGCTCCCAGGATAAGGAGTTGGGATCAATGGTTTTGGAGTGTCACGTAGTATTGGGTTCACTATTTCCGATGAAGGCATAGAATGTTGGGTATATAATGAGTGGTAAAAGTCCGCAAAGGTGCGAGCAATATCGTGTAGACCCTTCTGGAGGCAGTCAGAGGAGTCCTGGAACGCAGGCATCACCCTATCAGAAATGCCCCAGGTTGACAACCAATGCAATAATTTGCCAAATTTATCACCAGATTCATATACTCTCTGGGTAGCATTGTTTTGCCATGTCCAGGGAGACCTGCTTCAGCTCAGCATGCACCACAGCAGCATAGATCGACCTCCAATCGCATCATCTGACCCTCAAGTCAGTCATATGCGCCTTTTAGCATGCCTCACAACTACCGTCAGAGCCAGTTTTAAGACCCATCATGGATGGTTTGCTTGATGCCCGCAGCATATTTTCTGTTGACACCGAACCCACATTACGCCAGAACAAGGCCTGTAACCCTTCCTCTACAAATGCAACCCATTGAGGGGCCCGCAAGTGGCAGGCACCGAATCTCCAGGTGGGACGGAGCGTGTTGGATCGAGTGCCCCTTCCATCATGAGGGTCGCATGGTCAGATATGCCACATGAAAGAATTTGTATTGATTGGACAGAAAGGCGATCTGCCGCTGGCAGCCATAGGAGGTGTATGTGTGATTACATATCATGAGCCGCCGACTGATATGTATAGGCAAGCATGACAGGTTGCCAGGAATGCCACACATTGCACAGACTCAGTGAATCACCTAGGTGGACAGACGTGCAGAGAGGATTCAGTGGCCTGGGTAGGCGGCCGTTGAGGCATCGAGTTCGGATTCAGGAACCAAATTAAAGTTCCCGAAGGGAGTGTAAAAATAAATAAGAGCCGTTGTTTGAGTCCTCGAACAATGTTGATGCTACAAGCTGTCCAGTTGGCCGGCGTGATGCCCTCCCCTTTACCCCCCTCTGTCCTCTTTGCTGCACTCTGAGACCTTTTTCTTCCTTGTTTTCGCTCTTTGCTTATTCCAACTGTCCTCTCTGATCTGCTGTCATCTTTGCTGCTATTCTATTGAAGTTTAGACCTCCTTTGTCTTCTAGTTCTAACTTTTTTGGTTTAATGGTTACATTTGGTCTATGGGACCGGGTCATCTTAGGCGGTGACTACACGGCGTCCGTAGGATAACTATAACACGGCCGGCCCTGATTGGTTGTAGGCAAAGCGCTGTGTACAAAAATATTGAATACGAACACTGCCAATGTTACCTCATTTTTTATGCCATAACGCGGCCGGCCCTGAATGGGTTGTAGGCTTAACGCTGTGTACCAGTCACCCTATCGCTACTCCCTGTTCCGGGGGTGAAATAAAAAAAGATTTGACAGAAAAATAAAAAAGAGCAAGGACTGAAGAGTGGATTGCAACAGGAGTGGAGGACATAGCATGAAACAAAGTTGTAGTGCCTGGCTGCAAAGCGACCTTCAACTCCCACATATCACCCCTGGGGATCTTTGTGAATCTTCGTGACCGACACAGAGAACTATTTATGCAACAACATGGCTAACCCCCTGGAGCCCCTCACAAACCATATCGTACCAAAGCGGCCAAGGAAGGCATATCGCGAGCCGAACAGGTGAGTTTCCTGTAAGAGAACGACTGCCAGCTAGTATCTCTTAACATAGTGCAGCACTGCAGAGCGTTTAATTTGATCCGGGAGACCACTGGTGTTCCAGGAGAGGACCATTAGATTAGGGGTAGGCACAACCATGAACATGTATTTGACTTAAATTAAGCACAGTCAAATAACATACAGGTAAAACCCTGAAGGTAGTTGCCACAGTGAAACCACACTTCTACCAGGAAGCATCTGTTGTCCACAAACATACTACAGCAGTAACATAGAAAACCAGGAGGAATATCTGTGGCATTTAAGCACCCAATGAAAAGGAGAAGATTTCTGAAAGCATGCAACAGTTTAAAGAAAATAGTGATCAGTGAGGCAAGGTGGCTGATCCAAGTCTAGGGCAGCAGGAGCATCAATGATGAGCAAAGAGCAGACAAATGTACATCCCATCTAACAGAGGGGTAAAGTCAGTTTTCCCATGTGCTCCCTGCCGTGTCCATCAATAACCACAGTACAGTGAGACCATAAATCGTTAGAGTCACAGTATCAGTTCATTAAGGTGGTGAGGTGAGTCGAGAAGGAGAGCCTGGAATGTCGTCAAAGTTTTGAAAGATCAACGGAGTACCTGCCAGATTCTCATCCGGTTGCCACCAGTGGAATGCCCTCCTCTGGTGCCAGACCTCGCGATGTGGCCATATCCCGCCATCCAGCTCTGGATATTCTGGAGCGAGAGCGACCTTCTTTCCCTTGTCAATGAGGAATCGTCCAAGCGCCTCCCTGGGGTCACCAGTCTGCTGCCTTTCAGGGGAAGTTCACCGCAGCAGATGCTGCTCTGTGGCCCACTCCCAGCCCTGCTCCTGGGTATTAAAAAAAGAGGTTAGTAGACTGAAAAATAACCTCCAGGTGGGCGGGGAAGAGAAACTTAGAACTAAAGGTTGAGGGCACAGAGCTTTTGCTTGTGATGTGTGATGTGAGTTGACATTTATAAAGCGCACTACCACTCCAAGGAGCATCTTGGCGCTGTGACTTCCCTAAGCCAGCAGATGACAGAGCTAGACTGTCCTTGCCATAGGAGAAAATCATATCAGTGCTTTACATCCTGTGTCTGACAGGGTATAGATCTACGTTTTCAGCAGTTTTCTGAACCTTTGCTCAGTAGTGACCTCACGGAGATGGTGAGGCATATTGTTCCATGCTTTTGCGCCAATCACTGCTAGGGATTTACCTCCCTTTGTCACCAACCTAAATTTGGAGACGATGAGCAGGTTTGCTGTGGATGACCTGAGTACATGAGATGGACGATATTGCTTGAAGTATTTACGCAGGTACACCGGGCCTTGGTGATGAAAGACCCTGTATGTGATGGTCAGGAACTTAAACAGAATACGCTTGTGTATTGGAAGCAAATGCAAGGCATCCAATGCATCGGAGGTTGAAGATTTTCTTGGCCATCTGAGTATCAGTCTGGCGGCCGCATGTTGGACCATCTGCAGTTTGTGCAGGGCAGATTTATTAGACCCTGCATACAAGCTATTACAGTAATCCAGCCTGGATGTTATCAACGCAACTGCGACCTTCCGTCTGGCACTCAGAGGGAGAAGGTCAAAGAATTTTCTAAGGCCTTTGATGATATTGAAGCATGTACCGGCCACTTCCCTGGCTTGCTGTTTAAAGGATAGGGTATCCTCAAATTTGATCCCTAGATTTCGTACTACGTTTATAGTATTAGGTGGGACCTCTGCTTCCTTTGGCCACCATAACTGAGGAGAAAAGTGGTTGTTAAGTCCAAATGGCAGGATTTCTGTTTAGGTGATTGTTAGTCATCCACGTGAACGTCGTCGATAGACATTCATTCAGAGTCTGTTCAGCCTTGGTCAAGTCCTTATCGAGGACAAGTACCAGCTGTGTGTCGTCGGCGTAGGCAATTGTGCTAATGCCGAAAGATGAGATCAGTTTGATCAGGGGGACCATATAGAGATTGAAAATTGTGAGGCTCAAACTTGACCCCTTGCGATACCCTGACTTCAACACTTTCTCCTCTGAGCAAAATTGTCCCAACATAATGACCTGGTGCCTATGAGTCAAGAAATTTCTGAGCCATTCTTGCACGGTGCCTGCTATGACCGCATTAGCCAGGCGATGTAAAAGGATAGCAAGGGACACCGTATCAAATGCTGCAGAAAGATCTAATAGGATCAGGACAGCCTTCTTGCCCTGATCCAATGCAGCTCGAATCGTCTCAGTTGTGGACAGTAATGCCGACTCCGTTGAGTGCTGGGCCCTGAAGCCTGCTTGATTGGGGTGAAGAATATCATTCTCTTCTAGAAATGACATGAGCTGTTTATTCACACAAGATTCCGTCAGCTTACAAAGAGCTGGGAGAAGCGAAATGGGGCGCAGGTTGGTTAGGATCGTAGCATTGTGTTGTGTTGCGTTGCTTCACCTCCTTAAAAGAGTGGCGACGTTACTGTACCACCTTGGTATAATCAGGAAAAAGGAGAACTTCAAAGTGTGAGTGTCGGAGTTCTGGCTGGGTGCGGGCCTCACTCAGGATAGTGTCTTGGTCCCTAAAGTTGAGTAACCGCAGAATCATAGGTCAGGGGGGGCCTGTTGGAGGCTTCCGTGCCAACGAACGATGCACCCTCTTGATGACAAACAGTTCTGAGAGCCTGCCCCTAGGGACCCAGGCCCGGAAACACTCCTACAGCGTCTCAGCAGGGCCCGCTGGCTCCAAGGACTCAGGAAGACCTATGAACTGGTGTTTATTACACCTTGAGCGATTCTCTTCATCCTCCTATCTCTCGAAGTAAGGGTCGCTACTGAGGCAGACAGTTTGCCATTTAAGCTTAGCAACCTCATCCTCTATTGTGGAGATCCACGTTTTAGCTTTGGTCATTCTGCCATGTTTCGCAAGACTTTCAACATCAGGGAAACGTCCACTCGGAGGCTGTTGACTTTGGATTCCACAGCATCTCTATATTCCTGGATAGCCTTAAGAATTACTCCTAGATAAGCTGCACAGAGTTAGCCTCCGGGGCCTCCGAATTCTATTTGGCATTTGATGGGGGGCCGTATATTGGTCCATTTTGGTCTGAGCAGGTGTTGGTGGTGGGATTTTCCCATGCCTCATCATCACGGTGACAGGCAGCCTGACCATGCACAGAGGAAAAGCCCTGTGGGAATAGACCTGCCTGCCACTCAGGCAGTATGAGCAGCCAGCCCACTGCAAATGTCGGACACCTCAGAGGTTGAACCCTCCTGTTGCAGCTGCCGCAGGTCTCACTGGGTCTGTGCGTGGTGAGTCACAAAACCAGAGGAGGCCAAAGGGATGCGGGGGTGCCCGCAGAGCACGCAGGAGAAGAACGGTCAAGCAGAAGGTGTAAGCAGGTGTATTAATTGATGAGGCCCAATGGGTGTGGAAATCCCAGCTCGTTGATGCAGTCTGTGAGTAACCAAGCAGTCCACCAGCATATAAGGCCTAGGAGATGTCCAAAAAGTGCAGCAGCCCTTAGCGAGAAAGCCAGCCACAAGCCCATGCAAGAGACAGCTGCAGAGAGTAGCAAAGTGGTGGGTAGGAGCAGTCCCCCCCGGGGTGATCCACAGAAGAGATCACACAGCAGTAGGCCCAGCCCTCAGGGATCCAGACCCAACCCCCCCACTGCCAACATAGAGCGGGTGCCACACAGCAGACACATGCTCAACAGCTCAGACAGGGGCCTGAAGGTTCCGCAGAGCCTGAGCATCCCCCCCGAGGGCAGCAGGGCTAGCCAGACAAAGTACAAATGGGCCTCAGCTCAGAATCCAACAGAGCACACTGCAAGTAGAGCAGGACACACCCATCCATCGCGGCAAGCAGCATGCCTGCATCCCTCAGGCCGTCAGTAAGATAGGGATCAGGTTCTCTACTAGGCAACCCATCCACCGCTACGCTGAGCCCCAGGCAACCAACTCGGGACCACCGCCACCCACAGTCTAGCCACACACCACCGGTGCTCCACTGGAAGAAGGCCAGTGTGGCATAGTCGTTAGGCACCGAGTTGCCCGCCCTCGGCTGCCACGCATTCATAGCAAGACCTCATAGGAGGGAAGGCGGAGGTCTCTCCCTCGCGCTGCATCAGGATCGGAGTAGGTAGCTCAATTCGTCCCCAAGCCCGGGGCAGGCAGCAGGCAGTAGGTCCGGATGGACAGAAAACAGCAGCAGGGCTCACTGCCTCGCAATCACTTTCTGGCCAGCCGAGCAGGGCCCAGGTGAGGCAGCCGGTCCAGGAGCAGAGCATCTCCAATGCCCCCAAATGGGCCAAGGTCGTTATCAGGATGGATGAGGAAGGATCAGGTTTAGGTGATGGGAGTTTCACGAAAGCTCAACTGCCATCTTGGCCGTCTTGGCCGTGCCCCTCAACTACATCTTCTTAAAGATAACAGCCTGGGACAATTAAAAAAATGGCAAATCATGAGAAATACAAGATCGGAAACATGGGGGCTACGTAAGGGTCAGATGGAGCCCTGGCCTTGCAGTTTTCTCTGTTTGTGACAGCTTGAATTAACAAACAAGTTACGATCGTCTTGTATACATCACTTTAGGAACATCAAAAAAGGAACATAAATTACACCTGTATGACAATCGCCTATTGTTGCCAGGAAAAACACAAGCACAAGTAAGAAGAAAGACAAAATAAGTACAATCAAATGCGGCAGGTGGTTTGACAAGGATTGCAACGATAAAAAACTGAGCTCCAACAAACAGTGCATCAGAAGAAGCTAGAGACAAGATAAGAGGGGTGAGATCAAGTTACAAAGCCCTGATAAATGATAAAAAAGATGGAAGCACTAAATAAACACTGGAGAGAAATTGAACAGGTAGTGACAAGAAATGACCTAATGATGATCACCTGGAATCAAATATCAGAAAAGAAGTTTGGGTGGCTCACTTTTCCGCAACCTTCAATCCCATGCCTGAAGTCAATACAACACAACTAAATGATGATGAGCAAATAGTATTTGCGATGAGATCATCATACGAACTCCTCTGGACATCAACAAGGAAAAGGTGATTGAAACAATAAAGGGCCCTAAAATGGGGAACATGATACCTCCAGAGGTATTCCTCTCAGATCTGGACCAGTGGTCGGAAACCCTAACAGAAACCTTTACAAGAATTACAGTAAAAGCGCTGTGCCTACTGTCATGGCAAAATAGTGTCATCATTCCAATGTACAAAAAAAGGCTGGGAAGACGACCTGAAATCTTACAGACCAAACAGTCTAATAGACATTGACTGTAAAGTTTTTTTTCAGTAGTGATCGTAAAAGAACTTGATGATAGGGCATCAAGAGAAGATATCCTGTCCCTGATCCAAGGTGGATTTGAAGAAGGATTGTCAACCAATCAATCAATCAATAAATACTGTGACGATAACAATCATTAAAACAAATGGAAAGTAAAAATATGTGTTCCGTATAAATGGGTCTGCCCTAGAAGAAATGGAATCCTTCAGATTTTTGAGAATAGAATTAAACAGAAAACTCAGTTAAGAGGTGTAGGGTAGTTCAGAAGGTGAAGGAGCAATAAAAATGCCTTTGAATCTTATTTTTATCTTGTCACATTTGCTGTGCATTCAAAGACAGAGGTCAAATGTGTCTTCTGACAAATTGCTGCTTTTTAGGTCTCGGACCGTAGGCTGCGCTTGCGTAGTCTCACTCCGAGATTTAATGTTTTTTAGTATGGGGGCTTGAACCCGCCCCTCTTCTCCATTGGCTGGCTTCCTAAACGGAGGCCAGCCATTGGAGGAGAGGGGTGTCACTCTGTTCAAGCCCCGTCTTTTTCGGATTCGGGAGCGTGTTTTTTGCCGTTTTTAACTCCGTGACGTCATCTGTCACTCAACAGCAAAAACCACGCCCCCGAATGCGAAAATGTCTGCGCTTTTCTGACGCCATTTCTGACCGACCGCCACTGCAAGCAGTCGAGAAGCTGCCGAGTCCTCCGGTGAGTGCTTGCTGTCCTGCCCCCTCGTTGCTCGTGCTTGCTGTCCTGCCCCCCCTCGTTGCTTGTGCTTGATGTCCTGCCCAGTCGTTGTTTGTGCTTGCTGTCCTGCCTCCTCGCTGCTTGTGCTTGCTGTCCATCCCCCTCATTGCTCGTGCTTGCTGTCCTGCCCCCCTCGTTGCTCATGCTTGCCGTCCTGCCCCGTCTTGTTGCTTGTGCTTGCTGTCTTGCTGCCCCCTCGTTGCTTGTGCTTGCTGTCCTGCCTCCTCGTTGCTCGTGCTTGCTCTCCTGCCCCCCTCATTGCTTGTGCTTGCTGTCCTTCCCCCCTTGTTGCTTGTGCTTTCTGTCCTGCCCCCTCGTGCTTTCTGTCCTGCCCCCTAGTTGCTCATGCTTGCTCTCCTGCCCCCCTTGTTGCTTGTGCTTGCTCTCCTGCCCCCCCTCGTTGCTTGTGCTTGCTGTCCTGCCCCACCTCGTTGCTTGTGCTTGCTGTCCTACCCTCCACTCGTTGCTTGTGTTTGCTGTCCTGCCCCCTTGTTGCTTGTGCTTGCTCTCCTGCCCCCCCTCGTTGCTTGTGCTTGCTCTCCTGCCCCCCTTGTTGCTTGTGCTTGCTGTCTTGCCCACTCGTTGCTTGTGCTTGCTGTCCTGCCCCCTCGTTGCTTGTGCTTGCTCTCCTGCCCCCCCTCGTTGCTTGTGCTTGCTGTCCTTCCCGCTCGTTGCTCGTGCTTGCTGTCCTGCCCCCTCATTGCTTGTGCTTGCTCTCCTGCCACCTCATTGCTTGTGCTTGCTCTCCTGCCCCCACGTTGCTTGTGCTTGCTGTCCTGCCCCCTAGTTGCTTGTGCTTGCTCCCCTGCCCCCTTGTTGGCTGTGCTTGCTCTCCTGCCCCCCCTCGCTGGTTATGCTTGCTCTGTTGCCCCCCCTCGTTGCTTGTGCTTGCTGTCCTGCCACCTCGTGCTTGCTATCCTGCCCCCTCATTGCTTGTGCTTCCTGTCTTGCCCCCTCGTTGCTTGTGCTTGCTGTCCTGCCCCCCTTTTGCTTGTGCTTGCTGTCCTGCCCCCTCGTTGATCGTGCTTGCTCTCCTGCCCCCCCCTCGTTGGTTGTGCTTGCTCCCCTGCCCCCTCGTTGCTTGTGCTTGCTCTCCTGCCCCCCTCTCCTGCCCCCCTCGTTGCTTGTTCTTGCTGTCCTGCCCCCTCGTTGCTTGCGCTTGCTGTCCTGCCCCCTCTTTGCCTGTGCTTGCTCGCCTGCCCCCTCGTTGCTTGTGCTTGCTCTCCTGCCCCCTCGTTGCTTGTGCTTGCTGTCCTGCCCCCTCGTTGCTTGTGCTTGCTCCCCTGCCCCCTCGTTGCTTGTGCTTACTCCCCTGCCCCCTCGTTGATTGTGCTTGCCCTCCTGCCCCCCCTCGCTGGTTGTGCTTGCTCTCCTGCCCCCCTCATTGCTTGTGCTTGCTGTCCTGCCACCTCGTGCTTGCTGTCTTGCCCCCTCGTTGATTGTGCTTGCTGTCTTGCCCCCTCGTTGCTTGTGCTTGCTGTCCTGCCCCCTTGTTGCTTGTGCTTGCTGTCCTGCCCCCCTCGTTGCTTGTGCTTGCTCTCCTGCCCCCCTCATTGCTTGTGCTTGCTGTCCTGCCCCCTCGTTGCTTGTGCTTGCTCTCCTGCCACTGCCCCCTCGTTGCTTGTGCTTGCTCTCCTGCCCCTGCCCCCTCGTTGCTTGTGCTTGCTCTCCTGCCCCCTCGTTCCTTGTGCTTGCTGTCCTGCCTCCTCATTACTTGTGCTTGCTCTCATGCCCCTGCCCCCTCGTTGCTTGTGCTTACTCTCCTGCCCCCTCGTTGCGTGTGCTTGCTCTCCTGCCCCCTCGTTGCTTGTGCTTGCTGTCCTGCCCCCTCTTTGTTTGTACTTTCTCTCCTGCCCCCTCGTTGCTTGTGCTTGCTGTCCTGCTACCTCGTGCTTGCTGTCCTGCCCCCTCGTTGCTTGTGCTTGCTGTCTTGCCCCCTCGTTGCTTGTGCTTGCTGTCCTGCCCCCTTGTTGCATGTGTTTGCTCTCCTGCCCCCTCTCGTTGCTTGTGCTTGCTGTCCTGCCCCTCTTTGCTTGTGCTTGCTGTATGCCCCCTCGTTGCTTGTGCTTGCTGTCCTGCCCTCCCTCGTTGCTGGTGTTTGCTCTCCTGCCCCCCCTCGTTGCTTGTGCTTGCTGTCTTGCCCCCTCGTTGCTTGTGCTTGCGGTCCTGCCCCCTCGTTGCTTGTGCTTGCTCTCCTGCCCCCGCATCGCTTGTGCTTGCTCTCCTGCCCCTTTGTTGCTTGTGCTTGCTCCCCTGCCCCCCCTCGTTGCTTGTGCTTGCTCTCCTGCCCCCCTCGTTGCTTGTGCTTGCTGTCCTGCCACTTCGTACTTGTTGTCCTGCCCCCTCGTTGCTTGTGCTTGCTGTCCTGCCCCCTCGTTGCTTGTGCTTGCTGTCCTGCCCCCTCGTTGGTTGTGCTTGCTGTCCTGCCCACCCCTTGTTGGTTGTGATTGCTCTTCTGCCCCCCTCGTTGGTTGTGCTTGCTCTCCTGCCCCCCTCATTGGTTGTGCTTGCCCTCCTGCCCCCCCTTGTTGGTTGTGCTTGCTCTCCTGCCCCCCCTAGTTGGTTGTGCTTGCTCTCCTGCCCCCCTCGTTGGTTGTGCTTGCTCTCCTGCCCCCCCCCCACTCGTTGGTTGTGCTTCCTCCCCTACCCCCCCTCGTTGGTTGTGCTTGCTCTACTGCTTGCTCTCCTGCCCCCCCCATGTTGGTTGTGCTTGCTCACCTGCCCCCCCTCGTTGCTAGTGGTTGCTCTCTTTCCACCTCATGCTAGCTGTGCTGCCCCCTCGTCGCTTGTGTTCGCTGTTCTGCCCCCCTCGTTGCTTGTGCTTGCTCTCCTGCCCCCCCTCGTTGCTAGCGCTTGATGTCCTGCCCCCTCGTTGCTTGTGCTTGCTGTCCTCTTGCCCCCCCTCGTTGGTTGTGCTTGCTCTCTGGCCCCCCTTGTTGGTTGTGCTTGCTCTCCTGCACCCCCTCGCTGGATGTGCTTGCTCTCCTGCCCCCCCTCATTCGTTGTTCTTGCTCTCCTGCCCCCCACTCGTTGGTTGTGCTTGCTCTCCTGCCCCACCTCGTTGCTTGTGGTTGCTCTCCTGCCACCTCGTGCTTGCTGTCCTGCCCCCTCGTTGTTTGTGCTTTCTGTCCTGCCCCCCTCGTTGCTTGTGTTTGCTCTCCTTCCCCCCCTCGTTGCTTGCGCTTGATGTCCTGCATCATTGCTTGTGCTTGCTGTCCTGCCCCCTCGTTGCTTGTGCTTGCTCTCCTGCCCCCCTCATTGATTGTGCTTACTCTCCTGTTCCCCCTTGTTGCTTGTGCTTGCTGTCCTGCCCCCTGCCCCCTCGTTACTTGTTCTTGCTGTCCTGTCCCCTAGTTGCTTGTGCTTGCTGTCCTGCCCCCTCGTTGCTTGTGCTTGCTGTCCTGCCCCCTCGTTGCTTGTGCTTGCAGTCCTGCCCCCTCGTTCAGTGTGCTTGCTTTCCTGCCCTGCTATTGGCTTTGTAAATGACAATATCATTTTTTTTTTTAAATAATAATAAATAATGTCATGAGCAATGCCAAAATCGCAAATTAGAAAGCTACAATGTACCTGGCTCAAAACAAACACCAATCAAGACAAACTTCACCTACAGAAACTTAACATATTATACAAGTCAGCTATCAAAAAAGCTAAAAAAAATATGCTATTCAGACAGAATTCAAAATGTGAAGTATGCAAATAAAGAATTCTATCAAATTCTCATAGAATTTTATAAACCAAATTGCCTAGAAAGAGCTAATCTCATTACTCAAGATTTTCCAGACAAACTGGCAAATCATTACATGACCAAATTAGCCATGTTGGACTCCTATTTAAAACAAAGAAAAACCACCAGCACCAACCCTTTTCCAAAACTACAATCTAAGAGTCCGCTAACCCAGCCTCTCTATTCCTTCCAACAAATTTCACACAATTAATTTATGGACCTGGTCAAAGAAAGCAGGCTTGCTTCTAGCCCTTCTGACCCGTGTACACCACAAACCTTCAAGAAAATACTTCTAACTACCTCTGCTGCCACACCAATAAGACGAATCATCAACAATGCCTTAACTACCGGAATATTTCCAGACAAACTAAAAAAGTCATACATACTCCCATTTATTTAAAAAAAAAACCTGGACCCACTTAGTCCTGACAACTACAGACCAATTACAAATGGACATTTCCTGGGCAAACTTTTAGATAGAGCAGCATTTTCCCAGATGTCATAATTCATTGAAGATAATTCCATACTTTCAGACTTCCAAACTGGATTACTTCAGGATTAGGCACAGAGTCTGCTCTCGTTGCAATCTGGGGTGACCTTAGGAACACAGTTGAACGGAACGGGGTTGCTGTACTACTTCTCTTGGACCTCTCAGCTGCCTTTGACACGGTTGACCATGACACTCTAATACAAAGACTCTACGAGCCCTGCATAGAGGCGTCTGCTCTATACTGTGTCACATCCTACCTTCACAGCAGAACTAATGTCATCCGTAGCCCACCATTTCTCTTCCAAACTGTACTTCACAAAAGTAGGGGTCCCTCAAGGCTCTATCATCTCACCCATGCTTTTCAACATTTACATGAAGTCATTACCAGCACTGATCGGTGAATTTCACCTCACATGCTATATCTATGCAGATGACACACACATGCTCCCTAAACTGGAAAGCCCCAAAGACATTGGAAACTCACCAGTTTCAAGTTGTCTCAGACCTTTGGATCAATGGAAGGCAGAGAGCCATTTCAAATTGAATGCTTCCAAAATGTAAATACTTACATGTGGCGATTGGAAAATTTGTGACCCACTCACCGCCTGGCGTGATGACTTGGGAAAACTGCCTAAAGTATCAAAGGAAGTAAGAAACCTCAGAATTACCATGGACTCCAAGCTATCAATGAATTCCCAAGTGGACAAACTAGCAAGATTCATTACTATAAAGATTCTGCAACACATCTTTTCCCACCTGAGATTTCCACACAAGGTCCAGGCTACTATCTCTCTTGTTCTGTATAAACTGGATTATGCCTCTAGCCTCTACCATGGATCACCTTTAGCAACTATGAAAAGGCTACAATGTATTCAGAACTCTGCTCTGAGACTACTCTTAAATATAAAGCCACAAGCCCACATCTCCTCTGCCTTGAAAGCCCTACATTGATTACTGGTTGCCAGAAGATCCACATTCAAGCTGCTTTGTATCACTCACAAAGTGATACATGGAACAGGATCGCTCTTCATCAGCAATAAAAAAATAAAATACATTAAACAAAGGAACCTGGGCCGACCTGTTCCTTTTAATGCATATCAGCTGCATTTTCTAGTATAGTCGCTGAAAAGTACAACTTTGCTGCTGAGAAGCCCAGGTTCTATTATTGTGGTAACTTGGCATTTAAATATGGCAGCCTCTTAACTGTTTCATAACATGAAACCTGTTTTTTTTTATTCACCTGTAATCATGTGAAACAATCCCTCTGCGATAAATATTTTCCATTTCTAGTACACATGACAGGCTTCTATGCTGTCTGCATTGCCACTCTGAAAAGCGCATGATCGAACAAGTAATGTTGAGTTACAAAAGCGGGCCACTTTTAGTTTAAGTTTAGGTTTATTAGTAAATTGCATGTGTAGGAGAGTAGGGTCTGCTATCCTATGGTCACCCCAAATTTTGGCTTTTTGCTTCACTGGTTTATGACTTAATGTGGCTGTGGGCCTGCTAATCAGACCCACAGCCTGCTGTTCTCTCTCTAAATTACTGCCAATGCACTCTAGGTGCATTACGAATTGCGAACTGGTTCACCTTATTGGCCCCTGTAACAGTGTACCCTAGGTACACAGGGCATAGGTGTTTCCAAGGCCTACCAGGGGCTGCAGCATGTATTGTGCCACCCCTGGCCTGGCCTCCATGTTTGACACAACTGGCTGATCACTCAGCTGGGATACGTTGGTGTAATCACCTCTTACTTAGATATAGTATCCCTATATCTAGCCCTAAACTGGACACATATGTTCCTATCAGCCACTCCTATGGAAGGCCTCACCAATCCTGGAGACGGAGTGCTTGGAAATATGTGAGATGGTGCTCTAGCATGAGCTGAGCCTGTCTGCAGCTGTCGGGAACCACTCCCTAAGCTGTTCCGGGATATTGCCATACCATATACTCTTAAGTGCACTATAATCCTCGCGGTTATATGCTATCTTTGGTTTGGCTTTATCAAAACATGTCGAGTAAGGTGTCATACGAATTGGAATACTATCCCCTCGACAGTTCTGTCGACGGGGATAGCATTCCACCCTTCTAGAGGGACACGACATGTGTGTAGCCTTAACCCCGGTTAAAGTTAACCAGAGCCTCAGCATCACAAAATGGATGCTGCCACCACAGACACGAGTCTGACCCCTGCTGCTGGGAGTCCTTCCAGCGAGGGAGGCTTGGACAAAGGGTTTCCTGCCTTGGGAGGTGCGAGCACCACCCCAGACAGGGTTTTGTGTATTGGGTAGGACAGGGCTGAATAGATTGAGACATGCCCGGGGCACACAAGGTGTCCCCGTGCATAAGCCAGTCCAAACCGGTCCTGGGACTTTCCAGACCCAGGCCTGGCGAGGAGCTGGCAAAGGAAAGGGGGTGTAACCGCCTCCCTACCTGGTCCCACCCAGAGGAGGGACCTAGTAGGTGATCCACCCCTCAGATTGGGAAGAAGAGTGGGAGCAGTGCCATTGCACAGCAGATCATCCTGAATCAACTTTACACGAAGAAGAAGACTGGACTTCGACATTCTGCTGCTCAGAAGACTGAAGAGAATCTCCCTTGTGGCCTAGGAGTGGCCGCCCTGTGAAAGCAGGCACCAACCAGCAACTCGATGTCTGCTTTGCCGCCGCCTCCCGCCGGAGCCCGAGCCCAGAGCCTGACAAGACCCAGACTCCCAGACTTCTCACAGCCCGATCCACAGTCCCTGCAAAGAAGGGACCCATGGAGGCACCGAGAGACGTGGGACCGGACCCCTTGGAAGACACCTGAAAAGCTGACAGCGCAGCAACCAAGGCACCCTTGACGTTGTGCTTTGGGGATTGAGAACCCCCACCACCGAGCAGCCCTTGCACCGAAGATCAGCCCCCCAGCATCTCCACGATCTGCGCGGGGCCCTTTTGCATTGTGCCACGCGACGCGCCATCCCGGCCACTAGCCACATGGTTAGCGGCCATCTTGGCGACTACAACTACAAACTACACTACGGGTCTGGTTGCTCCAGACTTGCCCTCGCTCCTGTAAAAAGGAGCCCCTGCTCTGACCTTGCTGGTCCGAGTAACAAGCCTTTCTTGATTCCTGCGTGGCTTGCATTAGCCAAGGCCTGTTTGCTCTGATCAAGTTGCCGACACCGCCAACATCGAGAAGCCTGCGTGGGACAGCTCGTGACCAACTCCTGGACGTCCTTGACCCCCGGTGTCCACGTGGCTGCAGAGAGAAGCTACACCTCAGCGCCTGTTTGCACCCGACATCGCCTGGTTCCAATCTGGTTCCACGGTAGTCACTGGCTAGTGACTTTGAACATTGTCCCCTCTGCTTTCAGGTCTTCACATCTTCAGATCCACCGGAACTCTTCACATCGAGCCGCCTGCAGCATCTTCAGCTCCAAGCACCATTGACCAGCGTGACGAAACCCGACACTACTTCGACCCTATGTACCCGCTTCCTGTGGGTGAGGTAACTCAGCTCCGCCGGTGTTCCTACACTGGTACACACCTCTAGGGCCTGTGTCTCAAGTTTCAGCTTTCTAGGTCACTCGGAAGGTTCCGAACTAACTAACTTTGTACTTTTTACGCACCATAGACTTTGCATTGGTGAGTGCGTGCACTTTAAACACTGCACCCGAGTCCCGCGGGCCTTTCCCGACTTAGTCACTGCTAGTCTCGAATAGCTCCAGGGATTCCCAAGGCCCTAGGCCTGTTTCCTTTCCGATTGGTATCTCTTATACCACTTTCTTAGTATATGGTTTAGGTGGCCCCTAGGGCTCATCCATATTGTGCAACTTTTGTGTATTTTAAACTGTCTTGTGTTTAACGCTTGTGCTTCTGTGCTCATAAAGAGTCCAGGGGATACTTTTAGTTAATAAATCAATATATATTTTCAATATATATCTGTGTGGTGTCCTTTCATTTGGTATTCAAGGGGGTTGTGTATGGTAATACAGCTGGCTTCACATGCCTTTCAGAGTTTAGCCTAAGCCTGCTTTGTCCACGTTACCACTAGGATAACTGGTCTATAAGGTTGACTTACAACCAATCATCATAAGGGTTGCTTGGCATGGTACAAAGTGATCACTAGAATTAGTGAGCATTATATACCAGGCCAACTTCTCACAGCATGGTTACTTAAAACCATTGCAATAAAACAAAAATTGTTAAAATACAAGATAAATATTCCATAAATACACAATAAAAGCGTTATTTCACGAATTTAAAACACACACATGTGCAAGTGTAAGAATGTTAAGATTATTTGCCCCTACCAATCCTTTCTATGTTCTCAAGTATGATTTTGTTTCGATCAACACTTTGTCCAAGTTACGAATGATGATGTGTTATAAGGAAGTGCAAGTGCCAAAGGGTATGGCCGATGTGATCCTTTTGTAAACAGATTTGAGTGAGGATGGATGATTCCGCTGGTGGGGTACCCTTCTGATCTGGCTGCACCCGTACGTGGTCCTGGTTATGAGCCTTCAAATATATGTAAGGCAAGGTAAAGTGCAGGTGCAAGAAAAATGCAAAATAGTGCTGCAGATGTTATCCACTTGAGATCCAGATTAACCCCTCCCCTGCTGATGACGGAACCAAGTCCATCATCAGCCGCACTCGCACTGTGCTGATGACGGACTAGTTCCGTCATGGCCCGGACGCCGCGTCTGTGCGGCGCTGATTTCGCGCCTGCGCGGCGCATTCTATTGAGCGGGCGGGGCCGTGACGGAACCGCTCCGTCATGAGCACAGCGCAACCGACGCTGGTGACGGAGCGGTTGCGTCACCAGCATGCACCCGACGCTCGTCCGCCCTCCCCCTTAGCACTGTGGCAGAATAGCCGCCGCAGTGAAGGGGTGGGGTTAAGGAGAAGTGGTCCTGCTAGTGCTATGTACCACCTTAAGGATTGCATGCAAGGAGTCTACTGCATGTGAAAGTGAGGAAAATGCCCATATTTCTGAAAATGGAGGACTAAGTAGCATACAAAAGGGAGGTACCATGCAAGCATCATTAAAGGTAGAGGTTAGCACAGAGCTGGATCCTAGATGCAAACTGTGAAACCATCACTTAGAGCCTTAGAGTGTCCTCAGCCAGGTCACAGGCCTCAAATGGTAAAATTCCAGGCTTTATACAACCAGCTTTCCCTTATCAGTCCTACCTGTCTTGCTGGTTAGTGTCTGAAGAAGGTCTCCTTATGTACAGCACAATATATATATATATATATATATATATATATATATATTCACTGAAAAAACCATAGGTTATAGACCATATATAGTTAGGAATTAGCATTTACAAAACCTTGAAAATTCACTGAAAAAACCATTGGTTATAGACCATATATAGTTAGGGATTAGCATTTACAAAACCTTAATTTACTCGCACAAAACCATTGAAATTCGCATATATAGTTAGTTGCACTAACTATATATCGCGCACCCGCAATCCACTGCTGATGATGTCACATATTACATCATTCATGACATGGTCAGTGACATCACTGATGACATCACTGATGCCATCTCAAATGACATCACTGATGACATCACTGATGACATCTCAATTGACATTACTGATCACATCACTGATAATATCATTCATATGATAATACGATGAACGTCTTCAGACTCTAATATAACCTTAGATACAATCAGTGTAAACAGACACTCACAGATTGTCACTCATCCATGGAGTTACTCATACATCTAGTCAGTCATGAAAAGAATCAATCACTCCTCCATTTCCTCAACTATACAGTTATACACACCTTACTATTTCAAACATATTCTAACACATATTTACTCTCTTATACAATCCCTGATACAAGTTCACAATGATCCATACAGCCACTCACACATTCACTGGCTCTTATGCACAGTTATTTATATATTCAACTCTCACATGTACTGTGTTTTACATATGTACTTACTTTGACATGTAGCACTGAGATATCCATTCACTCACCAATACACTCATGCACACAGTCAACTGCCCATGCAGCTGTTTCCACATGCACTTTTGAACCCATACATCTAGTGAATCAACTGCTCACACATCTATGCACAGAGTCAAACACCTCCCAGCCACCCACACACATACTCAGTCTCCCATACAAATACTTGGGCAACCAAGCAATAACCCATATAGTTACTCATATAACTACTGATTAACACATGCAGCAGTTTACAGAACAACAGACATAATAATGCACAAATTAAGACAGTTTAGTCACTAACCCATGCACTCAGTGAGACACATTTAATCACTCACTCATACAGTCAGTCATGCACCTACTAAATCCTTCATCCAGACACTTATACATCCACTCATTCTTCAATATGTAAGACATATTTTAACTTTACAGAAACATACAGTCACTGGGTGTTGTCATCAGTGATGTCATCAGTGATGTCATCAGTGATGTCACTGACCATGTCATGAATGATGTAATATGTGACATCATCAGCAGTGGATTGCGGGTGCGCGATATATAGTTAGTGCAACTAACTATATATGCGAATTTCAATGGTTTTGTGCGAGTAAATTAAGGTTTTGTAAATGCTAATCCCTAACTATATATGGTCTATAACCAATGGTTTTTTCAGTGAATTTTCAAGGTTTTGTAAATGCTAATTCCTAACTATATATGGTCTATAACCTATGGTTTTTTCAGTGAATTTCAATGGTTTTTTAATAGCAAATATCAAAAGCTGTAAAATGTATTCTTATTCTAATTCAAAAATATATTTTATATTTTTGTAATATTATATTTATATTTATTTGTTAGCTTAATAAGGTTCCGCGACCCGCTCCGCGAACCGGTAAACGTTCCATTAGCGCAACCACCGCGTTAGAAAACGATATTGTGACGCGTCGCGTAATCGCGACGTATTGCGTTACCACGAAATACGTCTTATGACGCGCCGCGTTAGCGCACCCGGAAGCGTTCTGGAACGCAAACCAAGGCGCGAAGCGCAGCTACTCGGAAGCGATCCGGGTCGCGTTACGGGACGCGTAACGTAAGCATAACAGGTCATGTGACTTGAAAATAACACTTTTTATTGGTTGATTTCATTTTTTATTTCTGAATGATGTAAAGCTAGGTCATGTGACCTAAAAATTACACTTTTCATTGGTTTAGAATTTTTTTTTTTCCAAATGATGAAAGCCCCCTCCTATTTTTCTCACTCTGACTTTCAACTTTGTGAGAGGAAGAACTATTTTCATTATTGGAAGATGGCTTCAATTGTAGCTGCAGCTGGTGGACCCCCACCACCACCACAACCTCCTAGGAAGGATGGACCACCTCCCCAGTTTATTTCCAACCCCGAAGAAGAGGAGGAAGAAGAAGAACAAGATGTACATCAAATAAAATTGTTCCCTGAAGAGCCCCGGAAATCACACCGCAAGGCCAATTTTATTTGGCAGTTTTTTTCATTTCCTGCAGGCCAAAAAAAGGGGAGTGCACGTTATGTTACATGCCTGATATGTAAAGAACCTCTGTCTCGAGGCACGGATAAAAAGTATAGCTTTGGAAACTATACAATGCATCACCACATGCAAAGGTGGCATCCTATAAATTATAGTATGGCGGAGGTGCGTAACCTAAGTGAAAATCCACCAACTCTTGTGGCCACCACCTCATCCCATGAAAGTCTTTCGGGACCAGAGGCGAGGGAGATGGTCCCCGCTATTCAAACTAATTTTCAACATATCAAGCTGGTGTGCATTTATTGTGGGGGTTTGCTTTGTTACGGCGAAATGAGCTTTCCATTAATGAACAGAGCATTTGAAAATCACAAGTGCTCAAAATGCCCCAGAAAGTGATTTTTTTTCTTGCTCCTGTTGAGCCCTTTCTAATGCCTGTTTTTCGTTCTTTCCCCTGAAAAACCCCCCAAAAAAATTAAACCGTTCAAAAAATACAAAAAAAGTATAAAAAGTGTTCAGAAAAATAATTAAAAAAATAAAAAACAACAAAAATAATAAAAAAAAGTTCTTTTAAGAACTACCTTCCCTTTATGAAAAATTGATAGAATTCTAGAAGTCAATCATTCTTGTTTCCTTATAGTACGCTCCCCGGACCGCTTTCCGGTGCGCGTACCGGGCGCACCCCACGAAAAAAACGATTTTTTTTTTCTTTTTGCCCCGCGGGGCCCTTTTAAAGCCTCCACATCAAACATAGGGGGTCAGGGAGGATCTACTATGCCCCCTTATGGTCATTTTCCCCTTCGTTTTGGCCTCCTCTTGTCTCTCGATCCTACCGAGAGACAAGATGGCGGCCGCTCCGGACTGTTTAGAATGTTGACAGACACCGGAGAGCCAATCAGCTTCGCTTCGCAAAGCTCCGTTACGCGAGAAGTACGCGAACTGGTGCGCTACCTGGGACGCTGTCACAGATATATCTGTTTTTTTAAACGTTAATTTCTCAAAATCCACTAGAGCACATATATTGAGACCCAGCAAAGGCACATCGGGCTAACAGTCCCTACAATTTTGCCAAGTTTCGTGCAAATCCATTCAGCCGTTCGAGCTAAAAGTGAGGCCAAACGCCCTATGGAAAACTCAATGTTAAAAACGCGTTTTGGGACCCCCCTTTTTTCTCGGCCACCCCTTGACGAAACCCCCCCAAATTTTCAGGGGCTGCTCAGAAACAAAATGTGCAATTTTCCTGAACATTTCAGCCGATTCCGTCCACAAACGCCAAAGTTATTAGACATAGAATTTTCAAAAGTCCCATAGAGAAAAAATCCTAACTATATATACCTACTGGCGACCGCCAGTAGGTAATATATATATATATATATATATATATATATATATATATATATATATATATATATATATATATATATGCCGCTCACGTGAAAAAATCACTGCACACTCGCGGGGATGTCTCAAGGTTGCTTTATTGGGCAGAGTGCTTGGATAGCTGTCAAGCACGGGAAAGTTGATGAGAGTCCTGTTTCGTCTTATAGTCCTGACGCGTTTCGAGGGTGTAATCCCTCTTCCTCAGAGGACGAGGAGCAGATTCCAGGATGGCCGGAAACAGTTCCACATATATAGATGGCACGCCCCATTCCGGGCGGTACTGGATGCACGGTGCCTTATGGAACTTGTATTCCGGCTGAAATTAATGCCGCTGATGCTCCGTTACCCGTCTGCTTGTGCTGCACCTCCGAAGCATCCTCTAGGCATCCCCTCACCAGCCAGGCGACGTCTCGGGGATGGGGTAGGGGACGCAAAGATATATATATATATTTTTTTTTCGTACTTCACCAAGAAACTTTTCAAGCAAGTAGATGAACACGCGGACCCAAAAGTTCTTTGTTCCAGTTTATTTCCAAACACCCTGCATCAAAGCCGCCAGATATATATATATATATATATATATATATATATACATTACCTACTGGCGGTCACCAGTAGGTAGTTATAGTTAGGATTTTTTTCAATGCAAAATCTCAAAATTCTATTGTGAATAACTTTGGCGCCTGTTGACGAATCTGCCTGAAAATTTCCTCAAATTTGCCTCGCGGAGCTCCGGTCCTTCCCTGAAAGTTTCGGGGGGATTCGTCAAGCGGGGGCTGAGATAAACGGGAGGTCCCTAAACGTGTTTTCCTCATGTTAATTTCCATAGGGCGGTCGACCTCACTTTTAGCCCGAACGGCTGAATGGATTTCCACCAAACTTGGCAAAATTGTAGGGACTGGTAGCCCGATGTGCCTTTGCTATGTCTCAAGATATGTGCTCCAGTGGTTTTTACGAAAATTAACTTTGAAAAAATATATATTGGGCTACTTTGGGCTATATATATGTTAGAGCCCAAATGTAGCCCAATGTAGCCCAAAGATGGCCACCAGAGACAAAAAAAAAACAAATGTAGCCCAAATATCAGCCAGATGTAGCCCAATTATAGCCCAATGACAGAATGTCCCAGAGTGTTCTAAAGAACAACTAGAGCGCTAACAGTCTTACTTATGACAAAAGTATGGCACACCTGAAGTCATCTTGATTGGAATAAAGTGTTAACACTTAAAACATTTAATTTGCAAAGGAACAAAATGAGGGGGTTCATTTTGCCATAGAAATTATGATTAGTGCTGAAGAAAGAAAAATTAGGGCACATTTTGAGTGACTTCTCAAATCCTCTTATATTTCGTTAAAAAAATTCTGATATGCAGTTCCCAAGATGGCCACCAGAGGCAAAAGAGCCCAAATGTAGCCCAAATATCAGCCAGATGTAGCCCAACTATAGCCCAATGACAGAATGTCCCAGAGTGTTCTAAAGAACAACTAGAACGCTAACAGTCTTACTTATGACAAAAGTATGGCACACCTGAAGTCATCTTGATTGGAATAAAGTGGTAACACTTAATACATTTAATTTGAAAAGGAACAAAATGAGGGGTTTCATTTTGCCATAGAAATTTTATATATATATATATATATATAAAAAATATTTATTTTTCAGAAAGATACACATTCACTGGATGATGTCATCAGTGATGTCATTTGAGATGTCATCAGTGATGTCATGAGTGATGTCACTGACCATGTCATGAGTGATGTAATATGTGACGTCATCAGCAGTGCATTGCACGCGCAAGTTATAGTGAGTCCAACTAACTATAACGTGGGAATTTCAATGGTTTTATGCGAGTAAAATTTCCACCTAACTATAACTGGTGTGAAACCTATGGTTTTTTCAATGAATATATATATACACATCTTCAAGGTATGTAGGTGTGTATTTAGGAATAGTAAATCTATTCTTCCCTATATCCACTAACCTTTTGATATTCTGCCCTCAATATTCTTGTACCGCGATATTCTGGAAGTTGATATTTAGTAGAACAAACAATCACACCAATGATAAAAAAAAAGGCACCAAAAACATTCTGTGGTTTAAAACCTTGCATACTGTACCTTTTTTTCCTAAAAGTATTTGGGAAAGAATGCACTTATAATGGACAGTTTTAATGTTTGGTCATAGCTGCGGCTATGCCCTCCTAAAAAAAAGTACTTCTCGGTACGGGCCTGGATGCTGACACAATCACGAAGCACCAGGGAACACAGCGGTAGTTCAGACAATGGCAGAGATATCGTTCTGCATGAGGGAGAATGAAGTGAATTATGTTTTGGGAAATATTTATGAAAATCTGACAAACATCATATTAAACATTGTCACATAGTCTGTCACGATGAAGGAGGTCTGTCACCCAATGATTCAAATCTTGATGTGCCGATGGTGACAATATATAATTTTTCCATAAATTCCAGGGGTGATGTCTGCGACCAGAATACAGGTACACTAAACTGGCACTTTGCTTTCAGTTGCTTTCCAGATTTATCAAATGTACTGCACCCTGTTTATCGCGTGTGGGTACCCTAAAAACTTAGTAAACGTCTATATGTCAGGTGACCCAGAGGAACACAGATGATAGTCAAACCTTGGAAGACATATGTTTCTGCATAGGGGAGTCTGGATTAATTTTCAATGCTTTGGAAAATAATTGCTAAAAACCTGACATTCTTCTGTGTACACCCAGTCAAAGCACAGGAGGTCTGCAATGCGCCATACACCTCTAGTTTCTTTCTTTTCCATACAGTCTTGAGTTTGACATCTGTCATCAAATGAACTATGCACCACAAACCGTGATTCTGACATAAATTCGAAATTTACACTAATACTGCACTTACCATATTACATAATTGGTTGTGCAGCCTTTGTTCCGTAGGACAACTTGCTTATATTTATAGTATTATTATCCATTATTAATATTATAGTACTATATTTATAGTATTGCCAGATTCCAGATATTCAGAGCAACATTTCACCGGTCATCATTCCTATATTTATGTTTGTCCATTTCAGAAATACAACAAAACCCTATGTACAATTCTAATTGAGTAATACAAATATCTTGACATTTCTTCAAGCTGCAATAAGATATTGATGGGATGTTTGCACAAATTAATTGCCTGGAATGATAATGAAATTAGAGGGACCTAGTCAGAAAGGCAAATCTACCTGTGTAGATTTACTGCACGTAAAAGTATTCCTACACTTTTGAGCAATTACTACTTTTGGCTATTAACCACTTGCGAGTGTAAAATTACTTAAACGCGTAGGCTTCTATGTCCTGAAATAGAGAGGGGCGTCACTAAAAACATCAAATACGACTGTAAAGTTAGTAGTAATAGAGACTTTATAACCTTAATTAATATTCCGTACACTAGGTTGGAGATATCTGTTTGGTAATGTATAGGGAAAAGCTACAAAGTTTATAAAACTTTTGGAAAAATTAGAAAAATATTTTGATGTAAATATCAATGTTAATTAATTTTTAATTGTTTAATTGTAAATTTTAAATGTAGAGTAGCATAATTTCTACAGCAGTAACTTAATTTTAAATAAAAAAATGATTACAGTTAAAATAAAATTATTTTTCTGAAGTTCAAATGATTATATTAAGAAAAAGAATTCTCACCTAAAGTTAAAAAAATGTTTTATTATGATTAAGGGAAGGATAGAATTAACTAAAATTAATATAAGTATTTTTAATATAAATTAATGTTGCATTAACTTTAAAATTAAAAGTAAGTAACTTATGTAAAAATAAAATACTGACTATATTTTATTTTTAGATTTTCTTTATGATTACATTGAATGTATTTACATCTTTTAATAGTTTAAATTATTTAATAAATGTTAACATTAATTATTACGCATTTTTAATTCAAGTTTCTTCCTCCAGTATTTGCTGTTGGAAGATGTGCAGTACTATTTGTTTGACAAACTCCAGCTCTGAGCGCGAGTACATTTACAACTGTTTTGGATCCTTTTTGGCTGTAGTAACTATAGAAGGGCAGTTTGTGAACAGCAATGTACTTTTGAGGGAGAGTGCAAGTACAGGAGTTCTTACAATAGTTAAATGAAAAGGACCCTCACCTCTAAAAGGCCCCCCAGACAGTCAAAACGTGACTGTGACAGATTGAGCCAGACAATGCGACTGTGACAGAGTGAACAGAGGATAGGGTAAACCGGGCGAGCTAATTGACAACAGATGTGAATAGATTGTCTTCACAGGACTCTCTGCTTGACCCAGTTATATGCCCTTATCAGATGTATTTGTTTTTTATATAATAGAATTTGTACTATTTCTAACAGGGATCAGGTTACTTACCACCCTTGTAACCTTAATACTAGGGATTAAGCTCAGTTTAGGCGAGTGATCATAAATTACTTCTTTTGTGGGATCATCTCACTTTTGTTTGCAATGCCACACGTCTGTGGTGGATTATAGTAAATGGGTGCCCAGCACTTGATTTAAAGATACTCTACCTTATTAAGAAGACATGTCAAGAATTGCGCGAAAACACCCACACTTTGTTTAGCTACTTTTCATTGTTTAATTGTCTTCTGATTAAACCCTAAAGTAGAACTATCCAGGCATAAGGTAACCCCATGTTTACATGCCATACATGTTTTACATTTCCACTTCTTTTTACCCACACTAAACACAGCACTGACAAGGGACTTAGAGTTATATTAGGTTAGAGTTAGAGGTAGGTTTCTGTCTGGTCTGTACAAAATGTCCCCTTACCAATACACTTATTCTTGAGGACAGAAATATATAGATGAGGCATGTTCATAAACTCTTCCACCGTTGCTGGGTTTTAACTATGTAGAAGTGGGATATTGAATAAGTGAATGCATTCCCTCTTGTTGCAATTTGTACCACTAGAGACTCCATTAAGTGATAAATCATCATACATTCAGGATGTAGTACCTGTCACAACTGAAGTAAGAAACTCACACATACTTAATCTCTCAGAAAATATCTGACAACAAACTTGCCTACAACATGGCCAGTTACAGGTGAGCAGTGACCCCAGAGATTAAGCATGCCACCTAGGGCGGGTGACAAGTCAATGTGCTTTTTCATACTATATCAGACGTAAGCCTTCTACTGCATTGCAGAATCCGTACTTTGCTGTATTTGACACAGCAATGTATAAATAAGTAATATTAGGGGTGTACTATGACACCTATAAAACTCCTTCCTACCCCATCCCTCGTTTTTACCTGAAGGTCGATCAACCTTAACATAACATCAATGAAGGAGCCTTGCAGTACACACCCACATTCAGGGCTAACAACCCACTCCTGAGATGCTGTCACAGGGTGCCTAACAAAGGGGCCCTTCCTTTTTTTGGGGGTTGTATTTGGTTGTATTCCCTATGTGGGAAGGGTATGCCTAGACGTGGGTCCATTGCTCACTTTGCCACTGGAGTCAAGCTATCCTGGCTGAAGACGGCTGATAGCCAGAAACCGGTCCTATGATGCTTGACTCCGGTCCAGGAAAGACATAGCTTGGCAGTTTGGTCTGGACTGTTCTCATGAGGCACAGGGGCAAGACTGATTTGCATATGGCCATGTCTGAACTGGGGTGGCTTGGTGAGCAAAATAACGATGGATTAAACCTAGATCTGTGACTGGGGGAGAATGTTTTGCCATTGTGCAACATTCCGTCCATCATCTTGTATGTTTAGCTGATAAATAAAGCCATATTGCGCCGAACACCCTTCAGATCTCGAAATCACAGTCTTTGCGACCGCAAAATGCTTCTTGCCATGTTCTACGAATTTTTTAAGTCAGAAAAAAAATTCTGACTCGCAAAAAGGGTTTAAATTTCAATAAGGAGGAGGCATGAAATGGGCCTCCCTTCCTAGTTGCGATTCAGAAGCATATCTTTCAATTTGTTCAGTCACAAACCATTGAAAAGTTACCAACTTCACAAAGGCGATGGCAATAGATTCACAAAGTCCACCTTGGACAGCTTCCTCCTTGTGAAAATGGTTTAAGGAATTGAGGGTCCTTTGAAAATATGTTTTGCGCTTGGAAATGCAAACACAGGGATGAGAGTGTGCCGTTCTTTGCAGACCACCGCCTTTATGTTTGAGGCCAATCACAAGGGGTCGCAAATAGGGACCTGCTTAGTTAATATACAGTACGAAGGTTTATCTGTGACTCTCTGCAATGAAAAATTAAACACTGGGGAATATTATCAAGGGGGTTTGTCTCCGCTTTTTTGGCTTTAAAAGCCAAGAAAGCGGAGATAAAATTATCTCCCTATTACCAAGCTGTCGCTAACACCAGTTAGTGACAGCTAAAAGGAGATAGCGACCATCTTGGGCCCCGCTTTGCATGTCAGTGATATTTATCACTAATGACATGCAAAGTGGGCGTGCCAAGATGTTAGCGACTGGAAACAGTCCCTAACATCGCTATCTCCTATTACCAACTTTTGGAGATATTCGCGCTAAGCGCGAATATCTCCAAAAGCTAACACCTGCCCTGAGCAGTTCTTAGCCATGTTATCCAATGGGAGGTGGATAACATGGCTAAGAGCATTTGCTCGATAATGCATGAATATCGCTGACTTTTCAGCGATATTCATGCATTGCGGCCGTTTTTTATCGCATTTGCGATAAACCTTGCTAATAGCAAGGTTTATCTGCGATAAAAATCGCCGATGTGCGGCGATAATTTTTGTCTCTAAACAAGTTAGAGACAAAAATTATCGCTAGTTGTTGGTAATATGCCCCACTGTTCGCAAAAAATAGGTGCGAAATTTGTGGTGACTTTTTAGAGCCGGTCTTTTTGTACATCATCCCCATAATTCTTACCAGGGAGTCTTAGTGTTAGCTAAAAATTGACTGTGCTAGTACAATATTGCATTCAGTCGACACTCCCTCTATAACAAAAGTCTTCAATCTGTGGGGTGCGCCCCCCTAGGGGTCTGTGGCTGTGTTCAGAGGGGGACGCAAATGCAAGTACTTGGAAATGAAAATGGTCTAGAAGTGCAACCTGTTCATTTGGTGTATTTCCATATTGTCTTCATTTGCATATAAAAGTGTGTAAACTATGATCCTGAGTGCCACGGGGCAGGATCAGTGATGTAGTCACAACAGTAACTGTAAAATAACATGGACACACCTTAAATGTAAAATAAATACAAAGTAACTTAATAGGTTGCAAATGTACTCTTTTAGGTAATTAAACTTCAGTTCACCAATGCAGTCACGGTGTGTGACCAGAGAGTTACAGAATTAAATCCTGGTTGGTGCTGGGGAATAATGACTTGGTTATTTATAGTTCAATGAGCATGTAACAGAAAGCACTGTGAATATGTAAGTCATTGTTTTCCAATTGTGTTACACACATTATAAGATAGGCTGCCGCAAAATGATGCAGTGTTTAAGATAAAACAAGTGCTTTAAAAATATTAATTTTATTAACAAGTAATCAGACTGTGCCCAGGGCAAACTTTGTTGAGTCCATTTAAAGGGAGCACTCCAGGGTTCCGCTGACACCACCATTATACTACAAAATAATTAGGGCCCAGATTTACTAATCTTTGACACAAGGCAGTGCAGCAGCCAAAGCTGCTGTACTGCCTTGCTTCAAAGAGAGAGAGAAACAAGCATTTACAATGCAATGGTTTCGCCTTTTGAAAAGTTTGAGCTATTGGCATTGTAAATGACAATTTTTATTTAGGCGTTGGTTTTGAAAATAAATAAATAAATGGCATTGTCATTTACAATGCCAATAGCTTAATCTCTCGCAAATGCGAGACCTATAGCATTTGCAATGCAATAGGTTGCGTATTTACGCGAGTTTGAGCTAATGATATTGCAGATAACAATGCGTTTTATTTATGTTTCAAAAACCAAAACATAAATAAAAGGTCTCTCACACTGCTGTCTCTCACACACTGCTGCCTCTCACACACCATGCTCTCCCACACACCATGCTCTCCCACACACCATGCTCTCCCACACACCATGCTCTCCCACACACCATGCTCTCCCTAGAAGGCTCACACTGCTGCCTCTCACACACCATGCTCTCCCACACACCATGCTCTCCCTAGAAGACTCACACTGCTTTGTGCTGGATAGTGCGAGTTGATAGCCTGTAGCTATAGGAACTGGTTACTTCTAGATAGGGAGCAGATGAAGCGATCTGATAGGTCTGCTTGCGCAGTTAATTGTTGGCTACAGAAAACTGTAAGGAGGGGAGGTGGAGATGGTATGGCCAGAGTGTATAATCATGGCACTTAAAGTACTGGACAAACTGTGATTGAGTTAGTGTCGACGGGAAGCATGAATCGGGCAGAGCAATTATTTTTGTGCAGAGCGGGACATCACGCGACCCACCCCTGCAAACGGCACCATGCACAATTAAGCTATTTTACGTTTTGGCTACAAAAAAGAGGGCCCTGCCATCTACATGTTAACAGCTGTTTTGTATGTAATAGGAGCATGTAGAAAACACTTAGTTTATTTTGTTAGTCTCCTGAAAAAATGCCTTGTATCCCAAAGACATGATCACCAGTGTCACAATTTTGAGAAAGGCATAACCTTATACAGCCATAACCAACAAACGTATAAACATCATTATCAGCAACAAAACACCAACTATCCTTACACTTCTTTTACTTACCAAAATACAAAAAGAACGATAGGATCTTGTAAACCAGGGAGACGAGGTGTAAAACCCGATTTGTACTGGGAGGCCAAACCAGCTGCAGAAAACCCAACCTACGGCTATACACCACGTAATACAGATATTCTAAATCTAACAGGCATATTTCGAAACAAATGCCATTTTAATGCAGATGACTACTACTTATATCTGGTGCATGTGGCGTTGTTAACTTTTCAACTAGGAAGGAAATACGAAGTAGCACAGGCCTGTACAGTTTAATCGGATGCCTTTCAGTTTGGAGCACGCTCATTGTACAAATCTGGACTGTTAACCTGTCCCTATTTGGCCAAGCGTTATGTTATGTTATGTTATGTTAAGTGTATTTTTGAGCGCACAGCTGCCCCAGCGAAGGGGCGTCCTGGCGCTATATCTGAAAAGAACATAACTAACAAGCAGAAATCAAAGGAAGCTAATAGGGCAGGGGGAAAAGATAAGTTTTTATAGCTTTCCTAAAGGCGAAAAGGTTTTCTGAAGAACGAATGTGGACAGGGAGTGCATTCCACAGTTTGGCGGCCAACACCTTGAACGATCGGCCGCCCAATCTGCATTTATGGAATCGGGGAACAAGTGCCAAACTTTGGCCAGCAGAACGCAGGCTACGCGAAGGAGTATAAGGAGTCAGGAGATGCTGGAGGATGGCGGGAGTGTCAGATTTCAAAATTTTGAAAGCAAAACATAAGGCCTTGAATTCGATGCGTCTGATGACTGGCAACCAGTGTAGTTTAACAATTGTACTGCGGGCTGAACACCTGCTGAATTCAGCAGGTGGTCTAGCCCTGGCCTGGTGTTCGGTTATGGGTTGGGGCATAGGCCATGTCGGGTTCTATAGAAACCGTTGGTCCTTACCTAAGTGAGGAACAGGAGGCCCCAAGGGCTTCAATGAGCAGTCTTCTCTGGTGATCCATTATAAGAGCCATGTATTTGGTATGACACAACTATCCAGATGGTCGTGGTTGCACGCATAGATTGAATGAACGTGCCGAGTAGCCAATAAGAAAGCTTATCACCGTCGTCGGTGTCCGGGGACTCACACTTGTTCGTGTGAATGTAGGTCACGATAGGTACTCACCCAGCAGATTACGAGCCTTCATGGGGAGGGTGAGCTCTGTACACATCTTCCCCTGCACACGGACAGCGGGATAGGGGCGGGAACACGAACAGCAGGAGGGGGGGCAGGAACGGGAACACGAACAGCGGGAGGGGGGGCAGGAACGGGCACACGGACAGTGGTAACGGACAGCGGGACATCACGCAACCCACCCCTGCAAACGACACGTTAAAAATGGCCAACACAAACATTTAAAAAAAAAAAAATCCGCCCACTGCCGCATGACGTGCTAAAAGGGGCAGGATGAGAAAAACATTGCCGGAACGCCCACGAATTGCCTCGGACCATGACGGACAGATCTCACTTCCAATGGCTAGCCTCCATTTATGGAGCTAGCCAATGGAGGTAAGAGGCGTGACAAAGGCACCATACTCTTCTCAAAAGTTTTCGCCTGCGCAAACGCTGCTGCGCAGCGGACGCCAGGCGAAACCTAAAAAATTACCATTTACAATGCCAATAGCTCTAACTTTTGCAAAGGCGAGACCGTTGCATTGTAAATTCTTGTTAATTTTATTTTCCCTCATCATAGTCTGTCACGCCCCAGCTGGCCCCACCGCTCTTGTCTGCACCGGCCTGGTCTGCCACCATATTCTCCCAGTGTCCATGGTGCTTCTTCTATGACAGCTGCCTCCCGTTGTACTGTTTTCCTCAAGGCAAATAATAGGTCTATGACACAGGCAGCGCTGGCTGCGTTACAGCACTTTTTTTCCAACTTCGCACTTCATAGCGCTGTTTTTTAACAACTTTTACAGCATATTTCATATTTTTTTGTAACTTAAACATGTTGCACAGCAGCTGCGCTACTGCTCTGCAACATGGCTGAAAGACATTGGCACAGCCAACAGTGCTAAAATAGACGAGACCTGTTGGCTTTGCCAGTGCTTGTTTCTTTAAAAACGTTATCCTATTTCTAAACCCGGACCTGTGTATTTTCTTCTCATCAAGAAACAACGTCAACAGCTCAGTGTCCCCCAAGCCTCTGCAGTGCCGATCTCCTCATGGTAAACACGTGAATCCTACAATGAGGAGTGCGTCTTCCCACCACCACTGTACCGCGGAACTTACTGCGTGCACTCTCCAGCACGCAGACACCTACTCTACCCGTGCGACCTGCAGACTGCTGCCTGCGCTGCTCAGAAGTCATAACATGCTATGATGCTATCAGTCTGTGGTGATCAGTTTCTCTGTTAGGGTAGCAACATCTATCTTCCTGTTCTCAGACTCAGCTGCTTGCGAGACGAATGAGTTTGGATCTTCTCCTGTCGCTTTGATCATCTCTTCAAATCTCGAGTGCTTTATCGTACACACCTGTAAAGTGTGACATCTAGTGTTACCTTGTTTACAATACATGTCAGCAGCGTTGACGCTGTCTCTTTAAGGAGAGAGCTCCACAAGGAAGCACAAGGGGGAAGGGATGCAACGATCAGCGTGGGAATGAAAACAATGCTATGCTGCCTGCTGCCCACTCCCCCGATCCTCCCACTGCTAAAAGCCGCGCCGGGGGCGGGCAAGAGGTGGCTCTTTGGGGACGAGCCCCCGAACAACGGGCGAGACCAGGGGAACACCCATTTGTGGGGTGGGGTTGAGGATGTGCCCCTTTCTGAACCTGCCCTCTGACGGCCCCTTTGCCAGATCCCGTCAGCTGAGTGGTGATTGTAAATGCTGACCCACGAAATGACCAAAATCCTCCCTCGGACTGGATGACAGCCAGTGCCTGTGACGTCAGACATGTATTTCCTCCCTCTGCACCAGTATCCTTGTGTAATTAACTGGTGCTCATATAAAGCGCTGCAATACCTTCGGGTAGAGTACGCGCTATTAAAACTGCAAAGATTTTAAAAAAAAACGCTGCCAACCCTGGCAGATGCGTGTGACAGTTGATGTAATAGCAAATGTCCTCCCCGAGTCCTTCCTCTAGCATTCATTGATGGATCAATTTTACGACATTAAATATCATCTCCTTAATCCCCCCTTCACTGCAGACTCCGATTTTGTCTTCGATTTTATAAGGTGCCCAGGTTAGCCGAAGGGACATTAAAAGCTCTTTGACCGTGATGAAATCTTATAGTGACTTAATGATATCAAGGAAAGTGAATGCTTTTGCCGATTTATATAGCGCGAATTCGCCCAAATGGTATCAGAGCGCTTTACATGAGCACCAGTTCCGTTACACAAGGACACAATAATTTCTTTTTGGTAGGCGCCGGGAGATTAAGTGGTTTGCCCAAAAACACATGATGTTGAGCTGAGCGATCGAACCCGAGCTCCAAAGTCGGCATCTCTGGGTGTAAGGCTACATGATCCCCTCCCCTCCCTTGTACGTGGATTCTAACGCTGGCGTTATTGTGGAAGGTGTTATTACTGGAAACACTTTGTGCAAGATTACGAAGATGCAAGCATGCCTTTTGCCCCCATTTCATGCCAGGCCTCCAGTCGTGGCCATTCGAGGAGGCGTGATATTATCGCAGAGTTCATCCACTGCATACTTCTGTGCGATCACCATAGGAAGAACAACCTCATGTGCGCCAAGGAAGCCTCACATCCACCGGCACAACATGCAAACCCAAGTATCACTTTGAATGTATAGGCACGGTGTCGGGATGCAGGATCCTCTTCACCATATGCCCAATTAAAACATCAAATGCCCTTACATTCCTTCTGAAAACAAGGAAAGGCACGGACAGCGGGAGGGAGGGCAGGAAAGGCACGGACAGCGGGAGGGGGGCGGAAAAGGAACGGACAGCCGGAGGGGGGTGCGGGAAAGGCAGGGACAGCGGGAGGGGGCGAGAAAGGCACGGACAGCAGGAGGGGGGGCGGGAACGGCAAACGGCAAGAAAGGCAAAGCAGAAGGCAAGAAAAAGCATTCACCTGGACTTCTTCCGGAGGCGGTCGGCCTGCAATGACCAAAACAAACCTTCCCCCCCCCAAAAAATAGGAACCGGAGGAGGAGGGAGACTGCCTGTAGTTGCATGGTAAATAACCAAGAATTGCATGGTAAATAACACAAGAATTCGTTATTTACCATGCAATTGTATTACATGGTAAATAACAAATTCTAAAGGCCCTGTAGCACTGTTAGAAGTGCTACCTACATAGGAAAATACAGATTCTGTAATTTTGGGCTAGGGTAGCGGAGGTTCTTAACCCGTTGATTAATCCCATCCTTAACCTGTCACTGACTAGTGGTGTGGTTCCTGCGGTCTGGAAGCAGGCGATGGTTGTGCCTCTCCTTAAAAAGGCGGGTCCAGACCCCGAGCTACATGCCAACTACAGGCCGATCTCCCTCCTGCCTGCTCTGGCAAAGATAGTAGAAAAGCATGTGCACACTGTGCTTTCTACTTTCCTTGAAACCCATAGCCTGCTGCACTCCACCCAGTCTGGCTTCCGGTCCAACCTGAGCACCGAGACGGCGCTATTAGAGATCAATGAGGCCGTCAAGGAAGTGCTGGATGCTGGAGGAAGGGCCATGTTGGTAATGTTAGACCTGTCGGCAGCTTTCAACACCGTCCCTCATGAGGGTCTCCTCAGCAAGCTCCATGAGATCGGCGTGAGAGGTACGGTGTTGAGCTGGTTTAGATCTTATTTAGCTGGCCGCCGGCAGGTGGTCTGGGCCCCTCCATACTCAGCCGAAGTGCCGCCTCTGGAGGTCGGAGTCCCGCAGGGCTCGGTGCTGAGTCCGACTCTCTTTACTATCTTTATGACCCCTCTGGCGGTGCTGGCTGAGTCTTTCGGGGCTCAGATCGTGTCATACGCCGATGACACCCAGCTCCTTTTCACTTGTGGGAAGGGGGCCGAGTTTGACGGAGAGAGCATCCGGGGGTGTCTTGGGGCTGTTTTCGAATGGTTTCAGCGAAACAGCCTCAAGTGCAACCCAGATAAATCAGAGGTGCTCTTCTTAGGGTGTCAGTCTGACCCGAGCTGGAAGGATTGGTGGCCTGTGAACATGTTCCCCCCCCGCGTCTTCTTCTCTTGTTGCCAAGAACTTGGGGGTTAAGATTGACACGGGCCTGTCGCTTAAGTCCCAGATCCTTGGATTGGCCGGCACGTGTTATGGCCTCCTTAAAATGCTGCGTAAGTTCCTTCCCCTGCTCCCGCTGGCGCATAGGAAGACTACGGTCCAGGCCCTTATTGGCTCACGGTTGGACTACTCGAATGTCCTATATTTGGGGTTACCCAAATACCAACTCCAAAGACTCCAGGTGGTCCAAAACTTGGCGGCACAGGCTATTTTTGGCCTACACCGCCGAGCGAGAGCCTCGGACCTTTTACACTCCCTTCATTGGCTGCCTATTCGTAAGCGGATTGTTTTTAAAGCACTTACGCTGGCGCATAAGGCCCTCCAAGCTGTGGGTGCTGAATATATCCAGAAACAACTTGTTTTCTATAAACCAACCAGATCCTTAAGATCGGAATCTCTCGGCCTTGCCGTTGTCCCTGCTGTTAGGAAAGCAAGGGTGGGGGGACGTTCCTTCAAACGCTTGGCGCCCCAGTTATGGAACACCCTCCCTGTGTCGCTCCGCTGCACTTCGAATCTGCTGGCCTTTAGAAAGGGTCTGAAGACGTGGCTTAATGGTCAGTAATTTGCTTGCTTGTTTCCTCTTTTCTTCCTGCCCTCTGTGCTCTGTTGTGGGTCTGAAAGCGCCGGGATTAACCGAGCGCTATATAAGACACCCATTAACATTAACATTAACCGCCCACCGCCGCAATGACGGCAACAAAGGGGCTGGATGAGAAAAAATCTCAGGAACGCCCACGAGTCGCCTCGCAGAATGACGGACGCCTCTCTCTTCCAATGGCTAGCCTCCATTTATGGAGCTAGCCAATGGAACAGAGAGGCGGGACTTTTGTCCATACTGGTAAACAAAAGCTTTCGCCTGCGCGAAACGCTGCTTGCGCAGCTGTTCGCCAGGCGAAATCTAAAAAGGGACCATATTTACAAAGCTATGCCACATTTTTTATCTCTACCAGTGCTGGTGCACTTTTATCGCCATGCATCAATGTATACACCCTTGAGCCACAGTGCAAGTCTGTGTATCACCTAAAGCATACGTTTTGGGGGTGTGGCCAAGATGGCGACCTGATCAGACGCAGCCTTCAGTGGCTCCCTGCTCCAATCCCTCCTGGAACTCCTTAAAACGCATTTCTGACCCCCCGTGCCCCAGGTACCTTAGCCATCCGGCGAATATGCTCTGCAGTCGCCCCCGGAGAGTTCTTACCGGGATGGCGAGACCCCAGAATCTGCGCTGACGGCGGGGGACTTCTGGCCGACGAGTTGGGAAATGGCGGCCGGTCCGGAGCTCTGACTGGCGGTGACTAGGTCTCCGCTGCCATCTGGGCCCCCCTGCGGCCGCCGGAGCCCGATCCGCTGCCCTATCGAGCCAGGCCCTCGACGGGGAGGCGGTGCCTACAGCACAACATTGCCGCCGCAGCGCTCCCGGCATCGTGAGGTGAAGCCGTCCGGGGGGTTCACGAAAATTGAGACCACGGCTTCGGACCTGCGAGGAGGACGCTGCGGAGATCCGCACCGCTGCCCTGTGGGCTTAGACCTGGGCGCGAGAGCAGTACCGGTGCCTAACATCGCCCCCGCGCCACTCCCAGTGGCAGGAGGTGGAGCCAGCCGGGGGTCGCGATGCCTGAGGCCCCGGCTTGGGGCCTGTGAGGAAGCAACAGCGGGTTCTGCCGGGCACGCCAGGATGGGGCTGACTATAGCCTGAGGCCCTGGGTGGCACACGGGGCAGTTCCTGCAGGAGCGACGCTCCCAGCGGCGTGCGACGGTGCTCACCAGGGGCGGAGGCAGGTGGGCCCTGGATCCGGGCCTACAAGGACACTGAGCACGCGCCCCCAGCGAGCAGAGGCCGAGTCTGGGACGCCACGAGACCCTCGGCGCCCCCGAGAGAGACAGAAGCGGTGGCCCTGGATCAAGAGGTGAGGAGGGCGACGCAGGGCTGCGGAGGGTGTATGGCTCAGGGGGCATAATCGAGCCCCCAGCGTTGGGCCACGCTGTGACCATGGGCCGCGCTGCACTTGCGGAATGGTGTTGGGGCCAAGCATCTCACTGGGGTAGCACTGGGACCTCTGACCACCGGGCCCCCACCTATTGCCTGCCTGCACGTCCAGGGACGTTGAGGGAACGTCTGGGGGACCGCGCTGGGAGCTGGTTGTGACGCTGTGACCGCCCGCCCGGGGGTTGCCACTGGACTGACCGTGAGCCTCCTTGGGGCGAGCCTTGAGTCCCAGGTCTCCACCAGGACCCTACATAGCATTTGTCGTCCACCGGCCGGCGGTCATCAGGGGGAGAGAGGAGAAGGATGGGTCATTCCTGGAGCGGTGGCCTGCAGGCGCACTCCCCATCACCGGCTCCCGAGAATGCAGCTGCGGAGCCCCCACCATTAGGCGGCATTGCCTCCTGTAATAGTGCAGACCACAGGCGCGTTTGGGAACTCCAGGCCTCTGCGTTTCTCCCCGGCGCTCCTGACGGCCAACACGTGGAATTGGTCCAACAGCCCGACGTGACATGGCGAGCCTCAGGGGCAAAAATAGTACTCAGACACTCCTGGAGATGCTGGTGAAAACCCAACACAAGGCAGACAAAGGGCCACCCTCCCCTGAAACCACAAAAACACCGCTGGAACCATCTGGGGATCACACTCCATCACTAAGTCCTTTCTGGAATCCCTTTTCAACTCCCTTAGAGATGACTTCAAGTCCCTGAAGCAAGAGGTGGCCGGGGAAGTCAGGGAACTCAGGAGAGAAGTGGAGGGCCTTGGGGAGCGAGTCGTCGCCATTGAGGAGGCTGACCAGACGAGGAGCGACGAGATCGAACAGCTCCAGCAGGAAGTCCTGAGACTCACGGATCAACAGCTAGACCTGCAGGCCCACGCAGAAGATTTGGAAAACCAGTCCCGTCGCAACAACATACGGGTCCGGGGGGTCCCTCAGAAAACGGAAGGGAAGGACGTCACTGGCTACTTGCAGGACCTCTTGCGAGACGTCTTGGGGGAGTCTGCCGACTTTGTCATCCGAATAGACAGGGCACATAGACTGGGGCTCCCCAGGAGCTCGCCCGCCCCGCCGCCGGACATTTTAGCCTTTCTCCCTGACTTCCCGCTCAAGGAACGGATTCTTCGGGAGGCCAGGTGGTCACAACTTCTTCAGTTTCGAGGTCACCCTGTCGCCCTGTATCAGGACCTATCCGCCATTACGCTACAAAAACGGAAGGCATTCAAAGTGGCGACGGACTTGGAGTTGACTTGAAGGAGGACACGCCACCGGTGAGATCTTCGCAAGGGCCTTCCAGAGGAGGTTGGCAAACGGTGGGCCACAGGTGATCCCCTATGCAGCACCTGAAACCCGAGGCCCACATCATCACGCAGGAGAGGGCTACGGTCGTCCAGGAGGTGGCCAGGGAAACGTCATTCTCAGACTGATTTCTACACCTTGTGGGGGGGTCACTCATAACATGTCGCACGCTCATAGGCTGGGGGGGTGAGGGCGGGGGCCACGATGGTTGCCACTGGACATGCACCCTGTACGTAACTTTTCCACAGCCCTGTGTGGACTGACAGGACTGGGACTATACGTTCTCTTGGTTGGGGTGTTAGGGGCTGGGTGGCGGGAGAGGAGGCTGGACTGGGGGATTTGGGGTTGGTTTGGGTAGAGCGGGGTGGGGGGGGGTGGGGTGGGGGGAGGAAGGTGAGGGCCAGCAGACAGGGTGTGGGTGTTGGGTCATTTCGGGGTTTGTTGGGGCAGTTATCTTGGGGGAGGGTCTCTCCTTTGTCCACCTTCTTTTCTGCTCAAGTTCCCTGCCTACACACTTTAAACTCAAGGTACTTACCCTTAATGCAGCGGTCTTCAATCTGTGGGGCGCGACCCCCAGGGGGGCCGTGGTGTCCTGGGAAGGGGGTCGCAGATTCTGCAGAGTGCAGTTCCTGGCATTGGGCTGAGGGTGCTCACGGCGGAGGCCTAATTCACACCGAGGTGTGAAAAACATCAACGCCTCATTAACAAGTAAAAGGTCTTTTAAAGACCTCTCAAGTACTTGTGTGTGACTGTGTGTGTGTCCCTGAAGCTGTTACAGCTGGGCTCACATACACGAGCTGGGGGGAGCTGGGGGGGGGGGAGGCTGGGGAGTGGCTGTAGCTTAGCCCTTTGAGTTCAATGGATGTTGCGCACCTGGAGCTGTGGGTCCCGTGACGTCCCCTGCCCCCAGCAGGGAGGCATAGAGATGCCCTCCCATGAGTGGGAAAGAAGAAGGAAGACGCAGAGAGATACTCCCCCATGAGAGAGGCACAGAAAAGGTGGGTGGATGAATGATGGGTGGATGGATGGATGAAAGGCTGAAGGATGGATGGATGTGTGAAAAGGTGGGTGGATGAATGATGAGTGGATGGATGAATGAAAGGGTGGATGGATGAATGATGGATGTATGGATGGAAGGATGAAAGGGTGGATGGATGAAGGATAGATTGGTGAAGGATAGATGTATGGATGGAAGAATGAAAGGTTGGATGGAAGGATGGATGGATGAAAGGGTGGATGGATGAATGATGGATGGATGTGTAAAAAGTTGGGTGGATGAATGAAGGGTGAATGGATGGATGAAAGGGTGGATGGACGAATGATGGATGGAAGGATGAAAGGGTGGATGGATGAAGGATAGATTGGTGAAGGATAGATGTATGGATGGAAGAATGAAAGGGTGGACGGATGAAGGATGGATGGATGAAAGGGTGGATGGATGAATGGATGGATGGATATGCAAAAAAGATGGGTGGATGAATGATGGGTGAATGGATGGATGAAAGGGTGGATGGATGAATGATGGATGTATGGATGGAAGGATGAAAGGGTGGATGGATGAAGGATGGATGTATGGATGGGAGGATGAAAGGGTGGATGGATGAAGGATGTATGTATGGATGGAAGGATGAAAGGGTGGATGGATGAAGGATGGATGAAGGATGGATGTATGGATGGGAGGATGAAAGGGTGGATGGATGAAGGATGTAGGTAAGGATGGGAGGAAGAAAGGGTGGATGGATGAAGGATGGATGTATGTATGGATGGGAGGATGAAAGGGTGGATGGATGTATGGATGGATAAAAGGCTGCATGGATGAATGATGCATGGATGGATGTGTGAAAAGGTGGGGGGATGAATGATGGGTGGATGGATGAAAGGATGGGTGGATGGATGTATGGATGGGAGGATGAAAGGGTGGGAGGATGAAAGGGTGGATGGATGAAGGATGGATGTATGGATGGGAGGATGAAAGGGTGGATGGATGAATAATGGATGTATGGATGGGAGGATGAAAGGGTGGATGGATGTATGAATGGATAAAAGGTTGCATGGATGAATGATGGATGGATGTGTGATAAGGTGGGTGGATGAAAGATGGGTGGATGGAAGGAAGGGTGGATGGGTAAAGGATGGGTGGATGGATGATGGATGTATGGATGGATGGATGTGTGAAAAGGTGGGTGGATGAATGATGAGTGGATGGATGAATGAAAGGGTGGATGGATGAATGATGGATGTATGGATGGAAGGATGAAAGGGTGGATGGATGAAGGATAGATTGGTGAAGGATAGATGTATGGATGGAAGAATGAAAGGGTGGACAGATGAAGGATGGATGAAAGGGTGGATGGATGAATGGATGAAAGGGTGGATAGGTGAAGGATGGATGTATGGATGGGAGGATGAAAGGGTAGGTGGATGAAGGATGGGAAGATGAAAGGGTGGATGGATGTCTTAATGGATAAAAGGTTGCATGGATGAATGTCTGAAAAGGTGGGTGGATGAATGATGAGTGGATGGAAGGAAGGGTGGATGGGTAAAGGATGGATGTATGGATGGAAGGATGAAAGGGTGGATGGATGAAGGATGGATGTATGGATGGAAGGATGAAAGGGTGGATGGATGGATGTGTGAAAGTGTGGGTGGATGAATGGTGGAGGGATGTGATGAGGTCTAACAGGCGCATTTATGGTTGTCAAAAGTTGATGATGAGGAGTACCAGTTTCTAGAAACTTTTGTCGGAAGGGGGTCCTTACACCTAAAAAGTTTTTACAAGGGGGTCTCGGCATCAAAAAGTTTGAAGACCTCTGCCTTAATGTAAGGGGGCTCAATAACCCTATAAAGCGCTGAGTGGTCCTGTCTTTCCTGGAGCACACTTCCGCCGACATCTGTCTGCTCCAGGAAACGCACCTACTCCCTAAGGACCACCATCGACTCAAGACACGCGCTTTCCCCTCGCAGCTTTTCTCCTCTTCCTACCAAAAGAAGGCAGGGGTAGCGATTCTGGTTTCTCGGAGACGGCGCTGGTGGAAATTTCTGAGGCCATCTGGGAGTGTCTGGACGAAGGTGGCAGAGCGGCTCTGATTTTATTAGACCTCTCTGCCGCCTTCGATACTGTCCCTCACTCCCTCCTGCTTACCAGATTAGCGGCCATAGGCATCACAGGCTCCGCCCTTGACTGGCTGACGTCTTTTCTAGACAATAGATCTCAGCAAGTCTGGATGCCGCCCTTTGCCTCCTCTCCCAAGAAACTTGCAACGGGTGTACCTCAGGGCTCTTCCCTTAGCCCCCTGCTTTTTAATATATATCTGACCCCGCTCATCTATCTCGCCGAACAGCTGGGAGCAAAAATAATGGCCTACGCTGACGACACTCAACTCCTGTTCACATGGCCAAAAAACAATCTGGACACGTCTGGAGCCCAATCCTGCCTATCATCTGTCTTTCGTTGGCTTGCCCTCGCCCAACTAAAATGTAACGAAAGCAAATCTGAAATCTTGCTTTACGGTTCCTTCCCAGACAACTTTGGCAACTCTCTTTGGCCTGCCGATCTACCATGCCCCAAATCCATCGGAGGCCCCGCAAAAAATCATGGAGTCTGGTTCAACAATGACCTCAGATTTGAGGATCACTTAAAAAAACTTACTGGGATCTGCTTCTTTGCACTCAAAACATTACGCAGGTTCTTCCCGCTCCTTCCGAGAGAGGCCAAGGAGACTGTCATTCGTGCCCTCATACTATCCAGACTGGATTACGCGAATGGCCTCTTCTGTGGCCTACCAGCCTACCTGATCCACCGCCTCCAAGTTATTCAAAATGCCGCTGTACGGCTCTTGTTTAACATTCCAAAAAGTTCTAGTGTTCGTCAACCTCTCCGCACCCTACACTGGCTCCCAGTTGCCCATAGGATTTCATTTAAAATCCTTGTCCTTGCTTATCGAGCTGTCCATCAAACCGGCCCAGTGTATTTGAGGAAAAGATTTTCCCTATATGTTCCCAACCGCCCTCTCAGATCAACTAATCTGCACCAAATGACTGTCCCTAAGTTTAAATATAGCAGGCTTGGTGGCCAATCCATCTCTGTCAGAGCGGCGAGAGCATGGAACACCCTTCCTCTCCATCTGAGAACAGCCCCATCCATTACTGTGTTTAAGAAGGGACTGAAGACCCACCTTTTTAACATCACTGTATAGGGTCTCCCCCCTTTCTTTTCACCGGATCCACTCTGCTCTGCTTCTCACCCACCTCGCGCCAGGATACTATTTTCTTAGTAACAGAGCGCGCTACAAAAGTCTCTATAATAATAATAATAATAATAATAATAATAAATCCTTCAGAGGCAAGGTTCTACAACGGGAGGCAGAGATAAGAGGACGACTGTTAGTGCATTCTTCCTAGTGGCGGGACTCACGGTACTAGTGGGCTCCATATACCCACCCAATAACGGGCAGGAACCCTTCCTACGGCGGCACTGGCGGCGGCTACGGCCAACACGGATTGACATCTGATTTTAAGGGGAGACCTCAATTTAGTCTTTCACAACGTAACAGACCGCTCATGTCAGAGGACAGGCCAGGTAGGGGCACTCTCCCAAGCAGGACATTCCCATCTTCGCGACCTAGGTCTCACCGACTTATGGAGATACCTCCACCCTGGTAGCATGGCTTACACCTACCATTCTGGGGCCAACAAATCCTATGCTAGATTGGACTATTTCCTCTGCACTTCCTTACTAGTACACCCCGCACACGAGATAGACATTTTGCCGGCCTCATTATTGGACCACTCCCCGGTGGTGGCCTCGTTCCGTCTCCCAGCGGCCCCGCAGCCACAACGACACTGGCGCCTTAGAGACGCCCTTCTACACTCCCCTTCTATGGTGGAGCGGATCAAGGCCACCATCACACACTACCTGACCCACAACAGCAACACTGACACCTTACGGGCCTCTCAATGGGCAGCCCTGAAGGGTGTTCTGCGAGGGGAATTTATATTGATCGCTACAGCGAATAACAGAGAGCGGGCACAGAAAAGGGCCGAAATAGCACCACGTGTGGCAGAACTAGAACAGATGCACCAGGGCACGGGGGCGGCCCGGGCATGGCGCCAGCTGTGCACCGAGAGGAAGGTGTTAGCTGCTATGGATTAGGACACTGCGGAATATGCAGCGCTGCGTCTCAAACGAGCCTACTATGCAGGAGGGGATAGGTGCGGCCGGCTGCTAGTGTCCAAGTTGAGGGGGCATCGACAGAGGCAGGGAGTACAGGCTGTACGGTCGGAGGGGGGAGACTTAGTCTTGGATGAGGCTGCGATAACGGAAATATTTGGCGCGTTTTACCAGTCGCTCTACGCCGGGGATACGCTGTATTTGCGAGCCGGCCTGACTTGTCTGGAGGGTGCCCACCTCCCATCTCTGACGCCGGCCCAAGCAGACTTCCTAGACAGACCCATTGGGGTGGAGGAGGTGATATCTGCGATCTCACGCCTCAAACTCGGGAAGTCGCCCGGCCCGGATGGATACCCTGCAATCTTTTACAAAACATTCTGCCACCAAGTGGCCCCTATCCTCCGGGACTTATTTAACTCCTTTGCGGAGCCTGGCGCGATCCCCACGGAATTGCTGGAAGCAGCAATCTCGGTCATACCGAAACCGGGTAAGGATGCGACGCGGTGTGGCTCGTACTGGCCGATTTCATTACTGAACATCGACTTTAAACTATACTCAGGGATCCTAGCGAGCCACCTGGCACCCTACATGCAACAGCTAGTGGAGCCAGACCAGGCAGGGTTCATCCCCCATTGAGGCAGGGTCCCGTACGAGGCCGGGTTGTATGCTCCTTACCATCAACACTGAGAAGGCCTTTGATAGAGACCATTGGCCCTACTTAGAACAGGTCTTACACTCTTTCGGCTTCGGAGAGGTACTCCGTACCCGCATATTGAACTGCTACAAGCAGCCCAATGCCAAGGTACGGGTGAACGGTCACACCTCCTCCCGCTTTCCAATCGGTAGAGGGACCAGACAGGACTGCCCACTCTCGCCTATCCTATTCGCCCTCTACATGGAACCCCTAGCGCAAAGAATCTGGCAACACGCCCTGATCAGAGGCATCCCATTCGGTGGGGACGTCCACAAGATCAGCCTCTACGCCGATGACATTTTGCTCCCCCTCCAGTCCCTTCAGTCCCTACGCACATTATTTATTGAGCTGCATAACTTTGCGCTCGCAACTGGATTCAGGGTTAACGCGGATAAATCAGTTGTTCCTAATATTTCTTTACCATCAGAGACGCTGGTCGAAGTCCAGGAGGAATATGACAAACAGTGGTCAGATACCACAGTACCCTACCTGGGACTCCTCCTGGGCCCCACCCTCCCAATTACCTCAGAGGCTAACTATGCCAGGCTGCGCACGCAACTCCGAGGGGAACTTAGGAGATGGAAGTGCCATCCCTATCCTGGCTAGGGAGGATAGCCGCCGTCAAAATGACGCTTCTGCCACAAAAATTATATTTATTCCAGACTCTCCTCCTCCGACCGCCGAAGAACTGGATTCAACAAACACAGTCTGACCTAGCGCGATTTATCTGGCAGGGCCGTCGTCCGCGCTTCAAACATGATATTGCTGTTCTGCCGCCGGATCATGGCGGAGTCGGCGTACCGGATATTCAACTCTACTTTTCCGCAGCACAGCTTAGGAGTCTGGTGGAGTGGCATCAGCTGGAATCAAGCAAACATTGGCTCTTCCAAGACCAGGCTGTGGCAGGTATGCCGCTGCAAGGAGTGCCCTTTCTGCCACGCCGTCACCGGCCGCCGAACCTCCACGCATCCCTGATCACGGGCACGGTCATGGAGGTGTGGGATCGAGTTGCCACTAAACATTACTTGACCACTTTCCCCTCCCCCATGACGCCAATATTCGCCAATCCCGACTTTACACCAGGTCTCCAGCCAAGCGCATTCGCTGCCTGGCGACGCTCCCCTTGCAGATCCCTGGGTCACCTGTTTAATTTAAGTGGTCTGCTCTCCTTCCAACAAGTGAAGGAGGAATACGGCCTCACAGAGAACGACCGGTTGCCATATTTCGTCATTGGGTGCTCCACCCTGAAGTCAGACCTGGCACGCAGTGGCTTCTCACCCCTTACGAAAAATGGTTGGTCACCCGCACCTCTGAGAAGAAGCTCATTTCGAACTTGTACCAACACCTACTCCTCACGAACATTTACACATATAACGCAGGCAGAACTAGATAGGAGCGAGAGCTAGGGCGGTCCCTCACACGCAAAGAATGGAGTGGCATCTATTATAGAGCGCCCCACTCCGCATACCATGCTGGGCTAACAGAAACCCTGACCAAGGTAGCGACCTATTGGTACCATACACCGGAACGTCTCCACCAATTTGACCCACTTATTAGCGACCGGTGTTGGAGGGGGTGCGGGGAGCTGGGCACATTAGAACACCTGCTATGGAGCTGTGGCCACCTCCAAGGGTACTGGAACGTGGTAATAGATGACGTAGATAGTCACCTTGACACACAACTTCCCCGCCTCCCGCTTACATCCTGCTAGGGTTACCCAATGCCCTGATGTATCCCCTGAAGTCCGGGAGGGGTCGTCTCATTGCCATAGCTCTAGGGGCAGCGACGCAGAATATTCTAGCTCACTGGAGGAAACCGCAGGTCCCCCCGCTCACAGGTTGGCTGCATAGGTTATGGATGGTGCTCGGTATGGAGAAACTGGCACTGGTGCAGGAGGGGAGGGGTGAGAAATTCCCAGACCTATGGCGCCCCTTCTTAACACTACTCACCACGGAATTTTGCGAACTGAGCTGCCCTAGATACTTGCGTCTCCTCAGGCTGGCAGACACGCCAATACCGGACCAGACAGCGCCCAAGCGTAGAACGAAACCCGCACACTGAGGGCTAACACGTCTGATTTTCCTTCTAGTTGTACGGCACATACTTTCTTGGAGAGTGGACAAAGGGGAGAGGGAGGGGTTTAGGGTGGGGTTGTTCCGTTGCGAGGTGTTACAGGAGACCCCTGTGAATGTTTGGCTAAGTCTTGCACCTGAATTACATACTTGTGTTACACTGGAACCTAACTTGCACTGTGTGACTGACCGCTCGAGGTCTCTGTATCTTGTTTCTCCTGAAAACTCAATAAAAGATTTAAACCATAAAGCATACGTTTTGTACTGGAAGAAGATACTTACAGGACAAAAACTATCCTTTAAGACATGGGTACTCACAAACATTATCCATGGGGACAATATGTTTAGTCTATGATGTGACAGAGGGCTGCCCTGATACCAGAAGGGCTGCAGTCAGGCATTTTGGGTGGCGGGGTGACAGCAGGGTCGAACTGGGAACACAAACCAGCCCTGGCAATTAAGTCAGACTGGCAGCTGGGGGTAGGGGGAGGGTCAGGGTGCTGGGGGAACACTGCTGCTTTTGATACAGGGGGTCTATATTGCAGCACTGCTGCAAAACCGGCCCCAACTGGTCCAAAACAGGCCCCCATCCTTCCAGCGCACTGGGAAAATGCCCAATGCCCACTACGTCCAGTCCAGCCCTGGTTGACAGTAAGCTGGATGTAGGGGAAGTGAAGCATGCACTTATAATGGCTGAATTGCACAATGTGTAACCATAAAACCTGGGATTTTCTTAGTCTCTCCACTTAAGTAAATTGTGTGATCCTAGGTTTTTTTTATTACACTTTCAATCTTAGTAATAAACTCGGACGAAGAGAATTAAGTTGAGTTTGTTTATTACAAGCAAGCTACACAGCAAAGACAGCAAACAGGATGATAGAACAGTTGAGAGCAAACTGCCCTTTTCTTGTTCAAAACCTAGAATGTAGTGACCGTGTACCCAGGCAACCATCACCAACATTCCACCTGACATAACCTGACATGCAATACAGTGCTTTACATGCAGTGCACTTCAACCAAAGGTCATTGTAGGGTTGTAACACTGAATAATGGAAATGTGAGAATATAACATATCCTCTTTTCTCAATAATAAAACAAAATAAAAATAAAATAAAAAAACATAATAATAAGTAACGGCAGTGAATCATAACATGACAATGGAAAACCTTCATAAATAAAACAGATATTTTTTATACAAAACAATAGATAACTTTCATGAATAACGACTGATACCTTTTAGGAATGATTTTCATTCTAGTGCTCCTTCTCAGAGGAGCTGGAGATCATCATTCTTTGAAGATGGAACAACATCAGAAGATGTACTTTTAACCTTTATGACTTTTCCCAGGTGCCACCAGTTGCCACCATCAACCTGCACCGCATTTTCCCCAACACGGATAACCAGGACAGGCGGTCTGAACTTGCTCTCACCCTTCTTAACATGGATGGAAGATTTAACGTGAACCAAATCCCCCACATGTACGGCTACAATCTTAGCACAACTTTCATAAGACTATTAACATCATGAACAGATTCAATCCACTTGTTCATCCAACCCGGCTTGAAGCTGGTGTTAGCTTTTCTCCCCCCTAATAATTCAAAAGGTGAAATCTTTTTTTTTTTTAAGACCTTTATTGCACTTATTACAAGAACACAGCATTTGGCCTACAACCCGAAAAGAGGGCCGGCCGCAAAGCATTTCGTGTACATACCTCCATTATCTGGAGATTCTCAAAAGTTAAGACCAAAGGCAAGATGTACAGCATGTCACATTGAGGTGCCTGAATCTTGTATTATTATTATGCATATTATAAGCAGTCTCATTTTTTTAGTTATATAATAATAACAACTTAATACTTCAACATCCCCCCCCCCCCCAAACACCCCAGGGATCAGATCATGTCATCGTTGAATTATACATAAAATCAGAAGGCAATCGAGGTATACAGTATATGTGATGCATCGCAGCCTTGGATAATGTTTTGGTCAGGCCCTGCATACCGCAGAAGGCTATTTCAATGAGAGAAACCGTGCCACAGACAGATGGAGGCGAGATCGAGGGTCCACCTATAACTATCTTATAAGAGATATTCATATGACGAGGAGAAGAACATCAGTACTATAGTCACCACTCATCGGTGGGCATCTGCACAGCTAATACTAACCAGGGACTCCCTTGTCCGTCATTGGGTCCTTATGTTTATGCTATATATCAATCGTCATCAAGCTTCGACAACATATACGCTGTGTATGTCAAGTCAAGTCAAGTCAAAGAATTTGTATAGCGCACTACATACCCAGAGGGTTTCAAGGCGCTTAGGAAGGGGGGGGATTACTTGTCAAATATCCAAGTTTTAAGTTGCTTTCTGAATGCTAGGTGGTTCTGGGTAAGGCGAAGGTAAGCGGGGAGTGAGTTCCATGTTCTAGCAGCCAGGTATGAAAAGGATCTGCCTCCCATGGTGGTCTTGTTGATGCGAGGTACAGTGGCGAGGGCTTGGCTGGAAGAACGTAGTTGGCGGGAGGGGGTGTAGAAGGACAGTCGTGAGTTGAGGCATTCTGGACCGATGTCGTAGAGTGATTTGTGTGCGTGGGTAAGCAGTCTGAAAGTGATTCTCTTATTGACGGGTAGCCAGTGGAGGTCTTTAAGGTGGCCAGAGATGTGTTCGTTGCGTGGGATGTCTAATATGAGTCTGGCTGAGGCGTTTTGGATTCGTTGGAGTTTCTTCTGGAGTTTTGCGGTAGTACCTGCGTAGAGGGTGTTTCCATAGTCCAGTCGGCTCGTGACCAGAGCGTGGGTGACTGTTTTCCTTGTGTCGGAGGGGATCCAGCGGAATGTTTTTTTGAGCATGCGAAGAATGTTGAAGCAGGAAGAGGATATGGCGCTGACTTGTCTGTTCATTGAAAGTGAAGAATCCAGGATGACGCCTAGGTTCCGTGCGTGGTCTGTCGGGATGGGTGCTTTTCCGAGGGCTTCCGGCCACCAGGAGTCGTCCCATGCAGATGGGGATGTACCTAGGATGAGGACTTCTGTTTTGTCTGAGTTCAGTTTCAGACGGCTTAGTTTCATCCATTCGGCAACTTCTTTCATTCCTTCGTGTAGGTTAGTTTTGGCGGTGTTGGGGTCATTGGTGAGAGAAAGGATCAGTTGCGTGTCATCCGCGTAGGAGATGATGTTGAGGTTGTGTTGGCGTGCGATGGCCGCGAGGGGGCTCATGTATACGTTGAAGAGGGTGGGACTGAGTGAGGATCCTTGTGGTACGCCGCAGATGACTTCAGAGGCCTCTGACGTGAATGGTGGAAGACGGACTCTCTGGGTTCTTCCGGTGAGGAATGAGGTGATCCATTCAAGTGCTTTTCCTTGGATTCCGATGTTATTGAGGCGTTGTAACAGTGTTTTGTGGCAGACTGTGTCGAATGCTGCAGAGAGGTCAAGGAGGATGAGGGCGACGGTGTCTCCATTGTCCAGTAGAGTTCGAATGTCGTCTGTAGCTGCGATGAGGGCGGTCTCAGTGCTGTGTTTTGCTCGGAATCCGGATTGTGAGGGGTCGAGGGATTTGTTGGCTTCGAGGAAGGCAGCGAGCTGGTTGTTGACAGCTTTCTCGATGACTTTGGCTGGGAATGGAAGAAGCGAGATGGGGCGGTAATTTTTGAGTTCGGTGGGGTCCGCTGTGGGTTTTTTCAGAAGGGCGGTGAGTTCAGCGTGTTTCCAGTCTTCCGGAAAGGTGGCGGAGTTGAAGGAGCAGTTGATGACGTCTCGGAGGTGCAGTGCTATGACGGAGTCTGCTTTGTTGAAGATGTGGTGAGGACATGGGTCTGTGGGAGATCCTGAGTGGATGGAGTTCATCAGGCGGATGGTGTCCTCAGTGGAGATTGGGTTCCAATCGTTAAGGGTGTTCGCCGGGGGAGGATGATCAGCAACTGGTAGGGTGGGTTGGTTTCCGGGTTGGTTGTCAAAGCTGTTGTGGATGTCTGCAATCTTGTTGTGGAAAAATGAGGCTAGGGAGTCGCAGAGGGTTTGAGAGGGGGTGATGTCGTTGGAGTTGGCCGAGGGATTGGAAAATTCCTTGACGATGTTGAAAAGTTCCTTGCTGTTGTGAGCGTTGTTGTCAAGTCGATCCTTGAATGCTGTTTTCTTGGCTTTTCGGATTAGTTGGTGGTGAATGCGGGTGGCGTTTTTGAAGGCGTCCTTGGTGCTGGTGGTTGGGTCTTTTTTCCAGGTCTTTTCAAGGGTGCGGCAGAGTTTCTTGGACTTCTTGAGATCATCGTTGAACCATGAGGCCTTCTTGCTGCCAGGTTTGTTTTGACGTTTTTTCAGTGGCGCTAGGGTGTCAGCGGTTTTGGATAGCCAAATGGTGAGGTTGGCGGCGGCTTCGTTAGTGTTGGATGAGAGGGTTGGGGTGTTTTGAAGGAGCGAGGCGGAGATTTGGTCCGTGGTGATTTTGTTCCAGTTTCTTTGCAGGGTAGGTTGGAGGTGGATGCTGGGTTTTAGTTTGTTGTAGGTGAAGTGAACGCAGCTGTGGTCAGTCCAGAGGAGGTCTGTGGTGTGGCTGAAGGAGACATGGTTGCTGGATGTGAAGATGGGGTTGAGTGTGTGACCTGCGATGTGGGTGGAGGTGGTGACAAGTTGTTTAAGTCCAAGATTGGCGAGGTTGTCCAAAAGGGTGGCGGTGTTGCGGTCGCTGTTCTTTTCAAGGTGAAAGTTGAGGTCTCCCAGAAGGATGTAGTCTTTGGAGGGGAGCGCGTGTGGGGTGATGAAGTCCGTGATGTCTTCACTGAATTTTGCGCGGGGTCCTGGTGGTCTGTAGAGGAGGGTGCCTCTGAGTGTGGTCTTGGGGTCGATGTGGATCTGGAAGTGAAGGTGTTCGGAGTTGGCGAGGTTGGCGTCCGAGCTGGTTGATATGCGGATTGATTTCTTATGGACGATAGCGATTCCTCCTCCTGTGTGGCTGGTACGGTCTTTTCGAGTGATCTTATAGTCTTCAGGGATGGCAATGGTGATGTCTGGTGCGGAGGAAGCGTTCATCCATGTTTCCGTAAGGAAGGCGACGTCTGGAGAGGTGGTGTCTAGTAGGTTCCATAGGTCAATGGCGTGTCTGTGGACCGATCGGGTGTTGAGAAGGATGCATTGTAGGTGGTTGGGGTCGGGAGTCTGTGGTGTGGTCGTAGCGGAGATGTTGTCGGTGCCGCAGAATTTGCAGGAGTAGCAGGAGAAGGGTCCATGGGTGTGTCCAGGGGCGTCTTGGACGCAGTTGGGAGCGCGACCGGGGTTAAGGGCTAGGAGGGATGCGGCATCGTAGGTAATGCGGGGGGGCTGGGCGGCGCGAGGGGCAGGGGGACTGGCGCTGGGCGCGGTCCAGGCGCGGACGGGCGTAGACGAGCTTACCTTTGGCGCACCTTCGGCGTGGCCGAAGCGCGTGGACGCTGCGCATGGGGGCATTGGCCATAAATGGATGTTGGGGGGGGGAGGGGCGAGGGCGTCTCAGCTGGGAGGCGGGGCGGGCTCAGGGAGTAAGGAAACAACAACAACACCGGAGACAAAATGGAGGGGGGAGCAGAGCAGGGCGCTGGGGCAAATCGCGCTACTAATGCAACTTCAGGCACAAAGTAAACAAATACGATTTCTGCAAATAGAGCACTTTAACAGGCAAATGCAATGCAGCGCTGATCACCAATACCGCGATGTAGCAGAGAGGCAGACCAGGGAGCGACCACTCGGCCAGGAGCGACGAGGAGTCACAGCGCTTCGTGGTCTGGGGGGCGCTGAAATAGGTAGTGGGAGGGCGTCTCAGCTGGGAGGCGGGGCGGGCTCAGGGAGTAAGGAAACAACAACAACACCGGAGACAAAATGGAGGGGGGAGCAGAGCAGGGCGCTGGGGCAAATCGCGCTACTAATGCAACTTCAGGCACAAAGTAAACAAATACGATTTCTGCAAATAGAGCACTTTAACAGGCAAATGCAATGCAGCGCTGATCACCAATACCGCGATGTAGCAGAGAGGCAGACCAGGGAGCGACCACTCGGCCAGGAGCGACGAGGAGTCACAGCGCTTCGTGGTCTGGGGGGCGCTGAAATAGGTAGTGGGAGGGCGTCTCAGCTGGGAGGCGGGGCGGGCTCAGGGAGTAAGGAAACAACAACAACACCGGAGACAAAATGGAGGGGGGAGCAGAGCAGGGCGCCGGGGCAAATCGCGCTACTAATGCAACTTCAGGCACAAAGTAAACAAATACGATTTCTGCAAATAGAGCACTTTAACAGGCAAATGCAATGCAGCGCTGATCACCAATACCGCGATGTAGCAGAGAGGCAGACCAGGGAGCGACCACTCGGCCAGGAGCGACGAGGAGTCACAGCGCTTCGTGGTCTGGGGGGCGCTGAAATAGGTAGTGGGAGGGCGTCTCAGCTGGGAGGCGGGGCGGGCTCAGGGAGTAAGGAAACAACAACAACACCGGAGACAAAATGGAGGGGGGAGCAGAGCAGGGCGCCGGGGCAAATCGCGCTACTAATGCAACTTCAGGCACAAAGTAAACAAATACGATTTCTGCAAATAGAGCACTTTAACAGGCAAATGCAATGCAGCGCTGATCACCAATACCGCGATGTAGCAGAGAGGCAGACCAGGGAGCGACCACTCGGCCAGGAGCGACGAGGAGTCACAGCGCTTCGTGGTCTGGGGGGCGCTGAAATAGGTAGTGGGAGGGCGTCTCAGCTGGGAGGCGGGGCGGGCTCAGGGAGTAAGGAAACAACAACAACACCGGAGACAAAATGGAGGGGGGAGCAGAGCAGGGCGCCGGGGCAAATCGCGCTACTAATGCAACTTCAGGCACAAAGTAAACAAATACGATTTCTGCAAATAGAGCACTTTAACAGGCAAATGCAATGCAGCGCTGATCACCAATACCGCGATGTAGCAGAGAGGCAGACCAGGGAGCGACCACTCGGCCAGGAGCGACGAGGAGTATGGGCCCCAGATATCACGTGGCCCTGAGGTGAGAGGCAGTTCCTCATAATAACAGGTCAGCTGATCCCGGCAATATGCCATGTCTTTCAACCATACTTTGATTTCTAGCGCTCACCTCCCTCCCCAAGAAACTGCCACTCTGCGCTTATCAATCTGTAGTGCCATCACTATCAATCGTCTCATTCCGGCAGGCACTCCAGAAGCCATACCCAGCAAGCACAGGCGCGGGTCAGCAGCAATGTCAATTGATGTCATTTCCGAGAGCGCCGCAGTCACAGCAACCCAGAACTCATACACACGTTTACACCCCCAGGCCAAGTGGATAAAGTCGGCGCCTTCCACACCACAACACACACAATTTGACGTATCACGAAGACCATACTTAACCAACTGTGCAGGCGTGTAATACCATTGTTGTAAGAATTTATAGTGAATGAGACGAAAATTCCAATTAGCTGCAAATCCACCAGTCATGGAACAGCATTCAGACCATTCATCATCGGTCAGTGGTTCCGGCAAACATGCATCCCACCTAGCTTTAGCTATTACACTGCCTCTTCCCTCATCCTCTTGTGAGGCCCGGTACAGTCGTGAGATCAATTTCACTCTATTTGTCGTTGTATATAGCAGCTGTAAGGCACCCAAAACCGGTGGTTCATCCAGGAAGGTAGGATATAAAGCACGTATCGCAGCCAGGAGCCTGACATAAATAAACGTGGCCATAGTGGTATTAGTCGTCTGTTCCAACAAGTTCTGTAACGGTAGGAATCTGGCACTCGGAAATACATCTCCCATAGTGTTCATCCCAGCACCCTGCAGCAACTGTAAAGCTCCAATTTCGCTCGATACCGAGACCTCAGCATGATACAGCAATGGCATACCCGGGGCATATAATGGCAACCTGTTCGATCGTTTGCCTAATTCCCTCCAAGCCCTGGAAGTACATTGCACTGTGTCCACTTCCCCCTTGTCAAATACCGAGTGTGGATTCACTATCATCGCCTTTAAGGGCAGTGGTAGTACAGCGCTAGCCTCAAGTGCTACGTGCGGTGTATATGGTGGAGCTGATAGCCAGTAAGTAGCAAAGTGTGCCTGTGCACAAAGATAATGCAGTCTCATGTCCGGTACAGCGAAACCCCCCAACTCGTAAGGTTTTGTTAAGACATCCAACTTCACTCGCGGCTTCTTCACGGCCCAGGCTAAAGTAATTAGCAAGGATTGCAGTTGTGCAAAAAAATTGGGACGTCAGGGCAATTGGTACGTTAATAAAACAGTACAAAAATTTAGGAAGAACCACCATTTTGATCAGGGACACCCAATCAGCAAATGTGAGTGGCAGACAAATCCAACGTGTGACCTGATCTTCCAATTTCGAAAGAGCCACTCCGTAGTAAGCCCGAATTGTTTCTTGGCAATCCCTGTGCACCCAGATCCCCAGGTAACGTACTGGCTCCGTCGCCCACGCCAATGGAAATTCCAATGGGAAAGGCAGTGTGATATCCGTGAGGGGTAAGAGTATGCATTTATCCCAGTTGATGGATAGGCCCGAAAAGCGCCCAAATCGAATGAATTCCTGAAGTACTTTTTCCAAATTTTGAGCAGGCTCCCTTATACACAGGACCATATCATCGGCATACATGGATACCGCCAGGGACCGGAGAGGGAATCATAACGCGTGTCTTCATATCTTTGTCGCAGAATACACGCGAGGGGCTCCAATACGATAGCAAATAGTAAGGGTGAAAGGGGACAACCTTGCCTAGTCCCCCTCTGCACAGGAAATGGTGCCGACACATGACCGTTAACTCGCACTCGCGCAATCGGGTTCATGTAAAGCAAAGTGATTAAGGACGTAAAGAAAAATGGCACTCCCATGCGGTGCAGCAGTGCTATCATATATCGCTAGGCCACGGAGTTGAATGCTTTCGCAGCGTCTAAAAGTACCGCCACCGCTGCAAGGTCTGGCTTGAGAAGGTGCAGTACTGCAAACAAAGCCCTCAAATTATGAGACGTGGATCGGAGGGGGATGAAACCGGACTGATCCGGCAGTACCATAACCGGTAATATCAGTCGCAACGTGTTGCTAGCACCTTGGCAATAATCTTAACGTCCGTGTTTATCAGGGACAAAGGCCGATATGACTCGCACTGATTACGTGGTTTGCCCGGTTTCGGAAGAGCAACCAGCAGTGCTTCCCTCATCGTTGCCGGTAATTGTCCCTGCTCTAACACCTCTTCCAGAACCATCGCCAAGTGTGGTAAAAGCAAATCTACATATTCTTTATAAAATTCAGATGGTAAACCGTCAGTTCCGCCCGCCTTGCCATTCGGCAGAGCCGCAATCGCATCTCAAAACTCCCCCTCAGTTATGTGATGCATAAGGAAATCTTGTTGTCCCCTCGAAAGCCAGACGAATGCTATGTTCTCAAAATATTGCGCTAATTCTTCCTCCCCTGCCGTCTCCCTATGCCCATACATCTGCTCATAGTATTGTACAAAACAATCCAAGATACCAGTTGCGCTAGTCACGGTGGTGTCCCCATCCACAATCTCCTGTACTCCACAGTACCTAGCCCACGGTTCTCTAATTCTGTCTGCCAGGCCACGTCCCGGACGCCCCCCTCACCATAATACCGCACCCTCGTACGTTTGGACAAGAATTTAACCTCTTGGTCTGCCAGTTCATTATATTCAGTGACTTTCAACCGTATTGTAGCTAATAGGGACTCCTCCGGTAGCAACTCATGTTGTCGTTCAAGAGACAACAATTCCCCCTCCAGTTTGTCCATGGAATCCCTCAGCGACTTGAGCACTCCCGATTGCAGTCCAATACACACTCCCCTTATTGTCACCATAAAGGCTTCCCAGACTGTACCCATGTTCTCAACAGAGCCAAAGTTTTTGTCAAAGAATTCTTCAATATTTGTTCTCAGTTTCACACGCAGTACTAGGTCTGTCAAGGTTCCCGGTGGCAGACGCCATGATAAGGGAGCTGGTGCATGCGACGGCAACCACACCTCTATGAGCACAGGAGCATGATCAGAGAGCCCTCGGGGCAAGTGGGACACTTTCATAACCCAGCCACTAACATCCTGTGTCACCAAACAGTAGTCCAGCCGCGACCATGTGTCATGTGCGGATGTATAGCAAGTACCTTCTCTCACTCCCGGATGCCCGAACCGCCACACATCCACCAATCCAAGTCCACTCATACCATCACGCACCGCGTCAGCTGCCCTCCTGTGCATATAAGGTCTATCATCCTTCCTGTCCAACGCACCATCCAAAGTCACATTCAGATCCCCTCCACAGATAATTGCCGAGGGTGGCAGAGCATAGACCTTGTTCCACGGAGAGACATAAAATTCAGGATCATCAATATTTGGACCATATACATTGACCATCGTTATCAGCGTACCGCACAGTTTCCCATGCAATATAATATATCTACCTTCTTTGTCAATTTTCTCATACAGTGAAACAAACGGTACATTTTTCTTAATCAAGATCATAACCCCACGTGCATATGAGGAGTAGTTGGACGCTAATCGAGTGCCCGCCCATTGCCTAGCCACTGTCTCTGCCGCCCTCCCCTTAAGATGTGTCTCCTGAAGGAAGACCACCTGTGCTCCATGCCTGTTAAAAAATGCCAACATCTGTCTCGTCTTCTGTGGTCGATTCAGTCCCCTTACATTCCATGTGATCCAACTAATCTTGCCCCCCTTATCCATATGACCCTTCACTCATTGAATCCTGAAATATAGAGAGTGAGCTCGCCGTCCAGCACCAATAGTTGAATACAAGGCAACAAACCAAATAACCATCTGCTGGAATCGACTTAGAAGCAAGGTGGTATGACAACCAACAGATCACATTCCCATTTTCGGCCCCTCCTGACCTCCCACCCATGACAATTGAGTAGACTACCCAGACCTGAAATCCCTGGCAACCCCTAGTCCTCTGCCCACCCACTTCAGCACCCCCAACCTGCCAAAGCCTTCCCCAACCCCCAAACCCTCAAATCCCAACTCTTCTCCAAACATTTTGTGGGGATCTCCCATATGTGGGGGCGTAGGGGCGCTCAACTCCCGTTAGTGAACTAAACAGGAGAGGACCAAGCTATTTATATGAACATCCAACTCCCTCCGCCCCAGCGTCGTGGCTTATAGCATAGTGTTCTTATATTTCTCACACTGAAAGGCATTATTCCAACTAATGTTCTGTGTGGCGCCATCGTGCAAACATTAACACACCAAAAACACTGTAGTAAATGTCATTCCCAGCAGGCAGCCAATCTCCAGTCCATATCTTCGATTAGTCTTATCCCTTACACAAAAGAGTGGTCCCACAAGGCCAGCTGTATGTCCTCAACAATTGTTAACTTAATCAGTGCTTAAGTTGTGCAACATTAGCTGGAGTGTGCGCAGTACCATTGAACATGCAAAGATGCACAGTTCCACCACCCAACAGTTTAAGTTATATATTGCCGAAGCGTCAGTAATGAGAGTGGTCTGTCAATTAGCAGCAGCACCCCCGTTATGATGATCGAGAATTTCTGAGTTGCTTGAAAAGTCTAAAGGCTCATGCAACTTCGTTGTGTATGTCTTCCTCCCTATTCTGCGCCATATTTGAGTCTCGTTTTCTCTTTTTTTGCTTTTTGGCATAGTCCATGGCCGCCTTAGGAGAGGTAAAGATTTTGTTATCAGATGGAGCCCCGATCCGGAGGCGGGCCGGGTACAGCATGGCATATGGTATTTCTTCCGCTCGGAGAAGTTGCTTCACCACATTAAATTCTTTCCGTGCTGTTTGTACAGCCATCGTGAAATCGGGGAAGATCTCAAGTTTGTTACCCTGATATTCTATGGTGCCCTTCTCATGTGCCAGGCGCAAGATCACGTCTCTGTCTTTATAACTAAGTATGCGGGCAATGATGGGACGGGGCGACGCCCCAGGCACTGGCCATTTCGCCAAGGATCGATGTGGTCGTTCCACTATGAATACCCGGGACAACTGTTCAGACCCAAATATGTCTATCAATAATCGTTCCATGAATTCTTCCATTTTGCCAACATTTGTGGATTCCGGCAGCCCCGTGACGCGGATGTTGTTGCGTCGGGACCGCCCTTCCAACTCCTCATTTTTGGCCTGAATAACCACCAAAACATGCTCCATGTTGAAAACTTAATTAGTCACTGTGGCGAGACCATCCTCCGTGGCAGATACCCTCTGCTCAACTTCTCCCATCCGTTCATTCTGTCTGTCGAATTGTGTAGCCATATGATCAAGTCTGTGATTAACTGCTTCCATGGTGCCTTCGATGGATTGCAATGTCTTCTGCACAGCCACAGGCGTGGCCTCTAAATTCGGCGTCCCGCCGGTTGCCCCAGTTGAATCAATGTCCGGGGGTGTCTGTGAGGAGGACATCGCAGTTTTTCTAGTTTCAAAGTTTATTTTGGGCTGATTTCTCTCAGGCCTGCCCATGCTTCCACCAGTCCGCTACAACCAATATCACCGGTAGTAGTGTGCAATATGATAAGGATGTGGCAATGCCTGCGGGCCCGACCAGTATCCAAAACAAAAGGGTGTAAGCAGATCCAGCACCCGAGGAGAAAAAGCTCCAGGCGCCACTCGGCCTCTATCACCGGCCAGCAGGCAGTGTCGAAGCTAGGCCCAGGCCGTGCCCCCTCAGGAAGCCGATCTCCCCCTCTCAGTCTGCCATAGAGCCCAGCGACAGCTCCGAAACACAGTCGTTTGCAATGCTCCAGGCACCACGGAGCCGCCACCACGCCGTTGTCCCTTTACAGACGTCCGGGACCGCACCCCGCCCCCGCCGGCCGCAGTTCGCACGGAGCAGCCCAGTACGGCCTAGCGCCACCTCCGCAGCCCCAGACTTTCCTAGGCCGCTGCCCCACTCACCGCCACCAGCAGAGACAGGCGCCAGCCCCGGTGACGGCCGCTCGTCGCTGCTCCAGACTGGAACTCCCCCACTGGCCTCGCCGAACCTCTCCGGCTGCTCCCACTGCTCTCGATCCCGATGCCAGGTGTCGCAGGGCCCCTCCACAGCAGCCAGGTCCCAGTCGCAGCGAACGGGCCCGAGCACCACGAGGCCGAGCCCCAGTGAGAAGGTCAGCCGCCAGTATTCAGCCCAGGAGATGAATCCGATGTCCGGAAACAGCACCAATCAGTGCAGCATCTCTTCAATCATGCATTGCCATCAAGCTGGTAAGTGGCTAAGGCAGGATGTGTAGGATATTGGAAGGATTTTAGCTCGGTCTGGCGGAGCCTCACATGAGTGCGGCCATCTTGCCCGGCGCCCTCTAGCGCCCCCCTCGAAAGGTGGAATCTTAGTTGTAGAGTGGGGGGTCCTGTAGAAGCAGAGCATGCTATTAATAGCATTGAAAATGTCAGAGTTAGAAGATTTAGCCCATCTGCTAAATACCCTACAACTCTATTCATGTGTTCGACAAGACCATTAGATTGTAGGTGATATACGAACTACATACATGTTTAATGTTGCAAGACTTCAAGAAAAATTCAAATTTTGTGCTGATAAATTGAGTAAATAACAATAAGGAGGGTCAGAGGGGAATATTTATTGACCGTACAATGTGATCGTCCCCTATTACGTAATACTTACAAAGACAACAGTAGGTCAAGGAGAGTGCAAACTATCTGGAACAATGTGTTAACTATAGGGTACAGTCACGAAGTCCATGAAAAATGATACGTGGTGACAATCAATGATTCCCATCAGATACCCGTCCTGTGCCGCCCTACATCATTTGGGATCCTTCACCCGAAGGAAGTGATGTACAACCACTCTGGATTAGGTGAACTGTAGCCTAATCAGGTGGAAGAGAACTCAGATGTAGTAGCTTAGTTTGTGTGGCATAAGGAGGGTAAAACTGACTAGCAGTGCAAAAATGTGATAAAGTAACAGTGCTAAATCTGAAGAGTGAGTGGTTTAAGATTGGGTTGTGGAAGTGGAAGAAATGTTTTAATAGTATCCTATCCACACCCAAAAGTAGAAACAGTGCAAAGTAGTGTTAAACAAATAACTACTCAGATGGATTTAAGGTCGACATGTTTCTGCGGTGGACATGGAGTCTAAAGATCTCCTCCTGCTTCATCAGGACCTTTTGATAATGCTACTGCGTAATGTGAACAAATTAGAGAAAGTGAAAATGGTATCATCTGAAATTCGCCTGTTCGAGGGATCTAAATGGTCACAACATGACAGTGGACGAACAAACAATCAAAAACAAAAAAGAAAACACATAGTTATTGTCGACAGTTTACAGAACACACACTGTATGTGTTTGTTAAATTTAGCCAATTGTATTTCTGGTCACTGGGTCCCATTTAGTAGACCATATATGTAATTGTCATCTTATTTGAGACTAGTTTATAGGATATTTTGATATCCACTCACCCAATTTGCGGGGAATATACGCCCCACCTCACCTGGCTACAGCGCAGGTAGAAACGGAGCACCGCTCTGAGGGAAGAGAGGAAGAAGAAAAAAATAAAGGAGGGATATAGAAACTGTACCAATAGCATATACAATGGTAACAATCTGGCTGCGAAATTATTCATACACGGCCCAGGACCATGTGTGTATAATTGTTTATAATACGTGACCACATGATCACATGGCTTAACCTCAGCCAAAGCAAGCCGTATCTGCTTAAGTATTGCTCTGTGTGTATTTGTTGTTAGAAACGCTAGATCGAGCTGCCCGGTAGTGTTTCATTCTCAAAGAGCCCAAAACAGGTAGGGAGCGTAAGAAACACTTGGGGAAAGGAAATGCCCAATAGCACGCAAATCCAGCCAGCCCCGTCCCCTCACGAGGCAAGCCGTGAGATGAAACGCTGCACGCTGTCATGCGCCTGCCACTGAAAGTGCATGTGAACAGCAAGGCATTCGTTCCCGACCCGCTTACCTGTCCGTCGGTACTCCGGACATCCGTCTAGGCTGTCATGGAGGGAGGTACCAGGACGGACAGGAAGCGGGTACTTAACCATCATGTTTGCATGCTAAGGAGTCACGCGATGACGACGACGTCACGTGATGATGCGTGAAAACGTCTAGGTGTGATGGGAGATGTAGTTCAGGAGTGTGGTTACGATGTGTATCAGAAAAAACTCCCTGCGCTAGAAGGAGCCTACGTGGATTGTCACATATTCGCCTATGTTGTGACTTGTGTTGAAAAACTAGGGGAGATGGTATCTTTAAATACATAAGCGTTATGTATTACTGCACACCGACCGGATCATGTCTGTAATTTGCAAGCGATGTTTACAAAAGAATATAGTTACGAACAGATTCTCCCAGGTGCGTTTTATAATGGTGGAATGGACACCTGGAGTTACAGGGACTATGAGATGTTCTTATGTATATACTCACATAAGTTCTATGGGTAATGATTTACCTGACTATCTCTTTTAGGTAGAGAAGACTACTACGGCTTATGCATCAGAATCGTGTAACAGACGGTCTGTTGACATTCATGTTGCTTTACACTTAGATCAAGATATAGCCGGAATTGTGTGGTAATTGTCATATTACTCGTGAGTATTAGTTAGATTTATAATGACATCCACGGGATGTCTTCATTCAGTCCTGACTTATCAGTCTGCAACTTGTACACCCATCTCTGTTCTCGTTTGAAGAGGAATTTACTTATATCTGTAATGTGAGCAGGAATTACTGGTTGCTCCAGGACGGTCCACCGTAGGTCTGTAGGCAGGTGTTGCGCAGTTAGGAAATGATTAGTGAGTCTGGTAGCTTGTTTGCTACATTGTATAGAACTCTTGTGTTCTGATATTCGTAACTTCACTTTACGAGTGGTCATGCCCACATACCTTTTATTGCATGGGCAATTAATTAGATATATAAGGTTGGCACTGTTACAGTTTGTAAACCTGCGTTGTTCCCAAACTTGTTCCGTGCCAATATCAATAGTTGTTGATCTTGATGTTTGGGGGCATGCTGCACATTGTCCACACGGGTGATGTCCTGTGACTGCAGGCATGTTCCACAAGGTTCCAACTGCTCTAGGCACCTCACTCCTTGGCCTTGTGTGAACTAATTTGTCCTTCAAATTTTGTGCTCTTTTGAAGGCAAAGAGCGGGGGAGGCAGTGTATCTTTGCCAGTGTTGAGAATGCCCCAATGTCTCTTTACAATTTTAGTAATTTGATTGGAAAGCATACCAAATGTGCTGACGCATGTCATGTGTTCGGTCTTAGGTTTAGGAGGCAAGATTTCAAGGAGGCTGGCTCTGTTGTATTAGCCGCTCGTTTTTTTTATATCTGAATCAATCTTTTAGGGTATTCCTTGTGCACCAGGTCTTTTGCTAAACCCTGGGCATGTACCTCAAAGGATGCACGATTGGAGCAGTTCCTTTGTATGCGTAAAAATTGCCCATAGGGCAAGTTGTCACGCAGAGACTTCGGGTGGCAGCTGTTATAATTAAGCAAAGAGTTGCGCGCCATCGGTTTACGATAAAGTTCCGAAGCCAAACCAGTAGGTGTGCTGTGGATTAGAAGATCCAGAAAGGCCAATCTTTGAGTATCATATTCCATGGTGAACTTTAGGAATTGGTTCCTCAGATTAAGCCAACCGTGGAACTCTTTCAACTGTGTTTCACTTCCACGCCACACGACGAAGACGTCGTCTATGTAACGTTTCCATGTACGCAGACACCTGAGATGGGGGTTGGTGTCTGCGAACATGTGCTCCTGTTCAAAGTGGTGTACGTACAGATTAGCGAGACTAGGGGCAAAAACGCTGCCCATACTAGTCCCGCTAATCTGTAAATAGAGACAGTCTTCAAAACAGAAAAAGTTTTCTGTCATAGCCAAGGTGGCTAGAGTCATAATCACACTAACTGGTGTTATGGAGTTGAGGTCCCTGGCTGACAATAGTGCCTCTATAACTTCCAGTGTCTCTGCTTGTGGTATTGACGTATACAGGCTTTCAACGTCAAATGACACCAAGATGTCAGTTTGTGGATTAAAATCAATGTTAGGTAATAGCCTCAAGACGTCTTTCGTATCCATGAGAAAAGTTGGCATTTCTCGCACCATTGGTTGTAAAAATACGTCGACAAAGGTCGAAAGGGGTTCGAGGAGTGAACCTATCCCAGATATTATGGGGCGCCCCGGAGGGGGGGCGTTGAGTTTTGTGAATTTTTGGTAATTGGTAAAAATACGGTACTGTTGGGTTAGGTGTGCGAAGGAATTGTCCTTCCTTAGGTGTGATCCACCCTTTACTTAGCGCCTCTTCAACGATATGCCCAATTGCATTTGTCAATCGCTCTGTTGGATCTATTGAGAGTTTCCTGTAGGATCTTGTATCCTTGAGTTGTCGTAGGCACTCTTCGCGATAAGTGTCCACATCTAGAATCACTACAGCTCCCCCCTTATCTGCCGATTTAACTACGATTAAGGGGTTTTCAGCAAGTGTCTTGATTGCATCCTGTTCCTGTCGCGAAAGATTATAAAAAACCTTTTGTCTGGTTTTAAATAATTCTTGCAAATCATGGTCAACCGCTTCCTCGAATGTTAAAACCTTAGGTGGTAGACCCATGGTGCTAGGATTGAAAGTAGAAGGTCTTTTCAAGCCTGTATTATCATTGGAGTTAGTCTGCTCTATTCCATTTGTCTTATTGGCAAACATGTAATGGAGTCTGATTTTTCGATAAAATGTCCCCATTTCGATCTGGGCCTGAAAGGGGTCATTAATATTTGTAGAAACAAAGCCCAACCCTTTGTTTAGCGTTTGTTCCTGAATATCTGTGATCTGGTGGGAACTCAAGTTGACAACTAAACTGGAGCTGCTGAAGTCCCTGCTAGATCTTGCGGGATCCTCTTCCCACTCCTCAGATCCATGGTCTGGGGGGGAGGTTCCACCGGACTTGTCCTTGGCGGGGTGTTCTTTGACGACCTCGGCCTCTCCTGCCTGACCCTAAAAAAGGCTGCTGGCTAAAGTCTCCAAAAAATTGTCCAACTATAGGAGCTCGAGCTCAGACGGCGTCCACAGTGACTCGGAGGGCTCTACTACTGGCAATCCATCATATCAACAAAAAGGGAGAGGTAATAACAGGAGGGGTTGGAGAGGTTATAACCAAGGTTTTGCCACTCAACCCCAGTATCCGCCTTGGTGACAACCGACACCTTGGGGGCCACCCCCTTATCCACCAATGATGAATCCATATGACCCACCACAATTTTTTGGAGACTTTAGCCAGCAGCCTTTTTTAGGGTCAGGCAGGAGAGGCCGAGGTCGTCAAAGAACACCCCGCCAAGGACAAGTCCGGTGGAACCTCCCCCCCCAGACCATGGATCTGAGGAGTGAGAAGAGGATCCCGCAAGATCTAGCAGGGACTTCAGCAGCTCCAGTTTAGTTGTCAACTTGAGTTCCCACCAGATCACAGATATTCAGGAACAAACGCTAAACAAAGGGTTGGGCTTTGTTTCTACAAATATTAATGACCCCTTTCAGGCCCAGATCGAAATGGGTAAATTTTATCGAAAAATCAGACTCCATTACATGTTTGCCAATAAGACAAATGGAATAGAGCAGACTAACTCCAATGATAATACAGGCTTGAAAAGACCTTCTACTTTCAATCCTAGCACCATGGGTCTACCACCTAAGGTTTTAACATTCGAGGAAGCGGTTGACCATGATTTGCAAGAATTATTTAAAAACAGACAAAAGGTTTTTTATAATCTTTCACGACAGGAACAGGATGCAATCAAGACACTTGCTGAAAACCCCTTAATCGTAGTTAAACCTGCAGATAAGGGGGGAGCTGTAGTGATTCTAGATGTGGACACTTATCGCGAAGAGTGCCTACGACAACTCAACGATACAAGATCCTAAAGGAAACTCTCAATAGATCCAACAGAGCGATTGACAAATGCAATTGGGCATATCGTTGAAGAGGCGCTAAGTGAAGGGTGGATCACACCTAAGGAAGGACAATTCCTTCGCACACCTAACCCAACAGTACCGTATTTTTACCAATTACCAAAAATTCACAAAACTCAACGCCCCCCTCCGGGGCGCCCCATAATATCTGGGATAGGTTCACTCCTTGAACCCCTTTCGACCTTTGTCAACGTATTTTTACAACTAATGGTGCGAGAAATGCCAACTTTTCTCATGGATACGAAAGACGTCTTGAGGCTATTACCTATCATTGATTTTAATCCACAAACTGACATCTTGGTGTCATTTGACGTTGAAAGCCTGTATACGTCAATACCACAAGCAGAGACACTGGAAGTTATAGAGGCACTATTGTCAGCCAGAGACCTCAACTCCATAACACCAGTTAGTGTGATTATGACTCTAGCCACCTTGGCTATGACAGAAAACTTTTTCTGTTTTGAAGACTGTCTCTATTTACAGATTAGCGGGACTAGTATGGGCAGCGTTTTTGCCCCTAGTCTCGCTAATCTGTACGTACACCACTTTGAACAGGAGCACGTGTTCGCAGACACCAACCCCCATCTCAGGTGTCTGCGTACATGGAAACGTTACATAGACTACGTCTTCGACGTGTGGCGTGGAAGTGAAACACAGTTGAAAGAGTTCCACGGTTGGCTTAATTTGAGGAACCAATTCCTAAAGTTCACCATGGAATATGATACTCAAAGATTGGCCTTTCTGGATCTTCTAATCCACAGCACACCTACTGGTTTGGCTTCGGAACTTTATCGTAAACCGATGGCGCGCAACTCTTTGCTTAATTATAACAGCTGCCACCCGAAGTCTCTGCGTGACAACTTGCCCTATGGGCAATTTTTACGCATACAAAGGAACTGCTCCAATCGTGTATCCTTTGAGGTACATGCCCAGGGTTTAGCAAAAGACCTGGTGCACAAGAAATACCCTAAAAGATTGATTCAGATATCAAAAAAAAGAGCGGCTAATACACAGAGCCAGCCTACTTGAAATCTTGCCTCCTAAACCTAAGACCGAACGCATGACATGCGTCAGCACATTTGGTATGCTTTCCAATCAAATTACTAAAATTGTAAAGAGACATTGGGGCATTCTCAACACTGGCAAAGATACACTGCCTCCCCTGCTCTGTGCCTTCAAAAGAGCACAAAATTTGAAGGACAAATTAGTTCACACAACGTCAAGGAGTGAGGTGCCTAGAGCAGTTGGAACCTTGTGGAACATGCCTGCAGTCACAGGACATCACCCGTGTGGACAATGTGCAGCATGCCCCCAAACATCAAGATCAACAACTATTGATATTGGCACGGAACAAGTTTGGGAACAACGCAGGTTTACAAACTGCAACAGTGCCAACCTTATATATCTAATTAATTGCCCATGCAATAAAAGGTATGTGGGCATGACCACTCGTAAAGTGAAGTTACGAATATCAGAACACAAGAGTTCTATACGATGTAGCAAACAAGCTACGAGACTCCCTAATCATTTCCTAACTGCGCAACACCTGCCTACAGACCTACGGTGGACCGTCCTGGAGCAACCAGTAATTCCTGCTCACATTACAGATATAAGTACATTCCTCTTCAAACGAGAACAGAGATGGGTGTACAAGTTGCAGACTGATAAGACAGGACTGAATGAAGACATCCCGTGGATGTCATCATAAATCTAACTAATACTCACGAGTAATATGACAATTACCACACAATTCCGGCTATATCTTGATCTAAGTGTAAAGCAACATGAATGTCAACAGACCGTCTGTTACACGATTCTGATGCATAAGCCGTAGTAGTCTTCTCTACCTAAAAGAGATAGTCGGGTAACTCATTACCCAAAGAACTTATGTGAGTATATACATAAGAACATCTCATAGTCCCTGTAACTCCAGGTGTCCATTCCACCATTATAAAAGGCACCTGGGAGAATCTGTTCGTAACTATATTCTTTTGTAAACATTGCTTGCAAATTACAGACATGATCCGGTCGGTGTGCAGTAATACATAACGCTTATGTATTTAAAGATACCATCTCCCCTAGTTTTTCAACACAAGTCACAACATAGGCGAATATGTGACAATCCACGTAGGCTCCTTCTAGCGCAGGGAGTTTTTTCTGATACACGCCGCAACCACACGCCGGAACTACATCTCCCATCACACCTAGACGTTTTCACGCATCATCACGTGACGTCGTCGTCATCGCGTGACTCCTTAACACGCAAACATGATGGTTAAGTACCCGCTTTCTGTCCGTCCTGGTACCTCCCTTCATGACAGCCTAGACGGATGTCCGGAGTACCGAGGGACAGGTAAGCGGGTCAGGAACTAATGCCTTGCTGTTTACATGCACTTTCAGTGGCAGGCGCACGACAGCGTGCAGCGTTTCATCTCACGGCTTGCCTCGTGAGGGGACGGGGCTGGCTGGATTTGCGTGCTATTGGGCATTTCCTTTCACCAAGTGTTTCTTACGCTCCCTACCTGTTTTGGGCTCTTTGAGAATGAAACACTACCGGGCAGCTCGATCTAGCGTTTCTAACAACAAATACACACAGAGCAATACTTAAGCAGATACGGCTGTCTTTGGCTGAGGTTAAGCCATGTGATCATGTGGTCAAGTATTATAAACAATTATACACACATGGTCCTGGGCCGTGTATGAATAATCTTGCGGCCAGATTGTTACCATTGTATATGCTATTGGTACAGTTTCTATATCCCTCCTTTATTATTTTCTTCTTCCTCTCTTCCCTCAGAGCGGTGCTCCGTTTCTACCTGCGCTGTAGCCAGGTGAGGTGGGGCGTATATTCCCCGCAAATTGGGTGAGTGGATATCAAAATATCCTATAAACTAGTCTCAAATAAGATGACAATTACATATATGGTCTATTAAATGGGACCCAGTGACCAGAAATACAATTGGCTAAATTTAACAAACACATACAGTGTGTGTTCTGTAAACTGTCGACAATAACTATGGCCCAGATGTAGGTAAAATAGATTTACCGATTTTTAATCACCGAATTCTACCGATTCGGTAATTAAAAATCAGTAAATCTAAGGGGTGGATATGTAGGAACATCCAGATGTTCCTTTTACCGAATCGGTAAATATCTGTATTTACCGATTCGGTAAATACCGACCGGTAATGCCCCATTCATTCCTATGGGCTTTGAAGCCCATAGGAATGAATGGGGCATTACCGGTCGGTATTTACCGATTCGGTAAATACCGATTTTGACAAGGGTGCAGGGGGTGTCACTTTGACACCCTCTAGCACCCCCAAAAAAGATTCGGGGGCCATGTGGCAGGCATACCTGCCCTAAGGGCAGGTCTGCCTGTCATATGGCACAGGTGTGCATGCACACATGTGCATCCACACCGGAATCGGTATTTTACCATGAAGTTGGATTTCATGGTAAAATACCGATTCTGTAAGGCTTGTGGGACTCAGAAGAGTCCCACCTACATCTCATTGTTACCGAATCGGTAAAAATACCGATTCGGTATTTTACAGATTCAGTACATTTACCGATCGGTAAATTTATCGAATCTGTAAAATATGTGGCCCTACATACAATTTTGTGAATCTCGGTCGGTAACGGCCGAAAATACCGATTTTCGGCCGGTACCGACCGACCTACATTCGGCCCTATGTGTTTTCTTTTTGATTGTTTTTTCGTCCACTGTCATGTTGTGACCATTTGGATCCCTTGAACAGGCGAATTTCAGGTGATACCATTTTCACTTTCTCTAATTTGTTCACATTACGCAGTAGCATTATCAAAAGGTCCTGATGAAGCAGGAGGAGATCTTTAGACTCCATGGCCACAGCAGAAACATGTCGACCTTAAATCCATCTGAGTAGTTATTTGTTTAACACTACTTTGCACTGTTTTTACTTTTGGGTGTGGATAGGATACTATTAAAACATTTCTTCCACTTCCACAACCCAATCTTAAACCACTCACTCTTTAGATTTAGCACTGTTACTTTATCACATTTTTGCACTGCTAGTCAGTTTTACCCTCCTTATGCCACACAAACTAAGCTACTACATCTGAGTTCTCTTCCACCTGATTAGGCTACAGTTCACCTAATCCAGAGTGGTTGTACATCACTTCCTTCGGGTGAAGGATCCCAAATGATGTAGGGCGGCACAGGACGGGTATCTGATGGGAATCATTGATTGTCACCACGTATCATTTTTCATGGACTTCGTGACTGTACCATATAGTTAACACATTGTTCCAGATAGTTTACACTCTCCTTGACCTACTGTTGTCTTTGTAAGTATTACTGATAAATTGAGTACCATTATCAGTCACTAATGTTTTGGGAAAACCTTCCCCCATAAAAACTTCCTTCAAAAAGGACATCACACTTGAGGAAGAGGTATCCTTAACAAACTTTAACTCAGGCCATTCCGAAGTGTAGTCAATTAAAACAAAAAAAAAACATCCTCCTGGTGAAATTTCTAAAAGACCAATGATGTCTAGTCCTAACTTGGACCAAGGAACAGGAGGACATTCAATAGGGTGAAGGGGACGGGCGACAACTTTCAACCCTTTGTCAGCACACTTACAAATAGAGCAAACATCAACCACGTCATAAATGTCACTGTCCATAGAGGGCCACCAAAAACAATCACACACTCTGCGTTTAGTGAGTGTCAAACCCAAATGTCCCTGTTGGGCCTTAACAATGATGTTCTTTCTTAAACTGTGTGGAGGAATACGTTTCTCAGCACAAACTAAAACACCACCTTCAATCGAAATTTCAGACTCCACTTTCCAAAAAGGTTGTAAATAATGAGGCAAAACACGCTCTCGGCCATCCACCCCTCACATATTTGCACACCTCTTGCATGACTTCATCATGAGAAAGAGCATCAAGCCAACACTCTTCAGTGCCAAGACTGTGTTCGGACAAGTCAATGGCAGCAATTAAACAATCATCAGAATCATCTTCACTCTCATCCACAATGGGAGATTCTTTTCTATTCTCACCAGAGGGGAACCTAGATAAAAAATCAGCTCTAATGTTTCTTCCCCCAGACACATGAACAACATCATACTGATATTGCATCAGGCGGGAGACCATCCTAATAATCCTCGGTGAGACGCATTTACTCGTGCCTGCACCTAGAATATTAACGAGTGGTTTATGATCCGTCTTTAACAAAAAACATCTTCCCCAGATATAGGAGCAGAACTTTTCAATAGCACAGTGACAGGACAGTAACTCTTTTTCAATTACTGAATAATGAAGCTCCCCATCTCTGAGAACTCTAGACGCGAAAGCGATAGTATTTTCGTCACTTGGAGAATCTTGTGTCACCACACACCCCAAACCTACCTGACTCGCGTCAACAGTGATACGGGTGGATAGAGAGGGATCATATGGCTTAAGAGCATCACTGTTGGCAAGCTTCATTTTAACAGAGCTTAAAGCTGCAGCACATTGATCTGACCAACAAAAGGAAAGCCCCTTCCTAAGCAACAAACTAATCGGACGAGCAATTGAGGCATAATTTGGGATAAACTTAGAATAATACTCTAGTAATCCCAGTAAACACTTGACACCTGTTTTGTCAACTGGAACAGGAGCACCAATGATCGCATCCAACAAACCCTCTCTAGACCTGACTCCGGAAATTAGCATTTTTCTGGCTTCACAACCACTCCACGATCTTTGAAAATCTCAAACACTTTCCTTAAAAGAAGGTTATGTGATGCGATGTCTTTGGTGTGAATCAGTACACCGTCGGTTGGAACACTGATTAATGGAAATTTGAGAATATAACACACTCCTTTTTCTTCATTATCCCATATAAGACAACCTCGAAATACATAAATGAATTAATGAGAAAGCATTTATAAAGTGCGTAGCTACCCTGAGGCATCCTATCGCTATCAGCGGTGACAGACAGAGAAGACAGATTATTAGGCGGGGTTTTGGAAAAGCCAAATTGTAAGGAGTTTCCGGAGGGCAGAAGGTTGGATTCCCAACGTATGTGAGGAGGGAAGGCGTTCCAAAGCTTAGCAGCATTATAAGAAAATGAACACCTGCAGCTTCTTGCTCTCTTTATTTTTGGAACTACGGCGCTGAGGAGGTCAGTATATGCGCTGTACAAAACCTTCTCCTGTGTTTAATTTAATAAACTATAATGTTCATGTAAAATAGGAACCCAGGCCACGCAAATAACAACTAATTGGCCTCTTAATCCCTATTGGTATTCTAGTCAGGGTGTGCGGAAGAATTCATGTTTCTAAAAAGCTATCACTTAAAAAATAATACTTCTCAATGCACTGATAATCTGATGTACTAAGGTGAGAAGGTACTTCATGTTAACAAAGTACACTTTTTGAATTCTAAAAAGACATTATCATACTGTTACGCTTTTCTTGCAATATGTCTTTCAAAATTTAATATTTCCTAAAGTTAAACAGCGCAGGACACCCTAGTTACGTCCTTTCTTTAACTTCAATTTACCTTTAGATTAAATGCTTGTCTGATTACTTAGCATCTTTTTTATGTTAGTGCTGAGTGGGGTAAATAGCAGCCCAGTGGTGCTGTTGACCAGGAGGCCGCATGTAAATGTCAGGAGGGCTGCATGAAGTCCCCAGGCCGTACTTTGAGTATCACTGCTTTACCACTTTTCCCAGCATCCATGTGTGCTGTACTCTGGAGCACACAAGCAAGGTTGGCAAAATAGGGAAAGGTGGAAACATTTCCCTTGTTCCGCCTGCCTCAAGGAGGTGTAAAGTTTTGGTACAAATCCCTGTCTAGAAATGTTAGTAGATAGGGATTTGCATCAACATCCATGTGTGATTAAATAGGAATGCCCAGGTACCACCCATGGAACTCTGACTTGACACAAAGCTGCACATAGTACAACATTTGATGCTTTGGAGAGCTTTCAAACGCAAATCTTGGTTTGAGTTGAATAGTAAATCCCACCCCAACTATTTGCATCAGGTTTGCATCATGTTTGTGATGAAAACTCAGCTCAAAGCATTATTGCAATGGAAGTTCAATAGACTCCATCTGTAAAAATTTACCGACTCCCAAACTGCTGTTATAGTTGATGATTAACCAATAAGCACACATCAACATTTCATTCAGGTAGTAGGAACCCTGGAGAGAAGGCTTGTTTCTTCTTTAGCTCTCTGTCCCTCTTTTGGCTTCACAACACAGGCGCCACCACACCTCTCACTTTGCTTTCAAGCAGAAGCACCTTAAGGCCAGGTCTAACTGTTTAGGTATGGTTGTTTGTGTAAAACAGTAAGTCCAGGGCATGGCAGGGAGGAGACCAACAGAGTTGCATTCAAATGTCGAGCCCTGATCCTCCACCCCTGGGAGGTCAAGGTAATGGACCAGGAACAAGAGGAAAGGAGGGAGATCAAAGGATAGTGTTAGAGAGGTAGTCAAGAAGAAGGGGCACTCTGTGGGGGCTCGTTTATTTGGTTACAGACTAAAGTATAGAAAAAAGTGACAGATTGAAAGCTTGAATTAATCTCACCTACTGGTATTTACTCGGGCCGCCCGCTTCCCAGCCATCTTTATTTTGCACACCATGCCAACTCAGTTTGGACCCAGACATATACAAATCAGTCTTGACATTGCTGCTCTGGGAATGAATAGGCCAGTGCAAACTGCCAGGGTAGGTCCGGCCTGAACTGTAACACAAGCAACCTACGACCAATTTCAACCTCAATGATCTCATCAGCGTGGTATAGCTTGGTTCCAGTGACACAGTGTACACGGTACCCACATATGGGCATACCCTTCCCACTTAGGTTGACACACTAAATTATACAAAAGTGGGACTGGTATGCCCAGATTAGAGTCCCATTTTCCTCGCTACCATTTTGGCCTAGGTCACCTTTGCTGCACAAGGAACAGGGCCCAAGCAACAAGGGGCAAGATGTAGGACTTTTTTTACCACAAAGGGCAGCATGCTTGCTTTGGGCCATAGGCCTATGAGTAATGGTCCACTGGAGTGGGCAGAGGAGACAGCCTTCTTAGCAGAGCTATGGGTATCATTGACACTGCATGTGCAGTACGAGGGGCCATCGAAACCCTAATGATGGCTGTTTTACTATCATTCCTTGCTTACATTAGGGCCCAGTGAACACTTTCTGTCCCCGTGTTGCTTTAGGCCTTGGAACAATGGCCTTGGGGAAGGGAACATTGACACAGAGAAGGGACTTTAGTATGGGCCTCAAAGAGAAGGCAGGGTGATGCATAGGGCGGGATGGGAGCCCATGTTTTTAACAAGGGGCAGAGAAGAATGCACATTTTGCAAGGCAATAGCTATCATTAGTGAAGCAGGTGCAGCAGTACTGGGAACCCCAGGGCCTTATGGGTCCACTGCATCAAAATGATGGTTGTCTAACTATTAAAAAGGGACCTCTATGTTGCTAACATTAGAGCTGAGAGTCCCCTTGTTGAAAAAAGGAGGGCAATATGTCGGAGCTCATTATTTTCACAAAGGGACAGAGAGCCGGTTTTACATTTGGGGTAATGATAAGGCATGGTGGAGAAGGGATAAAAGAGGTGGAGGAGATAGTCTGCTACTTGGGACCTTTGCTGTCATTTGGTCAGTTACTAAAATGCCATATTAAGCTGGAGTATTGGGGTGAGTACCCAGTAGCACAATACATGGGGAAACATCTCACACACACCCCCCCACCCCCACCCAACCCTTGGTGTTTACCCAATGGGTGTTGGGGGTGTTTCTTTGTTTCACGATTCAGTATATTCTACAGAGCAATGTAGATAAACTGGAGATGTAAGGACACAACACGCCACATGGTGGTACAGGAAATCGGTCAAGAGTAGACAGGTGGATGTAATCGGAGTGCTTCACTTTAGGGGCACAAACTAAGAGCTGATACCCAGCTCACCCAAACATAGTTCCGATAAAGGTCAGAAGTTTCAATCAGACATGGTGGGGGAAGTAAAGACTGCTATATCTTGGAATGTCAGAGTCCTGCAAAACTACGTCAAACGTTATGGGATCCACACATACCTCAGAGGTTGCAAAGTTGGAGTAGCCTCTTTTCAGAAGATCCACTTTACGCACCCAGAGCCTGGCAAATTAAATAGAAAATGGAGAGGGCAGTTTTTCTCTTCCACGTACTCCTCATATGCATAAGGAGTGGCCATCTGGGTAGCACCAGGAGTGCCATTTCGGAAGCCCATGCGATTGTCGAGGGCTTATTTTTTACTGATTTTGAGGAAGCTCAATGACAGATGCTTTCCAAACGTAAACCCCCCCAAGTTGTGATGCTAGAACTTTTTTGAAGGGCCCCGGGCATATTAGCACCACATTTATGGACTCCTTAGTTATGGGTGAGGGACTTTAAATTGAATCCTTGACAGAGAACTTGATAGATTGCTCCCAAGGCTCAACACTAAGGCGAGTATTACAGAAGCCTTGACTGAAGTAATGGCCCGAGTGGATTGTATGGATATTTGGAGGGTACTCCATACTACACAAACAGAATATACCAACCATTTGGCCACTCACGACATGTACAGTAGAGTAGACAGGATATTGGTGTCATGCTTGTTAGGCGGTTATGTATCCTCAGTGAAAAACCTTGGTAGATTTTCTCTCAGATCATGCGCCTATTTTGCTCACTTATACAAGAGCCCGAGTTACCTCACTCTCAGTCGCCTTAGTCCAGAAGTACTACGTGACCCTGCCTACAGGCAGACTTAAAAACAGTATTGAATTTTATTTTTCCATAACTGGGGGACTACTATGATTTTTTTTTCCAACTCTTTATTTTCGACTGCACATTATATTATACAGCATATCACTTTCACGTAATACATAATACAGTCTTTTTAACTTTTTCTCCCCAACATAACCACATCGGCCTTTAAAAGTAGCGGCATGACAAGTACCATGTCATAAGGAAAAGCAGGAAAGGATAATATCACATAGTCTTTTAAAACTTGTTGTGTGACAGCATCAATTGCGTAATCATCATTATGCAGTACACCGTGTTACTAATAAGTCTAATATCACTGATATAGAATAGGCCGATCTCATGTTCCGTCCCTCCCCCCTCAACCCCCCACCCCTACCCTGTACGTCTCCTGGTCATACTAAATCCCAAAAAAAAGTAACACTTCTTATCGATGATATTGAGCCAACTTGGTATATTATGAAGATTTTCTGAAAACAAAACCTGCGCGTTTGTGGGGTCTTGTGCTCCTATACCATGTACGCTGACACACCCTTTATTCTTCTTTTGTTTACACCCTGTCTGCCTGCGATGGTGACAATTCCATCTCCTCTAGTTCTAACAGCATAATTTCCCAGTCTTGTGCGATTGGATGCTTCCGTTGTCCTTTCTCCTCTTGCCGTCTCAGGACCGCACCTTCCGCCCTACCCCATCTCAACAGTTCAGATTGCCACACTGATATTTCAGGGGGTCTGGGGGACTTCCATCTCATCGTTAAAGCTCTGATTGCTAATAACAGAGCCAGGTCTAGGAGTTTCCATTTAGCCTTATGTTGTTTAGGACGTTTACGATGTCCCACCAAGCAATACAGAGCATCCTCAGGCACCGGCAGGCAGTGAGTGTATGCAGTATATGGCAAATTTCCCCCCAATAACTTCATAGTCGCGGGCATGCCCATAGCATGTGAAGAAAGCCAGCCTCCTCCTCCTTACAACGGGGGCAGTTGTGGGGTGAGTCCGGGAACATTCTATGCAGCCTTTGGGGGGTAAGGTACGCCCTATGCAAAACCATAACCTGGATGAATTTAAATTTAACGTTCATGGACATCCTCCTGGGATGCTCAAGAACAACTTGCCAGGCCCTATCCGATAGAACCTCTCCTATGTTGTGCCCAGGTGTCTCTAAGTGTGGTGAGTGAAGTAGCTGCATGCTCTCTAATCCCAGTGTAAAGCCACCGTACCAAATGGCCCCGTCCCCCTATAGTAGAGTAAGTGAACAAAATCGTGTTGCGCCGGTTTAAGCCTCTGTGGAGCCCAAGTATGTCTTCTGTAGTGTGAAACTGTAGCGTGTAGTAAGTATAATCCCTGTGGAGCCCCTGTGGCTTGCAGCAAGGAGTCGTGATCCAATAAGGCCTCATCTCCAAAAAAGGCCCCCATATCCTCCTCTCCGGCTTCCGTACAGGGCCGTAGCCTAAGCTGACTAAGTCTACCCTGCGGTGTTGGAATGCCTAACAAAGGAACGTTCTCTGCGAAGGGCACGGTCGTAGATGTATATGCTAGAGCCTTCCTCCAGCATAGCAGGGCTGTGCGCAGGAGAGGATGGCAATCCGGAGGAACTCTGGTCTTGGGCAATAACCGCGAATGCAACTCTCCACGTGCTAGTCGGTCTGTCGTAACAATTAATCTTGTGCAGATTCCTGCCCGCTACCCATCTCTCCAGCCACTGGAGCTGACTGGCATAGTAATATCCGCGCAGATCTGGCACCCCGAGGTCCCCCAATCTAGTCCCTAGTTGAAGCTTTCGGAGACTGATACGTCTCCGCCCGGACCCCCAAATGAGATTTATCAATATCGTATTCAATGTATTGAATATCTGTTGTGGGAGGATGACCGGCAAATTAACAAAGTAATATAGCATGCGGGGGAGCATGACCATCTTTGAGACGGCAATTCTACCCATGACAGACAGTGGCAAGAACGTCCAGAACCCCACACTGCCGCGGAGGCTAGTGATGGCTCTTCTAACATTGCCCTCAATCTGGTCTTCGGTCGTTCTATATACTTGTATACCCAGATATTTGAACGTGGTCTGGGCTACCCGGATCTGATATCTCCCAAATTGAATGAGAGAAGGGTGTAGTAAATCTCTGAAATAAAAGCCAGTAGACTTTCCAGCGTTATGGTTAGGCCGGACTCTTCCTCAAAACAGTTAAAAATTTTAGTTAAAGTCGAGTGATCTTCTTCTAAATCACTAAGGTACAATAAGATATCGTCTGCGTATATTGATACCAGGTTGTGTGTACCTCCAATTGAAATACCCATCCGTTCCTCACGAGCCAGAAGGGCTATAACCAGGGGCTCCAGCGTTAAGACAAGCAAAATGGGCGATAGGGGGCAGCCCTGCCGGGTGCCTCTGTGTACTGGATAGCTATCTGAAATGTACCGCCCTATACGTGCTCTGGCCGAGGGATCTGTGTTTAATAGTCGCACCCATTTTAATAAAGAATCTGGGAAACCAAAGCGCTGCAAGACTTCAAACATAAACGTCCATGACAGAGAGTCGAACGCTTGCTTGAGGTCCAGTGCTATACAGCCAGCCTGGGGGAGCTCTTGGGGTGAGGCAGTCGTAAGGGCATGTTCTGGGACGTACTCCTACCTGGGAGGAAGCCGCACTGGTCCGGGTGTACCAGGGCAGGGAGATGGGGTTGTATCCTTAGAGAAATAGCCTTACTGAGTATTTTGTACTCTGTTGAGAGCATTGAGAGGGGCCTATAATTAGTCAGTTCGAGCGTATCTCTTCCAGGTTTTTTTTTTAAAACAGATTTTATTGACTGAAGAAACAGGAAAACATATGCACTGCTCTGTAAGCCAGAAGCCAATACCAGAATCATAGTAGCATTGTCTACTTCAGTAGTTTACATACGTGAATACTTAAACTGTAAAGGAACAACTTTACCCCCCACCCGCCCTGCCCAACCCCCTAAGTGCTGCAGCTTGCTCAACCCACACAGAGTGTAAAACACAGACAGTATCAGCCATGTACATTAAACACAGTCCAACCATCCTACCCGACAGTTCAAATGGAGGGCAGTGAGGCAGCGTCTTCCAGTGGTGAGTCCAGCTCCAAGCCCCGATAGTCCGCCCACCGTTTCCAAATCTTAAAATGCTTCCGAGGGTAACCCCTGGCCATAAAAATGGGCAACTCAAGCCCCATGCAGAAGTCTAGTCCATTTTTCCAGGCCGCCAACGGCGGAGCCTTCGATGCCTTCCATGCTTGTGCAATGTCTTGTTTCGCCAGCGTTAGCCCCAGCAATAATAAGTGGTGTTTGTACCTGTTGCCCCCTATTCCAGCCAGAACATGGAGCAATGCCAATCCAGGGTCCCTCTGAAGTTCCCAAGCCAGGACCTCCCCCAAACAGCGGAAGACCCCATTCCAGAATCGCTGCAGCACCCCACAGTCCCAAACCGTGTGAAGTAATGTGCCCTCTACGCTCCCACATCGTAGACAGTCTGGAGACGCTACCATGCCCGCCCTCCATAAGCGTTGCCTAGTGTAGTACGTGCGGTGAAGGTACCGAAACTGGATAAGGCGCAGGCGCATGGAGATAGCCGCCAACCTGGGACTCTCTAGGGCCTCCACCCAATCTTCCTCGTCTAAGTCCCCAACATCCCGCTCCCACGCGCTTTTAAGCCGCTGCAGGTCAGAGGAGCAGTGCCGTACAAGAGTTTGATAGATGCGGGACACCTTCTTATCTGGCAATTCCCCCATGAATAGTTTGGCTTCCAACGGACTGAAGTCAGGGATGTGGTCCACCCCAGCTATATAGGGCAGTAGCGCGTGACGAAACTGGAGGTATTTATAAAACTGGGTACGGGGCTTTGCAAATTCTTGCCGTAGGGTGTCAAACGACTTGAGGACGCTGTCGGACATAACATCCCCCAGAGTCAAGATGCCAATCGCATCCCAGCCTCCAAATCCCATCAGAGCATCCATCTGGGGCAACCTACCTTTACGCCACAGCGGGGTTTCCCGAGTCAGCACGCCCCACCAGCCCATGCGGCGTAGGGCCTGCCTCCAGACCAGAAATACTACCTGCGTGACCGACGGAAGGTACACCCGACTGCGCGTAGCCAGCCAGGCCTGTCGTGCCTCATCCAGTAGTACCGACAGTTGCTGCCTAACGGGTCCACCGCCCTCACTCCGGCCCCTACGCTCCAACTCCACTAATTCTGCCTCCCGACGCACTAGGTCCCTGCGCTTCTCACGACGAGCCGCCGCACACCATGATATGTCTATGCCCCGAATCGTGGGTTTCATGGCCTCCCATAACGTCGCCGGCGATTCCACCGTACCTACGTTAGTCGTGAGGAAATGGTCAAGCTCGGCGGTTAAATGTGCATGATAAGCTGTTTGCGTTAAGTGCCAGGCCGACATGCGCCACCGGAACTGCTGTCTTGCACCCCCAATATCAAATGTAAGGAGTAGAGGAGAGTGATCGGAAAACACCCTGGGCAAGATTTGTACTGATAGTACCCTATGGATCAAGGCGCGGGGCACAAATATATAATCGAGCCGGGAAAAGGAGTCGCGTGCCCTGGAAAAGTACGTGAAGTCTCTGTGGGACCCATGCTTGTGTCGCCAGGTGTCTACCCAATCCAATCCGGTCGCTAGCGCCCGCAGCTTGGTGGCAGCACTCCTGTCTTCCCCCCCACGCCATGGATCGCAGCGGCAGCCCGCCATCTATCTGTGCACCTGTCCATCACATCGTTCCAGTCCCCCCCTATGATAGACATGGCTGTCGGTAATTCATCCCAGAGGGACATGAGCTTTTCTACCAGGGGCCACTGCAACGGAGGTGGGGCATATGCGCTGCCTAGGAGCACGGTGTCCCCCCTAACCTCTCCCTGAACCAACACATACCTGCCCTGTGTGTCCACCCACGTGCGCCTGAGAATAAAAGGTAGCCTACAGTGAACAAGGACCGCTACTCCCCTGGAGCCCCTAGTGAACCCAGAGTGGAATGCATATATATAGCCAGCGCGCTTGAGGCACAGAGCATGTGTCCCCAGCAGATGAGTCTCCTGTAGGAATAGGACGTCTGCCCCCGCCCGCTTAGCATATTGAAAGACAGCACCCCTCTTCACCTTATCCAGCAGCCCGCGCAAATTCCAGCTCAAGATTTTCATGGTGCCCGGACCTAGCCGTCCACCCACTCCAGCATTAGCCATATGAACAAAACAGCAAGAAATTACCCCTCACCTCCTTCAAACAGACTGTGTCGTACATATCAATCAGCAAGCAGCAAGAACGCCAACAAACCTCCCCCCCAAAACTCCCAACTCCCAGACCGTCCCCTCCCCGCCCCCCACCCTGCACCTTCCAACATGGAAGCACCTGTCGCGGTCGGATGTAGGCCAAGTCTCCAACGGGAGACCCGGAACCACCCCTCCCAATGGATCCCCATGCAGCAGCCCATGGAACTAGGCCGTCGCTCCCTCCCCCAACTGGGCTGGATTAGACCCCCAGCCTGAATAACACAGCACCTGGGCACCTCAATTAGACGTATATAAGGTCATCATCTCAAACCCCCCAAATGTCAAATGTCAAGACCCAGCATCCTGCTGCTCCTGTGCCGGGTCCCGCTGACGGGCGGCCGAGCCGGACCGCGAACATCCGCCCTGGCGTGATCATTTACGTCTCCTCCGCTGGCTCCTGAGGCCCCCCCTGGCAATGCTTCCTGATCTATTCCAGGTTTTGGTATGGATGTGACCAGGGCTTGCATCGTTGATATGGGTAGGTGACCTTCCTCAAATGACATCTTATATACCTTTTCAAGGATGGGCACCAGGGTTTCGGAGTATGTCTGGTAAAACTCTACTGGGAGCCCGTCCATGCCCGGTGTCTTATTTCGATTAAGGGACCGGATAGCAGCACGGATTTCCTGTTGTGTGAAGGGGCCATCAACCTCCTTTTGTACAGCATGTGATAGGGCTGGGTAGGGCAGATCCCAATGGAACTCCGCTAGTTGATCTGGGACTTCTATGGGGAAAGCAGCATATAACGCTTGCAAGTGGTTATGGAATGCCCTATTGATCTCAGACTGCGTATGCACTATGCCGCCTGACCTGTCACGGATCTGTGTGATCACCGGGGGGTCCGGACTATCCCATACCAGTCGGGCCAATAAGGCGCCCGACCTGTCGATTTCAGCATGTTGACAGCGTAAATAATCTTTGTGGTCAACGGTCCTCAATGTTTCTAATAGTTCCGCATGATCTATATTTTCTGCCTGCAGTTCTCCCTTCTTTCCTGGGTCTACACTCGCCTCCCCCTCCAATATTTTCAGTCGGTTCTCGAATTCGCAGAGTCTCCTATGAATCTCCTTTCAAGCCCCCACCAGCTGGCCAATAGCGGCACCTCGTATTACTACTGCCATGGCATCCCATACCATCAAGTTGGACGATGTGGAGTCACAATTTTCTAGAAAATAATTGTTTAAAGTATCAGACAGGGATGTACGAAAGGGATTAGTTGCACAGGTTGAAGGGGTAACAAGATCACAAGCCTGTACGAAAGGGTGCATCCTCCAAAAGCAATGGATTAAGTCTCCAGGTGGGCACCGGGGACGGCACCCTACCCCAGAGGAGGCCAAGTGTCAGAGGTCTATGATCGGAGAAAGCTTTGGCTAAGTATTCTGAGGTACTAGCCTTGGTCATTAGGGATCTGGAGCACAAGAATCTAGTAATTCGCGTGTGTAAATTGTGAACTAGGGATTAAAAGGAATACTCTTGGTGAGTCAGATTTAATTCACGCCAGGTGTCCACTAGTCCCCAGCCCGCAGCCCAGGCCTTAAACGTCTCAGCCAATTTAGTTACCCCAGTCATCTGGAGAGGGGGGTGTGACCTATCCAGGCTCACATCCAGCACCATGTTCCAATCACCGCCCAGAATACAGGGGATATCCACCCAGTCTGATAGTGCCCGTCCCACCTTACTAAGAAATGTATCTTGGTCAAAATTCGGGGCGTAGAAGCTGCCAAGAACCAGTAGCGTGCCATCTAGCGTACCTTTCACCATGATGTAGCTTCCCTGATGATCCACCTTCCTCTCTATCTCTACAAAGGGTGTCCCGTAACGGGCCCATATGGTCGCACCCCTGGAAAAGGCGGAGGAATAAATAGTACCCCTCCATCTCTTCCTCAGTGTATAAGCTTTGGATACTGTTAGGAGAGATTCCTGCAGGAATGTAATCTGTGTATGGTGCCGCAGTAAAAATGCATGAATCCGGTGTCTCTTTTGTATTGCACCAAGCCCACGCACATTCCAGGTAGCCAATTTATAGGACCCTATTATGTCAGCCATAATCATCTTCGGTTTGATATCGGAGTGTTACTATACCCTGCCTAAGACATAATGTACATGGCAGCCAGGAGACCTACTCTTTCCCCTCCAAAAACAGAACTAACTTGGCGCAGCATAATAACATTGCTGAGCCGAACAAGAAAATCATGAACATAACATTCCAACCATTGGGGGGGGGTGGCCAAACATATTCCATTCATCCTAATTGTCCAACCGGGTGCCGCTTGCTCAACGGTACGCCGACCTAGGGGTAATATTATCAGGAGTTTATTCTTAGGTACCCTCTGGAGGACCCTAACAGGGGGACAGAAAGATCAATCAGTGTACAACAGACCAATGTGGCCCCGTCCCCAACTCCCACACAGCAGTGAGTCGAGCCCTCTCTAGGTCTCGTCCCATGAGATCAAAATAAAGATAATTCCCCAGTCCCCCCAGCACCTACCTGCCAGAGTTACAAGCATCAACTAGGAGTCACAAAAAGGATACCGTAAGTCTTCAAGTGGTCCATCTGCTCCAGACCGGGCCTTATGTCCTCTAAATTGTCCAGCATATCGTCCGCCGCTCTGGGTGTGACAGTTGGGAACAACATCCTGCTGTGGTCAGAGTCAGAATGAATTGTGCTGTCGTCTGTGTCCGTGCTAATCTTCTCTTGATCGTCCCAAAAGTTGCCCACCATTGCCACGGATCCCAGCTGTTAATTCTGCTGCTGATCCCGCGACGGTCCGCATTGTTCTGGCCTCCTCCCTGCGACAGGAGAGTCTCCTTCGTTTTGTCCTGAACCTCTCCTCGATCCGTCAGTGGATGTGTCCTGAGTCGCCTCTTGGCTACCATCGATGCCCATCACTTCCAGCCACTCATCTACATCAGTGGGGCTTTAGAAGAAATGCGTTTTTTTGTCATACATGATCTTTAGTCGAACTGGGAACAGTAACGCGTACTTTAGCTTGGCATTTTGGAGTTTCTTTTTCACCTCCAGGTATGAAGATCGTTGTTTTTGCACCACATTGGTATAGTCCGGGTACTGAGATATTTGACGGTTTTCATATTGTATAAGGGATTTCTCTCTAGCCTTCTGCAGAAGGACATCCCTGTCCCCATAGTTTAGTATCGTTACTATCAAAGGGCGAGGCGGGCGACCCGGTCTAGGCCTTCCAATGGGGATGCGGTGTGCTCTTTCCACACAGAAGTGTGGCGACAGGCCGTCCACGGTGACGTGGTCCCGGAACCATTGTTCCATGAAGTCCGCTGCGTGGGTCCACTCACAGCGCTCCAGAAGGCCAATGACGCGGATGTTATTGCGCCGGTTGCGTTCCTCCGCATCTTACACGCGGTCCATCAAGGAGGGAACCTGCTGTTGCAACTGCTGGATAGAGTTAGTATGGCCTGCCACCGTCGGGGAAAGGTCTGTCACCGCAAGGCCCTGATCCTTAACCTTGTCGGCCAGTTTACTATGATCTGCTTTTAGCAGGGATAGGTTGGTGGTAAGGGCCCTCAGCTGCGACTCCATCACCGACCTGGAATCCCTAATCTCTTTCAGGATCAAGTCCAGTCAGTTTGCTGTCCTCCGACTGGGTTCAACTCAGCATCCCCTGACAGAGCCCCTCCCTCCTCGGCGTCCTGGGTCTGCTGCACAGCGGCCGGGCCATCCCGGCCATGCGGCGCCCTCGCCCCTTTACGGACCATGGCCAGGTAGATCAAGGATTGTCCAACTCTCTTCGTATGCGTACTTGCCAGCACAGGCACTTTAGCATAAGGTATTCCGTGGGGCACAACACCTCCCCACCACACTCCGAAGACTCTGTTTCACCAAAGCGCAGGGCATAACGCAGTTTCCAGCAAAGGCGCCGCAGCAAGGGCCCTACTCCCCTTCTCCAACGACGAGTCCACACGTCCGTGGCCCCGCAGCCACTCTCCGCGGCCCAGGTCCACCCGCGTGCTCTCCAGGTATTGTTCTGCAATGAGTCAGGCCTCCAAACCATCAGGGCGCACCATCATGGGTCGCGGAAGGGAGGGGGGGCGGACCCCCAAAGGCGCAGCCTGCATCATCTGCTATGCCTCTACTCTCCCTTGGGTCAATTCCCTCTTTGTTGCGGCCGTCTCCGTGCCATCAACCTCCCGGCGCAGGGTCTGCAAGTGCCGCGGCGCAGGGTGGGGGAAGAAGGGAGGAGCACCCCCCCTCCTCAGTGTCACCGGCCTCACCCTCCTCACCTCCGGGTCCGGCGCCCAGGTCCCCATGCAGTCAAATGGGGGCTCGAGTCGCCTCCGCTCCAGCGAGGCCGACTGCTCGTGTCTCCTTCCGCCCTCCGGGACAACCTTCCAGTGTTACTGCCTTCTCGCTCAAAGTCTGGCCGGTGCTGGCACTCCGATCAGCAGCACTGCATGCAGGTAGCTCTCCGGCGAGCTGGGCACCGCCACGGGACCCCGAGACCCGGCACTTCCGGTCTCGCTCATCCGGGCCGGGCCCAGCCTATACTCCAGCCCCGGCTTCAATCCCGGGGAAGGCCGCGACAGGCCCAAGCCCTGCACCGGCACTCCGCGATCTCCTGCGGTTTCTGTCACCTCACGGAGGCTCCCGGGGGGATTCCACCGCAGAGTTCTCACCGCGGTTGCAGCTAGGGACCCTCCAGAAGCGCTAATCAGGGCAATTACCCCCAGGTGGCCCCGGAGCTCTAGATACAGCTGTCCGCCAACATGGCTGGCTAGCCACGCCCCCCGAACTACTATGATGAGAGCCAATGAGAAGGATACACTCAAGGTTGTCCTGCGGTGGGAGGTGGATGCCTTACTAAAATACACAGTATTAAATACAAACTTCATAGAGACTAGCATGCCAAGGAGGAAATTGTGTGGCCTTGCGTGGCTCCCATTTTACTTAAAATCTTGTAGTCCAGGTTGAGCATGGACAGTGGGCGATACGCCGCCCTGTCCCACGGCTGTTTGCCCAGTTTTAATAGGGGGACGATAAGCGCCTCACCAGTGGTCACCGGCAGGCTGCCCAGCCGCTTTGCCTCATTGTAAAGCCACGTCAACCGGGGCGCAAGGAGGTCGACATAGGTGAGATAAAATTCCGTTGGGAGCCCGTCAGAGCCCGGGGTCTTGTTCCTCGCCATACCCTTGATGGCGACTCTAACCTCTCTCTACTCAATTTTGCCCCCGAGCAGCTTCGCGTCCTCCTCCCCCAGCTCCGGTAAATCTAGCCCCTCCATGAAGCCCTGGAATTCGTCCACCGACGGCAGGACCCTGCTGCGGTAAAGCTCCGTGTAGTAATCATAGAATATCTCATTAATCCCCTGTTGGTCAAACCGCGCCGCTCCCGAGTGGTCCCTGAGCTCAAGGATGACCGAGCTCCGGCGAGCCGGATTGGCCAGCCAGGCCAAAAGAGCCCCTGACTTATCGCGCTCTGAGTGCGCGCGTGTAAGGTAGGCCTTGTAGTCGAAGCACCGGAGGCGCTCCACCGTCGCCGCCACCACTTCCTGCGCCTCAAGTAGGGCCTCATGTGTGTCCGGTCGCTCAGGCCTTGCTCTCTCCAGCCCCCACAGCTTCTCGTCCTCCCTTGCGATGTCCTCTAGCAAGGTCCTCCTAACTCCCGACGCCGTCGCAATGCATTAGCCCCGCACCACTGATTTGAAGGCGTCCCATTCAATCGCGGCTGAGCCCGCGGTGCCCGCATTGACCTGAAAGTACGCCTCGATGTTCCAGGCTATTGTGGTTCAGAAGAGCTGGTAGTCTAGCGCCTCTGGGCGCAGCTTCCAGGCAGGGATTCGCGGGCGGCACTGCGACCAGCGCAGCTGCACAAGTAGCGGGTTATGATCAGAGATCGAGCGCGTGAGATACTCACTGTGGCACACCTCTGCATGCACGTCCTGGGAGCACAGGAAGGCATCGATGCGGACGTGTAATTCATGGAGAGGGGAGAAGAACGAATAGTCCCTGTGCGACGGATGGTTAGCCCTCCATGAGTCGACCAGATCCCATTGGCGTTGCCAGGCGGAGCGCGCAAGTGCCAGTTTGCCAGCCGTTGCATTAGGTAGGGGGGGTGCGATCTGTCTAGGGCAGTGTCAGTCACGCTATTAAAGTCCCCGCCAAGGAGCCCAACGGGGCCAGCTTGTTGGACAGCAGGGAGAGAAATGCAGGCTGGTCTACATTCGGGGCGTACAGACAACCCAAGGTAAGGTCCCTCCCATCTAGTTTGCCTCGCCCCATGACATATCTCCCCTCTGGGTCAATTAATTGCTGTGTGCACTGGAAAGGTACACCCGCCCGTATCCAAATGGCCACCCCCCTAGCATATGCAGAGTAGCCAGTGTGGTAGACCTGCCCCCTCCATCTCCGTTGTAGCGCCTTCCCCTCCTTAGCTAGTAGGTGTGTTTCCTGGAGGAAGGCGATGTGAATGCCCCGTCTGACTAAATAGGAGTGGATCTTGTGGCGTCTATGCATTGAATGCATCCCTCTTACATTCCACGTGAGACATTTGTAGCCTAAGTCGGGTCCCATTGTAGAGCCCATCGTGCTTCCTTTACTCTCTCAGCGACCCCCTTGGCACGCCCGGGTCCCACCCCCATCCCCCCCAACCTGATCAATTAAACTTCCCCAACTCCCACACCCCAGGACAGACAACCAACGTGGAATCCCCATCCAAACTCAAGCAGTGAAAGTGTATCGCAATAGAATAGGGCTAGGGTGGCCATGACGCCGACCCAAACAGGCCCGAAGCCCCCCGCCCCCGCCCCACCCCTCCCAAAACATTCAGGAGGAGCCCCATGGCTTTCCCCCCCCCCCCACAACTCAGTGATAAGTCCCAGGAGGCATCTACACCTCACCGCATAGCGTCCGGAGGCAGCCCAAACCCGCAACCCAGTACCTTACAAATGTGTCCAGTGTCCTGCGATCCATCTCAGCCAAGGATTCCGTCCGCTGTTTGGGGAGTCACCACCGGCAGGTCCGTCTCCGAGAGATCGTGCCCACTACTGGAGCCAGGACTTGGAGCACTGACCTTCGACTGCTCCGATGCGCTACTGGAAGGGCTGGAGTCTCCCTGGCTGATGGCCACCACTGACAGCACCGCCTTAGCTCTTTCCTGCTGCCATCCCGACGGGGAACCAGATCTCCGTGTCGGCGTCGTCTCCGTAGAGCGGCTCCCAGGCGAGGTCTCCGGAGGGGCATCTGCGCCCGACTCCCCCCTGGCATCTAACCAGCTCCAAGCCTCCTATGGTGTGAGGAAAAATTGGGTGTGCCCTCCAGCGACGACCCTCAGCCGAGCCGGGAACAGCATAGCATAGGGCAGCTGCAGCGACCTCAATTTCCGCTTGACCGCCAGGAAAGAGGCCCGTTGTCTTTGTACGTCTCTGGTGAAGTCCGGGTAAACCATGACCTTGCTATTATCAATTCTCAGGTCCGGCAGGTCCCTTACCCTCCGGAGGATGTGGTCTCTATCTCGGAAGTGCAGGAGACGCAGCACTATCGGCCGCGGCGGCCCTCCCGGCTTGGGAGGGCGCGCCTGGACTCTGTGCGCCTGCTCTAGGGCAAAAAACGGGGAAAGTCCTTCTGGAGCCACCTCAGTCCACAGCCAACCCTCCAGGTAGGAGACCGCATCCTGTCCCTCCACTTTTTCTGGGACCCCCACGAGGCGGAGGTTGTTACGTCTGGAGCGCCCTTCACTGTCCTCGGCCCTGAGCTCCAGCACTCGGACCTTCTGCGCCACTTCCGCCAATGATGCTCTTAGAGTAGCCACATCCCCAGGCAAATCTTTCAGGGTTACCTCCGAGGTCGCCACCCGCTCCTTCAGCTTCCTGTGGTCGTCCTTCAACAAGGTCAGGTCCGATCCGATGGTGTCTATTCGCTTTTCAAGAGCTTCCCGCGACGCTACTATCGCCTGCATGATGTCTCCCAAGGATGGATCTCGTGGGCAGGTCGAGCTTCCCGCTCCAGGCGCCGGTGCATCTTCCTCCACGAGATGGCCTGGGTCATCCAGCTTCAGTGCGTCAAAGCCCTTCTTTCTGCCTCCTTGCACCATTCTGCCGGGTGGCTAGATTTGCGTGCCTCTACGGTGGCCACCAGTGAATCAGGGCACTCCTGAACTCCTCTCCGGTCCCGCCTCAGTCACTCGGCACTTCTGCGCCTCCGGGCCTTTGTCAGGCGGGGCTCCAGACCATTGACCAGCCCAGGGAGCAGGCCTCACTCCACCAGGGCGGCGGGGCACCAGGGCCCCCCTTCCAGTCGCTTGGCGAGTCCTCCCCCTCCGGGATGTGGTCTCTATCTCGGAAGTGCAGGAGACGCAGCACTATCGGCCGCGGCGGCCCTCCCGGCTTGGGAGGGCGCGCCTGGACTCTGTGCGCCTGCTCTAGGGCAAAAAACGGGGAAAGTCCTTCTGGAGCCACCTCAGTCCGCAGCCAACCCTCCAGGTAGGAGACCGCATCCTGTCCCTCCACTTTTTCTGGGACCCCCACGAGGCGGAGGTTGTTACGTCTGGAGCGCCCTTCACTGTCCTCGGCCCTGAGCTCCAGCACTCGGACCTTCTGCGCCACTTCCGCCAATGATGCTCTTAGAGTAGCCACATCCCCAGGCAAATCTTTCAGGGTTACCTCCGAGGTCGCCACCCGCTCCTTCAGCTTCCTGTGGTCGTCCTTCAACAAGGTCAGGTCCGATCCGATGGTGTCTATTCGCTTTTCAAGAGCTTCCCGCGACGCTACTATCGCCTGCATGATGTCTCCCAAGGATGGATCTCGTGGGCAGGTCGAGCTTCCCGCTCCAGGCGCCGGTGCATCTTCCTCCACGAGATGGCCTGGGTCATCCAGCTTCAGTGCGTCAAAGCCCTTCTTTCTGCCTCCTTGCACCATTCTGCCGGGTGGCTAGATTTGCGTGCCTCTACGGTGGCCACCAGTGAATCAGGGCACTCCTGAACTCCTCTCCGGTCCCGCCTCAGTCACTCGGCACTTCTGCGCCTCCGGGCCTTTGTCAGGCGGGGCTCCAGACCATTGACCAGCCCAGGGAGCAGGCCTCACTCCACCAGGGCGGCGGGGCACCAGGGCCCCCCTTCCAGTCGCTTGGCGAGTCCTCCCCCTCCGGGATGTCCCAGACTGTTTTCGCGCCTCAGAGCGCCAGGCCTAGGGTAGTTTCTGGCGGGCGGGTGCCCCTGGCCAGGAAGTAGCCCCTCACCGCTATCAGCCCGGGTGCCTCTCAGGGGTGGATGACAGGTCCCTCCGCTTCTGCGCGCCCCATCACTGAAGCCCGCTCAACGCTAGCCTGCTGTCAATGCAGGCACCACGCTTCCCAGGCCGGGGGGGGGCACCAGGATTATTCTCGCATCCGCAGGGTGGGTCCAACACACCACGAGGCCTCAGGGTCTCCGCCGCCGGCAGCTAGGGCAGCCTCTGTCATGCGGGCGGCGCCATCTTGGGGTCAGGCAGTCTGTCAGCCCCTCGCCCTCCGGTCTCACCCGTGCCGCGATGCCAGGCTATGTCTCCCACCTCCTACAGTCCCGAGGGACCTCCGCTGCCGTGTTGGCGAATTTCCTAGTTTCTCTGGGCTCCTCTCCGCTGCCAGTTCGTCGTCGCCAGGCGTATCAGGCAGGGACAGCGGCCGCCATTTTGGGCGCCCGTTACTCCGGTCACCTCGCTTCCTGAAAAATGTTCGCCGTAGGCAGCTGCCGGGACTCCCAGATCGCCAGGATCACCCCTCGTGCTCCCGAGACCCTCCTATTTGTGTTTGGGGGTCCGGAGTCCCGCTTCCACCTACATCGGCGGCTAAGCCACGCCCCCTCTTTCACCTGTTTTTCATGTATGGTATTGCTTCTTGGGCTGTCCATCAACCCCTCATATTTTGTTTTTGGAGACTTCCTTAGAGTAATCCTTTTTAGGCCTCACGTGCGAATGCAGCGCAGCTGCTTCGCTAGCGAGACTCTATAGTCGTCGCTTTCCTTAGCGAAGGAAGACAGAAGGTGACACGCGCGGACAGGAGATGTGCACTCCATTCGCATACACATCTCCTGTCTGCGCGTGCCACCACCTGTCTCCTTTCGGCAGAGAAACGGGCGGCACAGCGCCCACATCGTGTGCTTTCACTTTCCCTCCCCCCTCGGCTCAGCCGCTCATTGTTTAACAGCAGTTATGCACCTGCAGCGTGCATAAACTGTGAAATAATGCCTTTCTGATGACCAAGTGGTGCCCCATCGCAAATTATCTACTCGAGGCTGATTCAACCCTCATTTTGCTTACATTTGACTGATAAAAAATGTAGAAATGTTCTTCTCTAATGCTACAAAATTTTAGAGCTTAACTGGCAAAGTCTATGTGCGACATATAGGTGGGTTTTGCGCTGGCGCGTGCGTGTTTGTGGCTGTTTGGTATCACTTTGCTTTGATGCATTTACAGTGTTGTCTTTCCATTGAGCGCAATATGGTGTTTCTGTTGGAATGCTGGCAAAAAAAAGAAAGCCGTCTCGATTAAGGAGGACCTGGCAACTATTCTTATGCCTAAAGTGCGTTAGGGACAAACCCCATCAAATCATCTCGTGCTCCAGTACAGATTGCCTAAGTTAAAAAATAAATGTTGGGCAATGCCAACTTGCCTGCCTTGTACATTGTTAAGATCTCGGAGGGGAGTTACCTAGGGAGAGCCACTTTCAGTGGGAAGAGGTGGGTGAGTGCACCTCGGAAGAGCCCGAGTCTCGAGTGTGAAACCACGCCCAGACATAAGGAGCAACTTCTACTGCTGACAGATCTAAGCTGGTTAATTTTGCAGTAATGAAATACTTTTTCATATTACCAAAGCCATAATGTGGAGCCAACACCACAGAGTAAAAAGCCGCGAAATGCTATGACCCTATATTGAGCTCGTTAGTAGTTGCAATAGGCAACTAAAGCCATTTGCTGAACGAGACCTGTTCCTGCGCCCGCATGTACCAATACTACCAAACTCAATGGAACTCATATTAACCATAGAAGAACCAAAAAACATGTGCTAAACCTGGAAATAGTTAATTGTCCGAATTTGTGCTGTATGCAGCTGGGCACTTAACTTGAACTGGCAATTGTGACCTGCACATTACATAACTATCTACACAATAAAATATTTTACCCCACCGAACAATTTACATTATTGAAAACCTGTGACCTACAGTGTCTTCAGCAAGGATACTAACACACAAAAGATATATTATGATTATTGCAATCTGAGATCAGAGATTACACACAAATCTCTGTACAACGCACATTATCAACCTGCCTTGCTGCAAGGGTGGCCAGCCATCTCGTTCTCTCCAGAGTCGTCCCACTATTCAGTCTTTATTCCTGATACATGGCACCAAATGCCCCACATTTTGCAACTCGTAGGACAAGAAAATTTGGAGCTGCTAGGTGGGGCACCTCGATCAGCGAGATATGGTGTCCAACTTTCACTCATCCAGACCTGAATGAGCTGTAAAAGAGGTGGCTCTCGATGGTTGGGCAGGAGGAGCTTCAGCATGGTGGGGTCCATTCACAATGCAGTTTAAGGAGCATGTTTATATTTAGAGATAGATGTATGTGGACACCTGCAGTACCAATCAATCAATCAATCAATCATATCATTTGTAAAGCGCACTACTCACCCGTGAGGGTCTCAAGGCGCTGGGGTGGGGAATGCTGCTACTGCTCGAAAAGCCAGGTCTTGAGGAGTTTTCTGAAGGGCAGCAGATCTTGGGTCTGCCGTAGGTGGATGGGGAGGGTGTTCCAGGTCTTTGCGGCGAGGTGGGAGAACGATCTGCCGCCTGAGGTCGCTCTTCGGAAGCAGGGGACTGTAGCGAGGGCGAGGTCGGAGGAGCGGAGCTGGCGGGTGGGGGTGTAAAAGCTGAGTCGTCTGTTGAGGTACATTGGTCCGGTGTTGTGGAGTGCCTTGTGTGCGTGGGTGAGGAGCTTGAAGGTTATCCTCTTGTTGACCGGGAGCTAGTGCAGGTCTCTCAGGTGGGATGTGATGTGGCTGCGGCGAGGGATGTTGAGGATCAGGCGTGCAGAGGCGTTCTGGATGCGTTGGAGCCATCTCATGAGTTTGGCCGAGGCTCCTGGGTAGAGGGTGCTTCCATAGTCCAACCTACTGCTGAAAAGGGCCTGGGTGACTGTTCTTCTCGTTTCAGTGGCGATCCACTTGTAGATCCTACGGAGCATGCGGAGGGTGTTGAAGCAGGAGGAGGAGACGGCGTTGACCTGTTTAGTCATGGAGAGGGTGGAGTCTAGGATGACCCCTAGGTTGCGTGCGTGGTCGGTGGGTGTTGGAGCGGTTCCCTATGTGGTCGGCCACCAGGAGTCGTCCCAGGCCGAAGGGTTGGATCCGAGGATAAGGACCTCCATCTTGTCCGAGTTCAGCTTCAGTCGGCTGTTCCTCATCCATTCAGTAACGGCCTTCATTCCTTTGTGAAGGTTGGTTTTGGCGGTGTGGGGGTCCTTGGTGAGGGAGAGTATCAGCTGGGTGTCATCGGTGTAGGAGAGGATGTTGAGGTTGTGCCGATCGGCGACGTGGGCGAGCGGTGCAATGTAGATGTTAAACAGAGTGGGGCTGAATGATGAGCCCTGGGGTACGCCGCAGATGATCTCAGTGGCTTCGGAGCGGAAGGGGGGAAGGCGGACGCTCTGTGTTCTGCCGGAGAGGAAGGAGGTGGTCCAGTCTAATGCCTTCTCTTGGATCCCAGCGTTGTGGAGGCCTGTTCATAGTGTGTGGTGACAGACCGTGTCGAAGGTGGCTGACAGGTCCAGGATGATGAGGGCCGCCGTTTCTCCGTTGTCCAGCAGGGACTTGATGTCATCCCTGAATTTGTGAATGAAACCATGCTGGGGGTTAAATTTGCCATTCTCAGAAAAAACATACTGGTAATTTGTTTACGTTGCTGTTTTGGGAGGGCCAAGAACTGACAGTTGAATAAACGTGTTTAAAACCCAGACAATACATTTTTTACATGGCAATTATCACTCTGGTTCAACAATTATGTAATAATACTTTAGACAGCTCCCAAATACTTAATTTAATAATAATTTGTCCAGCTCCCAAATACTTTTTAAGTCATTTCTATTTGGTATTTTAAACTTATATTTCAAAGAGAAAAATACCGTACTAATTTACCCAATTTGTTTTTACTGACCATGACATTAAATTAAAGCCAGGATGTAACAAGCATTTGCAATGCAATAGGTCTCGTATTTGCAAGAGTTTAGGCTATTGGCATTGTAAATGACAATGCTTTTTATTTATGTGTTTTGAAAACCTGCAAGCGGTGTTTGTAGTCCTTGCTTACGAGAAACAAGGCTGGCAGTAACTGTGCCTCTTTTACTGCCAGCCCTGCTAGCCGTGCTTCTATAAGTACAAAGTGCGTGTTTACACACCGTTTGCAAGTTTTCAAAACACATAAATAAAAGGCGTTGTCATTTACAATGCCAATAGCTCAAACTCTCGCAAATGCGAGACCTATTGCATTGCAAATGCTTGTTTTAGCCTGGAAATGCAACGTGACCTTCAGCGTGTAATTGAGATCCTTTGTACGTTCTTTGATTTATTTAGCGTGCTTTCTCAGATGTAGTTTAAATGTCAATTTATGGCTTAAGAAGTGCTTGTTGTTTGGCTGCCATTGTCTTTCATGAATCACCCTTGTATATTTATTTGCTTTACTTTGCCTTCACGATAACATGCAGTTGGATGATTTTTTTGTTTAGGAAGTAAAGATATGAATGCACAAAGGCTGTCTTACAGATAAAACAAAAATATTGTTTCCTAGTTAAACGTCTCTATTATGTAGTATTTTTGTGTATGCCATTTAAGTTCACCACTTACAAAACAAACGTCATCTGCTGACTCCTTTTTTATAACACTCCTATTTATAGATATTTAAGTTAGAGTTTGTGCTGCAATGGGGCCTCGTCTCACTTTCGAAATTGTTGTAGATCAACATGGTATTTGTTTATGGAATTTTATTCCTAGAATGGTTGTGAGTACCAGACACAAAGCAGCCCAACTGTTAGCAAACACTTCGCCTATTAAAAACCCAGTCCTCTGGGCTTTGCAAATTCTTTTTTTTTGCAAAACAGTTTAGATTAATTTTCAAAGAAACAAGTAACACAAAAGACACAAGAAGTACAGGAATCATGTACAATAGCAGACAATACACAGGTACATTCATAGAATGAATGTTACATGTCTGCAGTCTCAATGTGGGAGGGCAAGAGAGTAATCCATCCAATGTGAAGGAGGACAATACACATGACATTTAAAGACAGACATCAGAGTGACAGAGATCCATTAATACATTTACATGTATGTTCCTCTATTCTCTCAGGTCTTCTGCAATCTTATTTTCTGTCTTCACCATTCACAACTTCTGCGAATATTGATTCTTCCAAATCACACAACCAACAAGTTGGGCCTGCATCTTATATCCAGTCATTGCAGTCTTGCTAGAAGTAGTGATAGTTCCACAATTCTTTATCCCATCTTCCCCTTCATTGGTCTTGGATGCAGTCCCAGTACACAGTGCTTCAGCATCGCTTTAGCCATTCCCTCAACTGCATCCTGCAGTGGGTCACAGTTTATTATTATTATTTTTTTTATAAACATTTTTATTTGCATTTTCATTAAGTAACAAAAACCCAGTCATGTCACCAATAGTCGGCCCATCCCGACCCCTCACCTCCCACCCACCGTTCACTGTTACTAAAGTCTTTTCATTATTACTCAACACAGGCTCTGCAGACGAGCTCAGTCCTTCACTGGGGCCCTCATACCTTGGTAGCATGCGGTGCACTGGCCCTCCTTCGATGGTTACTGCGGTTTCCCAATCAGCCTCTAAGCCCCTCATCTAGACCATGATATTTCCTCCATTTACCCCAGATTCTACCAAATTTCTTAGGGCACCCATGCACCTTGTAGGTAACCCTTTCAGCTGCCATGTAGAGATCCATGCCCCGCCGCCATTCCTCCAGTAGTGGTCACGTCGCCGCACAGTTTTATCTTAACACTCTCACAACTGGACACATACAGATAATTTGTTGGAAATTAACTTTCCCTGCAAGATACCCAGGGTAACCATCTAATTAGGTTAAGGAGATCCTCTTAAGCACTGCTGGAGTAAAATGTGTCCAGTGTAGGAGCTCATATGTGTGTAACAAACACTGACCTTGCTTGTAAATGATTTAGTTTAGGAAAGCAGTCTCTCTCCTAATGAACCTTTATCTAAAGCATATGTTCCAAGTGCACTCTGCAAAGTGCTGCCTCCGGCATCAGCACAGCTCTATCATGCGTTTGCAATGAGTTGAGCTCTGCACGCCTGTGGGTTTCAGGTGGCCTTTCTGGGAATCCTCCCCAGGTAAATTGAGCAGTTCCAGTCCATCGGACGTAGTTTGGAAACTGATCTGGTTTTCCCTAAATGCAGACTTTTGCCTCATTATAAGTCAGAAACTTGTCATTGTGGTATAGGTCACCCATCCTATGGCAGCGTCCTGTTCTACATTCTGGGACAGCCTTCATTCTTTCCAGAAACCTCACATCTCCACCTGGGGAAGAAAGTGCATGGCCTATTACTTTCAAACCCTCCCATTCTAAGCAAGAGTGTAAAGGCACTGCCAGATAGTGCTAAGACTTGACACATCTGCAAACTCGTCTAACAAACAAAGCATGTTGTCTGCATAAAAAGTGAGTCACGGCCCCAATCTTTATGCCACAGTTAACATGTCCCGTTGAAGCACCACTGCCAGGGTTTGCATGGCAAGGCAAACAAAAGTGGGACCTTGGGCAGCCCTGCATAGTGCCTAACCGATAGCACTTCATTTGTTTTTACTCAAGCCCTGACATGAGAGTACAAATAACGTCATGCCACCAGTAAACCGGGGCCATACTTACATCTCATAAATGCTGCACAAACATTTGGAATGGAATGCCTTTTCCTTACGAAAGACTGCCACTGCATAATCCCTCACTTCTAATTCAAGAAAACAATTAACATGGGCCAACTGATGCAAGTTGGCAATCGTACCCCTACCTGTATCAAATATGAACTGACCAGCAAGGGCACAATTTACACTGTTAATGCTTCTTTAACATAGTTCAAGCAAATTACTGAACTGGTCATATTTTCCTGACAATTAATAGCTCAGTTAAATTATACAGTCCATTTAAAGTAGCTAGGTTTTGAAATAGATTGGATGGAGTTTGTCAAGGCGAATCTTTCATAGAAGATGTTGGTAATACAAAGAGGTATCTTCCCATATGTCTCATCTTCCTCACTAGCTAGTTGGGTGAATTGGCTTAACTCTGCAAATTGAAAACCGACAAGGAGACAGAGGAGAAAGCTGAGATCCTAATTGAGGTGCTTTTAGTTTCTGTCTGTTTATGGTTTGTATATCGTATTATTGTCTTTTGAGATAAATAATGCAATTAAGAAAAATTGATGGTCCATAAATACGATAGAAGGAGAAAAGCAGTGGAGTTTATTTGTGTGTTGTTATTATTGAGATGGCGGCTCTGCCACAAGAGAGTGCCAAAGTGTAGGCATCTTAACAACCGAGTAAAAGATGAGGTACACCACCTGGTAAGAATCTCGCTTTCTTCTTTCTTTAACGCTTTTAATACCAAGTCATTCCTACATTGCCGTTGTGTTAATACACTAATTAAGCGTAAAGATGATTTTCAGTAATAAGGATTTTTATGAATTGTGAAGCTATATGCAGGTTCATAAAAGTAAAACTCACCACTGTAAAGAGAATCGCTTTGTTTAAGAAAGATTCAGTGGAAGTATTCCATTTGTCTATTGGTCTGGCCTTGTTGCTGGTCCTCGTATGCACAGACTAAACCTGTCTGAGATTGTCCCTAAGAAGAGGCTATGCAGTTTGTTTAGAGTTTAGCGGAGACGGTGAACCACCATAAATTGGTGGTTCACCTGCTCTGCCAAACCCATGATCTCCCCTTCTCCATTTACAGTTGATTGAACCACAGTGTTTACTACAGTAGAACTCATGAATCAAGAGGGAGAGAGAAGGAAAATACGAGATCCATCCAATTTCCTTGGCATCTAATCTCATAAATCAGTTAAGGAGGGGGGATCACTTGTCCTGCGTAACCTGGGTATACAGGTAGATTGTATGTCCCATGGTAAAAACCCCTCATGCACGTGTAAAGTTGTTTGTGTTAGCGGTATATCTTGATTCTCCGCTCCTTTACTCACGTGACTGCATAATCATTGGGTTAGTTGGTATGCAACCTCCACCAGGAGGTATTCGCCCTAGGTTAAAAGCAGTAGTGACCAGAGTGATAAGTGGTGTGTTTGAGATTTTAAAATAACTCGGACAACCAGATAGTCCAATTTATTTTCCTGGATTCGAGTTAGGGGTGAGAATGTATTAAGTATACGTAGGTTGAATTATTAGGATTCTTACGTATTCAATTCTCGTGTTGTAAAATGGTCGACATGTTTCCGCCCTGTGTTGCCTAGATAGGTCGGTCGGGCTTTCTTCAGGACCGTGTAAGATATGTGTGGTAGAGTAACGTATTGGTCATCTACCTCATAGAGGTCAAGTTTGTCCTGTGGATTAAAAATAGTGTATGTAATTAGGGAAAGGGTAGTGGGACAGTGTTATTAATGTAGTAAATTCAATAGTACAAATTGCAATTATAAAAATGGCAATACTTTATCGATCACTCTCCATGCAGTCAGCTGCCACATACTCATACTGGTTGCACTTAGCCGTTTGGTCCTACAGGATTTTCTAGTATAAATCCATGTTGCTGTCCCACTTGCGGTGAGGTATTACAAGGGTATCTATTCTAAGGTAAGGAATGAATCTGTGGCTACAAGTCTCTTCAGTAATGCTTTATCTAGGAGAGACTCTGTCTAGCCACAGATTCCTTACAAACCCACCAATCCTCCCCGCTCGGTGAAAGGATTTCAGATTAAAGGGTTATTTCCCTTTTATGGGCCCTAGCTTCACACACCTTAATCAGTGTTCTTCGTGGCGCCACAGTTCTGGCTTGGAAAGTCACGAAAAGATGCTCCGATCAGCATGATGGCGCTTATTTAGGCACTGCGCATGTCACTTCGGCGCTACAATGCAGACGATGTCACACGCAGCTGATAACGTCACCTTCCGGCACAGGGGTAATGCTCATTAAACATTTCCAGATCCAGGGGATAATTCTAAGGTGAAAAATCTGCGGCTAGATAGAGTCTCTTCCAGCTATGGTGTTACTGAAGGTAAGTAACTTGTGCGTTAGTGGTGTGAGGAGGAATCAGATGAAAAAGCATGCCACCATATGATGGTTGAAGGTTCTCCGTTCTTATAACAGATATGTTTGTAGTTTATTTATCTTTACTCTAAGAGTATTAAAGAGAACAAATATGACCCAGCAGTTGTTTGTTTTATTTAGCCCCCTTGCATCTTACGTGTGTTTGTAATTGAAGGTGTAACAAAGGAAGATGAATGTTAAAAGCAAGTAACAGTGGACAGCGTCCTACATGAAGCTTTGGACATGAAGAATGGCTGGGACAAGAGGAACAACTTAAGTGCTGAAATTCTGGAAGGTCAGAGATGAACTCTTAGAAGGTGAGTGGATGATTTTTAGAGGGACCACACTCATACCACTTGTAAAGTTGAGGAAAAACTGGACTGAGTTAGCACACCAAGCTCGCTTTCGAATTTTTAAGATAAAGGAAATATTAAGGTATTATTATTGGTGTCCTTGATTAGACTCACAGATGAAGAGGGTAATCACTGATTGTGTAAAATGCATGAGTAGTGACAAAATACACATACTAAGGGAACAACCAGTGGGGATTAGGAAGTTAACCAAATAGATCGTTGGAAGATGTGGCATCAGGCACCTGTGGGCAATTATAAGGAGGATCTTTTCAACAGTATATCATTTGTTAATTTGACATTGACTTCAGATGGCTGTAGATATATATAACCAATAGTGTTGAAACAAGGAAGACGATCAAAATTCTTCCTTAAAGTATTCATCAGAGAAAGCATACCTGAAATGAAAATGAAATGAAATGAAAACATTTTTTTATCGCGCAACTAAGCCCAGGTGGGCGTCAAGGCGCACAACCAAATAATACCAGCTATCAGAGAATAGTCCTAATTACGGATATGCCCTGACAAAACACCAGGTCTTGAGCACTTTTTTAAAAGAAGACAGAGAGGGTTGCATCTTAATCTCAAGAGGTAACAGGTTCCATAGTTTGGGGGCAGCAATGGAAAAAGCTCTGTTTCACCAGCGTACCCTTTTGGCACGTGGGACAACCAACAAATTCATCTAACACGGTAATGACGGATATCAGACTACACCTTGTTTCAAGAGAAATGGAAGAATTTCTAGACAAAAGAGGAATAAGACTCAAGAAATATTGTCTTTCACCCTGAGGCAATGGCACGGTTAAGAGACGTATTAGGGTACTAAAAGAGACCATACACATTGCTTGGGGGAATGGTAAAGACTGGAGAAGAATTGGTAATCAGAGTGGTAATGTATAGATTAGCACTACATTCTATGACATGTAGGGTACAATTTGAGTTGTTCAGCGGAAGAAAACCTAATACTCAGTTGTGTCCTGCTTGAATAAACAGGAAGTGAGGTGACTAGGACACAGACACTGATGCTTGGAGGAAATGCGAAGAAGGAAAAATGAAAGATAGGAAAATTCATTTGATGAGAAGGCACCAAGTAAGTGACAGTAAGACTTGGTGACATTGCACGGATTAAGAAATCTGTGAATAAATGTGGGCGCTCCAAATTCCCCAGACCTTTAAAAGTTGTGAAATTGTTCACTAAGGCAGTGAAATGGAAGATTCTAGTGTATGGAACGTGTCATTCAAAGGGTTGATGAAAACCACGGTACAGATGTTCTGAGAGGAAGACTGGGTTAGGGGAAGGAAAGATGTTCTAACATGGATAGGACCAGAAAAGTAGGTAAGGAGAGTGAGAGGATGGTTTATAGACCTCAACGCTTCAAGGATTATGTTTAATATGTATATGTAATATATGTATAGGTTTCTTTTCCAAATGCAATGTATTGATTTTCTCAATATTAAGGACAACTTTCCATTCAGTACTTAGATATTATGTAGGAAAATAAATTAAAAGACAAGCAAACAAAAAGAAAAACACCCCTAACAACCCCCACCTCCCTCCCCCCAGTATGCGTCAATCATTTTCCAGGTGCCAAGTAAGATCACATATGAAGAACACTAAGGGTTCACAATATCATAGCAGTGCAATGGCCCACAATTTGCTTTATCATGTTATGAGGTGGAGTCCTCTCTTGAGACCTAGCCGAATAAATTCAGTGCTCATAGTCTGGGAGGACATGTCAGCACATCTTGCGCGTTATCCATTTATAAAAGTACTGGCTGTCAAGTGGTCAAAAGGTTGCTCCTGTCCTTATCTATGCATCCTATCATGTTCTCAGTTGCCATTGTGCCCCAAATATGCCAACATCATGTGTGCCATTCCGGAGTCTTCATCTGTTTCCAATATTTGGCAATGGTCATCCTTGCAATAAACAGTATACTGGTATATTAGACGCCACTGGTACTGTTTTTGCGGGCTCAGCTGGCTCTGTGACACTGGTAGTATCTTTAATTGTGGATAAGACTTCTTTCCAGAGGAGTGTTATCTTTGTATCACAGAAACAACTAAGGAGTGCTTATGTGCAACGTAACATACGTGAAAAGCAAAAACAAAAATCAAAATCAAAGTGACAGGTTGTTCCAGGACCCCTACTTGGTTCAGGCAAAACTGGGATTTAGCATGTCCAATCCTAATAATCAGGAGGCAACAACCCTGTGGACAAGAATGACTGAATCCAACAGGGCAAGGCAAGTAACCTCTTGTTTAGAAGGACCCTCACTCACCACTAGTTGGTAACATGCTTCATCATCGGGTCCCCACTGGGGTGGCCGAATGCCGCCCCAGCGTGCTACAATGCCTGAGTTACAGCGGAGCGGGTTGATGGTGAGTGTAATAGTGATTAAACTCAAAAGAATGTGCAAAATATGTGAGTGCAAGGTTAAAAAATACAAGGTTGGAACCCAAACAAAATTTTTAATGCGGGCCAACCCGTATTAGGGTTAAAAGCGTGAAAGTCGGACACCCAAGGGTTCTTTATTAGGAGACCTGTGTCCTTAACTACAATATCTGGTCAACATGCTTCTGCTGTCAAAAAGCGGGATCGCACAGCATTCGTCAGGACCCCACCTAAATGGCACTCCGGTGGTATGTATGCGCTAAGGTACACCCTCCCGTGAGGCACTTAATGTGAAAAATGTAAAAATAGAATAGTGAAAAGGTAGTTACTCACAGATATTACCCGTGCCGGCACACTGTGGAGTACAGTAGCCAAAGATACCTGTAGAGGGAAGAAAGAGAACAAACTGACGCTTAAAACACACACAACAATGAACATGTAGTCCATATGAGTCACATGTAATGAGACAACAATAAGGCTCGACAATGCCTCTGTGTCATTGACCCCATCGTGTAGTTCCAAGGTTATAGTACCTTTTACATGACACAGGTCTCCTAATAAAGAACCCTTGGGTGTCCGACTTTCACGCTTTTAACCCTAATACGGGTTGGCCCGCATTAAATATTCTGTTTGGGTTCCAACCTTGTATTTTTTAACCTTGCACTCACATATTTTTTACATTCTTTTGAGTTTAATCACTATTACACTCACCATCAACCCGCTCCGCTGTAACTCAGGCGTTGTAGCACGCTGGGGCGGCATTCGGCCACCCCAGTTGGGACCCGATGATGAAGCATGTCACCAACTAGTGGTGAGTGAGGGTCCTTCTAAACAAGAGGTTACTTGCCTTGCCCTGTTGGATTCAGTCATTCTTGTCCACAGGGTTGTTGCCTCCTGATTATTAGGATTGGACATGCTAAATCCCAGTTTTGCCTGAACCAGGTAGGGGTCCTGGAACAACCTGTCATTTTTGTTTTTGCTTTTCACGTATGTTACATTGCACATAAGCACTCCTTATTTGTTTCTGATATACTTTATGGGGTACAGGAGTGTTTACTCGAGCCCTATCTCTCTTGTTGGTATATAGAGTGTTATCTTTGGGCAGCTTCCCCAAACATGGAGTGGATCCCTACCATTCCGCACCTCCTCCAACACAGATTAATTGCATCTATGGGAACATTTTGTGGAGTTTGTCTGGTGTATGGTTTCAGTCTGTCAGTATTTCAAGAGCTGACTCCCTGTGATGAACCAATAGGTTATACTTATAAATATCCCTCCACAGTTTTTCCCATCTCTGTGTATGGATGGTGTGTTGGAGTACCCTTGTCCACGTGAGCATATAAGACCAAGGGTTTGGCATTGGAGTGGTCTGTAGATGCCTGTATATGGCGGAAACCCACCCCTGAGTTCCCAGTACGATTTGAGGAGTTTTTTTAACTCTGTCAGTGGTCGGGTCGCTGCCGTCTTTACTTGTGAGTGAAAGACCCAATGTTGTATTTGTTGGTACCTGAAGTGTTCTATCTCCGGAAAATTATGTTTTTTTACAGTTCAAAAAGGATCTAATTTCCACCTTCAAAAACATGTCTAACATCATTCTACAGTCCTCATCCCTCAAATGCAGGTGAGAGCTCACCCCTAGTACCGGTGTGAAATTTGGATTGTCCAGTATGGAGGATAGGGTTGATGGGAAGATCTTTATTTCATGTCAGGCTACCACAGTGTCCCATATATTCAACAGTGTAGTATTGATTTGGCCATAGTATGCCTTTTGGGGCCTATGTTTACGGGGCGTCCAAATTGCATCCCATAGTGCACTCCCTATAGCAGCCATGTCCATATGGAATTAGTTTTCCATTTAGACCATTCCCCTATTATTCGCAGTTGAGTGGCTCAATAATAGTGGAGACTATGTGGGAAACTAAGTCTCCCCTCACCTGCAGAGCCATCTCTGGCAGGGTAACATTTACAACATTTACTTTGTAAATGTTACTCTGCCAGACAAAGTTAATAAAGGAGCAGGTGAAGTCATCCAGTGTGGAGTGTGGTATGTGCAAGGATAAAGCTGTTCAAGAATCAGGGAACCAAGTTAATTCTGATTTTTACTATCCGGCCTAGACACAAAACGTACTGGCTTTTCCACTGCTGCATTTCAAGTGCCATGTCCCCCAGAAGCTGGGGGATATTGGCAGGTATCCACTCCGATAGGGAGCTAATTATTAGAGGTAACTTTGAAGGGTGTGTTGTTCATTAAAAATGGGATCTCCAGAATTGTGAGTCCCAAAGGGAGAAGCTCCAATTTAGAATGATTAATTTTGTACCCCGAGAGGTCCCCGTATCCATTGCGAAGCTGCATCAGTGGGGGTAAAGAATCTTGGGCCACTCCATGGTAAAAAGGACATTGTCTGCAAAGTGCAAAATCTTATGTTCTACTCCCACAAAAAGGATGCCCTTCACTGCGGGGTCTGGTGAATCTTTATAGCTCGAGGTTCTATGACTAGCACGTATAGTATGGGGAAGAAGGGGGAACGCTGCCTGGTGCCGAGCTGCAGATAAACAGTATCAGAGAAGGATCTGTTCACAAGAATTTTGGAAAAGGGTGCCTGATAGGTCTCCAGGACCATACTTATGAATGTCTCTCCAAATCTGCAGTGATGGAGCACCGCCACTAGAAAGGGCCAGCACACCCTGTTGAAGGCCTTTTCAGCATCTAGTGTTTGTAGTTCACTTTGTATGCGCTTTTCCTTGTTCTTTCAACAAGGTGGGTTATACCGTCGATGTTGTTAAAAGTTTGTCTCCCCATCACAAAGCCTGATTGGTCCTTGTGGATTAGTTGAGGGAGAAGATGGGTCAGTCACATAGCCAGCATTTTTATTTATATCTTGATGTCTATGTTCTATAGGGTTATAGGTCTGTAGGCTGAGCAGTCTTAGTGGTATTTACCCGGTATGAAGATCACCACTATTGTGGCCACCTCCATGGTCGGGATGACTCTGCTACTGGTTTGGAAATGATTAAAGATGCATTGTAATAGTGTTGCTAGTTTCCCCATATAAAGCTTGTAAAATTCCCCTCTGAACTGGTCCGGTCAGGGGGTTGTGTTTCTTTTGATTGATTTAATTGCTGATCTAATTTTGTCCTTTTCGATTGGGGAGTCCAAATCCTTCATCTGGGATTTGGTCACCCTTGGGAATAGGAGGTGACATTGATACTGTTGTATTGCATGAGCCGACACTTCAGTACATTTATAGAGGTTAGCATAAAATTGTTTGAAAAGGTTGGCCTTTTGCTTTGGCTCATAGGTAATGGAGCCTGTTGGTGTTCTCAAATCTATAGTGCACTCTTTATTTTTCCTCCATTTCAACTTATTTGCTAAGAAGCGGTGTGAATTCTCCCTGGTGTCAAAGGCCCTTCTCTTCAAAGCAAGCAGGGCACGTTATGCGTTGTTGACCTGTATTGTTCGAAGTTGCTCCTTGAGAGCCATTACTGCTTTGAGGTCAATTTTAGACCCTGTTTGTTTCTGTTTGTCTTGAGCCATTTTTAACTCCTTCTCAAGGTTGGAGGCTACCAATGTCCTTTCCCTTTTGGCAAAAGCAGCTAAAGCAATACGTTTCTCTCACAGCACAGCTTTAAGGTTGTCCCAAAACGTGCCAGGATAGGTGTCCATAAAGTGGTCAATTGTAGAGGCTATTTCGCTCAATTAGCTTGTCCTGTAAAATATATTTCCCTAGTCTCCCTCACCTTTCGGGGTGATCCAAGTAGCCCTCCTTGAGCTCCATCCCCACATGTGCATGATCGGAGAAAGTTATAGGCCCTATCCAGGTGTCTGTGTTTAGGGGCATAGGGTCTCCCAAGACATTTATCATGTCGATCCTTGAGTAGGGTTTGTAATCCTTGTCCAATGGGTGTAGTGCCCTGCACGTGTCCATTAGCCCAGACTGGCGAAAGGTTACCTGTGTTTCTGCCGTCATTTCCCTGTGTGTCGCCCATATTGTCCCATTTCTATCCATTGCTGTCTGCATGACTGTGTTAAAGGCCCCCGTTCAGAGTGTTGTTCTTTATTTAAAGTCCTGTAGCTTTTGAAAGACGTTTGTCAAGAACCTGTCCTGAGCTTGGTTTGGGGAGTAAAGTATGGCTATTGTTAATTTAATCCCCTATAATGTACCTTTAAGCATGACGCAATGTCTGTGTTGATCATTAATGACCTCAGTTACAGTCAGGTTGAAATGTTTTGCCAGAAGGATGGCTGTGCCACAAGTCTTGTTATGTGAGTGGAATCGCTTTGGATATTGCTTAGGAGTGAACCAATGGGGGTCACCCATCTTGAGGTATGTTTTCATCTAGTGTGATGATCTCAGCTTTATGTAGCGAAAGGAAGTTTTTCTGCTTCGAAGGGGAATTAGGCCCCTTCACATTAAGGGATAGGACCTTGAATGTCATTAGACAAAAGGAATCCATGTCCCAAGTGTGCACCTGCAATGTAGTGTAGCTGGCGACATATCCGGGAATCAAATGCTATCTCCCCACCTTCAACAGCTACCCCCACCCACATCCCCCAAACAGGTACAATAGCATATATATAAAAAGAAACAAACATTCAATAACCCCTTGTGGGTTCATTACCACTGACACAACATGTACCAATGACTGACCTCGTGGCGATGACGTCTGTGATAGTTACATTGTGGAGGCGTTGCAGATCCTTCCCCTGGCGTCTTGCAGCCATGTCTGTTGCACCCTGTCCGTGTCCTCATGCAGAGCCACATAGGGTGCAGACTGGTTAAGTTTTCCGGCTGTCATTTCCTTTCTTTCCCATTGCGTTGTGTCAACGTGGTCTTGGAGAGCGTCCTCTGTCTCTGCCTGTGATGCTGTGCTCCCTGTCCAAGTTGTCAACTGACTGGTTAGAGTCTACATGTAGTAGATCAAGACCCGTATCTACTGTTACTGCATGACACTGTTTCCCTTCCATTGTGAAGGCCACTCCACACAGGAATGTCCACTGTAATTTGATGTTGGCCTTGTTCAGGGCGACCATCTCTTTTTATGTGGTTTGGGCACCATTCAGGTCACAAGCATGGCCTCAAGCATTGGGATAATAGAGACCATTGAGTGCGACCAAGCAGTGCTCACCTCCAACAGCCCCCCAATCCTAAGCATCAAAAGCCACCTGGCCTGAGGGGTTGCTCCGAGTTCTAGCAATGCTGGTCTTCCTTCCTCTACGAGATGCACCGCTGTGTCTCGCCCAGCAGATGTGATGCCCCAGCCCATCTCCACAGCAGTCAGGATACTCACAATGCTCCTCCTTTTGACTGTCTGGCTCCTTTTCCCCTCTTGTTCTTCCTCAGTTGGGTCGGCTCCCTGGTTTACTTTGGACTTGGACCTCGTAACTTTTGGACTGGAACTCGTGTGCGCTTGCCATTTTGGGACCCTCTCCTGTTGTCGCTCTTGCCCTGGGTGCATCTTGCCATGTTGAGATGGTTTTCATTGATGCCCACGACCAGGGTCCGCCATTGTGTGGATTCTTGTCCTTTCCTTTGGTCCCTTGGATTCCATCCTGCTGACCTTCAGACATTTCACTTACGCTGGACTGCCTTATCTCTTTCTCCCCCTCAGGTCCCCCTCTCAACCTCTCACCAATCTCAGCCTCCAACTCTTCTCCCCCACATAACGCTCTCTACCCCTTTTTATTTTAATTTTTTTAATTTTTTTATTTCTCTTTTCACTCTGTAAATATGTGATATATACTTGTCCAAGCCGAATCGCTGGTAAAATGGAATCCTGAGCCAATCTACTATTTCTATATATATGTATATAGAGATAACTCTAACCACTAGTATATTTAGTAGACCTTTGTACTCACTACCATTCATATTTGATTCTTAGAGTTTATCCATTTGTATCTCTTCCTTGAGTGACTTTACAACTTGTGCATTTGCAATTTTTTCTACTTGCCGGTGACTTGCCCTACTTCATCTGGAGGGCCAACGCTGTGTGTCTCCCTGCCGCCCCTTCCCTCCACCTCGCAGCCGGAGACTACAGCACCCAGGTAGCTTGGCGGGCACTTCCGGATTCTGTCACCATCGCACCTGGAGGCGCTACTTAAGAGGAGAGGCTCCCTCGTTGGAGCGGGGGGCATTTCTGCACGAAGAGTGGTGCATGCACTTACCTGCTGGCCCGGTGACTTGCACTGCATCTGGGGGCCAACGCTGTGTGTCTCCCTACCGCTGCTTCCCTCCGCCGCGCGGCCGGAGACCACAGCTCCCATGTAGCTTAGCGGGCACTTCCGGATTCTGTCACCATCGTGCCCGGAGGCGCTACTTAAGAGTAGAGGCTCCCTCGGTGGAGCTGGGGCTTTTCTGCATGAAGAGTGGTGCGTGCACTTACCTGCTGGCCCGGGGACTTGCCCTACTTCATCTAGGGGGCCAACGCTGTGTGTCTCCCTGCCGTCGCTTCCCTCCACCTCGCGACCGGAGACTACAGCTCCCAGGTAGCTTAGCGGGTACTTTCAGATTCTGTCACCATCACGCCCGGAGGCGCTACTTAAGAGGAGAGGCTCCCTCGGTGGAGCGGGGGGCATTTCTGCATGAAGAGTGGTGCGTGCACTTACCTGCTGGCCCGGTGACTTGCCCTACTGCATCTGGGGGGCCAATGCTGTGTGTCGCCCTGCCGCCGCTTCCCTCCACCTCGCGGCCGGAGACTACAGCTCCCAGGTAGCTTAGCGGGTACTTCCGGATTCTGTCACCATCGCGCCCGGAGGCGCTACTGAACAGGAGAGGCTCCCTCGGTGGAGCGGGGGGCATTTCTGCACGAAGAGTGGTGCGTGCACTTACCTGCTGGCCCGGTGACTTGCCCTACTGCATCTGGGGGGCCAACGCTGTGTGTCTCCCTGCTGCCGCTTCCCTCCACCTCGCGGCCGGAGACTACAGCTCCCAGGTAGCTTAGCGGGCACTTCCGGATTCTGTCACCATCGTGCCCGGAGGCGCTACTTAAGAGGAGAAGCTCCCTCCGCGTCGCGGGACGCGCACAGGACTCGCCGGGCTAAGACGGGGCAAAGGGCGGGCCGTCTGTGGCCGTCCGAGGACGTACAAGGACGGAACGGGCCATCCCCCTTTCATCTGCAGAGGACAATTTCAAGGTGAAGGCAACCCATAAAAAGGTACTGTTACTTGGATTCTAATCCCCCGGGCTATAAACGCACAACAGTAGCAGTTTACTCTGCAACCTTGAGGGAGTTAGACTATCTGATTGGGACCTTGTTGCTTAATTCTATTCCTACCTAGTTTTATTGACCTCCTCAGAATGAGTAAAGTGGGGAAAAAAACACAAACCCCAGCAGCTACACAACCAAACACTAGACTGCAAGCGGCAGTACCACAGCCCCTTCCCAGCTTAACAGCAATCGATAAGATGCTACAAAAAACTATTGGGGTTGTGGTCACTGCAATCGAAAATACCGAGAGAAGGTTATCAATTACACCCACTCTATGTCTGCAAAACCAGGAGGGTGACTGTTCATTTATTGCAACTGATGTCCCGGATCAAAACTCCTACCTAACATCGTCTTATGTACAATTGCCCTGCGCACAGGTGTCCACAGAGACCCCTGTAGTTGTGGAGGATCCACCTATTGTTTTGACTCCCTCCTTCCCTAGGGAAACCCCTATGGTAGGCAAACCACGTCCTAGGAGAAAGAAAGAGAGCCTTCCCAAAAAATCGGGCAAAAAGAACTTGGCCAATCACAACCTGGTGACCCCAATTATTAATACGTCGCATCCAAACTCAGGAATTCCGTGCTGGGTCACTAACATGGTGGCTGACTTGCAAGCATACCTGGAGCAGACTATTGTTACCCACATTGAACCTTTGGTGTCAAAGCTTGACAGATTATCCTCTATGCTAAATAATAAGGGGGCAGGGATTATAAAGTCAGTAAATCCCCAGGGAAACTCTGCATCCTCATCTGATTCTGATTGTGGTGGCACACCTAAAAGAACATCTAGTGACAGGGTAGCTTTATCAAAAAATCCCTCAAAACAGACTACAAACCCAGTAACACCAATAACTAATACTAAGTCTGCACATGTTCTACATCTCCTCCCTCCTAATAGTAACACATACGGCCAAACTCAATTGACAGTGGGAAATCCCACTGCCAATTCTGATAAAACTGATTTGAAGCCGAAGGAGGGTAAAAATGAAAGTAAAACTAGTACTCTAACGACCAGGAACCTACCACCCAAAGCTTTTTCCTGCCAGCTACCAACCATTAATCTACCCGCAGCATTCGACACCATATCCCACGCCATCCTCCTTACCAGATTAAAGGAGATTGGTATTGATAGATCTGCCTTGGCGTGGTTTACCAGCTTTCTCTCCGAGCGTACCCAGAAGGTGAATATGGGCCCTTTTAGCTCCCCCTCGGCCAGCATCACCAGAGGAGTCCCGCAGGGCTCCTGTCTTAGCCCTACGTTGTTTAACGTATATGTCTCCCCGTTGGCTAATATTATGAGGTCCTTCGGGTTTATGCCCATCTCTTACGCAGACGACACGCAGCTGCTGTTCACTTTGAAAAAATTTACGTCGGAGATAAGACAATCTTTCTCCAACGGCATGACTGCGACCGCCAACTGGATGGCCACGAACTTTCTCCAGTGCAATGTGGGAAAGTCCGAGGTCATGTTATTCGGAGAGGCAAAAATCCTGTGGACCCCTGACTGGTGGCCTCCCAGTCTGGGGCAGGCCCCCTCCCCTAAACAGGTGGTGAAAAACCTGGGGGTTCGTTTAGATCACGACCTCACCCTTGCCCACCATGCCAGCACTACGGCGGGATCCTGCTTCCACATTATAAGCCTCCTGCGGAAGGTGTTCCCCCTTCTTCCAGACTACACAAGAAAGATCTTGGTCCAGGCCCTCGTTCTGAGCCACCTGGACTACTGTAATGGCCTTTTCTTGGGAGCTAACGAAGGAGTGCTTAATAAACTGCAGGTGGTTCAGAACACCGCGGCCCGCCTGGTGACCAATGCCCCCCCTAGAACTCCATCTCTGCCCCTTCTCAAGGCCCTCCACTGGCTCCCCATCCGGAAACGGGTGGAATTCAAGATTTGTTGTGTGGTACACAAGAGTCTTTACAACCTCGGTCCTCACTATTTGGCCGAGAAATTTGTATACCACCGCCCCTGCCGCAATCTCAGGTCCAGCAACCAACTGTTACTCCAGGTTCCTAGACACTACAAGACCAGGCAGGGAGGTCGTGCCCTTTCCATTATGGGCCCGCGCCTATGGAACAATCTCCCTCTTTCCCTTAGAGAGTGCCCGAGCCATCTGGCCTTTAGGAAGCTCCTAAAGACAACTCTATTCTAGTTTGGAGTGCTGTTTGTCCTGTCTTCCACAGCTCCGCGCGGAGATACACCTTCGGGTGTGATGCCGGCGCGTTACAAGCCCATAAATAAATAAATAAATACCCCCGGAAGCACTACCATATGTGGTAGCCCTTATAGGAGTTCCAGTCTTAAGTGATGGGAAAAGAGTTAAGGAGTCTGACCTGAAAAATAAGTGCATCCAATGGTTAAGCGCAAACAGACCCCTACCTCCAAATGTCTCAGGGGAAATACTGGCAGTTAGAAGAATAGACTGGATAGGGAGGGGACCTAAAACAGTGTCAGGAGATGTTGTAATAATACATTTTAGGGACACCTCCGCTATGGATTACATCTGTAATGCCCCCTTTCGTAGATCAAATTCCCAAATATGCCCACTACACCTGTCATTCTTTTACCCTACTCCAAATTTGAGATTAACCTAAGGGGACTCACTATAATAGGGGAATTTATCCACCATCAAGTAGAATGCAATACAGGCCGACATTTGGGGAGGACTTGATTCCATATAATCCTACACACCTCCTCCAACCCCATTGGAACAGGTTTAGTGTGTTGGAGGAGGTTGATTGACTTACATCGAAGGGAAACTCCCCACCACAAACCACCAATGAAGAGCCCATTAGGAGACGGGCTTTGGAGGAAAAGGTTACATTTACCTCCATCGGGGATGACTCAATATTTTACTCTTTGAGGAGGGAGGGGACCAGAGAAAAGAGGAACCTGGATACCCCCATGTAAATGGCGGGGGGGGATGCACAAGGTTCTGATAAAGCAGTGGAAGGTTGTTTAAAAATAATTTCCTGGAACATAGCCGGGCTAAAAAACAAACTGCTCACACCAGAGTGGGATTCTTTCATGGCTGCTCACGATATCTGCCTGATGCAGGAGACTTGGGCAATGGAGGAGAGCAAAAGTACGGCCTTTGCAACTTACGATATCCTTGCAGTATCTACAGGTAGAGGCCGCCCTTCGGGCAGACTATCAATATGGATAGGCACTCATTTGGGCATCCAGGCAAAACAAATGCAAACAAATTACCTAGACATCCAGTGTGTCCTATTAACACCTCACAGTAAACCACAAGTAGCTATAATAAATATCTACTCAAAGCCAGTTAAGAAGGGGCAGGAATCAAACACAATTGAAGCACTCGATTATTTTATCCAGGGATTGGACCCCTCTATCGCACAATTTTGGGTGGTGATTTTAACTGCCAGTTCGAGCCTCTGGGTAGTATGGAGTTTTGTGAACAAGACGAGGTAGACTCACTCTGGCGTATCCCAGACCCCAAGATCATTCCAGTTAGGGCATGGACACCGTTGGTGCTCCAGATAAAATCTTTCCTCTTGCAACGTCTCTGTCGGCGTGCAATGGGAGATTGGATCCTGACTGTTCAGGGCTAGTCACCTATAATAGGGCAAACCAAACCTCCATCATTGATTACATCATGATGGAGGCAAAATATTGGGATAGGCTGAAAGAATTCAGGTTGTACCAAGGCATGATTGTGACCATAATGCCCTGGTTTTAACCCTTAAGCCTGGGTCCTTTGGCCTTACAAATCCAGTCCCAAATCCTGCCGTGGTGATGACACCTCTCACGGTAACAAACAATAGGAAAAGGATTAAATGGCCCCACTTTGGGAATTACCCCACCAGGCTTGCAAAAATATACCAGATTGCAATTCCCCGCATAAGCGAGATGGGCGAACCGGCCCTTTGCCGGCAACCCGTAGAAATACATACGCAAGTAGCCATGACACTAGGGGAGGTGCTCTACTCAGTAAGTAGAAACAAATGAAGCACACCTAGGTCGCATCCCTGGTTCGATTGTACCTGTAAGAAAGTAAAGAGGGATCTCCTTGCAGCAATTAAATCCAAAGATAACGCAATAATTAGGGCAACTAGACTGCGGTACAAAAAGGAGATCATCAGGGGCACGAGAGAGTGGGAGGAAGCCAGGTGGGAAAAACTGAGACAAGCGCTCCTTTGAAAGGATGCCAAATCATTTTGGGCTATAATTAATGCTGGTACAAAAGGGGGGGAGAGGTTAATTTCCCAAACATAGCTCTCTCAGTATGGGAGGCACACTTCGCAGCCCTTTATACAAGCCCCGAGACTGACGCCTACGTGTATTAACGGCAGGCCCAGATGCCAGGAATAGATAGGACCCTTCGGACTTCCCCGGCCCTAGACCCCCTGCACGAGCATCGACTGCTGGGGGCCTCAGGCTTGGGTCGCCGGAGGGGCCCGCTGGATGATCAGGAGATGACTTCCACTCAAAACCTTGAGAGTATTTCTCTCAAGGAAGGGGAGTCTGCTATGGAAAGATTGCTCCCAAACAAAGCCCCAGGCCTTGATAACTTACCTGGCGATCTCTTTCGCTCCCAGCCCAAACTTTGGACTCCGTACCTTGTAGTTTTGTTTAATGCGATCCTTGGGGGTTCCAAGTTACCGGAAACCTGGTTGGGAGCTGAGATCGTCCCCATTTACAAGAAGGGCTGCCTGTTATCTCCATCAAACTACAGGCCCATTAGTCTTTTAGACACTACGCAAAAATTAATGGGCCGGATTTTACTAGACAGAATTTTGGGATGGACAGAGGAACATAAAATACTGACCACTCTCCAAGCCGGATTTAGGTCTGGCATCTCGACCCTGGACCAGATTTTTAGGCTGCAGGTCCTTTTTTGGAGGGTGGCAGCCTCTACTTTGTTTTTGTGGACCTGCGGGCCGCCTTCGACCTTATGCCTAGGGAGAAATTATGGAGGGTACTGGAAGAACTCGGCCTCCCGTCCTACTTATTAGATGTCTTGATCCGACTTCATGCGGGAAATTTTGCCCAGGTCAGGTGCGGAAGGAATGGAGAACTTTCGGCCCGCTTCCCAGTAACCAGGGGTGTACGCCAGGGTTGTGCCCTGGCCCCTACACTCTTTAGCCTTTGTGTTAATGGCTTGGTAGATGAATTAGATGGAGTCAGGGATAATGATGCCCCGAGGTTGTCTACTGGACTTGTGCCCGCTCTGATGTTCGCGGATGACACCTTGCTGTTATTCCGAACATCAACGGGCATCCAGCGGGTTCTGGATGGGTTTGCAACCTTCTGTGCCTCGAGGGGATTGTAGGTAAACCAGGATAAAACCACCTTTATGGTTTTCAATCCCCCAAGGCACACCCGCCCGAACCCTGTCTTGAATGGCACCCCGCTTGAGCGGGTGAAAACCTTAGTTTACCTCGGTGTCGGGCTAACCGAAGACTTTGACTGGGGTCACCAGGTGTCTAGATCCGCCCTGAGACTTTCACAGATTACAGGGGGTATTGGGAAATTTCACAAAACATCACAATTTAAACCAGTTGCCCCTGTTCTTGAAACCTATAGAACTCAGACCAGGTCAGCAGCTACGTACGGTGCAGAACACTGGGGACACAAGAACGTACTGAGTCTTCTAAAGGTTGAGCAGGCTTTTATGAGAAATCTGGTAGGCCTACCCCAAAGCACCCCTCTCATACCATTGCGGCTATATATGGGCCTTGAGTCCATTAAAGATCTGATAGCCGCATAACCCCTGCTCTACTGGAGAAGGCTCTGGACTGTACCGGAGCTTGTTGATTACAGAGCGGAATTCTCTGTAGTCTGGGGGAAGGTCAAGAACAAAAACATCCCACATCAAGGTTCTCCTCTACCAAATTGGCTTGCCTCAATTGTGGGAGTCCCCGGGGGAGAGCTGCCCAAGGTTACAGAGGTCAGAGCTGTTGGCTATTCTGAGAAACCATAGCCTTAACATGCTACACTGCTCGACAACTCTGTGTAGGCTATCAACTGAATTTCTGCAGGTGAAAATTGCACCCAAGAGAGAGGAATTTCTAGATCTAGTGCAGCCTCCTCTTGCGAGAAAACTATATACCCAATTGAGACATGGCTGCTTGCCCATTAGGGTGCTGACCTCTAAATGGACTATCTCAAATGAGGGAACCTGCGCAGCCTGCAATAATAGCCTAGAAGATATTGTGCACGTCCTGTTCTTCTGCCCGGCGTATAGCAAAATACGGAAATGCTGGTTGTCTCCACTGTGCATTAACTTGGGACTCAGACAATGCGCACAGGCTTGTAGAGTTTTTTTTTTTTTTTTTTTTAAATTTGTTTTTATTGCAGAATTAGAGACAAGTCATCAAAATTAGGCCAACCATTACACTTATGACATCACAGTTAAAAATGAAGCAAATACTCTACACAGCCATTCAGCCCACATCCCGGAGGCTGGGCGGCGCGCCAAGAGCACTGTTCTCCAGAAGCTGCCTCAGTGTATGCCCTGCTCGGGTACTCGGTCGGTCACATCATGTTGTATCTGCTTTTACCCCCCTAACGCCCTCCCCCCCCTTGCACCATCAGAACCCAGAATACTCCCTGGGTACGTTCTTCAGTTCTCGTCCACATCCTAACAGGTCCAGTTGTTTCTTCTGAACTACGCCGCGGTGCCTAACTACCCTTTCAAGAACGCCCCCCCCCCCCCCCCCCCCCCCCCCCCCCACAACTGCTGCTGATTCGGGTACTGACAAACCTTGCAAACACCAGAGTACATCCCCCATAGGATCCATTCACCTTCGTGCAATCCACATGGAACCCAACTATCACATCTCCTCCTCTTCATCTTCCGCCACATAGTCACGCAATGCCTGGACCACCATCTCCCACGCCCTCGCCAACTCCAAGCACTTCTCATGGCCAGTCCTAGTGGCCTGCCGCATTCTGATAACACTTTCGCAGCCTGACCACTTCAACAATTCACTCATCCATCTCCTCACTGACGGACCTTCCTTAGATTTCCAGTGCCAAGTTATCTCTCTTTGAGCCAGCATGATTCCCAGGTCTATAAATTTACTAGTAACTTTTGTCTTCTTGGTATGAGGGAACCAGAGGAGCAGACACGCTGCCATATCAAAGTCTACCTCCCTATCCGTTACTGCATTCAGGAGTTCCCCCACTGCCGGCCAGTACGCTCCTAACTTCGGGCAATTCCATAGCATATGATCCAAATCTACCTCGGGTGTCAAGCATCTCGGGCACACGGCATCGGGCACTTGGAAATACCGTTTCACTCTCTCCGGTGTCATGTATGCCCTATGGATAATGAAAAAATGCACCAGTTGAAATCGCGCATTCCTCGTTCCCTTCCACGTCCGTCGTAACACTTGGCTCCAAACCGTGTCCGGTATGGGCTTGCCTACGCTGACCTCCCACCGCGACTTCAATGCCAGTAGTGGCGCCAGTCCCTCACTCAGCATTCTAGTATGGAGACAAGACACCGCCTTAACAGTGCCCGCCGCCATCACCACATATTGACATGCCATGGTCACTTCCGGTTCTTCCAACCCTTTCCTCCAATATCGCTGCATCGCTGCCACCACAGCTGCGTGCAGCAGGAAAGTCCCATCCGGTAGGCCAAATTGATCCTGCAGCGTCCGATAGGGGACTAATGTCCCATCAACACACAGATCCCCCACTACCTGCAGGCCCAGCTCCTCCCACCCCAACAGTTGAGACCAATCGCCTCCATGAGGCAGCGCGGTCAGCATTCCTAGCGGTATCTCCGGCGCGTACGGACGGTCTCTTTTTGCTCTTTTCAAGCTCCTGTGCCAACACAATTTAAGCGTTCTTTCTTCTATCGTGAGCTCCCTCATGTCCAGTTTCTGTTGCATTATTATATATGACAAAACACCCCTCTGGATGCCGAGCTCCCGATCACGCTCAGGGCCCCTGAATACTCTGGCGACATTTTGTGTCAACACCTGGAGTTGCGCCGCCAGGTAGTATAATTCAAAGTCAGGAACGGCCAACCCTCCCTCAGGCTTAGGTCTAGTCAGAGTACTCAACGCGACCCTGCGCCGCCCATGGCCCCAAAGGAAGCCAGTCACCAATGTCTTCAGATCTTTAAAAATCTTCTGCGGGATCCATATCGGTAGCGTCCGGAAATAGTAAAGCAGCCGCGGGAGTGCCACCATCTTCAACAATGCCACCCGTCCCAATACCGACAACGGAAGGGAGGCCCAGAAATCCATGCAGCCCTTCAGCGCCCGAATACACCGCTCCACGTTCCCTTCCAAGAGATCCACAGCCTCATGATAAATGCGCACCCCCAAATAGGTGAAACAGAAGGGCTCCCACACCACCTCTCTCGTCAGCGGCGGACTGGGCGCGCCCTTCCGCAATGGAAACACACAGGTCTTGGTCCAATTCACCCGGAGGCCTGATAGCTGCCCAAACCTACCCAGCATATCCACTGCCCCCTCTAGTGATTGCATTGGATCCGCTAGATACAATAACAGATCATCGGCGTATAGTGAGATATAATGCGACTCCGGGCCTTGCGCTATCCCATTGTACATGGTGCCCAACCGTGCCTGTGCCGCCAACGGCTCCACTGCTAAAGCGAACAGCAGAGGGGATAACGAGCAACCCTGCCTCGTCCCCCTACACACTGGGTATGCTGGAGATACAATAGGCCCCAGCCGTACTCGCGCCTTCGCCGACGAGTAAAGCACCCTCGTCCACCTCCGAAAGCCTTCGCCTATCCCAAATTTCAACAGTACTCCATCCAGGTATTCCCACTCGAGGCTATCAAAAGCCTTTTCGATATCAACCGCCAATACCACAGGGTCAAGATCCGACGCCCCGGCACCATCCATAATACGGATCAGACGACGTATGTTCATCGAAGTGTTCCTAGTCGGGATAAATCCCGCCTGATCCCTGTGTACCAATGTAGTCATGTGCGGCATCAACCTGGCTGCCAAGATGCGACTCAGAATCTTATAGTCCACCGTCAACATGGACAATGGGCGGTAAGATGTCACATCCAACGCATCTCTGCCCGGCTTCAGCAGTGGCACCACCAGTGCCTCCCTCATTGATTCAGGCAAGCACCCCCTCTGTTTCGCCTCCGAGTACACCACCAACAATCTAGGTGCCAGTATATCAACAAATTTGGCATAAAATTCTATAGGCAGCCCGTCCACCCCCGGTGTTTTGTTTCGCGCCATATGTTTAATTGCCCCCCTTATCTCAGCCAATGTTATGGGCCCTCCCAATTCTGTCGCTTCCTCGCTATCCAACACCGGCAGCGGAATCGGATCCAGGTACTCGCCTATCTCCGAGACCTCTGCCTCCAGGTGGCTTTCATACAATCCCGTATAATAGGATTGAAAGCGCGCCAGGACTGCTGATTGAGAATAAACCACATCTCCATCTTCCTTTCGTATACTCATGACCAGGCACCCCCTAGGCTCCGGATCAGCTAGTTTGGCCAAGAGCGTACCCACTTTATCACGCTCCTCATGCACCTTAGTAACATATGACTTATAATCATAGCACCGCAGCCGCTCCGTCTCAGTCGCCACCATTTCTTTAGCCTGCATCAGTTGTTCCTGTAAGTCTGGCCGCTCAGGCCTTCGTCGTTCCAGCCCTCTCAACACCTCTTCTGCTTTCGCAAGGTCATTCAGCACTGCTTTTCTCGCATTCGAAAATCTGCCCATGCATACTCCTCTCACCACCACTTTCATTGCATCCCACTCCACTGATCTGGTCGAGGCCGAGCCTCCATTGTCTTCAAAATAACAGTCAATGCCCTGTCGAACCGTGTCGCTAAACACCAGATCTTCCAATGTATCAGGCCGCAGTCGCCATGATGGAACCGCCGATCTCGCCTGCTGCCACTGCATAGAGATCAGTAAAGGGTTATGATCCGAAATGGTTCTAGTTAAATATTCAGACTGGGTCACCACAGCCGCCAGGGGGCCGCCGCATAGCACAGAGTCCAGTCGAACATGCAAGTCATGAAGCGTGGAAAAGTAAGAGTAATCCCTGATCTCAGGATGTTGTACCCTCCACACATCTATCAGTCCCCACCTCTCCTGCCATTCCCTCCTTTGGGTTGCTAGCCTGCGCACCGGGGAATCGACCAATGGCGGATGTGACCTATCCAGCTGCACATCTGTGATTGAGTTAAAATCTCCTGCCAGTAAGAGAGGGCCCGCCAAGAAATAGGCCAGCGAGCTTGATAAACCCTCAAAGAAGTGGGCCTGATCGGAATTGGGGGCATAAATATTGCATAGAACCACCTCTCTGCCACAAAGTCGCCCCTCAACCGCTACATATCTGCCCTCAGGATCAATTCGTTGGCTCGTCATGTGGAACGGCGTGCCCGCCCTCACCCAAATTAGCACCCCTCTGGCGAATGCTGAGTATGTCGTGCCAAATACCTGACCTCGCCACCTCTTCTGTAAAGCCCCGCACTCGGTCTTGGATAAATGGGTTTCCTGAAGCATTGCAATCTGTACCCCCCGCCTCACCAGGTAGGCATGCACCTTATGACGTTTCACCATTGTACGAAGACCTCGGACATTCCATGTGATACATTTCAAACTAGGTAACGTCCCCATGGTGTACCTTTCTGCACAATGGCACTAGCCAACAATTATCCCCCGCACTGCAGCAGTTGTGTACCCCCCTCAAAACACCCCAAACAACACCCCAAACCCCTCTCCCCAGGACAGGACCTAGTAACCCAGCTTCAGCCCCGTTCCAAACCACCAACACCCCACACATTATTCTAACCTGTGGTCGTCACCACAGAAGGCCTTAAGGGCCTCAAGAGGTCGATGGAGCGCCGATCCGGCGTAGGCGGAGCCCCAACCCTACGCCTGCAGTCCCATAGTGCTAGTACAGCCCCGTACCTGGTAGTCCAACAAATGTCCGGAGAGTTTGTACCAGTAGACACCTCAGGATAATCCAGCGTTCTCAAGCCTCACTCATTAAACAAACCGTCCGAGGTTTGCGGTGTGACCGCCGGTCCCTTCACACTTCCCGTGTCTGAGTCGTCGCCTCCGGACTTCTCTCCTTCCTCCTCCGATTCCGACGCACCGGACGCCCTCTCCTGTTGCGATCCTGTGATGGTCGCCGTTGCAGCCAGCGCTCCCCTCCTGTCCGCCGCCATTTGCGCCTCCCGCTCGGCCTTTTGGAGCTTGTTCCGGGAGCGGATGCGCTGTGATTTTCTGATCCGTACAGGTTTCTGCCGCTCCCTCCCGCTTTTGTGTGCACGATCAGTCCCTGCACGGTACAGTTCAAGCCACGACCAAGCCTCATCAGGAGTCTGAAAGAAGTGGGTCCTGTCGTCAATGATCACTCTCAGTTTCGCAGGAAAGAGCAAAGAGTATTGGATCCCCTCCTCCCTCAGTTCCTTTTTGACTGACAAGAAGGACGCTCTGCTTTTCTGGACTTCCTGAGTGTAATCCGGAAAGACTGTGACTCTACTATTGTCCACTTGGAAGGGGCCCTGGGATCGCGCCCTCTGTATCAACAGATCGCGGTCTTTATAGTGCAGCAATTTGACCACCATCGGCCGAGGTGGTCGGCCCTCCAGGGGCGGCCTGGCGGGAACCCTATGCGCTCGTTCCAGGGAGAAGAAGGGAGACAACCCCTCCGGCGCCACCACCGTCTTGAACCAGTCCTCCATGTAGGATACAGCGTCCCCCTTTTCAATTTTTTCTGGAAGACCTACTACCCTCACATTGTTTCTCCGGTTACGACTTTCCGCATCCTCCGCACGTCGCTCCAGAGTCGCCAGACGGCCAAGGATATCCGTCAATTTATGCTCCGCCGTCACCACCGCCGGTTTCAGTTCCTGGAGCAGCTGTTCATTCGATTTCACTCGATCCGAGAGCTTGGCGTGGTCGGCTCTCAGTAGCCCCAGCCCCGTGGCTACCTGCTCAATGTCCTTGTGCAGAGAGTCCTTTGTCGCAGTGATCGCCTCTAGGATGGCGTCAAGGCGCTGGTGCAGACGTTGTTCCTGCGTTGAGGCTTCCGGCGGGGCGCCAGTGCCGCCATCCTGGGTCAGAGCGGCCGCATCGTCTCGCCTCGGCTGCGCAATTGGTACCTCGCCCAGAGCAGCCATCTTGATCGCAACACGCGGAGCACTCGGGCCGCCGCTGAGGGCCACTCCAGTCCTCCGTGCGCCCAGTACAGGCCTCACGGTCCCAGACCTCTCTGTGTCACCTAGTCGTGTGTCTGGCCCCCACAATCACAGTCCCAACAAGTCCCTACAGCACTCCTGGGCGCCCTTCCACTCACAGATCAGTTTCGCCAGTCTATGGCCGGGAGCTGCCCGGGGCCACCAGCATTCAGCCCAACCAGGGTAGCAAACCCTCAGCTCCCCGCCAGAAGGGTGGGCGGGCGTTGGTCAGGGCCGGTCACTCCCGCTGTTCAGTCCAGCACACTGCAGACACCAGGTCTGCTGACTCTGCTCACTCTCCTCGGCCGCCCAGTCCCCTCGCTATGCAGGCTCCGAGGCAGGCAGCGCCCGCCGCCGATTTCGGGGCACCCAGGACGACCCCACTAGCTCCGGTCGCTCATACGGGGCCACAGGGACCGGAGGGACCCAGGTCCAATCTTGCTCTCGGGCCCGTCGTGCAAGCCGCCACCTCTCCACTGCGCCCCACGCAGGGCGGTCGATCTCACTAGGACAGGCCCCCTTCTGTGTAGTCCGATCTGTCCTTAGGGCAAAAGGCCACCACCAGATGCCTGTGCCGCCGCCCAGGAGCAGCCCGTTCTCCTCCAAGCTCTCTCGTCGGTGAGCGTGGGAGCGGGAGGGGGAGGGGTGCCGTACTCCTCGAGCTGCGGGGTGCCCAGAGCCCCGCCGTTCCTCACCGCCTTCAGTCCCCGTCCAGTCCCCGCTCCGCTCACTCCGCTCACTCCGCTAAGCAGCCTCCGGTGGATCGGCGCAGAGCCAGGACATAGCTCTCAGTCCCTCTGATCGTCGATCGCCGCCATATTCCCTTTGTTTGCCGTCCAGCGCCTCTGGGCTCCGAGGTCCGAGCCACACGCCGCAATCAAGTGTCCGCTGGGTTCCAAACTCTCCCCTCCGGCTTTACAGCACCCCACACAGCAGGAACGTTCCTTCTAGGGCACTAAAGGGCAAGTTTCCAGGATATTAGTTGGGACTCGGCGCGGAGCTTCAAGCTCACACAGCCATCCCGGTCGGCGCTTAAGCCACGCCCCCCCCAGGCTTGTAGAGTTTTAACATATGAAACCTCCCCTCCTATTGTTTTCTCGGTTTCCCGCTTCCTATATGGTATGTGGCGCAGAAGGACCACCTTTCTGACAAGGATCTAACTGGTGTAATTCCCCTTTTTTTCCTTTTTTGATAACTTGCTGTTTAATAACTTTTTAACTGCTCGTATTTATGGATTTTATTATTGTGCTTGTATGTATTTTATCTGCACTTTTATGGTCAAGGACCGAAATAAAGTTATCAAATGAAATGCTATTTATTGCTTTGGTTCTTTTCACTTTTATCTGTATAATCTCTTTATATTTGATGTGTGCTTACATTATGTGTAATTGTTTTCTTCATAGTTATAGTTCAACATAAGATTATTTCCATGCAGGTTCTTGTCATTTTGTATACACAAGAGAAGTATCTCAATACCTGTGGAATTTATGTGTTGTACAATGTTAGTGGGGTGTCTATCAAAAGGGGGCTGAAGATGGACTGCGTAGTAGGGGTCCCTGAGGGCGAGGCGTGTATTTAGGAGAATTAAACTACATTTGGTCTTCAACCCTCTCCAGCCATGTTCCTCCCATCACAATGTTACACTCAGTCTGAGGCTGTGGCGGCCCCCTGTTTGGCCTCAGCCTGTGTAGTATTGAGTCCACTCAATATTAAGTTGAGGAAAGAGTTTATTTGAAGGAAAGCACAGGAGCAAGGCAGGATACAACCTATGCATGACTTCTTCCCCAGCAACTGTCTGCACAGCAGCTGGAAGAGAATCCTGTGACAGCAAAGAATGTTAAAGCAAAACAATTCTGAAACATAACTTAAAGGAACAACACAACACATCTTCTTCCTTATAAACAAAAGAAAAAAAAAACAGAATAATCAACAAACAAAATCTTGTAACCATTTGGGTTTGGAACAAACACGCTTCTCTCCAATAACAGTATCATTAGTACAATTAGGATCTTTAACAGTGGTATTGTTGAAGTTTTGATTTGATGAACAACAATTGTCAGAAATGTTAGCATCACTAACAGTTCCAGTGGAAACCAAACCTTCCTTGTTGACACTTTCTGACATAGCTTCATTGTTAATACTTCCAGGAATATCTTCATTGGAGGCACTAACAGGAACAGAAACACATTCAGAAAAAACCAAACCACCATGATCCTCATTTTGAACAAGTTGAGATTCCGGAGTAATATTAGAAAAATGAGCAGAATTAATGGAATCAGTACATAAATCTTTCTTCCCTTTGTAAATAGCAATCCTCCTTAAGTTCCACACCTTCCCATCACTTTAAAGAACAGCAATTCGTAAAATATTTTTAATCATTAAAGGTTTTGAAAATTGAGATTCACCTTTGCGAACCTTCCAAGGTTTTTTAACCTTAACCATCATGCCAGTTTCAACATTCGCAGAGCAAGTGGCAAATTTATTGTCAAAATTCTTTTTATATTGAAGATGTTTCTCGATAATATTGCCTCTAATTTCGTTCATACAAATGTCCAAACAATCTTTCTTATACAACCAATTTGGATTGTACTTAGTCCTGGCAACACGACCCCTCATAATTTCAAACGGTGACATCTTCAAAGCATCATGAATGTTGGTTCTGTAGGACCAAACAGCTTTATGAATGCCAATTTCCCAATCTTCTCTCTTTAACTTAGCAATTTGAATGGCATTCTTCAGAACCTTATTAAATCTCTCACACAATCCATTACCACTAGGATTATATAGTGAAGTGGTTTTATGAATTATACCTGTTCTATCAAAGTAAGATTTAGCAAGTTTTGACAAGAATTGAACACCAGTGCCACTAATAATCTGAGTAGGCAAACCTTCTTCCATAAATACTTTATCAATAAACTCTAAAACAGTGGCTGAATCAACTCTATCTACAATAGTAATGCAAGGCCATCTAGAAAAAATATCAATAATGGAAATCACAAATTTGTGACTGTCCCCAACCGGTCCCATAATATCCATTGCAACAGTATGCCAAGGGCCATCAGGAACCATAGATACACACACATATCAGGTTTTAGAGTTAGAGTTTTAAGCACTTTGTCTGAGTTTGAACACACCACACATTCACGTATCATTCTTTCAGTCATGACATCAATACCAGGCCACCAGTACCATTGTCTGATATTCTGCTTAGTTTTAACAATTCCACAAAGATCCATGTGACATAAGCCTAGAATGGAGTTCCTCAAAGATAAAGGAGGAACGGCTTTGTCACCTCGAAAGATCGTATCATCTAAAACAGTAAGTTCATTCCTGACCTCCTAGAATGGCTTGAGATCGGATGACAATTTGCTCTTCTCCAGCCATCCTTCACGAATGGATGAAACAACAGAAACTAACACTTTGTCCTTTACATACTCTTCACCCCAAACTTTCTTTTCAATACAAAAAGGGTTCTCATCATGAATAAGAGCAACTTGAAAAGAATCCCATTCATTTACTACACATTCTTGCAAATCAGAAGGCATGCGCGAAAGAAAATCAGCAATTACGTTGTTTTTGCCTGGAAGATATTCAATTTTGATTATGAAGTCTTGTAAACGCATAGTCATCCTAGAAATTCTAGCAGTGGCATTGTAAAGACCATCGGTGGAAAGCAGCTTGGTAAGGGGTTTATGATCAATTCTAACTACACATCTCTTGCCCCATACAAAACTCCGAAAATGTTCTAAAGACCAAACAACAGCAAGAGTTTCCTTCTCGATAACCGAAAATTTACCCTCAGGAACAGACAGAGCCCTAGAAGCAAATGCAACAATGTGTTCTTTTCCAAAACTATCAATTTGCGAAAGTACACTTCCCAAACCCTTATTACTGGCATCAACAGTAATCACGGAGTCAAGATCCAAATCAAAGGGAGATAACACTGGAGCATTGATGATGTCGGATTTGATGCCATTAAATTAATTTTCACAAAGGGCAGACCACTCAAACTTGACCTTACTTTTCAACAGTTGTCTTATGTTAAAAACTTTGCTAGAAAAACCCTTAACGAATTTAGAATAAAATTCTACCATTCCAAGGAATGATCGAACATCATCCTTACTAGTTGGGGAAGGTGCTTCCTTAATAGCATCAACTAACTTGGGTTTGGTAGATACACCATCAGAACACAAAACATGACCCAGATAAGTCACAGATTTAACCCCAAAATGACATTTGGAAAACTCAATGGTCAAACCTTTTTTTTCAAGAATACTAAGAACTTCTTCAAGAATGGAATTGTGCTCAGCCTCATCTTTTCCGTAAACTAAAATGTCATCTTGGCAAAATCTAATTTTAGGATGTTTGCCAAAAAGCTGGTGCATAATACGTTGGAAAATGGCAGCAGCAGAGGCTAATCCAAATGGCATTCTTTTAAACTGAAAACACCCCATAGGAGTAATAAATGCTGTAAGATGCCTACTGTCATTATCCAGAGAGATCTGATGGTAAGCAGCAGAAAGGTCCAAGGTCGAGAAAATAGAGGTACCTTTAACTGAAGACAGCATTTCAGAAATTTTAGGTAATGGAAATGTATCAATTACAATGTTCTCGTTCAAATGGCGAAGATCTACACACAGCCGAATTTTGCCATTTGATCGTCTGGCGATTACAACTGGAGAAATCCATTCGGAGGATTCTATTGGTTCAATTATATCCTCTCCAACGAATTTCTCCAACTCCTTCTCAACATCACTACGAACCAAAATAGGAATATTCCTGGCCTTAAAAATTTTAGGTCTCGCATCACTCTTCAAGATAATGCGATGGGAAAATCCATGAAGATTACCAATCTTGCCACTAAAGACTTTGGGAAATCTTTTAAACATAGAATCGCCAATTTCTTCGCCATCATTAACTTCTAAAACTGGTTCGGGACTATTGGGATTCAAAATAATATCCAAATCCCTCTGATCTCTCCATCCAAGAACAGAAGGACCACGTTTAGCCACATAAAATTTCCCCAGGGATTCCCTGTCCTTAAATCTGAACTTCAAAGGCTTAAAGTCAATCATATTAATCTTTTCCCCCGAAAATCCTTCAGGAGAGATGTCTGAAGCATAAAAATCATTTCCCAAATACTGTGCAAAATCAGAATTCCACACTTCCTCATTAACTATTGTGTAGGGAGAACCAGAATCAGCATAAATATTAATAGGAACCCCACCAATCAACATGTTGCAAATGGGTTTTTGAGAATAATCCCCTTAAAAGAATCATTAATGTTGAAGATATTACATTTTTCAAGCGGTTTCTGAACACATTCATCTTCCATCGAGCAATGTGTAACTTTTTTAATACACTCATCTTCAACAGAACAATGTAAAACTTTTCTAACAAAATCTTCCTCATCACTAGAAGATGAATCACAAATAACCTTAACTTTTTTACTCTTAGATCTGTAACAAGCTCTAGAATAATGCCCAATTAACCCACAATTGGAACATTTTTCCCTAATTGCTGGACACAATTTAAAATTAGCCAAGTGTGAACTGCTACCACACCTGAAGCACTTGAGCTTATCTGAGTTTTTTACATCACTGGACTTGGTTTAATTTTGAAACTTTTGCTTATAATTAGATTTACCTTGAACTTTAGAAATAGTATGTTCAGAAACAACATTAGAATCGGAAGAAACTTTGTCATTTACCTTGATAGCTTTTACACTGCGGCCAGAAAGCTCAGCTTTCCTAACGATAGCTAAAACATCTTTAAGATCTGAATCACCATTAATCCAAAGTCTGTCTTGGATTGATGGATCAGATGCATGCATAACTACCTGATCCCTTATAAACTGTTCTTGAAGGTGATCAAACTTGCAATCATCTGCTATCTTTTTCAGTTCAGACACGTAGACATCAATAGTTTCTCCAGGCTGTTTTTCCTGCGAAAAAATGTATACCTGGTAATACCTATACACACTTTTGGAGAAAAGTGATTATCAAAATCCTTCAAAATATCACTAAAAACATTAGATTCCCCACCACTAGTACATTTTGACATTTCCTCATAAAGTTTCAAACCACCAGCACCAAGAGAATGTAAAAATAATTTCTTCTTTCTTTCCGGTTTCATTTTCCCTTCTTCGTCGATAGTATCAATAAAGTTTAGAAAATATGCTTTCCATTGAAGCCACTTCATACAAGGTTCTGTCCCAGAAGGCCAAAAGGCTTGCGGTGATTAAATGGTAAAGTTTTGAGTAGCCATAGAGAAATATGAAATTTAAAAGGAAAGCAAATAACGGAAGGATGTCACAAAATGGTTAATGGGGAAAAGATCTTACTTGATGTAAAATGGTGAACAGTTAGAATTTGTGAGGAACTGAAGGAAAACCAGCAATCACGACAATTCAGTGTGGTATTTCAAAAATAAAATGCCAGTTGATAGAAGATTTGAAGTTAAAGGAAAACGCTGCTGAAAATTGCCTCAAAATGACGAGATAACAAAACGCTGCTGATCGATGTTTCAGAGTAACGAGAAGCAATTGCTGAATTAGTTGGTAGCGTTGTCAAGGAAACTTCCAAATGGCTGCCAGCGTCTTACGTCATCACGCGATGAGCGTAATACGTCATGGTATGATGTACATCACTTGAGTAGAAAGTAGAATGAAATCGGAGAGTCGGAGAGCGAGGAGGGAATGGGGACGCTCGATCCAAGTAGAAGGTAACCGCTTCACTACGCTTTCAAAAGATGCACTACCACACAAAGCGCTTCGTAGGGAATAAACAAACACAGTTTCAGCGCAAAGACAATGAAAATACTCAAAGTCATCAAAAATCGGTTGTGTTTGAAAACGGAATTAATTAATCAAAGAAAGTTTCCTTACTCACACGGATAACGTGGAGGCAGCAGACAATCAATGTAGAATCAGTATCAACGAAGGTATAGTGTAGCAACTAATTCTTCAGTAAAACGCTTCTTTCTTGTAAATTTGAAAAAAAACCGAAAAATCCTTAAAAATGAAAATCATCAGGGTTCGAGGGGTTTCCTAGTGCTTCCTGGACCTCGTCACCAAAATTGTAGTATTGAGTCCACTCAATATTAAGTTGAGGAAAGAGTTTATTTGAAGGAAAGCACAGGAGCAAGGCAGGATACAACCTACGCAGGACTTCTTCCCCAGCAACTGTCTGCACAGCAGCTGGAAGAGAATCCTGTGACAGCAAAGAATGTTAAAGCAAAACAATTCTGAAACACACGACAGCCTGCTACTGAAGTGATTCACACTGTCTAATACTTACAGTTGAAAGAGCTGTTGGCGAGAACGTCCTTGCTATCATTTTTTTCTCTCTGCACCATCTCTCTCTCTCTTTCTCTCCTTCTTGGTCTCTCACTTTCTGCTCCACTTTTTCTCTACACCCCTTTCACTCCCAAGTTCATCTTCACAACTTTAAATATGAACACACTGTATTGTTTTATGAGTAAACGATTATGCTGCTCATATATGAATGCAGTCATTTAAAAATGACAAACTAAGATGAATAATTCAAATAAATCCTCAATGCCATATTCATGCTGGTTTTCTTCAGGAAGTTTCGGGGGGGGGTGGGGGGATTGATGCGGTTAATACTGTGAAAGGGGAAGCACTCTTTTTCTCACAACAAATTAGTTTTTTTCTGTTTCCTCTACTTCCTGAGAGAAAATTACGTTGCCCTATCGAGATATTGTATATGTGCAAGGTTTGATTACTTGGCCGATGTGGTGGAGGTTTGGTTCGAGGGAGCAATATTTATGATAACCGTGTCACAATCAAAGATTAAATCACCCTTTCTTCTCTTCTTCAACCACCTTCCCCCACTTCCCTGCCATAGCACCCCCTTCACTCTTCTGCACACAAGCTGCTCCTGCTACTTCAGACTGTCATCTCTTGAGACACAAGCCACCTACTTCATAGGGTAGCAGGGGCCTTACTGCAAGGAAGGGAAATGAGTCCATCTGTCCCCTGAGAATGAAAAACAGCCATTATATGGGAACTACATGCTTCTAACTCCACTGGGGCCTGGTGACACTGCATCTACTGAACTATTGTTACCTACACCTTGCTCAGACTGTCACACGGATTTCATCTTTGATTGCGACACGGTTATCATAAATATTGCTCCCTCGAACCAAACCTCCACCACATCGGCCAAGTAATCAAACCTTGCACATATACAATATCTCGATAGGGCAACGTAATTTTCTCTCAGGAAGTAGAAGAAACAGAAAAAAACTAAATTGTTGTGAGAAAAAGAGTGCTTCCCCTTTCACAGTATTAACCCCATCAACCCCCCCACCCCCTGAAACTTCCTGAAGAAAACCAGCATGAATATGGCATTGATGATTTATTTGAATTATTCATCTTAGTTTGTCATTTTTAAATGACTGCATTCATATATGAGCAGCATACTCGCTCACTCATAAAACAATACAGTCTGTTCATATTTAAAGTTGTGAAGATGAACTTGGCACTGTTTCTGCAGATTTGAAATACAATTTGCATCTAGGGCCCGCATTATAAATTGTGCGCCGCGGGGCACAAGAGGCGTGAGCGCCGGCTTTGAGCGCCCCGGGGCACAATGGTACTACAGAGGGGCCGCAGATGCATATGCGTCCCCTTCTGTAATACAGATAGGGATGACTTACATGTTCTGCCAGCGCTATCAGGAGGGGCAGGGGTTTTCCTCATTTGCATGGGGGCCAGGCCTCATGCCCGGGGACCCCGCAAGCATAGGGGTCTCATGCTAATCTATGCACAGACTGGAATTGAACCAGGGGCGAAAATCTACATTTTTATTCCTGTAGGTGGTTGTGTAGGCAGGGCCCAGTGCACTGATTAGCCCCGGGGGTGGGGGGCTATGATGCTGTTAAGACGGTCCTGACTGCACCAGCCTGCAAATGGATTTCTAATCCCCCTTAAAAGTGCAGTCAGATTGCTGCCTGCACAGTGAAACATAGAGCAGCTTTTTAAAATGCTGCTCCTAATTTCACTTGAATGCACAGCTGCCCAGGGCAGCGCAAGTTCACGGCTGCCCTGGTAGCAGCGCATTCATTCTAATATGGTGCACTCTGCTTGTTTGCGCAGGGCGCAACATTTGAAAGATGCGCCATAGCGCAAACAAGGAAAGTGCACTGGATTCGTAATACAGCCCAGCTCCGTATTTTACTTGAATGCGCGACCCCAAGACAGCGTGAGTGCACAGCTGCCCGGGTGGCCGCACACATTCTAATTATTGTTTCCGGAGGACTCACCTTTTGAAATGTGCGCAGAGGCGCAAACAAGGAAAGCGCACTGTATTTGTAATATGGCCCCAGAAGTACAGTTTCTATTGATAGGTGCAGAAAACCATATTGGTGCATATAAAGAAAGAAGATGCTGCCAAGTCTACCACACTAGATTGTTTTTTATGCAAATTGTCTTCGCCCTGATTCGCGAAACCTTGAGTATAGCTCACAACAACAAAAAACCGGGTTGCATAGAAAGAAAACCAAAACAAATTATAGTTGTGAAATTTCACCCGAAGCGTGTAGTACTCTTAGAGAAACAGGCGTAAACCACAGAAACTCCAGAAATGGTGAACTTAACTCGCACAAGCCTGTTACTTTTGTTCCCAGGTTTAAAACTGTACCTAGAGCACGTGCAGTCTTAGGATTTCTTGTGAATCGACACGTTATGCTTCAGCCTCTCGGCTGCATTGGATTTCTGCCAGTGCAGTAAAGCATGTTATTGTTTTTACTATATTTTGGCAGCTGCGCTCCCATGTCATGCAGCCCCGTGACAGGAGGAACTGCCCGGTGTGAAGCAGTTTCTGCTTTGTGTCGAACTCTAACTCTGGTGAGACACTGTTGAAGTTAGGAAATAGAGGACAGCGTAGCCAGGGACATCCTGAGGATATTCGGGGCCCTGGGCCAAACGTATTTTGGGGGCCCCTGCTTGGAACTGTTTTGAATTTATGATCCAACTTCAGCTCTTTCATGCTCTCTTTGGCAAGGTCACTGACAGCGCACATTCATTCAAATTCTAAACGTGTTTACATTTAATATTCAGGGATAGTGATGTGTGTTTTCAATATTGTAACACAGCAGCAGCTCTTTAACATTACTGCAAATAATCTCTGTGATACCCTCCCACTTCTCATATGTGAGGTCCTGTTTGGATCTAAAATAAACTTTTTTTATAGATAATGCATGAAACTTATACACAACATTTCTCTGCAAACTGTCTGTAATAGTCTCTCCGGCATCACTCACTTTAAAAGTAAATTAAAAGAAAACAGTATTTACAATGCGTTTAACAATTATTCAAGGTCATCAGAGCAAAACTCTCTGCAGAACAGAGCTGGCTCTCTCAGGGGACCCCTGAAAGACTGGGGCCCTATGCCAGCAGCTCTGGGTGTAGCAATCCCCCTGTGCCTCAAAAAACATGAATAGAACCTTCTGTAATATACCTTGTCGAATTTGCTGTGTGTGTGTGTATATATATATATATATATGTAAATATATATATATATCCTCAAAAAATCGCTCATTCTCAGACCACGGACCTGTGGAAGGTGGTGCGTGCACCGGCGAAGCAAACCAGCAAAAATATCAATCAAAGTTCCACCTCTCAGAAGGAATAACGCACTCTCAGGACACACCACGACATGGACAGGAATTGCTCAAGATTATTTAATAGCTCCTCGTAATGAGTTTCGGCTGACCTGCAGCCTTGCTCACACGTAGGAAGCCGTGCACAGAAAGTGTCATAAGTACAGAGTACAAAGTTAAAAAATATAGAACAGACTTCAGAACATCTCATTTATAAATAATAACATTTCGGCCATCTTATAATGGTTGGGCTAGGGACTAAGTATCTCCTCAGTTGCAAACATATGAGTGAAAAGTTACATTGACAACATAGTGAATAACCGATGAATGTGTATATGCACCATGCAACACGATTACAATTGTAGAAAAAAGTAAACAATTAACAATGTATTGGCCGTGGTAGCTCTCAAAGTGGCCAAGGCCTTTGACAGAGTGTGTTGGGCATACCTCTGGGAAGTTCTAAGGTCAATGGGCTTTGGCCCAATTTTTATCTGCAAAGATCTTGTTAAATGGCTTGGTGACCTCCAGTTTCAGCATCCAAAGAGGAACAAGACATGATTGTCCCATCTCCCCCCTGTTGTTTTGCATCTAAATCGAGCCATTGGCACAAGCAATAAGACTAGACGATTTAAGTTTCCCCTTTAAATCAAATCAATATAGTAGCAAGTTGGCCCTTTACGCAGATGACTTGCTGTTATATACTAGTAATCCAGGGACGGTTATACCAAGGGTTGAAGCATTGTTGGAGGAATTTGGCTTCCTCTCTGGTTATCTGGCGAACACTTCCAAAACTGAGGTAATGTGCTGGAATATCGATGACTGGGAGCGCCTCACGAGCAAAGAGCTAAAATATCTGGGTATTATTATCATTAAGGATTTGGATAAAATCCCCCAGATTAACTTAAATAGGACCAGTAAGTTATCTGGTATTCTATCGCCTTTCAGTTTAAAAACATCCGGATGTTACTTGTAAAACCGGTAGAGTCATCATGGGGGAGGTTATTGGGTGAGATGGTCATGTTGGAGGGTGGCCGTGGAGAAGAAGGCTTTCTATATAAGTTTGGGGCACCAAGGTTCTTTAAACGGGTGCGTCTGAAGGTTCTTAGGGCTGCCCTGGATATCTGGTTTAAGGTTAGATGTAGATGGGGGATTGGGTACTATCCAGATTTTGCACCCATCTGGGAATTCCCAGGGACCCCGCTTTGTTTGAAGGATAGTCTTGCAATTCCAATAAAAACGGTGGGTATCACCATCTGGTCACAGCTTGTCTCTGAAGAGAGACTTCATCCATGGGAGGTATTAAGGGCTAGGTGGGGGTGAAGTTTTTGCAGGTTTAAATACCTGCAACTTGTCTCTTGGTTTACAGCGGAAAAGGGAGATGTAAGAGGAGATCGGGAAATGGAGCAGTACTTGCAAACGGCACATTGTAAAAAGAAAGAAGTTTCTATTTGGTATAGGAAGCTCATGGAAGCTGACGACATGACATGACAATCCCCCCGCAACATGAGGTCTGGAATCAGTCTCCTTTTGAGTCTAATATTGCAGACTTTTATGAACGCTCCTTGAAACTTCTCTATAAGCATGTTAAACTGGCCAGTTTAAAGAAGAACCACGATCAACAAACTTTACTACACACCTGTAAGAATTGCTAAGTTTGCCCTCTTTCTTCCCCCAAATGTCCAAGATGCAATCTTCTCAACGCCAACGATATACACATTTTTTATGAATGTCCTGAACTTGGAGTCTATTGGAAGAAAGTGGGGGATGTACTTTGTGGCATCTTTAAATCCAATAGAGTGGTGAATATTTCTCTGGTAATATTTGGAGATGATGGTGCGTCTGGGAGAAATCTATCGCAGCCATATAGAGGGTTGTTGTTATACCTGGTACTATTAGCCCAGGGAGAGATCTGCATGAAGTGGAAAGAGCCAAGACCCCCGAGGTGTGAGGATTGGCTTAAAGCTGCGTTTGCTATAGCTCGTTTGGATCAGGGAGAAACTAGGAAAAGTGAAGTGAACATCTGGCAGGCTCTAGTGAACTGGGGCCTGGATCTGAGATTGATATAATCCCCTCTGGTATGATCCAGTCCAATGATTACACCAACATCAAAGGAACTGGTCTGGTTTGACCTAAGCGAATGCAGTAGCCGTCAGGTGCGCAGAAATGCATGTTCACGTAGTTCTCATCAATAAAGCATTAACATTTGATGGTTTCGGGGTATCTGTGTTCCCAACAAGTGGGACAATAAAGTGTGAACAAAATGAAAATGTCCCAAATTAGATGTTAAGTAACTGTGCTTGCCAGCAGTAGTGTGACAATTAATTATTTTACTGCAGTTAAAGTCAGTAGCAGCATAGAGGCTTGATATAGGAAAAAGTGGTAATAACATACAGAATATTGAGGCATAGATTATCAATTTTAGCAATACAAATACTGGAATTTAGCAGCATAAAAACTGAAATTTAGCGGCATTTTAGTGTCAATTTGTTTTGCTACAGTTACACTCACCTCTAAGTTAAACCTGTCTGCTCTGTGCCATAGCTATCAGATGGCTGACCTCAGATTTAATTAGATACTTTAGTGGTTGATCTTGACAAGAATTGTAATTATTACTTAAGGTGAGGCACCCAGGGTTCCTTGTTTTGTAGGGGGGCCCTCTCACCCTCTGAGCCATGCCATTGCAGGCTTTGTAAAATGCGTGCAATGGTATGGAATAAGACATAGTTAAACGCTCTGGAATGTTTCTCGAGCAGGCCCCTCAAGACCAATGAATATCTGTGTGATCTGGGAGACACCGGGGTCCATCATCACGTTCTGCATGGGGCCCAATCATTTTGCGTTATGCCACTGTTTTGGGCATAGGGTGGCAGGATGGAGGATAGAGTTTTTGGAGGTGTTGAGACAAAATATTGAGTTAGAAATGTCGACTTACACAAATATCGAGTTGGAAATATCGTGATTCAGAAATATCAACAGCAAGAATTTCATGGTCAAGAATATCAAATTTAAGTTAAGAAATATCGTTTTTAAAAATATTGAAGTAAGTAATATTGTTTGCAAAATTATAGTTTAAGATATCTATTTGTTTATTAATGTTATGTAATTTAGGTTATATTTTAAATGTATGTGATGTATGTTTATTTGTGTAAGTATTGTTTATGCTTTTTAATATCTGTGTTACATTTTTCGTAGTTATGAATTTTGTTTAATTACATTTTGAATTTTTTAGTTCCGTAGCGGGTTGTGGGTTTATAGGACAATAGGATAGGAAGTAATTTAATTAGAATAATTTAATGATTACTTTTTATTTATTTTTTTTTTTTTGTTAAATTTTTTGAAAACCTTTATTTGAGATCAGAACACACAGCTATTTAGCCTAACATCCCGGAGGCAAGGCAGCAAAAAATGGAGGAGGTCATTAGTGTTCAACAGTAGAAACATAATCATCAAAGGTTAATTTTTATGATAGAGAAACAACAACTGGCGCCCGTGGGCGCGAAAGTGGCAGTAAGTAAAACGTGACGCTGGGTGTCGGGGATGGGTAGGGAATAAGGCAGGAATACTATCAAGAAAGGAAGAATACAGGATAGGATAGAGGGAGGTGGGGGAGGGCATCAGGAGAAAGAATCACTTCGAAGCTCAGTTGGCGTCACAGGTCAGGGAAATTCAGCATCTTGTTGGTCAATTGGTTCAGGTGGTTGGCACACACCCCCCCTATATTCATTCCATGCTCCCCAGACTTTCGTCCAATTCCGCGGCCTCCCTCTGGCTACATAGACTGTCTTTTCCCTAAACATACACCAGTCCATGTTGGCCTTCCACTGCACCAGTAGAGGGGCCGCAGTCGCACCCCACTGCTGGGCTATGTCCCTCTTCGCCACCATGTTCCCAAGGGTGACCCACCTAGTCTGCGCAACATTATGGTCGGACGGTTCCCAGACATTTAGGAGGCATCGACGGGCCTCCGCATGGGAAGCCACGCCAGTAACCTCCGCCATCACGCGGTGGACCCTCCTCCAATAGGAGGCGATCACCGGGCAATCCCAGAGGATATGTAGGAAGGTGGCAGGAGCCCCACAACCCCTGCGGCAAAGGCCGTCAGAGGAGAAACCCATGCGCATCAATCGGGGCCCAGTCACGTAAACCCGGTGGAGGATCTTAAACTGCACAAGGCGAAGACGGGAAGAGATGGCAACCTCCTTAGGAGAGGAAACCGCACTTTGCCAATCCTCGTCGTCCAGCTCAAGGCCATCCGCCACCCACTGATCTCTCAGGCCAAGGAGGAGGTCTGTGCGTACATTTATCAGCTTCTTGTACGAAAGGGAAATCGCACTGTCTGGCACATGCCCATCCAGGATCCTATCCTCCAGCGGGGAACTTTCAGGAATGACACCATCCGGCGGGGAGGCCGAAATCAGCGCATGTCTCAACTGTGCACACCGGAAGAACTCCGACGCGCCCAGCTGGTACTCAGCCTGTAACTGGGGGAAGGTCTTAATCAAACCCCTAGAAATCATGTCCTCAACCCTGCTGATGCCAATGAGGTCCCACTTGTCAAAACCTTTGGTGTGCCACAGCCTACCCAGGATGTCGGAGTCAAAGAGGGGAGTGAACCTCGTGAGCCTGCCCTGCCATCCCTGCGCCTTGGTAACCGCTTTCCAAATGCGAACCGCCGTGCGAGTGGGGCCCGTCAGTCTGCGGTCAAAGGACTTGGAGTATAGGGCACGGTAATAATTCCCGCCGCCCATCAACCATCTATCCATGGCGTATCCAGGGTTCTCCACTGGGCCGTAAAACCCATGGTTCAGGGCAGCGAGCTGCGACGACCAATAGTACCGGCGCACGTCGGGGAGGGCTATGCCCCCATCATACCAAGGGAGCGTGAGTTTGTGGAGGGCTACACGAGGGCGACCCTCCCAGAGAAGATTACGAAGCAGGCCTTCGATGTCGCGGAAGTAGCGGGCCGGGACAGGGTCTTGCGTATTCTGTAGTGCATAGAGGAATCTGGGAAGAGCCATCATCTTAAAAAGGGCAGCGCGGCCTAGGAGGGAAAGTGGCAGGTGGCGCCAGCTTTCGACGTCACGCCGCAACCGCTGAAGAGGAGGGAGCAAATTGTTATCATACCGGAGCTTGGCATTACCGGATATGTATATACCCAGATATTTAAAGCCGCGCGAAGCAATCTGGATACCGCAGCCCCCCGGGAGGCGCGGGGTATCCCCTTTGAGGACATAGAGGGACGACTTGGCCCAGTTAATAACCAGGCCAGAGTATCGCCCAAAAAGTTTGATGACATCGCAGGCCACAATGAGGGAGCTACCCGGTGAAGACATGTACAGCAGTATGTCATCAGCGTAGAGAGAGACCCTGTCCTCAAAGCCGGGGGCCCATTCAATACCTCTCAAGTCGGGATGGGAACGCAGCTGCGCCGCAAGGGGTTCGAGAGCCAGGGCAAACAACAGGGGGGACAAGGGGCAACCCTGTCTGGTGCCACGGCGCAAAGGGAAGGGCGCCGACAGGCGACCATTGACCGTCACATTGGCCATCGGTTCCGCATAGAGGAGTTTCACCCAACCAATAAAGATCGGGCCGAATCCGAGTTTAGCCAGAACCGCCCACAAGTAAGGCCATTCTAGCGAATCAAAGGCCATGGTGGCATCCAGGGACGCCAACACCGCTGGGTCTTTAAGAGTGTGGGCCCGGGCCATAACCCCATGGAGGCGGCGCAAGTTCAGGGCAGTGTTACGGTGGGGGATGAATCCAGATTGATCGGGGTGTACGAGGACACTAATAACTCCAATCAACCGATTAGCCAGGAGTTTGGCAAGGACCTTGGGTTCCACATTAAGGAGGGAAATGGGACGGTAAGAGCGACAAACGTCCCGTGGTTTACCTTCCTTGTGGATAACCACGATGGTAGCCAGTCGTTGGTCCAGGGGAAGGGAGCCTCTCTCAAAGGATTCGAGGAACATCTTGCGGAGATGCGGGGAGACCGCATCCGATCGGATTTTATACAGTTCCACTGGTATACCGTTGGGACCAGAGGCCTTGCCTGAATTAAGGGCGCGGATCGCAAGGTCGATCTCGTCCGCGGTAATGTCCCTATCCAGGTCCTCCCTTTCTTCCTCGGAGAGACTGGGCAGGTCGATATCAGCGAGGAAGGTCGTAACATCCGCCTCCGAGAACTCCGAGGCAGACTCATAGACTCCACGGAAGTAGTCCGCGAAAGAGTCAACAATGGCACTGGGATCCGTAAGGATCGTACCGTCGTCTCCAAGGAGCTCCGGCACCACTCGGCTGGCCATCTCCCTCCTGTCGAGCCAAGCCAACAGTTTCCCGGCCTTATCGCCCACATCGTAGATGCGGCCTTGCTGTTCTTTGGCGAGAACAAGAGCGGCATTAGTGGCCAAGTCGTGGTACTCCGCTTGTTTCAGCGAGAGATTGTGGAGGGCCAGGGGGTCCGGATCGGAGCGCAGCTGGGCCTCGAGGTGTAGCACCTCCTGCTCAATGGCCAGCATAGCCGAGTCCCTATCACGGCGTGTGGCCGCGATGAGTGCCTGGGCCTCACCACGGAGCACCGTCTTAAAAGCTTCCCACAGTGTAACGGCCGACTCCACCGAGCCCACATTTTCGGTGAAATATAGGTCAATAGATTTGGCCAAAAGGGTGCGGGTCTTAAAATCACGAAAGTACCAAGGATTGACCGCTGCCGGGCGTTCCGACAGAGTCACGCCAAAGTCGAAGGAGACCCATAACGGGGAATGATCGGAAATGCCTCGGGCAAGGAAGCGGGCCTCCGACACAGCTAGTGCATCCGAAGCCAGCATAAGGACATAGTCAATCCGCGAGAGACTCCCGTGCGCACCCGACAGGAAAGAGAATTGACGAAGCGTGGGGTGCAAAAGCCGCCACGTGTCCACCAGCCCAGTAGATTCAAGGAAGGACGGCAACCACAGCTGTGGTCCACGTAGGTCGCGAGGCGGTTGGCGATCGAGCAGACCAGAGCAAACCGCATTAAAGTCACCCCCTACAATCAAACGACCAGCCGGCATAGACAAAATGGCACCACCAAGGTCCCGAAAAGTACTAGACTGAAGCCCTGGGGGGACGTACACAGACAACAACGTGAGGGAACGCCCTTCCCATCTCCCGGATACGGCGGCGTACCTCCCCCTATCATCTATCAAGGTGGTCCCTATCTCTAAGGGAAGGGATGCGCGCACAAGAATTCCCGCCCCCCTGGAGCCGGAAGAGAACCCCGAATGAGCCACCATTTTATAACCTTTGCGATTTAGGGCTTTACAGGCATTGCCCACCAAGTGCGTCTCCTGAAGAAGTACAACATCCGGCATATGCCGTTTAACCAGTTGAATAACCACCCCTCTCTTGATACGATCACCCAACCCGTTAACATTCCAACTAAGAATTTTCAACACCCTACCCCTCATCCCTCCACCACCCGCCCCACCCACCACCCAAGGACACCAGCATCAGAAAAAGTCCAGGATCACCATTGTCTGTGTGCCACAAGAAAGAGAAAAAGAGAAACACAAACCAAACCAAAACTGTACCCAACCAACCCCCCACCCTGCACCCCTGCGTAAGACTAAAAAGCCCTCCCAACCTGCAGTGTGCCTGTCGCCCCATTAACTACTCTACCGAAGACCCAGAGGAGGAAGGAATCCCCGTGGAATCGTCCCGCCACCCACCATAAAAAGTAAAGGAGAGAGTAATCACACCAAAACAGCAGTCCGGCGGTCATTCGAGGCAGGGGTAGCCCCGGCTCCCAGTTCAGTCTTGCCGCTCCGCTCCGCCTGAGGCTCCTCCAACATCTTCCTCACGCTCTTCCCGTTCTGGTGTTACAGTGTCCAGCCACTCGCTCACATTGTCCGGGTAATCAAAGAAGTATGCACGGCCCTTGAATTCCACACGGAGCTTCGCAGGGAATTGCATAGAGTATTTGAGACCCATGTCCCTGAGGCGTCTCTTGACTCCCGCGTAGCTCAGTCTTTGGCGTTGCACCAGCCTGGTGAAATCCGGGTAAAAATGCACCTCCGCGTTCTGATATTGTAGTGGCCCGTGCGATCTGGACGCTTGGAGGATCGCATCTCGATCCCTGAAGTTGAGAAGGCGCGCCACAATGGGTCGCGGCGTCGCCCCTGTTTTAGGTGGACCCCCGGGCACACGATGGGCACGTTCCACCGAAAAGAAGTTGCTCAGCCCTGAGGGCGCCAGATGCGTCTTGACCAGTTCTTCCACAAAGAGATCCGCTGCGCCATCTTCGGACCCTTCCGGAACCCCCACTATGCGGACGTTCTGCCGCCTGGCTCTCCCCTCAAAGTCCTCCAGCCTTTTCGAGAACTGATCGGCAGTCGATCTCAGGTTCCGGACCTCCGTTTGTAGTTCAGAGACATCCGAGGTCAGACTAGTGGTCTTAATGTCTAGCGCTCTCACACGGTCGTTCGTCTTGCCCAAGTCGGTCCTGATTAGAGCAATATCAATGGCCATGGAATCCACCTTGTGGGACAGAATCTCGTGCTGGTGTTGTGCGTCGGCACGGAGGCTGGTGATGGCACCCATAATATCCACCAGGGTAGGATCCGAGCCGTCTGGCGGGGCAGTCACTGGGGTTCCCTTGGAGACAGCACCCGACGTAGGTGGTGATTTGAGATTAACATACCGCTCCATACGGTTGTTCTGCGTCTGCGGTTTGCCCCGACTACCTTTATTCGATGCCCTCTCCGGATCGCCTCTGCCCGCCATGTTGGGTCCTCAAGAACAAAGGACCGGTGGTCGCAGGTCAGGGTCCACAGCCAGGGGTCAATCAGATCAGAAAAGACAATCAGGTCGACCAGGGCAAGGCTAGAGCACCGCGTCTTCACCAAGGAGATGGCAAGCAAGGCCCTTGCAGTACGATCGAGCGAAGTGGCGAAGTGACGAAGTCCGGATGGACAATGGCACCGTTACGGAGCGGAGTTCAGCTCGACGTAACTTCGCTCAGGAGCCACCGATTTGGGACCCGATTGCAGCCCCCGCCTCAGCAGGCCGCCAGCTTTACAGTGCCACCAACGTGGACCAGGATTCTAGGCAGGATAATTGCGGTGGATCGGACGGTCCACGGAGCTCCGAGCTTACGCGGCCATCTTGGTCGCCCGCGAAGCTCCTCCCCTACTTTTTATTTATTTAATTTAGATTTTATACTGTTGGGAAGTGATTTATTTGTAATTAGTTATTAATTGGTTGCTAATTAATACTTATAACTATTTGATAATTAATTATGATAATTAGGTGCGGGTTGTGGGGTATATAGGGGTAAATAGTTGGAAAATTAGTTGTTAATTTATATTAATTCATCGATTGAAAATGAATTATGGAAATTGTGTAATTACTTTTAGGTGTGGGTTGTGGGGTTTATGGGGGTAATGGGTGCGAAGTAATTTATGTTTAATTAATTAAAAATTAGTTGATCATTAATATTAATTAATTAATTTATATTTAAGTAGGGTATTTGTTTATATGCTTTTGTGTGTCGGAATTACTGTTATAGGGGGACAGTGTGGGGAGTAAATTCATTTTATTTACTTTTTGTTCCTTTTTTTTTTCTTTAATTTATTTTTATTAGCAATACATGAGTAATCACATAACGTGAAGGAGAAAAAGAATATGGCAGATGCGACAAACAGTCTTTTGATAAGCTAGAAAAACCAGTTACAAATTGTCTGAGACAATACACATGATATAATAGAATTGAATTGAATCCAAACAGGGGATATAAAAAGAGGCACATAGGTATTAAGAAAACAAAAAATAAATAACAATAAACCACACAGGTACATACTATATTTCTATATCAAGATAGGACAAAACAGGACCCCAAATTTGCAAGCCCAATTTCCGTTTACGGCTGCCTTTGAGAGCATATAAGCTATATTCAATATTAAACTTAGCCAGAAACTTAGCTCTCCAAGCATCGATAGATGGTGCCTCTTTCTGAAGCCAACAGGAAGCTATACACAACTGCAACACTGCAGAAGCTACAAAATAAAGGTAAACAGCATTCTGCGGTACGGTATCCACATTTGCATCCATTTCTACACCCAACAAAATCTGGGTAGGTGACAAATGTATAGGGGATCCCAAAATTGCATATGAAAATGTATCTACATGCTCTAGTAGTTTATCTAATTCTGAACATGTGTAAAAAATATGGACCACATCTGCATCTGGATTACCACATCAAAAACATTTCCACTCCTGTTCTCCACCACCTTTAGCGACTTTGTTGGGTGTAAGGTACAAATAAAATATAGTTTTGTAGTGTTGAGCGGCTAGGTTAGCGGACATAAACAGTCGGTTGGCTAATTCAATGGAGATCTCAAGCTGTATCCCATGACTGCCAAGTCTACTCTCCCATTTATAAATCTGTGCCTCCAGATCATTGGGTTTTGTATCTAGCATGAGAGTATACAGTGCCCCAATTCTTAATGACTTTCTGATAGCTTCTATAAGGGAGTTAGTCTAGATATTCCAGCTAGCTTTGAGGAGATAGTCTCTGATCTGTAAATATTTGAAAAAATCTGCAGTGGTATACAATGTTGCTCTGCAATCTGATCAAATGATTTCATACCCCCCGCCATATATAGATCCCCGACCATTCTTATGCCTTTACTCCGCTACTTATGTAAAATCTTGCCCCAGAATATACTCGGAAAGGGGGCCATTGCTGTTAATGGGGTATACCATGAAACTTTTTCTATCTTAAACATTTGCTTAACAACCTTCCATACTTTGTATGCAGCTATCACTATCTTGAATCTTGTGCGTTTGTAATAGCTCCAATCCAATTGTAAAAACAGGCAGTTTTTTTCATCAGAGCCCAGCAGCATTTGATATATAGAGGGGGACTCAGCAACATCACTTTGTCCTGTCCCAGTAAGCAATATATTCATACGCTGTAACATACATGCATAATAGTAAAAAGTAAAATCCGGAACAGCCACCCACCGATACAGCTCTCCGTAACACCATATATTGCATTGCTCAGCGAGCTTTCTTACGTGCCCATATAAAATTCATACATAGAGACTGTAATTGTGCCAAATGAGTTTGCGATATCTCCAATGGAACACATCTGAAGAAATATAATATTTTTGGCAAAATCATCATTTTAAGAACATTACACCTGCCAACAAGTGACATATGCAGACATTCACACTGATCTAATTGCCTACGGGCCCCATTTAACAACTTTCCCCAATTAGAGTCAATCAATGCAGCTGCAGAAGTCCTAATTAAAACTCCAAGGTACATTACTTCCTGCAACACTCTTGGGTCTTTGAAGCCGACTACATTGTTGCACAAAATTTGAGTTTTAGCTGTATTCAGCTTGTAACCCGAAACAGTTCCATACTCCCCTGCTAATTGTTCTATCTCTTGCATTGCTGGCACTGGTTTCGGAGACACTGCAGCAACGTCATCTACGTAGGCGAACACACGGTATTGCTGTTGTTGTAAAAATATGGGTTGTATCTGCCGGCTGTGTTCAATTTGAAAATTTTTAGAAATGGGTCAATGTAAAGAGAGAATAGTAATGGGGAGCAGGGACAGCCCTGTCTGGTCCCCCTCTGGATAGAGACTGCCGTAGATTCAAGGCCCATGGTGTAAATCCTAGCAACAGGTTGACTATATAGCGTTTGTACTGCAGTGAGGTATTATTGCCCGAAACCGCGCTGTAACATCAATTCCCATTAAAAGCACCAAGAGACTCGATCAAAAGCCTTCTCGGGATCTAATAAGATAAGACTCAGGGATCACCGGTGATATTAGCATGGTCTAATAAAGTGATAACACGATTCACATGATTTGTCGTTCCACGGTTAGGAATAAAACCATGCTGTCTTGTAGATACCAGTGGAGTGATGACAGTGGCTAACCTAGTGGCCAGGATCTTAGAGTAGATTTTACCATCCGTATTTAATAAAGATATGGGGCGGTGTGATGCCGGCAGATCAGAGGGTTTGTCTTTTTTCAAAAATACAACAATGCTAGCTTCGTCCCATGATTTTGGGGACAGCCCCCTTTGTGCTCTCCTAACTGTGGCTAACATATCTTCTTTTAAAGACTCGAAAAATAATTTATATATGTCGAGCGGCAATTTATCAGGGCCCGCCGCCTTACCAATTGCAAGCCCATTTAAAGCTTGTTCCAGCTCAAGCATTGTGATAGGGGCGTCTAGTCTCGCTGCGTCCACCTCCCCCAGATCTCGTTCACAATACTGATGTACGAATGTTTTAACCCTTTGTAAGTCATATTGATCTTCCGCATATAATGTTTCATAGAAGTTTTCAAAAACCTCCAATATGCCCGTCTCATTCTCAATACGACGTCCGCTAGAGTTCAGAATAGCATTAATTCTTCCGGCCGCTTCTTTTATCCGCAATTTTTGGGCCAAACATCTCCCACTTGCCTCCCCATTTTCATAACTGAACTGCCGCTTAACAATATATTTTTTTGCAGCCTCTTGACTTCATTGTAAGTTTCTTTTTGCTTTGGTCCGTGCCACTTCTGAAGCTGCAACCCCAATATCTATGCCTGCATGTATACCCTGGACTAAAATCTCTTCAGCCTGTGCAAGATCTTGATACAACTCCTGGAGGTGTAGCCTCAGCTGCTTTTGACTATGTAGCCCATGACTAAGAGTTTCTCCCCTGAAGGCAGCCTTAAACATGGCCTGGATCAGTGTTTCCATGATTAAGACGAAAAAACTCAGCTATCCAAGCCTTCATATGTACCAGAAATTTTTGATCCAGCAAAAGCTTACGATCAAAGGAGAACATCCTAGGTTTATAAAAAACCTCTATACCAGACAGAGTTATTACCACTCGCCCATGATCTGACGTCACCCTTGGATATACCTGAATGCTTGCAGCATTAAGAAGATACTGTGGAGCAAAAAAATAGTCAAGTCTGACTAGCTTTTGGTGAGGACACGAGAAAAACTTGTATCCAGCCTCAGAGCCCCTTAAATACGCCCAAGTGTCAACCAATCCATGAGCAGTGATCAACGATTGTAGTGCCTTAAACACCTTTGGTTTTGACCCATATACCTAAAAATATTGTATAATATTTCAGATGGTAGATTTATATTCAAATCACCACATATGATGAGGGGGGTTGGCTAAGTAGCTAGTTCAATATTCAGGAAATCTAAAATTGCAGCTTCATCTAAGTTAGAGCCATATATTGAGCAAAGCGTAGCGTAAATGTCATTGCTCCAACCATAAGCTCAACAATTGCCCATCTCCCAAATCCATCCGACGCAATCCGACCAATATGACTAATATTTTGTTTTATAATAATAGCAACACCCCTAGATGTACAGGTCTGTTTAGTGCATATGGCAAGGAGAAGTGGATAGGGCACTAGACCTAGTTAATGAGGGTCGTGCTACAGGCATGGACTGTGTGCCCACAGACATATTCTTGAATAACAGAGCCCATTGGAGGATATATATCCTGCATATGGCAAATGCCATAGCACAAGGGATGGAGGTACCCCAATCATGGAAAGGTGCAGAGATAGTGCCAGTGTATAAAAAAGGGGATGAGTCGTCAGCAGCTAATTATAGACTGATAAGTCTGATCGACTCGATCCAAAAGATAGTGTGCCGGCTTGTATTGGGCAAAATCCAGTCCTGGGTGGATGATGATAACATCTTGAGTCACTTCCAGGCTGGCTTTCGCCTGAAAACAAGCACTATAGACCTGGTCTTCAGGTTTATTATGTTATACTGGCGCACGGTGATCTTGGAGAAAGGCACCCTGTATGCCGTCCTTGTCGATCTAAGGGCGGCCTTCGATCTTGTTCCACGAAAAATTCTGTGGCAAGTTCTTGCAGGGTTGGGAATGGGGCCTGAGCTGTTGAGACTAATCGTCCACCTACATGAAGATACGTTTGCCCGGGTTCGGTGGGGTCGTCAGGGAGAGGTAACGGAAACCTTCACCTATCTGGGGGTTAACTCCAGAGAGATTTGGGGTGGACTAGCCAATTAGATATTGCAGTCTTAAAACACCGCCAGCAGGCTGGCATTCTTCTGAAAAAATGTAGCTTATCAATAACAAAGCCCTTAGGCCAGTATTGGAAATCTATGGGATGAAGGTGTTAAGCTCGACATAGTATGGTTCCGAGCTATGGGGTTTTCAGAACTTGAGAAATTTGTCGCTAGCAGAAAATGAATTTTTGCGTAAAGCAACTAGCGTCCCTATAAGTACCCCTCTAACACCTCTAATGTGGGATCTCGGAAAAAAAGCGGTCCAGGACTTTGCCTTTCTACGTCCCTTGCTCTATTGGCGACGACTTTGGACCACAGAGGAACTCCAACATTATGCACAGGGACTAAGGGAGATTATGACTAAAGATGGCAGGCAAAAAATACATTGGCCAAAGTCCATTCGGTCCCTACTATTTAGGTTGGGATTGAGAGAACTATGGGACGACCCGATAAATGCTGCATTCCCTTCCAAGAAAATTCTGAAGGAAAGTTATTGGAAGATGGTAAATGCTGAAGCATGTATAAGGGGTTCTTCTTCACACCTAACAGGCCGTTTCCTAGAGTTTAAGGCCCAACCGAAACTGGAAGTATATTGGGATGCTATCGAAAAAAATCAGGATCGCAAACTCTATTTCGAATTTAGAGTAGGCTCCCTTCCAGTTAGGTGTTTTACAGCTAAATGGGCAGGGGAAAACGGAAAGGATAAATGCCCTAAGTGCGGGGAAGAACGAGAGACAATAAGCCATCTCCTCTTCTTTTGCCCCTTATACTCCGCACCTAGAGCCTTGTGGGTTAAGCCTATTTGCAAAGCAATTGGCATACGTAGGCATGCAGAGACCTTAAGAATTTTATGTACTGACCCCAGCCCTTTAATTGCCATAGCTATGGCTACATTTTTTAAATGGGCTTGGGCAATTCGTATGCGCTTTGTTGCGGCAGGGCTATGATTATTAATTAATTGTTACTGTTGATCAGGTGTAAATATGTGGGCTTATTTATTTTATATAACCTATGCGCAATACCCCCTGTTCTGTTAAAAAAAAATAAAAAAATGATGGACTTTGTTTTATGATTTTAGATTTTATGAAATTGAAATTATTGATATTCAGCAATAGTCTATAGTAGTTTAATCTATTCTTAGATATTTATTGAACTGTTTTATTGGATTTTATATAGAAAAACTGTTTTTTTTAATGTATGTTTTATGAATGCTTTTATGACTTAACTGTCAAATAGAGTTTATGAAATCAAAAGCATATGGCAAGCTCGTAGCCTAAATCATTTAATAATTTTCTTTTCGACCAGGGTATATGAGTCTCTTGAAGACAAATTGTGTCACAGTGAAGTATCTGAAGCTCTCTTATAACCCACTGCCATTTATTGATACAATTCAAACCCCTGACATTAAGTGTCCCAAGTCTAATACCTTTAGCCGACATCTAATTCAGCTGAACCAACATAACAAAGACACATGTGCCCAGTGACCAAAGCTTTCCGACACTTTAACAAATAATACCCATGTATTGCTCCTAATTTCTTGATTTTTACCCCCACTCCCTCAGTCCCACCCCCAGCGCCCCCCCACCCAAGCTGGCCTGCACCCACCCACACCCCAAACCACCCCCCTTCCACCCAAACCAGGGCTTAAGGACTATGTCCTCTGTGATGGAGAGTGAAATGTGCATTATCCCCTTCCCGTGACCCTCCACCCGCCTTAACCCAGCATTACCTACTCTCTTCAAGTATCACCAAATAGAACCTTATTCGCTCAGTTCCTAAACTATCCAAATATTGAAATCATATTTGCATATTCTTACTAATGGAACCAAGCTCAGCGAAACACAAACAAAAACACCAATGCTGGAAGAGAGACTCACATGAAACACTGTTATATCACCCAAGAAGCCGGTTTCATATATGTTAGCCAGAGCCCATAGAATTCAGGAAATCCTGTGCCAGAATCTCCGAGGTGAAATATCTTGTTTGTGCCTTGTATACGATCTTTAATTTTGCTGGATTAAGGAGAAATACCTGAGCACCCTTTGCTTGGAAGGCTGACATTAACTTCCACAATTGCCACCATTGCTGTACCGTAGCCGGACAGAAATCGGGGCGTACAAAAAACTCGCACCCCAGACCAGCTCTACGCCTGTCTGGGCATGCCAAGTCAAAAATAGCCTCCCGTAACAAAAAATTATTGAAACATATTAGAATAGCCCTCGGATAAGCATTAGACTCTACTCTAGAGACCCGCAATACCCAAGACGAGAAGATTATTCTGTCTAGAGCGGTTTTCTAAGTCAATAAGTTTCCAATCAACATCAGCTCTAGAGTTTTGAAGTGTGTCTATTACTGCCTGTTGTTTCACCAGGGAATCTTCAGCACAGGAGACACGTTCTTCAACCTCCCCTACGCGAGCAGTTGTTTCTGCAGAAGACTTGGCCATGCGTCGCACTATGTTTTGCAATTTTTGAACCGCCCCCTGCATACGCAGACCCTCTGCCTTGGTCTCGGCTCGATGAGCCATAATGATCTTATAAATTGTGCCTAGCGTGATTGTGGCTTCATCGATATCATCATCCAAGTTAGGCTGAAGGAGGGGAACACTCAGCCCATAAGGAGAGCACGTGCCAGGATCAGTTGGTTTTCTTACAGTCTCTTGAGGCGGAGACTGAACAGAGTCCTTGCCTTCCTCATCGTCCAAACCATCACCCCAATCACCTACATTGCTCATATTATCATTATCGTCGTCGTCATCCTCGTTCTCTTTACCAGAGGCCATTAAGAGGTCGGACATAGAATAAAACTTGCCTTCTGACCCGGCGTACTCAATATCACTGCCCTTATCTGTAGCGGATGGGGAGCGGAGGCCGAATTCAGGCCCTCTGTAATTGAGCTGCAAGGTGCTATAATAGCAGGCAATGACAAGGTACTAGCAAGTGGTGCAGCAATATTAGTTGTAGTATTTACCAAAGTTATCGAGTCAGGCTCACAATTTGGTCTGCTACCCATGTCCACTTCTAAATTGCCCAGCGCACTATTTAATAGAGATACATTCTGGTCGTCAATGCGCATATCTGCACCTGTTTTATCTTTCTGTGGTAGTTTTTGGTAAAAATTGCAGGTACTCGGGGTCTAACCACGTTTTCTTGTTGTTGATGGCCGTCCCGTTCACTATGTCCATTCACTGGCAGCGGTGACCTGCTCATACCAATATCTTGTTGCTCACTCAACAACAACAGAGAATTCATCTGGGGGCTTTCATTATTTATGTTCCTTGTGTTAGTATTTTTCTGCCCACTATGCATGTTTCTGGGCGCCCGAGCTGAGCTGCACTCCCCATTCACCGCATGACCCGTAGCAGCGTTTCCTCCCTCTGCTTCGCCACAAACAGCAGTTGCGGTACTTGCCGACGCTCCTCCTCGGGTTCTCGAGGTGCCTCTCCCTTTCGGAGCCATCTTTCACCAGTACACATAGGTAGAGCAGAGTCTCCCGGCTGACAATTCCGCCAAACACCACAAAGCACTGATGCCGGAATCGAGCCAAGCTGATTGTCAAATCTGCTCCAGGTGGTGATTCAGTTCGCTAGCTCCACTTCTCTGTGTTCTCTCACCGCTTGCCATTAGTGATCACCGCTGCACCGCTGCAGCGCTTACTGTCTCTCTCACTAGAGTTTTCTCACCACGCTCCAAGCTGTACAAAAGCGTCGTCCGCCGTCCACAATTCGCATTGACGGGAATCCTGCCTGCTTCACACCGTGCTGGATATCAGGTGAGTGGGGAGCCACGGAGGACAACGCACACACAGCTCACTCGGCCACAGTTGCGGCCTCCATCTTGCCCCACACTATCTCATTTTATTTATTTACTTTATAATTATTTGTTAAATATTATTAGTTTTTTAATTGAAAATAAGTTTTAATTGTGTAATGAATTTTTTTACAGTTTCATTTTAGCTGTGGGTTGTGGGGATTATAGGAGTGTGGGAAGTTAAATACTTTTATGAGCTTTAATTTGTTTTTTAATTAATAATATTTCTTTAATTGGTATGAAGTACATTTTTTAAAATTTAGATGTGGGTTGTGAATTGTGTGGTTATTTTTTGTTTTATTTAATTTAATATTTGTAGGTGTCTGTCATATGTATTTTACATTATATTAAATTTCTTTAAATGTTTAATATTAAATATATGTGTATTTTAATTTGTAACATATTTACATAATTTTTAATTAATTTTATTTTTTAATATTTTTGTTATTAATATTTTGTTTGGTTTTATTTTTGAACTGACTGGAGTGAGAATATTAATTGTTACTCCTCCGCAATCCAACACTTTCCCTACTGTTGCACTCACTGGCGTGGGAATACTCATTTTTAACCCTTAGCTATCCAACACTGTTCCTACTATTGCACTGATTGGAGTGAGAATAGTACATTTTATCCCGCCACTATCCAACACTTTCCCTACTGGTGCACTTACTGGAGTGGGAATATAAATTTTTACCCCTCCACAATCCAACACTTACCCTACTGTTGCACCCAGTGGAGTGGGAATAGTAATTTGTACCCTTCTGCTATCCAACATTTTACCTACTGTTGCACTCACTGGCGTGGGAATAGTAATTTTTACCCCTCTGCTATCCAACACTTTCCCTACTGTTGTACTGGTTGGAGCGGGAATAGTAATTGTTACCATCCGCTAACCGAATGTCTGACAAAATATCGAAATCCACAATATCGATGTACAAAAATATCGGAACAAATATATCGAAATCAAAAATATCGGCTTCCTATACTTAACTACATATATACACAAATATCGATTTTTTAATATCGATATACAAAAACATCGTTTACTGTGATATCGACTACATTAATATCGGAATACAAAAATATCGCTTTCTACAGAAAATAATGACATTTACTATAATATCGACTTCAAAAATATCGTGCACATAAATATCGGATTATAAACTATATCGACTTTTTATAAGCATCTGTTAACATAATTAATTAACGTTTTATATGTTTTCACATCAAAATAAACATACAATACTTTCATTAATACTATAGACACACTATTAATTCATCAAATATTTCCTATTGGTATAATTATATCACCTACACATATAAAAATATTCTATGCTAGTTTGTATACTTTTAGAATTATTTTTGGTTTTTCACTTCTAATACAAAGTAATCACAACTGAAATTCAAATATACTAACTAACCAATCACAACCCTAATTTTTTTAATGAACCAATAGCAAACTAATTACTACTGACACTCCCCTATATAAGCAATGAAAATGTAAGCACAAACTACTTGCCAAAAGTCACTGAAGGAGATTCATCTCTATCCGAATTGCTGCACAACAACTAGAAGAACCAGACTATCAACCTACTATTACATCTTCTAAGTAAGTAAATAAAATAGAAACTGCATTATTTGCCAATACTACTTACTTACCTGCTAAATACCCAGTGCCCCTTTGTTATTCATACTAATTAACATGCTAAATAATGATATAAAAATATTTTTTTTAGATACTACCACTACCGAATATTCTACTAAAAATAACTGTGAACAAAGCATAGGAATACAGATTCTAAAAACTATGTAAGTAATTTCACATTGTTTCATTATGTGCACATAAATCTAAACACACAGAAATAATGACTTTTGCACACCATATTTCAATTTTTCTGTAGATTCTACTGCTGAAAACTGCACTACTACTGAACTAAGGACATCAGAACTATTTCTACAATACTTTTTAGTAAGTAAGTAAATCAAATAGAAACGGCTTTATTTGCTACTACTACTTAATTACCTGCTAAATACCCAGTACCCCTTTGCTATTCATAGTACTTAACATGCTAAATAATTATATACAACTATTTTTTTAAGATACTACGACTACTGAATATTCTACTCAAAATAACTGTGAACAAAGCATAGGAATACAGATTCCAAAAACTATGTAAGTTATTTCACATTGTTTCATTATGTGCACATAAATCTAAACACACAGAAATAATCAGTTGTGCCCCACATATTTCTTTTTTTCTGTAGATTCTACTACTGAAAACTGCACTACTACTGAACTAAGGACATCAGTACTATTTCTACAATACATTTTCCTAAGTAAGTACATAAAATAGAGACTGCATTATTTGCTACTACTACTTATTTACCTGCTAAATACTCAGTGCCCCTTTGGTATTCATACTACTTAACATGCTAAAAAATTATATAAAACTATTTTTTTAGATACTACGACTACTGAATATTCTACTCAAACTAACTGTGAACAAAGCATAGGAATACAGATTCTAAAAACTATGTAAGTAATTTCACATTGTTTCATTATGTGCACATAAATCTAAACACACAGAAATAATCAGTTGTGCCCCACATATTTCTTTTTTTCTGTAGATTCTACTACTGAAAACTGCACTACTAATGAACAAAGGACATCACTACTATTTCTAGAATACATTTTACTAAGTAAGTATTATGCAACTGAAATAAATGTGGAAAAACCATACAAACATTTATAACTGTTCTAATTATTTTCTATTATATATTGTTTATTTACAGAGCAAACACGGCGAATAGATATACAGACATAATACAGAACTCCACATTCTAAATAATACTGATACTAATCACAAAGTAAGTATATTAAAGAACATAATTACCAGATAATGTATTAAAAAACGTACCAACATGCTGATTATTCTAACACATATGTTCCTTATTTTTTTAAGATAACACTACAAACTACTCTCCAGAAGCTGAAGAACCAATTATACTGCGAAATACCAACCTAAACAAATATGTAAGTATCTTCACAATATGAATCATGAAGATACACTTTTGTAGTAGAAATGAGCTCTAACATTGCAAATGTACCTAAACATTAATTAATAATATACTACGTTCCTGTTTCTCATAACAGCTACAACAACATCACAACCATTTATCCCCAACTCAAGAAGCAAGGAACTCCTAAGTTTAGCTGGAAATTCTAAAACACGTAAGTATAAACATTCCTACTTATCACTAACATAGATTATTTATCACATTTAATTTGACATTAACTATTATATATATATTTTATAGATATACAAAGTACAAAATGACCGAAGGAGCCGAATTTGTGACCAGCCAAAAAGGAAAACTCTTACTATGCTACATGGGTTACACGTATACACAAGAAAAGCAATATGGCATGAAAGTTAATTGGAAATGTTGTAAATATTATTCGAACAAGTGCTATGGAAGAGCAACAACTAGAGAAGCTACAGTACTGTATACTAGGGAACACAATCATCCACCTAATGTTACTGAAATAGAAGTTAGAACAGCTTTGGAAAATATAAAAGAAGCTAGTACAGGTTCCCAAAAGCAAACAAATGTCATTTTAAAAGAAGCCATTCCTAAAATCCCAAAAACAGCCGCAACCCAAATGCCAAATATCCTATCCTTAAAAAGAACTATAGCACGCACTAAAAAAGCTACAACTGCTACAACACCATCTCCCAGAACATATCAGGATATAAATTTAACTGCTAACCAAATAATAACTTTAAATAAACAACCATTTATAGTTTATGACAACGAAAACAATGACAAAAGGCTTATAATTTTTGGTATCAATATGAATTTAGTTAAACTGCAGCAAAGCCAATATTGGATGATGGATGGAACATTTAACATCTGTCCCAAACCATTTTTCCAATTATACACAATACATGGCCTCTACCACAACTGCAACATCCCTTTGCTATATGCACTATTGCCAAACAAAAATAATTCTACATATATGGAATTATTAAACATAATAAAACAAAAAACGAATGATTTTTCTCCAGAAAAAATCATTCTTGATTTGAGCATGCAATGCTCTCAACTATTCTAAAAATCCACCCCCATACCTCCATTCAAGGCTGCTATTATCATTTCAACTAGTGTTTATGGAGACACCTTCAAAAAACTACCCTAAGTGTCGAATATGCTACAAATTCATCATTTGCTTTCCAAATCAAAAAACTCATTGCACTTGCCTATGTCCCTGTAACAGGTGTAGCTGAACATTACAACATTATTATAGACAGTCCATTCTACAAACAAAATGAAGCTAGATTAAGTCATTTTCTCGATTACTTTGAAGACACCTGGGTAGGCAGACTCCACAGATCTGGCCACAGACGAAATCCAAAATTCCTCATACCCTGGTGGAACGTGTACAATAGTACCCTTAACGGAGAATCAAAAACTAACAATGCAGTGGAAGGTTGGCACAATGCATTTGTACAATCAACTGGCAGAACCAAACCTACTCTAGAAAATTTCATTAAATGCCTACAGAAAGAACAGAGCTATCAAGAATTTAGAATGGACCAATCTGTAACAGAACTTGTCCCAAAAACATCCAAGCAAAATAAACAAATGCACAAGTACCTGGAAGAGCAAGTACAACTGTACCCTAATACAAAAGGCATAGAATACCTAAACATCATAGCCAAAACCCTACTGTAAATAATTCTCAAACTGTTATAAAACACTAAAAGTATCACCTAAGTATGCAAAAATATGTAACGTGAGCTTCTAAAGTATTTAATGTATGCAATATATAAAGATATTATTATAATATATGCACACATTAAAACTAAATAACAAGTAAAAAACAATTCCATAATAAATATGACATTACCCACCCACACAAAAATAGAAAGCAATGACTTACCAATTATGTTGTCGATCCAATAACGTCCTTCTCCACCAAAGTAATCCATGTAGTGCAAAATTAACCCCAAAAAAAGGTAAAAATACAACTGTTCCAAAAATCAGAAATCCACGTGGTCCTGAGCCATCGAATAACCATAAAAAACCCGAAAAATTAGAAAAATAGAAAGAATCGCTCCTGGAAACCCGAAAAATGTAAAGAAGTGTTTGTAAATCAGTGTTGAATTAAACAAACAAACACTTCCTTGAAAAAAAACGGGAACTTCCGATGTAGAGTACACCTATGACAAAAACATAGAAAGCAGACATTCCCACCCACATTACTTAGCTAGTAATTAGATACCAACATATTAACATAGATGATTTAACTTTTAGATATACCCTAAAAGACTTACATTCACTCTATAAATAAATAGTTAACTAACTAACACTACGTGTAGATACCATAAGTAAATATCTGTTTTCAAAATCTAAAACATAACTCCCTCACATTCAACAACACTAAATATAAGGTCACTAGTCAAAAAACATCATAAAAATACACATAAAACATATAAAATCAACCTTACCTCAAGCGACGTGAAGTGTCTCCCAACCGCGACCAGCCCTTCTTCCAAATAACCCAAAACGACCTAACCCGGTTACAAAATAAAGCACCCAAATGCAATAAAATAGTCCCAAGTTTAAAATATAATATCTATACATTACAAAATGGGGGGAAAAAAATGTATGTTTATATTATTGTTAAAAAATATTTTATTTAATCCTACAATGATTTCATTAACAAATATGTACATGAATGTAATAATTAAATATTATGAAAACAATAATGTTTATGTTAACAATGTATAGAAATATAACTACATTGTCACAAAATAAAATAATGTAAAAAAGTGTTAAAAATGTGTGACTTATGTTATAAATATTTGTTCTTCACAAATGAAGCTTAAAAAAGCTTAATAGAAAAATACTTCTGATATTTTTACATTTTTTTCTGAAATAACAATATGTAAAAGAGATAATTAAGAATGTTAATTTTTGTAAAAAAGTTCACAAAATAATAATGCTTCTGTATATTTGTTTATGATTGTGTTTATAATAAAAAAAATTAAAAGCAAATGTAAATAAAAAAATTTTTGTATGAAAAAAATATTATTTTTGAAACATAAATAAAAAAAATGTTTCTACAATCATGTTGAACTATTTGTATCATTATCTTACTAGAAAGTAACAATCGGATTATTAATTTGTCACTGTATATTAAATGTGAGTATATGTTGGACTCTAATAATGTAATTCTTCATATACCAAATCCATTGTACATTAAATTACAGTAGGTGCTGCACACTAATTATATAAAAATTAATATTCCTACTCCAGTCTACATTAAATCTTAATATGTGCTGGACACTAATTAATTATTAAATAATATTCCAACTGCAGTCTACAGTAAATTAGAGTTGGTGTAATATTATATATTTGTAATGTCCTTTAATTAATAGAATGTAAATTAATTATATTTTTACCCTGTACAACTGTACACCAAAAACCCAAAACTGACCCTGAACCCTACAAATACCCCTTTACCCAAAAACAGAAAACTGACCCTGAACCCCAGAAATACCCCTTTACCCAAAAACTGAAAACTGACCCTGAACCCTAAAAATACCCCTTTACCTACAAACTGAAAACTGACCCTGAACCCAAGAAATACCCCTTTACCCAAAAACTGATAACTGACCCTGAGCACTAAAAATACCCCTTTACCCAAAAACTGAAAACTGACCCTGAACCCAACAAATACCCCTTTACCCAAAAACTGAAAACTGACCCTGAACCCAACAAATACCCCTTTACCCAAAAACTGAAAACTGACCCTGAACCCCAGAAATACCCCTTTACCCAAAAACAGAAAACTGACCCTGAACCCAAAAAATACCCCTTTACCCAAAAACTGAAAACTGACCCTGAACCCAACAAATACCCCTTTACCCAAAAACTGAAAACTGACCCTGAACCCAACAAATAACCCTTTACCCAAAAACTGAAAACTGACCCTGAACCCAAAAAATACCCCTTTACCTAAAAACTGAAAACTGACCCTGAACACAGCAAAGAACACCCTTAACCCAAAAACTGAAAACTGACCCTGAACCCAACAAATACCCCTTTACCCAAAAACTGAAAACTGACCCTGAACCCCGGAAATACCCCTTTACCCAAAAACAGAAAACTGACCCTGAACCCAAAAAATACCCCTTTACCCAAAAACTGAAAACTGACCCTGAACCCAACAAATACCCCTTTACCCAAAAACTGAAAACTGACCCTGAACCCAAAAAATACCCCTTTACCCAAAAACTGAAAACTGACCCTGAACCCAAAAAATACCCCTTTACCTAAAAACTGAAAACTGACCATGAACACAACAAAGACCCCTTTACCCAAAAACTGAAAACTGACCCTGAACCCAACAAATACCCCTTTACCCAAAAACTGAAAACTGACCCTGAACCCAAAAAATACCCCTTTACCCAAAAACTGAAAACTGACCCTGAACACAACAAATACCCCTTTACCCAAAAACAGAAAACTGACCCTGAACCCAACAAATAACCCTTTACCCAAAAACTGAAACCTGACTCTGAACCCAACAAATACCCCTTTACCCAAAAACTGAAAACTGACCCTGAACCCAACAAATACCCCTTTACCCAAAAAATGAAAACTGACCCTGAACCCAACAAATAACCCTTTACCCAAAAACTGAAAACTTACCCTGAACCCAAAAAATACCGCTTTACCCAAAAACAGAAAACTGACCAAGAACCATCCAAAAAATCCTTTTCCAAAATTTAATTATTATTATTTAATTACCAATTAATGATTAATTAACAATAACATTATTATATGAACTCATTAGCTGAAATTAAAGAATTTAAATCATTATTAATATTTTTACCCATTTAATTAACACAAAAATAAAATATATATTTCTAAAAAATTAACCTAATTAATATAATTAACTAATTAATATTAATTAATTACCAATTAATTAGTAATTAATTATAAGTACTATATGATCTTCATTAATTAACTAATACATTTTAATTAATTACCAATTAGGTATAAATTAGAAATATTGACTAACATATATTAATTAATTATTATTAAATTACTTCCCACCCTTATCCCCTATAAACCCAATAACCCGCTCCTAGAACTAGATATCTATTATTTATTATTTTTTTATATTATTTTAAAAAAAAAATTTACATAATTTATTTAACATATTTTTAATATTTTAGGTTATTTTACATACATTTTAATACACTCCCCACCCTTATCCACTATAAACCCAATTACCCGATCCTAAACCTAGATATGTTTTTAAAATAATTTTTTTTTTAAACTTTTTTTTTTTAAGGTGACACCTTTTTAACAACATTTTATGTACAATTATTTTACTTTTTCCTATACTATTGATTATTTACATTACTACACGATATTTTGTATTGTCAATATTTTGTCATACGATATTGTTTTAGATATTTTTACTTACTTACCTATTACAATATTTTTGTATCCGATATTTTTGATTCCCTATATTTTGACATTCGATATTTTTTCTTCGATATTTTGTCTTTAAGATATTTTTTTTCTCGATATTTTGTCTGATTACCCCGCTAACCAACACTTTCCCTACTGTTACACTCACGGGAGTGGGAATAGTAATTATCACCCCTCCGCTATCTAACACTTTCCCTACTGTTACACTCACTGGAGTGGGAATAGTAATTTTTACCCATCCGCTATCCAACACTTTCCCTACTGTTGCACTCCCTGAAGTGGGAATAGTAATGTTTACCCTTCCGCAAAACCACCACTTTCCCTACTGTTGCACTGACTGGTGGGGAAATAATAATTTTTACCCCTCCGCTCTCCAACACTTTCCCTACTGTTGCACTCATTGGAGTGGGAATAGTAATTTTTACCCCTCCGCTATTCACCACTTTCCCTACTGTTGCACAGACTGGTGGGGGAATAACATTTTTTTACCCCTCCGCTCTCCATCACTTTCCCTACTGTTGCACTTTTTGGAGTGGAAAATTTAAGTTTGAAGATTTTTAAACAGTTTAATGTTTTAATTTTAAATAGAATGTTTTCTATCAGATTTTATGTTTTTGCTACATATATATATATATATATATATATATGCTCCCGCCCTGCCATTGCAAACAGCAGTGTCCCGGGAGTGGGTACCCCGGGACTGGGAACCCCTGGCGGTTGGCGGTCCCTAGGGCCTAGACAAGGCTCCTGGAGGGGTGCCGCGCAACCCCCGCTCCCACATTTTTTAGAAGCCCTGGGTGGTGGCGATCCCCAGGCCTGGGCAGGCCTCAGAACCCCCTTTCCAAATGTTTTTAAGCCCCGGAGGGCTGGGGGCCCTGAGAGAATCCCCACCGATTTCAAAGAAGCCCCAGGGGTGGCGGTCCCCGGGACTGCGGAGGTGCCCCGTGAGCCCCCCTCATATATTAAATTAGAGCCCCGGTGGTGGCGGTCCCAAGGGCTGGGGGGCCTCAGAGCCCTCCCAGCTAATGTTTTAAAGCCCTGGGGGGCGGTACCCGGGCTGGGGGGGCCCAGCGAGCACACCGCATATATTAAGTAAGAGCCCGGGGGTGGCCGTTCCCCGGTAGGGTGGGGGGATCGGATCCCCACACTATTTTTTTAATAATGCCCCCGGGATTTGGCCCCCCCTGGGGCAAATGACAATATTTAGCGTGGGAGACCGAGTTTCTTTTTTTTATATCGGTAAGATGCGCATCCCGCGATTTAAAAAAAATAAAATAATTTTTGGGACCCCCTGAGCAGGCCTTGGGGGTCAGGGTGTGTCTACCCTGCCCCCTTTTCCCGTTTTGCGGCGTTTGTTTTGGGTTTATTGTGCATTGGTTAAACGGAGGTACAAGATGGCTGCCAACAATTACTGATTTGGAGTGTTGACAGCTCGTGCAAGGCAGGGTGCATGCTGTCTGCGCTTAGGGTACGGGGACCCTACGAGCCCATAGATATATAAATGATTTTAGCTGCCATTTTCTCAGGAACTACTGAACAGATTTACACCAAAAAAGCACAAGTCCAACCAAGGACTATCAAATTGCCAAATTTGGTGTAATTCCATTCAGCAGTTCGGGCTGTAGCTGCGGCTAAAGATCCTATGGGAAATTGCATGGGGAAAATGGGTTTTGGGACCCCCCTTTTTTCTCGGCCCCCGCTTGATAAATCATCGTGGAAATTTCGGGATAGGAGCGGACTAGAGCTGGCCAAAAGTTTGACAAATTCAGCGCAGATTGGTCAATCGGCGCCTAAGTTATTCCAAATAGAATGTTGCCGATTTCCTATGGATAATAGGTCCTAACTATAACTACCTACTGGCAACCACCAGTAGGTAATATATATATATCTTTCATTTAATAAACCGTCTTCCTGCAAACTCACTTGAGGAGTGATTGTTTCCTGGCTGTATTTCGCTGTACTGTGTGAGGCTTCGGAGGTCCAGACCTACTAAGTTCCGCCGTTTACAGACGGAACAAGGACTGCTTTCTTCACACATATATATATATATATATATATATATATATATATATATATATATATATATATATATATATATATATATATATATATATATATATTCAATGAAAAAACCATAGGTTATAGGCCATATATAGTTAGGAATTCGCATTTACAAAACCTTATTTTACTCGCATAAAACCATTGAAATTCCATATATAGTTAGAAGCGCTAACTATATATCGCGCACCCGCAATCCACTGCTGATGATGTCACATATTACATCATTCATGACATGGTCAGTGACATCACTGATGACATCACTGATGACATCTCAAATGACATCACTGATGACATCACTGATCACAACATCCAGTGATTGTATGTGTCTGTAAAGTTTAAATATGTTTCACATATTGAAGAATGAGTGGATGTATAAGTGTCTGGATGAAGAATTTAGTAGGTGCATGACTGACTGTATGAGTGAGTGATTAAATGTGTCTCACTGAGTGCATGGGTTAGTGACTAAACTGTCTTAATTTGTGCATCAGTATGTTTGTTGTTGTGTAAGCTGCTGCATGTGTTGATCAGTAGCTATAAGAGTGGCCATATGGGTTATTGATTGGTTGCCCAAGTATTTGAATGGGAGGCTGAGTGTGTGTGTGGGTGGCTGGGAGGTGCGTGACTCTGTGCATAGATGTGTAAGCAGTTGATTCACTAGGAGTATGAGTTCAAGAGTGCATGTGGAAACAGCTATATGGGCGGTTGACTGTGCATGGGTGTGTTGGTGAGTGAATGGATTTCTCATTGCTACATGTGCAAGTAAGTACGTATGTAAAACACAATACATGTGAGAGTTGAGATATATAAATAACTGAACATAAGAGCCAGTGAATGTGTGAGTGGCTGTATCGATCACTGTGAGCTTGTATCAGGGATTATATAAGAGAATAAATATGTGTTATTATATGTTTGAATAAGTAAGATGTGTATAACTTTATAGTTGAGGAAATGGAGGTGTGATTGATTCTTTGCATGACTGACTAGGTGTGTGAGTAACTCCATGGATGAGTGACAGTCTGTGAGTGTCTGTTTATAGTGAGTGTATGTAAGGTTATATTAGAGTCTGAAGAGGTTCATTGTATTATCACATGAGTGATGTGATCAGTGATGACAAATGAGATGTCATCAGTGATGTCATTTGAGTTGTCATCAGTGATGTCATCAGTGATGTCATTTGAGATGTCATCAGTGATGTCATTTGAGTTGTCATCAGTGATGTCATTTGAGATGTCATCAGTGATGTCATCAGTGATGTCACTGACCATGTCATGAATGATGTAATATGTGACATCATCAGCAGTGGATTGCGGGTGCGCGATATATAGTTAGCGCTTCTAACTATATATGGAATTTCAATGGTTTTATGCGAGTAAAATAAGGTTTTGTAAATGCGAATTCCTAACTATATATGGCCTATAACCTATGGTTTTTTCATTGAATTTTCAAGGTTTTGTAAATGCAAATTCCTAACTATATATCCACTATAACCTATGGTTTTTTCTGTGAATTTCATTGGTTTTTTAATAGCAAATATGAAAAGCTTTAAAATGTCAAGTACGTGATAGATAAAAACATTTTCGTATTTATGCACGCTGATGTGCTTTGAACGCTGCACCCCCCCCCTCCCCTCTTTTGCCTTAGTAGTACTCTCTCTTTGCAGATACTGAAGGGTAGTTAACGCAGGCCTTTACCCCCGTTGTAATCCGTCGTGCCTCCTTGTCTCTCCATTTGATTGATTGTTGTCCAAGCATTTACTGTTTTAGAATTGGTTCTCTTTGGATCATTCTCTATTTACAAACAAGCACAAAGTCGCAATACTCTGTTTAGTCTTTGCAGATAGTGAAAAATCGTGTAAAAAAATAAAAGTAATCGAGCAAAATCAGTAGGCCACTAATTGGATCTCTTTTTGACCTCGCTAAAATAGAAATATTAGGAACAACCCTTCATGAGAAATACGAAAATAGTGAGATGAACTGAGCTCCACACCATGAGGGCTGCAAGACAGCTCGGCTCCATCACCCATCCCGCACAAAATAACGACAAACCCTATGCAAATATTAAAAATATAGACAACACACCAGCAAAGAAACAGGGTAAAACATTTTATTAAAAAACTATTTACATAACGTTGGTTTATAAGATGATGTCAGTAGTGGACCGATGTGTGAATAGATCGAAAACAGCACAAGGCTCCAAGATCCGGATGGCAAGCTCCTGGATGTTGGGTGCCATAGTTTAGAGTTCTGAATTTCAGCCTTTTTCAATGCCTGTGCTTTATTGAATCAAAATGGCGGCTTGACACAAAGCTGACTCAAGCGTTGTTACTAATGCTATGCAGACCAAAACTGGTTTTCAGTTTGTACATTTTTCTAGATTTTTCAATCCAAGTTTGGTTGACTTTGTAGAACGATGGCTTCAGATTTTCAACATACGCTGTGGTGGCGCTGACTGGGAGGGGGCGCTTCGCTCCTGCCCCCTCCCCAAGTAAGATTTTCATACGTGAAAGTACGTTAATGGTTTTGGTCCCTGAGATGCTTCGATGTCACTACCATTCTCAAATAGCATAAGTTCTGAATGTTGGGTGCCATAGTTAAGAGTTCTGAGCAGTGCTTGTAACACTGTCTGAAGCTTATTTCCACCTACTGCAGCTTCACTATTCTCAAAGTAAGTGAGTGTCGTTTGTGGACCTGACTGCATTAGAAAACAATGTGATATGTTACCTTCCTAAACAGCTTGACGGAGGCCCCTGAGGGGCGGTGTGATGGCCATGGACTCGGAGAAGACGCTTGGCTCCGACACCCTCCCCAAGTCTTATAGCACTGGTGTAGCCTGAGATCGCCCCCAACATAGGCGGCCGGCTCCCGGGGTCCGGCGGAACTTTTTGCCTTTTGATGACTCTTCAATTCTGGACCTTGTCCCACAATCCGTTTGACCTGAAGACAAGCTGTAGTGGGGCGCCCCTTTATCGTTTTAGTTGCCATTCCGCCCGCTTTTGCTACACTGTGCCTCTTCCGCCATTCAGCTGTTTACCGCCCGCTCTTGCGACTACAGCGTCTCGCTCACCATGTAGTTGAGATGCGCCCGCTCTTGCGGTGCAGCGATAGGCGGCTGCCACAGGACTCTCAAAATGGCGGCCGGCTCTTCGGTTTTGGGCCTGGTCCACTAAAATGGCCCTGGGACACCTTGGAACTCGGACGCTTGTCTGCTAGGGCTTGGGTCCCATTCTCGAAAAGCGTCCCCTCAGCCGTGAAGATTCTACAAAAGTCTTGGGGGCCTCCGACTCCCGCAGGCTTCTGGTGGGGAGCGGCTGCCATGATTGCTCGTGGAATGGCCACGACGGAGCTACGAGATGGTAGTGGTCTCATGCTGACGCCAGCTTTAGTCTGAAACATCCAGAAACACTGTAGACTACCAATTCGATCAGTTCCGGTAGCGCCCCAACATGACCCGGAAGAGAAGAACTTGCCCTCCCCTCTTTGACTGATGGTTCTTGTTGCCTGTCCCCTCTGTTGTCATTTAACAGAACTTTTTGGACTGCTGAAAGGGGTTGTGTTCTGAACGCTGGTTGGTGGAGACATTTAGACTATATTCTTGACCTACGTTGTCGCGTAATGCGTTTTATGACACGCCGCGTTAGCGCACCCGGAAGTGATCCGAGGCGCGGCGCGCAGCGCGTAACGTAAGCATAACAGGTCATGTGACTTGTTAATAAAACTTTTCATTGGTTCATTTTACTTTTGTTAATTTAATGATGAAAAGCTTGGTCATATGACCTAAAAATTACGCTTTTTATTATTTTCGAACAATATTTTTTTTTCAAACATATGTTATAATATTCCAGGCTAATGCACTTTCCCGGAAAATTTACAACTGTCTTGCAAGTAAAATATATTCCTTTTTCGAGAAAAAGGGCGTTTCTTCCTTCCATGACGGAGCCGTTGAGTAAAAGAGATTCGGCCTGCTGTCTTAGTCGCCGATACGCCTGATTATCAGATTCTTATCGATCACTTTATGTTGCAGACATGAAAAACACAACTGCCCTTGACCATTTATCTTTACTGCGTTCCTACATATTATACCTTTTATCCGTCATGTAATTGGACTGCTTTATTTCACTTGCCTTTTACTGATTCGAAAACAGTCACTAAAAGTAAAAACTTTACAAATGAAAATACTACTACCGTGTTTTGTTTTAAAAACCTTTATTGTGAAAATGTCAGTATACAAATACGGGCCTATAACCACGTGGGCCGGCCACGGAGCAAACTGAAATCGTATATGATGAGGAGACATTTACACTGTAGAAGAACGTAACGAGCGGGCCATTAGGTGACAAGAACAAAGGTGTCTAACAGTTGCGGAATCGGTGGACGTACATTTTGTAATTAAAATACGACAGGGCCACTTACAATAACATTTTCTAGATATACATTTGCGGGCAAGGAGTTACGAGTCCCATTTATACCGGCGCCATTTTGGGCGAGGCCGGGCAGGTCCAAGATATAGTCAAAATGTCTCCACCAACCATCGGCCAGACCAGAACCCCTTTCGGCCCTTTATGCTACAAGATGGTGTCTTCCATTCAGAAAATATTGGTGGCAGCATTTTGAAAGGAAACAGAAACAGCCGTTCTCCTAGTGAGTTTCACATTGTTACATTTAGGAAGAATGTTGAAGAGTAGTATGTGGAAAATCTGAAGCCATTTTTCTACAAACTCTCAATCAGACTTGGATGGAAAAAAAAAACCTGAAGAATGTACAAACTGAAAACCAATTTTTGTCTGTATAGCACCAACAGTAACGCTTGAGTCAGCTTTGTGTCAAGCCGCCATTTTCATTCAATCAATAGCGTCCCCCTGCACACATTCAGGGACCTGGTCGTGTCTTCAGATGAAACGCATTGTAGGAAAAGAAGCAGAAAGGAAAAGGCAAAAAGTTCCGCCGGACCTAGTGAAGCTGCAGCAGGTGCAAATAAGCTTCAGACAGTCTTACAAGCACTGCTCAGAAATCTCAACTGAGGCACTCAACATCCAGGACTTGCCATTCGGATCTTGGTGCCTTGTGCTGGTTCCGACCTATTCACACATCGGTCCACTACTGACATCACCTCATAAGCCAACGGGGCACCCCACGCCGACTTTCGGCGCAGCATTGTAGGATGGCCACACCAGTGCGGCAACTTGCTGGACACAACATCGGGGCCATCCAGATCTCGGCGCGTTCGACTCACTGTACCGCAACAGTGACCGCAACTCAGCTGGACACGCCGTCTTTCGGCGCAGCATTGTAGGATGCCACACCAGTGCGGCAATTTGCTGGACACCACCTCGGTGCCATCCGGATCTCGGCGCGTTCGAGTCACTGTACCGCAACAGTGACCGCAATTCAGCTGGACACGCCGTCTTTCGGCGCAGCATTGTAGGATGGCCACACCAGTGCGGCAATTTGCTGGACACCACCTCGGTGCCATCCGGATCTCGGCGCGTTCGAGTCACTGTACCGCAACAGTGACCGCAATTCAGCTGGACACGCCGTCTTTCGGCGCAGCATTGTAGGATGGCCACACAAGTGCGGCAATTAGCTGGACACCACCTCGGTGCCATCCGGATCTCGGCGCGTTCGAGTCACTGTACCGCAACAGTGACCGCAACTCAGCTGGACACGCCGTCTTTCGGCGCAGCATTGTAGGATGGCCACACCAGTGCGGCAATTTGCTGGACACCACCTCGGTACCATCCGGATCTCGGCCCGTTGTGCTGCCTTCGGCCTATTCGCACATCGGTCCGCTACTGACGCCGCCTCACGTGCCAACAGATTTTCTACGCTTTTTGTAGCCCTATGCCGCATAACAGGTCATGTGACTTGTTTATAAAACTTTTCATTGGTTCATTTTACTTTTGGTTTCCTAAAGATGGAAGGCTTGGTCATATGACCTAAAAATAACACTTTTCATTGGTTTAGAACATTTTTTTTTCCCAAACGATGAAAGCCCCACCTTGTTTCTGGATCATTCAGACTGAAGCTGGCATCAGCATGAGAGCACCACCATCTCGTGGCTCCGTCGTGGTCATTCCGCGAGCAATCATGGCAGCCGCTCCCCACCGGAAGCCTGCGGGAGTCGGGGGCCCCCCAAGACTTTTATACAATCTTCACGGCTGAGGGGACGCTTTTCGTGAATGGAGCCCAAGCCCTAGCAGGCAAGCGTCCGAGTTCCAAAGTGTCCCTGGGCCATTTCAGTGGACCAGGCCTAAAACCGAGGAGCTGTCCGCCATTTTAAGAGCCATGTGGCAGCCGCCTATCGCTGCACTGCAAGAGTGGGAGCAACTCAACAACATGGTGAGCGAGACGCTGTGGCCGCAAGAGCGAGCGCAACTCAGCTAGATGGCCGCCACCTGGGGAGGCCCGTTCACGCCGGCTCCCCCACGCCCCCCCCCCCCCCCGGGCCGTCGCACACCAATTTTCGGAGCAGCATTGTAGGATACCAAAACCAGTGCGGCAGTTTACTGGACATCACCTGGGTGCCTGTCGTACATGTTGTGTCAGCCATGTGACACTGGACACAGACCGCTACTGACGAGGCCTCCCCCCGCACCACCCGGGACGCCCCACGCTGTTTTTCTGTGCTGCATTGTAGGATCCCTAAACCAGTGCGGCACCCAGGCGACATCACCTGGGTGCCGTCCAGAACTCTGCACGTTGTGCTGCCTTGGGACTATTCGCACAACAGACCGCTACTGACGAGGCCTCCCCCCGCCCCACCCGGGACGCCCCACGCCAATTTTCGGAGCAGCATTGTAGGATCCCTAAACCAGTGCGGCACCCAGGCGACATCACCTGGGTGCCGTCCAGAACTCTGCACGTTGTGCTGCCTTGGGACTATTCGCACAAAAGACAGCTTCTAACCATTGTTGCTTTTTGTGTTGAGAAATGTTTAAATGTTTTTAGTTTTTGTTCCGTTCGTTAAAGTTAGTAGTTAATAAAGTTTTATAACCTTACTTTCTTGGAGTGTTATCTATTTTTTTTAAAAACGGGTGAATGGGGCCTTGAATCGGGTTATTGTCATGTGTGGGCTTTGGAAGTGTGCTGCTGCAGGATCGGACATTTCAAACTCAAATGCACGTTCTTTTTCTTACCTTTCCGAAGCATGGAGCGCAATAGCAAGCAGAGAAAGGGTGATGCACGTGTTGAACACTACCTGACCTGGCAAGTTGCTGGCAGTGCCCCCCCGCCCGCTCCTGAAAGAGGGCACACACACACCGCCGCCCCGAGTACTTCACAAATCTTTAAAAGACCATGCGCTTGTTCATGAGGCTTAAATGGTTTATCACCTCTTCTAGAACCCCTGCATCGACCCTCTGACGTTTCATGGAAAAATTACCATGTAACACAATACCAAGCCCTGTCAGCTGAAACCCCCAAGGAATCGTGGGGCATATTATCAAGGGGGTTTATCTCCGCTTTTTTGGCTTTAAAAGCCATGAAAGCGGAGATAAAATTATTTCCCTATTACCAAGCTGTCGCTAACACCAGTTAGTGACAGCTAAAAGGAGATAGCGACCATCTTGGGCCCCGCTTTGCATGTCAGTGATACTTATCACTAATGACATGCAAAGTGGCGTGCCAAGATGTTAGCGACTGGAAACAGTCCCTAACATCGCTACCTTCTATTACCAACTTTTGGAGATATTCGCGCTAAGCGCGAATATCTCCAAAATCTAACACCTGCCCTGAGCAGTTCTTAGCCATGTTATCCAATGGGAGGTGGATAACATGGCTAAGAGCATTAGGTCGATAATACATGAATATCGCTGACTTTTCTGCGATAATAGCAAGGTTTATCTGCAATAAAAATCGCCGATGTGCGGCGATAAGTTTTGTCTCTAAACAAGTTAGAGACAAAAATTATCGCTAGTTGTTCGTAATATGCCCCCGGGTTTTTGCTTGCAGAAATCGGGAGGCGGGAGACTAGCACTGAAATCAGTACTCACACGCCTGAATCAGGAGGATTGGCATGTCTGAATTCTCTACAGCTGGGGCCATAAACTACATCCGCAGGGTTAGGTGATAGCCTGGGACCAGCCTGGCATCTAAAATGGCTGCCGTGCACGACAAAATTGTGGCATTCGAAAAAAGGCAAGATGGCGCAGCCGCTGGAAGAGATGTATCAACATATATCAGCCTCCTCAGCCACCCTCAGGAAACATAGGGGATTAGGATACGTCTCCCGCACCCCCTTATACCTAGTACTTTAATTAACGAAGCACAAAATGGCGAATTCCCGTTTCGCTACCAGTTTGCGGCCCAGTTCGCGGCCCGTGAAGCGCTTCTACTGTGAAAAATCATTTTTTTTTATTTTCCCCACGGGACCCTTTAATAACCCCAACAACATTCCTAGGGGGTCAAGAGGGGGATACCTTGCCCCCTTTCATTAAATTCCCCCTTAGTTTTTCACCTTTTCTTCTCTCTCGATCCTACCGAGAGACAAGATGGCGGCCGCTCCGGACTGTCACGCAGCAAAAAAAAAAAAAAAGCTCACGCACAGCCGCTGGAAGAGATGTATCAACATATATCAGCCTCCTCAGCCACCCTCAGGAAACATAGGGGATTAGGATACGTCTCCCGCACCCACTTATAACTAGTAATTTAATTAACGAAGCACAAAATGGCGAATTCCCGTTTCGCTACCAGTTCGCGGCCGCGCTTCTACCGTGAAAAATCATTTTTTTTTTATTTTCCCCACGGGACCCTTTAATAACCCCAACAACATTCCTAGGGGGTCAAGAGGGGGATACCTTGCCCCCTTTCATTAAATTCCCCTTCGTTTTCCACCTCTTCTTCTCTCTCGATCCTACCGAGAGACAAGATGGCGTCCGCTCCGGACTGTTTAGAATGTTGACAGACACCGGAGAGCCAATCAGCTTTCTGCGCGCAAAGTTCCGATAAGCGAAAAGTAAGCGGACCGGATCGCTGCCCAGAGCGCTGTTACAGATATATATCTTGGTTTGAACGTTAATTTCTCAAAAACTACTGGAGCACATATATTGAGACCTAGCAAAGGCACATCGGGCTAACAGTCCCTACAATTTTGCCAAGTTTCGTGCAAATCCATTCAGCCGTTCGAGCTAAAAGTGAGTCCAACCGCCCTATGGAAAACTCAATGCAAAGAACGCGTTTTGGGACCCCCCTTTTTTCTCAGCCCCCCCTTGACGAAACCCCACCAAATTTTCAGGGGCTGCTCAGAAACAAAATGTTCCATTTTCCTGAAAATTTCAGCCGATTCCGTCCACAAACGCCAAAGTTATTAGACATAGAATTTTCAAAAGTCCCATAGAGAAAAAATTCTAACTATATATACCTACTGGCGATAGCCAGTAGGTAATATATAAATATATATATATATATATATATATATATATATCATATATATATTCACTTAAAAAAACCATAGGTTTCAGGCCATATATAGTTAGGAATTAGCATTTAAAGAACCATTGAAATTGCTCCTATAGAGTTAGTTGTATACTATATTTCGCGCACCCGCAATCCACTGCTGATGATGTCAAATATTACATCATTCATGACATGGTCAGTGACCTCACTGATGACATCACTGATGACATCTCAAATGACATCACTGATGACATCACTGATGACATCTCATTTGACATCACTGATCACATCACCTAACTATATAAGGCCTGAAACCTATGGTTTTTTAAGTGAATTTGCAAGGTTTTTAAAATGCTAATTCCTAGCTATATAAGGCCTGAAACCTATGTTTTTTTAAGTGAATTTGCAAGGTTTTTTAAATGCTAATTCCTAACTATATAAGGCCTGAAACCTATGGTTTTTTAAGTGAATTTGCAAGGTTTTTTAAATGCTAATTCCTAACTATATAAGGCTTGAAACCTATGGTTGTTTCAGTGAATTTGCAGGGTTTTTTAAATGCTAATTCCTAACTATATCAGGCGTGAAACCTATATTTTTTTTCAATAAATTTCAAAGGTTTTGTAAATGCTAATTCTATTAGCGGAATACGTTTATATATGTTATTATCCTTCTGGGACCACCTGAGCAGCCATCTTGTTTCTCAGGAGAAGTGAGGCACAAGAGAGCACAAAACAAGGGTGGATACGTGGAAATGTGCTATACTTCAAGGAAAAGCTTGTCACTTAATTATGGAGGCAATATTAATGAAAGTAGTGAACAATATGAATTCAGAAAACGGAATGTCATTTGTATTTTGTAGAAACTACGAGTCTGTTTTCACTGTCAGTCAGGGTGTAGTCCTAATCACATGACTGTTTGGGTGTACGCTTTTTTAAAAATGGCGATTGTAATCACTGAAGTATCGGTGAGCAAGCCTGCTGGTCAGGCGAAACGCATCCGAGGGTGACATGAAATAAACACTTTGGTCAGCACAAATTCTCGTCACTGGTAGTTTGTTCTACTTGCAAGGTGAAGTGTTGTCGGACCTGACTTCAGAGGTCCCTTGGCTGACGAGACGCCCGCTGGTCTGGAAGGCGGCAGTTTTCCTTCTGAAGTAAAGAGGAGTAGAATATATATATATATATCAAAGGTTAATTTGCTTCTGCCGCCCTTCTTCCGCCCGTGGTAGATGGAGCGCGATGCCGGCAAAGCCCACCGGACACAAATTTTATGCAGCAACAAAGTAAGCGCTCACTCGGGGGATAGTTTGTCAAGCTTAGATTTAATTACCAGTAACACATTTCGGAGAACTAAGTCTCCTTGGGTGTGAACAACACTTAGTCGCTGCAATAAATAAATAAATAAATAAATAAATAAATAAATAAATAAATAAAAAACTATATATATATATATATATATATATATATTTGTACAATTGTATATCATTTTAAAATATTAAAATTAATAGTTTAATTGTTTTACAGTAAAATATATGAATTATTATGTATGTGTGTTTAACACCTTTTATTACGTTTATTATGTTTTGACATTTATATCAAGTCTACTTATTTTATATTAATTTTATTATTTATTATATTTAATATGTGTTATTTTATTTTATATATATATATATATAAAATTCGAAATTTTGTACAACTGTATTTTTTACAATTATATTTTTTCCTCGATATTTTTGTACTTACCTGTTTAAGTATAGGGAGTCGATATTTTTGTATTCTATATTTTTAACATCGATATTTTGACAGTGAACCGTTTTTGGTGTTAGTAGTGTGAAGGGGGCACTGCTGCCATGGGTGCGGGAGGAGATTGTAGCCCCGTTGCAGGCCCCACTTAATTTTGGGTGACAGTGGGTTGGAGGGGCTTGAGTGGGGAACATGTGACAGGGAAAACTTACTTTTGGGCGAGTGGTTGTGGGGTGGAAAGGGCACTTTCAGTTCAAACATAAAACATGTTGGCGAGGGTCCGAAAAATGCTGCTTTCGCTGGTAGCCTCTACAGATATAAAATTTTCAGAAATCAGGAATTCTACTATTGAACGGAGATGCTGTAAATGTATAATTGAATTGAATGCAATGAGAATAAACGAAAGAACCTAAGCAAGGCAGGATGTGGCCTTAGGGCCAGAACTCCCAACTTTGGAACTGGGGAACCAGGTTTGAGTCTCTCGGTTGGCTCAACAAACATTCTGTAATTCTGGGATGCGTGCCTAAAATCAAAAGAAGGTGTCCAAAAACAAAAAGAATGTGTCCGTGTGAAATGTTACTGGTGCTCATGCAAAGTGATCCAATACCTTTGTTTCCAGTCTGTGCTATCTAAAAGGACTCTGTGGATGATTAATTGCTACCCCCTCCTTTGACCAAGCCGTGCACTTTTTTTTCCAGGGACCATTTCCTTGTCAATCACTAAGGATTATTCTTACCTTGTGGAATATGAGCCTTGCATCAGGTATTCTTGGCGTACCTAAACCTGAATTTCTTTTACTATGTAACCTTATATCTAACTTGATTGTTTTATTTATATCCTGTCTTGATAGAAAGTTACTTGTAATTCACTATCACTATCATGTCATGGTACTCTGAAAGGGAATTCTGTGTACAGACAGATCATTGGCAAAGCCTTGAGTTTTGATTTACTATTTGTAACGAGGAGGTATCGTATATACACATGCAGCAATTTTTTCTAAAATATTTATTGCCAAAACATGCATTTTCACACTTCTACCGGCCAGCAGTTTTCAGGAAAAGTTCTACGCCACGAGGTTAAATAAATGACTTGCTAGGAAATGTTCAACTATAACCAAGCTAATGGATAACATCTCTGTAATGCCATAAAACAGAGACACATATTGGAGGAGTTTACAAATAGGTGAATGTAGGAAGCTGGTACTTTATACAGTGGAACAAACCGAGGTACACTGTGTAAAGAGTCCAGGCAACCCCAATTGGTTAACAGAGGCAAAAATGATAACACTAAGGGGTCGATTCCGATCTTGGTCGGAAGGTCTCCGAACGCGATCCGGACAGAAAAAGGTATTAGTCAGACGCATGTTTCCTGACAGACTCGGACACCTGTATGAGCCAGCATGTACGATGCGACTGTACGCGTGTGTTCCGAAAGAAGCGTTTTCAGATCCGAACCGCTCTGGCTGACTCGTACGGACATGATTCGCACCGCGAAACGGAGACGTTTAACGGCCAAGCGAGTATGATGTACACGTCGGACAGCCAGATCGAGCTGAAGTTTCCGGGTCGCAAAACGTCTGGGAAGCTGCTTTTGGGGGTATGTACAGGGCTTCACAATACACCCGCAGCCTTACGACTCTGACACCTACACAGGCATGTACGGTGCGAATGGCACCGACGCGTACCCACTGCAGGGGACGCCCTTTTGCTATACGTACCCATATGGCTGAGATACCCGCCACCCCCTCTCAACACAATCCCCAAATGAGGGAAACCGGAAACAGTTCTTGAAGTTTTTGGAAGTGGGAGGGAGTGACCCTCCCGGCCGTATTTATTAAAACAAAAAATTAAAACATTTAAACATTAATGTACAATTTCATACCACACTGCGATGTTTGGCTAACCTTAACAGATTCTCTAATACAGAGGTTCTCCTAGCCGATCTAACATCCTACAAAACATTTACTTGAAATATTGAAATTGTACATCCTATCGTTTAAGGGCCAACGGCAAGGTCGTAACCGGTGTCAAGATCCCTAACCAGACATACCCCGCCCACTTGGGAGGGGCGACAGCACTGAGGCGTACTCACGTGCAACTACTACAATTTCCCTTGTCTTGACGGGGGCACTTATCAACTCGACGCCAGTTAAAGGTCGTTCGAAGACTCGTGTGAGGTATCTAGAAGGTATCGTAGACCTCCCCCCAACCCCACACAACTTACCGCATCTGCCGTCGCAGATGGCCCTGGCCCCGGTAAATTCCCCTGGAGGGGGCTGTAACCCCTCCTACACAGGAAGGGGCCTTGACCGCCTTTCCTCTTCTTCCGGCGACCCATCCTTAGAAGGGACCGCCTCCCCGTTGAGGGGCCAAAGGCCACCTCCCCCGAGCGCTCCCATCCGTGTTGGGTGACGCCCACTCATAGGGATCTTCCAATTAGTGCTCACCGATCATGACCTTACCGCCTACCGACTAAAATAAATACGACAAGTGCTAACTAAACGAACATACATTGGCCACTATGACCGAAAAACCTGTGTCTAAATGGACTTTAAATCCGACATTCTTTAATCATCAACTTGTAACATTATACCAATCTTTATTACATCAAAGATCAACATAACACCAAAACAACCTGAAAACGAAATAGATTAACTGATCAACTTTATTAAAACAACTAGCTGTCCTCAGGGGCTGGTGGGTGGGTCAAAATTGGCTCTTCGTTCCGTCTCGAGCTCACGTGCAGCGGGGAGGTGCAGCTTCAGAGCACAGGAACAAGAGGATGTCTTCCGGTCTTGCGTCTCCTTTTATCCATCTTCAGGGCGGGCGTAAACCCGCCCCTGCCTGCCCCGAGGGCGTGGCCGGCGGCGTCCGTGTCTAGGCCAGCCCACTCAAGGGCGGGAAAAAGCGCGCCCCGGCTACGCCGCTTCGGGCATACCAGCCGAGACGCGCCTCCCGCCCAAAATGGCTTCCCGGGGGGATCGAGGCACTCTGCCATACGTTCGGGGGGACCGAGTGGTCGCCCCTTTCCATATGGCTGAGATACCCGCCACCCCCTCTCAACACAATCCCCAAATGAGGGAAACCGGAAACAGTTCTTGAAGTTTTTGGAAGTGGGAGGGAGTGACCCTCCCGGCCGTATTTATTAAAACAAAAAATTAAAACATTTAAACATTAATGTACAATTTCATACCACACTGCGATGTTTGGCTAACCTTAACAGATTCTCTAATACAGAGGTTCTCCTAGCCGATCTAACATCCTACAAAACATTTACTTGAAATATTGAAATTGTACATCCTATCGTTTAAGGGCCAACGGCAAGGTCGTAACCGGTGTCAAGATCCCTAACCAGACATACCCCGCCCACTTGGGAGGGGCGACAGCACTGAGGCGTACTCACGTGCAACTACTACAATTTCCCTTGTCTTGACGGGGGCACTTATCAACTCGACGCCAGTTAAAGGTCGTTCGAAGACTCGTGTGAGGTATCTAGAAGGTATCGTAGACCTCCCCCCAACCCCACACAACTTACCGCATCTGCCGTCGCAGATGGCCCTGGCCCCGGGAAATTCCCCTGGAGGGGGCTGTAACCCCTCCTACACAGGAAGGGGCCTTGACCGCCTTTCCTCTTCTTCCGGCGACCCATCCTTAGAAGGGACCGCCTCCCCGTTGAGGGGCCAAAGGCCACCTCCCCCGAGCGCTCCCATCCGTGTTGGGTGACGCCCACTCATAGGGATCTTCCAATTAGTGCTCACCGATCATGACCTTACCGCCACAGGCCGGATAGTTGACCGGCTATCCGGACCCCCCAAAAAACTCCTACCTAAAGGTCATGTTTCAAAGATTTCAACCATGCTAAGAGGTCCCCTAAGAACAACTCATTCCCCACCCAAGACAAATGCACACCATCCCCCGAATACATCCTGTCATCATTAATACAGTTATGAGAAATAGAATGCAATGTCCTGGAACGGAACAACCTATTCACTTTATTGTTAAGTTTTCTAACAGAGTGATTCAAAGCAGGTATAGAGATAGCCCCCCGCCACACCTTTCGTGGGATCAAATGGGACCATGCAATTGTGCACCCCGGAACTCTCCTTGCCAACCAACTTACAGTGGAAAGCATTGCCTCCAGGAGTAGTCGTCTACCGATGGTGGCCAAATCATTGCCCCCAACATGCACTATTACTATAGACGGCGGTGACCTTGTCCGCCCTAACAAACCCTCAAAGAATGTTTGAAACTGGTCAATACAGAGACCGCCCCTTCCGTAGAAGGACATCCTGTACCCGTATTCCCCAGCTACGTGAATCATGTCACCTGCTTTGAATACGTCCGCGGCACGCCTCACGTATGAGTGGCCCACGACCCACACCTCCTTTTTCACAGCCGGTGATGTCTGACCGCTGGCCCGGTGTAGGGTCGACTGCATAGTCCGCCCCGCCTCGTAGGCTTGCGTAACTGAAACCAAACAAAAAACAAGAAGCGTGAGTACAACGTACATAATTACAGCTTCACAACATGTGCAACCGCACATATCTTTTATAACAATTGGAGGACCAACGCCCCATTCTTTTCACTTGCTCAACATCAAGACCCCTTGCTGTAGCTTCCGTAGCAGCCCCTATCCGAAAGGAATGGGTCCCAAATTCGCCCGGGTTCAAGCCCGCAGCGGCAACTGACATCGCAAGCACCCGCTGAAACTGAAATTTCGTCAGTGGGGTGGCGTCCGCGTGTCTTAACAACGTCCCCCCCCATGATGCCACCCTTCGTGCTAGGTAATCCTCTAAACACTTTACCGGACATATGGAGGACCCAGGAATCCTGCGTACGACGACGCAGTCACCCATCCCATCTTGGTCAGTCTTAGACCTAACAAAGGAGACAGTCATCGTGTCTCCCCTGATCTGAACATGTTCCCGGCACAAGCCCCCCGCCACATCCATTTTGTTCCTTGCAACTAGTTCACTTACTCGCATTGCTCCGTGAAATGCTAGCGTAAACGCGGCTCGGAACAGCACTGCCTCAAACTGAGATGAACATGTGGCAGGAAGTGTAGCCAACAACTGGGACAATCTATCCAAACCTATCGGGCGCCTGACATCTACTCTGCGACCCTCAAGGCGTTGCCATCCACGCAGCGCTTTCTGTACAACGAAAGACGCTGTTGGGTCCTGAATAGCGTGTGCTCTGGCAATAAAGGAAATGGCAGCACGATGCCTCTGGGCCGTAGCCACCGATTTCCCAGCCCTACGTAAGGACATCAGGAAATTCACCACCCATTCCTCATGCCCCCAAAGTTGCTCTCTATCCCTCCCCAAAAAGGCTAAATAGGCCCGAAACGCCCCTTCATATGCCATCCTCGTCCTTGGTGCTAGACTCTCTCCCACGAGGTGACGAAGTTCGGGGCACCGAGAGACCAGAGAGCTTCGGTAAAGGGTGCCGGCTCCGGGTCCGCTGAGGGAAGGAAACCCGAAAAGGCCTGCATTTGAAAACGAGACAGTGCGTCAGCTGCCTGATTCATCACCCCTGGCACATGTTTTGCTCTGAATAGCACGTTCAATTGCATACATAATAACACAATTTCTTTAAGCAGTCTTAAGATCAGTTTACAACGTGCTGCCTGACTATTGATGCACTCGACCACGGTCATATTGTCCGACCAAAATATGACCGAGTGATTTTTGAACCCATCGGGCCATGTTCTTAAGGCCACCAAGATGGGAAACAGTTCGAGGAAAGGAATATTACTCGTCAGACCCCTCTCATGCCACCAATTCGGCCATCTTTGTGCCGACCATTTTGTGCCGAAAATGGCGCCAAAACCTATGCTTCCCGCAGAATCTGTCCATAGCCCCAGCTCCTCAGAAGACACGGCTGGTTTATTCCAGACGATTCTACCATTGAAATCCGCCAAGAATGCTAACCAAATACGCATGTCCTGGCGGATCTCGGCCGATAGTCTCGTGCGATGATGGCCTTCTTTAAGGCCGACCATCGCTTGGGCAATTGAACGGGAAAAGGGGCGGGCCATTGGTATTACCCTTAGGGCAAAATTCAACTGTCCCACCACCTGCTGTAATTGTTGCAGCGTAACTTTTGATGCATTTATACACAGTTGCAGCGCAGCCCTGAACTTCAACACTTTCTCGGCTGGCAAACGGAAACACCCCTCAATGGAGTCCAACTCGATCCCCAGAAACTCGAGGCAAGTCGTAGGACCCACTGTTTTACCCGGCGCCAATGGCACACCTAACTGTTTCATCAATACACAAAATTCGGCCAAGGCCCGGCCACATTCAAGACCCCCAGCTGCCCCAAGAAATAAGAAATCATCAAGGTAGTGCATTACATCTTGGAAACCCGTTTTCTTTGTGAAAACCCATTGAAGAAAAGTACTGAATTTCTCGAAATAAGCACAGGATATAGAACACCCCATTGGCATACACCTATCCATGTAATAATCACCCTGAAACATGAAACCTAGGAGACGCTGGTCGTCTGGGTGTACCGGGAGCAATCGGAACGCTGATTCGATATCTGATTTCGCCATCAGCGCCCCGGGCCCCAGGCGATTCAAAATGGCTACGGCCTCATCGAAGGATGCGTACCGCACCGAACACACTTCTGGATCGATTGCCTCATTTACGGAAAGACCTCGTGGGGCTGATAAATTATGAATTAGTCGGAACTCTCCAGGGTCTTTCTTGGGGACTACCCCTAAGGGAGAACAAACAAAATTCTGGACTGGGGGTAGACTAAACGGGCCCGCGACCCGACCTCGAGTCACCTCTTTTCGGATCTTATCCCGTACTACGGTTGTATGCTGTAAGACAGAAAGTTGGTTTTTACACTTATCCACACCCTGAAAGTCCCCTACCGGGATGCGGAAACCATACGAAAAACCGTCTCGCAGCACCCCAGCAGAAGTACGATCCGGGTAATCACTGAGCCAAGGGATCATTGCCAGGGTATCAATGGGAGTGGGTAAAGGCGCCCCTCGGACTATATTAGACCTGTTTGGCACCTCCTCTCCCCCCGTTATCACCCGTTCTGGCTCTGCACGAGGTCTCAGGATGGGACGACCCACAACTACTACATTCATGTTTGAATTTACACGATCCCTGTGGTCTCGTACATTTTCCTCTGTTGAAGTTAAAACAGAAACCCTTCCTTCCGGTATTGCCGGTAGGTTTCGAGTGATCCTCGGCCCCCGAACCTGATCGAAAGGGCATCCCCGCATATTGTCGGGAGGATTCACCCACATTACTTCCTACCAACGGCATTTTTAACATCCCTGACTCCTTCATTTTATCCCAGGTCAAGGCATCATAACAATCCCAGGTTAAACTTTTATTATGCTCCTTTTCCTTTCTGAACATATTATCGTAACAAAACCAATGATTACCCTGGTGCGATGTCGAGTACCCCATGATTCGTGATTGGTAGATTGGGAACTCGGAAAGCAACTCAGGCCTACGTTCCCCCAGGATTGATGTAAAGATTCCCCAGGCATTGCCCCAATTGGCGATATTCTCATTCACTTTAAAGGCGGCCATCTTTGCGCGCCAAACACTCGGATGCATGAGGTCCTTCTGACTCTTTACATGCTCAACCTCATAATGATCCACAAGTAACGAAAAAATGTTCACATACTCCCCCGCCCAAATCTTCTCCTTAATTGCCAAAGGGACATGTTGCCCCAACTTTTCTCTCCGAGAGGGTGTTGACTCATCCCTCGCGATCGGCAATGGCCGCTTACCTGCACCTGACGCTGCCTCTGTGGTCGCAACCGTCCCTGGTGTCTTGTCCCCCACTGCAGCCGGCACGGGCACCTTGGCTGCTTCCCGTTTCTCACGCAATTGCTTAAACAGCTCCTGCGCTTCGACAGCCGTGGCGCCCTCGTTACCTTTTCCCAACCACGCTGCCAATTGTGCTGCCAACTCGGGCGGCATATCATCCTCGGACACGGGGGTGATCGGATTCCCCTCCTCTGGCACGGGAGTTGGAGCCTCGAGCGGAGCACTGGGACCGGGGATCTCCTCTCCTATTGCCCCCCTCCTGGGCCTCTTGTTTTTCCCTCCCGGGACTGCTCCCGCCAAAGGACGTTTCGGACCCCTTTCCTCATTCTTGTCCACCCGCTTCTTTAGCTCGGACATCTCTTTCATGATAAAACGCAGCATCTGGTCGGTATTCATGCGCTTTTCAACCTTCTTCGGCATTCTCCAACAAAGTAACTGAAAAACAAACAAGAACGATTAAAACGCTCAAAATTGGCTCTTCGTTTCGTCTCGAGCTCACGTGCAGCGGGGAGGTGCAGCTTCAGAGCACAGGAACAAGAGGATGTCTTCCGGTCTTGCGTCTCCTTTTATCCATCTTCAGGGCGGGCGTAAACCCGCCCCTGCCTGCCCCGAGGGCGTGGCCGGCGGCGTCCGTGTCTAGGCCAGCCCACTCAAGGGCGGGAAAAAGCGCGCCCCGGCTACGCCGCTTCGGGCATACCAGCCGAGACGCGCCTCCCGCCCAAAATGGCTTCCCGGGGGGATCGAGGCACTCTGCCATACGTTCGGGGGGACCGAGTGGTCGCCCCTTTCCATTCAGTCTATGTGAGCCCATGTACGCGTCATACGACCGGCTCCCATTGACTTAAATGGAAGTTCGACCGAACTGAGTCCGGCAGCATGCAGCCACATCTTACTCGCTCAGTCAGACGGCAGGAGTCCGGCTCGGTCGGAAAACACTCCGGATCCAGCTCGGTCAGAGAGTTTTCTGACCCATATCGGAATTGGCCCCTAAATGCGCTCTTTTGTGGTAGTGTGGGCCAGCAGTTTAGGTTTATCAGAAGGTATACTAAGCATTTGTTATACTCACACAGGCAATAAATGAGACACACACTCAAGAATTAATACGAGACCAATTTAGAAAAATAAGTTGTAATTTTATATACATTTTGATACCTAGAACTTTGTTATCAAGTAATTACTTTTTTAAATATTGAATTTCACAGGTAAGTAAACAGTTCACTTAAATGCTTCTTTACACTGCAGGGCCTCCCTATGAAAGAAAACGCATATGTTGCATACAGTTATTTACAGCCGATGTCTTGGGTTCTCCTTTGGGACTAAGGGTCATAAAGGGCCATTGTCAAAAGTACCAACAGCAGTTACTCGTTGCCTGCGATGTGGCATCTGGGTGCAAAGGTGCTGGTCGGGTTGGTATCTTTGCATGCTATGCCGGTGGAAAGAAGGGGGGCCACCGAGAAACAGGCTGCAGAGGGGAACTTGGAAACAAGTCCATGAGCTCCCAACGGGGGGCTCGGGTCACAAGGGTCCTGGAAACGAGAAGGCACAGCCAATTCTTTGGTACCCGGACTTGGGCGCTCTGGTGCAAAGTCAAAAGGTTGGCTGAGCTCTGTGTATCCTTGTGCCTTGCAGTTGTCGGTCTCGCTGTTTGAGGGTGCAAAAATCAGGACAGCTGGGCCACTCTGGAAGTGGGTCTCTGTGGTGCTGATGTCCCTTGACTGTTCCTATTAAAGTCCCGACTGGACTTAAAAAGGCCTTGGTTGCTGTAAGGGAATAACCCTGACCCAGTGAGCCGAATCCTTCCAAAACCAAGATAGTGGAATTCTAAGTTTCGTGTCCATAACAGGTAGCCCACTTTAGGAAAGTGAATAGAGTTATGGGGATCACACCTCCTGACAAGCTAATTTTCCAGCCTATCCTGGTGCCAAATGGGCCTGGGGCAAGGAGTGGCATTTCCCCTGTCTGGGGAAAACTTGGGTTGCATATCAAAGGTGGCAGACGCCTTTGTAGCCTCCTGCCTTGATATGCTGATTACTTAGGCATCCTGCTTGGAGGAGGTGACAACACCTCCGGCCAGAGCAGGTATTGTTCCTGCTCTCAGAGAGCAAGGGCTCTCACCTGCAGGGTGTCCAAAACCTATCTGTAGTGGCAGACTGGTCTGCACCAATCAGCCAGTACACTAGTAGTCGGTAGATTTTCAGGGGCACCTCTAAGGTGCCCTCTGGGTGCATGTATTGATAAATCCATCATTGTCATCAGTGAGGGCTTATTAATGTGAGATGTTTGATGTCAAATATCTTGAGAAAAGAACAGACGTCCGGGTTCGTTGGACAGTTCGGATGTTGTCTTATTTTAGTGTAGGACTAATGGGCATCACCATTACAAACTAAGGTAATTTATCAATATTTAAGGGGCATATTTACCATGGAGAAGGCAAAAATTACACACTTATTGGAAGGTAAAGAACACACATTCATATGAATATTTGTATTCAGGAAAATTACGTATATGTTGGTTTGGTAAAATATACACGGGGAAGTAACAGACTCCTAAAGCGTTGATTCAGATATCTGAAATCAATCTTATGTATTTACTTACAACATTCAGACAAATTTTAAACAAGTTTTTTGATTAAAAACATATCACCACATATGTTTGGTAACAGTATACAAATTTTATTACACATTGCAATATATAAAAACACGTTAAAAACATTTAACAATAAGCATAATCATCACAATGTTGTTAATTAAAAGGTCACAGAATCAAAAGGTCGACGCGGCGTTTCGGCTTTTTCTAGTACACCTTCATCAGGACTGATTCTTGTCCAACGAACCCGGACGTCTGTTCTTTTCTCAAAATTCCTCTCCCCACCGTCCTCTACAAGTTAGAGTGGGGTCCTCCTACCTGTTTATACATGATGTCGAACATCTCCAGTTTCAATGAAGCCATCAGACATAGCCAAACTGGTAACCCAAAGCAGCCCTGGCAATTTTCTTGAACCAGCCCCCTGGTGAAGCACGGCCTGGCCCCGGGAGGCTAGAAACGCTTGCTTGCTGCTTTTGTTACTGGGGGCCAATATTGCAGAACTGCTGCAAAACTGGCATTCAGTAACAAAACCAGCCCCCACCACTGCAAAACTGCCCCCTACCCTTCCAGCCTCCTGGGGAATCGCCTGATGCCCGGTACGGCCAGTCGGCCTTGCCATCATGTAGCTGAGGCCCTCGTAATCACCATTGTCCAGCATATGTACTTAAAATGACTTCCCTGTTCACTTGTAATATCTATGAATCGACGTAGACATCATAAGGTGAATATCTGCTCATGCAGATATATCCGCACATGCAGTAAAGTGCACTCTGCCTTAGGGCTGTAAGGCCTGCTGTAGGGTTTACTTACCAATACTGCATGCAGTGCCATGTCGTGTCTTCACTTTTCTCTGAACCATGTCATGTAACCTGCAATGGCAATGTGCATGAGTGTGCTGAGGGGTCCCTTAGGCTGGCACAATACACGCTGCAGCTCTTAGAGACCCTCTTTAGTACCCCATGCCTTAGGTGCCAGTGGTACCATTTACTAGGGACTTACAGGGGGTGCTAAAGGTATTGGCAATTGGGGGAACAATTGTACAGTTTTAGGGAAAGATATCTGGCACTGGAGACCTCGATAGCAGGAACCCAGTGCATTTCCGTCAAAATTGAATCAAATACCAGGCAAAAAGTGGGAGTGACCATGTCAAAAAGGGGCACTTTCCTACAGTGATTAGTCAAAGAAAAAAACTCGAATTTTAGGGGAACTTTTGTAAAAATTACAGGATTTTAAAAAAAGTTCCAGTTTGGGATTTTTTTTCAAATTACAAAATCGCTATATCCCGGAAGTTTATAGAGAAACATCTGTAATTTACAGATTTTCAAATAGTTGGTGACCACTGACCTGCCAGCGGCAAATCTCAGCAATTCACCCTTAAAGGTGCCCTTTTAACTCTGTAAAAAATGGCAGCAAGCCAACTGATTAATGTAGACTACTGATTCATCACTCCATCTAGCAACGGGTGATGGGATTTCATGATGAGTATACTGGCCCTATTATCTTGGGAACCCTCTCTGCATATTAGGGAGGTAGGTGGAGCCTAATTTAGATTAGGGCAGTAAAAGTAAATTCATCAGTAAGCTTCAAAAATACTTTTAAACCCTGCTGTCAAAATATTTACCGATTTTGAGAACTGCGAATGGTGGGTACACACCGGTCCCTAACTCTGACATCCAATCCTCTGAGTAGAGTGATAGAATGACAGATCGGCGTGCATGTCTGCTGGTGTTTCCTGAATAAAAAGCCACCATGACAATGAGAAAGACATTCACCAAGTAGGTAGTAGGGCGTTCTTGACATATTCAGAGACACTGTCAGTGTAGATAACTGGCAATTTGATTGAACTAAAAATATGAACATTTTTCTACCAGTGCCTTCAGGTACTTTAGAATTGTCAAAATCGTGAACACGAAAATCCACTATAACGGTGCTTGGACACTCTGCCAACCATACTCTAAATCAGGACCTACAGATGCCGGAAATGACGTACCCCAACATTCGCACTTCCATTTTCCACACATGCTGCCCATTCACAGGTTTTCCATTAAAGATTGTTCACCATGGACTCCTCCAAGTGAAAAATACAGCTATTTAGGTGGAGAACTGTGAAGAGGCAGAGTTTCTACTAACGCCAAGGCAGGGGAGGAAACTGTACTTCACAGGTGGACAGACTTACCATGGAACAACATCCAGAGATCAGGGGTAAAGTATAAGCTTCAGTAAAGTAGTGATAAGGTTATTGCCTTCAGAAGTATATTTTTCACTAAAGGATTCTTCACTGGAGGAATTACATTTGAAAATACACCTAGGTTGGAAATTGCATTGCTTCTACACTTTGTAGAGTTTATATTAAAATTATTTTCTAGGTCAGAACCTTCGAATGCTTTGCGTGTCGGGGTACCCAAGCACCACACTTCTGATAAATATGAATCTGTCAAAGCTTCTGCAAAGATCAGCAAAGTTTACTACACTGCTTTGAATGTAATGTATCCCCACCATTTTACATTTTATTATTGTCTTTTTAGACGACATTTACATCAAAAGTTTCGATTTTAACTTTTGTTTATGATGGGAATAGTTTTGTTAGAATGAGAATATCTGCCTTTTAAAATAAAAGCCATGGGATGATGCTGGATAAGTGAGCAGTTTGTCAATAGCTTGCTTTTTTTACCACACTCAGTGAAGCCGCCTCTCCCACATTTGAAAACACGGCTACAATGTTCTCATTGTGTAAAGGCAGATTGGGCACAGATTATGTGCAGATGACGCTTCAAATGTCAACTGCAGAAGGAGCCTGGCCCAACTTCGACTTCAGTCTGAACATTTTGAAGAGTCAGCTTGGCAGTCAGTACCACAGCAAGACAAGCACCGACAAAGTCAGTAGGTCTGGCTTTGGCATGCTGTGTAGTTTTATTTATTTTTTGCAAAGATATATATCATAAATTATAACAATGAAAGAAACAAGCATTTGCAAGGCAATAGGTCTTGCATTTGCGAGATTTAGAGCTATTGGCGTTATACACATGAAATCGGGTGCTGTGCTGAAACAAAGCATGGCGCCCGAGTACATACAAGTAATGCGCGTGGTGGCTTGCGATGTGGGCACCATGGTACTTTTAAAAAAAAGACATAAAGGCAAGTGCTGTGATACAGCAGACCTGGTAACTCTTACGAAAGTGGAGATGATGGGGTAGATAAGACAGATGGGGCAGAGAGTGGTGGAGAAGGCATGACCAGTGGTGGCTCGCAGTGGGAGTGCTGCGGGGCGGTGAGGCGGAACGGGTGAGGGGCAGGGTCGGGGGATAGTGGAGTCGGACATACAACGGCCAGGAGTAAGGTAAGTAAATAAAACTATATAAGCTCCAGTAATGCTTCAGAACTGCCTAAAACCTATTTGATACTGGAGGGCACCTCAGTCAATCATACTGAACACATCTAAAGGGGAGATGCCACACCTTCCCTCCGTATCCTCACTCATCTCTCTCTTACTGGTCTATGCCTTTTCACTGACTCACAGAAGTACGCTCCCTCAGGCAGAAATCTTGGAGTTCTTCTCAGTTCATTCATGAAAATGGTGATCTTTATTGCCAATTCTTTCAATTACTAAATATAGGAAAGATGCACTCACATATGTCATTGAACACATTCAAAACACTAATCAACTTATACATTTTCAGTAGACTGCACTGTTGTTTCAGATTGACATGCAGAATCATTATTAAACTACAATTCAAAAGTAACGGTTTGCTGTTCTAAGTACATGACAAGACTGAAAATAAAAAATATTGTATGGGGTCTTCACCACATCATGTCAATCTGCAACCTTCCTTGATCTCTCCACAAGTGGACCTTTTCTCGTTCATGTCTTTGTGAATCTTAAATCACCCCAATTGCCTTCTGTACTATCTTCTGAAGTCTTACCAGGTATGTTTTATGGAAGTCCATTGGAGTGACTCCAACACAGTCAATATATCACGCCTGCCTCATTCAATTGCTGGATGTCTCTAGTTGAATGACCCAATGAATGGAATTCAACCTGCAAAGTCTTCACCCTCTCTGGAGTCATCCAGAATGGAGCTGGATGAGGAGCTCCACATTTTGCTTGTCAAAGGTTTCTCCCTCCTGTACTGCAGTCCCTTGAGGGCATCTATATTAGAGGTCGAGGCTCTTGATGCATATTCTGTCCACTACTGGGAGCCAGCAGGGTCGGATTGGCAAGGCGGGCATTCGGGAACGGGCCGAAGGGCCGGTGCCTCAGTGCCCTCTGTGGGCCGTTTTTTTTCTCCCCTGTCCCAGTCCACAGAGAGTGGACTAGGAAAGGGGAGAAAAAAAACCGGCCCACAGAGTGCACGGAGACAGAGACAGAAAATGAAAGCAGCCTCGCTGTGCGGCCAGACAGCAATTGTCAGCTCTCCTTCACCCCTGCCCTGCCAAGCAATCAAGCTGATGCTGGGCTGGGGAGGGGTGAATGTTTGCAATAATCGGCCTCCCTGGGGGCCAGGTGTTTCTCAGGCCTTTGAGCCATTTGCACCTCGGCCCCCTGGCGCCCATGCAACCCAGAAACGGTGTTAGTCTTAACACCTCGCCCACAGCCCTTCACATTCAGGGCATAGTGGGCGAGGACGAATGGGTCTTGCTGTGGGGGCCTGGTGATGTTTGGAATTTTTTTGTTTTCTTTATTTATGTATGCAATTTTATATAGCACGGACTTTACCGAAGGTGTCAGAGAGCTTCACACTAGGAACAGCAATAATACATGAGGAGAAAATTATAAGTGGACAAATTACAAAAGCAAACGTTAAGTTACATGAATCAAAAGTGACAATAGTGAGCAACCAATATACAAGAGGAGCAAACGATACATTACAGGAGGAAAAAGTGATATGTGTGCAGGTTACAAAAGCGTACAAAATACAAGTAGAGGTATAATACTGCAATTAATGGCAGACACTCCAGCACAAGAACAAACGTTACGTAGGCAATGGTGGCACTTGTGCAAGTATCTAAAGCAAACAAAAGTGAGAGGAGCAAACAGTGTGTTACAAGAGAAAAGTGACTTGTGCAAGTTACAAAAGGGTACCATACACAGGTACAAGGGTAATACTACAGTAAATGGTAAACACTCAAACTGCCAGAACACACTGGGAAGGCACTTCCCATGCACCAGCTTCACCTCAGCCTCCCCCCTGGCTACCTGGCTACCTTGGATGACCCAGAAAGCTGTGTTTTGTGCTCCCCTGCCAGGACATTTTCCCAAGGCCTGGAGGGTTGATTAATTTACTAACTCCAGGGGCCTTACCTCTGTTCATGTGCTCCTGAGCTGAAGGTCTGGGGAGGGCTGAGTAGGTAGTAATAGCAGGGCTTTGCTGCTTTTCAGGTGCTCCTGTGCTGGAGGGCTGGAATAATTTTGTGACAAAAAGGGGCCTTGCTATTTTTTTTTAGTTGCTCAGCATGTTGGCCATAGTCACCTTGGCCCTGTGTCGTGTGCAAGAACAGTATCCTCCCACCATTATTCCTTGTCTGTGCAAATGGTGTTTCATGAAAGGGCACGCCCCTTGAAAGTGGGCCACGCCCCTTAAATATGGGCCACGCCTCTTGAATGTGGGCCACTTTTTTCGTCAGTGCCCGGGCCGAATTGTGATCCCAATCCGACCCTGGGAGCCAGTACAGATTCCTTCTATCAGCTGATATAAGTACTATTGTCATGCATTCTAAAACAAAAATCCTCCTGCTGGCATTGCATGCAAATAAAGAAATCCCTTCACTCAGCCTGTGTATTCGAATGACTGCTTGGAAGAATCCCTCATTCAGGATTTGAAGTTGAACCTCTCGCTGAGCACCTAATGCCCAACTACATCACCTCAGGGCACTCAACCTTGCAGAGAAATATTGATCGCACTATGCGAGCCATGCGGGTAGCGTAGTATGAGTTACTAACTCCCAGGCTAAAATGGTGTCTGGGACAAGTGGTCAGCTGGACTTCTTGGCATAGAGGTGGCTATGAAAGTTAGAGATACGACTGCTGATGAGGCAAGCTGTGGATGCAGCCTTCGCTGTCTAGTGTAGCCCTGCTTATTTACTTCTCTGTAACACCACTGCCCCCATTTTGTTTTTTCCTTCTGTCTGTTCCCTTGTCACAGTTGATCTGCCAACCCTGTCTGTTATATCTGCCCTTTCTTGCACTACCTTATTACCATATTTCGTAGTTTTCCAGATACCCTGTTGCTTTTTCCTACCTGTCTGATCTTCCCTTACCCCATATTGTCTGCAATCCCTCTTAATTTTTTACTATTCTTTTTTTTTATTTTTTATTTTTCAATACGCAATGTGATAATATACACGATCCAAATAATTAATTACAATGTCCCTCCCCTCCCCCTCCACGAAACCCTTTGATACAGTCCAAATAAAGAAGTCGGCAGTGGAGGATCTGTTACAAATAATAAATACATTACAATTTTTACCGTATTTTTACATTGGGTCAACAGGACTTATCTGTATAATGACATCCTATCATCACAGATCCACCAGTGGCACAAGAACACAAAAAGAGAAGAGAAAGAAGATAATCCTTTAAATAGTCCTTTAAATGGCCTGTAAATTCATATTATCGAGCCATTTCATTAAGTGCTCCCAAATCTCTAGTGCTCTTTTTTGTGCACGTCTGCTTTTTTTCGCATAAATAGCGCTCTCTAGTTTACATGTAGCCAGGGCCTGCCATTGTGCAAACGAGGGAGGATTCGGATCTTTCCAATGTGAGGCCAAGCAAATCCTAAAAATAGTCATTGCGACAAAGATTAAAGCACCCCCGCCTTACTATTAATCGTTTCATATAGCCCCATCATGATAACTATTGGGGTGAGTTGAATGTCTGATGATAAAACTACCCCCAGGAATTGCTGCACTCTATCCAATAAAGATTTTAAGTTTGGACATGTGGCAAACATGTGTACCAGGTCCGCCGAATACTCAGAGCATCTGGGACGCATTGTTCCCCTGCCAGTTCCCCACTTTGCGATCCTACTAGGAGTGATATACAGAAAGAATCCAGTCTTATAAAACTGTGCCTGTAATTTAGATGACAATAAATATTTTTGAGCAAGACTCAGTGTGAGACAGAAAGAGTCAGGGGGAGTGTTCAATTTCTGCTGCCACTTTTCATCTATCTTTCCATGATCGTCAGTCAAGTCAAGTCAAGTCAGAGAATTTATATAGCGCGCTACATACCCAGAGGGTCTCAAGGCGCTTGAGGAGGGGTGGGGAATTACTTGTCAAATATCCACGTTTTAAGTTGCTTTCTGAATGCTAGGTGGTTCTGGGTAAGGCGAAGGTAAGTGGGAAGCGAGTTCCAGGTTTTAGCTGCCAGGTAGGAGAAGGATCTACCTCCCATGGTGGTTTTGTTGATGCGAGGTACAGTGGCAAGGGCTTGGTTGGATGATCGTAGCTGGCGGGAGGGGGTGTAGAAGGACAGTCGTGTGTTGAGGCATTCTGGTCCGATTTCGTAGAGTGCTTTGTGTGCGTGGGTTAGGAGCCGGAAAGTGATCCTCTTATTGACGGGTAGCCAGTGGAGGTTTTTCAGGTGACCAGAGATGTGTTCTTTACGCGGGATGTCTAGTATGAGCCTGGCTGAAGCGTTTTGTATTCGTTGGAGTTTTTTCTGGAGTTTAGCGGTAGTACCGGCGTAGAGAGTGTTTCCATAGTCCAGTCGGCTCGTGACCAGAGCGTGGGTGACCGTTTTCCTAGTTTCGGTGGGGATCCAACAAAATGTTTTTTTGAGCATGCGAAGAATGTTAAAGCAGGATGAAGAGACGGCGTTGACTTGTCTGTTCATCGAAAGTGAGGAATCCAGGATGATGCCCAGGTTCCGTGCGTGGTCTGTCGGGATGGGTGCTTTTCCAAGGGCTTCTGGCCACCAAGAGTCGTCCCATGCAGAGGGGGAGGTACCTAAGATGAGGACTTCTGTTTTATCTGAGTTCAGTTTCAGACGGCTGTGTTTCATCCATTCGGCAACTTCTTTCATTCCTTCGTGTAGGTTAGTTTTGGCGGTGCTAGGGTCATTGGTGAGTGATAGGATCAGTTGAGTGTCATCGGCGTAGGAGATGATGTTGAGGTTGTGTTGGCGGGCGATGGCCGCGAGGGGGCTCATGTATACGTTGAAAAGGGTGGGGCTGAGTGAAGATCCTTGTGGTACGCCGCAGATGACTTCAGTGGCCTCTGACTTGAATGGTGGAAGGCGGACTCTCTGGGTTCTTCCGGTGAGGAACGAGGTGATCCATTCTAGTGCTTTTCCTTGGATTCCGATGTTTCTGAGGCGCTGTAGAAGGGTGCTATGGCAGACTGTGTCGAAGGCTGCGGAGAGGTCGAGGAGGATGAGGGCGACTGTGTCTCCATTGTCCTGTAGTGTTCGAATGTCATCTGTTGCTGCGATGAGGGCGGTCTCAGTGCTGTGTTTTGCTCGGAAGTCGGACTGTGAGGAGTCGAGGGATTTGTTGGCTTCGAGGAAGGCGGCGAGCTGGTTGTTGACAGCTTTCTCGATGACTTTGGCCGGGAATGGAAGGAGCGAGATGGGGCGGTAGTTTTTGAGTTCGGTGGGGTCCGCTGTGGGTTTTTTCAGAAGGGCGCTGAGTTCAGCGTGTTTCCAGCTTTCCGGGAAGGTGGCGGAGTTGAAGGAGCAGTTGATGACGTCTCGGAGGTGCGGTGCTATGATGGAGCCTGCTTTGTTGAAGATGTGGTGAGGGCATGGGTCTGTGGGGGATCCTGAGTGGATGGAGTTCATCAGGCGGATGGTGTCCTCAGTGGAGATTGGGTTCCAGTCATTAAGGATGTTCGAGGGGGGTGAAGGTCCAGCAGATGGTTGGACGGGTTGGTCTCCGGGTTGGTTGTCGAAGCTGTTGTGGATGTCTGCAATTTTGTTGTGGAAGAATGAGGCTAGGGAGTCGCAGAGGGCTTGAGAGGGGGTGATGTCGTTAGAGTTGGCCGAGGGATTGGTAAATTCCTTGACGATGTTGAAAAGTTCCTTGCTGTTGTGGGCGTTGTTATCTAGTCGGTCCTTGAAGGCGGTTTTCTTGGCCTTTCGGATCAGTTGGTGGTGTATGCGGGTGGCGTTTTTGAAGGCGTCCTTGGTGCTGGTGGTTGGGTCTTTTTTCCAGGCCTTCTCAAGGGAGCGGCAGAGTTTCTTGGATTTCTTAAGATCATCGTTGAACCAGGAGGCCTTCTTGCTGCCAAGTTTGCTTTGTCGTTTTTTCAGTGGTGCTAGGATGTCGGCACTGTTGGATAACCATAGGGTGAGGTTGGTGGCGGCTTGGTCGGGGTTTGAGGAGTGGGCTGGGGGGTTTAGAAGAAGCGATGAGGAGATCTGGTTGATGGTGATTTTGTTCCAGTTTCTTTGCAGAGTTGGTTGGGGGTGGTTGTTGGGTTTGGGCTTGTTGTAGGTAAAGTGAACGCAGCTGTGGTCAGTCCAGAGGAGAGCCGTAGTGTGGCTGAAGGAGACATGATTGCTGGAGGTGAAGATAGGGTCGAGTGTGTGACCTGCGATGTGGGTGGGGGAAGTGACCAGTTGTTTAAGTCCGAGGTTGGCGAGGTTGTCCAAAAGGGTGGTGGAGTTGTGGTCGTTGTTCTTTTCAAGGTGAAAATTGAGGTCTCCCAGAAGGATGTAATCTTTGGAGGGGAGCGCGTGTGGAGTGATGAAGTCCGTGATGTCCTCACTAAATTGTGCGCGGGGACCTGGAGGTCTGTAAAGGAGGGTGCCTCTGAGTGTGGTCTTGGGGTCGATGAGGATCTGGAAGTGAAGGTGTTCAGAGTTGGCGAGATTGACGTCAGAGCTGGTTGAGATGTGGATGGATTTCTTATGGACGATAGCGATTCCTCCTCCTGTGTGGCCGGTACGGTCCTTGCGTATGATCTTATAATCTTCTGGGATGGCAATGGTGATGTCTGGGGCGGAAGAGGCGTTCATCCATGTTTCTGTTAGGAAGGCGACGTCCGGAGAGATGGTGTCTAGTAGATTCCATAGGTCAATGGCGTGCCTGTGGACCCATCGGGTGTTGAGCAAGATGCATTGTAGGTGGTTGTGGTCGGGAATCTGTGGTGTGGTCGTAGCGGAGTTGTTGTCGTTGCCGTGGTGATTTTGGCTCCTGCAGCTTATCTATAAAATCTATCCTTGCAAAGCCTACTAATCCTCCCGATTTATGCAGTAAAAAGTATTTAATGGCATAGTATAGAAAGGTCTGATTATCATTTAAATTATACTGGTCTTTCAGATTTCTGAACGGCCGCACACATTCTGAAGTCAACAGACCCCCCAGCTTCACTATGCCATTTTTGAGAGTATGTATTTTCGAAAATAAGTGGCAGGTTCAGGTTGTTTTTTATGGGGGTGTAATGGTTTAGCCTGCCTAGCCCAACAATTCTACGTGTGTAGGAAAAAACCCTGTATGCATTGATCAGAGTTTTAAACCGGACCCACTTATAGTAGCCAAATTCCAGCTGCCTCCATAAACATCCCCCAGCACTTTCCCCTTGTAATAAAGTATAGGGAGATGGGAGTCCCATGGGATTCAAATCTGGGTGTCCATGCAATAAGACAGAGCAATATTGCAGGACTGTTGCCTATTAATATAGTTTTAGATTTGGTAGTGCCCAGCCTCCCCTTTCTCTAGGTAGGGAAAGTAGTTTATAAGTCCTTCTTGGCTGCAAGTAGGCCCAGATAAATTGATAAAAAACTTGTTCAAACAAATGAAGAATACTGTTATTAAAGTCTAACGGGATGGTATTAAAAAAGTAAAGCAACTTAGGAAAAAAGTCATCTTTATAACATTGCATCTGCCTGCTATGGTTAGATGGAGATTGTCAATTCTCTTGAGTGATTTTTTAGTGTCAGCAGCTAACGGGGTCAAATTCTCTTTTATTACCTAGACCTAAACCAGCAACTATATTAAAACCTAGATATTTGGCCCTTTGAACTACTCTGTTGTCCACCCAGTTTATTTTATCATTTAGGATTATCTGTGTTTTTGATTTATTGAGGGCATACTCAGATTGTTTTCCAAATACTTGAGCCTCTTGTTCCAATGCATTAATGGCAGCTTTGGGTTCCGGGGTGACTACAGCAAAGTCATCAGCATAGGCCATGATCTTCGTGTTTACGCCATACCTGCTTGTGGCCGTTATTTTAGGATTGAGTTCTATTTTGTTGATGAGCGGGTTCAATCAATCAATCAATTAGTGACACTTATAAAACGCGCTACATACCCGTAGGGTCTCAAGGCGCTGGGGGGGGGGAGCCGCTACTGCTCGAACAGCCAGGTCTTCAGCTTCTTCCTGAAGGAGAGGTGGTCTTGGGTCAGGCGCAGGTCGGTCGGGAGGGAGTTCCAGGTCTTGGCGGCCAGGTAGGAGAAGGACCTTCCTCCTGTAGTCGCTCTTCGGATGCGGGGGACGGCGGCGAGGGCGTGGTTGGCTGATCGGAGGTGGCGTTTGGGAGCGTAGAAGTTGACTCGGCTGTTGAGGTAGCTCGGGCCTTGGTCGTGTAGGGCTTTGTGTGCGTGGGTGAGGAGGCGGAAGGTGATTCTTTTGTTGACGGGGAGCCAGTGAAGGTCTCTCAGATGTCCGGAGATGTGGCTGGTTCGTGGGATGTCGAGGATGAGTCTGGCTGAGGCGTTCTGGATCCGCTGGAGTCTCTTCTGGAGCTTGGCGGTGGTACCGGCGTAGAGGGCGTTGCCGTAGTCCAGTCGGCTGGTGACGAGGGCCTGGGTGACGGTCTTCCTGGTCTTGGTGGGGATCCACCAGAAGATCTTCCGTAGCATGCGTAGGATGTTGAAGCATGCCGAGGAGACGTTGTTGACTTGCCTGGTCATGGAGAGGGAGGAGTCCAGGATGAAGCCCAGGTTGCGTGCATGGTCTGTCGGTTTGGGTGCGGTGCCCAGGGCGGGAGGCCACCAGGAGTCGTCCCAGGCGGAGGGAGAGGAGCCCAGGATGAGGACCTCCGTCTTGTCCGAGTTCAGTTTCAGGCGGCTGGTCGTCATCCACTCGGCTACCTCTTTCATCCCTTCGTGCAGGTTGGCTCTGGCGGCGGCGGGGTCGTTGGTCAGGGAGAGGATCAGCTGGGTGTCGTCGGCGTAGGAGATTATGCTGAGGTTGTGTGTGCGTACGATGGCCGCGAGGGGGCTCATGTAGACGTTGAAGAGGGTGGGGCTCAGAGATGATCCTTGGGGGACGCCGCAGATGACTTCGGTGGCCTCTGACTTGTACGGTGGTAGGCGGACTCTCTGTGTTCTCCCGTCGAGGAAGGAGATGATCCATTCCAGCGCCTTGTCCTGGATTCCGACGTTGCTGAGGCGCCATACTAGGGTGCGGTGGCAGACCGTGTCGAATGCCGCGGAGAGGTCTAGGAGGATGAGGGCCGCAGTTTCTCCGTTGTCCATCAGGGCTCGGATGTCATCGGTGGCGGCGATGAGGGCGGTCTCGGTGCTGTGGTTGGCTCGGAAGCCGGACTGTGAGGGGTCGAGGGATCCGTTCGTCTCGAGGAAGGCGGCCATCTGCTTGTTGACGGTCTTCTCGATGACTTTGGCTGGAAACGGGAGGAGCGAGATGGGGCGGTAATTCTTGAGGTCGGTGGGGTCCGCTGTTGGTTTCTTGAGTAGAGCGCTGAGTTCGGCGTGTTTCCAGCTCTCGGGGAAGATGGTGGTGTCGAAGGATGTGTTGATGATGTCTCGCAGGTGGGGTGCGATGACAGCGTCGGCCTTGTTGAAGACGTGGTGAGGGCAGAGGTCGGTCGGTGATCCGGAGTGGATGGAGTTCATCGTGCGGATGGTGTCTTCGGTGCTGATCGGGGTCCAGGCGTGGAGGGTGGTGGTGGGGGGTGGTTGTTCGGTCATGGTGTGCGTTGGTTGGTTGTTGAAGCTGTTGTGTATGTCCGCGATCTTGTTGTGGAAGTATGAAGCCAGGGAGTTGCAGAGGTCTTGCGATGGGGTGATGTCGTTGTTTCCTGCGCTGGGGTTGGAAAGCTCTTTGACGATGTTGAAGAGTTCCTTGCAGTTGTGTGCGTTGTTGTCCAACCGGTCCTTGAATGCTGTTTTCTTGGCGGCGCGGATCAGCTGGTGGTGTTTCCGGGTGGCAAGTTTGAAGGAGGTCCTGTTGTCCGGTGTCGGTTCCCTTTTCCAGACTTTCTCGAGGGCTCGGCAGTTCTTCTTGGAGCTCTTGAGTTCGTCGGTGAACCATGGGGCTTTCTTGCTGCCGGGTCTGCTGGGCGGGGTCCTCAGTGGGGCGAGTTCGTCCGCGCAGTTGCTGATCCACTTCGTGAGGTTGTCGGCGGCCTGGCTGGGGTTCGCTGAGCTGGCAGGAGGGTGCTGGCTCAGGGAGGTGGCGAGCTGGTCTGCTGTGATCTTGTTCCAGCTTCTGCGGGCGGCCTGTTGCTGGTGGTGGTGGGTCGTTGTTTTCTTGAAGGTGAAGTGGACGCAGCTGTTGTCCGTCCATTGAAGCTCTGTGGCGTGGCTGAAGTCGATGTCCTTGCTGGATGAGAAGACAGCGTCGAGTGTGTGTCCGGCGAGGTGGGTGGGGGTGGACACCAGTTGCTTGAGTCCCAGGTTGGCGAGGTTGTCGAGCAGGGTGCTGGTGTTGCGGTCGTTGTTGTTCTCCAGATGGAAGTTGAGGTCTCCCAGGAGGATGTAGTCAGCGGAGGGGAGGGCATGTGGGCTGACGAAGTCGGCGATGTCCTCGCTGAATTGTGTGCGTGGTCCAGGGGGTCGGTAGATCAGGGTGCCTCTGAGGGTTAATAAAAAGGGCAAAAAGGAGTGGCGAACAAGGGCACCCCTGCCTTGTCCCTTGTGAGATCTCAATCTGTTCAGTCAGATTGCCATTGAATAAGGTTCTGGCTGAAGGGTTCCTATATAGTGCTTGAAGAGCCTGCACTATCTTTGGTCCAAAGCCGATCTGTCTCATGAGGTCCCAGAAGAATTGACAGGAGACTCGATCAAAAGCTTTTTCAGCATCGAGTAGAATTAATGCGATTGGGTCTCCCGCCACCCTGGCAATGTCAAATAGAGTGATGGCCCGACGGACATGTTCTGTAGTTCTCTTTTTAGGGATACACCCGTCATGCCATTTAGAAACAATAGGCTCGATGTCGAAATCCTGGATGCCAGGATTTTATAAAATAAATTTGAGTCCGAGTTTATGAAGGTTATTGGCCTATAGGAGGACATTTCGAGTGGTGTTTTATCTTTCTTAGGGAATATTACCATTTTAGCTGAGGACCAGGAGGGAGGAGGAGAAGTGCCATTAAAGATAGAGATGACCACTTCCATAAAAAATATCTTTAATCTGCGGTGAAAAGTGTTTATAAAACTCAATTGGAATGCTGTCCATTCCCGTGGCTTTGCTATCCGGTAGGCTTGCTCATGCAGAAGCTATTTCTTCCCAAGTAGGGGTGTGTTCCATTTGGTTGCGACTCTCTAAATTGAGTTCGGCCATCGGTATTGTTTCAAGGTATCCCGCAATTTCTATTCCCCTAATCTCTGAGGGTCTAGTATCTTCTTCAGTATAAAGTTTTTTTGATAAAACTCCTGAAAAGCCTCTTGTATTTTGTCAGGGTCATTTGTTACCCCGTCTGAGATTGTAAGAATTGAAGAGATTGCATTGGAAGATGACTGCTGCCTAATAGAGAGTGTTAGTTGATGACCAAAGGGTTCACCACACTCATATAATTTCCCTCGGACTGATGCCCATTTAGCCGCTGCTCTCTCAGCGAATATAGACCCAATCTTGGCTTTTGCAGCGGCTACAATAAGTTGTGCTGCTTCAACTCCTGCTCCTGCTTTAACTGTTAGTGTTAGTTTCCTTTCTGCTTTTGACATTTTATCTTTAATGTGAGCCACCTGCTCCTTCTCTTTTTTGTTCCTCCTGATAGAATACTGGAGCGTTTCCCCCCTGATTCCTGCCTTTAAGGCATCCCACACCATCATTATCGAAGCTGACCCGCATGTTCAAGAACTCCTGGATCCAGCCCTGCATATGCTCTCAATACTTGCAATCATATAACAGTGCTTCTTCAAAACTCCAATTCGAGTTTATGACCCCATCCCTCTAAATTTAAAATAAGTGGGCTGTGGTCTGGCATAAAAAGGGGTGAAATGTCAATACAACAGGATTGGACCAGAGAGGGAAAAATTAAAAAGTAATCTAGTCTTGCTAGAGAGAGATGGGGAGCTGAGAAAAAGGTAAAGCCATCTTGTTCAGGTTTCAGATTTGCCCAGACATCCATCAGTCCGTGAGTATTTATTAAGTTTAATATAGCCTGAAAGAACCTTGGCTTCCTGCCTCTATATTTCCAGCTTCCATCAGATTCCCAGGTACTAGACAAGTTTAAATTTATATCCCCACACAGAATTATAGGAAGTGGCCAATGTGCTAATTCATCATTTACCCAATTAATTATACCTGGACCATCTAAGTTGCTACCGTAAATAGAGCATATAGTAAATGCAAGGTTTGGAGGAAGGGAGCACCCTGCAATTACCTATCTCCCAAGTCCATCTGATTTTACTCCGTTGACATTAAGAGGCAATTTCTTGTTAACTAAAATCCCAACTCCTTTAACCCTAGCGCCTTGTGTAGTTGCCCCAATTACTTTATACCCTCAGTGAGTTCAGCAGGTGCTTCTGTGCTCCTTCAATATGCGTCTCCTGGAGACAGACAAGATCAGCTCCCAATGAACGCAATCCCTGTGCTACTTTTTACCTTTCAGCAAGGTCATTAAGGCCACAGATATTTACTGATTCTATTCTGAGTTTATTCAACATGCTTATTTTCTACCCCACTTTATCCAACCCTGTACAAATGCACAAGTTTTGATCACATTGATATTATAATTTAACTCAATCATACTTCTGTCTTCTGGTGCGCCCTTCCCCATTCTTCTTATATATATATATATTTTTCCCCTCTTTTTTTTATTTGTCTTTTTATTCTAAATTTCCTGTGTCCCATTCCACCATACGAAAAACCACCTGAAAATCCACTAACATTTTGCTTAGAAAATCAATTTTCCCCCCACTACAAACCTTTTGTATCCCCTTCCCACTGCTCTTACTCCCTCCACATTTGAGCAGTCAGGAAAACCCTGAATGATGGTTAGCATGTGTGAGTTCCAACTGCCAAGCCGCAGTATCCTAATTAATCTAGGTATGAGTCGGCATATACCTATTCCAGGGGATCTGCCCCACAAACATACTTCAGTATATGCTGTAAAAAAGTAGGATACCCACTTATTCTATTGATAAATGACAAATGTCCAGAGACACTGATTAGTTCAATCTTTTTCTCCCCGCAATGTCTTTTAAATAGTCTCCAGCCTTGATTTCTGACAAGAATATCCAAGTAGATCCATCAAAAATGACTTTAAGTCTGGCCGTGTTCATTAGGCAGACTTGAGCACCTTGCTGCTGGAAAGGGGATATTAGCTGGCAAAGTCTCCACCTGCGCTCTACAGTTGCATGACAGAAATCCGTCTTTGCGAAGAATTTTATCCCACCAGCTTCATTCTGGGAGTTCGGTCTAGCCTGATCTTATACCAGTTGCCTCAAGAGAAAGTTCCCAAAGAAGACCAAGAAAGCCCTGGGTTTCTCATTCTTAGAGCTGTTGTCATCCCGCCTCTGCTTGATGTGATAGGGAAAGCGGAGTGCCCTTTGAATTTCTTGGTCCCAATTCCAGTTAGTTTGCGTGGGGAATGCCTCTCGAAGCAATCTGACTACAAACCCTCTATGGTCATCCCCTTCAACTCCCTCCAGAATCCGCAATAGTTGCAAATTGTTCCTCTGTTGCCTGTTTTCTTGCTCTTTCTTTTTAGCCATCAGATCTATTAGACAGGCCTCATGAGCGCCTCCCTTTTCTTTCACCTTGGCTACTTCCACCTCTAATGACTCTGTCCGAGCTTCCACCATTGAGACCCAGTCGCCGATGTCCGTACAGATCTTATTTAGCTTCAGAATGCCACCCTGGAGTTTTTTGGCGCCCCTTTGGCGGCCAGATTATCTGAGCAAGTTTCCTCTTGGAACTGTTTGATAGAGTTCATTATAGAGGCCAAGGAAGGTTCGCCCAGGGTTTCGATAACAGTTTGCGGTCTTCCCTCCTGTTGAAAATTGGCTGACTGAAGACAGGGTGGACCCCCGAGGGGGAGTAAGCTGAGGTAGTCTGAGTAATCCCATTTAAGCTGATTCCGTTTTTTGCTCCATGATTTCTTTTTCCATTGGATAGTTCTGGTAGCGGCCATGGGGTCATGCTCAATATTGCTATCATTCCCATTAGACACATTGCTTTCGCTTGAGCTAGAAAGATAATTTTCGATGCCGGATATGGAACCATCAGATACCGAGTAGAAGTTTTCACCTGCAAGATCAGGAGTCTGGGGTACTGCAGGGCCAGGATTTTCTGCCAATTTGCTATTAGTCACCTCATTGGTCTCCTTGGCTCTATTGTCCTGATGGTCTCTCCCTCTGTTACCCCGCTTATGATGGCAACATCAGAGGTACCAACGAGAGGGTCTAAGCTCAACATTACTGGGAGCACTCCAATTTCAATCCCAGCAACCCCTAAAGCTGTCTGAGGGGTGGTCTGTTCAGGGGCCCCCTGTGTCGGTGTACAAAAAGCATTAGTATTGTCCCGAGTAGGTGTAGGTGTGATTGCTTCATTGGTTGTAGAGGTCCCTTTAACTACTGGGAAATGTTTGTTGATAGAGGATGAAACTCCCGCACTTCCCACAGCCCCCTCTTTCATTGAGCCAGTCTTCCCAGTGTGATTTTTGACAGTCCCCAAGTCCTGTTTACCTTAAGGTGGCAATTCTGTTTTCTCAGTTTTTTCTGTGTCCACTTGCGGCAGGATAGGTCTTGTCTCGAAACTCTTCTGCCCCTGGGTGGTCAAGATTGCTTCACCTCGCCTCTGCTTCCACAGTCCTGCTCCTAAGACCTTCCTTGGTCTATTTGTTAACCTGTGTCCCATCTGGACCCACCAGGTGAAAGCCGTGTAGCCCCCAGTAGCCGCTGTACCGACAGTGAGGTTGCAAGAAAAGTGGATTGTTATTGTAGTTGGGACGCGGAATTCCGTTCTACTTCGCGGAGCTCGCTCTGTGTTTTCGAGCACGGACGCAGACATCTACAGTGGCGCTTCCAGGTCAGCTAATCGACTGCTGATTGTCCGACTCTCCCGGCATGCAGCATGCGGCTTGGCGATTGGAGTCCGAGTTCCTCACACTAGCGCCATCACTGCTCCAATTAATTAATTTTCTATTCCGATGTTACACCATATCTCCCATCGTCCAGCATTGTCTCTTTAAGCCCTTGCTCGTTGTTTCTCGTGCTACATTATTATTTTCCTTTATGCTACCTTTTTTCTCTCTTTTGTTTTATCAGCTGCTTCTTTTTCTGCCCTTTCTCACTGCTTCTCCATTTTCTTTTTCCCATTTGAGCCTTATATCTTACTACTGAGTGCTTTCTCCATATTTTCCCAATTTTCCTCATCTCTTGCTTCAGCATTTCCCCCCTCTATGTCTTGTTCCTCACTCTGTCCCTGTGTCCATCGTACCCGTCTGATGCTGACATCAGTCATAACATTACACAATAAACCTAAAACAGCGTTTTCATACAAGTCAAATATTCTGCAGTGGTTGTCATTTATGTTTTTAGATCCCACACCTATGGTTGGGATATGTTAAGCATTATAACTTTGAGCTCCCAGAGGTCCTGCCCTCAAGTAACTAGGCTCCCGGTGCGTAGTTAGGAGATGCACTTTGTGTCTTCTTTGATGATTCCAAAAGCCAAGCTAAATTCAGTTAAGAGCTCAGTTCAGTCCTCTCTGCTCCCATGAAGGCCTTCATGACCAACAGATAGAGCGATGCGAAGCCAACAGGGATAGCAAACCTACTTGATTTAGTGCAGAGTGTTAGCCTGTGAGGGAAGGGTGGGGTGGCAATATGTTTGGTTCCATAAACAACATCAGGAGACTACAGCCCTGCAAGTAACTAAATCAGCATGGATAGGACAGGACAGACGTACGGAGAGTTAGAAAGACGTTTCTAATGCCGAATGCTGCACAAGATGTCATGACATCGCCTTGATAAAAGGCTTACAAGTTATCTAGAATGAGTTTGTTGCAGATATGAAAACGCACTTATAGAAAACAATACCTATTTAGTCAGTGTAAAAGTGAGACTGTCAAACACAGGGACATCTTAAGAATTTTGGGGGCCCTGGGCCAAACGCATTCTGGGGCCCCTATTCGGAACTGCTTTGAATTTATGATCTACTTTCAGCTCTTTCATGCCCTCTTTGACTAGACAACTGACAATTCAAAATCTAAATATATTCACATATATTATTCAGGGATAGTGATGTGTGCTTTCAATATTGTAACACAACAGCAGCTCACTAATATTACTGTAAATCATATCTGTGACACCTTCCCCTTTCTGATATGTGAGGTCCTCTTTTGATCTAAAAGAAACTGTTTTATGGATGTTGCATGAAACATAAAAACTACATTTACCTGCAAAATGTCTGCAGTAGACGTTCACACATCACCCACATTAAAAAATAAATTAAAGGAAAACGCTATTTTAAACAATCTGTTTAGGAATTATACAAGGTCATTAGGGCTAGACTTTTTCCAGAACAGGGCTGACTCTATCAGGTGTCCTCCCTAAAATGTCTCTGGTCAAACAATGTGTATGTATGCATGTGTAGAGAGCGAAGAAAAGTAATCAATGGCATTAAGATGGTGAAGAGAGAGACTAGCGTGTGCTGTAAATGCAGATACAGTGGCGGCCGGTACAGTAACTTCTGTTATTATCATTTTATTTTTTATTTTACACTGCTCCAACAGCAGTCGGGGCGCTCCTCCGCCTTAGCGGAGGAGCCGCCACTGTGCAGTGGTGGCCGGTAGGGTATGGGAGTGGCACTGCTGGGGGATGTGAGGAGGGGAAAAAAAAAATCACTTACCTGAGCAGCCGTCTCTCCTCCTCGTACCTTCACACTGACACAACAGTAAGCACACTCAGGCTCCCCTAAGCCAATCACAACACTGCACTGCAGCGTTGTGATTGATCGGAGCGCCGTGGTTCGGCGCTCAGACTGGGAATGGGAGCCTGGGCATGTTTTCCACCCAGGCTGTAATGCAGCCTAGGTGGAGAACATGCAAAGTGCGCATGACGGTTTGGCCGGGCTAAGAAGGTCAGCCAAATCGTCATGCCCACTGTAGAGTGCAGCAACCACTCCTCCTCCCCGACGTCACGGGAGCCAAGCCCCGCCTTAACCTGGCGGATACTAAAAATAAAATGATAATAACTTATGTTATTATCATTTTAAATGTTCTTTTACATTGGTCCTAGAGCAGTGGGGGACGCTCCTCCGTGGAGGAGCTGCCACTGTGCAGTGGCGGCCGGTATGGTAGAGGGGTGGCGGGGCTGGGAGGAGGGGAAAAATAAAGAAAGAAAAATTCACCTTCCTGAGCAACCGTCTCTCCCCCTCGTCCCTTTGCACCGTTGGAACAGGAAGCACAACAGTGCTACCCTAAGCTAATCACAATGCTGCATTGCCGCGTTGTGATTGGTCTGCGCTCAGACAGGGAATGGGAGCCTGGGCATTTTCTCTACCCAGGCTGTAATGCAGCATTGGTGGAGAACATGCAAAATACGCAAGCCGGTTTGGCCAGGCCAAGACAGCCAGCCAAACCGCCATGCCCACTTTAGAGTGCAGCAACCACTCCTCCTCCCCGACGTTACGGGAGCCAAGCCTGACCCTAACCTAGCGGATACAACAAAAAAAACATGATAATAACTTCTGTTATGTTCATTTTCTTTTTTCTTTTATACTGCTCCTAGAGCAGTGGGGGGATGCTCCTACGCCTTAGCAAATGGTCTAGTAGCAGTTCAGGCTACCGCCGCAGACGTGAACTGTATCTCCTTGCCTGCCATCCGGATTTTTGTGAGAAGATTCACTTTAGGTTCTGGTTTTAATTTTCAATATTATTTAAGATTATACAGTCTATTATTTCATCCTTCAGGCATGCTTAAAGCGTTATTTTAATGAGTGCCTCACAGTCAAACTCGGCTATAACAAATTCGTAAATGCATAAACCACATGTACAGTAAAATGTCATATGTGTGGCTGAGGAACATGCATTCATGCTTGTTTTTTGGCAAACACGACTTAACGTAATAGACTGCTTTCACCCCAAGCATCCATCCAAGTCCTCTCACATATTTTGATCAACTACGAACAGAACTAACAAAAAACTTCCGCTTTTTTCAGTGTGACTCGTTTTATTTATTCTGTTGTTCCACAGGCACATGATTAACAGAAAGGGAAGAGCCAAACGATCGCAATGAACAGCATTGGGATGTAAGCGAGATGAAATCAATTTAGTAGAAAGGAGCCCAGTGTGCAGTGTGTTGTAAGCGAGGATTATGTGGTGAGAATGTACGCGACAAGGCCAAAACAAAAGTGGGTCAGTAAACACAAAATGGGTCCATGTGAGGAAGGTAGAAATGGGGTTAATATACTGTGCAAAGTGGGGCTACTGGAGATAACAAGCATTGGCGAAGCCAAATTAGGACTGGCTTTAATGAATGAAGATGTTGAAACAAAAACATGCAAAGACGCTCACACACTGTATGTGCCAATCATTTCTACAAGCAATCTCCTTCTGTGCCTCCTGTGTTTGTTCCGTGTATTTTTTTGTCCTAGCTTTCAGTGCTGCTGTTTTCATATCTTAGCTATACAGCCAGGGGGGGGCCCAGTGTGATAAAGCCTTTTTGGTAGCCCCCCGATGACCGCCTTCTCACAAATTCCCTCACTACCTCCCTTCACCGGTGCCCACATCTCTCCATAGCCCTTCGTTCACATAATAAGAATATGTAACTTCCCATACTAACCCTTTTTTAGTGCCGCGCAGCGAGTCCTTTTCCGCGGGGAATTGAAAATGGACCTGGAAATTCCACGCATTTTTGCGTGTTATTTCCAAGGTCCATTCTCATTGGCCTTCGCGTGCGTGCTGTTTTGTAACGGAACACGCAATAGGCCATGAGCGGTCGCGTAGCTCCGCCCATGGCCTATTGGTGTCTGTTACGCGCACCAGAGGCCATATGTTTTGTATTATCGCGGCATGACAGCTGCGATAATTCAAAACATATGCACGCAGTGGCGTGCGCGCGTGCGCACCACTAGCGGGCATTTTTTTTTTTTTACAATACGATCGTTTTCGCGATCAGTTGAATGAAGTGCCGCTTGCTTTTAACTACTGGTTAGCAGATGACCAGGCTTCACAGGGACGCAGTAAAATAGGGTACAAGGACTGTAACACGTTGTGGTTTTTTTTGTAAACACACCAGGCTCAGCCAATCCACCCTGGTAGCCAATTACGAGAAAACATCGACTAAATAAAAAAAAACAGAGCGTAGCCTCATCGATTTTTATGGATCTCCTTAGTATTGTGAAAAGACAATCAATTAGAGAAGGAAGGGTAATGTTACAGCTGCAATTTAACAACTCCATGGAAAGGAGGAGAGCTATTGATCTTTATACGGAATGCCGGAGCTTATTGAAATAAATTGAGATTCACTGAAGGAGGCGCGTGCACGCTGTTAGGACGAATCAACATTTGTGAAGTAAGAATCGTTGCGCCGGGCTCTAGTACACGAATTAAAACAAAACTTCCAAAATAATAATACTCCTGAAGATTGAATTTTGTTGAATGGTCTTATATTGGAAATGTTTCTGGACTTTTGATGGCTTTAATTTTGGCTGAAAAATAGATTAACAATGAATACACTCCTTTTCAATTGTTTTGTTGGATGCAGTGGCGGAGAGTGCAGTGGCATAGAGTCTAGCGGCATAGGGTGCAGTGATGTAGAGCGGTGCAGAGAGCAGTGACGTAGAGTATAGTGATGCAGAGTAGAATAGAGTGGGGAACAGTGTCGTGACATATAGCGCAATTGTGTAGAGTGACATAGCATGCTGTGGCATAGAGTGCAGTGGCACAGAATAGAATAGTACAGAATAGAATATTGTAGACTACAGTAGCACAAAGTGCAGTGACACAAAATAGTTGGCCTATGTATTGTGGCATACGGTGCATTGGTTTTGAGTAAAGTGGTGTAGAGTAAAAACTGGCACAGAGTGCAGTGCTTGGGAACAGAGTGGTGTAGTGTAGAGTGCAGTGACATAGAGTGACACAGCGTTGAGTAGAGTGGTGTAGAGTGCAGTGGCATGGAGTTCAGTGACATAGAGTAGATTGTTTCAGAGTAGAGTGGAGTGGTGCAGGGCAGAGTGCACTGGCATAGAGTAGTTGGGTAGAGTACATTGGCATAAAGTAGAGTGGTGCACCATTGATTGCAGTTGCGTAGAGTTGAGTGGTACAGAGTGGAGAAGAGTGGTGTAAAGTGAAGTGGCATAGAGTGCAGTGCTGCAAAGTGGAGTGTCGTAAGGAGCAGTGGTGTGGAGTAGTGTCATCAGTCAATAATACTTTATTTCAATAAATATATTCTTATAGAAATATTACATACACGTACAATTCCTAACCTAAAACAACAAAGCATGGTTATATCATTCAACCACACATACTTATAAATTATACAATTACAACCATATAAACATTAAAATTTCTCTCTACCCAGACCCAATACAATCTATAGCCCAGAATTTCACATGTTGAAAACATTTGACTAAAAATAGTAGGAGTTGACTAATATCAAAACATTTAATTTTTCTCACAGTCAGCATTTTAAAGTGCAATATTCATTTGACTTGTAGCAAACAATTAATTTGACCCCAATCAGGATTCTAAAGTACAACATGCATAAAAGCTTATCCCAACCTTCCCATATGGAGATCTTCTCATTGCACTTGGCATCACTATACTAAATATTAACACACCCATACCAACCTAGATCTTGAACACTAAGGTGAAGATAGTACCACCTGAGTCTTTATGATTTTACACACATATTGACCAACAGCAATATTTACATCTCAGAATCTGGGACTATGAATCAACTCTAGCCCCATTTCCCTAGCTTGGACCCTGTCTTTTTTTTTAAACAGCCAAAAGTGTCTTTTTCATTGCCTCAATAAATAACACACAATCCATCGACAGGTGGCTCACTGAATATTTCCTTCCTCTCTTACAGGGGACGCCGACTGTTGTTCGTAACAACATCTGTTTTTAATACGCCACCCAGGGTCGATTCCCACCCTCAAGCGCAAGACTTCATTATGCAAGCACTTGTCTGGGATATTATATAGGTATGATAACAAATCTGTGCTCTTCTGTGAGGTTAAGAAAGGGATAGCTGAGCTCTTAATTTTAAGGTAGTGCAACTCCTCCGTCCAACTAGTTTCTAGGGCACTTTGCCTAAGTGTACTGGTTGATCGGTACCACTTCCCCTTCTTCAATGCGCCTGTAGGAATGTAGGATCTTTCTTTTATGGTTACCCCCACTTTTTGCCAGATGTCAGTATGTTTTGCCTGTAGTTTGCTGGGATCCTGCTAATCAGGACCCCAGCATCCGTGCTCTCCCTCCCAAAATGGCTTTGGTAAGTACTTTGGTACCTCTACAATTGGCTACTGGTGTTTCCTTATACGTCCCTAGTATATGGTACTACGGTACCAGGGCATAGGTACAGCAGGGGTCTTCCATGGGCAGGTATTGTGCCACCTATGGGAGTCTACTTAAACTCTGACTACAGACCTGCCAGTGCAGCCTGTGTGAAATTGTGCTTGCACCTCTCACAACAGACATAAGTTCTCTTATATCTGAGGTCACCGCACTTAAAACCTATAAGTTGCCCCTATGGTAGGCCCTTCATTCCTGAGGGCAGGTCTCTTGGTTATAAGTATGAGGGTGCTCCTGCATGAGCACGACACTCCTACAAACCCTGGACTCAATCCTCCAGGCTTTGTAAGTGTGGTCAGCCATTTTTTGACATAGTGGACATTAGTCATTACGAGATGTCTAACTATATAATGGCTGCACCGAACCTGGTCATGTTTGGTATCAAACATGTTGGAATCATACCTCAATTCCGGTGTTGGAGGTATGATCCCATGTACTGGGGAGTTTCTTAGAGGAGCTCCTGTACCCCCAGTTACAGCCTTTCAGGGTCTGACAGCAAGCTAGTGCTGCTGCCGACCACAGACACTGTTCTGCCCTCCTGCTGCTAAGCTGAGCTGAGCTTAAGCAGGGGAAGGTAGAACAATAGGTTTCCTTTCACAGGGAGGTTTGACCACCTCTCAGACAGGACTTAGTGTATTGGGCTGAAGTAGGGGCGCTTTCCGGTGCCACTAGACTGCATTGAAGGCCACATTTGGTAACCTCCCTGCATACACTAGTTTGTGCCTTCCCGCTCTGACACAAAACTAGACAAAGGACAGGGGAGTATCCCCGTCCCCCTTGCCAGATCCTCCTCTGGCAGGGTCGCGGAAGTTGTTCCAACCCTTTCCTTGGGTATTTAAAGGCTCCCAGGTGTGTAGATCCTAATATTTCTCATGTAACAAGACTCATCTCTGAAACCAAGACACTCTTCCACTGTCTGGACACTTGGACATTGCTGGACATCACCTGGTACCGAGACTGCATCAAGGAAGACTCCTGCTGCTCCTGGTCTCACTGTTCTGCAAATATTCTCCCTTGTCTGTGTCTGTGCTTTGCACAGGAGCTCCAGGGACCTGTGGGCATCAAAAACATCCAAAGTAAGCTCCCTTGGAGTGAAGGAGTCACTGCCCTGTACCTGCAGGCACTGCATCTAACTGACCGGTCTGCTGATTCTGTCATCCTATGGGTCTCCAGAGACTCAGTAACACAGCCGGTAGGTCTGTGGCTCCCCATAGTCCTGACTTGTCTTCCCTGCAACCTGGAGGACTGTATCCCTGTCGGAGCCACTGAGACTGAGCCCCTGTGCATCGTTTCTATGTGTTGTTGCAAAGGCTTGTTGGAACTGTACTCTATAGTTCTTGCGGCTACAAGAAGCTCCAGTCTCCAGCACTTTACCCCTCGAAGAACAGCGTCCTCCCTGCAGTTTTACATCATGGGCCTCCATCTTTTGTGACCTGCCTGGGGTCCTCTTGCGATTTGTGTGCCTGAGGCCCGTGGATCCTCTTGACTCGTCTGCTTTGGTGGGCTCCTCTGCTTGCTTGAGGTCTGCGCTGACTCTCCTGCTCAGGGTGATTTCCTTGGACCTTGCTGGTCCCAACGATTACATATTTTTGTCTTCCACGCCAGTTGCAGCAACCAAGGCTTGTTTTTGCTCCCGCCGGACACAGACCACCTGGACACCGACATCCGACATGGGACAGCTCATGTATGGCTCCTGGTCTTCCACAGCGTTGCTGGGTCCCCACAGCTGCAATGAAAAGTTCCTTGTGAACTCTTCTGAACTTCCCGACATCGGTGGGTAATGTGGCATAGACTATGTCCCCTCTGATTGCAGGTTCACCTCTTCAAGAATCCACCCTTTGTCATCTACAGGTCATTCCGACGTCACTTCGCCCCTATGCACCGTCTATCCTAGTGCAGGTAACCTGGTTCCTGGGCCCTCCACGGGTGGGGTGGCTCTCCAACCTTTCGTCCTCCAAAGGGTTTTTGCGGGTTCATATGGGAAGGTTCCTTTTCTTTAAAAATGCAACCGCACCTTCTCCATTGACTTCTATTGAACACACCGCTTTGTTTCCATTCGGCACACAGCCTCCTTGGGTTGTGCTGGGTACTCACCTTGGGTTTTTCCCGGTTCACCAAGCTCTTATAAGTCCTTTGGTCCAAGTTCTCCTTTGCAGTTCGCATTCCACTTATTTAGTATATGATTTGGTCTCTCCTGGAGATCAGTGTATAATGTTGCTACTTACCTGATTTCTTTGTAGTATTCTTATGTATATTATTGATATCTCAGGGTAGGAGATATACCAAGTGGCAGCGAATGTGTTGTGTTAAGAAATATCCTTATTTTTCATAAACACTGTGTGGTTCTTTCTCATTAATCTACACTATTGATTAAATGTGATAAAACAAGCTGCTTTACACTCATTCAAGATAAGCCTGAAGGCTACTCTCCGATGCTACCCCTTTGAGAGCTTTAAGGTTATCGTAGATCACTAAAATCACCATAAGGGTTGCCTGTCGTAGTGCAAGGTGTGTCACTCATTTAAATGAACACCATATACCAAGCCATCCTCCTTCAATGCCTCTCTGGGACGTTCAAATGCTGTAGCATCATTACCACCAGGTTCATTTTATCAGAGAAGATTGGCATTATCTCAGGTAAGATTTGCTCTGACAAGGTATCGCCAGGGCCCTCATTTTTTAAAGAAAAATAGAAGCACACAGCTCTGCATCTGACAACACTCCAGGCTAGGGTTCTCAACTCCCTCCTTATAGCTTGAATCATAGAATTTGTAGGGAGATCAAGAAGCAATTTTAGGGAATTACCTTCTAGCCCTTCCCATCCGACCCGCCTTTCCAAAGTCAACACCTCAGCTCCCTATAGTGCCTGCGGAATTAATTTACCCTTCATGACTTTACATAATGGCTTAAAGGTATGACTAGGAAACTTACGGTCAAACCTTTTCACCACATTCACTAATGCCTCTGAGAAGCCATTTGTTTATCCCACCTCGGATCATCTGAAAAGGTTAGCTCCAAATATTTATACTCTCTAACCTGCTCTCATCTTATGTTACCTAGGAACTTCGCAAATTTCCTTTTCCTCCTAACGAAAACTTTTTTTTTGTCTTGTCAACATTTATCATTCATTTATTTTCAAGGCAGTAAGCATAAAGGGCATTTAATTTCTGTTGCAGCTCTATAGGTGTAAGATCCATCACCACCAGATCGTCTGCTTACAAATGGCAAAAAATGTGCCTACCTTTAACCTTTGGTGAATAACTGTGTGTAGCACGCAGCACCTGGAAGAGGTCTGTAATGAACAGACTAAATAGCTGGGGTGGTAAATGCATCCCAGCCGCAAGTGGTTCTCAGCCAGAATTTTCCTAGTCAGGCTTCCAAGTCCATCAAGAACAATCTGAACCCAGTTAGTATGGAGGTTCATCACCAAGATCAATAGGGTTCCAGATATCTTCCACTGCTGTAATTTACTCCAAAGCGTACCTCTATTCACCTTGTCAAAAGCTGTTCGGAAGTCAACGAAGCAGCAACAAAGGCCACCTACCGACTCTACAGACTTTCTTGAGACTCCCCATTGCGTGAAGCAGTAGTCCATCATAGAATGCTTTAGCCTAAAGCCTCCTTGCTCCATTGGATCAGTTTGGTATCAAAAGCCTAGGTCGCTAGATGCTTTAACAATGTTTGGGCACAAAGTTTGGATGGGATGTCTTAAAGAGAGATCAGACAGTAATTAGCTGGCTGATTCATTTTGCCCTTTTTATGAATGGGCTTCACTATAGCTCCTTTCCAAGACTCTGGGAAGCAGCCAGTCAGTGTCAGTGTTACCCATTAAAAAAACCTGCTCAGGATGGATCCCCATTTTTTAAAATATTTTTTAAATAGAACCAACGGAAGACCATCTGGGTCACCTGCCCCAGAGGCTTTCAAATTGCAAATTATCTCGGACAAGATTACTGCCACGTGTACATTAGCTATCACTTCGGTATCTACTTCCGAACTGACCTGTACCACTAACTTATTTTCTGGGCTTCCACCCCTATATAAAAGGAGATAAAAACAGAGCAATCTTCTTCACTTATTTGAGCCTATAAAAAGGATGCTGATAATAGGGTTACAGAGTTCACTAGAGTGGCATAGAGTGCATTGGTGTAGAGTGCAGTGTCATACAGCGGTGCAGAGTAAAGTGACGTAGAGTGCAATGGTATGGCGTAGAGTGCAGAGGCATAGTGTAGAGTGTAGTGGGGTACAGTGCAGCGCTGCAGAGTAGATTGACATACAGTGCAGTGGCATACAATGTATTGGTTTTGAGTAAAGGGTGTAGAGTGCAGTGGCATAGAGTGCAGTGGTGTGGTGTGAAGTGGGATGGTGTGGAGTTGCGTAGAGTGGAGTGGTGCAGAGTAGAATAGAGTAGCATTGACTCTAGTGGGATAGAGAACATTGTTTCATAGTTGAGTGAAGTGGAGTTCAGTGGTATAGAGTAGAGGGTCGTAGAGTGTCGTGGTGTAGAGCAGATTAGAGTGACTTACATTGGATTGGCGTAGAGTGCAGGGATGTAGAGTAGAGCGATGAACAGGTCTGTGGCATAGGCTGGCATAAAGTAGAGTGGCAGAGTGCGGAGTTGCAGAGTATACTGTCATAGAGTGCAGTGGTGTATAGTACAGTGGCATGGAGTGCATTGGCGTAGAGTGCAGTGGCACACAGCAGAGTGGCGTTAAATGTAGTGGTGCTGAGCGCAGTCTTACAGAGTAGAGTGGGGTAGAGTACAGTGGTGCAGATTAGAATAGAGTGGAATAGAGTGCAGTGAGGCAGGGTCGAATAGAGTTGTGTAGAGTGCAGTGGTGTAAATTATAGTGGCATAAAGTATAGTGGCGTAGAGTGCAGTGGTGAAGAGTAGATTGCCATATAGTTCATTTTTTTTAGCAAAGTCATGTAGAGTGCATTAGTAATTCGTGCAGTGGCACAGAATGGTGCAGAGTAGAGTGCAGTGGCACTGAGTGCAGTGGTGCTGATTGAGGTGGCATTGGGTAGATTGTTTCAAAGAGAGCAGTGGTGCAGAGATATGGCGTAGAGGGGATTAGCATAGAGTGCACTGGCATACAGTGGAGAGGTACAGAGTGCATTGGCGTAGAGGGCAGTGGCATAGAGTGCAGTGTTCCAGAGTAGGGTGGCATTGAGTGGAGTGGTGCAGAGTGGTGTAGAGTGCAGTGGTAAAGAGTGCAGTGGTAAAGAGTGGAGTAGTGTGGTCTAGAGTGCATTGGCATAGATTAAAGTGGTGTACAGTAGAGAGGCGTAGAGTGGAGTGGTGCAGAGAAGAGAGCAGTGATACAGTGTGGATAGGAGTGCCGTAGTGCGTAGTAGTGCAGAGTGCAGTGGAGTGGAGTGATGCAGAGTAGAGAGGAGTGGGGAAACGTGGAGTATGCATGGTATGGTACCGTGCTACCATTAAAGACAACACATCTTCAGTTGAAATGACCATTACATTTGCACTCACATACAGTAACGATAACGTGTGGAAATGTCATCACTCAATGTATTACATTGACCGTCAGCACAGTTCATTTATAGACATTTAAATTTAGTTGTGTGCTAGAAAAAAAAATAACATTGTGTAGCCTTCCTCAAGCTGACCATCAGTTGCTAACGTGATTGTCATATAAATCCTCTCACTTTGAAGTGAGAGAAAGAAAAATAAACACCATGCTCCCTGGAAGACACAGCTTGACATTTTACATCTGTCTTGGAATGCACAGCAAATGTGACAAGATAAGAACAGGATTCAAAGGCCTGTTTACAGAAAGCGAGATTGTGGAAGAATACACTAAACAAGGTTTGGGTAATGTGAGGAATGAACTCGAACTGAACAGCAGCAAGAAAATAAAGCCAGCAAATAGAAAGCCATAAAATGTGAGTTACAAACTACAAAGCCAATGTTTTTTTTTGTTGAAAATTTCTTTTTATTGTTGCATCATACGGACCATCAGTAAAAGCATTACGTCTTCACGGGGGGGCGTCAACATTCCGCACCCCCGTTTATGCGCAACTTTTTGAACACATCAATACACGGTAGTTATCATGGCATAATCAATTCGTGTTTTGTCTTTTCACCCCGAACCCCCCCCCCCAACTTCCATGTAAACACCCCTGGGCAACTGAGAGACCTCTATTTGAGGCCCCCCTCCCCGCCCTCCGCCCCCCCCCCTCCGCCCCCTCACCCCCTCCCCCCAAGCAGCTCGTCCCCTTTACCTCCACTCTACCACCAAATCCCCGTGTCCTCCTCACTCCTCAAGGCATGTGTCGTGAACATACGTCGTCTCCCCACCCCAGTCCCTCCAGGTTCAACAGGTTCAGACCACTCACGCCTGAGACCACCCCCGTGATCAATATCGCCCCCCGTATTCCCCCCCCCTACGGTTCACCCCCCTACTCGAGTCCGTGATAGTGCCGCCACTTGGCCCAGATTTTGCGAAATTTTCTCGGGCACCCCCTCGCTTTATACGTAACCCTTTCAGCCGCCATGTACATGTCTAGGCCTCGCCTCCAGTCATCCAGATTGGGCCTTCCTGGCGCCCCCCACATTCTCGCTATATCTCTTTTGGCTACTACCAACGCCAACAACAGAAAGATGAGTGAGTGCCGCGTGACATCCACCTCAGTCGACATGCCCAGGAGTGCCAGCCTGGGGTCCCTAGGAATGTCCACCTCCATTACCGCTGACAATTCAGTGAAGACCTCATTCCAGTATTCCTGGACCACGGAACAACCCCAAATAATGTGGAAAAAATCACCCAGTGGATGTTGGCATCTTAGGCAGGAGGCATTAGTAGCCCTCCCGATCCGGAAGAGTCTTGCCCTGTCAAAGTAGGCCTGGTGTAGAACCTTGAACTGGATGAGGCGAAGCCTCGACTTTATGGCCACTTCTCGAGGGTGCATGAGGATGAGTTCCCAATCCAGGTTTTCTAGTGTGCCTACATCACCCTCCCATCTCTCCCTCAGAGCCTGTAGGTCCCCCAACATATTGTTTGTCAGTGTTTTGTATGTCATGGACACCGCCCCCCTGTGTATCTGTTCCTGGAGCAGGCGTCCCTCAAGTGGTGCATATTGGGGAATGTCAGTAAGGGAGATGTTTTGTGCCCCCCACGCCAAAGGCCAAAATCCTGCTGTAGCGCCTGAAAGGTCTTTAGCTCCCCCCTCGCTATGACATCCTCGATCGTCGAGATGCCAATGTCATCCCACTTTTTAAATCCCCGTAGTTTGTGCAGTTCGGGCAGCCAGCTACACGACCACAGGGGGGTTTGACGGGTGGGTCTTTCCTGCCATCCCATTTTTACCGTGGCTCTACGCCATGCTGTCAGGGTAATTCTAGTCGCCGGGAGAAGCCTACGTCCTCCCTTCCCTCCGTAGAGGAAGTGGAGCACCGTCTTAGCTCCCCATTTGGATTTTTCCAGTGCATAGGTTGGGTGATCTGCAGGGGCATGTATCCACTCGTTAATTGGGGCCAGGTGTTCAGCCCAGTAGTACGCCTCCAAGTTAGGTAGCGAGATTCCCCCGCTGTACTGGTGACGCTGCAGGGTCGTGAGTGCCACTCGGGGTTGCTTCCCCAGCCACAAGAAGGAGCGGAGGTCAGCGTGGATTTTCGGTATAGTTGGAGTTGGCAGAGGGTAATATTCGTTTTGGAGGGCGTATAAGAACTTCGGCAAGAGGATCATTTTATACAGGGCGGCCCTGCCCAGGATGGTGAGTGGAAGCTGTCTCCACCTATCCATCTCCGACTTCGCTGCCACCAGAACCCTGTCTATGTTATCAGTATATGATCGACGTGCATCTCGGGTGATAAAGACCCCCAGATACCGGAAGCCTTCTGTGGTGTGTAGGAGGTGTTCGGGCAGGCACTCCCCCCTAGGGGCCCCTTGCGGGTCATACATGACCGATTTGTGCCAGTTAATGGTATGTCCAGCCACTGCCCCGAAGTCCCCCAACTCCTTAAATAGCGCAGGGATAGTCCTAGCCGGGTCCGTGATATACAATAGAACGTCGTTAGCGTAAAGGGAGATCTTCTCCTGTTCCGCGGCCGACTCCCCCCAGTGAAACCCCACCACATCTCGGTTATGCCGAATGCGGATCGCCAGGATCTCAATCGTGAGGGTGAAAAGGAGGGGGGAGAGCGGGCACCCCTGCTGTGTCCCCCGCTCTATCGCAAACTCTCTGGAGAGCCTTCCATTGACCCGCACCTTCGCCCTGGGGTTCGAATATAGCAGCTTCACCCAGCCTAAAAACTTGGGCCCTATCCCAAAGCCTTCGAGGGTGCCCATCAGGAAGGGCCAATGCACCGCGTCAAACGCTTTCTCTGCGTCCAGGGAGAGGAACCAGTGGGGTTCATCCCTGTCACAAACTTCCTGGAGCCAATTGTGAGTACGCCGTAGGTTGAGTTTGGTGGCCCTGTCCGGGAGAAACCCAGATTGGTCTGGGTGCACTAGATCTGTAATGACCTGTCGCAAGCGTCGCGCCAATATGGTGGCCAACAGTTTGGTCTCGATATTAAGGAGAGAGATCGGACGATAGGAGGAGCACTCCTCCCTGGGTTTATCCTCCTTGTAAATCGGGACTATGGTGGCTAAGGTCAAATCTGGCGGGAGCCGCCCGGCGTCAAACGCCTCGACAAACAATCCCTTCAGGTGGCGGGAGAGGAGGTCCCCCGTCCGTTTGAAAAACTCCGCCGGGAAACCGTTTGGGCCCGGCGCCTTTCCGGGCTTCAATAGCGCTAACGCCTCCGTGATTTCGTCGAGGGATAAGTCGGCCTCCAGGGCCTCGCTATCTTCGGGGGTCAACTGTGGGACCTCCATATCTCCCAGGAACGCCTGCACTACCTCCGCGTCCCCGAGGTCTCTAGCCCTATAAAAGTCTTCGAAGTAGGCCGCAAAGGCCTCCGCTATGGAGTCATCCGTGGACGCCCGCGCGCCCCCGGGGAGTCCGATCCCGTCCACCCACCTGGCCGCTCTCTCCCGCCTACTCAGCCAGGCCATAAGTTTCCCTGATTTGTCGCCCACATCGTAGAGATGGTGGAGGGTGGCCAGTGCCTGTGTGCGTGCCTCATTCGTGGTCAATTCCTTGTAAAGTTTTTGGGCATCTAGCAGTTTCCTAAGGTCTACCTCCCTCTTTGACCTGTGGTATTCGGCCTCCAGCGTCAGTATGTTCGCCTCCTCAGTTGCTATAGCCTCATCACGTTTCCTCCTAGCCTCACCCACCCTGGATTGGAATCGATCCCTCAGGACTGTTTTCATGGCCTCCCACAGTGTAACCCTAGACTGTACCGAGCCCTCATTCTCCGCCACAAACACTCGAATATCTGCTCTGATACCCCCCAGAATCTCAGGGGTCAGTATGTCCCATGCCGACATATGCCAGTGAGGCCGTCCTCTCCCCCCACCTCGTCCTATGTGTGCGAACAGTGGGGAGTGATCTGATATGCCCCTCGCCCTATACTCGGCCAGGTCCTCCAATGATAGTTCCTGCCTCGAGGTGAAGATATAATCCAATCTTGAAAAGACTTTGTGTGCCCCGGAGAAAAAAGAATATTCGGCCTGCGCGGGGTGGAGCCACCTCCAGACATCAGTGAGGCCAAGCGTGTTCATCTGGCGTGCAAGTGCCGTGTCTGCTGTTACTGTGTGGGTGTTGCTCGACCTATCTCGTGCCGTACACATCACATCATTGAAATCCCCCCCCTATGATTTGCACCGTGTCAGCCGTGTCCAGTAGTATGTTGGTGACCTCCTGCATTGTGCGTGCCTGAAGCTTGGGTGGGTCATAAACCGACAGCAGCGTGTACCCGCGTCTCCTCCAGGTCCCCTGCACCCCTGCAAATGTCCCCTGTGGATCCAACCATGTGCGCATTACAGTGAAAGGGGTCGTTTTTCTAATGAGTATGGCCGTGCCCCGTGAGTCCATGGTGTACCCCGCATGTGCTAGAACTACGTATTGGCCCCGTGCCAGGAAAGCGCATCTGTTCCCTCTCAAATGTGTTTCCTGAAGGAAGATAATGTCTGGCGCTGCTCGTTTAATGTAGGCCGTGACCAGGCCCCTCTTAATTTTGGAGCCCAGGCCGTTCACGTTCCACGTGAGCGCCTTCACCCCGGGGCCGTCTCGGGCCGGTTCAGTTAGTGTACCTGCCATTGTGTTGCTCGGTGATCATCCAAGGCCGGGCCCCGGGGCCCGGATGGTAGTAAGTGTGGCCCTCCCCGACTCCGCTGCTTGGTGTAGTGCTGTCCCCCCCCCCTTCAACAAACCAACACCCCAACATGAGGCAATAACAGTTCCAACAAACCCCCCTCACCCCCACCCCACCTCCCTCCCCTTCCAGCTGCGCCCCAACATGGGGCCATACTATCAATGGGAGCAGGTCAGTCGCCCTCCCGCACATCCCTCCCCAACTCAAACAACAGTCAGAGCGAACTCTGAGGAAGAAAGAGTAAAGTACTTGAGGGGTTTCGTGCCAACTTGCGTGCTCCTAATGCGCCGAGTTGCCATCTCCATCGAGTCTCACATTAGCAATGTTCATGAGTGGGAGTCCTGTGTGTCCGTTGACGGGCCTTGCCCCGACAGTTCCAGTTCCATGTGTCGGATCTCCTTGACCAGCGGATGTAGAGATTCTTGCAAAAGTTCCATGTCCTCAGCTCCGGACGAAGGGCCCTCCGAATCCTCCATGTCGTCCCCTTCCGATCTAGCGCCCCTCCGGGGTGCGTTAGCTCTCGCACCTGTTGTCGGGTCGGGGGACTCCGACCCGCCAGCCCTCCTGTTCTCCGCTCCTCTGGTTCTATACGGAGTCGCCGCGGTCTTGTTTTGGGTCCTCCTGGAGCGCAGTCTCTGGGGCCTGGGTAGTTCCCACCGTGGCTTGTTGCGGGTTGTTTTGTCCATTGCCTCTCGGCTGGCCACATCCCTACTGTTCAGGATGGGGCGCTCCTCCAGCCACTGCCATGCTTCCTCCGGATGAGCGAAAAAGAGCGCCCTGTCCTTGTAAATCACTTTCAGCTTGGCGGGGAACAGGAGCATGTACCTGATTTGGAGGGATCTCAACTTTGCCTTGACCGCGTCGTATGAGCGGCGTTGCTTCGATACCTCTTGGCTATAGTCAGGGAAGATCATGGTCGTAGCATTCTCCAGGCGGATCTCTCCCAGAACTCTGGCTTCTCGCAGGATCAGGTCTCTATCTGCAAAGTTCAAAAAACGGGTGATGACTGGCCGGGGTCGGGCCCCCTCCGGAGGTTTAGCCAAGAGCGCCCTGTGCGCCCGTTCGATAATGAAGCAGGGAGAAAATGGCGCCGTCGGGAAGGTGGTCTTGAGCCAGTTCATCAGGAAGGCCGCCATGTCTTTGCCCTCGATTCCTTCTCTGAACCCCACAAAACGGAGGTTGTTGCGCCTGGACCTGTTTTCCGCATCGTCCACCTTCCATTGAAGGTTACGGTGGGAAGCCTGGAGTTCCGCCACGTCTCTCCTGAGTGCGGTGATCGCCTCGCCATCCTCCTTCAGCCTTTCCTCCGCAGTCGTCACCCTTTCAGATAGGTTTCGGAAGTCCTGGCGGAGCAGAGTCACCTCCGCACCAACCTCGCCGATCTTTGTTTCCAGCGCCGAACGCGACGCTTGTATGTCCGTCCTGGACGCCTGGATGGCCTCCAGCAATACAGTCATGTCGGGGCGGGAGCCCGGTGGTTCGGCCATCGCCCTCGGGGCTGCAAAGTTGTCCATGGGCCCCTGCTTCAGCGCCCTGGAGGCCATTTCCTTCTTCCCCATGTTCCCCACGCGGACAGGGGGGGGAACAGCGAGACCCGATCCGTGGGTCCCGAGGGGGGCAGGCGGGGAGCAGACGTTGGGTGGCTCGCCCCGCTCTCAGCACCGGTAGATGTAGATCGGGGAGGTGCTCCGGCCGGGGTGGTCTGGACGTGTCCGGATGTCTTGCCGCTCCCTCGATGTGTCTCTCCCGTCCGACCCCTAGCTCTCCACTGTGTCCCGGCGGGGCGGGATCCCGCCGCAGCACTCACCGCCTGTCGCCATCTTGGCCCAACGGCTCTCCCGGCCAAATGTCCAACGCGGGTCCGGAATGTCTCCCCGGCTCAGCGTTCCAGGTGCGGATCAGTCAGAGGGTGGCACTGCACGGTCTGTCCCTCGGTCTGGCCGCCGCCAGTCGAGCGGTGAGTCAGCGTTCTCGCCGTCCTCCGCACCTCGCCGCCGCCATCATGGATACCCGCTCCGCGGCGTAGTCTCTCCGCACTCAAAAATCCGAGAAAGCCCACACAACCACCCGGATCACTAGCACACTGTGAAACGGAGAGGTTTTCCTGCAGGGTGGTGTGGTTTTCAGGCTCGATGGCAAGGATTAAAGTCGGATTTTGGGGCAACTCGGCCGGAGCTCCGGCGAGGCACGTCTAGTCAGCCATGCCGTTGGCCACGCCCCCCTACAAAGCCAATGTTAAGCAATGGGCGAATGCATCCCTAGGTCAACTTTCTTAATGTTTCCAAGATGTCTTTAGCAAACATTCTGGTAGGCTGTGAGCTAATTAGCAAACCAGCAATCTAAAAAGAGCTGAATAGTTAACTTTCCAGGCCTTTCTTCAGAACTGTATTTGCCTGAAAAGTTGCAGTCACTAGTAGACAACAAAGACACAATTACAGTTGTATGTTTTATTACACTGCAGGACTTTATTACACGAAAGTAGGTATCTTCATCTGTGGTGGTACTCCGCATTCTGAATTACATCAATTTTTTAAAGGTACCCGGTTAACTGCTCAAAACATATTTTGCAAAAAAGCGCTAGCTTGATATTTCCCCAAGTGTATTTCAACGTGCTCATTTCAAATGTTTGCTACATGTCTTGAGCCACATAATATTGCTTTCAGAAGAAAGAACTGGGACGAATGATTTAAAGGAGATCTGGGGAAATGGTGACGAGTGAACACGTATTATAAGGAATATTGTACTCCTTATTGCAAGTCACGCCAGAGGCTTTCCGTGGAACTCGGCCTCCATGCTCCTGGTTTTCCCATTATGCTCCAAGAACGTCTTAGTTACTTGCACTAGCCTTACAATACACGGTAGCGGTTGTTTTATCCCATACATATTTGCCTCTGCTTTAATTGTTACATGTCTATTTTGACAATTCCAAAAATATCAATACAATGCAAAGTCGATTTTTGTCTTTTTAGTCTGTGCAAGTGCTGATTTATTGGCAGCGTTTCATCGCCTGGAAGGATAATTTTGCTGGCATGTGAAAGTAATCTGATCTGCATGCAACACATTTGCTGTGTAAAAAAATAAACAAAAAGAACAGCTGTTACTGGAAATGCGGTTAGCTTGTTTCGGCTCGTGGACTCCACATGACGGGTGCATGACAGCCTTCACTATTTTGGCTCGAGGAAGCAAACGAATGCAAGGGATTCTGGGAACTGCAGGCACGTTTCCAGCCCACTCGGCAACAAGCCAATGGGATGCCCTAACTATCCTAAAGCAATTCAACGGAGCTCACATGCCGAGGGTAAGTCCGTCTTTCCCCGGTAAATTGTGGTCCGTGAGCTGTGAACCTGACAGAAAGTTGTAAACCCTCGACAGCGCAGCAGGGTTTTATCATCCACCTACACATTCAGGCTGCGTCTCAAAAATAGTGCACACATCTAGGATAACAATCCAAGCAGACAGTTTCCCGACCCACTCACTTCCCAAGCATGATAGGCGCCACTGTTTTATAGGTCTGCACTAAGGTCAAGGCTGTCTGTCTCTGGAGTGCACAAAAATGTGTGACGGTATGATGCCGTCATCACGAAAATGCAAATCAATGTGAAAAGTATCAGAACTCTAAACATCTTTGTGTGTTTACTATATACGAGGAGACAGGGTTGCTTGACCTCGCCGCCATCTTCAGATCTCACTGCAAGGTCTGTTTGTTCCGATCAGTTCCTAACCAGAGGTGGGTGAGCCAACAAGTGAACAGGCAGAGCAGAGCCCTGAACATGTGTAGCATGTAAACTGCAATCAACACCATACAAATATGATAAAGACTCTTAAAAAAACAACATGCAGAAGCGTTTCAACTTAGTGCGTCAGATTTTATCACAGTATTGAGAGGCATCCATTAAAAGTGGCAGCAGCTTTAAAACTATTCAAGCTCACTTCTACCCCTGCAATGACAGCAATGCCATTAGGGAATTAAGAGGCAAGTTAGTTGTCATATACACCCTATATGTGGCCTAGATTCTTGCATGGAGCAGCACTATTGACTATTTCACTAAAACACAAGAGAGGTGCTCACGTATTTCAAAGTGCTCTCAAATGTAATTAAAAAAAACACAGAGACAATAAAATATTTGCTTAGGATCACACAATTTGGTCAAGCGGGGAAGTCGGGAAAAATCCCAGGTTTTCTGATTTCATATTGTGCCATTCAGCCTCTAAATGTGTATCTCTTTCCCAGTGTCCGTCTCCTGTTTTACATCAGAGGTCAGTGTTTTTTTCTCTAATTCTTTGTGCATTAGGTTAGAGCAAGGGTGGCAGGCAGGAGCCACATGAAAGCTCGCTCGTCTTGACTCAAGAGTGCAAGAGGGCTTTGAGCTGGCATGATCTTTCAATGGCTCGCCCAACTCTACTCCTCCCTTGCAATGTCTATCCATGTCAAAGTTCAAATAAGGGACGCTTCTTTTAGATGGTTTGCTTTGCTAGAGATTCAAGCAACTGATCTTGTGAGCAGCTTTTTAAAAAACTTTTATTTATATATTTGTGAATTTATATAGCACCTACATGGCCCGGAGGAATCAGAGTGCTTTACAAGACAACAATTACCAAACTATCACAGAAGTAGTGCGGCTCACTGGTTAGAGGCGGCAGACCCGAGAGCAGAGGACGGCACGGGACCAGGGTTGGATTCCCGGCGCGGCAGGTTTCTGGACCAGGGTCAGCAGACTCGATAATTCTCTCGCCTCGGTGCCCACTCTGATCAGCGATCACGCTCGGCAACTCTGGGCATTAGCTTGCCTCATCTTCACTAACGGCCCCAACAGACCGCCGGGGATGCCTTGTCTCACCCTGGAGATACCCATTAAGGGACCATCTCTCAGGGAAGCCAGGAAGGGTTTCGCAGCGGTCGAAGCGCCTTGGGGCCCTCCGGGTAAGTAGTGCGCTATATAAATGCCTATACATTTACATTTACATTGATACAAATAGCCCCCAAGACGGGGCTGAGGCACCACCAACTTCAGGGAAGCATGTTTAGTGGCTTCAGTAGAGCAGCAAGCAGCCCTCCCCCAGATATGTTTTCTTCAAAGTAACCCTAAGCTTCCCAGGGGATATATGGATGACCCAGGGGGAGGTAGCTATGTTTTATGAAGCTTGACTTAAACCTGTACATTTGTACAGAGGCTCCAGAGTGCAGGGACCCCCGTCCTTTAGATGAAGTAACAACATAGTAAAAGTAAAAGAAAGAATCTTTGACACATTTTTCCATGTAATGCTTTACTGACAATGTAGATGGTTAACAATGCAAGGTGTGCCATTGTAAAAAACAATGTTGCATGTTGGTACTGCCTCTTTTGACTTAAGCAGCTGATTATACAATGTAATGAATAATGATACTGTTCCCATTCATTTCGATAGGTTTGCCATGGTGAATCATAACATGTGGCTCCTTTTACTGATGTGGTGACACCCTGAAATACCCAGTAGGCCTGCCTTATTGATAATGACCCCCCTTGTATATCAGATATTGCTCCTAGTAAATGTGAGTGGATATTGTGGTTATAGGGTTCAGCACACCCTAAGGGTGAGGGTGGCACCAAACGTATTTCCATCTACATGATGAAATATATATATATATATATTACCTACTGGCGGTCGCCATAAAGGAAGTTATAGTTAGGACCTATTTTCCATAGGGAAATCGCAACATTCTATTCCCAATAACTTTGGCGCCGGTTGACGAATCTTCGTGAAATTTTCAAAACTTATGGCCTGCTCCGGTCCTCTCCTATCTTGAAAGTTTCGGGGTGATTCGTCAAGCAGGGGCCGAGAAAAAAGGGGGGTCCCAAAACGTGCTTTCCACATACAATTTCCCATGGGAAACTTTAGACACGGCTACAGCCCGTACTGCTGAACGGAATTACCCCAAATTTGGCAAAAAGGTAGCCCTTGGTTCAGAAAGAACCATTTTTGTTAAATGGTGTAAATCCGTTCAGTAGTTGCTGAGAAAATGGGACACTGTAGTTTGCTATGGCAGGATGGGAACCTCGCGGCTTCCGCCCTGCCATAGCAAACTGCTTTGGTATTTGGAAGAGAGAGCAGGAAACCTGCTCTCTCTTCCAAATGCTAAAGCCGATTGTTTTCCATACGGGGATCTGCATCTTAGCAGCTCCCCATGTGGAGAAGCAATGCCGGCTCCCACAGGCGGCGGGGAGCCGGCAGGAGCGTGGGGGGATTGGGGACCCAAGAAAGGATGTAGGCACGGCGCACAACCTTGTTTCGTAATGGGGATTGTGTAAGAAGGTATTGTGGTTTGGGTAGTTTTCAGGTGCTCCGGCAGGTGACGTAACTGTCCGAGTACGTCAAATAATCAATGAAGGGGTGAGTGCATTACCTCAAATCCCTCGGGAGGGACCTGGAACTCCCTCCCGACCGACCTGCGCCTGACCCAAGACCACCTCTCCTTCAGGAAGAAGCTGAAGACCTGGCTGTTCGAGCAGTAGCGGCACCCCCCCCCCCAGCGCCTTGAGACCCTACGGGTATGTAGCGCGCTTTATAAGTGTCACTGATTGATTGATTGATTGAAGTGTAAATGCATCCCTGCATGTGGGCACTCTATAGTGGTTCGTTGTCATGAAACAATCAACTCCAATAAATATAGTCAATGAATGCTCATTTGAGTTCAAAAGATCCACAGTTTACTTGACAGTTTTTGAACTGACACATTCTCAGTTTTCAATATCCATACTATTTTTCAAAATTCATCATCAGTGGTAACACCGAGGTTAACCATACGAGCTCCGATGCATTTCGAGCCGGTTGGCTCTTTGTCAAGGAGCAGATTAAGGTTAAGGTTGCATTCCCGCGATCAGATGATTGGTGTAAACGGTATCTCAATATCGGATCCTTGCAGGGAGTACAGCTGGGCTTGCGGAGTTCGTGAAAACTCCGTGTGAATTGATGGATATTGAAAACTGAGAATGTATCAGTTCAAAAACTGTCAAGTAAACTGTGGATCTTTTGAACTCAAATGAGCATTCATTGACTATATTTATTGGAGTTGATTGTTTCATGACAACGAACCACTATAGAGTGCCCACATGCAGGGATGCATTTACACTTGAGGGATTGGGGACCCCCACGGTCCCGAACGGATAGGGCTGGCCCCGGGGGATGGGGTCCCAAGGGCCATAAGTGGCCCAGGAGGGTGGCTATACGCGGCCCCCTCGCATATTATAACAAAATTCATAAAAAATAAATAAAAACAGAAAGGCCGGCCCCGGGGGATGGGGTCCCCGGGGCCTTGAATGGCCTGAGGAGGGGGGCCACGAAGCCCCCTCCAAAAAGTAAAATAAAGAAAAAAAACTGGCCATGCCCCGGGGGATGTGGTCCCCGGGGCCGATTATGGCCTATGGAGGAGGGGCCATGCCGCCCCCTTCCAATATTTTAATTAAAAAAAAAAAGGGTCAGGCCCTGGGGGATGGGGTCCCCAAGGCAGATAAAAAAGTAAAAGACCGGCATTGCGCTGGAGGCCCGCTCCCTCCCTACAGCACTCTTCAAACGCGTGCCCTGGAGCGTTTGTAAATAGGGAATTAATTCCCCCTGAATCCTGGGGGTCCCTGGGGGCCAACTGGCTCACCAGGAACCTCTAGTATGCGCCAGGGAGCTACGTTGCAGAGAGGTGTTCAGAGACCACACCCCTTTTTACACCTCTCTGCAACGCAGCTCTGTGGTGCTTAATGGAGGTACCTGGTGGGCTAGTTGCACCCCAGGGATCCTCAGGATTCAAGGGGACTTAATCCCCCAACTTAAAACACGCCACAGGCGCATTTGCACAGTTGTGAAGGGAGGGGGCGGGGCCTGAGGTGACATGTGTGCAAACACGCCCTGTGGCGTGTTTTAAGTAGGGAATTAATTCCTCTTCAATTCTGAGGTCCCCTGGGGGCCATCTAGCCCACCAGGTACCTCCAATAGGCGCCACAGAGCTGTGTTGCAGTGTGTAAAAAGGGGCATGGCCTCTGAACACCTCTCTGCAACACAGCTCCCTGGCGCATACTGGAGGTACCTGGTGGGCTAGTTGGCCCCCAGGGACCCTCAGGATTAAAGAGGAATTCATTCTCCAACTTAAAACGCCCCACAGGGCGTGTTTGCCCACATGTCACCTCAGGCCCCGCCCCCTTCGTTCACCACTTTGCAAACACACCCTCTGGAAAATTGGAAGTTGGGGAATTAATTCCCCTTCTATACTGTGGGTCCCTGGGGCCTAACTAGCCCACTAGGTACCTCCAGTATGCGCCAGGGAGCTGTTTTGCAGAGATGTGTTCAAAGGTCACGCCCCTTTTTACACCTCTCTGCAACGCAGCTCAGTGGCGCTTACTGGAGGTACCTAGTGGGCTAGTTTGACCACAGGGACCCTCAGAATTCAAGGGAACATAATCTCCCAACTTAAAACTGCCACTCTTCCAATCTCTCACTGTCACATATACTCACTTATATACTCCAATACTCACATATACTAGTTTAAAACATATATAGTTACTCATAAAGATACTATTGAGACAGTAATTCACTCACTAACACACCCATACACACACTCATCCACCCATACAGTCCTAAACACATGCAGTCTTCAACACATACAAACAGTGAGTCACTCATTCATGCATCTATGCGCTAAGTAATACCCCCACTGAACCATACAGACACTCTTACTGATACTCAAAATAACTACTAATAACCCATAGAGACACTCATGTATCTACTCACCAACCCATGCAGCCACTTATACACAAAGTGAGAGACTGATACAGATATGTACATATTTAAACATTACTTGCTTACCCATGTATTCACTAAGATGCACTCTATCAGTCAGTTATACAATTAATTTTACAAAAAAACATCATCCATTTAGACACTTACATACCCATTTATTTTTCCATCGACCTTGAGATATACATATATAAAACATATTTAATTTTCAGAAAAACAACCATTCACTGGATGATGTCATCAGTGATGTCATTTGAGATGTCATCAGCGATGTCATGAGTGATGTCACTGACCATGTCATGAGTGATGTAATATGTGACGTCATCAGCAGTGCATTGCGGACGTGCGAGTTATAGTTAGCTGAACTAACTATAACGGGGGAATTTCAATGGTTTTGTACGACGAGTGAAATGTCCAACTAACTATAACGCCCCTGAAACCTATGTTTTTTTCAGTGAATATATATATATATATATATATATATATATATATGTATATATATATATATATATATATATATCGGCACACGCTCGCTTCTTTCAAGAAAGCAGACGGCACTCCAAGCTGATTTTATCTTGATTTATTGGCAGACCCCCTACCCCAAAGAAAGAAAAAAAAAAAAAATATATATATATATATATATATATATACATATATATATATTCATATATATATTCACTGAAAAAACCATAGGTTATAGACCATATATAGTTAGGGATTAGCATTTAAAAAACCTTATTTTATTTGCACAAAACCATTGAAATTCCATATATAGTTAGTTGCACTAACTATATATCGCGGACCCGCAATCCACTGCTAATGATGTCACATATTACATCATTCATGACATGGTCAGTGACATCACTGATGACATCACTGATGACATCTCAAATGACATCACTGATGACATCACTGATGACATCACTGATGACAACACCCAGTGACTGTATGTTTCTGTAAAGTTAAAATATGTCTTACATATTGAAGAATGAGTGGATGTATAAGTGTCTGGATGAAGGATTTAGTAGGTGCATGACTGACTGTATGAGAGAATGATTAAATGTGTCTCACTGAGTGTATGGGTTAGTGATTAAAGTGTCTTAATTTGGCAATCATTATTTATGTTGTTCTGTAAACTGCTGCATGTTTAAATCAGTAGCTATATCAGTAACTATATGGGTTATTGAATGGTTGCCCAAGTATTTGTATGGGAGACTGAGTATGTGTGTGGGTGGCTGGGAGGTGTATAACTCTGTGCATAGATGTGTGAGCAGTTGATTCCCTAGGTGTATGGGTTCAAAAGTGCATGTAGAAACAGCTGTATGGACAGTTGACTGTGTGCATGAGTATATTGGTGAGTGAATGGATATCTCAGTGCTACATGTCAAAGTAAGTACATATGTAAAACACACTCCATGTGAGAGTTGACATATATAAATAACTGAACATAAGAGCCAGTGAATGTGTGAGTGGCTGTATGAATCATTGTGAACTTGTATCAAGGATTGTATAAGAGAGTAAATATGTGTTACTATATGTTTGAATAAGTAAGGTGTGTATAACTGTATAGTTGAGGAAATGGAGATGTGATTGATTCTTTGCATGACTGACTAGGTGTGTGAGTAACTCCATGGATGTGTGACAGTCTGTGAGTGCCTGTTTACACTGAGTGTATCTAAGGTTATATTAGAGTCTGAAGATGTATTATCACATAAATGATATCATCAGTGATGTAATCAGTAATGTCAAATGAGATGTCAGTGATGTCATCAGTGATGTCATTTGAGATGTCATCAGTGATGTCATCAGTGATGTCATTTGAGATGTCATCAGTGATGTCATCAGTGATGTCACTGACCATGTCATGAATGATGTAATATGTGACATCATTAGCAGTGGATTGCGGGTCCGCGATATATAGTTAGTGCAACTAACTATATATGGAATTTCAATGGTTTTGTGCAAATAAAATAAGGTTTTTTAAATGCTAATCCCTAACTATATATGGTCTATAACCTATGGTTTTTTCAGTGAATTTTCAAGGTTTTGTAAATGCAAATTCCTAACTATATATGGTCTATAACCTATGGTTTTTTCTGTGAATTTCATTGGTTTTTTAAAAGCTAATATCTATAGCTGTAAAATATATTCTTTATTAAGTGACGTATCACGTAGCCCGTGAGACGCCTCATGATGCATCGCATAACCGTGACGTATCGTCTCTGCAGCGCAAACCAAACCCAAAACGTAAGCGCGCCAGAACACGCTTAAAGATATATATATATTTTTTTAACCTTAATTAGACAAAATCCACACGTGCACATATCACAAACGTTCAAAAAACACAATATGTCGGACTCCCGTTACGCTGCCGGTTAGCTGCCCGGTTAACGTACAAGGAAGCACCTTTACCGCGAAAAATCGCAATTTTTTTTTCTTTTGCCCCGCAGGGAACTTTAATAGCCCCCTCATCAATCCTAGGGGTTCAGGAGGGGTCTGCCTTACCCCTTTCATTCATTTACACCTTTTTTTTTCCACCTCTTGTCTCTCGATCCTACCGAGAGACAAGATGGCGGCCGCTCTGGACTGTTTACAATGTTGACAGCCAATCAGCTACTCCTCAGGATTTTTTTTTTTTGGGCCCCGCGTGGTTTTATAATATCCCCCTCATCAATCCTATGGGGTCAGAAGGGGTCTACCTTGCCCTCTTTCCTTCATTTCCCCCTTTGTTTTGGTCTCCTCTTGTCTCTTGATCCTACCGAGAGACAAGATGGCGGCCGCTCCGGACTGTTTACAATGTTGACAGCCAATCAGCTACTCCTCAGACTCCCGTTACACTGCCGGTTAGCTTCCCGGTTAGCTGCCCAGTTAGCTGCCCGGTTCGCTTACCAAGACGCGTCTCTACGGCGAAAAAATCGGATTTTTTTTTTTTTTTTTTTTTGGGCCCGGCGTGGCTCTATAATATCCCCCTCATCAATCCTAGGGGGTCAGGAGGGGTCTACCTTGCCCCCTTTCCTTCATTTCCCCCTTTGTTTTGGCCTCCTCTTGTCTCTCGATCCTACCGAGAGACAAGATGGCGGCCGCACCGGACTGTTTAGAATGTTGACAGACACCGGAGAGCCAATCAGCTTCGCTTTGCAAAGTTCCGATACGCGAAAGGTTCGCTAACCGGATAGCTGCCCGGAGCGCTGTTACAGATATATATCTTGATTTAAACGTTAATTTCTCAAAATCCACTGAAGCACATATATTGAGACCTAGCAAAGGCACATCGGGCTAACAGTCCCTACAATTTTGCCAAGTTTCGTGGAAATCCATTCAGCCGTTCGGGCTAAAAGTGAGTCCAACCGCCCTATGGAAATTAACATGGGAAAAACGCGTTTTGGGACCCCCCTTTTTTCTCGGCCCCCCCTTGACGAATCCCCCCCAAATTTTCAGGAGCTGCTCAGAAACAAAATGTGCCATTTTCCTGAAAATTTCAGCCGATTCCGTCCACAAACGCCAAAGTTATTAGACATAGAATTTTCAAAAGTCCCATAGGAAAAAAATCCTAACTATATATACCTACTGGCTATCGCCAGTAGGTAATACATATATATATATATATATATATATATATATATATATATATATATATATATATATATATATATATATATATTGAATATAAGATTATTTAAATGGGAAACAGACAACCATTCGGCACTCCAAGGTAGGATTAAAAGTCCTCAGTTTATTTATAAAATGACAAGCTGACATCAACGCGTTTCGGGAGTCAAGCTCCCTCGTTCACGATGTATATATATATACAGAAACTTCCTGACCGCCTAGTGCTCGGCGGAAAGCCTTCAGGTATGGACCTCTTTCGAATTCCCCTCGCAAATCAAGGACCAACACAAAGGATGCAAAGTGCAAGCAGTGCAAGTTTTTAATCCGGCATTATAAGACAGGTGTCTTCCATGACGCATTTCACTCCTCGAAGGAGCTTGATCACATGACACGCCCAAACAGATATGACCTTTTTATGGTGCATTAAAAGCCCAACCAGCTCTAAAAATTGAACTGATCGGTAAAACAGTGCAGGTAATAGACACAGTTAACGACTTAGGCATATATCATATAGATATCGTGTTGCAGTAGACTTTTATAAAAAATCACACAATTGTGGTCCACAACATAAATAAATACATAGTGCATTATAATCAGCAAGTTGTGCAAATATATTTCATCTGAAAAGCGCAAATGCAAAAAGAAATAAATATAACGCCTTAAAAAACAAATAACGTTGGTATTAAAAAACCTATAACCATAACAGATGAATATTTCTAACCACAGTTACAAAAGTGCACAATCTGCAATAGTAAATAGTGGACCAACACTCTTCATTAGGGAAAATCCACGAGGTTGTTTCCCCGGTCCCCCTAACCCAACTGACTAGCATTTCCACCAACATTAATATTGATTCAGAAGGAGTAACCGTACCCACTAGACAAAATCCGGAGTCAGAGGGGGGTGTCATCGATATTGCCGAAGATTCTATATCAGAAAGCAGTTCCCTTTACCAAAATCTACTCCATATTGAGACTGATCTCTCTGACTCCCCTAATATTATTCCAAGTCCGGAGCGAGAAATACTTTCTCCGAACTCTGAGTGCTCGCCCGCACAAAAATCTGGTAAAAGGAAAAGAGTAAATTTGATCCAGAAGGAGGGTAATAAAAACAAAAAGGGTTTGAGAACTAACAATGTATCTCCTCTATTGACAACTGCATCTGCCCTAGCTAACCCCCAAGAGAACAATAAAAATATAGGAAATGCAGTAGAAAATATTCTCTTGGATAAAATAGAATTATTGATCAAATCTCTACTCCTGCCGTTATTTGAACGGACTAGGTTACTAAATGATAAGATGGACATTTTAGATACATTAGTAAGAGAAAATATAGCCACATCAAACAGAAGTAAAATGTCTACTGCCCCTACAGGGTCAGACCCGACGCACCCCCAGAAAAACCCTGTGAGTAATAGACAAAAGGGGAATAAAGTTAAACCGGCAATATCCACTTTGAAAGCCCCCCAGCAGAAACCTGCTTTTGACAAAAGTAGACAGACTACTGTGAATGCAATTCCGCAAAAGGTAGATATTGTTTCTAACCCACAGCCGCCCCCCAGAAAAACACCTAAATCTACTGGATACACTGACCAAAATACACGGACCAGGATAAAACCTGTATCCAGGAAACAATGTGTGAATCTCCCCCCTGAGTCACTACCCTATACCATAATTCTAACAGGAGTGGCCCCATTAGGAGAGGGCAAGAGGGAAACACATAGAGACCTATACAACAAAGTAACTTTTTGGCGAAATAAAAACCGTCCTCTCCCCCCAACGTCCAAAACTGAAATCCTTAATGTTAGGAGGGTGGATTGGGTGGGATATAGCAAAAAAGATCTTGAGGGGGATTGTGTGGTCATTAGTTTTAGGGAGTCATGGGTTGTTGATTTTATCCGTAGAGAACCAAGATATGGATGACTGGGTGACGTCCAAACCTTGTCTTTGCATTACTTCTACCCTACACTCAACCCAGTAAGAGACCACTCCCACCAGAACTATTCCAATCAAAATTTTAGATCTAGAGACAGATATTTTCTAGAAACACCTATTTATCGAATGTTCCTGCCCCATCTCTCAAACCGTTTTGCCCCTCTAATGGGACTGGATGGAGTAGACTGACTTAATAATAGTTCATTAGTCTACAGACTACCTAGATTATCCATCAGGGAAACATCTCCACACTGTCCAAACCCTCAGGTGTTAGAAAGTTCCACCAAAAATCAAATTGTGAATATTGTAGACACGCTGAAGGATGAGTTGGGTAATGTCCCCCCAGGAATTGAATGGATAGATGAACATAAAAGTAATTCCCCAATATATGAGGGAAACGGGGGGAATGTTGGTTCACCTGGTAAGACACCAGCGAAACCCGAAACTACCCTTAAGATATTATCATGGAACATCGCTGGGTTGAATGGGAAAATGGACGAAACTGAATGGGGGTCCTTTGTAGAACAATATGATATCATTGTATTTCAAGAAAGCTGGTCAGTCGATGCCATCCATCGACTTGGCTATTTGAATTTTTATAAACCAGCATCCAAAGGACCGAAGGGTCGCCCGTCGGTGGGTCTTGTCATTTGGATTAGACAAGCTCTTGGCTATAAGATCTATGATTGACCTACCATGAGTAGCGATATCCAGGGGTTAAAGTTAAGCTGTGAAAATAGCCAAGACCTTTTCCTGATCAATATATATGCTAGGGGGCGTCCAGGAGGGAAGATTTCCAAAACAGTTGAGGATCTAGATCCCTTATTGAACATTATTGGCAGAGCAAAATGTGTAATGATGGCCGGGGATTTTAATTGTACATTTGAACCTATTCCCACTTTGGATAACGGGTGTTATAGCGAAGCAGATCAGCTATGGAACATTCCTAGTTAAGCCATCCCTCCTGTTAAAAAGGTCACAGAGGCCGTTATGCAGTGACTCGGTCTATGTATGGAGTGGGATTTGAGAGCGGCCAATGGGAGGACTAAGTCAGATCTAGAGGGAAATGTTACTTTTGATAATTGTTACAACTCTAGTCGTATAGATTTCTTCTTAATTAAGATGGAGTTCTGGAGTCTACTAAAGGACATGGAAATACTCGCAAGACCGGAAAGTGACCACAATCCCTTAGCAATAAACCTGATAGTAAATGGTGACCTACTTAAAAGCAAAGCAACAAACCTTATTACTGCCGACGCAGTCCTTACTAATGACTGCCGTAGGGTACGTTGGGTTAGGTTTTTGGAAGACCCTGGCATCATTGATTATATATCAGTAGAAGTATCGGCAGCGACCAAGAAGATTAAGTCTTTACTGGAAGATGTGGGGTCACTGGAGCAAATTGGTGTAATCCATGAGTCCCTTTTTGCTAAAATCAAAACCTTTTTTATCAAACCAGGTAGCGGGAGGAAAACTGGCTTGATTCATCTAGGAGCCAAATGGTATGATAAGTCCTGCCGCAATGCCCATAGCTCCTTGATATCTGCTATCAAATCTAGAGTATCAGCGGATATTAAAAAAGAAAGGGCAAATTATAAGAAGGTGTTAAAACATGCAAAGACAAATTGGGATGATCAACGTTGGCTTGACTTATATGAAGCCAGCCTCTCCACCAACCATCAAACATTTTGGCAGGTAGTGAAGTGGGGGGGGGACTGGGGATACACAAGCCCCAGTCAATCATGTTCCGGCTGAGATCTGGGTTGAGCATTTCTCGGCGCAGTTCAGTGGTATAGAGCTGGGCTCCCATAACTTAGGGGAGAATAACGGACCTCTAATTGCAGTTGTTTTTTGTGATCAAATAGTTTTTAATGAATCAGAGACAGTAAATGCCCTTAAACAGGTCCACAATGGGAAAGCTCCTGGTATGGACTGTGTTCCAGCGGACCTTTTTAAGTATGATCTAGAAAACTGGGTCCCTTATATAACTACTCTGGCCAATGCCATAGCTAAAGGTGTCAGAATACCAGACTCCTGTAAAGGGGCTGAGATCCTGCCTGTGTAACAAAAAGGCGATAAGACTAATGCAGGAAATTATCGCCCTATCAGTCTTATTGACGCCCTACAGAAGGTAATTGCTAGAATGCTGTTGGGCAGAATACAGTCTTGGATGACCGAAAAAACATCTTCTCCCCACTACAGGCTGGCTTTAAGGCTAATATAAGCACAGTCGACCAAGTGCTCAGATTTGTTATGATCTATTGGAAGACTGTGTTCCTAGGAGGAGGTACATTATACGCAGCGTTCGTGGATCTTAAATCTGCGTTCGACTTGGTCCCTAGAGAAAAGATGTGGGCAGTTTGTGCTGGCTCGTTGGTTGCACCACATTGGCTCCAGTCTAATACCATGCAGGCCCCAGACCAACTTGCCCCCAAGCAGGGCCTGTGCGTCCTGCACCTCAGCCCAGCACGTCCCAGCCCGCAACGGGTAGCCCTCAAGTTAAGCACTCCAGCGCCGGGCCAAGGACACACCAAGCGGGCACTCACCAGCGCATGTCCGCAGCTCGTGGCGACCAAAAGCACGACCAGCAGGGGACTTTAATTAATGCTTCTACAGGTATTTATCCGCCATTGCGGGCTCTGTGGAGGACCGCAATAAACAGGCCCGATCTTCCATGGGCTCCGTGCATCCCCGGCGTGTCTCGCCCCACCGGAGCACCCATCCAAGTGGTACGGGCCCAGCCTCCCGCCAGGCGCCCCGCCTCGGGGCATCTGATCTCGCAACACCAGGACCGCCTGGCAAGACTCACAAGAGCTCCCGGTTGGCCAGGCCCGTACTCTCGCACTACGGCTGGCGACGGCTTCCCACTGTTCATATAACCCGCAGCCCGAGAGAGTGCTCATACAGGGTCTTCAACTGCATTCGGCGCTGCAGGCTCAGCCTGGTCACAGAGGCCACCTCCACCTCGCGCAAGCCTCCATAACAGCCACGGGGCCGTGCACACCAGGCCGTGACAGGCCTGGTCTTTCCCACTGCTGCTGGAGGGCAGCCGGTGTCCCCCACAGCTGTCGGGTCAGCAGGATATTAACGCTCCAGGCCCCAGGTAAGCCGATCATGCATTTTTCCCTTGTTTGTTCCGGGATTAGACAAGATAAGTGCAGGATATATGGGCCCGGCCGGCAGACCCCTCTCTATGAGCGGCCATCTTGCTGCTCGGCTTTGGCCACGCCTCAGAGGCTCATCCTGGTCTTGGTGGACCATGCTACTAGGTATCCTGAGGCCATACTCCTGACACCAGTGACTGCGCTTGTGGTGGGCAATGGATCTTTACCCGAGTGGGTTTCACCAAGGAAGTTGTGTCTAACCGGAGCACCAACTTCATGTTTGCCTACATAAATGCAATGTGCGATGAGAGTGAAGTTACCTACAAGTTCTACACACCATTCTATATTAAGACAAAATATCGAAATTTTTATATTGACCTACATAAATATTGTGTTGCAAATATCGTGATACAGAAATATTGTCAGCAAGAATATTGTTGACAAGAATATCTATTTTAAGGTAAGTAATATTAACATAAAAAATATAGAAAGCATTAATATCTATTATAAAAATATCTATGTTGGTAATATCAATGTAGTTGATAGTATGGATTTTTTATTATTTTGTGTATTTTAATATATATGTTAATTGTATATGTTATCAATTGTTTGTATAAATATTGTTAATGTTTTGTAATATAGTTTTACATTTTTTAGCAGTTTTTAAATTTATTGTAATTGTTTCTTGTCATTATTAGTACCGTAGTGGGTTGTGGGGTTTATAGGGGTGGGAAGTACATTAATTATAATTTATTAATAATTATTTTGAATTAATATTAATATCAATGACTTAATTGTTAATTATTTATGTTGATTGTATAAATATTATTTCTTTAAGTTAAGTTTTAGGTGTAGGTTATGGGCTTTGTAGGGGTATAGGAGGGGAAGTTAATTAATTATAATTTATTAATAATTAGGTTGTCACTATTATTAATAATTTAATTGAAAATGATTTAAGTAAATTGTACAATTACTTTTTTTAAAGTTACTTTTGAGGTGTGGGTTGTGTGTTTCGTAGGGGTATAAGGTAGGAAGTAAATTAATTATAATGAATTTGTTATTTATTTTGAATTAATAATAATTAATTGATAATTATTTATGTTAATTGTATGATCAATATTTGTGTAAATCAAGTTTTACGTGGGGGTTGTTGGTTTTGTATGGTTGTATGATGGGAAGTAAATTAATTATAAATAATAAAAAATATTTATTATTATATATTATAATTAATTATTTAATTGATAATTATGTAAATTGTGTAATACAATATTTTAGTTTTTGTGTGTGTTGAGATTTTTATATGGGTAAAGGGTGTGTAGGAAACTAATTATAATAATTAATAACTAATGATAATTTATAATATTTAGGTAATTGATAAATACTAATGCCAATTGTGTGACTATGATATTGTTTAAGTCACATATAATGTATGACCTGTATTTTTGTAGGGATAAAGTCTGGGCTGTTAATTAAATATAATTAATTTATTATTAGTTAAATATTATTATTAATTGTTTACTTGATAGTTAATTATGCACATTTTGTAATAATAGTTTTTTTAAATCTATAAATTAGGTGTGGGTTTTAAGTTTTGTATGAATAAATGTTGAGAAGGTATTTGAATATTATTTCACTATTAGTTAATTATTATAATTGAAAATTAATTATGTAAAATGTGTACATTTTATAATTTGAAGAAAACTATTTAGGTCTGTGTTATGTAGTTTGTAGAGGTATATGGAAGAAAGTTATTTAAGTAATAACATATTTAATTGTAAGTAATATTGTATTTTTTTTTTTAATTTTTTGAAAACCTTTATTGTGCATGAGAAAGAGAACAAATACGGGCCTACAACCATCAGGCCGGCCACGATACTGTAGGCACAAGTGTAAGCAATGCGGTTCCCCAGCGGCATCAGGCAATATAGCATCAAGTAGTAGCAGTTACACGGTATGGGAATATGTCGCCAAGGAAAGGAGCAATGAAGGTTTAGTTTTTTACATTTTTTGATCTAAATATAAGTCAGTGAAGAATAGATTCGAGGAGAACTGAGTCCATACATTAGCTTCACAACATGAGTAGGCAGCATAGTTAAGAACAACAGTAGCGAGAAACACCCTACCAGTATGGCAGTATAATGCAAAACAGCAGGAGTATCAGTACACAGTTACGCACCACCTACAGCGCCACCCACTCCCCACTAATCCCATGTCAGACCCAGAGCAGAAAACAGAACAAGAAAGCGCAGAAGTGTTAGAAAAATAAGGCCCATAGAAACTAAGAAGAAAAACTAAATCTACCCCCCCCACCCTACATCAATCCGGAGGCTACGGCCTACCCCCCCCCGGTAAAGTGCCTGTCGCCCTTTAAAGAGCCCGAAATATAGAGAAGAGAAAAGAAGGAAACGAAAAGAAATAAAGATTCTCACTCTTGAGTTATAGGGAGGAAGAAAAGAACAAGCCAGTCTACCACTCCCAAAAGAAAAAAGAGAGACGGGGAGGAGCCCTAACAATAACATAATCACCCGGTCCCCCAGCCACTTGTAGCCCCTACATCGACGAAACAATACCAGCAAAAGAACAATATCAGAGGTGAGTTGAGTCAAGTACACCCCGGTCCCCGAAGCAGTACACGAGTGACCAAACCATCTAGGAGGGTGAATAACAGGATATACTCTACTCCACCTACGTGCGAGAGTACCAGGATAGACAGCAGCAGCCACCAGGAGGAGGGTCAACTCAATACAGTCTCGGTCACTTCGGTCCAACACACCCACATCACCCCACTGATTGGTATCAGAAAATGTAGAGAATCACAGGTCCCAGCGAGGGGAGTCATCACTTATCGTGCATACAAAGCAAACACAATCCCGTCTAGACCCAGTCTTCGTGTGCCAATGAAACAGTACTGCAAAGATAAGCGACTAGCCCTGGCCCGATTTAGGATGGCCCCCAAAGCGATACACCTGAAGGAAGCCGCCCCCCTCTAGTACGACGATACAAAATGGCTCCGGATAGAAGAAGGAGGGTCCGTTGTTCCAAAATGGACGTCTCCAGTCCCCTCGAAATCCGTCATCTGCAATAAGGAGCACAGCCAGAATAGTCCAGTGGCACATCTTGCAACGTGTAGAAAGCGGAGGACTCCGAAAAGCATTAGGCTTAGGAGACGGAGGCCACACAGAAGGCACCCAAATATGACGCAGTGGTAAACGAAACAAAGTTGCAGTCATTGGAGGAAGGGGAAACAAAGTAGCAAGAGTAGTGCCGGTGGAGGGCGGAGTGCGTGCGCCAGTACCGCCAGTAATCACCCCCTTATCGCTTGAGACATGTGCAGACATTGTAGCCCCATCAGCCGGCAGTGATGGCAAGTCCATACGGTGCCAAGTATCGACCCTCCGCGCCCGCCCCAGGTCAAGCAAAATGGCGTCTAGCTTCTCACCCAGTGTGCGGGAGCTAAGGTCCATCGCAGCTCGCAGGTCCTGGAGGGCAGCGAGGACGGTTCCATAGGTAGGAGTGATAAGCGGAGCCTCCGTCTCAGAATCGTGAGAGGGTTCCCGGAATCCGTGCCCCATCGCAGGCCGATTTCGGCGGTCAGGGGGTGAGGGTAGATGATCTATACCACAATGGGAGACGCGGGGCACCTCCATTCCGTAATCCGACGATGAAGTTGGGGCTGGCGCGGTAGGAAGGAGCTGCAGTCCGACTCGCTGAAACTGCAGGGCGAGCTGCAGTCGGCCGTCTTTAGCTGGGAGCGTGCGTCGCTCCGTTGTGAGGTCGGGACACACCAGGGTCCGCTCGCCGGTGAAGGGCAGAGACTGTAATGGAGGCTAGGCACCTCGTCTCCGGCACCACTCAAAGAAACCAAACATAGCGCACATCCCTTCCTCGCCGTCAGCAGTCACAAAGGTCGAGAAAACCACGGCAGAATGATGCAGTCTGGTCCGATTCCAGGCAGGAACGGCTCTTCCAAGCCGCCGGCACCAAACCATCCGCGCCGTCGTTCTTTGTTCTTCCCGGTCCGGCGGTGCACAGCGGCTCATACCGGGGCCATAGCTGCGGGACGGACTAGTGGGTAACTCCGGTCACCGGGCAGATAGAAATCCCGGGAAAACGTAGGCAGACTCAGCGCGACCTCCGGAACACGCCACCGCCGAAAACGCCAGGATAGGTAACAGGATCTTGATGCGGGGCTCAAGGGCTGGCGGAGCCGAGGGCTTACACGTCTGCCCCGATCGCCATCTTGGCTCCTCCCCAATATTGTATTTGTTGATGTTATTTTGAGAATATAGTTTGGTGATTTAATTATAATAAAATTTGTTTTCATTTATGAAACATGTATAAAATATATGTAATTTGTTTTTTGAAAAAATAAATATATATATATAAGATCTTTATATTTAAATATTTATGTTTTTTGTTATCTGGTATATTTTTGCAAATTGTTTATTTTCTTGAAGTGAATTAGTCTGTTTCTGATGTTGCATAAAGTACAGTGTGAGCAGTGAATGTAACCCTTTGCAATCCAACACTTTCCTCAGTTGTGCAGTGAGTGGAGTGGGAATAGTAAATTTTACCTCTTCGCAATCCAACACTTTCCTTACTGTTGCACTGACAGGAATGGGAATAGTACATTTTACCCCTCAGCAATCCAGCACTTTCCCTACCGTTGCACTGACCGGAGTGGGAATAATACATGTGACCCCTCTGCAAAGCAACACTTTCCGTACTGTTGCACTGACTGGAGTGGGAGTAGTACAATTTACCCCTACGTAATCCAACACATTCCCTACTGTTGCACTGACTGGAGTGGGAATTGCAAATTTTCCCCCTCTGCAATCCAACACTTTCCCTACTGTTGTATTGACTGGAGTGGGAATAGTAAAGTTTACTCCTTCACAATCCAACACTTGCTTTACTGTTGTACTGACTTGAGTGGTAATAGGAAATTGTACCCCTGCTGAGTATGTATTATTTGTATACTTTTATAGTTTGGTTTATATTGCTTACATTTATAATATTAAGTTTTTGTGTATTTAAAATGATATTAATTAAATTGTGGGGAACTTTGTACTCTGCTGTTAGCATTAATTAAAATATTGTAGTTTTTTATGCTGTCTGGTCAGGCAGCGGTGCATGCAGGAAACGGGTGACCCCCTCCCGGGCCCCTCGCCCCCCTTCCGCTTTGAGGCTAACTCGGGGGCCGGTGTGCTCCAGCGCACTGCAAAGGCCTTCTCCTGCCTGCCATGCTGTGTGGAGGGCGGCGAGGCCTGGAGCGTGGCCTGCTGGGTCAGCGGTGCTGGGCCTACCTAATTCTTGAGCCTGTGGATCATTCTGCAAAGCTGAACTCCAGCCAGGACTGACAGCGGTTCCATTCTCCGGTGAGTGGGGCAGGGGACCGGCTATCTTGTCGGGCATGTGCACGTGTGAGGGGAAATGCGTGCCCCCTCTCCCTTTTTATCCCGGGTCTGTCACAGTCGGACATCTCCCACCCGCTCCAAGGCTGATCTGGGGGCCGGTGTGCTCTGGAGTGCCGTGGGGGCCCTCCCCCGACTGTCCTGTGGTATGGGGGACCGTGAGGTCTGGTTCACGGCCTGATGAGTCGGTGGGGCTGGGCCTGTCATACCATTGTGCCCGGGGCCCGCCCTTGATGAGCAAGTGATCTCAGCCATCATATCATGTGGCGGTCAGGAGCGCCTCTGTGAACGATCCCTGGGCACATGTTCTGGATCACCTGGCTCACATATTGGCTGGATCCTGGCATGTGGCCGACTCCTACCTCCGCTTTCATCACTGAGTAGAGGACTGCAGCTTTTGGTGTGCTGGTGGCGCTGATTCTGCCATGTTTCTGCGACCCAGTGCTCACTATCCACAGGTGAGTAACTTCGGCCACCATATCGGGTGGCGGTGGGGGGCTTCCCTGTGGGCGCCCCCAGGACACGTGTTCAGGACCATCCGACCTGTCTACTGGCGGCACCCTCCCACAACTGTGAATTCCCTGCCGCCCTGGTGCCACACTCGCGGTATGGGAGAGCCATAACCCACGCCGGACCACCCTGCGGCCCTGGAGCCGAGTCCACGCGTCCCAGAGGTGCTGCCGGAATCTGATACTCTGTTGGTCTCCCACCGCCTCCGGGCTTGTGGATTGCACTACCGGTGCCTGTGTACCTACCTGAATACCTCTTGCACCGGTCGGTTCTTGGCCTTCATCCAGAGTTTCCATGATCAATGGTTCCCCCCACACCTGGTCCTTGGAATCCAGGCAACGACAGGAGCTATCATCAGCTATGGGGAGGGACAGGGGCCCTAAATCCACAACAGATCCCACGCAGATGAAAATGGACTGATTCACCATCTCTGATCAGGATCCCCCGGAAGAGCGGTGAGGGTCTCCCAGAACAAAACGCAGTTCTTCGATCCACCCCAGGCAGCGTGGACATGACTGACGGAGGAACCTCCCCTCCACCAGAGGCATGATCTATCTCCGGGACCCACAGGCTCTCAACCCAAGGGGCCGCGGTCACTGGGACATCGGCACCGCCGCCACACGCCATCTCGTAGGGGATGCCAGTCTCAGGCAGCAGCACCCAGATCTTCGAGCGTGGTGCCTATGGACTTCGAGGCTCTTCCAGCCAAACGGGCTCTCTGTCCCGCACCAGGCACCGATCTACTGAGGATTTACCCAGACCACCCTCATCGCCAGCCCTGCAAGGCTCACCCAGACTAGATTCGGACCTTTCCGGCACTCCTACTCTATGAGGGCCTGCTGGGCCAGGTTTGCTGCCCATTGTCCACCGGGGCGGGACTCTCCCCCGGCGGGGTTCTTTGACACTGGTAGACTTCTAAGTTCACTTATCTTGTTTTAATGCCGATCCATTGCTTATCCGTCCTTCTGGAGGGGTCCTCCACGAAACCAACCCAAGCGTTGTAGTTTGGTACTGTTAAAAAAGGGGGGTCGACAGATGCTTCTGTTCTCGAAGTGTAGGGTGGGGGGTGGAGGAGTGGGGGGGTTTGGGATTGTTTTTTCCCTATGTTGCTGTTTTTCGTACTTTGTTGTTTCAGCTACCACGGATTGACATGCGCTTCTTCTCCAGGGGCTGGATACGTCCTCATTGCATGCAATTATCTGTACATCTGTGGGCTTCCACGTGCATTCTCACATCCCAGTAGGATCACACGTCCTGGACCCAGGTACTGCCTACCATGATCGACACTACAGTGCCTAGGGCGTCTCTCCATTTTTATTGTTGGAACGTCAATGGTCTTCTGGACCGTCTTAAACGCACAGCGGTCCTGCGCTATGCGCAACGCCTCCACATAGACATTCTCTTACTTAAGGAAACACACCTCCAGGGTAATTGTTGTTCCTTCCTGGCTCGCTACGGGTACGATAGAGTATGGCACTCCGGCTTCTCCAGGGGCTCCCCGTGGGGTGGCTATCCTCCTGAAATGCAACATGCCCTTTGTCCTCTCCCAGGTGATCCATGACCCTCAAGGCTCATCTGTGATAATTTGTGGCACCACTGGCTGGCTCCCCCCTCAAACTCATGTCTATCTATTCCCCTCCTCGATGCTCACACCCACACTTACGCATACCGCGGCCCTTCTGAACCCTCTACCTCTGGGCACCACCGTTATTGGGGGCGATTTTAATGCAGTCTCCTCCCCGGCCCTCGATACAACGGGCCCTCCCTCTGCTTCCCGAATGGCACAAGCAAAACAGCTAAGGAACTGGTCCGAATCTCTGGGCCTCTGTGATGCGATCACACACACCTCCGCGGCCCACCACACACAGGCGCGCATAGATGCGATCTTTGTCCCCGCAACTGACTGTTCTGAGATTATAGATAAATGCATCCTTCCTGGAGGGTTTTCCGATCACTCCCCGGTGCTCCTTATTTTTTGGGGCACCCCCCCTCGGCCCGCCAAACATGGAGAAGGAACGCATGGTTCCTTCAAGATAAAGAGTTCAAAAAGTGGGTGGGGACGGAACTCAAGCAATACTTTCTTACTAATGAGGGTTCGGTAGCCTCTCCGGGTATCCTGTGGGAGGCAGGGAAGGCAAACATATGGGGTGTCGCGAAGGGGCAGCTTATGAACTAGAGGCAGGCGCAAGTGCGGGAAATCACCTCGAGGGAGGCGCAGGTGCTTCATTTGGAGCAATAACTTTCCCTGTCCGACGATGCCGTTCAAGCCCAACAACTCACTCACCTTCGGGCCGAAATCAGAAAACTATCCCTGGATGCTGCTAAGCTCCTATGGAGGTTGTCGGTGTTGAGAGTTTATGGCTGGGGAGACAAAAACGGTACGATCCTACACTGGCTAGCCACATATCCCAGGGCGAACTGCATTATCCCGGAGGTGGTAGACGAGGTGGGAACGGTGCACCGCGCCCCACTGGCGATGGCCCGCACCTTCACCATCTACTATCAGCGTTTATACGCAGTGCAAACCCCCGACCTACCGCTCCATGTTCTCCTTGAACAGGGTAACGTACGTCTCCCTCGGCTGGAGACTGCCGACCAGAAGGATCTGGACCGCCCCATTTCTTGGAAGGAAACCGATGAAGCGATCTCCCTCACCCCATCGGATAAGACCCCGGGCCCAGGTGGCCTTTCCCAAGAATACTATGGCATGTATCGCAACACTCTTGTGCCCTGTCTGGCTGACCGATTTCAGGATGCTTTGAAGAAAGGTTCTTCCCGCCAGAGACAGACATCACCACCATTGTGGTCCTCCCGAAATCCCAGCCTCCCTCCCGTCAATGCACGGACTATCGTCCCACCCCCCTGCTCAATACGGAATTTAAGCTGTATGCCACCATCCAAGCTCAGCGATTGAAGCCCGACCTACCCCTGCTGCTCCATCCAGACCAATGTGGCTTCCTGCTCATGCGTGGGACCCAACACTGCCTTCGGAGGCTACAGCTGGCTCTGTATTTTAAAGTCAGAAGGAGGAACCCTTTTTGGAAAAGGGAAGGGTATTGTGTAAAACAAAATTAAAAATTCCCTTTTCACATGTTCGGAAGAAGAGACTTAGGTCTCTGGGGTGTTTAAGGGAGAGGTGCAAGGTGAGCCGACAATACAATTTTAGCAGGCCTTAATAAAAAATCTTGAAAACCAATATTAAAAATTATTAAGGATGTTATACACTGGATGTACAGTTGTTTATGAAAAATATATTTTTATTTGAAAATATTATTTTCTGTTCATACAAAACATTTCACGTGAGTTTACACATTTATTCATAAAAACCATTAAAAACATTTGATGCAGTAAATTATCACACAAATTAACAATGTATTAAAAAATAATTCAAAATGCAACAAATTTATCACACAGAAAAATTGTCGACGCGGCGTTTCGGTGATTTTGAGTCGTCACCTTCTTCAGGACAGTGTTATGAATTAAAATCACTATAAATTTTAAACACAAAAAACACAATATTATCATTATTATTTTGCTGCTATAGTGAGTTTCAGTAGAACAGAACATTCTTCTAGTTATCTCTGTAGTCCTTTACATTCTTCATCTCATTATTTACATTTTCTATATACTGTACCCTTTATAGTCTCTATAACATCCTTATTCATTTACACACACTGCTATAGTCAAGGTAGACATTAACCTTTAGGGGTTTCTATTCTGGAGACACATCTACACAATCTTTGTAAATCCCGCAGCTGTTGTGTGGTCACACCTTTGCCGTTACATCCCTACAGGGCATGGTTGTTTTTTGCTTACCGAGATGGCTTTTTAATTTGTACCACCTCCATTTTTGTACCGAGATATTTACTAGGTTACAATTAATCGGTTCCATTAAAACAATTTTTTCAAATCTATTGCAGTTTTTGCTTTAAGATATGATACCTTTATACATACCTCAAAATTAGCTAGTTTGTTGGTCGCTTTGATAAATTAGCGATGTTTGACCATGTGGGAATACCCTTGGTTTCTGGAAGTATTAGAAAGGGTACTGTCAGAATTACTAAATTTTTTTCTTTTGTATTTTATGGTTTACACTGGTTATCAAATATTACCGTTCTTGGATATCTGTTCCTTTTCTATTTGATGGTAAATTGGCGATGTTTGACAATATAGGAATAAACTTGGTTTCTGGAAGTTTTAAGAGAGTGCATCGTCAGATTACTGCATCTCATATTTTTATATAATCCAGTTATACCCTTATTTTTTTCAAGTATTACCTTTTTCAAGCATATATTCCTTTTCAGTATGGGTGGTTTCCTAATAATCTTCTTTTATTTAGGCAGCTAGGTCAAGTTTCATTTTTACCTGCAGGGAAATTGCATTTATTAATTGGCATCAATCCCTCATTTATTTCCCTTAACCGTAGGTCAAAAACCTCCTTTTGCTTTTTTAGTGCTGTTGGCTCTTTCATCTCTATGCTTGTTTACCTGAAATTCCTTTTTGAGTGAATCCTATGAAGGACGGTCTTTCCTTTCTTCACCCGTTGTTTTATTCAAATTGTATCTATTTCTGTTTAAGAAAAAAAAAATGTATTAAGTCTCTCGCCTGTTATTCTCGCTTTACTGTTTTTTACCTAAGGACCTGTTATTCTTACCTTTAAGCATGTCTTGTTAGATCTTCACTCTTAGTTATTTGTAGTGAATATCTTTAAAAGGGAGGGCTTCCTGTTCCATCTAAAGAAAAGGAATTGGTGCATTGAGTTATTCTATGTACCGCTTTAATGCAGTACTTCAAGGGCTTGGGATTTTACTATCTGCGCGGTTTTGTACTTACTCGAAAGATCTCCTCCTCTGGTATTTCGGGCATCCACCTCGACCGTCCTTCCGTGTTGTAATAGACATCCTTCGTTTCGCTGAGGGTTTATATACGCTTCTAAATTAGATAATTGAGCGTCTACTCATCTCACCTGTGTTTTAACCAGTAAATCGTACTGTTTGCCTTTCTTTTTGCGGCGGCCATCTTAACATGGTGAACTGCCTTGCAGTTTTCTATGAAGCCACAACTATCGAGTTTCATTCGATAAGATGGACTTTGTGGGTTCTAGCTGAAATTCGTTTCTAAATCTTTTTATCCTTATTTCTTAACTTGGATCTTTCTATTCTGTTTGCGTATGTTTCTCGATATTCAATGTAACGCTATTGTGGTTATATATTTTGTCAAGGGGGCGAATGTTTAGTCTACGAACCCGGCGGCCATTTTGGAAGGTGTTTTTTACTCGTCCTTCCGGTTCATGTTTATATTTGGTCTCACGAGTATTTTTTAGTCGTTATTCATATTTTAATTTTCCTGTTTCTATCTTATTCTTATAGCCACACTTTATCTTGTTTAATTACAACGATCGGGCAACTTAACACTCTCCCGATCGTTGTGTACAAAAGACTAGGGATTTCGGATGTCATCGCGGCGGCCATTACTGAAGGGTGCTAATCACTCTTAGAGTATTCTGTCCCATTCTTCCTTACTGTTTAGCCCATTTTTAAAAGTATTAAATTTGGACATATAGTACTGTTCCCTCTTTCTTCTTTTCAGTTCCAGATCTCCTCCTCTGTTATTTAATTTGACACACTCGATGATGCACCATCTTAAGTCATCGACAGCGTGTTTGCATAGGTCCCAGTGTTCAGCTAGATGCATAGGTCCCAGTGTTCAGCCAGCATGTGAAAAGGGAATTTTTAATTTTGTTTTACAGCTGGCTCTGGCCCATCAGCACTTATTCACTCCATACCTAGCTCTCGACATAGATTTAGAAAATGCCTTCGACTCGGTGGACTGGGCATATCTACAGGATGTGTTGGCCGAGATGGGATTCAGACCCCAGTTTAGGACCCTTGTCCATGTCCTTTATGACCACCCGTGAGCGTGCGTGTTGGTCAATGGTTTATTGTCAGAGGCCTTTCCCATTACCAGGGGTATAAGGCAGGGATGTCCCCTGTCACCCTTGCTATTCGCCCGTGGCTTCCCTGGTGCAGGCTGAGGATCGTATTCGTGGCTGCGAATGGACCAATACGGCAACGGACAAGATCGCTCTATATGCAGACGACGTCTTGCTCTTTCTGGACAAACCCGCCTCCTCGGTACCGCACAGCCTCCAGATCTTGCAGTCCTTCGGGCAAGCCTCCGGTGTTTGGCTGAACCCAGGGAAATCGGTACTGGTCACACTGCACCTATCTAGGGATTGCTACAATTGGCAATCCACCATACCTCTTCGGCGCCAATCCGCCAAAAATGGAAGATGCTGCCTCTCAATTCCCTGGGGAGTGTTGCTCTGTTTAAAATAATGATCCTCCCCAGATTTCTTTATGTCATTCAGGATGCCCCCTTCTGCTTTCCCAGGCCCTGGTTCTGGGAACTGGACAGTCTCGCTACCAAATTTCTCTGGAGCGGGGGGAGGCCTCGCTTAGCCCTGTCTGCATGCCGGATCCCCTCCATCGACGGGGGTATAGGGATGACGCATTTGTATCTTTAATTCTTGGCAGCGCATCTCCTGGTGGTCCATGACTGGTTCAATGGGGGCTGGTCCGACCCTGCCTACTGGCTTGAGCTGAGTGAGCTGGGATTACCTAAAACCCAATCTATGATGTATGGGGGGCCCATTCCATCCCAACTACCTGATGTGACATGTTCTGTGTTAATATTTACATATATATATATTTTAATGATATTTAGTACAACAATATTAGTGACAACAATATTTTTAATCCTATATTTTTGCCATTGACATCATAAGGATAGGATGACAATATTTTTTACATCAATATTTCTGTCAAAATATTATTGTAAGATGATATTTTAATCTTCGATGTTTTGTCAGTGAACCTTACCATACCACGCCCCCCAAACAAATGGACTTGTCGAAAGATTGAACAAGATTCTGAAGTGCATGATTATTGACTTGTCAGAGCCCCTATGACATAAGTGGGACATCCAGTTACCATGCCTGTTTTTTGCTTCTGAGAAGTGCCTCAGAGTGGGTTTCAACACATTTGAACCTTTGTTAGGCCACTCTGTTAAAAGACATTTCAATCTTGTCAGGGAGGGAGAAAGCTCCCAAGAAACCACCTCAAGTTGAGGTATGCCTCATGTCTCAGATGAAACACTTCTGGAGGGAGGCCACTAAGAACCGCAAGGTCAGCCAGGAAGAGATTTTACAGTGATACGACCAGAAGGTCGCTCTGGTGATTACCAACCTGCAAGAAAGTATGAGTGATGGGGCCTGTGGAGCCCCGAGGCTCGAAGGATCAATGTAATGGGCTCTATGAGATCTGAAAAAGGAAAGGAAGATTAGATACCTGATAGATCTGAAAACAACCAGGAACCCCCTAAGGGTCCTGCATGCAAATTGCCTTAAGCCCGCTATGATGGGTAAAAAGTGACTATGCTCTTGGTAACAGGTGTTGGTCAGGATGAGGAGAGTGAACCCCTCCCCGACTTACTGTCCTCCAGTGAGCAGGATTGGGCAGTTGAGGGAGTCATCCTCTCCCCCACACTGACTGGCACACAACATAGATAATGTCACCAGCTGCTGGAACAATTCACCTCTCTTTTGTCCCTTGCCCCTCATCTCACTGACTGATGTACCCATTACGTAGATAAAGTGGACAGCATACCTGTCAAAAACATAATTTGGAGACTGTATGACATGGTGAGTGCTAGCATCAAAGATGAGGTTTCAAAGATGCTGGATTAGTGGGTGATTGAGCCCTCTTGTAGTCCCTGGCCCAGTCCAGTGACACTGGTACCTAAGGCTCCCCCGCCGGGCACCATACCTGTGGACTATAGCAGTCTCAATACAGTCACCAAGACTGATGCTTCACCTTATCCGCAGCTCATGATGAGCTCATTGATCGGTTGCGGATCCAAGGTTCCTGAGTACATATAATTTGACCTCTGGATACTGGCAGATTGCTCAACTGAGCAAAGCACTTTTTTACTAGGAATCTTTTTTTATTGAGATATGTTCTAGACAAAAGAACAAATACCACATATAGGAGCGTATAACAGTAACCATACAGTACAGCATTTGATTAGATAGGCCTGCTGAAGGCAGAGTCAAGCATGCAAATAATCAAACCTGAGAGAAAGCTCAGCATCAGTTGCTCATAAGTGTTCGATCAGCATTATATAACACAGATAGCGTATACATATGAACATAGGGGCAGATTACAATGGCGAAGGACTGCCACCGCCAGCCACACGATTTTCTCCCCGCCACATTAGGATGGCGGGGGATCCAGCCTGCGACCGTGGTGGATGGAAAGACCGTTCACCACAGGCAATCAGACCGATTGCATGGCAGAGAGGTCTGCCTGCATAAAAGGGTTGCGGAGCCTAGCAGGCACCGTCCACCCTATTATGATGCAGGCTATGAGCCAGCCTTTCCATGACAGCGAAACCATCATGAACAGGCTGGTGAAGATTCTGTTTGGGGGCCCGTTGCAGGCCCCCAATGGGTGGAGGTGTGTATTTGCACTGGGGGTTACCCATGGTGCCCACCTACATTTCAGTGCACTAAGTGGCAGGCACTGTGTGCTATGCCTGCAATAGACTGTGTTCTGTGGATAGTAATGGCTAGGGCCATTACTCGAGGGCTTATGACCTCGATTTTCTTTTTGCCACTGAAACTTGGGGAGACGCCGGCTCAGGACCGGATTTCTGCACTGCTACCCCTGCAGGCTATAGTGTTGCCAGGCATGATAGACCTATAGGAAGAGGTGGCGGACTCGCCATTATTTATAAGAACAAGTATCGTACTTCATTTGAGCCTATACTTTCCACTAACTGTGAAGCGGCAACGTTTGTTATCAGTATTAATCATAAACAAGCTCTTAAAGGAATCCTGTTATACCGACCCCCTGGCCCTCGAAACCCCTTTCTCTCCACTCTTTCGGATTTTAATTTCCATTTGGAAGAGCAGGATAACCATGAAACTACTCAACTTACTGCTGACCTATTGACTCTGGGACTTCATCAACTGGTAAAGGGAACCACACATCAGGCGGGACATACATTAGATGGTCTGTTCACTAATAACCCTGATATCTCTGTATTGGATATTCTTCCCCTTACGTGGTCAGATCATAGGGCTATTATCTTTGGGATACATACCCGGATTGTTAATCCCCCTCCCTCCAGACCATCAACTAGGACAGGGACCCGTGCCTGGAAGAATGCGGATATCCCTCAGATGTTAGACTTTCTGGCACTATCCTGTCCTATGGGAAGAGGTAACTCTGCTCCATCAGCCTCCGATTTCCAAAATTGGATTCGGAATGCTGCTGATCAAGTGGCCCCGGAGAAGTTCATAAGACCCAACCGAACAACTCCGTCGGCGGCTTGGTACACTGAAGATCTCAGGCTCCATCGGCAATATTGCAGGAACTTAGAAAGGCGCTGGAGGAAGTTCTACTGTCCCATAGCCAAGCAGGTCTACAAGGATGCCCTTACTATATATAAAAAGGCGATTATGGCTCGAAAAAGTGCCTTTTTCTCTGCCCAAATAGAGAATGCCAAGAACTCGGCGAGAGAACTGTTCTCAGTTGTCACCACGCTGTCCACACCTTCCACTGGTCCCGGGGTTGAACCTTCTCAGACTTTTTGCAATGCCCACCTTTTTTACCACTAAGGCAGACATATATTCCTCCTTTGAGGGGGACATAAGGACCAGACCAGACCTAGAGTCTGCACTGGGGAAGAATCTATCTCTGATCATGATCACGATCTTCTTCCCTCTTTTGCCCCCATCACGCAAGACCACATTAGTAGTCTTATTTCTACCATTAAGTCTGGCTCCCCCCTGGACCCTTACCCTCCCTCTGTGATGGCTAACCTATGTGAAGTGATCTCACAACCACTTATGGAAATTTGCAACACTGCATTTCAAACTGGTCATTATCCAACTGTATGGAAGAAGGCGGTGATTAAACCCCTCCTGAAAAAACCCTCCCTGGATCCCACAGCTGTGGCCAGCTATAGACCTATTGCGTGTCTCACCTTTCCTGCCAAAATATGCGAATCTTTGATGAATAGACAACTCTCGGAGTTTGTCGACACTTACCAACTTCTCGACGAAATGCAGTTTGGTTTCAGGAAAGGGCATGGTACAGAGTCCGCATTAATAAAGGCCTCAGATGAGATTAGAGCCATTATGGACCAGGGAGGTGTGGCCGTCCTGATTCTCTTGGATCTGTCTGCGGCTTTTGACACGGTCGACCATGCTATTTTGGTCGACCGTGTCGCAGCCCTGGGGATAAACGGCATGGCCAGGGATCTCATTTCATCTTTCCTGGCCAACCGTACCCAGACAGTGAAGTTGGGTGATTTCTACTCTCCTGTCTCTGCACTTCCTTGTGGAGTCCCACAGGGCTCCTCGCTAAGTCCTACGCTATTTAATATCTATGTAGCGGACTTAGAGAGGGTAATAAAGGCCCATGGTCTGCGACTTACATCCTACGCAGACGACACCCAACTGGTCCTGGCAATCCACAAGGATGGCCCAGTGGTGGCAACTAACTTCCAAAAGGCCATGCTTGATGTTAGCACGTGGATGGCCTCCAATTGTTTGAGGCTCAACTCGGATAAAACCGAGATCATGACTTTTGGTAAGCTCTCCCCGGAATGGTCCTCCATCTGGTGGCCTGTCCAGCTGGGCTCTCCACCCATCCCAGTAGAAAAGGCCAGAAACCTAGGGGGTCTCGCTGAACTGCCCACCATGCACACCAAAATCTCAGCAGGTATACTGTAAGGAGCAGACACCGCTCACTGGGGTCAGCACTGACGTCTGATGCCTGCTCCGCGCGGACTGTGAGTTCCAGTCCGGGCTTTCCACTATGCCTGCAGGTATGCTCCATCCAATCATAGTGGGGCATTCCATTTAAAAGTGTGGACGGTTTTTTAAATTTGGTTCTGACTGCATTTGAGAAAGTCCACTAAGGATGAAACGGGTCATGTAGTATGTCAGAATAAATGAGCATTTTAAAGTGTGACCCGGCGTGTGCTCGACTTCTTCTACTCAGGGAAGTTTGGACAGGATGTTATAGGTGTGGCCACAAGCACCCACGAGTGCCAGCTCTAATAGTAGTCCGGCGGTTGTATGTGGCAAACTTTTTGGACATTCTAAAAGCTCTTTGGAAGAACGCCGGACCGCCGTGCACCCGGTAATGCCATGCAATCGAAAGGATTTCACTGTGACTTCGCAGTGGGACTTAACTTACTTAAGTGAAGCCTGATGACATAATCCGGGATGTACGGAGGAGTGAGGGTCTCGCTGAACTGCCCACCATGCACACCAAAATCTCAGCAGGTATACTGTAAGGCACAGACACCGCCCACTGGGGCCAGCACTGACGTCTGATGCCTGCTCTGCGCGGGCTGTGAGTTCCAGTCCGGGCTTTCCACTATGCCTGCAGGTATGCTCCGTCCAATCATAGTGGGGCATTTCATTTAAAAGTGTGGACGTTTTTTTTAATTTGGGTCTGACTGCATTTGAGAAAGTCCACTAAGGATGAAACGCGTCATGCAGTATGCTAGAATAAAGGAGCATTTTAAAGTGTGACCCGGTTTGTGCGACTTCTTCTACTCAGGGAAGTTTGGACAGGATATATATATATATATATATATATATATATATATATATATATATATATATATATATATATATATATATGTGTGTGGGTGTGTGTGTGTGGGTATGTGCGTGGGTGTAATTCAATGCATAGTAGTGTATGAGTAATAAAAGTACTGTACCTTTTATTTAAAAAAAACACCTATTGGACAATGATTTATTGATTGCTGTGCATTCCAGTGAGCTGGGGGTTACTAGCCCACACTGCTTCCCCTGAGTAGACCTTTGACTTCTCTACTTTGCTGTCCTGAGAGAGTCAAGTGCTACAATGGGGTGCTTGGTTCCCAGAAGAGTGGAAATTGCAGACTTAGTACTTGTAAAGAATACACCTCCTTCACAACTAGTAACCCAATTTCTCATATAAGACAACCTTCACCTTCGCTGAATACACTAATCATGCCCTAACAATGAAGTAGTACTGAATAACTGTCCTTTCTCCCTCCCTGAGTCAATTTCCAACACCCTCAACATACCCTCTCCTGCTCATAAATGTTTTTCAGACAGTAGACCTTTCCGCCTGGTTCCAACCCTTTCTTTCAGCACACCAGGCCTTCCCACTGCTGAACAAAGCTTGATATCTGGTTCCTTTCTGCGTATTTTGCAGTTATGTTCTCTCCTGTTACCCTAAAACTCTTAGACCCATCGAACCACTTTCTCTCAGGGACAAAACTGAACTGTAAACCATCCCTCTTACCCAACCTGCTTCTGATTACCACCACAGCAGGAGAATGGCTTGCTGAGGTCTTGAAGAAAGCTGATCTCTGTGCTTCGGCTTGTGTGGATGGTACCTGGGGGAGGAATGACAAGAATGGTGGATCAGTCCCCCTCAAAAGTAGGATGGGAGGAACTGGGAAAACCAGAAGAAGTTCTCTGAAGGCCTCCAAAATAATTTAAAGGGGAAAGAGTCAATCTCTGACCACAAGGAGGGTAGTTTCTATGGGAAAAATCCAAAGGGACATTACCAGTCTAAGTGATTTGGGTTCTACAAGTCAGGGCACAAGAAGGTAATTCCATCAGCCCGCTTAAGCCATCACTGCTGGGCCAACACTAGGTATTGCCAGTGTAGTGCTAGGGGAAGATTGACACAGGTAGTTTTGAGGGGAGTTCAGAAGTTACTCTAGTGTCCCTGGGTGACAGATAGATGGTGCATAAAGCTCACATGCTTGATAACACTAGTAAGTACAGGAAGTGGATCACCATCAATGGGCCGAGGATGAATGCTCTGAGAGACACAGGAGCCAGCATGACGACTGTGAGGTGTCATCTTGTGTCCTCAGATCAAATTATCCCTGATGGTCCATCAGGTTGTATCAGCTGACACCCAGGTAAGCCACTATCCTGAGTGTTTGGTTCCCCTAGCGTAACAGGGGGGAGAGAGGGTCAAGTTCTCTAAGTGTAGCTTTGAGTCCAGCAATGCCTGTAGCTTGCCTGCTGGGAAATTACCTACAGTACACTATCTGGAAAAAGGGAGGTGGAGTGCAGGTCTCATATGGAGATGTTAGGATTATCCCTTGGGGGCGCTTATGACCACATGGCCCATGGCACGCAGTAAGGGGAGGACTGAACCGACTAGGTAGCTGAGCGGGACCGGATCTTTGACGACTGTTTGACTACAAGACCGTCCCTCTTCTCTGTCCTCATGAGAGACGTGCAGTCCTCCATATTTTGGTTTGACACTTCTATATTGAGAACAACTCACTTAGGATAAGTATATCCATACGGCGTCTGCATGATAATTTGAATATTGTTCACATTATCTTTTTGGTTTTAATACTGCAAAGAGGGATACCACCTTCTTTTGTGCCCTGATGAAAGCCATGGACCCCTAGGGCCCCATATTGGCTGAAACATGTTGGCATGCATAGGGTCATAGGACCATTGAATCCTGGGGATACCCTACTTACCTGTTTTTAATAACCACTATCTCTCCACATTAAAGGGATACCTGGAGTTGATGGTGGTTTCCTATTCTTTAGGAGCCAGCGTGCCCCTATGATGAAGCATGACACTATTAGAGTGTGTGAAGGGGAATTTAACAAAGAGCTTTTGTTCCCAATAGTGGTAGTTGCAAACCATTAGAACCTCATATCGAGAACTACTCCACTTCAGTATTATTTTTCATGTTTTCAGGTTGGGTTGGATACTGTTTTGTTTATGGTTACTGTTTGAGAGAACATATTCGTTCCCACTTCCCTGTTGTGGAAGTACCTCTCCACCCTTAAGTCCTTATGGCCAGTATTGTAAGGCAGTAAGGGGAGTCAGAAGAACCAGAGCCTGACACTATGGCCCAGGTGCCTACAAGGAAGAGGAGGGGCAATTGGCTCTAAAAACACACCCGGAAATTCCTACAGTCCGGGAGAAGGCTGAACCTGAGGATGACCCCAGAACCCACAGGGAAAGACATTTCTGCCTGGGGAGACCTACCTGAGCTAGCTGCTCAAGGATTGTCCTAGAAAGAGTTCTGCAAGGTGCAGAAGGAGTGCCCAACTCTTTAGGGTTTAAGGTGACTGCCCAAAGCACAGGCAAATGGCGACACATCTGGTGATCACCACAGCTGTTGGTAGAATAGTCTCCTGTAGAGTGAGCCAAGGTCCCTAAGCCTGGGCTGTGTGTTAGTTAAACCCCAGTGGTATCAGGAATTCCTTTTGGAGTTAGCTCATAACATCGCCCTGGCAGGACACCTGGGGCAGGCCAAAACCTTTGACGGTCTGGTCACCCACGTTTATTGACCTAGGATGAGGATCCACTCAAATGCATTCTATAGGTCCTGTGTTACTTGCCAGGTCACTGGTAAGTGAGGAGTAAAGCTTAAGGCCTTCTTGCTACCTTTCTCCATGTTTTGACACCCTTTGAAAGGGTGGGCATATACATTGTAGGACATTTGGACCCCAAGACTTAGACAAGAGGCTCATCCTGGTCTTTTTAAAGAAAATAATATTTTGTTTATTGTTTTTTTACATTTGTTAACAAACCATAACAACAATTGCAGTACTTATCAATACCATTAGTGTTTCAGCATTCTATGATATACATTGTGTACATTTATCCACCAACAGATGCTTGAGATCTGTTTGAGTTTTGACTGAATTACAATTGAATATTCCACAATGCAGTAACACGCAGCTCCTAGACATTCGGCAAATACTAAACGGTAATAGCAATTAAACAGGCTACACGCATGGGGTATGTTGTTATGCACATTATTACTGTAATTAAATTGGTAACTGCTAGAGGGCGGCACCATCTATGGAGCCAAGCCAGTGTGTGAATGAGAACCATATATGTTTTGAGCAGGATCAGGCTGGTACAAGTTTCCAATAACATGTCAGCCTGTCTCTACAATATGTGACATCCTCGACCCAGGATTTTATGGCTGGTGGTATAGGTTTCCCCCAGTGCATTGCCACCCTCCGCTTTGTTAGCAGGAGCAGTAGCGCCGAGAGGCATCTTCCAGAGCTCGCCATGCTACGTACGTACAACGCCACCAGAGGAGTGAACGGTAGGCTATTCTCTGTTATGTCCTCTATGTGCCAGAAGACCTCTGCCCAGAAGTTAGCAATAGAACGGCATTCCCAGGCCAAGTGAAGAAAGTTTGCTTGTGTCACACCGCAGCGCCAGTACTTTATATCAGGTCGCAGTCCCATGCTGTGTAATTGTGTTGGGGTGCGATATAGACAATGTAAGTATTTAAAATGTGTGAGTCTAAGGCGGTAATTTGGTGAAAGATTTTCTAGTTGCCCACAGCAGAATGCCATTGTTCGTCAGAGATAGTTTTCCCTATGTCTAAGTCCCATGCAGCGCATGCGCTAGGTGTAGTGATCGGTGATTCGCACTGTGTAATAGTGTAAATACGGGTGACCAGTTTGCACACTGAGGGCTCCTTTAGGACACGCTCCAGCGCCTCTAGCGGCAGGGCATCAGGGAATGTAGCAAAACGTGCACGGCATGCAGTTCTGAGCTGGAAATATAACAGCATCTAGTGGTGAGGGCTGCGGTGTGGCACCTAAGTGTTGTAGCGCGAGGAATTGGCCATCCGAGTGTAGATCATTGAATGTAGTTAACTCCTTCTGTTGTGCGCGCCTTCATACGCTGTGCTCCATTAATGGTGGAACCAATGGATTGTTGGCAAGTGGCATGGATGGTGCGTATAGCACGTCCAGTTTGGCTCTCCTGCAGCTTCCCCTCAAGGCCCAGTGCAGTTTTCTGCAGTGCCAATCTCTTGTCTGGGAAGCTTGTATTCTTGATATAGTGTGGTTTACAGGGGTAAAGGAGCCACACTGTCAATTTCTATGGCTCCATGTGGCTGGAAGGGCGTTAGGTGTTGCCAAAAATGGAGATATTGAGCCTGGGCACAATATGCGTACAACACAAAGTCAGGAGCTGCCAAACCACCCTGCGCTAATTGTAATGTAAGAAGGTCCCATGACGCGCTGGGTTACCTGCCCGCCCTAACCAACTCAATCATGCTGGACTTGAGATGCTTCAAAAATTGTGAAGTAACGGGTAATGTGGATGTTTACAAAGAGAGAGGGACACTGTTTTACGAGTGCTGACATTGGGATTCCGTGTTTGTGGATTCATCTCTGCCTTCAAGCCCACTGCTCGCGGAACCCGCTTCGCGGGTCCCGCTTCGTGTGGGAGCTTTAATCCGAACTAGTGAGGTTGGAACTATTAAGATCTTCGTCCTTTACCTGAGGGAGCGTCTGTGGCTGACTGTGCTGTGCGGGGCTGCGAGCGAGTGCGGGAGCAGGACTCCAAGTCCCAGGAGCGCCCGCCAGACCCAATTGCCAGCACCTGGGCTGCTCTCCCTGCATGCTCCTCCCCACCAGCGCCTTTTAAAAACCTACTTCCCTGGCTGTTTGTTGGGACACTGTTTTACGAGTGCTGACATTGGGATTCCGTGTTTGTGGATTCATCTCTGCCTTCAAGCCCACTGCTCGCAGAACCCGCTTCGCGGGTCCCGCTTCGTGTGGGAGCTTTAATCCAAACTAGTGAGTTGGAACTATTAAGATCTTCGTCCTTTACCTGAGGAAGCGTCTGTGGCTGACTGTGCTGTGCGGGGCTGCGAGCGAGTGCGGGCGCAGGACTCCAAGTCCCAGGAGCGCCCGCCAGACCCAATTGCCAGCACCTGGGCCGCTCTCCCTGCATGCTCCTCCCCTCTCACATTGTATAGTATAAAGCTAATCTACTAGCCCCGCAGCGCAGGAGCGACCGGGAGAAGCCCGGGACAAGGGCGGGGCCGACAGAGGTTGGGTCGGGCCACCCCCCCTTCATTTGGTTTCTATTCATTGTATGTTTACTGCTATTATTGGTATTTGATTTAGTTAGACTGTTGGTTAAAGACAAATTGTAACCCGGGCTGTGCTCTATATTTTCCTACTAACTGAGGTTTGCGATAAGGGTATTTTGTTGCATAGTATCAAAATGCCTTTACGCTCTGGCAAGGAAAGGCAGGTTCAGGTATCCACTACAAATGGAACCTTTACAGGTACTATAGATCAGTTTTTTAAGCGTACTACCTGCATATTGGAAAAAGAAATAGCATTAGCAGAAAAACGCTTATCGCTTGACTTGGTCACGGGTAAGCGCTCTTCATTAGGGAAAATCCACGAGGTTGTTTCCCCGGTCCCCCTAACCCAACTGACTAGCATTTCCACCAACGTTAATATTGATTCAGAAGGAGTAACCGTACCCACTAGACAAAATCCGGAGTCAGAGGGGGGTGTCATCGATATTGCCGAAGATTCTATATCAGAAAGCAGTTCCCTTTACCAAAATCTACTCCATATTGAGACTGGTCTCTCTGACTCCCCTAATATTATTCCAAGTCCGGAGCGAGAAATACTTTCTCCGAACTCTGAGTGCTCGCCCGCACAAAAATCTGGTAAAAGGAAAAGAGTAAATTTGATCCAGAAGGAGGGTAATAAAAACAAAAAGGGTTTGAGAACTAACAATGTATCTCCTCTATTGACAACTGCATCTGCCCTAGCAAACCCCCAAGAGAACAATAAAAATATAGGAAATGCAGTAGAAAATATTCTCTTGGATAAAATAGAATTATTGATCAAATCTCTACTCCTGCCGTTATTTGAACGGACTAGGTTACTAAATGATAAGATGGACATTTTAGATACATTAGTAAGAGAAAATATAGCCACATCAAACAGAAGTAAAATGTCTACTGCCCCTACAGGGTCAGACCCGACGCACCCCCAGAAAAACCCTGTGAGTAATAGACAAAAGGGGAATAAAGTTAAACCAGCAATATCCACTTTGAAAGCCCCCCAGCAGAAACCTGCTTTTGACAAAAGTAGACAGACTACTGTGAATGCAATTCCGCAAAAGGTATATATTGTTTCTAACCCACAGCCGCCCCCCAGAAAAACACCTAAATCTACTGGATACACTGACCAAAATACACGGACCAGGATAAAACCTGTATCCAGGAAACAATGTGTGAATCTCCCCCCTGAGTCACTACCCTATACCATAATTCTAACAGGAGTGGCCCCATTAGGAGAGGGCAAGAGGGAAACACATAGAGACCTATACAACAAAGTAACTTTTTGGCGAAATAAAAACCGTCCTCTCCCCCCAACGTCCAAAACTGAAATCCTTAATGTTAGGAGGGTGGATTGGGTGGGATATAGCAAAAAAGATCTTGAGGGGGATTGTGTGGTCATTAGTTTTAGGGAGTCATGGGTTGTTGATTTTATCCGTAGAGAACCAAGATATGGAAGACTGGGTGACGTCAAAACCTTGTCTTTGCATTACTTCTACCCTACACTCAACCCAGTAAGAGACCAATCCCACCAGAACTATTCCAATCAAAATTTTAGATCTAGAGACAGATATTTTCTAGAAACACCTATTTATCGAATGTTCCTGCCCCATCTCTCAAACCGTTTTGCCCCTCTAATGGGACTGGATGGAGTAGACTGACTTAATAATAGTTCATTAGTCTACAGACTACCTAGATTGTCCATCAGGGAAACATCTCCACACTGTCCAAACCCTCAGGTGTTAGAAAGTTCCACCAAAAATCAAATTGTGAATATTGTAGACACGCTGAAGGATGAGTTGGGTAATGTCCCCCCAGGAATTGAATGGATAGATGAACATAAAAGTAATTCCCCAATATATGAGGGAAACGGGGGGAATGTTGGTTCACCTGGTAAGACACCAGCGAAACCCGAAACTACCCTTAAGATATTATCATGGAACATCGCTGGGTTGAATGGGAAAATGGACGAAACTGAATGGGGGTCCTTTGTAGAACAATATGATATCATTGTATTTCAAGAAAGCTGGTCAGTCGATGCCATCCATCGACTTGGCTATTTGAATTTTTATAAACCAGCATCCAAAGGACCGAAGGGTCGCCCGTCGGTGGGTCTTGTCATTTGGATTAGACAAGCTCTTGGCTATAAGATCTATGATTTACCTACCATGAGTAGCGATATCCAGGGGTTAAAGATAAGCTGTGAAAATAGCCAAGACCTTTTCCTGATCAATATATATGCTAGGGGGCGTCCAGGAGGGAAGATTTCCAAAACAGTTGAGGATCTAGATCCCTTATTGAACATTATTGGCAGAGCAAAATGTGTAATGATGGCCGGGGATTTTAATTGTACATTTGAACCTATTCCCACTTTGGATAACGGGTGTTATAGCGAAGCAGATCAGCTATGGAACATTCCTAGTTTGGCCATCCCTCCTGTTAAAAAGGTCACAGAGGCCGTTATGCAGTGACTCGGTCTATGTATGGAGTGGGATTTGAGAGCGGCCAATGGGAGGACTAAGTCAGATCTAGAGGGAAATGTTACTTTTGATAATTGTTACAACTCTAGTCGTATAGATTTCTTCTTAATTAAGATGGAGTTCTGGAGTCTACTAAAGGACATGGAAATACTCGCAAGACCGGAAAGTGACCACAATCCCTTAGCAATAAACCTGATAGTAAATGGTGACCTACTTAAAAGCAAAGCAACAAACCTTATTACTGCCAACGCAGTCCTTACTAATGACTGCCGTAGGGTACGTTGGGTTAGGTTTTTGGAAGACCCTGGCATCATTGATTATATATCAGTAGAAGTATCGGCAGCGACCAAGAAGATTAAGCCTTTACTGGAAGATGTGGGGTCACTGGAGCAAATCGGTGTAATCCATGAGTCCCTTTTTGCTAAAATCAAAACCTTTTTTATCAAACCAGGTAGCGGGAGGAAAACTGGCTTGATTCATCTAGGAGCCAAATGGTATGATAAGTCCTGCCGCAATGCCCATAGCTCCTTGATATCTGCTATCAAATCTAGAGTATCAGCGGATATTAAAAAAGAAAGGGCAAATTATAAGAAGGTGTTAAAACATGCAAAGACAAATTGGGATGATCAACGTTGGCTTGACTTATATGAAGCCAGCCTCTCCACCAACCATCAAACATTTTGGCAGGTAGTGAAGTGGGGGGGGGACTGGGGATACACAAGCCCCAGTCAATCATGTTCCGGCTGAGATCTGGGTTGAGCATTTCTCGGCGCAGTTCAGTGGTATAGAGCTGGGCTCCCATAACTTAGGGGAGAATAACGGACCTCTAATTGCAGTTGTTTTTTGTGATCAAATAGTTTTTAATGAATCAGAGACAGTAAATGCCCTTAAACAGGTCCACAATGGGAAAGCTCCTGGTATGGACTGTGTTCCAGCGGACCTTTTTAAGTATGATCTAGAAAACTGGGTCCCTTATATAACTACTCTGGTCAATGCCATAGCTAAAGGTGTCAGAATACCAGACTCCTGGAAAGGGGCCGAGATCCTGCCTGTGTAACAAAAAGGCGATAAGACTAATGCAGGAAATTATCGCCCTATCAGTCTTATTGACGCCCTACAGAAGGTAATTGCTAGAATGCTGTTGGGCAGAATACAGTCTTGGATGACCGAAAAAACATCTTCTCCCCACTACAGGCTGGCTTTAGGGCTAATATAAGCACAGTCGACCAAGTGCTCAGATTTGTTATGATCTATTGGAAGACTGTGTTCCTAGGAGGAGGTACATTATACGCAGCGTTCGTGGATCTTAAATCTGCGTTCGACTTGGTCCCTAGAGAAAAGATGTGGGCAGTTTGTGCTGGCTCGTTGGTTGCACCACATTGGCTCCAGTCTAATACCATGCAGGCCCCAGACCAACTTGCCCCCAAGCAGGGCCTGTGCGTCCTGCACCTCAGCCCAGCACGTCCCAGCCCGCAACGGGTAGCCCTCAAGTTAAGCACTCCAGCGCCGGGCCAAGGACACACCAAGCGGGCACTCACCAGCGCATGTCCGCAGCTCGTGGCGACCAAAAGCACGACCAGCAGGGGACTTTAATTAATGCTTCTACAGGTATTTATCCGCCATTGCGGGCTCTGTGGAGGACCGCAATAAACAGGCCCGATCTTCCATGGGCTCCGTGCATCCCCGGCGTGTCTCGCCCCACCGGAGCACCCATCCAAGTGGTACGGGCCCAGCCTCCCGCCAGGCGCCCCGCCTCGGGGCATCTGATCTCGCAACACCAGGACCGCCTGGCAAGACTCACAAGAGCTCCCGGTTGGCCAGGCCCGTACTCTCGCACTACGGCTGGCGACGGCTTCCCACTGTTCATATAACCCGCAGCCCGAGAGAGTGCTCATACAGGGTCTTCAACTGCATTCGGCGCTGCAGGCTCAGCCTGGTCACAGAGGCCACCTCCACCTCGCGCAAGCCTCCATAACAGCCACGGGGCCGTGCACACCAGGCCGTGACAGGCCTGGTCTTTCCCACTTCTGCTGGAGGGCAGCTGGTGTCCCCCACAGCTGTCGGGTCAGCAGGATATTAACGCTCCAGGCCCCAGGTAAGCCGATCATGCATTTTTCCCTTGTTTGTTCCGGGATTAGACAAGATAAGTGCAGTATATGTGGGCCCGGCCGGCAGACCCCTCTCTATGAGCGGCCATCTTGCTGCTCGGCTTTGGCCACGCCTCAGAGGCTCATCCTGGTCTTGGTGGACCATGCTACTAGGTATCCTGAGGCCATACTCCTGACACCAGTGACTGCGCTTGTGGTGGGCAATGGATCTTTACCCGAGTGGGTTTCACCAAGGAAGTTGTGTCTAACCGGAGCACCAACTTCATGTTTGCCTACATAAATGCAATGTGCGATGAGAGTGAAGTTACCTACAAGTTCTACACACCATTCTATATTAAGACAAAATATCGAAATTTTTATATTGACCTACATAAATATTGTGTTGCAAATATCGTGATACAGAAATATTGTCAGCAAGAATATTGTTGACAAGAATATCTATTTTAAGGTAAGTAATATTAACATAAAAAATATAGAAAGCATTAATATCTATTATAAAAATATCTATGTTGGTAATATCAATGTAGTTGATAGTATGGATATTTTATTATTTTTGTGTATTTTAATATATATGTTAATTGTATATGTTATCAATTGTTTGTATAAATATTGTTAATGTTTTGTAATATAGTTTTACATTTTTTAGCAGTTTTTAAATTTATTGTAATTGTTTCTTGTCATTATTAGTACCGTAGTGGGTTGTGGGGTTTATAGGGGTGGGAAGTACATTAATTATAATTTATTAATAATTATTTCGAATTAATATTAATATTAATGACTTAATTGTTAATTATTTATGTTGATTGTATAAATATTATTTCTTTAAGTTAAGTTTTAGGTGTAGGTTATGGGCTTTGTAGGGGTATAGGAGGGGAAGTTAATTAATTATAATTTATTAATAATTAGGTTGTCACTATTATTAATAATTTAATTGAAAATGATTTAAGTAAATTGTACAATTACTTTTTTTAAAGTTACTTTTGAGGTGTGGGTTGTGTGTTTCGTAGGGGTATAAGGTAGGAAGTAAATTAATTATAATGAATTTGTTATTTATTTTGAATTAATAATAATTAATTGATAATTATTTATGTTAATTGTATGATCAATATTTGTGTAAATCAAGTTTTACGTGGGGGTTGTTGGTTTTGTATGGTTGTATGATGGGAAGTAAATTAATTATAAATAATAAAAAATATTTATTATTATATATTATAATTAATTATTTAATTGATAAATATGTAAATTGTGTAATAGATTATTTTAGTTTTTGTGTGTGTTGAGATTTTTATATGGGTAAAGGGTGTGTAGGAAACTAATTATAATAATTAATAACTAATGATAATTTATAATATTTAGGTAATTGATAAATACTAATGCCAATTGTGTGACTATGATATTGTTTAAGTCACATATAATGTATGACCTGTATTTTTGTAGGGATAAAGTCTGGGCTGTTAATTAAATATAATTAATTTATTATTAGTTAAATATTATTATTAATTGTTTACTTGATAGTTAATTATGCACATTTTGTAATAATTGTTTTTTTAAATCTATAAATTAGGTGTGGGTTTTAAGTTTTGTATGAATAAATGTTGAGAAGGTATTTGAATATTATTTCACTATTAGTTAATTATTATAATTGAAAATTAATTATGTAAAATGTGTACATTTTATAATTTGAAGAAAACTATTTAGGTCTGTGTTATGTAGTTTGTAGAGGTATAGGGAAGAAAGTTATTTAAGTAATAACATATTTAATTGTAAGTAATATTGTATTTGGTTTTTTTTTGTTTTTTTTAAATTTTTTGAAAACCTTTATTGTGCATGAGAAAGAGAACAAATACGGGCCTACAACCATCAGGCCGGCCACGATACTGTAGGCACAAGTGTAAGCAATGCGGTTCCCCAGCGGCATCAGGCAATATAGCATCAAGTAGTAGCAGTTACAGGGTATGGGAATATGTCGCCAAGGAAAGGAGCAATGAAGGTTTAGTTTTTTAAATTTTTTGATCTAAATATAAGTCAGTGAAGAATAGATTCGAGGAGAACTGAGTCCATACATTAGCTTCACAACATGAGTACGCAGCATAGTTAAGAACAACAGTAGCGAGAAACACCCTACCAGTATGGCAGTATAATGCAAAACAGCAGGAGTATCAGTACACAGTTACGCACCACCTACAGCGCCACCCACTCCCCACTAATCCCATGTCAGACCCAGAGCAGAAAACAGAACAAGAAAGCGCAGAAGTGTTAGAAAAATAAGGCCCATAGAAACTAAGAAGAAAAACTAAATCTACCCCCCCACCCTACATCAATCCGGAGGCTACGGCCTACCCCTCCCCCCGGTAAAGTGCCTGTCGCCCTTTAAAGAGCCCGAAATATAGAGAAGAGAAAAGAAGGAAATGAAAAGAAATAAAGATTCTCACTCTTGAGTTATAGGGAGGAAGAAAAGAACAAGCCAGTCTACCACTCCCAAAAGAAAAAAGAGAGACGGGGAGGAGCCCTAACAATAACATAATCACCCGGTCCCCCAGCCACTTGTAGCCCCTACATCGACGAAACAATACCAGCAAAAGAACTATATCAGAGGTGAGTTGAGTCAAGTACACCCCGGTCCCCGAAGCAGTACACGAGTGACCAAACCATCTAGGAGGGTGAATAACAGGATATGCACTACTCCACCTACGTGCGAGAGTACCAGGATAGACAGCAGCAGCCACCAGGAGGAGGGTCAACTCAATACAGTCTCGGTCACTTCGGTCCAACACACCCACATCACCCCACTGATTGGTATCAGAAAATGTAGAGAATCACAGGTCCCAGCGAGGGGAGTCATCACTTATCGTGCATACAAAGCAAACACAATCCCGTCTAGACCCAGTCTTCGTGTGCCAATGAAACAGTACTGCAAAGATAAGCGACTAGCCCTGGCCCGATTTAGGATGGCCCCCAAAGCGATACACCTGAAGGAAGCCGCCCCCCTCTAGTACGACGATACAAAATGGCTCCGGATAGAAGAAGGAGGGTCCGTTGTTCCAAAATGGACGTCTCCAGTCCCCTCGAAATCCGTCATCTGCAATAAGGAGCACAGCCAGAATAGTCCAGTGGCACATCTTGCAACGTGTAGAAAGCGGAGGACTCCGAAAAGCATTAGGCTTAGGAGACGGAGGCCACACAGAAGGCACCCAAATATGACGCAGTGGTAAACGAAACAAAGTTGCAGTCATTGGAGGAAGGGGAAACAAAGTAGCAAGAGTAGTGCCGGTGGAGGGCGGAGTGCGTGCGCCAGTACCGCCAGTAATCACCCCCTCATCGCTTGAGACATGTGCAGACATTGTAGCCCCATCAGCCGGCAGTGATGGCAAGTCCATACGGTGCCAAGTATCGACCCTCCGCGCCCGCCCCAGGTCAAGCAAAATGGCGTCTAGCTTCTCACCCAGTGTGCGAGAGCTAAGGTCCATCGCAGCTCGCAGGTCCTGGAGGGCAGCGAGGACGGTTCCATAGGTAGGAGTGATAAGCGGAGCCTCCGTCTCAGAATCGTGAGAGGGTTCCCGGAATCCGTGCCCCATCGCAGGCCGATTTCGGCGGTCAGGGGGTGAGGGTAGATGATCTATACCACAATGGGAGACGCGGGGCACCTCCATTCCGTAATCCGACGATGAAGTTGGGGCTGGCGCGGTAGGAAGGAGCTGCAGTCCGACTCGCTGAAACTGCAGGGCGAGCTGCAGTCGGCCGTCTTTAGCTGGGAGCGTGCGTCGCTCCGTTGTGAGGTCGGGACACACCAGGGTCCGCTCGCCGGTGAAGGGCAGAGACTGTAATGGAGGCTAGGCACCTCGTCTCCGGCACCACTCAAAGAAGCCAAACATAGCGCACATCCCTTCCTCGCCGTCAGCAGTCACAAAGGTCGAGAAAACCACGGCAGAATGATGCAGTCTGGTCCGATTCTAGGCAGGAACGGCTCTTCCAAGCCGCCGGCACCAAACCATCCGCGCCGTCGTTCTTTGTTCTTCCCGGTCCGGCGGTGCACAGCGGCTCATACCGGGGCCATAGCTGCGGGACGGACTAGTGGGTAACTCCGGTCACCGGGCAGATAGAAATCCCGGGAAAACGTAGGCAGACTCAGCGCGACCTCCGGAACACGCCACCGCCGAAAACGCCAGGATAGGTAACAGGATCTTGATGCGGGGCTCAAGGGCTGGCGGAGCCGAGGGCTTACACGTCTGCCCCGATCGCCATCTTGGCTCCTCCCCAATATTGTATTTGTTGATGTTATTTTGAGAATATAGTTTGGTGATTTAATTATAATAAAATGTGTTTTCATTTATGAAACATGTATAAAATATATGTAATTTGTTTTTTGAAAAAATAAATATATATATATAAGATCTTTATATTTAAATATTTATGTTTTTTGTTATCTGGTATATTTTTGCAAATTGTTTAATTTCTTGAAGTGAATTAGTCTGTTTCTAATGTTGCATAAAGTACAGTGTGAGCAGTGAATGTAACCCTTTGCAATCCAACACTTTCCTCAGTTGTGCAGTGAGTGGAGTGGGAATAGTAAATTTTACCTCTTCGCAATCCAACACTTTCCTTACTGTTGCACTGACAGGAATGGGAATAGTACATTTTACCCCTCAGCAATCCAGCACTTTCCCTACCGTTGCACTGACCGGAGTGGGAATAATACATGTGACCCCTCTGCAAAGCAACACTTTCCCTACTGTTGCACTGACTGGAGTGGGAGTAGTACAATTTACCCCTACGTAATCCAACACATTCCCTACTGTTGCACTGACTGGAGTGGGAATTGCAAATTTTCCCCCTCTGCAATCCAACACTTTCCCTACTGTTGTATTGACTGGAGTGGGAATAGTAAAGTTTACTCCTTCACAATCCAACACTTGCTTTACTGTTGTACTGACTTGAGTGGTAATAGGAAATTGTACCCCTGCTGAGTATGTATTATTTGTATACTTTTATAGTTTGGTTTATATTGCTTACATTTATAATATTAAGTTTTTGTGTATTTAAAATGATATTAATTAAATTGTGGGGAACTTTGTACTCTGCTGTTAGCATTAATTAAAATATTGTAGTTTTTTATGCTGTCTGGTCAGGCAGCGGTGCATGCAGGAAACGGGTGACCCCCTCCCGGGCCCCTCGCCCCCCTTCCGCTTTGAGGCTAACTCGGGGGCTGGTGTGCTCCAGCGCACTGCAAAGGCCTTCTCCTGCCTGCCATGCTGTGTGGAGGGCGGCGAGGCCTGGAGCGTTGCCTGCTGGGTCAGCGGTGCTGGGCCTACCTAATTCTTGAGCCTGTGGATCATTCTGCAAAGCTGAACTCCAGCCAGGACTGACAGCGGTTCCATTCTCCGGTGAGTGGGGCAGGGGACCGGCTATCTTGTCGGGCATGTGCACGTGTGAGGGGAAATGCGTGCCCCCTCTCCCTTTTTATCCCGGGTCTGTCACAGTCGGACATCTCCCACCCGCTCCAAGGCTGATCTGAGGGCCGGTGTGCTCTGGAGTGCCGTGGGGGCCCTCCCCCGACTGTCCTGTGGTATGGGGGACCGTGAGGTCTGATTCACGGCCTGATGAGTCGGTGGGGCTGGGCCTGTCATACCATTGTGCCCCGGGGCCCGCCCTTGATGAGCAAGTGATCTCAGCCATCATATCATGTGGCGGTCAGGAGCGCCTCTGTGAACGATCCCTGGGCACAAGTTCTGGATCACCTGGCTCACATATTGGCTGGATCCTGGCATGTGGCCGACTCCTACCTCCGCTTTCATCACTGAGTAGAGGACTGCAGCTTTTGGTGTGCTGGTGGCGCTGATTCTGCCATGTTTCTGCGACCCAGTGCTCACTATCCACAGGTGAGTAACTTCGGCCACCATATCGGGTGGCGGTGGGGGGCTTCCCTGTGGGCGCCCCCAGGACACGTGTTCAGGACCATCCGACCTGTCTACTGGCGGCACCCTCCCACAGCTGTGAATTCCCTGCCGCCCTGGTGCCACACTCGCGGTATGGGAGAGCCATAACCCACGCCGGACCACCCTGCGGCCCTGGAGCCGAGTCCACGCGTCCCAGAGGTGCTGCCGGAATCTGATACTCTGTTGGTCTCCCACCGCCTCCGGGCTTGTGGATTGCACTACCGGTGCCTGTGTACCTACCTGAATACCTCTTGCACCGGTCGGTTCTTGGCCTTCATCCAGAGTTTCCATGATCAATGGTTCCCCCCACACCTGGTCCTTGGAATCCAGGCAACGACAGGAGCTATCATCAGCTATGGGGAGGGACAGGGGCCCTAAATCCACAACAGATCCCACGCAGATGAAAATGGACTGATTCACCATCTCTGATCAGGATCCCCCGGAAGGGCGGTGAGGGTCTCCCAGAACAAAACGCAGTTCTTCGATCCACCCCAGGCAGCGTGGACATGACTGACGGAGGAACCTCCCCTCCACCAGAGGCATGATCTATCTCCGGGACCCACAGGCTCTCAACCCAAGGGGCCGCGGTCACTGGGACATCGGCACCGCCGCCACACGCCATCTCGTAGGGGATGCCAGTCTCAGGCAGCAGCACCCAGATCTTCGAGCGTGGTGCCTATGGACTTCGAGGCTCTTCCAGCCAAACGGGCTCTCTGTCCCGCACCAGGCACCGATCTACTGAGGATTTACCCAGACCACCCTCATTGCCAGCCCTGCAAGGCTCACCCAGACTAGATTCGGACCTTTCCGGCACTCCTACTCTATGAGGGCCTGCTGGGCCAGGTTTGCTGCCCATTGTCCACCGGGGCGGGACTCTCCCCCGGCGGGGTTCTTTGACACTGGTAGACTTCTAAGTTCACTTATCTTGTTTTAATGCCGATCCATTGCTTATCCGTCCTTCTGGAGGGGTCCTCCACGAAACCAACCCAAGCGTTGTAGTTTGGTACTGTTAAAAAAGGGGGGTCGACAGATGCTTCTGTTCTCGAAGTGTAGGGTGGGGGGTGGAGGAGTGGGGGGGTTTGGGATTGTTTTTTCCCTATGTTGCTGTTTTTCGTACTTTGTTGTTTCAGCTACCACGGATTGACATGCGCTTCTTCTCCAGGGGCTGGATACGTCCTCATTGCATGCAATTATCTGTACATCTGTGGGCTTCCACGTGCATTCTCACATCCCAGTAGGATCACACGTCCTGGACCCAGGTACCGCCTACCATGATCGACACTACAGTGCCTAGGGCGTCTCTCCATTTTTATTGTTGGAACGTCAATGGTCTTCTGGACCATCTTAAACGCACAGCGGTCCTGCGCTATGCGCAACGCCTCCACATAGACATTCTCTTACTTAAGGAAACACACCTCCAGGGTAATTGTTGTTCCTTCCTGGCTCGCTACGGGTACGATAGAGTATGGCACTCCGGCTTCTCCAGGGGCTCCCCGTGGGGTGGCTATCCTCCTGAAATGCAACATGCCCTTTGTCCTCTCCCAGGTGATCCACGACCCTCAAGGCTCATCTGTGATAATTTGTGGCACCACTGGCTGGCTCCCCCCTCAAACTCATGTCTATCTATTCCCCTCCTCGATGCTCACACCCACACTTACGCATACCGCGGCCCTTCTGAACCCTCTACCTCTGGGCACCACCGTTATTGGGGGCGATTTTAATGCAGTCTCCTCCCCGGCCCTCGATACAACGGGCCCTCCCTCTGCTTCCCGAATGGCACAAGCACAACAGCTAAGGAACTGGTCCGAATCTCTGGGCCTCTGTGATGCGATCACACACACCTCCGCGGCCCACCACACACAGGCGCGCATAGATGCGATCTTTGTCCCCGCAACTGACTGTTCTGAGATTATAGATAAATGCATCCTTCCTGGAGGGTTTTCCGATCACTCCCCGGTGCTCCTTAGTTTTTGGGGCTCCCCCCCTCGGCCCGCCAAACATGGAGAAGGAACGCATGGTTCCTTCAAGATAAAGAGTTCAAAAAGTGGGTGGGGACGGAACTCAAGCAATACTTTCTTACTAATGAGGGTTTGGTAGCCTCTCCAGGTATCCTGTGGGAGGCAGGGAAGGCAAACATATGGGGTGTCGCGAAGGGGCAGCTTATGAACTAGAGGCAGGCGCAAGTGCGGGAAATCACCTCGAGGGAGGCGCAGGTGCTTCATTTGGAGCAATAACTTTCCCTGTCCGACGATGCCGTTCAAGCCCAACAACTCACTCACCTTCGGGCCGAAATCAGACAACTATCCCTGGATGCTGCTAAGCTCCTATGGAGGTTGTCGGTGTTGAGAGTTTATGGCTGGGGAGACAAAAACGGTACGATCCTACACTGGCTAGCCACATATCCCAGGGCGAACTGCATTATCCCGGAGGTGGTAGACGAGGTGGGAACGGTGCACCGCGCCCCACTGGCGATGGCCCGCACCTTCACCATCTACTATCAGCGTTTATACGCAGTGCAAACCCCCGACCTACCGCTCCATGTTCTCCTTGAACAGGGTAATGTACGTCTCCCTCGGCTGGAGACTGCCGACCAGAAGGATCTGGACCGCCCCATTTCTTGGAAGGAAACCGATGAAGCGATCTCCCTCACCCCATCGGATAAGACCCCGGGCCCAGATGGCCTTTCCCAAGAATACTATGGCATGTATCGCAACACTCTTGTGCCCTGTCTGGCTGACCGATTTCAGGATGCTTTGAAGAAAGGTTCTTCCCGCCAGAGACAGACATCACCACCATTGTGGTCCTCCCGAAATCCCAGCCTCCCTCCCGTCAATGCACGGACTATCGTCCCACCCCCCTGCTCAATACGGAATTTAAGCTGTATGCCACCATCCAAGCTCAGCGATTGAAGCCCGACCTACCCCTGCTGCTCCATCCAGACCAATGTGGCTTCCTGCTCATGCGTGGGACCCTACACTGCCTTCGGAGGCTACAGCTGGCTCTGTATTTTAAAGTCAGAAGGAGGAACCCTTTTTGGAAAAGGGAAGGGTATTGTGTAAAACAAAATTAAAAATTCCCTTTTCACATGTTCGGAAGAAGAGACTTAGGTCTCTGGGGTGTTTAAGGGAGAGGCGCAAGGTGAGCCGACAATACAATTTTAGCAGGCCTTAATAAAAAATCTTGAAAACCAATATTAAAAATTATTAAGGATGTTATACACTGGATGTACAGTTGTTTATGAAAAATATATTTTTATTTGAAAATATTATTTTCTGTTCATACAAAACATTTCACGTGAGTTTACACATTTATTCATAAAAACCATTAAAAACATTTGATGCAGTAAATTATCACACAAATTAACAATGTATTAAAAAATAATTCAAAATGCAACAAATTTATCACACAGAAAAATTGTCGACGCGGCGTTTCGGTGATTTTGAGTCGTCACCTTCTTCAGGACAGTGTTATGAATTAAAATCACTATAAATTTAAAACACAAAAAACACAATATTATCATTATTATTTTGCTGCTATAGTGAGTTTCAGTAGAACAGAACATTCTTCTAGTTATCTCTGTAGTCCTTTACATTCTTCATCTCATTATTTACATTTTCTATATACTGTACCCTTTATAGTCTCTATAACATCCTTATTCATTTACACACACTGCTATAGTCAAGGTAGACATTAACCTTTAGGGGTTTCTATTCTGGAGACACATCTACACAATCTTTGTAAATCCCGCAGCTGTTGTGTGGTCACACCTTTGCCGTTACATCCCTACAGGGCATGGTTGTTTTTTGCTTACCGAGATGGCTTTTTCATTTGTACCACCTCCATTTTTGTACCGAGATATTTACTGGGTTACAATTAATCGGTTCCATTAAAACAATTTTTTCAAATCTATTGCAGTTTTTGCTTTAAGATATGATACCTTTATACATACCTCAAAATTAGCTAGTTTGTTGGTCGCTTTGATAAATTAGCGATGTTTGACCATGTGGGAATACCCTTGGTTTCTAGAAGTATTAGAAAGGGTACTGTCAGAATTACTAAAAATTTTTCTTTTGTATTTTATGGTTTACACTGGTTATCAAATATTACCGTTCTTGGACATCTGTTCCTTTTCTATTTGATGGTAAATTGGCGATGTTTGACAATATAGGAATAAACTTGGTTTCTGGAAGTTTTAAGAGAGTGCATCGTCAGATTACTGCATCTCATATTTTTATATAATCCAGTTATACCCTTATTTTTTTCAAGTATTACCTTTTTCAAGCATATATTCCTTTTCAGTATGGGTGGTTTCCTAATAATCTTCTTTTATTTAGGCAGCTAGGTCAAGTTTCATTTTTACCTGCAGGGAAATTGCATTTATTAATTGGCATCAATCCCTCATTTATTTCCCTTAACCGTAGGTCAAAAACCTCCTTTTGCTTTTTTAGTGCTGTTGGCTCTTTCATCTCTATGCTTGTTTACCTGAAATTCCTTTTTGAGTGAATCCTATGAAGGACGGTCTTTCCTTTCTTCACCCGTTGTTTTATTCAAATTGTATCTATTTCTGTTTAAGAAAAAAAAAATGTATTAAGTCTCTCGCCTGTTATTCTCGCTTTACTGTTTTTTACCTAAGGACCTGTTATTCTTACCTTTAAGCATGTCTTGTTAGATCTTCACTCTTAGTTATTTGTAGTGAATATCTTTAAAAGGGAGGGCTGCCTGTTCAATCTAAAGAAAAGGAATTGGTGCATTGAGTTATTCTATGTACCGCTTTAATGCAGTACTTCAAGGGCTTGGGATTTTACTATCTGCGCGGTTTTGTACTTACTCGAAAGATCTCCTCCTCTGGTATTTCGGGCATCCACCTCGACCGTCCTTCCGTGTTGTAATAGACATCCTTCGTTTCGCTGAGGGTTTATATACGCTTCTAAATTAGATAATTGAGCGTCTACTCATCTCACCTGTGTTTTAACCAGTGAATCGTACTGTTTGCCTTTCTTTTTGCGGCGGCCATCTTAACATGGTGAACTGCCTTGCAGTTTTCTATGAAGCCACAACTACCGAGTTTCATTCGATAAGATGGACTTTGTGGGTTCTAGCTGAAATTCGTTTCTAAATCTTTTTATCCTTATTTCTTAACTTGGATCTTTCTATTCTGTTTGCGTATGTTTCTCGATATTCAATGTAACGCTATTGTGGTTATATATTTTGTCAAGGGGCGAATGTTTAGTCTACGAACCCGGCGGCCATTTTGGAAGGCGTTTTTTACTCGTCCTTCCGGTTCATGTTTATATTTGGTCTCACGAGTATTTTTTAGTCGTTATTCATATTTTAATTTTCCTGTTTCTATCTTATTCTTATAGCCACACTTTATCTTGTTTAATTACAACGATCGGGCAACTTAACACTCTCCCGATCGTTGTGTACAAAAGACTAGGGATTTCGGATGTCATCGCGGCGGCCATTACTGAAGGGTGCTAATCACTCTTAGAGTATTCTGTACCATTCTTCCTTACTGTTTAGCCCATTTTTAAAAGTATTGAATTTGGACATATAGTACTGTTCCCTCTTTCTTCTTTTCAGTTCCAGATCTCCTCCTCTGTTATTTAATTTGACACACTCGATGATGCACCATCTTAAGTCATCGACAGTGTGTTTGCATAGGTCCCAGTGTTCAGCTAGATGCATAGGTCCCAGTGTTCAGCCAGCATGTGAAAAGGGAATTTTTAATTTTGTTTTACAGCTGGCTCTGGCCCATCAGCACTTATTCACTCCATACCTAGCTCTCAACATAGATTTAGAAAATGCCTTCGACTCGGTGGACTGGGCATATCTACAGGATGTGTTGGCCGAGATGGGATTCGGACCCCAGTTTAGGACCCTTGTCCATGTCCTTTATGACCACCCGCGAGCGTGCGTGTTGGTCAATGGTTTATTGTCAGAGGCCTTCCCCATTACCAGGGGTATAAGGCAGGGATGTCCCCTGTCACCCTTGCTATTCGCCCGTGGCTTCCCTGGTGCAGGCTGAGGATCGTATTCGTGGCTGCGAATGGACCAATACGGCAACGGACAAGATCGCTCTATATGCAGACGACGTCTTGCTCTTTCTGGACAAACCCGCCTCCTCGGTACCGCACAGCCTCCAGATCTTGCAGTCCTTCGGGCAAGCCTCCGGTGTTTGGCTGAACCCAGGGAAATCGGTACTGGTCACACTGCACCTATCTAGGGATTGCTACAATTCGCAATCCACCATACCGCTTCGGCGCCAATCCGCCAAAAATGGAAGATGCTGCCTCTCAATTCCCTGGGGAGTGTTGCTCTGTTTAAAATAATGATCCTCCCCAGATTTCTTTACGTCATTCAGGATGCCCCCTTCTGCTTTCCCAGGCCCTGGTTCTGGGAACTGGACAGTCTCGCTACCAAATTTCTCTGGAGCGGGGGGAGGCCTCGCTTAGCCCTGTCTGCATGCCGGATCCCCTCCATCGACGGGGGTATAGGGATGACGCATTTGTATCTTTATTTCTTGGCAGCGCATCTCCTGGTGGTCCATGACTGGTTCAATGGGGGCTGGTCCGACCCTGCCTACTGGCTTGAGCTGAGTGAGCTGGGATTACCTAAAGCCCAATCTATGATGTATGGGGGGCCCATTCCATCCCAACTACCTGATGTGACATGTTCTGTGTTAATATTTACATATATATATATTTTAATGATATTTAGTACAACAATATTAGTGACAACAATATTTTTAATCCTATATTTTTGCCATTGACATCATAAGGATAGGATGACAATATTTTTAACATCAATATTTCTGTCAAAATATTATTGTAAGATGATATTTTAATCTTCGATGTTTTGTCAGTGAACCTTACCATACCACGCCCCCCAAACAAATGGACTTGTCGAAAGATTGAACAAGATTCTGAAGTGCATGATTATTGACTTGTCAGAGCCCCTATGACATAAGTGGGACATCCAGTTACCATGCCTGTTTTTTGCTTCTGAGAAGTGCCTCAGAGTGGGTTTCAACACATTTGAACCTTTGTTAGGCCACTCTGTTAAAAGACATTTCAATCTTGTCAGGGAGGGAGAAAGCTCCCAAGAAACCACCTCAAGTTGAGGAATGCCTCATGTCTCAGATGAAACACTTCTGGAGGGAGGCCACTAAGAACCGCAGGTCAGCCAGGAAGAGATTTTACAGTGATACGACCAGAAGGTCGCTCTGGTGATTACCAACCTGCAAGAAAGTATGAGTGATGGGGCCTGTGGAGCCCTGAGGCTCGAAGGATCAATGTAATGGGCTCTATGAGATCTGAAAAAGGAAAGGAAGATTAGATACCTGATAGATCTGAAAACAACCAGGAACCCCCTAAGGGTCCTGCATGCAAATTGCCTTAAGCCCGCTATGATGGGTAAAAAGTGACTATGCTCTTGGTAACAGGTGTTGGTCAGGATGAGGAGAGTGAACCCCTCCCCGACTTACTGTCCTCCAGTGAGCAGGATTGGGCAGTTGAGGGAGTCATCCTCTCCCCCACACTGACTGGCACACAACATAGATAATGTCACCAGCTGCTGGAACAATTCACCTCTCTTTTGTCCCTTGCCCCTCATCTCACTGACTGATGTACCCATTACGTAGATAAAGTGGACAGCATACCTGTCAAAAACATAATTTGGAGACTGTATGACATGGTGAGTGCTAGCATCAAAGATGAGGTTTCAAAGATGCTGGATTAGTGGGTGATTGAGCCCTCTTGTAGTCCCTGGCCCAGTCCAGTGACACTGGTACCTAAGGCTCCCCCGCCGGGCACCATACCTGTGGACTATAGCAGTCTCAATACAGTCACCAAGACTGATGCTTCACCTTATCCGCAGCTCATGATGAGCTCATTGATCGGTTGCGGATCCAAGGTTCCTGAGTACATATAATTTGACCTCTGGGTACTGGCAGATTGCTCAACTGAGCAAAGCACTTTTTTACTAGGAATCTTTTTTTATTGAGATATGTTCTAGACAAAAGAACAAATACCACATATAGGAGCGTACAACAGTAACCATACAGTACAGCATTTGATTAGATAGGCCTGCTGAAGGCAGAGTCAAGGATGCAAATAATCAAACCTGAGAGAAAGCTCAGCATCAGTTGCTCATAAGTGTTGGATCAGCATTATATAACACAGATAGCGTATACATATGAACATAGGGGCAGATTACAATGGCGAAGGACTGCCAACGCCAGCCACACGATTTTCTCCCCGCCACATTAGGATGTCGGGGGATCCAGCCTGCGACCGTGGTGGATGGAAAGACCGTTCACCACAGGCAATCAGACCGATTGCATGGCAGAGAGGTCTGCCTCCATAAAAGGGTTGCGGAGCCTAGCAGGCACCGTCCACCCTATTATGATGCAGGCTATGAGCCAGCCTTTCCATGACAGCGAAACCATCATGAACAGGCTGGTGAAGATTCTGTTTGGGGGCCCGTTGCAGGCCCCCAATGGGTGGAGGTGTGTATGTGCACTGGGGGTTACCCATGGTACCCACCTACATTTCAGTGCACTAAGTGGCAGGCACTGTGTGCTATGCCTGCAATAGACTGTGTTCTTTGGATAGTAATGGCTAGGGCCATTACTCGAGGGCTTATGACCTCGATTTTCTTTTTGCCACTGAAACTTGGGGAGACGCCGGCTCAGGACCGGATTTCTGCACTGCTACCCCTGCAGGCTATAGTGTTGCCAGGCATGATAGACCTATAGGAAGAGGTGGCGGACTCGCCATTATTTATAAGAACAAGTATCGTACTTCATTTGAGCCTATACTTTCCACTAACTGTGAAGCGGCAACGTTTGTTATCAGTATTAATCATAAACAAGCTCTTAAAGGAATCCTGTTATACCGACCCCCTGGCCCTCGAAACCCCTTTCTCTCCACTCTTTCGGATTTTAATTTCCATTTGGAAGAGCAGGATAACCATGAAACTACTCAACTTACTGCTGACCTATTGACTCTGGGACTTCATCAACTGGTAAAGGGAACCACACATCAGGCGGGACATACATTAGATGGTCTGTTCACTAATAACCCTGATATCTCTGTATTGGATATTCTTCCCCTTACGTGGTCAGATCATAGGGCTATTATCTTTGGGATACATACCCGGATTGTTAATCACCCTCCCTCCAGACCATCAACTAGGACAGGGACCCGTGCCTGGAAGAATGCGGATATCCCTCAGATGTTAGACTTTCTGGCACTATCCTGTCCTATGGGAAGAGGTAACCCTGCTCCATCAGCCTCCGATTTCCAAAATTGGATTCGGAATGCTGCTGATCAAGTGGCCCCGGAGAAGTTCATAAGACCCAACCGAACAACTCCGTCGGCGGCTTGGTACACTGAAGATCTCAGGCTCCATCGACAATATTGCAGGAACTTAGAAAGGCGCTGGAGGAAGTTCTACTGTCCCATAGCCAAGCAGGTCTACAAGGATGCCCTTAATATATATAAAAAGGCGATTATGGCTCGAAAAAGTGCCTTTTTCTCTGCCCAAATAGAGAATGCCAAGAACTCGGCGAGAGAACTGTTCTCAGTTGTCACCACGCTGTCCACACCTTCCACTGGTCCCGGGGTTGAACCTTCTCAGACTTTTTGCAATGCTCTGTCCACCTTTTTTACCACTAAGGTGGCAGACATATATTCCTCCTTTGAGGGGGACATAAGGACCAGACCTAGAGTCTGCACTGGGGAAGAATCTATCTCTGATCATGATCACGATCTTCTTCCCTCTTTTGCCCCCATCACGCAAGACCACATTAGTAGTCTTATTTCTACCATTAAGTCTGGCTCCCCCCTGGACCCTTGCCCTCCCTCTGTGATGGCTAACCTATGTGAAGTGATCTCACAACCACTTATGGAAATTTGCAACACTGCATTTCAAACTGGTCATTATCCAACTGTATGGAAGAAGGCGGTGATTAAACCCCTCCTGAAAAAACCCTCCCTGGATCCCACAGCTGTGGCCAGCTATAGACCTATTGCGTGTCTCACCTTTCCTGCCAAAATATGCGAATCTTTGATGAATAGACAACTCTCGGAGTTCGTCGACACTTACCAACTTCTCGATGAAATGCAGTTTGGTTTCAGGAAAGGGCATGGTACAGAGTCCGCATTAATAAAGGCCTCAGATGAGATTAGAGCCATTATGGACCAGGGAGGTGTGGCCGTCCTGATTCTCTTGGATCTGTCTGCGGCTTTTGACACGGTCGACCATGCTATTTTGGTCGACCGTGTCGCAGCCCTGGGGATAAACGGCATGGCCAGGGATCTCATTTCATCTTTCCTGGCCAACCGTACCCAGACAGTGAAGTTGGGTGATTTCTCCACTCTAGTCTCTGCACTTCCTTGTGGAGTCCCACAGGGCTCCTCGCTAAGTCCTACGCTATTTAATATCTATGTAGCGGACTTAGAGAGGGTAATAAAGGCCCATGGTCTGCGACTTACATCCTACGCAGACGACACCCAACTGGTCCTGGCAATCCACAAGGATGGCCCAGTGGTGGCAACTAACTTCCAAAAGGCCATGCTTGATGTTAGCACGTGGATGGCCTCCAATTGTTTGAGGCTCAACTCGGATAAAACCGAGATCATGACTTTCGGTAAGCTCTCCCCGGAATGGTCCTCCATCTGGTGGCCTGTCCAGCTGGGCTCTCCACCCATCCCAGTAGAAAAGGCCAGAAACCTAGGGGTTATCTTTGATAGCAAGCTGTCTTTTAGCCTTCACGTTAACAAGGTTGTGTCATCTCAAGTCAAGTCAAAAAGGCTTTATTTCGACATATAACAATATCTTAAAAAGCATACATACAATAAAAAAATACTTTTCAGAGCATTATTTTTTAAAATAAACCGTTAGTTTCTGCTATCAGAAAATGGATCTATAAGTTTCTTTAAAATAAGCATTTAGTTTAAAACAGACCATGGTAAAAAGTATGATTAAACAATTTGCCTAAGTCTTTTTGACCGGATTCGCCATGCCCACCCAAGGTACTTCGAGGTGGCACATGCGTAAAAAGTACGAGTGTCCGAATAGAGTATCCTTAAAGCCACGTTGCAATGCCTAGTGCCCAATGTGCGACACATGGGTTTGAGCCATTTTGACCGTGGGACTATATATGCAGGACACTCGAATAAAAAGTGGGGGACAGATTCTCGGCGCTGTGGGCAGAAGGGACACCACGGAGCAGTCTGGTATGGGATTTTCCAGTGGCTAGTAAATTCCATTACTGGGAGAAGACCAGTTCTGAATTTGAAGTACAGGGACCTTTCCCATGGGGCTGAGATAGTGTCCAGATACAGTTCTCGAAAGGGGGTATCTTTGGACTCCATGAAATTTCTGGTCGACTTGCATATCGAGGTGGAGGAATTCCTTCTATTTGTTACCCAATTCCAATAAAGTTGTTTTATTGTTGATTTGGGGGGGGCTGACTGTTGGTGCCATGCTTCTTCCAGCCCCAGATTGGTAAGTAAGGCTTTAATATCCGTTAGCCACTTTATTTTCGCCCACCCTGTCGATCTTAATATCTCCCGTAGACCATCCGCATAACTTGCGAGTTCAGGGACTCTCCAGATGCGAGCCCACAGAAGCAAAGGGCGTATCTTCGCTAGGTCTTCTATAGCCCGACAGCCCATGTCCAATTGCAGAGGCAAGATGGGGACAGAAGGGCCAAGGGACATCAGGCTTCTCAAGAAGGTATTCTCCGCTCGAGTAAGGTCTTTCAAGTTCGACATTCCCCATAATTCCGCCCCGTACAAGGCAGCACTTACTCCTCTGGCCGCGTAGATGTCCAATACTGCAGCTATGGGTTTGGTTGAGGCTGCTCTCTGCTCTTTTAGCAGGGTCCCGGTTACTCTTTTTAGGTTTAACAACATCTTGAGCAGATGCTGGTCCCATTTCATGGAGTCCACCAACCTGATGCCCAGATAATCGAAGGTTTTAGTCCTGTCCAGTGCCACGGAGCCCAATGTTGGCGGAGGGCCCAGTTTTTGCGGAGGGTTCAAAATAAGGTACTTTGTTTTGTCTGTATTTATACAGAGTCCTCTTTGTTTACAAAAATCGTCAAAGCCTGAGAGAAGGTGCTGAAGGCCCATTGGCGATTTTGACAGGAGCAAAGTATCGTCCGCAAAAAGCAGGGTGGGAATGGAACGACCTGCCAGACGAGGGGCATCTGCTGGAATCCTTGACAAGTGGTCCACCACCCCATTAACGTAGAGCGAAAAGAGTGTTGGGGCAAGAACACACCCTTGCCGCACTCCTCTGTTCACATCTATTCTTCGTGTTTTTTGGCCATTGGGACCCCATCGAATTTGGGCATAGTTGTTTTCATGAAACTTCATGACCAGGTGGAGCAGGTAAGGTGGCAGGCCAAGATCATTAAGAACCTTCCATAGATTATTTCTGGGGACCAAATCGAAGGCCGTCCGGAGGTCGATGAAAGCCAGATATAATGTGCCCTTCCCAATTGTGACGACCTTCCAGAAGATCATAAGAAGCCTTAGCGATTGTTCAATTGTTCCGGTGCCAGCACGGAACCCTGCCTGAAAATCCGAAAGGATCCTGTTCTCATCAGCCCATTGCTGTATTCTTGTTAAAAGAACCTTGCCTGCGACTTTTTGTGAGCAGTCGATCAGGCTGATTGGCCTGTAGTTCCCTGGATCTTCTCTCGAACCTTTTTTGTGAAGGGGGACCACTTCAGCGGCCATCCAAGAGGCAGGCAGAGGTGCGCCCACCATGGCAGCATTCAGAACCGAGGAGATCAGCGTGCTCCAATCGTCTATGTCAACTCGGAGCAAGTCACCCGGGAGACCATCGGGGCCAGCCGCCTTGCGTGGAACCAGAGATTTTATTGCGCCTTCCGCTTCTTTCTTGGAAAACAGACTTTCCTCGGGTCTTTCCATCACTCTAGAGGGCTGTGGTAAAACGAAATCCAACGCTTCAACTGCGGTTGCCGTATATAATTTCGAAAAATGTGTGAACCATAAGTCCTCGGTTATGTTACAGGTGATAACTGTATCAAGGGGTCTGTTTTTCTTGTGAACTATGTCCCAAAAAGCTTTTGCGTTCTTTCCACCGCTGGCAGTTCGGAGATCCTGCCAGAACTTGTCTTCCCAGTCTCTCTTTGCTGTTTTAAGCTCCGATTTATAGCCCTTCCGTTCGGTGGATATTAGGGTGGCATCTCCACTTTTCACCGCCTGTATCAGGGCTCTCTTCTTGGCACGACACTCCTTCGTGTACCATCCTGACTTGCCCTGCTGATTATTACGATTAGGGTTCCCATTTTTTACTTTGGCCTTGAAAAGGTCCCCAATTGAGAGTGAGACCTCACAGAACAGTGCTGTAATTTGATTTGGGCAAATAGGCTGACTTTTTAAAATGGCACAGGCTGTGGAAGTAACAGTTCTGATACATGCCATTTTCTCCTCATCTATTGCCACTTTGTCCCATTTCAGGCGTCTTAAGCAGTTTGTTGGAACCACTCCTCCCAATGGCCCTGTCGCAAGTGCTTCATGATTTCCACTTCCAGGGAAGTTCTCTTTCCACCAGGTTGATAGGGTCAAAGAAAGGGCATTATGGTCACTGTCCAGGGAAGGTAGAACTACCATGTCCTTCATATGTGCCCACAAAGAAAAGTTTAAAAGGATATAATCGATCCGGGAAGAATGACCGACCCTGTTATATGTATGAGCCCCCACTAAGTCTGATGGTGTCCTCCCATTGGCTGCCCTTAAGCCGTGCTCTAAAGTGAGGGAATTTAGTTGGATGATTCTCGGGGTCCAGCTATTTATGGTGGGCAAGTCAAGTGACGGGACACCTCTCCTAGAATCTTCATCATTTAGATCCAGGGATTCATCGGGTAACAAAGGCTCAAATGTGCAATTGAAATCCCCCATAACCAAAATTAGAGAATCGCTACAGCACTCACCCAGGGCTGCCTCCAGGTCCATGAGCGTTGGTGACAAGGCTCTCCCGGAGGCCCCTCGTGTATAGATGTTAATAATCTCCAGTTTTTCTGCTCTCCTCGGACAGGTTACAGTGAGGTGCATCAAATCTGGAGTTTTTTGGGGGTGATGGTGTACCCTCCATCCCAAAGTGATGTTTATCCAAACCAAGAGACCTCCATAGGGGCGACCTCTTCCCGAAGCTGGGATTTCTGCCGGGACAAAAAAGGTGGCATTACCTACTCGGTGCCTTGGTTCTACGCACCACGTCTCTTGAAATGCGCAAACTGAGTGGGGTTCAACGAGCGCCACCCAGTCTGGAACATCTAGCTTATTGCTTAAGCCTGCCACATTCCAACTAATGATTTTCAAAGGGACATGTTGCTGGGGGTCATTACAACCGCTATTCCCACCCTGTGGACCCGGAATTTGAGGTCCAGCCACTAGTTCACGTTTATCTGTCCCATCGCCTGAAGGAATGGGTAGGGTTGGGGTAGGCGAGGGATGGGGCACAACAATATTGGTCTGCGGTACCTCCCCTACTAGAGAAGTTGAGTTTGCCCTATGGGGGGAGACATTTGTTGCCACTGAGGTGTTAAGTCACCAGCCCCAACCCTGTGGAGTGGCTGGTTGGGAGGGAGTCCATACCCTTGCTCTAGGATCCAAGGTTGGGTAATGAGGGAACCATACGCCTCTACCCCCATCTTGGAAGAAATTATTATTATTTTTTAACCCCATTAAGGGGGGGGGGTGGTAAAAATACCCCAAATCCCTAGTTTGTATGTCGCAAAAGTTGTGATGCGACTGTTGGCTACAAATCATGCCGGCAGCTCTGGGATCATTGAAATTGATCAGCACACAGTCCCCGGTAATAGCCTTGCGTCTGTTACCAATCCAACCCACCCGTCGGACAAAGGCTATTCTGCCATCAATGTGCCCTGGGAGGGGTCTATTAGCTTTTAGCCAGGAGAGCGTCTTGTATTTGAGTTCTGAGTAGGACTCACAAGAACCCTCTTCAAGCTCGGGTACCCCTGTTAGAATAACCACATAGGGCTTACAGCCGGGCGGAAGGCTAGCATTTGGCGTACGCCGTTTTATCCTATCTTTGGCTGGGGATTTTATTGTGGTTTTTGCTGGGGATTTGGGCGCTGCATGCGAAGCAGAACTAGGAGGGGATGTGATTGTGATTGTGACACCCTCGCTTATGGTCACTGTATCTCCGGTTGCCTTAGTTTTGGGGATGGGAGGCTTGGGGTTTGCCGCAAATTTAACCTTAGGTGCCTTTGGTGCATGGGTGCTGGATTTGTTCAATGGACGGGCCACACTAGACTCAGGATTAGGGGTCAATAGGAGGGGTATGGTTCCAGTATTAGGTTGGTGAGATTTGGGAGCTTTGGCCAAGGCAAGCGTTTTTTGACTAGGTAAGGGCTCGGGGAGGGCTGTCGAAATGGGGGGAACTGTTGGAGCAGCACCACTCCTTAGCCCACCGTTTTCTTCAACCTGGGTTTTAGCGTGAAATTTAACTAACGATTTCACTGCGTAAAAGTTATCCAGCATTGACTGCTCAAGTGAGGCTAGTTTGCGTGTAAGGCCATCGATTTTGTCTACGAGTGGCATCACCACAGACTTAATAATGCTCTCGACTTGGGGGAAAATGCTAGCATCTATAGGAGCCAATTGCCCAGGAATACCCTCGACAGCAGAGTCTCCGATATGGGACGCTTGGGGTTTTAAGTGAGGAACCTGATTCGAGGTAATACCCCCTTTTGATGTAATGTTCTTACTGACCTTACTGTGAGGTTTTAGAGAGCCTCCCCTACGGGGACTAGTGGGACGCTTCCTCTTCTTTTGAGGAACAGTGCCTAGGGTTAGATTCCCTACAGGTACAGTTTCAGGGGCTACTACTCTAGGAGTGTTAGTATCAGAATGGCCTGCAGTGGATGGGGAATTCACAGCTATATTAGCTATATTAGCAAGCACATGGGGGCTCGAGTCATCAGGGGTGTTAGGATTACGATCTGAGATCTGCCCCTCTGGTGATGGGATACTAAGAAGGGAAGAAATGGAGTGTGTCGGGTCGAGCACAATGCTTGGGGCTGTAGTGGTTACCCTTTCTAGGCTAGCCCTAATCCGACTCACTCTCTCGTCAATAGTAGGGGAATCAACTATTAATAAGGGAGTTGATGGAATATGACCAGGGCTAACAGCTAGGGCAATGGCGCCCAAAGAAGAGCGCTTATTAGACGTGCACAATGAGTCCCGAGATAGCCTTCGCTCTGCCAAGATTATCTCCTTCTCAACTATGGAAACAGCACGGGTTATGAACTGGTCCATAGTGCCTAAAACAACGTCTCCAGCAGATTTCTTTGTCTTGCAAGACCGAGTTCCTGAAGCCATAGTCCTGGTGGCTGGATGTCCGTTTTATGGAGCCAAGGGATGTGGCCCAGCCCGGCCTCCTCCGGCCCCGGACGGCCACAGACGGTCCCGCCCTTGTCCCGGGCTTCTCCCGGCGCGCTCCCGCGTAGCGGTAGAGCAAGCGTTTGTATATAGATAGTGTGATTGGTGAAGGGGCGGGGCTTGCAGGGAGAGCGGCCCAGGTGATTGCAGGCGGGCTATCAGGGACTCCTGGGATATGGAGTCCCTGACCACGCTGCTCGCAGCCCTGCAAGGCTTACCGGCACCCTTGGCGTCTGCACGCACTCCCGAAGTTCCACTGCTCCCAAGCAACGAAGCGGGACCCGCGGAGCGGGTCCGGCGAGGAGTAGCCTGGGTCCACAAGGAGAAAGCTGTTCCAGCAGCAAACGGGCAGCAGGTACAGCAGGTACACACGTTGAGAGTCCCAAAGAGGCAGTGGGAGCGATGGCTTTTAGCTCCGTAGGTGAAGGGGCGGGGCTTGCAGGGAGAGCGGCCCAGGTGATTGCAGGCGGGCTATCAGGGACTCCTGGGATATGGAGTCCCTGACCACGCTGCTCGCAGCCCTGCAAGGCTTACCGGCACCCTTGGCGTCTGCACGCACTCCCGAAGTTCCACTGCTCCCAAGCAACGAAGCGGGACCCGCGGAGCGGGTCCGGCGAGGAGTAGCCTGGGTCCACAAGGAGAAAGCTGTTCCAGCGGCAAACGGGCAGCAGGTACAGCAGGTACACACGTTGAGAGTCCCAAAGAGGCAGTGGGAGCGATGGCTTTTAGCTCCGTAGGTGAAGGGGCAGGGCTTGCAGGGAGAGCGGCCCAGGTGATTGCAGGCGGGCTATCAGGGACTCCTGGGATATGGAGTCCCTGACCACGCTGCTCGCAGCCCTGCAAGGCTTACCGGCACCCTTGGCGTCTGCACGCACTCCCGAAGTTCCACTGCTCCCAAGCAACGAAGCGGGACCCGCGGAGCGGGTCCGGCGAGGAGTAGCCTGGGTCCACAAGGAGAAAGCTGTTCCAGCAGCAAACGGGCAGCAGGTACAGCAGGTACACACGTTGAGAGTCCCAAAGAGGCAGTGGGAGCGATGGCTTTTAGCTCCGTAGGTGAAGGGGCGGGGCTTGCAGGGAGAGCTGCCCAGGTGATTGCAGGCGGGCTATCAGGGACTCCTGGGATATGGAGTCCCTGACCACGCTGCTCGCAGCCCTGCAAGGCTTACCGGCACCCTTGGCGTCTGCACGCACTCCCGAAGTTCCACTGCTCCCAAGCAACGAAGCGGGACCCGCGGAGCGGGTCCGGCGAGGAGTAGCCTGGGTCCACAAGGAGAAAGCTGTTCCAGCAGCAAACGGGCAGCAGGTACAGCAGGTACACACGTTGAGAGTCCCAAAGAGGCAGTGGGAGCGATGGCTTTTAGCTCCGTAGGTGAAGGGGCGGGGCTTGCAGGGAGAGCGGCCCAGGTGATTGCAGGCGGGCTATCAGGGACTCCTGGGATATGGAGTCCCTGACCACGCTGCTCGCAGCCCTGCAAGGCTTACCGGCACCCTTGGCGTCTGCACGCACTCCCGAAGTTCCACTGCTCCCAAGCAACGAAGCGGGACCCGCGGAGCGGGTCCGGCGAGGAGTAGCCTGGGTCCACAAGGAGAAAGCTGTTCCAGCGGCAAACGGGCAGCAGGTACAGCAGGTACACACGTTGTGTCATCTGCGTTCTTTATCCTAAAGAAAATCAAAAAATTACTGCCTTACCTCCCCACCTCAGCTGGGAAGACCCTGCTCTCCACCCTAGTATTTTCAAAAATTGACTATGGGAACGCTCTTTTTCTAAACACTCAGAAACATGTCCTAGTGAAGCTGCAGTCAATACAGAATGCGGCTGCAAGGATTCTTCTTGACATTCCCCGTCGCCAGTCCACTGCCCCCGCCATTCGTCATCTGCACTGGCTAAGAGTAGAGAGCCGAATTAAATTTAAGGCCCTCTGCATTGCCTATAAGGCAGTACATGGCGTCGGACCTAGGTTTCTGACAGAAGCGTTTCAGCTGTATGCCCCCAAGAGGCAGCTTAGATCCGCTAACATCTGCCTTCTTCCAGTGCCACGCACAAGAACCGCTACATGGGGAGATAGGCGCTTTCTGGTGGCTACACCCAAATTGTGGAATCTTTTGCCACTGACGATAAAAACTGCCCCCAATCTGATGAGTTTCCGTAGGCTCTTAAAAACATGGCTCTTTAACCAGTAAGTTGCTGTCTGATCGTTTTTTAGCCCACACATGCGCCGAGACACCTTCGGGTATTTGTTGCGCAATAAAAATTTCGAAAATAAATAAATAAATAAATAAATAAGGGGTTCAACAACGAGGGTGAAAAGCAGAGCCATAAGCAGGGAACGCTGTCTGGTGCCCCTCACCAGGCGGATTGGTTATGAGGCTTGCGCATTAACGTGGATCGTGCTCTGTCTGAGATCGATCTTACTAAGGACAGCCTTTAAGAAGGACTAGCTGAGTCGATCAAAGGCTTTCTCTGCACCTAGTGAAAGCAGACAGGCAGGGATATGGTGGTGGTGGGTCTTTTCTACCAGGTGGGCGACACCTTTACATGCAAGTAGTCTACCCACCTTGTCCCCCCCTTCGTAATACCTCTGTTTCAAAGCCATTGAGCATTCCGCATTGTTTCTATGGCGTAAAGCCAGTTGGCTTTTGTTACATGTAGATGAGGTAGAATGGTCAAGGCGTTCCACGGTCTTAATGTCAGCTGTTAGGCCTGACTCAATCAGTCTGGCTTCACATGTGCGGGTGATAGCAATGGAAGAGAGGTGGTCCCCCGTATGGTGGCCTTAAAACCTTCTCAGAGTGTTTGCCCTGAAATCTTAGGGTGGGCGTTGATATCAAAGTAAGCAGAGATTTATTTTGGATCTCAGCAACATCGACAAGCTCTCTAAGCAATTGCGGTGAAAGATGCCATTGGGCGTGTGTGCAAGTGGGGTCCCCTGCTCTGGTCAATGTAATCTCTAAGTGGGCAATGTTTGAGATAGATATATCGGAAGTGCTGTGGGAGTCTAAGTCAAGCAGTAGCTTATGGGTAGGAAATAAGTAGTTGATACAATAGTATGAAGTGTGGACGTATAAGTAGAAAGAGTAGTCTTGGACCTCAGGATGCTATTAAGTCCATGCGTCCACTAGGCTCATATCTTTAAAGTCCAGTTTAAGAGCAGCGGATATTGCTCCCATTCCTTGAAACGATGGAGAGCTACGGTACATGTAGGGTCCCATCCAGGTTGAAGTCCCCCCAACCACCATGCCACCCCCTTTCTGTGCTACCTGGCTACGTAAAATGTCTCTAAGATACGTGTCCTGAGCTTGACTGGGAGCATAGATATTCAGAAGGGTGAGGGGATGAGGGCCCCGTTGTACTGTAAGTTCTAATAAACAGCCTTCATCATCCCTCACAACCTTTAGGACATTAGAGCAGAAGGTAACCTTACACATAATTGCAACTCCGGCTGTTGTAATCCTCGCGTGTGCCCAGTAGTGAATAGGATATTATGGGTGGTACATGCGAGCAGTGTCCTGTATCAGAAGGTGGGTTTCCTGTAAAAAGATAACATTAGGGTCTTGTAGGAGAAGGTAACGCAACACCTGACGTCATTTGTTGGACCCATTTAAACCCAGTGCATTAAGGGATAGCAGCTTGGCATGTGAGGCGCTAGTCATGGTGTGGCTAAGAGTATATGATAGAGCAGTAGGAGGAGCGAAATCAAACCTTAGAGTGAGGGAGTTACATGCATCTCAGACAAGAAGGGGTAGGGAGGGTAGGCGTGGGAGCTCAATATATTTGGGGGGTGGGGATATGGGAGTCTCCAGTGGCCCAGGATGATACTATTGTGATGTGGGAGTACCAAGCCAGGGGAGGAGCACTATAGTGTATTTCTCCCCGGTGTGCAGGTCAATCTAAGTGAGAAATAAAAGAAAAAGAAAATAGATACACAAACAATGAAAGGCCGATCTGGCCTAACTACTCCATTTCAGTCCTGTGCGCAGACCATTCTGAAAAAGTCACTCTCCTAAGAGCTGAATCGAGGGGGCATTCGCAGCAACATGAGGAAATCCCATAGGCCCCAGATACATGCCACCAGCCAGGGCCAGAACGAAGAACAGTCGAGAGGTTTTTGTGAACTTTCGGCAGGCCCAGGGCTGCCAGATTCAGTCAAGCTAGGGCCAGTCCGGGACATCTCGAGGAGGGACACAATGAAAGAGGTAAGTACTCCATGGCAGTATTGGTAAGGGTCATTCATTGGAGCTCACTTGCAAGTCAATACATACAGCTAACAAGTCCTGGGTGTGTAAGGCAGAGCACAATCCATGGCAGAGTGTGGGCGAGCGGTATTGTCTGGACTGAGGCAGAGGTCAAGGGGGCTGGGTAAGTGCTTATGGAGATGTTGGATAATGTCTTTTTTGGCCTCTTGAGAAGCAAGGTCCCTTTTGCGGTTGCTGGGGTAATGAGACATCACTGTGGTCCAGGCGGTCTTCAAGGGTCTATACGAGGGGGAGTGAGATGGGGCTGAGTTTCTCTCTTGCGAGTCTGACTTTAAGTTCAAAAGTTGTTTGGCTTCCTTTAAGGGGTTGATAGCCTGCTGCTTGCCCTCGCATATGAAGATGATATTGAATGGGTGCCCCCATTGGTAACAAATGTTGAGGTCCCTTAGTTTATCGGTGACAGGCTTAAATTCCTTGTGCTGGCGCAGAGGGAGAGGTGCAATGTCTTGAAAAAGCTGCACAGTGTGTCCCCAGAAAACCAGTCCGCCTTCCTCCTTGCTACTTGGAGAAAGGTTTCCTTTTTGGTGACGAAGTGCACCTACATGAGGATGTCAGAGCGGCCGATGGGGGGGAGGGGCACTCGATGGGCTATATCAAACGCTGGGGGAAGCATCGTTGACCCCTCCAGATTGCATGCAGGAGATCGCGATGAATGCCATAATGTCCGTGCCCTCTGCTCCTCTGGGACTTCCTCTGATGCATATGTTATTTCTCCTGCTTCTGTTTTCCAGGTCCTCCTGTTCATGTTCCAGTTCAATTTGTTGCTCCTCCAAGGATGCCATATTGCGCCATAAAGCTTCCTGATCTACAGAGTGGACGTCAACAGTGTGTTCCAGGTCGTTCATTCGCCCCACCAGCTCGTTGACCTCACTCTTAAATTCTTGGATGCAGCTCTTGACATCTAATTGAAGAGAGACAATTTCAGATCTGATTTCCTGCAGACGTTTGTTCATATAGCCCTGCGTGATATGTGCCGCAGAGGCGACGGGAAGGTCCATGTTAAAGGGGGTTGTTTTCTGCCACAAAGAGGTGGCTGGGTTATCCCTGAGCTGACTACCAGGTGTTCCCTTTACTGATTTAACATGTGGCATGGCTGAGCAGTAATGGACCCCTAGTGAGTGTAGGATTGGTAAGCTGGGAGAGGGACCCAGGAAAGGATTAGAGCAGCATTGTCAAAAAGGCTGTACTCAACACCACACTGCTACACGCAAAGCAGAAAAGACAAAATGCCCCGTAGAAGTATCAGTGTTCAGAGGTGAAGTGAAGAAGACCCTTGCATGTGACAGGAAATCACAGGCTGTCAACCCCTTGCAAATGCAGGCCAAATCAATAATCGCAGTGCATGCCAAATTGGAGGGAAAGCCTTAAGAATACCACTGCAGAAGGGTCAAATCCTGATAGTTTGTGTGTAACCTGCAAGTTCCAGTTCATCAGTGCTCTCTCAGAGCCAGCTATCAGAGGACTGCAGCAGCAGTTCTTCACAGGGGTGATGGGCAGTGGGGCTAGGCTGAGGAAGTGACCACCAAATGAGACTATACAGCTTTGGACTACGGAGTGGTGTTTGGGGATCGGCTGCATGGAGCTGGAAGTCAGTGGCAGGAATCTAGGGGCTGCTCTCCATTCAGTTGCACCACAGTTTGCATGTCTTTCACAAGCAGAGCTAGCCCTAAAACAAGAGGAAATAGCTCACCAGGCCATTGTAGCGGTGGGGCCCAAGCAGTGGAACCGCATAAGTATTAAAGGCGCAGCTAGGCCCCAACACGATCACCAGAGAAGCACCAGTAGGAGGTGGGGGGGAGACAAATCCTCAAGGCTTCCCCCTAGTATACCCTGGAGCTAGTGGCATGCTGGTGGTCTGATTGGCTCAAAAAGTCAGCGTTGCGTCGTGGCCGCGATGCTCCCGGGCCGCGACATTACCTAGGCAAAGATTGCAGATCCCTCTCATGTCGATGCCGCAAACAAGTCGCATCAGGCCCACTGCACCTCCGGTACTCAGAGGAGAGAGGCAGGTAGGTCATGTTGGGGCTCCTGTGTCCTGCCTCTGATGGCCTCAAGCCTACAGAGCCAGGAGCTCTCTCTTCACCCCCTCCCGAGTGAAGGGATGCAGAGAGCAATGCTGCAAGATGGCGGGACCTGTTCAGCAGCGGCTTACTGGGGTCGCGTAGATCCCCTTCGACCAGGATCAGGCTTGCGCTTCCCCCTTAGCGGAGGGTGTCAGGAGGCTGCACCACCCAGTGGGGGGGATTTATCCCTGTCCCAATGCTGGATACAGGCTGAAACAACAAGCAGAGATTTAGAGACACGGAGTGACACGTCTCACTCCATTGCGAGCTAGGCCACACTCCGTGGAGGACCCTTTTAGTTTAAAGTGATGCCTTATGGGTTAAAAAATGCACCTGCCCCCTTTCAGAGGTTGGTCATTAGGGTGAAGGGTGAAGGGTGAAGGTGAGAAGCCAATACATTTCTTGTGTATTCCATGTCTGGTTGCTGAGAACTTTTTTTTTTTAATTGTTTTTATTCAGTTCATAGCATAAATATAGCAAACACAAATCATACATAAACCAGTCAATATTCAATGTGCTGCAAAGGGAAAAAAAAGAAAACCAAGCATTACAAAAATAAGATGGTTGAACAATGATCAAAAAGTAATCAAAACACAGACAAGGACACTCCCTTTCCATATGCTGTATCATGGGCTGCCAGATCTTAATCCCTAATTGCTTTTTTCAATGATTTCATGCGGTAGAGGTTAAATTCTAGATAAAATACGTTGTAAAACTTTGCACGCCACATTTCATACGAGGGCGCCTCAGGTTTCAACTACATAGAAGCAATACATAATCGGGCGACTGACATAGCCATAAAAAGAAAGAACCTACATGGATAGTACAGCTGCAAAGTGTCTCTATCTTTACACAGCCCAAAAAGCATTATCTCTCTAAATATCACCACAATGACATTTGTAATATAAGACAAAAATTGTACCATAGATAAAATAAAAGGTTCCAACACACTACACTCAAAAAATATATGTGGGGGGGGCGTGGCCGGGCAAGATGGCCGAGCAGATGTGAACTGCTTTGGCTCCTGGTCCGTGCACTACCTGGTGAGGGATTGCAGCCGTTTTTTCTGCACGGATTCACCTGTGCGGCGCAGCCCTGACAGAGGAGTATGTGAGGCACAGCAGACGGACGTTTTTGCTGTGTTTCGGGGTCTGGGGCCCTCCTATGCGGTGATTCTAGAGACTGCGGGAGCAGCGATAACAAAATGGCGGCCACGAATCGGCTCTGACGGACTACATCGCGATGCTGCACGGTGGAGATGGGGTGGCAGCGGAGGCAGCTCGGGGACACCACAGCATTGAAGGTGGCAGCGGTATGTCCTGGCTGGAGTGAGGTGTTCTGGACTCCTGCGCCACTCCGACGGACAAGCTCTTCCCTGGCGCCTGACCCTAAGATGGCGGCCGTGGATGTCCCCCGCAGCGTGGGAGCACCGTAATCGCTTACCTTTACTGGACTTACTCCCTAGAGTGGCGAGAGAGCCAGAGGTCGGACAGCGGAGAAGGTGTGGGGCCCTCTATTGGCGGATATGGCTGCATGTGCTGGATGCAGAGGCGGAGAGAACTCTGGCGATTGACGTGCCGACCCCCCACGATTGAGTCGGTATTATCTCTATGGGCGGCTAGTGCTTTTTTGCTTCCCCCTACTTATATGTGCAGGAGGAGGGGCTCGGGTCTCCGGTTAGGGCGATAACTGAGCGAGGGGGTCCCAGTGGTGGTAGAGGACTGGTCATCGCTCCTCCCGACAGAGTCTCTGCCTACTGAAGTTTGGCTCCCACAGGCCTTCTTTGGGTCTCTTAGGAGGGGTCCTCCCTATGCCGCAGAAGAAAGGCACAAACAAAGGGACCAGCAAGGTGTCGAACTTCTTCACTGCTGCTGATAATCGGCCAGCACTGAAGGGTAATTCCGACAAGTCAATAATGGCCCTCTCGAAAGCAGACCTGTTTTCCATGTTCAAGGACTTCAAGTCAGAACTTCACTCTGAATTAGGCCAGGACATCAAATCCTATATGGACCAATTACGCACTGAATTATCGGAGCGTCTGACATCTCTCCAGCAAGATGTGAACTCAGTGGGCACCAGGGTCCTAGACCTGGAATCTCAACATCAGGAGCTCAAGCAAACGGTGGGCAACTACCGGAATTACATTCAGTCCCTCAAGGGACAACTTCTACAGTCGCAGCTTAAGGCCGAGGACTTAGAGAACTGCGCACGACGGGAGAACATTCACGTCCGGGACTTGGAAGAAGGCGCTGAAGGGCCTGATCTAGAGGCTTTTATGGAGGGGCTCTTCGCTGAAATCCTGAGCCCCCAGGTCCACAAAATCAAGCTGGATAGAGTACATAGAGTGGGCCCCCTGCAGAAGGAAGATAATAAGAGACCCCGAGATGTGCTGGCGAAGTTCCATTCCTACAAAACCAAGGAGGCGGTTCTGCAGGCGGTCAGGGCGAAAGATTCTATCTGCTTCCAGAACTTCTCCTGCGCCATCTTCCAAGATGTTGCCCCGGCCACGTTGGCGCATAGGCAGACGATGAGGCCCATCATGACCAAACTCCAGGAGGATGGTATCAGGTACCGGTGGACATACCCCTTCGGTCTCAGTTTCGAATATCGCAACAAATGACGTCCCGTCACCGATCTACAGGGCGGTTTGCAGCTGCTGGGCCTCGCATCAGATGAAAGAGGAGACACGTCCCTGGGGGCCTCTGGGGATCTGGCGAAAGGCGCACCCCCGGATTCCTCTTGGGTGCCGAACTCGAGACGAGGACGCCGTTGACAAAAACTGAGGGTCGCTGCCTAGTTGGGAGTATGGGTGTCCTCCTGGGGGGTCATTGCTGAGTTCCGGGCTGCCTTATTCGGGACCCGTGGTTCCCCGGGAGTCCACAGCCACGGTAAAGGTGAGACTATGTACACTACTGGTTATTTGGTGTGACCCTCCCCGAGTACTATGGCTCCCGCTCCTAGTAGGGGCGATCAGGGGTTCATGTTTAGGCCCCAGAGACTAAGGGTATCGTCTGGTCCCCTGAAGTGGCCTGGTCTCACCTTCTGGCCTTGCCGGGGGGTGTAGAGGCAGCTGACATTTTGAAATATTTTGCGCAACAGCACTGAAGTTCTGACTGGTTGAGCCAGGTTTAAGCCGCCTAACCGAAGAATATATACAAATGTGCAGACTGATATTTGATGGTTCGGCTTAGAGCCCTCGCCAAGGTGGGGTGCGGAGTGGGTCCCAGGACCCGCAGTCCCCCTGTATATATGTGTGGGCGTATTCGCCCTACACTGCGAAGGAGTAATGGGTTCAATTCTTTGTACTGATTTTTTCTTCTTTGGGTTTTGGTGGGGGTTGGGGTGAGGGATTGGGGGGTTGTGGTGGTAGAAGGGTATTGGTAACTCACAGCAATACTAAGATTGAGGGGTCTTCGCATACATTGAGGTTCTGTGGTGGGGGGACTGGAGGGAGGGGAGGTCACACGGGAGGGGGGACGTTTGTCCTTGGTGGGCAGACCCGGGACACAATTGCAAGTCTGGGTGGGATGGTGGTCAGGAGGGCCAGTCACTCGATAACCCCTGGGGGTTGGTTGGGGTGGGCATCCCCTGAAGCGCAGCGTCTTTGGTTATATCGCTGATGCCACTTACTATAGGGACATGGAATGTTAAGGGGCTGATTCTCACCAGAAGCGCCAAAAGATTTGGAAATATATCAACGACCACCAGTTGGATATAGTTGGCCTCCAAGAGACCGATCTGACCAAATCAGAAGATGCCCGCCTTAAACACAAACAATTCCTGCTTATTTATAGGTCCTCTGCCACCACAAAGCACATGGGGTGGCCCGTATGTTCCGTTCGGGAAGAACCCTAGCAGGTGTGCCTCCTATAGGCCAATTGCCTTCCTGAATCTAGATGCAAAACTATACTCCGCCATAATTGCGCACCAGCTCAATGACCTGATGCCGGTACTCATCCATCCGGACTAATCAGGGTTCATTAAAGGGCGCCAAACCCACGACAACACGAGGGGGGTGATACATCTGATTGAAAAGGCCAACAAGTTCAAAATCCCAGCGGTCCTGGTGGGACTTGATGCTGAGTAGGCGTTTGATAGGGTGGACTGAGGGTTCCTATTTCAGACGTTGACTGCCTTTGGCTTCTCCTCTAAATTTTTGTCTATGATTCGGGCGAACTACCTTTCCCCCAGGTCCAGAGTAGCGGTGAATGGGCAACAGTCTTCCTTTTTTGATCACTCACGGGGCACCAGACAGGGATGTCCCCTATCGCCTCTGCTCTTTGCCCTCAGCATAGAACCTTTGGCACTGGCGGTGAGAGCCAATTCAGAAAAACATTCGAGGCCTGCCCTTCACCGGAGAGGAGCATAAGGTCACTCTCTTTCCCGGACGATGTCCTTCTCTCCCTCTCTGAACTGGCCCACTCCCTTCCTCATGTGCAGGCGGAACTGGAGTGCTTCGAAGCTGTAGCGGGGTTCAAAATCAACCTAAACAAATCCTACGTCCTTAACCTCACTCTCCCCCAATCTGAAGTCCTCCGTCTCAAGGCGCTTACACCTCTTCCATGGGCCGGATCCTCTATTCAGTACCTGTGGATTCATTTGACCTCCACGCTGGGGAAACTCTACTCTGCCAATTTCCCCCCGCTCTTAGCTAAGATCCAGGCCGACCTTGCCCGTTGGAAGCCAATGTTCATATCATGGTTGGGGAGGATTCATGGGGGGCGTGGCTTGGGCGTCAATGGCGGCGGTCGCCTAAACGCTCGGCTCCGAGACAGAGCCGGCTTTAATCCTGTTCACGGAGGGTCCCGGGCGCCCCAGCCTCCCGAAATCGGAGTGCGCCAGCGGGGCCGACACACCCGACCTGCAGCTGATCACGGCGGACCCCAGGAACGACTGGTGACAGAGGTATGGGGGTCCGTGGAGAGAGCGGCGCGGTGCACAAGATGGCGCCCGCTCCAGCTCCGTAGTCCCAGGTCGGATCGCGACCCGGACCGGCGGCCGACTCCGGACCGACCCAAACCCCCACTCCACCCGCTGGGAAAGCGGAGCTGCGGCTGTGAGCCGAATCGACCGTAGGACGCTACGCAACCGGCGGAGAGACGTCCGCAGGGATGGTACTCGCTCCACCAGCACCACGGGGGCCCTGGAAGGCGGAGGACGATCGGAGTGGGGCTATGCTGCGGTGAGTGGTGCCCGCACCCACAATGGAACATACCAGGGCCCTTGAGAGCGGAAAAGTGCGGTCCCCCCCTCCCAAGGCTAACAGAGGCACCGGGAGCTGACCCTTCGAACCTGGACGGCCTTCCAGGTGGCGGCCAAGCCCTGGGGAACTTCCAGAGACCAGCGCAGGCTAGGGAAGCTAACTGTTTGGGTGGGGAGCGCTGCCCATCGACAGCTACGACTCTTCACCTTCCCCCCCCCTGCTGAGTGGTGCCGGGAGTCATAAGGAGCACCCGCTGGACGGGCGACGTCACTGGGCCCCCTGCGAGGCCCCATCGAGCCCCGACTGGCAACGAGCTCGCTCTGGGAGGTTTGTGGGGGGACCTCCCTCCCCCGACTGGACACCTCCTAGACCCCAGCTGGCAGAAACAACGACGATGGGGAAACCGAGAGGCCCTAAAGGTGGCGCCCAGGCCTCAGACACAGAGGCCACCGACAAAGAGGACAAGATGGAGCCGGAGAATGCGGGGGGCCCCCAACTGCAACAGCAGTTCGATAGAATTCTGGAAGCGATTGCAGACACACGATCAGCCCTCCAGCAAGATATCGCACAGGTGGCGACAAGCCTAGGCCTTCTACGTGCTGATCACGGAAAACTCTCAGATAGGGTTAAAGACGTGGAATGCTCGATTGGGGCCCTAGACCCCGCGCAAAAGACCTTGGCCGCCACTATGAAAGATGCTTTGACCCGCATCGGTGACCTGGAGAGACGGGCGGAGGACGCGGAAGGAAGCAATAGGAGAAACAACATCCGCGTGGTGGGCCTTCCAGAGAAAATCAAAAAGGGCGACATGATGGCCTACCTAGAGGATTGGCTCCGGACTGTGGTAGCGCCTGAAGGGCTCTCCCCCTTTTACACCCTGGAGCGAGCCCACAGGGTGCCGGCCAGGCCACCGCAGCAGGGCCGTCCCCCGCGTCCGGTGGTGGCGCGACTGCTACACTTTCGGGACAGGGATCATCTCCTAAATGCCGCCCGGCAAAACGGACCATATCAGGTGGAGAATAGCCAAGTGAACATTTTCCCGGACTATACTTATGAAACACAACGGAAACGTACCTCCTTCCTGGCGGTCAAGCGGGAGCTGCGGAGTGAGGGCATCCAATACTCTCTGCTGTTCCCGGCGAAACTCCGTATTATCCTGGACAACGCGACCAAATTCTTCGACAATCCGGATGAGGTCTGCAGCTGGCTTGAACTGTATCGAGCAGGTAAAGATGGCTTTGGGTCATCGTTCCAATCTACATCGGAAGCAGGTCGTCAACGAAGATCGAAGAGAATCCGGAATCGCCGCGGTAGGACGATCAGACCCTCGACTGTGGAGACGGCGACGGAGAGACAAGGGGTGCTGGAACTGGTCTCCAACTTATCTGGCTCCCAGGGTGGGCCGACTGTAGAAGACTCGGAGACAGGTGGTGGTGGGCCTATATCGGACACGGAGGACTCAGAAACGGACAGTGTACATCTGCCTGTGATAACCCCGGATTCGGCGGAGGGCCTGCTGGATGCTCAGGAATGACCCCGGGTGAGATGTTTCCAATTGCGGAAGGAGATGGTGGGTGCGGGGGGTCCGTCGAGGGCGGAATTGGTCATTGATGAAGGGAGTGCATTGGGGTGGCACCTTTCCTCAGGTCTACAATGAGGGTGGGCTCGATTATGTCTCGGTAGCGCAGAGGCGTGGGGTCCTCCCGATTGACACTCAGCCCCCACCTAGCCCTTAAGGCAAGCCTGCGGTGGCTACAGTCAGGTTAGTTGGGAGGGAAGGGATTTTGGAGGGTAAGGTTTGGATGGGGACTAGATGGTACTATTTGGGACCTGTTCTTGGGGGGTGGGGCAGCCATAGGGGATTGGGGGTAGTTTTGTTTTATGTTGCGGGGGTCGATTGCCATTGGTGTGGATTTCATTGATAACTTGATTATGCTTGAGCACTGTCGGAGGAAACAGAACAGGACATTGTGGGACAATGGCTGATACAACTAACATAAAATGCATCACTTGGAATGTGCGGGGCCTGCACACCATGTCCAGACGCCATAAGGTCCATGCATACCTGGTGCGCAGGGGGGTACAGATAGCGCTGCTGCAGGAGACGCATCTCACTAAGACAGAGGGGTTAGCGCTTCAGCGTAGATGGAGAGGGCAAGTGTACTACACGACATATTCAGCTTATGCGAGAGGGGCGCTGATTTGGGTGAGAGCTGGGGTACCTTTACGGGTAGATAAGACAGTGGTGGACCCAGAGGGGCGTTTTGTAGCGATTACCGGCAGTCTGGGGGGCAGAACCTTGAGCATATGCTGCATTTACGCGCCTAATGTGGACCAACTCTCATTTCTCTCTGCGTTATCGGGCTCCTTGGCCCACTGTTTATCAGGACCCATATTATTAGGGGGGGACTTTAGTTTGGTGCTGGACATCGATCTCGACCGATCCCACCCACCCCTCCCGGACTCTCCAGTTCGTCGAGTAGCCAAGGGCAGGCGGGAGTGGCAGGCCCAGTGGGGACTGACGGACATTTGGCGAGCACAGCACCCGAGCACCCGAGACTATTCTCATTTCTCCGGCATGCACGAGTTACACGTGCGACTGGATGGGCTGTTAGGATCAGCGGAACTAGTGGTCGCGGCAATGAGAACCGAATACCTGTCTAGGACCATTTCCGACCATAATCCTCTCTTGGTGGACTTCCGGTGGCTCCCCGGCACCCCCTGTGTGCCCACTTGGAGGCTACGTCCCGAAATTTTGGAAGACCTAGTGTTTAAGACGGAACTAGAGGATAAGATTACTGAGTACTTTGCAGTAAACGAGGGCACGGCTGGATCGAGAGCAACGGAATGGGATGCATTTAAGGTGGTGATTCGGGGGTACTGTATCACAAAGAAGGTGGGAATGCGCAGGGTCATCCTAGATGACCTGGACAAGGCTGATCGGAAGCTTCGAGAGATGGAGCTGGTTCGACCTGGCAAACCTGAACTGCAGGGGCAGACCCTGGCAGCAAGGGAAGCGGTAGCCGTGGAGGTAGAACGACTCCGTTGTTTCGACCACAAGGCTTACTTGACGAGATCATTAGTGGAAGGGGACAGGTCGGGAGCGCTCCTAGCCTGGCTGGCCAATCCCATGAGACGCACCAACCCCACGATGTCCATGCGCACTACAGCGGGCGATGAGGTATGCACCCAGCCCGAAATTCTCAACTGTTATTTACACTACTACGAGGACTTATACCGTAGCAGAGCGACACGGGACACTACCCCGGTGGATGAATACTTGCGTTCGCTGCCGATCCCCAAGCTGGAGCCTGCACAGGCGAAGGAGCTGGGGAGGGACATTGAACTGGGTGAAATCCGCAGCGCCATAAAAAAGATGGCGAGAAATAAAACTCCGGGCTTGGATGGCTTCCCGGTGGAATTCTCCTCCACCTATGTGGACCTCCTGGCCCCTAGGTTGTTGGTGGTATATAGAGAGGCAAAACGCTTGGGGCGCCTTCCCGGGTCGATGTGTGAGGCCTTGGTGATTCCCCTTCTTAAGCCAGACAAGGAGAGCAATGACCCAGCGTCCTACCGACCGCTCTCGATGCTTACGGTCGATTACAAAATACTGAGTAGCATACTAGCCTCGAGACTGCTGGGCCACATGGGCTCCCTGATCCATGTCGATCAGGCGGGATTCATACCCAAACGTAACACGACAATGAACATCCGTCGTTTGTTTCGGTTGCTAGGGGAAGCCCACACTGACGCCCCTTGTCCCATGATTCTGTCGATAGACCTGGAAAAGGCTTTTGATAGCCTGGAGTGGACGTACCTTCACAGGGCCCTGGCGCACTTTGGCCTGGGAGAGGGGTTTCTACGGTGGACGGCGGTGCTGTACGCCTCGGCAGCGGCTAGGGTGAGATCGGGCCCTCTGGTCTCCCGACAATACCCGGTGGAACGAGGCACTAGACAGGGGTGCTCTCTGTCCCCCCTGCTCTTTGCACTCGCGGTAGAGCCATTGGCGCTAACAATTCGGACTGGGGCCTATTTCCGGGGGTTGCGGACCTCGCTCGGGCAGCAATTATCTCCCTCTATGCCGACGACCTATTGCTCTTTCTGGAAGATGCCGGAGAGGCCTTGACTGGGGCCGACGTGTCGTTCACGTCCTTTGGGGAGCTCTCGGGCCTAAAGGTGAACTGGGCGAAAACCTGCCTGTTCCCAGTCCGTCAGGGAGAGCCCCAACCCGCTACCATTAGGGAGATTAGATGGGAGCCCAGCTGCTTCAAATACCTAGGGGTGTACGTGTATCATGATCAGGCGGATATCCTGGATGGCAACATTGCCTGTTGCATCCGGGCGCTGAGGGGGTCTATGGGCTTTTGGGCCACCTTGCCACTTTCGGTGGCTGGCCGCATTGCGCTGCTGAAGATGGTGGCACTCCCGAGGTTGCTGTACTACTTTCGGACGCTCCCGGTTTGGGTCCCGCCGTCCACCTTCCGGACCTTGAATTCCATGCTGGTGGAGTTCCTCTGGGGATCGGGCCGTCGGAGGGTCGCGCTCAAGACCCTGATGAGACCAAAATCGGACGGGGGACTAGCGGTACCGGACTTTGAGAAATACTATCTAGCTGCCCAACTGCAGACTTACACGCAGGAAGTGGCGCGGGAATTTCGGGGACCGGAGGAGGGGAGGGGGTGTGGTATGCCCAGGCATGTCATATCCTACATTGCATTACGACAAAGGTTACACCTGCGGGACCTCACGCATGAAGAACGCACCATAAGATAGTGTTGGAACCGAATACACAACCGCGCGGACTTGAAGCGCCCATATGCCCTGGAGATCCCATTGGGGATGCTCACTGCCTTGCCCCATGGGGGTGACTGGTCTTGGTTGGGGTATTGGGAGGAGGCAGGGATACAACTGATGGGCGACCTCTATGAAGACGGAGTGCTGCTACCTTTTTGGGAGATTTTGGATCGTTTTGATATTTCCCGTGGAGATTTCCTCCTACACGCGGCGGTTGTGCGGGCGATCCAAGCGCACTGGCGGAACGGCCTGGAGGAGCCTCCAACGTCGGCGGTGTGCCAATATGTGATGATGTCGTCGGGGATGATCAAGGTGGTGACATGCTTATACTCCAGGCTGCTTACTGAAGGGCTGCCCCCGCTGGAGGCACTTAGATCCAAGTGGGAGGTGGACCTCGGGAAGGACATACCGGAGACTGCATGGACCCAGCTGTTGCGCCGCGCCTGGAAGGGCGCTCGCCATGCCCGGTTCCAACTGGTACATTTTTACATATTGCATCGGGCATACTTGACCCCAGAGAAAATACGGCAATATTTTGCCTCGGACTCTGCGGCTTGCCCCAGGTGCCGGGCGCCTGCGGCTACACTTATGCACATGTTGTGGTCTTGTCCGGCGCTTATCTCCTATTGGTTGATGATAGGGGATACACTTAAGGAGGTTACTGGAAGAGACCTGGCATTTGATGCTGCGGTCGGGATCCTCCATTGGTTCCCCCACACTCCCAAAAACAAAATATCCAGCAAATTTATCGACCTGGGGCTTCTGTTAGCGAAAAGGGAGATAACCAGGCATTGGAAAGCACGAGTTGGTCCCACGGGCGCGAAGTGGTGCAATGAGCTTCTGAAGTGGCCAGCTGGGGAGAGTACATTGAGATATCAATTGGCAAGGCGACAACAGAATGAGAAGGCGTTAGATGCGGCGCAGGAATGGGAAACGTTGGTGCAGGCCCTGCGCGATTACAACACTCCTAGTGACTCAGACAGCGATGTTGATGTTCAACTTCCGACCCAATAGCTTTGTTTTACCATGCTTTCCTTTATTGAAGTGATGGGTTTCCAACTGCAAGCTCTTGACATATGCACCAGCACACCAATGGCGGGGTAGGGGGGTGGGTGGCGGATAGAGACGGGGAAGTAGAGGTAATCAGTTACCATGCTGGCAGATATTGTTATGTTATTTTCCCTCTCTGGGGCATCTGGGGGGGTGGGATTAGTTGGGTGGGGTTAAAAGGGTTTGTTATGGTTATTTAGAAAAGCAGATGTAGACCTTGCATTCATTCAGGCCGTAACCGAGTGGTTGACAGGTAGTCCTACATGAGACCATCACAAGCGCCGCCCAGCCCCCGGGATGTGGGCTGAATGGCTGTGTAACTGGAATATTCGTCTATGAGATCTCACAACCTACATCGATGCTGGTAAAACGTTCAGGTACTGACTTGTAACTTGTACAAATTCCTGCAATAAAAAAAATTAAAAAAAAAAAAAATGGCTGGGGAGGATTCATGCCGTCAAAATGTCCCTTCTTCCCAAACTGTTGCACTTGTTCCAAGCCCTTCCCATCGAGTTCGACGGGGACTTTTTCCGGCGAGTGAAATCAATGCTGTTACACTTTATTTGGCAGGGGGGACGAGCATGCTTTTCTTTTGCTATTTTGCGCAGAGCAAAGAAGGAGGGAGGAGTGGGGCTTCCTGACATCCAACTGCATTATAAAGCAGCACAACTCCGAGTGTTAGTGGAATGGACACAACAGGAGTCAGAAAAACACTGGCTACATATGGACCGGAGCGTTGCAGGAAGGATGATCCAGGATTTGGCCCAAGATTGACAGGCCCAAAAATGTTTATGTCAGCACCCCCACCCGCACTACTTTGAAAGTTTGGGACTCGGTCTACAAGGATGCTAGGTGGACTACCTTTCCCTCCCCCTTTACACCAATACATTTCAATCCCGCCTTTCCCCCAGCATTGACCGAGGGTCCCTTTGAGGCTTGGAAGGTGGGAGGCTGCCTTGCATTAACACACCTCTTCCATAACTTTGACCCACTCACCTTTGACAGCTGTAGGAGGGACTATGGAGTTCAGGACAATGAGCGGTATCATCACGCACAATTACTTCACTGGGCGCTGTCCCCTCAAGTACGAGACGCAGCTACACGGCCCCTTACGAAGTTTGAGGCTTTTCTTACCAAGATCTCCTCCATGAAGGGTGCCATCACTTTCATATAAGGGTTCTTACTTTCCACTGCGATTTACCCTAGACCCGATACATGTCCATGTGGGAGGGAGTCCTTCAACAAGACATCACCGACGTGGAGTGGACACATTTATGGTCGCATATAGCAAAGTTTAACCACTCCGTGGAACTTAGGGAGGCGCACATGAAAACCATGATGGATTGGTATCTATATCCAGCCAAGTTGCGACAGATATTCCCTGGTACCTCTGATAGATGTTGGAGGGGATGTGGGCTACTAGGGGACTTTCAGCATATCTGGTGGGACTGCCCCGTTATACGTCCGTTCTGGGAGGAAATTCTTGCCCAAATTAAAGAAATGTTGGGTTACCCCATTCCTACTTCGATGGCCACTACCCTACTAGGTGTCCGTGATCCCAGTCTCGAACATCAGACTAAGGCAGACAAAAAGATTATGTGGCTCTGCATCGGGGCGGCCAAGCTCACCCTAGCTGCGGCATGGAAGCAGAAGGAGGCACCGGCTACCTCCCTTTGGCATTCGCACCTATGGAAGCTACTGAGTTTAGAGCGGATGGCTGACATTTTCCTGGATGATTTTAAGAACTTTGAATTCCGCTGGGGCCCATTGGTCGCCTTTCTCTCCAAGGGTCTTCCATCTGCAGTGTGTCCTGCTAGCGTTAGAGCCCTCCACCTCTTCCAACTGTGAGTCCCTGACACTATGCGTTCTTGGCCTCCGTCTTATGTAAGTTGCACCACCACTGGGGAGGGGGGAGGGTTTTGGGTAGGGAGGGGTTTCATATTTTGTTGTTATTTGTGTGTTTAATCCTTCTTATCATTTTCTTTACGAAAATGCCCGCAAGGGAACTGGCTTGTGGAAGCTATTCGATTGACATACCGCATTGCAGCGGCTTTTAATTTGGGCCTTGGGACCGTAGGCTGCTATCTGAGCCGCTGGGAAGGCAACCACCCTGAGCCTTTGCAACTTCTCCACCTCAATTGGCAAGCCATTGGTATTCCCCGTATATGTCAGAAGCTGTATCCTCCAGAGAGCTACCTTGTGTGTTAGGGGTCCGGCTTATTTGGGGTTTCGACCCGCTTCGCTATGTTGCCTTTGGGCTCTGATTTCTTTGCTACCCCCTGCGTGGGACGATGTGCGGGATTGTCGCTTGTTTCTGTTTTTAAATACTAATAAACATACCTTTGACAAAAAAAATATATGTCCAATATCCGCCGCTGCAGCTTGACACCTGTAGCATTGCCCATTATGCATATCACCCCACTTCATCATTTTAGCCGGTGTAAGGTATAAATTAAACAAGGTTTTATAATGTTGAGCAGGTAGATTGGCAGTCAAGGTAATTTTACAAGCCATATCAATAGATTCTTGAACAAACTGACATGGGGTACCAAGCCTAGTACTCCATTTCACATCTTGGACATCAACATCATCACGCTGCATAATCAATAAACTGTCATACAGGGTCCCAATCTTGGCCCGTTTGTTCAAAGCTTCAAGAAGATCATTAGTATCTATAGAGATAATACTGCGGTGCTTAAAAATACAATCCCGTAGCTGTAGATATTTGAAAAAGTCCTTCTGAGAAATTGCATATTTATCCATTAACTCAGCAGATATGACCATAACCCCTGCATTAAAAATATCCCCTTAGCGACAAATCCCTTTATCCGTCCAGGTCCTCATCTTAGTGTCCCAAAATATTTCAAGGAAATAGTTCTACAGACTCACAAGGAGTATAAAAATTAATGCGATTGAGGGCGATAATTTTACGTACCCATCTCCACCCTTTAAATGCGGCTAGTACAGTCTAAAATCTTGTTCTTTTATAGTAACTCGGTTCAAGAAATCTAAGCAACACTTGCCGAGACTGACATCCTAATAGCATAAAATAAGTATTTGGGGTTTCAAACAGCATTGTGTCACCCCCAATCACCAACATTTCTATATTTTGAAGAAGGCAAGCTAAATAATAAAAAACAAAATTCAGAACCCCCCATCCTCCTCTTGAGAGTGGTAATGTCATATATTTTGAAGCCCGCCGGGCCTTCTTCCAGCTCCAAATAAACCTATCCGTAATAGATTGTAACTACATTAGTTGAACACAACTCCAACGGTACAGTCCAAAAATAATAAAGCACCTGGGTAATATACACATCTTTAAAACGTTGTGACGACCCACCATCGATAGATGGAGGCATTCCACCTTTTCCAGCTGTCTCTTAACAGATCCTAATATATCCGCCCAGTTTACAGTTACTATCTCTTGAAGTGACATCCTCATTTTAATCCCCAGGTATCTAGCCTCGTGCGTCTCTCGCAGTTCATTAGGGCAAAGTCCAACAGTACAAACAACCTGGGTTTTAGAAATATTTAATTTATAACCCGAGGACTTCCCAAACTCTTGTGTCACATACTAAATTTCACGTAATGCTTGTGCTGGATCAGATGTTACTATCGGTATATCGTCAGCATAGGCAAGGACACGTACATGATGATCCCCCACTACCATTGATTGTATACCCTGTGTAGTCTCAAGCATTCGCAACAATGGTTCAATGCAAATAGCGAATAGTAGCGGTGAACATGGGCATCTTTGCCTTGTACCCCGAGTAATATAAACAGAAGCTGATTCTTGCCCCATTGCGCAAATCTTAACCCTTGGTCGCTTATATATTATCTGTAGAGCAAGCAAAAACTGGAGCCCAAACCCTATTTTATACATTACAGACCAAAGGAATGCCCATGCCACACAATCGAAAGCTTTTTCAGCATCTAAAAATATCAAACCAATATTTTATGATATACCGAAGCATAATCCAACACCGCTATAACCCTATGCAAGTGGTTGACCGTACTTCTACCGGGAAGGAACCCATGATGCTGATAAGAGACCAATGATGGGACAATTTGGACTAAGCGAGTAGCAAGTATTGTGGAATATATCTTGGCGTCTGCATTTATTAATGATATAGGTCTATATGACCCAGGGAGATTAGGGGGCTTGTCTTTCTTTTAAACACCACAATATTAACATAATCTCACGATGGAGGGGGGTTACCGGACTGAGCAGCAATAAAAGTGGCCAAGATATCATCCTTTATAATTGGGAAAAGCATTCGATAAACCTCTAAAACAAGTTTGTCCGGGCCAGCTGCTTTCCCGAGCACCAGGTCATCCAATGCTGTCTCTAATTCTACATAGATATTCGGGCATCAAGTTCCTCTCTGTAAGAGAGCCCAACCTTGGGTAGATCAAATCTGGACAAGAACTGGTCAATCTGATCTTGAAATAGACATTCCTGCGTATATAATTCTTTATAATATTGTTATACCATCCAATGTCTCGACCAGGCAACCCTGATTATTCTCCAATGCCTCTATTCGTTGAGATGCTTGCCAACCACGTAGTCTTTGGGCTAGGGTTGCTGAGAACTTAGCTTTGTTTTTACAGATTTCTGTCGAGGTTGTTGTGGGTACCATGACTGCCACACACTAGATTTAGGTATTAGATATGGGTGGACACTAAGAATATCATACTACACTCCCAAAGCACACTACCAGCCCTCACAACTCAAGTTTAGTGTGGCTGAAGACTTCAACAATAGTGAAACAGCACAAAATGAGTGTGGATGGCCCCGGGAGCCTTTACTCCATTGGTTAGGGTGATCCCAGGGGTCATTTCCGCCCACTGCTCATACCAGCATAAATGCGGCATTTCCAGGCGCCCACTTCAGAACACTACTCAACCTGTGGAAGATCAGAAGAGGACTGAACCTGCTGTTTGACACTTTATAAGAGCCTAGATGACTGGACCTCCTCTCCCTATTGTACCCAGGAGAAAGAAGTGGCCTCCTAGGGTCATAAGGCTGAACTCCTTTTAAAGCTACAGAGACTCGATTATGAAAAACACCTCCAGTTCCCGCTACAAGAGGCCTTGGCATAAACTGACTTCTAGTGATCTTACTAACAAACTAGGCAACTTCCACCTCAACCCCACAAACGGAGACATTAATTCAGCCTATGCGGCCTTTCAAGAATGGATCAACTCAGGACTTGATTCCGAAATTCCAGCAAAGTGGACCAAAACTCGTAGTACCCCATCTAACCCATGGTACAATGAGAATCTTCTAACCATGCGGAAAGACTGCAAAAGAGCTGAACGCCAGTGGAGGAAAGAATATAAGGAGACAGATAAAGCCGCTTACCTGCTAAAACTGAGGGCGTACCACAAGGCGGTTCGTACCACCCGTGCTTCCTTTTATGCGGAAGCAATTAGTTCTAGTACTAACCCCTCAAAAACTATTTTTAAACTTGTACGAAAACTTAAAGATAACTCTAATCCAGCTCCATGCATTACCTCCTCACAACAATGCGACGAACTTGCCACTTTCTTTACCGAAAAAGTAAAGAAAATCTATACCACCTTTCCTCGGAATCTACTGGAATCCCCCAAACCACGCAAGTCTGTGCCGGGCAGTCCCAGTTTGTCACTCATCCCCAGCATAACCTATGACGAGCTTACTAAGCTATGCACTAAAGTTAAATCTGGTTCTCCTACAGACGCCATGAGACCCGCCAAATTCCTAGAATCCCTTGAGTTCTTCCTTCCACCTCTGACTGCCCTACTCAACCTATCATTTTCCTCGGCGGTGGTTCCCGCATGTTGGAAGCAGGCCTGGGTCTCTACAATCATTAAAAAACCCACCCTAGACCCATCAAAACCAGAAAATTTCAGATCAATTTCGTTGCTTCCATGGGCTTCAAAATTGGCAGAAGCCCATGTGAACAAGGTTCTAGCCAACTACATGACGCAAAATCAAATACTAGACCCCTCACAGAACGGCTTCAGGCCAGGATTCAGTACCGAATCCACCCTGCTGACCACTATTGAACACCTATGGAACATCCTTGACGCCGGTCAAAGTGCTGCGCTGATCTTACTCGACCTCAGCGCAGCCTTTGATACGGTCTCCCACTCTCTTCTGCTAAAACGCCTCGAAGCCATAGGTATCAGAGACCTTACTCTTGAGTGGTTCTGGTCTTTCCTGACGGACAGATCCTTCCGGGTCTCAGCCACCCCATTTATCTCCCAGCCTCACCCCATAGAGCAAGGCGTCCCGCAGGGATCGGCGCTCAGCCCGTCCCTATTCAATCTTTATGTCCAGCCTCTCGCTGAAATAGCAAAAGAATGGGACCTTACGCTGGTGTCGTACGCCGACGACACCCAGCTGGTTATCTCCCTGACTGAAGGCCCTTCGATCTCAGCTGCGAAATTCAAGAACAGATTAGAGGCAGTTGCACGCTGGATGTCACACAATTGCCTCCAGCTGAACGCTGGTAAAACAGAGGTGTTGCTCCTAGGAAAAAATCCCGACTATTGGACTGAGCACTGGTGGCCGTCCGCATTGGGCCCCATCCCCCCCCCAAAAACGTGGTGAAAAACCTAGGTGTCTGGGTGGACGCCTCTCTTAACTTCCAGACCCACACTAAGAAACTGGCTGCTACCTGTGTGGGCCTGCTGAGGAGCCTTCATCCGATTCTTGGCTTTTTTGACCACCACACGCGCCAATTGATAGTCCAGTCCACCATTCTGGCTCGACTGGACTACGCCAATGTTCTATTCCTAGGCATTAACAAAGCTGAGATGGCGCGCTACAACGGATACAAAACTCTGCTGCCAGGGCCGTTGTAGGCCTCCCTCGCAGATGCTCTGCAAGAAACACCATCCGGAAACTACACTGGCTGCGTATGGAAGCCCGAGTTCAATTCAAGGCTCTCACTACCGTTTTTAAAATTCTTAAGACTGACTGTCCCGGACTCTTACGTCCACTCCTGGAGCCTTACATCCCCCAGCGTGCCCTACGCTCCTTGGGTCAACATCTGGTTGTAACCCCCCGCATAAGACTAAGCAGAATAGGTGGCCGTTCTTTCAGAGTTTTGGGGGCAAAGCTTTGGAACTCCCTGCCTCCCCATATTCGCTCCATGACCAACCTCTTGGCCTTTCGCAAAGCGATTAAAACTCTGCTATTCTCCCCATCATAATCTTCACTAGTCCTTCCTCTTCCTCCCCCTTCCTTCAGGTTACTGTTATGGTTCAGCGCCGGGACGCCTCGTTGCTGGGGCAGCTGTTTGCGCTCAATAAAATTTAATAACAATAACAATAACAATAACATAGAAAGCAACAAGAGGCCTTTTCATACAACTGCCCAGCTGACCAATGGCAACTGGACCTGGACTAGATTCTCCAGTTGGCCCCTGCCTGCCACCATGTGAGTCTCTAAGTACCTCCCCTAAGGTCTTATAATGCTTTAGAATTGTACTCCTGTGGTAGATTGGGGCTTAAAGGACTAAAGTGAGAAGGCAAAATCTCTGACCACATTGCGCCTGTTTAGTGTATCCGACCTGTGCTTCACCATGGTCAGCATATGTCCTATTCCACTGCAATCAGTATCTATCATTGGGACTTTGTACTTCTTGGCCCTATTCCCACTTAAAAACTCAAAAATGCATATCTCCGGTTCCCCTTATTATTTTTTTCATTGTTGTGCCATTTTGTTTATTACATTTTGCTCTATTTTTCTAATTCATTTAAGGATTTTTATTATTTTTCATTTCAACATTGTTACTGCTTTATAAGACAAATGTGGCACCAATAAGTAAGTAGAACAATAGATCTTTCAGTCCATTAGAGAAATTCTTGCTTTATTCAATATCCAAAATTGTGAAATCCAATGATTAAAAAACATCAAGCCAACGCGTTTCGTTCATGCTTTCTTGAACTTCATCAGGGCTTGTATTTATATGTAGTTGAGCATCTGATTGGATTTGGTATTTGTCGGATTTCTTGTCTATTTCACTTTATGTTGTAATAAATTCCAATCCTGATTGCTCAGTTGATATGGGGTTATTTTTTACCCATGTACAATTCTGCACCTTATTTTCGTCACGTTCGTTTCTCCAATCCAGTCGAGGTGCTGTGCCTGCTTTCTTACTGCCTAGATAAATACTTCACACATTGTTCTAAGTTAAGCCTGTCTGCTCTGTGCCCTACCTACTGGGGTGCAGAAGTCAGGTCAATTTAGTGACTTTGAGTGTTCATCTTGCAGCTTCTCTCCCCAAAGCCTGACAGCCAGCACCTCTGGAGAAAAAAAATCCTACAATGCAATGCTGTGCTTCCTTTTCTCCATGCCTCCAGCCTGACCTCAAGCAGAAGATCCGTTTACTGTATAGTCCAGAGCCCGCAGTCATGCACCAGAAAATATTTCTACTATCCACGTTACTGGGTCATTCTGCTGCCACCCTGTTACTTCATTGCAATCAATCAAACTCCCATTATTGATAACACCAGGCGCCTGGCAAATGCTGTTCCAGGGGCCATCACTCTGCACGCAAGGTTCAGATGTCCACGCAATCCCTGAAGAAACTTCAGCTAACACTTTTTCTTGCTAATGGCCAAAGCCAATAGGTCTTGTGTTCTCCTCCATTTATCCACTGGTAAACTTGATAGCATCTCCACTATGCAAATGTATCTCTAGAAATGTAAACATATACTGGGACCCTCAGTCTTTTCATCTGCCACAGGAATCCCAAAATAATGTGTCACCACCTACAAAATTGGTATCAGCTTTGGTCATTCACTCATCTCTCCCGATTTTCCCACCATCCAAAAGTGATTGATGTAGTGCAGCACGTGTTAAGACCGCTCCACTTTCCTTACTGTCCATTCTATGAATGTGATAAACTTCTTGTAAGCTGCACATGCAACAAAGACCATGGACATAGCTTTGTCTGTTTATGTTTATGCTTTAATTTGAATACCAAGCTTTTGAAATTCATGGGTGTACCTGCAAGAGTCTCAAAGCTTGCTTTATATCTGCTTTCAACATCTCAGCTCCTTTCTCTCACGAGCTTACCATCTTTACTGCTTCATCTATGCTGGTGTATGAAACAGAACACTCTTCTTTATCCAAATAGTCATTCACTGTGGATTCTTACAGGCACGAAAGGTGATGTATCATCTGGAATTTGGCCTCAGTCTTCTTTGGCACAATGCCAATTTGTGAGTCTTCAGTTGGTAGAGTCACAAACAGCCTGGCATCATTTTACCTGATGCATCCATGGTCAATTTGTTGCATATAATCTGATCTTTCTTCTTGCACAGTCTCATATTTTTAGCCCATCTCTTGCTCCTAGGGCCTGCCTAGGTAATTCTAAAACCTTTTGTAAACCTGCCCTTAAATAGACTATAGCTTCCCAGTAGGGGTACATCTGCAGCTATTTGCCCATTTTGTTGAAGTCAATTGGCATAACTGCCCTTTCCCACCTCCTCTGCCCTGCCACCATGTGGTGCTCCTTGGCAACTGTGACAATGTAGGACTGGTGGTTTTCCACCACACATATGGCAGTGGTTTTGAAATTTTCAAGTGTACTTGTAACACGCTCCTTTGTTGAAGTTTCATCATCTTCCAAAGTGGCCTGCCCCCAATGCCTGCACCCCTCCATCCCTATAGTGGGGCACCCTGGAAACTGCTGTATCAGCAACAGTAACCTGGTAGCCATTTGTAGTATAGGTTATGGCTTAATGGTAGCATGAACTGTTGTCATAGTTCACTGTCCAGCTCTCCCATTACTTGGCTGGGTTCAGGCTCCGCCATGATCGAAATTTTTCATCATACTTTAGCCATGCTAAGCCATTAAAGCTGATACTGGCCGACCAAACTACATCCATATGTTGGAATGGGTGAATATTATGTCAATGAATACCATGATATGTGCAGGACTGACAATGGCAATACCAATAAATGCAATGTCCACCTATGCTATACCCTATCCCCGTATAACAATGTCAATACCCATAAATGCAATGTCAATGTATGCCATAATCCATGCATGCATAATAATGTTGTTACCAGTAGAAGCAATGTTGCTGTCTGCCATGATCTAGACACGCATAACTATGTCAATAACAGTAAAAAACATCTGACCCTGCTCGCAGGCAGGTTGCTCCCCACACTGCTGCACGGCTCTGCCTGCATTGTTTTTGCCTAATCTTGTATGTTACCCCTGTGCCTAACTTGCTTTCTTGCCCAGACTTGTTTTTATTCCTCTGTGCCTGTACTTGCTTTCTTGCCCAAACTTGTTTTCATTCCTCTGTGCCTGTACTTGCTTTCTTGTCCAGAATTGTTTTTATTCCTCTGTGCCTGTACTTGCTTTCTTGCCCAGACTTGTTTTTATTCCTCTGTGCCTGTACTTGTTTTCTTGCCTAAACTTGTTTTTCCTTCCTGTGCCCAGTTCTCCCGCGGCCCCTGCCTGTTTTTCCCACCTCTGCCTCCTTGCGTACCCGCCTATCTGCAATCACATTCACCGCCCTCTCCAACCTCCCAGCTGCTCCTCCCTCCCACATCCCCTCATACGGAGGCCGTGCAGTGGTGAAAGGAGCAACCTCTAACCCTGCTCGCAGTTAGGTCGCTCCCCACGCTGCTGCACGGCTCTGCCTGCATTGTTTTTGCCTAATCTTGTATGTTTCCCCTGTGCCTAATTTGCTTTCTTGCCCAGACTTGTTTTTATTCCTCTGTGCCTGTACTTGCTTCTTCCCCAGGCTTGTTTTTATTCCTCTGCACCTGTACTTGCTTTCTTTCCCAGACTTGTTTATATTCCTCTGTGCATGTACTTGTTTTCTTGCCTAAACTTGTTTTTCCTTCCTGTGCCCAGTTCTCCCGCGGCCCACCCGTTTTTCCCGCCACTGCGTTCCTGCGGCCCGCCCTCCTGAAATCCCATTTGTTTCCCCGCTCCCACCTCCCAGCTGCTCCTCCCACCCACATCCCCTTATATGGAAGCCGCGCATCGGCCACGTGCAGCGGGCGCGCCGCTGGCGCCGCGGAGGCGTGCCTAAGGCAAGCCTGTCTGCGCCCGTCCGTGCCTGGACAGCCCCCAGCGCCAGGACCCCTGGACTCCGCGAACGCCACAACGCCCGACACCCCTACGATGCCAAAACCCTCCACGCACTCAACACCGGACGATCACACACCTGCTTCCTGGCCGCCCCGAAGCGCACCCACAGAGTTTTCACCTGCCGGAACTGCAGCTTCACAAGCATCCGCCCCACCATGCTGCCTACCAGGAAAGAACCCAACCACCTCAGATGCATCCTTCTCAACACCCGCTCCGCCTGCAAACACGCCGTTGAGGTCTGGGACCTACTCGACTCAACCTCCCCAGACGTCGCCTTCCTGACTGAACGCTGCCTCAGCACTCGACTTAGCCATAGCCGTCCTGGAAGGCTACAAGATCACCCGCAGGGACCGCACCAACGGAGCAGGAGGAGGAATCACCATAGTCCCCAGGAACACTCTCAGGGTCTCGACCAAAAACAACGACAACACCCTCAGCACCGCCAAACACCTGCACTTCCAGATCCACACCGACCCTAACACCACCCTCAAAGGAACCCTCATCTACAGACCCCCAGGCTCCCGACCACAGTTCAGCGACTCCATCGCCGACTTTGTTAGCACACATGCCCTCGCCTCCACGGACTACATCCTCCTCGGGGACCCAAACTTTCACCTCGAGAACAACAACAACACCAACTCCACCACCCCGATCGACAACCTAGCCAACCTCGGTCTCAGACAACTCGACACAACACCCACCCACTTCGCCGGTCACACGCTTGACCTCATCTTCTCCGCAAGCCCCCACGTCTCCTTCAACCACACCACCGACCCCCACTGGACCGACCATCGCTGCATCCACAGTGGATCAACGACTGCGCCAACACCCTCGCCCCGATCAAGAAACCCTCCAACACCACAAACACAGTAAGCCGTTAGATGAGTGTGCCTCGTATAGGCCCATTTCCTTGATTACAGCATAGGCCAAGATTCTAGCTAAACTGTTGGCGAACCGCCTACTCCCCTATCTCACGGACCTGATCCATCCGGATCAGTTGGGATTCATGCCAGGACGAAATACTGCGCGCAAATCACGTCATGTACATGGGGCACTGGGCTGGGTACACACACTGGAAGAAGAAGCGATTCTATTGGCACTTGACAACAAAATGGCGTTTGATACTATATCATGGGAATACTTGTTTTACAGCTCTTGGCCGCCTCGGGTTTGGGCCCAAATTCATAGGATGGGTTAAATTGCTTTACACACAACCCCTGGCCCATGTCTCGGTGAACAATCATCGTTCCACTCCGTTCCCCTGTGCCTGTGCCGGGGCACAAGCCAAGGCTGCTTGTTGTCGCCACTTCTTTTTGCCATGGTTCTGGAGCCATTGGCGGTTTGGATAAGGGGCGACCGGGTATTAGAGGCATTCGATGGACAAATGACCACGAAGACCGTACATCGTTGTACGCTGATGATATTTTGCTCTATCTCGCTTCGACAACGCACTCCTTGCACCATGTGCTCCATATTTTTCACATATTCGGTGCGCACTCTGGGTACCAAATAAACTGATCTAAATGCCAGATGTATCCCCTCTGAGGAGAGCCACCAGGGAGTCCACGAGGTTACGATATTCCGGTGACCTCACTGAGTTTCCTTTATCTAGGAATTTTCATCACTATCAACCCCACACTTTTCTTTAAAAGAAACCTGCTCGAACCGTTGCAGAGGTTTAGCTCAGATGTCAAACATTGGAAAACGCTTCCCCTTACCTTGCTAGGGCATGCATCCTTATTTAAAATGCTTGCTCTACCGCGGTTTCTGGACCTGTCAGCTGCCTTCGACACGGTCTGCCACCACACACTACGAACACGCCTTCATAATGCCGGGATCCAAGAGAAGGCCCTGGACTGGACCACCTCCCTCTCCGGCAGAACACAGAGCGTCCGCCTTCCCCCCTTCCGCTACGAAGCCACCGAGTTCATCTGTGGCGTACCCCAGGGCTCATCCCTCAGCCCAACTCTGTTTAACATCTACATGGCACTGCTCGCCCACGTAGCCCGTCGGCACAACTTTAACATCATCTCCTGCGCCGATGAAACCCAGCGACCCTTGACCCTGTCACCAGGTAGGTCGCCCCCCTAGCCACCGCGTGGTCCTCCCCATGCTGTGTGCTGTTGGTCGCGCTCTGCCCGCTGTTGGTCCTTCAACTTTGCTGGTAATTTGTGCCTGTGTTAGCCGTTTTCCCCCTCGCTCCCATTTGCCTTCTGTAACCCGTGACTGTGACTGTTTTTATCTCCCTCTTGCTCCCCTTTGCCTTCTGTAACCCGTGATTGTGATTGTCTTTATCTCCCCCACGTTCCCCTTTGCCTTCTGTAACCCGTGACTGTGACTGTTTTTATCTCCCCCCTCGCTCCCCTTTGCCTTCTGTAACCCATGATTGTGACTGTCTTTATCTACCCCACGTTCCCCTTTGCCTTCTGTAACCCGTGATTGTGATTGTCTTTATCTCCCCCACGTTCCCCTTTGCCTTCTGTAACCTGTGATTGTGATTGTCTTTATCTCCCCCTCGCTCCCCTTTGCCTTCTGTAACCCGTGATTGTTTCCCCTCACTCCCCCTTGGCCTGCTGTTCCCCCCCGCTTCCCGCCTCGCCCTCTGCTTCCCGCCGCTGCTCCCTGCGGCCCCGCCCCCCTGCCGTTCCCATTCGCCACCCTGCTCCCGCCTCCCAGCTGCTCCTCCCTCCCTCAGCCCCTCATATGGAGGCCGCACGGTGGTAAAGGGAGCGACCCTTGACCCTGTCACCAGGTAGGTCGCCCCCCTAGCCACCGCGTGGTCCTCCCCGTGCTGTGTGCTGTTGGCTGCGCTCTGCCCGCTGTTGGTCCTTCGTTTTTGCTGGTAACTTGTGCCTGTATTAGCCGTTTTCCCCTTCGATCCCCTTTGCCTTCTGTAACCTGTGATTGTGATTGTCTTTATCTCCCCCACGTTCCCCTTTGCCTTCTGTAACCCGTGACTGTGACTGTTTTTATCTCCCCCTCGCTCCCCTTTGCCTTCTGTAACCCGTGATTGTGATTGTCTTTATCTCCCCCACGTTCCCCTTTGCCTTCTGTAACCCGTGATTGTGATTGTCTTTATCTCCATCACGTTCCCCTTTGCCTTCTGTAACCCGTGATTGTGATTGTCTTTATCCCCCCTCGTTCCCCTTTGCATTCTGTAACCTGTGATTGTTTCCCCTCGCTCCCCCTTGGCCTGCTGTGCCCCCCCCGCTTCCCGCCTCGCCCTCTGCTTCCCGCCGCTGCTCCCTGCGGGCCCGCCCCCGCCGTTCCCATTCGCCATCCCGCTTCCGCCTCCCAGCTGCTCCTCCCTCCCTCAGCCCCTCATATGGAGGACGCACGGCAAACGCGCAGTGTTCACGCGCAGCGGGCTCGCCGATTGTGCGCCGAAGGCGCGCCAAAGGCAAGCCCGTCTGTACCCGTCCGTGCCTGGACCGCACCCAGCGCCAGGACCCCTGTCCCCCGTCGATGCCATCCCACACGACGGACCTACGCCGCCGCCACCCTCCACGCATTCAACCCCGGCCGAAACCCCGCCTGCTACCGAGCCACCCCGAAACGCTTCCATGGACCCTTCACCTGCCAAGCCTGCAAATTCACCTGCCCCCGGACCTGCACCGCACCGGACAAGCCGAGCACCAACAGCAACCACCTCAAGTGCATCCTGCTCAACACCTGCTCTGTCCACAGACACGCCGTCAAACTCTGGAACCTGCTCGACAAAATGTCACCAAACGTCGCCTTCCTCACAGAAACCTGGATGAACGCCTCCTCAGCGCCCGACATCGCCATAGCCATCCCGGACGGATACAAGATCACCTGGAAGGACCGCGTCAACCAGACTGGAGGAGGCATCGCCATCGTACACAAGAACACCATCCGCATCACGACCAACCCCGACGACACCTTCACCGCCGCCGAACACCTCCATTTCCAGATACACACAGACCCCAAGACCACCCTCAGAGGCACCCTCATACACAGACCCCTGGGACCACGCACCCAATTCAGCGAAGACATTGCCAACTTCATCAGCCCGCACGCCCTCCCCTCCGCCGACTACATCCTCCTAGGGGACCTCAACTTCCACCTGGAGAACAACAAGGACCGCAACACCGCCACCCTGCTGGACAACCTCGCTAACCTCGGACTCAAGCAACTGGTGAACACCCCCACCCACTATGCCGGCCACACGCTTGACCCCGTCTTCTCCTCCAGCAAACACATCTCCTTCAGCCACTCCACCGGACTCCACTGGACTGACCACAGCTGCATCCACTTCATCTTCAGAAAATCCACAATTCACCACCACCCGCAACAGGGTCCTTGCAGGAGCTGGAACAAGATCACCGCCAAGCAGATCATCACCTCCCTCCACCAGAACCCTCCCGCCAGCACAACGGACCCCAACAGCGCAGCCAGCAACCTCACACAGTGGCTCACCAACTGCGCAGATGACATCGCACCACTGAAGGACCCTCCCAGCAGACCCGTCAGCAAGAAAGCCCCCTGGTTCACCGACGAACTCAAGACCTCCAAGAAAAACTGCCGCACCCTCGAGAAAGCCTGGCGCCACGACCAGACCACGGACAACATGACGGCCCTCAAGCACGCCACACACAAACACCACCAGCTGATCCACACCACCAAGAAGACAGCATTCAAAGAACAACTGGACAACAGCGCCCACAACAGCAAGGAACTCTTCAGCATCGTCAAAGAGCTCTCCAATCCCAGTGCCGGAAACAACAACATCACTGCCTCCCAAGACCCCTGCAACTCACTCGCCTCGTTCTTCCACCGCAAGATCGCCGACATACACAACAGCTTCTGCGCACCAACCACGCACCCAACCGCCGAACCAAACGCCCCGCACCACCAACCTCTGCGCCTGGACCCCGATCAGCACCGAAGACACCACCCGCACAATGAACACCATCCACTCTAGATCACCAACCGACCCCTGCCCCCACCACGTCTTTAACAAGGCCGACTCCATCATCGCACCTTAACTCCGGGAAATCATAAACACCTCCTCCAACACTGCCCTCCTGAAGAAAACAACGGGGGACCCCACCGACCTCAAGAACTACCGCCCCATCTCGCTCCTCCCTTTTCCTCCCCATCATGCCGAGTCAGAGATACATGGTCAGGCAGGTGCTGGGACCCCAACCCACGCCTATTGAGTAACAGGTCCCAGGTGGGGTCTCACTTAGCCTGAAGACAAATGCGCACCCAAGAAAAACCCTGACTGATCCCAAGATAGATAGTTGCACCACAAACAGGTCTGAGGATATTGGACACAACATTCGCACCACACGTAGTGATCATGCGCTCCCCACACCAGACATCTGGACACATACACACTGGCCCACACTAGCTCTACCTGATGTCGAGAGTCATCTGTGTCCTTAATAGATGCCCAAACTTGTTAATTTATGACTGAGATGCCTTTTCAAAAATGCAGAATTGTTTTACTTTACCTCACGAGATGTATATATTTTCAGCCAGACTTTATTCAGGCGCACTCTGTCGAGTCTCTCCCAACCGCTGCGTTTAATTAAACCAACTTGTTCATGTTTTGCCAAACACCTCTTGTCTTTAACTTTCGTTAAAGTAAATTCATATCTAAGCAACATTTATGTTTGAATACATTTTAATACTCCTACACTGCCCTCAAAGCCTTTCTACATATAATGGTAGCCTATATCGTGAACGCTCCAATCCATACATATATGTACATTGGCACCCTTTTTTCTGATTTAGACCCTTTCTTGCATTTTTTGTCTCTATGTCAGAGTTTGGAGAGGTCAATGTACTCATTGACCTATATTTTTTCTTTTGAACTCAGTAGGAAATGTCTCCCAGTGCTTGTACTACCCTCAAGTACCTTAACTTCTCCACCTTCTCTCCTCCTTTCCTCTTCTCTTGCTTCATCATCCTTTACTCATTGCCCCTGTTATTTTTGCTTTGTCAATTCCTACCTCTAACTCTACCCTTGTCGACCCTTCATCTCATTCCATCTCTGTCCTTTTGCTTCCTTAATGTTCTCTGTCCTAGATCTCCTACGTGACCTCCTTGTGCCTGCCTGTGTTTCAGCCTGTCCTTGCACACTTTTTTTCTTGTCTAACAAGAACTTCTCCCAGGACTCCAAAAATTCCTTCTGAAACTCACTTAGCCACCATTCCCTTGACTTGCCCTCAGATCCCTCACACTCATTCTACTACCACACTCTGCTGTGTCCCATGCCCCCACCATCTCTTCTCATACTTGCTCTTTGGCCATTCTGCCTTCCATTTTCTATTCAGTGACCTTCTCTGCCTTTTCTCTTTGTCTTCCTTCCCTCTTTTGATCTTTCAGCTGATCACTAGCTCTTGCCAGTCCTTCCCCCTGGGTTTGTACTTATTGCCCTTTTGTCTTTTGCAGTATCTTCCTACATCTCAGTCCTATTATAGGCTTCCCTCACCCTTGTCCATCTTCATCTCCTACCCACCTCCATGTCTGACACCAAGCTGTGGTCACTCCTAGTCTTAACCACGCTGTCTTCTGAAGAGTTTTGGCTGTCGCCTTCCTCACACCTCTCATCTATTCCACCTTCTTCCTCAGTGCTACAGATCCTTGACCTTCATCCTGCCTCACTCTTCCACTTACTGATCCCCTCCTTTCTGTGGTATACCCCCTGCTCTACCTATTATCTCGGCCCCTGGTATACCTCCGTAAATAATTGTTGGCCAGAGATTTTCATTTTTGATTAGTGTTTTTGGGTCACTTCAGAAGTAATTTAGCTTGGGTAGACATTGCTGATCCAGGCTAAATTGTTCTGGACGACATTTTAAAAAAATGGGAGACGTGTTACAGTGATGATGTAATATTTCAGGAAAAATTAGATCTATTTACTTCATTTTGGTGTCAAAACATGTGTTTTGGGAGTCAAGTAGTCTTATAGAGACAAAAAAATAACTCCTCAGAGCAGAGGGACTCCACAGGAGATGCTCATTCTGGGCGCAGTGAAGGGTGAAGTGCTGACTGCCTGAGATCGATTCTCCAAAAAGGAGATAATCCAGCCCAGGGCAGGTCCCGTGATCCCGCGTCTCTGACATGATCGACCAAAAGATTATGGTCAACTGTGTCAAATGCTGTGGAGAGATCTAGCAGGACAAGGGCCTGCGAAGAGCCGGAGTCAACCTTGTCACGAATAGAGTCTAGGACTGTGAGGATCACCGCCTCGGTGGAATGAGCCGAGCGAAACCCAGATTGGTTAGAGTCAAGAAATTCAGAGTCTTCTAAAAACTCAGTAAGGCATCGCGTGACATGTGTCTCCAGAACCTTGGCAAGGTAAGGTAAGAGAGAGATAGGCGGTAATTGGTTAACAGTTGGGGGTTAGCCCCAGGCTTCTCTAAAAGAGGAATGACAATAGCTTCCTTAAAGGAGGCAGGGACAATGCCCTGGGAGAGTGATTGGTTCAGAAGATGGAGTGCGGGGCTAGGGAGGGAAGAGAAAATTTCTTTCAGAATGCTGGGGGGGGGGGGCAGCAGTCCATGGGAGAGCCTGCCTTGACTTTTGAGAGTAGGTCCAAGAGGGCAGGCTCGGTAATACTGGGAAATTGCGAGAAAGTGGTGTGGTTTTGGACCACGGTGGGACAGAGCGGGGGGTTATTGCAGGGCGGGATGCTGGCCTTTATCAGTGTTCAGAGAGTTGCAAAACTCTTGCGATGGGACGGGTCTGATGGAGACTCTGTCAGGATTGGACAACTCATTTACTATAGAGAAGACCTCTTTAGTGCAGTTGGAGGTGGACAAAATTTTGGAAGAAAAGTATGTGGCTTTAGCGGTCAGGATGGATTTTTTATAGATCTTTAAAGAGTTAATATATAGACGTTTGTCTTCTGGAAGGTACTTCCGTCTCCAGGTTCTTTCGAGTTGCCTTAGGCCTAATTTCTGAGTTATTAATCAAACAATCAATGGTGAAATTCCTACTCCCAACTAATGGGTCTATTAGGATGGCGGGCAGACTCCAGTCCGCAGTGGACCCGGGTGATAAATTCCAGCGATAGACAGAGATAAATAAAAAAGAGCCTACCACGCTTTGCGATATTTATCGGCGTCTATTGTTGATGTGCCCCCAAGTCGGGAGGGTAACAGGGAGATTCACTTATCACCTGTTCCATATTGTATCCATAACTCTGACAATACTTGACTTATGAACATAGCAACAAATCTAAGTAGCACAATAATAACATCTGTGTCATTTGGCAGTACGATGACTCTATTGCAACCATTTCGAACTGCTCACTCAACATGTGGCACAAGAGAAAGGTCAGGTTCCTCCAAATTGCTGATACGTTCTTGAACATTATGACCCGTACCTTTGGAATATATCTCTGCAGGCACCAACTCCTCATTGACAATCATTCCACTAGCAATAATTGGAAACTCAGTGTTCACTGAAGCATCAGTAATGTTTTGGTGAGTTAACAACTCCAAGTTCATCTTGTTCAATGTTGGTGATCAGAATTGGATGCAGGCAAGGTCAATTGTTCCAATTATAGAAATTCATCTAATTTCCTCGGTGCTTAGATCAGCTACTCGGCTGAAAACTTCATCTTGGAAGAAACTAGCTGCAGATAAAAACATGTTTGCCCTTTGAGACTCACATACTCTGTACTTTGTTCTTTAGTCAATCCCTTTTGCCCTTGTTCTGGCTAAACCACAGGTAACACATTGAAGATCCCTTGATTTCTGATCAGTTGTTGGAGGTGGACAAGGGGTAGTCATCTATCTTCTAAGTGGACGGGTATTGGGTTTGGTTGTTGTCAGTTTCTTAGAAGACTCTGATTCTTTTTGTGATTCTTTTTTGTGATTCACTGGATTCTGCTTTTTTTGACAATATTTTCCAGGCTTTTCTCTATTGTGTTTGACTTGTGGCACTTGTTTTACAATTATACAATATTTGATCCTCTTCCCCCATCAGTTTCAATCTTTTATGAACTTTGCCTTGCCATATTACTGAAGCATCTCAAACTCCCTTGTGTCCAGCAACAGCTGGTGTTAGCTTTTCTTTCAGGTCAGGTTGAAATATGACACATCTTTCTTTCTTGAAGGATTCCTGAGATTTTGTAGTTAGAAATACTCTGTCAATAGGTAAAGATCCTCTGCAATCACCTGCTTCACTCATGTTTTACGAATTTGAATCAACAGACAACCTAAGATAAAAATAATATTAAAATAAATTACAATTCTGATGGCTGAAACACATCATTATAGAGCTGCCATTTTGGAAAATGACCGAAGGATTGCTTTGAGGAGTTATTTTCTATCTATATAAGATTATTTGACCCCCAAAACCTATGTTTTGACACCAAAAAAAAGTATATAGGCCTCATGGTTCCTGTAATATTACATCATCATTGCAACCCATCCGTCATTTTTAAAAAAGTTGTGCAGAAAAGTTCAGAAATGTCTGCCCAAGCTAAATTACTTCTCTAATGATACAAAACACAAATCAAAAATGAAAAACTCCGGACAACTATTTATTTACTGAGGCATATCAAGGGCCAGGACATCTATGCACCCCCCACTATCACTGACATCCCTGCAGCTCCCTGGATGCCCACGTAGTGCCTCTCTTCCCCTGTCCAAAGCGATTATTCCTTTGTGTGATGATCATCTTGCGGAGGGGATGCACTGTACGCACCACCCTCTTTACCAACTGCCAACCGGCCATCCTCTGCCAACCACCTTGGTCGCACTTGGTGGGTGTGCTTGGTGCACATGAGACCAGCTGGACTGGGGTCTGATACTTCATCAACGGTAACACGAGGGGTACAAAGTTCCCCGAAGAGAATGTGAAAGATAAGAGTTCGTGCAGCGTAAGGGAAGGTAAAAAGGAAAAGGGCATTTCCCTTTTTGGAAATAAAACCCTCACACACCTAGCAAGCTAGATGTCATGCTTCATCATATGGGTTCTGCTCCTCGTCAGACTGGCGCTGCAATGTCTGACGGGCACCCGTAAAGGGGCTCTTTATCGGAGATCTTTTGTTACGCCCATATGGTGCATGCGGGTGAGAGGGCGAGTGAAAGAGTAGTCGTGATGTGGTGGTGGATTAAAAAAGGTAGGTCGGTCCACAGTGAGCTTTATTGGCGTGGCTGACACCCTTGGTTAAAACTAGTGTGAGGGAAGATATGTGCTGGGAAGGTTCTCAGCAGGACATCTACGACCCTCAGGTCAGGTCAACATGTTTCTTGCCTTAATGGCAATTCTTCAGGAGCTAGGTGCTCAGGACTACACAGTGAACAGAAAAGTGAAATACAACCTTATTCCTGGAGGTCAATAAGAAGGCAGGCTAGCAGGTCCTGCTATTGTATGGCGACCCAAAGGAACTATATACAATGTGGAAAATGGATCAATACAGTGTTCCATTACTTCCTAGGTTGCATGTTATTTACGCTGGAGAGACACACTATTGGCAGAAAAAACCACAAACGATAAACCATTTATGTTAATAGTAACAGTGATCCCACAGTCGTGGGTGTAGCTAAGTTAAATTAAAAAGGCAAAGACGCCCACACAAATGAAGAGAGGGACGGCAGGAGAAACAGACAGGGCCTTACCCTAAGTGAATCCCTAAGGCGCCTCGCAGTCTACTCCTGTGGGACCTGCACCAATATGTCAGATACTTAGAAGGGAGAAAATACAGGTAACAGACATGCTGTCTTAGAACCAACTCACACGAGGATGTTGAGGTGAGTTGATGTCGGTGGGCTCATAGGTGGTTAGTGTAGGAGATGACCGTTTCAAGAAAGGCCCCATAACACACTTGTGCGCTGAGTGTTGTTGTCGGGAGGTCAAAGCAGAGACCCAAAGGTGCGTCGCGCACACTGAGCTCACCCGACCGGCGTCAAAGAACCTCCACCCGGGTTAACCGGTGGAGCGGACGTCATGTCAAGGCCGAGCCCGTGTCTGGATCGCAACCAGCAGGTACAGTACAGATGCCCATTCAAGAGACCGCTCTCTGCACTCAGGAAATTCGTACTCACAAGCACTTAGCGAGTCAGGGCTATCTCGAAGGAAAAGACATTTCCAACCCAATACATCACCTACAAGGTAACGGGCTCAAAACTCACAAAGCACTTACCTAATAAGTGTGCGGTCTCTGCCGTCACAACCTACCCCCACTCACCTGGTCAGGGCATCAGAGCAACTGGTAGCGCCAACGGTGAAAGCCCGCCGTTTTAGTAGAAACCACGTATCCGCCAGGTCAGGCTGGTGGTGGGCGGGGCTGCAGCTGCAGAGGACCGCGCATGCGTCAGGCACTCACTCTGCGAGTAGGATCCCGACCGAGTACGGACTCAGTATCCTGTGGCAGGTAGCCCTGGGACTAGTGAAGGCTTATTGATACAGAAGAGTTCACATAAGGCCTATTAATACACAGCCATGAACCAGGTGTTGGGGGCTAATTAACCAGATCAGCCATACACATAGGGATGGAGGTCCTATAGTAAATGGTCAAAGTGGGCCATGTGTTTGTAACAGGAAGTGTATGGATTATCAGGCATGGAGCATAAAAGTAATATCAGATGCTCAAAGACACATACCAGACTTTACGAACACTATTCACAACAAGGCCACCATGCAGACAGTATCCGCTGGTTTCTTCTAGAGTCCCATCCTGCCATTACACAGCAGGCCCTCTTCCGAATCGAACAAAGATGGGTCAATCGGCTAAAACTGGACACAATTGGTCTCAATAAGCCTTCACTAGTCCCAGGCCTTTTACCAACTCCTCAACCGCCAACATATTGACATCAATTCTGTACCTTCACAGAATGCGCCACAGTTCGTTTGCTCTCTGGCAGACCGCTTTTACCACCATGATGCCATCATAACACACCGCACCCTTGCACTGCCCCTGCTACTATGCACACCTTTGGGCACATTACTTGACACACAAAGGAGGGCTAGTGTGTGGTGGCGCTACTCCACGGTAAGACACCTAACCTTGGTCACCTTGGCTAGATTACTTTAGACGACTCTCAAGTATGAATGTGGGTCCTGGTCTGCTGTTTTGAATGCAAGGGATCTTTTTCCACGATCCTCTTACTCACTCCCTTATTAGCCCCAGTTACGATCGGGTTGCGGGCGTGTCAGATTACCTCATTGGGTTGCTGGGGATATGAATGACCATGACTGTATTACCTGGCTGTTCACTGGTTATTCATTGCCAACATTCACTAGACAGGTTGACTCGGGTATTTCCACCCCTGCTATTACGACTTCTCCTAATATGGCCGCCGTTACCTGCCGCGGGATACTGAGTCCGTACTCGGTCGGGATCCTACTCGCAGTGAGTGCCTGACGCATGCGCGGTCCTTTGTAGCTACAGCCCCGCCCACCACGAGCCTGACCTGGCGGATACGCGTTTTCTACTAAAACGGCAGGCTTTCACCGTGGACGCTACCAGTCGCTCTGATGCCCTGACCAGGCGCGTGGGGGTAGGTTGTGACGGCAGAGACCGCACACTTATTAGGTAAGTGCTTTGTAAGTTTTGAGCCCGTTACCTTGTAGGTGATGTATCGGGTTGGAAATGTCTTTTCCTTCGAGATAGCCCTGACTCGCTAAGTGCTTGTGAGTACGAATTTCCTGAGTGCAGAGAGCGGTCTCTTGAACGGGCATCTGTACTGTACCTGCTGGTTGCGATCCATACACGGGCTCGGCTTTGACATGACGTCCGCTCCACCAGTTAACCCGGGTGGAGGTTCTTTGACGCCGGTCGGGTGAGCTCAGTGTGCGCGACGCACCATTGGGTATTACATGACCCCATGGGCCTCTGCTTTAACCTCCCGACAACAACACTCAGCGCACAAGTGTGTTATGGGGCCTTTCTTGAAACGGTCATCTCCTACACTAACCACCTATGAGCCCACCGACATCAACTCACCTCAACATCCTCGTGTGATTTGGTTCTAAGACAGCGTGTCTGTTACCTGTATTTTCTCCCTTCTAGGTATCTGACATATTGGTGCAGGTCCCAAGGGAGTAGACTGCGAGGCGCCTTAGGGATTCACTTAGGGTAAGCCCCTGTCTGTTTCTCCTGCCGTCCCTCTCTTCATTTGTGTGGGCGTCTTTGCCTTTTTAATTACAAAGCAATCCATGAACCTGACCAAGGCGCAATTTAAGGTGGTATTCTGAGGGTCGAAACAGGTCAGCACTGCGCCTCTGCAAGATCTGACATCCTTGTCGTTCCAGCCCCTTCGTAGTCGAGCCTTTCTATCCTCTAGGAGGTTGGGGCACAAACATAGCACGTGCAATATGTCATCCCTATGTTGGCCACAGAGCCGGCACGTTTCCTGTGCACAATCTCTTTTCCAATTAGGGAGATGGCAATTCATTGGAATCACCCCCATTCTCAGTTTTAAAAAACAGAGCTTAGTGCATGTGTTGAAGGTAAGTGTTAGGTAGCTTTGGGATTTCAACTGTGCATCAGTGCGAAGGGTCATCAAATTGTGACTCCGTGCAGAGATGCTGGCCCTGTCTTCAACTGAAGAGAGTCGTTTCGCACTCAGTCTTACTACCCTCTTGAATTCCTGTTGGCTTGCATGTAAGTCCTAGAGCTCGCTCAGGCCAAGAGTGCTGAGGCCGCAGGACAGATAGTAATGCCCCGCTAGCGATTGACTTGTATTCAGCGGTACCCATAAATGATGAGCCAGGCTGCCCTTCTTTGACGCCCTCAGCTTGTGGCAACTTATTAAAAAAGTCATCATTTCGCCCAATGATTGTCTGCAGATGCCGAATTCCAGCTTGATTTTTGCTGGCAAAGTGTATGGAGGTAACTGGAAGATCGTTCTAAAGATTTTTGTGACTATTTTATCTAATTGGCCGCTGTCCGGCCCTTTTGGCACCTCACTCCCATAGGTTAGAGTTGGAATAACATTGCCTGGGCCACCTGGAGAGTTGGAGCGAATGTTGGGACGTTTAGTTTCTTGTGGATGGAGCTGAGTGCATAGGACAGTGCAATTCCTTTCTTTTTTTGTTCACCCAGTTGATTCGCGTTTCTACCATAGTTATTGAAAAAAACTCCTACGTACTTGTGGCATCCGGTTGCTTCTATTCTTTCCTGATTTAAAAACCATACCAGATTCTTGGGCCCTGGTGAACGAACCGCCAGAATTGTGGTTTTCTTATTGTTGATCTGAAGCCCATTCCTGATTGAATAGGTGTCGGTTGCATCCAGGAGAAGTCGTAGGGCCTATCTTGGTATGGCTATGAAGTACCAGGTCATCAGCATGCAATAGGTTGGACAGATGAAGACTACCTATTTTAGGTGGATGCAAGTTGACTAAATTAACGGCTTCCGGAAGATCAGACAGGAATAAATTGAAAAGTGTGGGAGCCAGAACACACCCTTGCTTAAGGCCTTGTGTTGTTGAAATCGGTTGTGACAGTTGTGAGCCATCTCCGATCTTAATCCTGACCCACTTGTCCTGATGCAAGAGCTGCAAAGCCCTAAGCAAGCTGTTTGGAATGTTCAATAGAGAGAGTTTCTGCCACAGCTTCAACTTGTTGACCTTATCGAATGCCGATTTGTAGTCAATAAATCCCATGTATATGGGGCTGGTGCAGGCTTCAGCCTTGTCTATCAAAAAAGGAGTGCCATAAGGTTGACCATTGTACCAGCGTTGCTTGTAAATCCAGTCTGGTTTGGTGGAATTATTGAGCTTGCATCAGCCCATGCCCGAAGAGAATTCAACAGTATGCCTGCGAAGTACTTCACATCATTATCGATTAAGGTGACCAACCTATAGTTGCCTGGAGAGTTTTTGTCTCCTCCTTTGAAAATTGGGACGAGGATCGATCCTTGCCATAAAGCCGGAATGGTACGCTTTTCTAAGATGGAGAGATAGAGAGGAGCTAGCTGGATGGCCCAGAAAGCTGGATCCTCCTTGAACAAGGCTGGTGGAATGCCACCTGGGCCAGTGGCCCCGTCTTTTCGTCCCTTTTCAATCTGCTTTTAAATTGTTGACACTGTGTAGGAGTGCAGGAAAGATGGAATGCTGTCATTCAAATGTTGTATAAAAGGGGGTGGTAATGGACGGAGCATCTGAACCAGTCAAAAGATCTGGGTTTAATCCATCACCGTTCTTTAGCCCACTCTGCCACCTCAGGTCAGACATGGCTATATGCAAATCAGTCTGACCCTGTGCCTCATGGGAACAGTCCAGCCCGAACTGCCAAGCCATGCCTTCCCTGGACCGGAAACAAGCTTCCGAGGACCGGTTTCTGTCATTCCAAGGTTGAGCCTCTGGGACTTTTCTACCCTCAGTGGCAGTAGGCTGATTGCAGTTCAAGTCATACAGGTCATTAAAGTGATTGTGTAGGAAGAGGTACCACTCAGATTTAAGTATGTTGGACAAAGCAACTTTTGAGACGCAGCCCCCTAAACTATTTATGGTACGCCAAAACCTCACAGGATTACTGGATCTTATGTCGTATTGTAGTCTGGCCCAGAAGGAATTCCGAAAGGTCCTTCGTTGTTCCTATTTGGCCACTTTCAGTTGACTTCGTGCCTCTCTTAGTTTGGTTATATTGGTTAGGTCCATTGGCTTCCTTTTAAGTTCACGCCATAACTGATTCATGCTACGTTTGGATAACAAAAATGCCAGTGGAAGGGGAAAGGGCCACAGGCAGTCGGCCTGGGACTTAGACGTCTAGTTTAAGTAGGACTGCCGTCTCCTTACTGCAACACATAGGACCTACGTATAGTGCATTCATAACAGAGTTTTAGAATGACATGATGATGGATGTCTTTTAATAATACTGTAAAAAATGTGGATCAAATAATCAATTTGATATATCATAATGATTTTCAATTTTGTAGAGCGTTGCAAGGTTTTAACAAATCATGCAATAAAGTTTATTATTATTATAAAAATATCCTCTCCATCTTTGCAAGAATATCGGGGCTACGTGTCAATTGGGGAAGTCATGCCTATTTTCCTTTGCCCCTCACATAACAGATCTGGGCCTGTTTGTATGTAACATGCTAGTAACCTGTCAACTGACAATGTTCCGGTATGTGGGAATACAGATTTATCACATGGATCAGGACTTGCTGGATTAAAACCTAAGCAGAGCAAACACCGCCCTGACATCGCAGATAGAATTTTGGACGACGCTCAGTCTTTCAGTAGCGGGAAGAGTGTCACTCATCAAAATGGTAGTACTCTTGCGGCTTCTATACCACTTTGCTAATCTGCCACTCTATTTACCCCGGGCCTTTTTTCAGTCCTCTGGAACACATGGTCTGTGACCTTTTATGTAATAAGTTGCTCAATAGAGTGGCGCCAGCAAGGGGGGTTTGCCGTGCCTAATTTACAGCACTACTACTTGGCGACTCAGAACAGTGGGCAGCCAGGTGGATGGCGGAGCTGCACCTGCAGGACACAGCTGAGAACTGCCCTCCACTTGCTTTGGATGCCATTATTCATATATTTAACCTCTGCACAAGAGCAACCGGATCTCTCCCTGTGTTGGTCCAGGTGGCTCACAGATGCTTTCCTCATAGCTTCTTCCTTACCAGGCAGGCCAAGTCATATGCACCTGCGTTTCTGTCATTAGGAATGCCCAGGGGAAAAAGGCGGACGGGACTGTCTGAACTTGAGGAATGGCACGAGCTGGGTATTCACACAGTGGGCTATCTCTACAGAGAAAGCTTACTCATGACTTATGAGAATTTGATGCAGGAGGAGGCTGTCCCACCCGGTCTGTTTCTCAGCTACACCGCCTGGGTCAATACAATGCTATGAAATTGTGGGGACATCACACAGAAACCACGCACACATCTCGTGCTGTAGTACTTACACGTCATGGGCATTGGTGGTCATCTTAAGAGATGGTTTGCAGAGGCGCTTAGCATGCAAGCAGCAACAGATCTAACTCGCTTGCGTAACCGATGGGAGGCAGACTCGGAATACTTGAATACACACCCCGGGAGTGGGATATGATATCGACATGCCCCACATTGATTACCCAGAATGCATGGTTCCATCTGATCCAATACTACATACCACACAGGGCATAACTCTCCCCAGATAAAATTTAAAGGTACTGCCACACAGACAAGATGCATGCTGCCCACGTTGTAACTTCCAAGATGCGGACATACTGCATATGCTATGGTCGTGCCCAGCACTGCAACAATATCGGGAAGGAGTGATAAGACATCTATCCACATGCACTGAGCGGACCCTTCCCAACAACTAGGAGGCCTATATACTAGGGGTTCTTGCCAGAGACAAAAAGACACAGGGTCACCACTAGGTTTCTGGATCTTGGCTTAGTAGTGGCTAAACGTCTTATCATGAAGCGCTGGAAAGCCAGCGATCCCCCACCTCTGCAAGTCTGGTCTTACTCTATGCTCAACTGGGCCAAGGAGGAACGAGTAGCACTTCATAGGGTAGACTTCCTGGGTTTACGTAAATTCCCAAGTTCTGCTAACTGGGACACGATTCTGGCGTCATTCCAATCAGAGCTAGCGTCACTGAGAATCACTGGCACCCCAGGAGAGTTATAATCTCTATAAACACAAGCAGACATGCGCAAAAACTTCTGTACTTACATGTAGTGACATTTTAAGGTACACACACTTGAGCATGTGCATGACGAGACAACTAAGCATCTCAAGAATAACTTAAACGTTTATTTAACGACGGTGAAGCGCCACGGGCAAGGTTAGGATACACGCTTAGTTAGTTGTACCCCTTTCTATTCCCCCATGTTCAAGTTTGAGTTCTGTTTAATCCATAATCACATGATGCGAAGCTCTCATATAAAATTCCACATGGTTCCTGAGACATATCCATGGGATGGTAATAGTGGTATTATGCATAGAAAGGTATCCGAGGTACACATCTATTTGTCATCCACTTTGTGGTTCTACCCCACCGTTTCTTTAAGTATAAACGGTACGCCTATATCCGGAAAGCAGGTGCTTAACCCACCCCTTAATGCACAAGTTAGAACAGTAGCAGAAAAGGATAAATACTGAACCTTCTATATATCATTGTCATACCCTGTACGACAGCAACAATCACTGTATGTTAACACGTGTCTCATGTAAAACCAATAAATAGTTATTCTAATGTATTGTTACTTTTCGCATAATAAACTCAATTTTAAACTTAATACCAGTAATATATTAGACAGTGGGGAGCAAATAGTGTGAGAAAGAATACCGGCAATTTGTCATTGTACATACATATACTTGTTTAACTTTAAACCAACATGCAATTCATAATTTATCTACGCACCTGTTCCCACTACTATTCGCATGGTAATAAACAGCGTCACGTATTTTGCTGGCTAGAAGATGTTGCTATGGAAATACGGTTTGCCCGTGCTTTTCTTTCGTGCGAATTCCAAAACAGTTCAGCAGGTGCGAGGTTAAGGCAGGTCATTTTTAAACTGTGCAGCAAGCCGGAAACCAAAGTTTACAGCCTCTAGCGATGGGGCCACGTTTTGTTAGCACGTGCTGATAGTAACATTTCAGGGCATCCTGCCTACCCGTGCGGTTTTACGGGCCTAGTTCTCCTTTTACAATTCATGTAGTCGACTATAAAACACACACATTGCTTTGACCCATGAACCTGGACTTTCAGATGAATAAACCCTCAAAATGTGCATTTTAAAACAGAAGCTTCTGAATTTGATTGATGTGCACGAGACAAAATAGAACAGTTTAAATTCACGTTGATCCCCCGTATTCGTTTCGTTGTGGTAACAATAGTTTGTCCGATTTCCAAAGGTCCCCTCCTAAGGTATACATTGATCCATGGGTATGCCGCGGCTACTAGAGTAAGTACATTTCAACGTTTACCTAATACAAAATATCGGTTTGCAAGCGGGCTGATTGGATGTAAATTACGTATGCTGAAAAGTTGCACAGAAATGTATGAAAGACAAATCCCAAAGAAATCTACTTTGCCCCTGTTGCTGCACCCTTATTCCCTCCTACCTGCAGACTACTTTAAAATTTACTAACATTCGTGCCAAGAATTTTCAATTCTATTAAGGACAGGAGGCGAGGATTATGCTTTTCTCAATTTCTTTACTGAACACAGCAGCCAATAAAAACACAGTAAAGAAAACAAAAAACTACACTACCCATAAGCACTGGGTAACCATAGAGTACATAGAAGGTATATAATGAGTCATAGAGGTTCCAACTTCCTCTTTCTTTGTCCAGAATCATAACAACAACAGAAGATAATATCCATTAGGAACGTCCAAAGGAAAAGTCATCATCCATAGGAAGGGACGAAGGCACCTCCCAAAGCCACAGGAACAGAAGTAGGCCCACGAAGAGAAGGAACTCGCAGCACATCTCATTTAAGGTCGGAGCCTGGAGGAAATAAAAAATAGAGCCATAAAGGCCATTCCAAAAGGAAGGAATGCAAAGTAACATAGGGCAGGAAACTTCATATAATCAAGAACATCACAGAATATTTAAATATGCATGCAACAATACAATGCATATACTGTCAATAAGGGTGGGATAATCCTCGCCTCCTGTCCTTAATAGAATTGAAAATTCTTGGCACGAATGTTAGCAAATTTTAAATTCTATGTCAGGACGGAGGCTCCGATTATGCTTGTTCAAAGCTTATCCACCACAACAGAAGCAACATCAACAGTTGGTTTAAAAGAAAATGTTTTAAAAACAGATTCCGAAGACCAATCAGCGGCCTTCATAATATCCTGGAGGCCAACCCCCAAGGAAAAAGCCTTGGAAGCCATAGCTCCATGAGCAGAATGGGCGCCAAAGACAGAAACGTCAATGCCCGCTTCAAACATGAGCCAGCGAACCCAACGTGCCAAGGTAGCGGGAGAGACAGGCTTGAAAGGCTTTTGTAAAGCTATAAGCAGTTGACCCTGCAAATCATGACGGAAAGGTGCAGTACTCACCTCATAATCCTTAATGCACCGTACCACACACAGCTTGGGATTGTGTGGAAAAGAGGGATAAGACACAGTAGATGTGTTACTCTTAGTACGGCGAGAAATGGAAAAAGAAACACCTTCTGGTGAGAAAGTGCGTCCGGCAAGATCTAGAGCACGAACATCTGACACACGCTTGCAGGACAAGAGGCAAAGCAACATTGTCAATTTGGCGGATAACTGTTTCCTAGACAGCAATGAATTGTCAGGCCAAGAACTCAAGAAACGTAAAACCACATATACATCCCATAATTGAGCATACTTAGGGCAAGGAGGGTTTACCATCCGGATGCCTCTGAGTAATTTGGAAACCAAAGGATGTTCCCCAATAGGCTTAGAATCCACTGGAATATGACCAGCCGAAATAGCAGAACGAAAGTTATTGACTGTCCTGTATGCCAAACCAGAAGAAGCAAGAGAAGCAAGAAAATTCAGAACTAAGGTGACATCTGCCGTAGAGGGATCCACTGATCTTTCAGAACACCAATCACACCACCGTTTCCAAGCTGACGAATAACGTTTGTGGGTGTTGGGGGCCCAAGATTCGCCGATAAATCGGGCAGCGTCAGAAGAAAGGGCTGCGATTTGCCAGCGTCCCCCGAAATCTGCCACGCTACAAGACGGAGATGACCCGATATAATGAGAGGGTGGGGCTGCAGAAGAGGGTGCAGCAACAGGTTCCACCTGTTGGGGAGAAGGAGTGGCGGAGAGCAACTCATCTCCAGAAGAACTTGAAACCACGCCTGAGCCCTCCAAAGGGGAGTGATGAGAATCAGATCCGAGAGAAAACGCCTTGTGCGGGCCAGAACCCTGGGAATCATCATGAATGGGGGAAACGCATAGCATAGGAGAGGAGGCCAAGACTGGAGGAAGGCATCCGTGGCCAGAGCCTCCGGATCCGGACGCCAACTGTAAAACAGTGGAAGCTGTTTGTTCAGGCGAGAGGCAAATAGATCCAAGTGGCATTGGCCCCAAACCCGGACCAAGGTCCGAAACACTCGAGGGTGGAGACGCCAGTCGCTGTAATCCCGGAGGTGACAGGAATTCCAATCCGCCACTAGATTGTCGCGACCTGGAAGGTACTCGGCAATAATCGTGATCTGGCGTTGTAAGCAAAGATGCCAAAAGTCCTTGGCGTTCTCCGAAAGGAGTTTGGATTTTGTTCCCCCAAGTTTGTTGACATATCTCACCGCTGAGACGTTGTCCATGCCGAGGAGAATGCAACAGTTCGTCGCTTGAGGGGAAAGACAGCGAATTGCAAAAGAGCCCGCAAGAAGCTCTAGACAATTGATGTGGAGGGATAATTCCTCCCGGGACCAACGACGGCCCCCTGTCGTCAGAGAACCGCACCGGGCTCCCCATCCCCAAAGGCTCGCATCGGACTCGATAATGATGTCTGGAGTCTTCCCGAACAGCGCTCGACCGTTCCAGGACTCCATGTGGTCCAGCCACCACAACATCTCCCAACGAGCGTCCTCTGACAGGGGAATGAGATCGGAGTAACGACGGCCCTTCTGAAGATGTCTGATCTTGAGGTGCTGAAGAGCGCGATAATGTAAGGGACCCGGAAATATGGCTTGGATTAAAGAGGAAAGGAGACCTACAATCCGAGCCACAGTCCCCAAAGAGACCAGTTGTTTGGACAAGACCAGACGCAACTCCAGTTTGATCGCTCTGATCTTCTGACCTGGAAGAAGAAGCTGACAAGCTATTGAGTTGATGTTGAAACCTAGAAAATCCATCTTCTGCGAGGGTTGAAAGTCTGACTTCAGAGGATTGATAAGAAAACCTAGAGATTGCAATAGTTCGATGGACCATTGTAAATGAAGTTGCAGAAGAAGGGGGCAATGAGCCATCAAAAGAATATCGTCCAGATACACAATCAAACAGACTCCCCGGGCCCGCAAAGATTCCATTACCGGTCTCATGAGCTTCGTAAAGCACCATGGAGCGAAGAAAGACCGAAGGGGAGTACAGTGTATTCGAACCATTTCCCCAACCATTGAAACTGAAGAAAGCGACGGTGGGGAGCATATATCGGAAAAGACAGATAGGCGTCTTTCAGGTCCAGACGGACCATCCAGTCCCCTTCTCGAAGAAGATCTCGAAGAAGATGGATATCTTCCATCTTGAAATGACGGTAAACAACCCCGCGGTTGAAATCTTTGAGGTTTAAGACTAAACGGGAACCTCCCCCTTTTTTCCCCACTAGAAATATATTGCTGACGAAACCGTCGGGATGACGGGAAGATGGAAGGATGGCTCCTTTCGTCAGAAGGGACTCGACTTCTTCGGAGATGAAGTCCTGATCTCGTTGGGAAAAAACAAGGGGTAAAGGAAGGCTGTGTTGGAGAGGGCGGTCGTAGAACTCTAGTTTGCAACCTTGCACCGTCTCCCACACCCAAGCATCGCTGGAGATTAGCTGCCAATTGTGGAGAAAATACTTCAGTCTGCCCCCCAAAACAACCTCGGATGCCAGAATTAAGCTCACCTGAGTTGTAGGAATCTTGACGTCCTCCCTGGGCACCTCCGTAGCCGCCTTTGCCGTAGTTGTTTCTGCCCTTGTGAGAGGGGTAGAATCTGGTTTTTCCGGAGCCATAGTTGTCCTGGGCTCCTCCTCTCTGGGACTCACCTCCTCGTGGAGCAGGTTGGTTACCTCCCCGGCCGGACGAACGTCCCCTTCGTCCGGCCAGTCCGAAAACCGGGCGGAAGGCACGGCGCAGGTTTGATTGCGGCTTGTCAAGGCCACTAAAGGTCGCAACAAAATTAGTGAGTTCTTTCAGAAAAGGTGGACCAAAAAGGAAACCTTGTGCCAAAAGGCCCGATTCGAAAGATGCAAGATCTGTCAATTTAGGGTCCAATTTCATTAGAATTGAGCGACGGCACTCACAGGACAGGGCGCAATTTGCATTACCTAAAATGCATATAGCCCTTTGAGACCACCCTGCTAACTCATCGGGATCAATCAGTGAATTAGAATTTTTTGCAGAATAAGCCAAATCCAAAATTTTGGTCAATGGACCCAAGAGATCTAGTAATTTGTCCTGGCAGGACCTCCACGACCTATCCAGACCCTTCTTCGGGTCTTTGGCATACTTGCGCATATATGTAACCATGGATGAATCGACTTCAGGAGTCTCAGCTAACTTGTCCTCCAGGTTTGGGCGGGGACACTCAGATCGCAGCCTGGCGCGAACATCTTTCTCGAAGGGACGACGAATATGTGCTTGCACATATTCAGTAACCTCTGGTGAGGGGAGCCACACTGAAGAGTTTGGGTGAATAATGTCATCTGGCTCAAAGGTTAACACTTGTGGGGTAGAAGAGGCATAGACGAAATGCTCTTTGCGAGCCTTCTTCTTGGGAGGCGAAACCACAGGATTTGAAGAAGAATCAGTTGAATACGAGTCTTCAGTCACGGTGGAGGCTTGATGTGCCAAAAAAGACGTGGCAGATCTTTTGGAAGATTTGGCGGTGGACAGATTTTTAGCCAGTTTTACAAAATCTGCTTTATGAGGATTTTCAGGTGATTTTTTGGACCGACCTGAAGAAGGAATCCAACCCTGCTGAGTAGCATATTCAGCCAAATGTCTCTTGAGAGGGGCTATAGCTTGATACAAAGCTTGGTCCATGAATTCAGCACCCTCAGAGCCTGCGGGCTCTTCCTCAGCGCCGTAATATGCGTCCTCATCCTCATAATACTCTGCCATTCTGACCTCTGGAGAGGTGATATGCCCAAGAGGAGGCGAAATATATTGACACCCAAAGGGCACTTCAGGGGGAGTGTAGCCCCAAGCAAGCCAATGAACAGGAATAACCTGTTAAAACAAATATTAGAATGTGGAGGGAGGGCTTGCTTAAGACACTCTAGGCAAAGCCTCTGCAATTATTTTACAACCCCAGGTAATTTAAAGAGCACTAGGGCGTCAGGGGCCTAACGACAGGAATAAGGGCAAAGGCAGAAGCCAAATCAACTCAACTCCGAAGAGACACTCGAGCGCTGGACGTACTGTCAGAAATTCCCTCAGGAACAAGTGCGCAGTACCACCGCCGACGCAACGCGAGAACGGCCGGTGGACTGCGCATGCGCTGAATGAACCTGTCGAAAATGGGAGACGCGCGAGCAGAACACGCGTCTCTCAGCCCCGCTCCCGCTCCACAACAAAAGAACAGGCGCAAGAAGCAAGCCTGCAACCGGGGGGTGAGCACACGCCCCCGCAGCCGACGCCGAGAAGCGGCGAAACAACAACAATGCGGAACAGTAAAGCGTCGAAAGCAAAAGCGGTAACACGCGAACCGGAAGGTTCAAATTAGCATATAGCAATAACGCTGCAGTGAAATACAAAGCGCGCACAATATTAACATGAATTAAGGCAAAATAGCAAGTAAATAAGGAAAGAGCACCTAACTGGCTGCGGAGCAGCAAAGAAAGAGGAAGTTGGAACCTCTATGACTCATTATATACCTTCTATGTACTCTATGGTTACCCAGTGCTTATGGGTAGTGTCGTTTTTTGTTTTCTTTACTGTGTTTTTATTGGCTGCTGTGTTCAGTAAATAAATTGAGAAAAACATAATCGGAGCCTCCGTCCTGACATAGAATTTACTTTGTAACATTTCGTCATGATAAAATATTGAGAAACTGATCAAAGGGGGATTCAAGATCGACAAATTAGTAGTTTTGATCAGTAAAATACTCTACTATCTCTCATTAGTCCATAGTAAATACCACTTGAAGGCAGGAGACTGACTACCTCCACACGTAAACTATTACAATAACAACAATATAATTTATTTTCTGAAAGCTTTTATGGCCAGGGACTGCCGGAGGACCTCCCCTTTCCGTTAACAAACATTATTAACCAGGACATGAGAGGGATTTCTTTGGAAGGCGGGGGGGTGTTACAACCCCCGGCCGTATTTATTAAAACATACAAATAAATCAAAAAGTGAAATAAATAATATTTACACAATTACGCAGAAAATGTTACAATTGATATATACAGTTATCAGATGGCTAACCTTAACATACTTCTAGTACAAGGTATTTCCTTTCCGAGTCTAACATATTAATCACATTATACAAAATTTATGTTCTGCATATCCTATTTGGGCCTACGGCAAGGTCAAATAACTGGTGTCAGAACTTAATCACTAAACCACGCCCTCCTGAAGGAGTGTGCATGCGCAGAGGGCCCGTTTACCGTGAGGGTACTTCTACCCCCGGTTACCCCAGTACGCCCGATTAACCACGCCCTTCTGTCGAAGTGCGCATGCGCCGAGGTCCCGTTTACCGTGAGGGTACTTCTCCCCCCGGTTACCCCCTTATGCCTGATTAACCACGCCCTTATGTCGAAGAGCGCATGCGCAGAGGGCCCGCTTACCGTGAGGGTACTTCCGCCCCCTGGTTACCCCCGTACGCCCTATTATCTCCATTAAAGGGGGCCCTTGCATCTCTGAGATTTTTACTGGCGTCATTGTGCACGTGCAGGGTGGCCAACCAGCCTAGAGAAAGCGTGACTCTCCCCTCCCCCGCACCCATGTAGCCAACAGACTGTAACTGCCCCTGGAGTCCTAGGAGAGACCACTTGTCCCTCCGTTTGGGCGACCCTTTTCAAGAATGATGCCGTCCCATAAGGTCCTTAAATTAACTGCTCACCAATCATGACCTTACCGCCTGACCAAGGAAAAGCAATAAATACGACGATTGATGACCTGTAAATGGGATAAAGTTCTAAGGAACAGAAACGCATTAGTCAGACACTCTTGTCATCTATAAACATTAGTAGCAAAACTGCGAAAACCTTCATAACACACAATACCAATCATCTGCTTCAGGGGATGGTGAGAGGGGAAAAAGAACTACAGCCTCCTAGAGGCTGGAGGGGCAGGCTGTGGCGCGCGGAGTCAAAGAGGCAGACTCCCGCGCTCCCCGGCCTTTTAACCCCTCTTTGGCCAGGCCAGATCTAACCGGCCTGGCCTTTGTTCCATAGTGAGCCGGAAGTGATTCAATCACTTCCGGGACACTCTGGTGGGGGGCGCGCCCCAACAGCTACAGCGGGTAGCGGGAGGGCCGGTGCGCCCCGCCATACCTGCGGCAGGGCCGTTGTCGGCCCCGCCTTTCCTTATGGCCCGGGACTGCCGGAGGGCCCCCCCTTTCCGTTAACCAACATTATTAACCAGGACATGAGAGAGATTTCTTTGGAAGGCAACCCCCCGGCCGTATTTATTAAAACATACAAATAAATCAAAAAGCGAAATAAACAATATTTACACAAATACGCAGAAAATGTTACAAATGATTTATACAGTTATCAGATGGCTAACCTTAACATACTTCTAGTAAGGTATTTCCTATCAGAGACTAACATATCAATCACAATTTACAACATTTATTTTCTGTGTATCCTATTTGGGCCTACTGCAAGGTCAAATAACTGGTGTCAGATCCTTATCACTAAACCATGCCCTCCTGAAGGAGTGCGCATGTGCAGAGGGCCCGTTTACCGTGAGGGTACTTCTCCCCCCGGTTACCCCTGTATGCCCGATTAACGTGAGGATACTTCTCCTCCCGGTTACCCCAGTACGCCCAATTAACCACGCCCTTCTGTCGAAATGCGCAGAGGGCCCGCTTACCTTTATGGAACTTCCGCCCCCCGGTTACGCCGTACGCCCTATTAACTCCATTAAAGGGGGCCCTTGCATCTCTGCGCCGTTTACTGGCGTCATTGTGCACGTGCGGGGTGGCCAACCAGCCTAGAGAAAGCGTTACTCTCCCCTCCCCCGCACCCATGTAGCCAACAGGCTGTGACTGCCCCTGGAGTTCTAGGAGAGACCACTTGTCCCTCTGTTTGGGCAACCACATTCAAGAATGGCACCACCCCCTAAGGACCTTAAATTAACTCCTCACCAATCATGACCTTACCGCCACAGGCCAGCGTAGTTGACCGACTATCTGGCCCCCCTACCCTCCTACACTGAAAGGCCATGCCCTATCCTTAAAATTCATAAACCTAGCTGTCATATTTTTTGTAGTCCGACTATCAAGCCCTACCCACCCACTGCAAGGTCATGCTTTGTGCCTATACACCACAAACTAGGCAAGAAGATTCTCTGCGATGATTTCATCCCCCGTTGTGGACAAATGGACACCGTCTTTTAAGAAGCACGACTCCCCCCAGATGCACCCCTGGGCTATGGTCTGTAATTAGCAAGCCCTGGCAAGCCTCACAATTTTTGTTACTAGGTATTTGCTTCCAGTGGCACAATGGCCTCACAGACTCGCTTCCCCCATAGGAGGATCTGGAATGTCTGCGCCAGGGTGTACCCCGGGTACAGACATGTCGACCCCCCCTTCTACCCAGGCACCCCGGTGTACCTGTTCCTTTCATGCCCACTCCCAAGTGCATGATAGATATGCTAGGGCCGTCTGATCCAGGGAAATTAGACCTACTGCCATGAGACCTCCAGATGTGCCTAATTGATGGCATTACACTGCGCCCGATAAGACACAGCACTCCTGACGCTGACACCATCAGATGGTGCAACTGAAAGGCTACCCGGGAAACCACAGGCCCCCAAATCTCCCACTGGCATCTTGTGAAGTCCGTGAACCACCTATACCTGACCACTATGTTCTGGGTAATGTTCCGTGTATGCCTATCTCCTTACTATGGAATATCCCCACCACGCTGTGTCTGCTACGATGGCAACTGACAGCTCGGGCGCCGTAAAGGCAGAGTACTGCTTCCTGACAAGGGGCGCTAAGGTGTTGCATACGCCTATTACTCCTGGGTTTGGCCAAGCTGGCAAGGCACACCCCTGTGTACTGGCACATTACTACGGTTGGCACCATCAATTTGGTAACCTACCGATATACTACCATGACCACAGTGGCACCTGCGAGCACAGGCGCCGTTACGTTAGAAATACTGTTTCCTGATAAGGGAAATACTGCCATATTATGTGAAGCAACATACTGCTACATTACTGAGGCTAGCACAACCTATGGTTAACACACTACTAAACCATCAACCCAATGTTGGCACCTCTGGAGCCCTTGAACGATTGCCCATTGCACTTGATGTTGTTGCTTGACACTCCTGTTCTGGATGTACTGGTCCCCCTTGGCTGTCCACCTCTTGAAGTTGTTGCGGTGTGGAGCACTTCCCAGGTATCCGCCATGGATCCGGTCATACATAAATGAAAAAACAAACACAAACGATTAGTGTTTCTGGCTTCCTGACGGAAGATGCAGTACACCTGCCCATATGAAATTGCTGTCACATGCTAAGCCTTAGCTAGGATTAGCACAAGATGCATTACCATCAAACTTGCAACTGCAAGTGTTTAGCATAGTATCAGTTTGTGTCACATGCGGAGCATTTAAATTAGTGTTACAGTGAGGGTGCCTGGTGCTATGACCTTCATTAAGGAATAGACCTGGAGTGCACAGTGAATGCCATAGCACCTTCATGATTACTTAAGGACACTACAAAGTGTGAAGTGCATTGAAATAGCGCATTCATGGTTACTAAAAGGTATACTGCCGCCAAGCACATTTCTTGCCAGGCCGATGCTATTAATATACCCGAAGTCCGCCAACACATACGTGTATGAGCGTATCTGTGTGACATGACACCCCCCAAAAGCTTACGTGTACCAGCACATCGTGCCTAGAGCTTTAGACACAGGCCCCAAATTCCTATGTACCACCGCAACTGCGCGCAGGGATACCATTGAAGGTATGACAACAGGATCTGGGGTGTACTGTTTTGACGTCACCAGTGTTGAGAGTGTACCTGAGTGACCCTCCCCGGAGCCATTGCCAAGTAGGCCTGACCTCCCCACCATGTAAAGAAATCGTTGTAATATGCTAAGCATACCTTCCTCAATAAGTAACGACCCCCTGTTAAAACCTGGAGCCCGCCCCAGAGGTAACCTATATGTAAAGCAAAGAAGATTGGGCCATCTTTTGGCAATTCACTAACTTCGTGAGCTGAGCCTACAGTGATAGGTCTGAAAACACATTTTACCGGACACCCCTGCGGGTGGCACCACAGGTGGTGCAAGCCCAGTAGCAGCATTCGGCTAACAGGCTAGGGCACCCCCCCTTATAGCTCCTGACCTGACGCTAGGGAACTCAGAGCGTTGTAAATCCAGCATACTAGCAATAAGACATGAGGTTGAGAGCCCATAACATATCCTTATTGCATAACATGAGGACACATTTGTATGTGTTTAAGCACGGGGAGATTAAGAGGTCTCCTGCGTTACTCCTGCGTATCATGCGATGTAGTCATGCCAAGACGGACATGAATCAATGGTGTTAAATCACCGCCCGTGGTAACACCCATGCGTTACCCTACCTGGTAATACCCCCTAAAGGCCATGAAGTATGATCACTGCGGCCACCTCCATGCAGTATAGTATTCACACCGCACACGGTGCATAGAACCCTTGACCTGAAAACCAAGCCAGCCATGAAAATGGCTGCATCCTATCTGTTGATTACAATTCACAGCACAAAGGCCAGAAGGTATGAGCAACGTGCATAGCACCTTAGACATGCATACCAAGCCAGCAATGAAAATGGCTGCATCCTTTCTTTTGATAACAATTCACTGCACACCAGGCTTTGCGCTCAGGTGTCCAAACGAGCCAATGGAATAATCGATCTAGCCAAGGTTACACTGCTCAAAGGCAAGGCCTCAAAATTCCTCAACATGTATCCCCTTCCGTATTTTACATTGGTATCGCTCCGGTTTTAATGAACAGCAGGATGTACAATGACATGTTACTCTCTGCACCCTTCTGACAAGAAGAGTGGATCCTCATAAAATTCGAGGAAAAAAGATCTTTCATATGAAAATCAGCTCCTTTTAAATTAGGCCTGTGAATGTCACCTTCCAGATTAAAGGTCCTTCACTTTCTGGAAAGGATTAAGAGGACGCGGGTATGTGGCCTCTTTCTAACACAGCACACATCTGGTACTTACTTTTTGATGTAAAGGCCTACTTCCTGCAGATATACATCAAATTGAATTCATTACTAGGCCCACAACTGTGTTATTTGCCTTCAAATGAAATATTCAAGTCCCTTAATGGCTTTCTGCTTGAGTCTCAAAGGAGCGTGATTAACATCTGTGCTTAGCATAGTGTGCCGCAACACTTGGGAAATTGGCTTTCGGACCATCGTCTAGCGGCTAAACTTTAGCCCTATACTTAAATACATGTTACTCTCAAGGAGGACCCAAGAAAGAGAGCATTAGCATAGAGAAGTTTCCAAGATTGTTTTAACTATAAACTCAGTAGATACAAATGATAGTAATTCTAAAGGGTTATGCTTAAACTTATAATTGTGAAATAAAACATTCAACCCAGCAACAAATCAAGGAGAGATTTTTGGCCCTAATACAAACCTTACATATCAAAGGCAATGAAAAGGGGGAATGCCAAATGTTGTGAAGCAACCACTCAAGTAGTGGAATGTAGCAGCAAGAACCCAGGCAACACCAGAAATTGCATTGTCAATAATATTGCTACATATATCAATTACGTACCCATCCACATCGTTTCCGTTTTACAGTTTTATGTAGCATTAGCTGGGTCTGAGGGCATCAAAGCGCTGTAACAATGGAACCAGATGTTACAAAGTCTTAGGACAGTTGAGGAGAAGAATAATGATTCCTCTACTAAGTCGAACTGTGCTTAGCATAGTGTGCTGCACAATTTGTATGTTTTGCCTGTCATTACACCAAGATATATATTACAAGTATCATACCTATAAGTCATGACTGTTGGCTTTGTCAATGGCTGTTCCTTGCATAAGATAAAAAAGCAGCAACTATGGCTTGCATATAATATTGAAAAAGCTATCAATGTGACGCCCAGGGTACACCACAACAGTATTGCTGCTCCTAGGTTTCAAAAAGAAAGTGGAAGTCTTTCCCTCTCCCCACAACGCTCACTTGGCATGCCTTCCTGCAGAAACTTTTTAACTATTGAAAGTGAGCAGTGTGAGCACCCGCCATGATGTGCCTGCAGTCAGGGGGCCCAACAGAGCACCATTTTGAGGCCCCCCTTTTACAACAAACACTCAGACATCATAAATCGTAAGCAAAGAAACATTTCCTTTTTAACCGATGCAATAAATCCCAGTGTAGAGGTAGGATCTAACCAGCGTACCTGAAACATCTTACTCGTATGCGCTCTTCTAAAACAAGTTATTGTTTACCTTCAGCCATCATAATCCGTATCTAAAGACCCCTTGCGCGGCTAGCGCCCAAGCACAGATCTATACATCTCCCCTTCGCGAAGGTGAACAGTCCACTCCAAAATCCCCAGTGACATTTCGCTGTGCCCCAGCCCGTATTCCTGCACACTGCGGGACAACTAATTTGACAAATTGCCGCCCTGGCACGTGGGCCCACACAGTCTTGCTCTTTTTGATAGTAATTTTTGTAGTGTCGCGCTCTAGTCTCCGATGCGCCAGCGTGATGACGTGGTGCGCCGGAGCGAGAGCGGAACACTCACGCATGCGCAAGCGACTCCAGTAAATGCGCGCGAAGGGACATTGGCGGGCAGAAGCGACCGGTGCAGGTCATTGATAGACGCTCGGCGCTCTCTTGTTATAGCGATTCACAGGACCATTAAAGGAACCTATTCAAGCAACCATGAGCTCTCTGTCCTCTGTGGGGGGGTGAACTAAACACATTACAGTGGCGACGAGGATGGGAACACCCCACCAACTCCACCCCGGCAACGCAACGATTGGACCTGCGGCAAAACTACACAGGCGAGACAAGAAGGTCAGAAATCGTAGACGGGGGGCACGATACAGAGAGCACGCTTAGTGCAATAGCGCTATTCACAAGAGAGTGTGGTAGCAGCGCATGACCTCAGCAGCCTACAGCCACGTGGCCCCAAGCCTAACTATCACAGCCCACGGCTAGTGGAAACGCGGAGGGGAGCACGCAGCTGAGACCCTGGCAGAGAAAAGGGATAGTGATACGGGGGACAAAAAGGAACGCCTCCCCAGCAAATCACGAGGTGGAAGCACCGGTGCACCCGGCAGCCCTAAAAGTCAGGGAGACGACACAGACCGAGAAGAAAACCACAGTACACCAGGCAGCCCAGGGAACCGAGGCGGAGAACCAGGAATAGTGCCCAGGATGAGTAACCAAATGACATCTCTCACAGCACCCATTCCCTTCCTATCCAGCCCAGGAGAGCCCCTGATGAAGTGGGAGGACTGGAGGGAATATTTCAAGAACTATGTGGAGGCCTTGGAGGATGAAAATGGGGAACCATTTCCTAGTGCTCGGAAGAAACGGTTACTGCTGCATAACCTAGGCCCGGAAGGCGTACGAGTATTTGCAAACATCGTGCCGGCAACGAGACAAGCTGCAGACGACGACGTCTTCAAACATGCCCTAGAAGACCTAGATAATCCCTATCGCCCGGCGGTATGTGTCTCTATTGACCGGTACAATTTCCAACAAAGGAAGCAAGAAGAAGGAGAATCCATAGACGATTATGTAGCAGCATTGAGACGACTAGCGATCACGTGTAAATATGGACAACTGCAGGATGAATACATCAAGGACCAAATAGTCATGCACACCACAAACAAGTCAGTCCAGGACAAGTTGTGGGCGCAAGGTGAAGCAACGCTAAAGGACGTGATCGCAATGGTAAAGAAGGCTGAACTTTCAAAACGCTGCGCAGAAGCAGCGAAAAAGGAGAATCCTCAAAGACAAATGGTCAACAAAATAGACGAAGCTCAATCTTCCAACAGGCAAAGGAGACCCACTGGAGAAGGGAGACACAAGCCCAGGTGGGCAGGGAAACCGGCTCTACCAGGGAAGCAGTCCGCGAACAGCAGGTTCTCATGCTACAGGTGTGGGAGTACAGCACACTCGGCACAGGACAAGCGGTGCCCAGCATTTTGCGCCAGATGCTCGTTCTGCGGGCTGGTTGGCCATTATGAGAAAGTGTGCCTCAAGAAAGGGAAGAAGTCCATGGTGAAATGCATTGAGCAGCCCCAGTCAGAGGACCAGACTGAAGATGACCTGGAAGAAGACGACATGGTCTTATGTGTCAAGGAACAGGTGCTGGAGGTAACGGGCAAACGCTCGGACAAACCGCGAACAGACATGCTGATAGGAGGAGTGAAAATTCACATAGCAATTGACTCTGGGTCGCCATACTCCATCATACATGGGCCTGCAGTTAAACCCACCAGACATACGACCGATTTCGTACACCAGCAACGCAATCCCTATAGTAGGGTTCCGTGCCCTGAAATTCGAATTCAGAGGAAGATCAGCGATATGCAAGATATATGTTGCGGAGCGAGGGCCCTCGGTGCTAGGCTGGAGAGACCAGGGTGGTCTAGGGATAAAATTAGACCCAGGAGGCAAGGAACAAATCCTTCTGACGGAAGATAGCCGCTGGCCAGATCTGGAGAAGCTGAAGCAAGCCTTCCCCAAGGTGTTCGGAGGCACGGTCGGAAAATTAGACAAATTTGTGCACAAAATAATTCTCAGAGAGGATGCTCACCCGGTGTCCCACAAGGTCAGGAACATTCCCATTGCCATTAAGGATGCGGTCCAGCAAGAACTCCAAAGATTGGAGGAGCAAGGTATAATAGAACCAATTGACAGCTCGGAATGGTTGGCCCCCTTGGTCGTGGTCAGGAAACCCAATGGCAAAGTGCGCCTATGTGTGGACCTGCGCGAACTCAACAAATGCCTGATAGTTGAAATGTTTCCCTTACCAAGGATTGAGGAAATGTTGGCAAAAACGAGAGGGGTGACCTGGTTTTCTACTATTGACCTCACCTCTGCGTACCATCAAATTGACTTGCACCCTGCGAGCAGAAAACTCACCTCTTTCATCACACCCTTTGGGTGTTATCAGTTCCGCCGAATGCCGTTCGGATTGGCATCTGCAGCTGCAGTGTTCCAGAAGCGAATGCACCGCCTGTTCAAGGACCTACAAGGCGTTCAGTACTTTCAGGACGACATCCTGATAATGGGGACAAACCAGGAAGACCATGATAAGAAACTGACTAAGGTGTTGACAGTGCTACAAGAGAGGGGCCTCACCGCTGAGTGGAGTAAGTGTAAGCTGGGCATGTCAGCAGTCACCTATCTTGGACATGAGATAGGGAGTCAAGGAATCACTCCCAAAAGACAAAACGTGAAAGCCATTTGTGACGCCAGAGCCCCAGTCAACAAGGAAGAAGTGAGGTCATTCCTGGGAATGGCGGAGTATTATAGCAAATTTGTTAGACACTTCGCCACCAAGACTCATAGGCTCAGACAACTGATCAGAGACAAGACAATGTTCCAGTGGGACAGGGAAGCACAGAGTAAATTCGAGGAACTGAAAAGCGACATAAGCGGGGCAATACCGCTGCATGGATATGATCCGGCGGGCCGCACAGTCTTAACCACTGACGCCAGTGAAAAGGGCCTAGGAGCAGTACTAGCACAGGAAAGAGATGAAGGCACAGTGGAAACACTGAGTTTCGCCTCCCGGGCATTGTCTCCCACTGAACAGAAATTTAGTGTCATTGAGAAGGAGATGCTGGCGGTCACATGGGCCATGGGTAAATTCAGACAGTTCCTATGGGGCACCCGTTTCAAACTGCAAACGGACCACAAGCCACTGGTCAAGGTGTTAACCTCCAGCGGGCATGATACAGCAATGCCGCGCATTGCAAAAATGACACTCAAATTGCTAGACTACACCTACGATGTGGAGTACTTGCCAGGGACGCGTAATAACGTAGCAGACTATCTGAGCAGGGCCTCAGCCATGGAAGATGCACCAGTAGTCCCACTTGGCACAGATGAAATGGTGGCTGAAATGGCTGACTCGGAAAGAACAATCAGCAGACAAGAATGGGCCCAGGGGGGAGGAGCTACGACACCAACCAAGATGGCCGCATAGTCTCCCGGCTCCGCTGACCTCCGTCCTACGCTCGCTTATCCTGTCTAATATCCTGTTCTCCTGCCCCGGATTCGTGTGGGTGAACTCGTCGGCACCCCGATGGTGTGACCACGGAATTTTTCTGATGTTCTGGGATGAAGTAACATCGAAAATGGTTTGAGGCCTAACTCAGACTGGAAGCCGGGGTCTCGATTGCTGGTCTACCCGGGTCCAAAGTGAACAACAACGGACTGAGGAGAGTGGTTGGGTCCGGTCCTTGGAACTTTTGAAAATTTCTCTGGACTACTTCGCAACCATCTGCTGCCTGGTGCTGTACCTGAGGTGAGGTGACGGGTGGTGCGCGGTGCTGCGTCGCGGGGGGCCCCGGCCCGGAGGCCCGGCACTAGCACCGCTGGTGCCCCGGGGTGGGGGGTCCCGCCGCACGTTGCTGCGTACTGCTGGCCTGTCCCTCACGGCTTGATTCTGCTCGGCGTATCCTGCCCAGGAGGAGGTGCTTCTCCGTGGGGAACGTTATGCCTGCGGATGTGTTGAACTTGGCGGAGCGGGCTCAATGTGGCCCTTCCTTGCGGATTGTAATGGTGGAACTTGCGGCGCTTCACGCGACGATGAGGGCCCAGGTCAACCGTTTGCTGTCGGCAGCAGATGGGATCATAGGACCGGGAGCAAGCCCTGATTTGATTTTTGAGACCCGGCAGCCGACTTGCCTCCTGATGGGCGCCCTAGTGGCGTGTCTGGACCCGGTGCTGGAAGCTGTGCCCGCCCCCGAAGAAATGGAACTCATCGTGTGTGCTGAGATTGATGACTCTCTTAAGTTCTCGGAAATATCGGTCCTACAGTTGTCGGAACATCTCACTGCTTCCCCCATCTTAGACACTGTTGGCCTACACTACAATCTGTATCGGAACGAGTCGCACCCCCTCCCCAACCGGTCTCCCAACATGGCGGATGTAGCGATGCTTGGCGTCGGAGATGGGGAGGGACATCGTTTGTGCAAGCCGTGTGCGTTGGGATCTGCTATTCCTCTCCCATTTGCTGGCCCAAGCTTTGGCGGCTACTGTATGACTCTTGACTTTCCGAAGATGGGGCTTTAATTATCCGAGGGACTCGGCAACTTTGGTAGACGGGGCCAAGGCTGAAAATGTGGGTTGCATTGTTTACGATGGATCTATTGGTAACGGGACTGCTTCGCCAACGGACGGATTCCGGGGCGGGGGGTTTGTGGTTCCCCCCGGGGTATTTTCATAGGGTGGTCAACTATATTCGTGCTCGCTTAGGGGGGCCCCCTTTGTTAGGGCGGGGGGGAGAGACCGGGAGCGCAGAGACTATTGCCCTCCTCCACTTCCCTGTTGTGTGGGGTTTCCTTTCTTTCTTCTTTTTCTCTGTTTCTTCTATATTTCGGGTTTGGTTCTCGGGCGACAGGCACACTGCTGGGGGGGCCGTATTCATATGAAGGGGTGCAGGGTGGGGGGTTGGGGGAGGGGATTTTTCATTTTTATTTTGTTTCTATGGCCTTTGTTCTCTTCTCTTATCTTTCTTTGTCTTTTTCTTTTTCTGGGTCAGTACAGTGGGTTTCCTTTGGTATTGATCACTGCTTATTCATCTGTGCCTCAATTTTCGTGGTGTTCTTTGGGTCTTAGGGCAGGTGGCTAGCAGGCGCGAATTGATCGCAATATTCTTTCATATCCTGAACCGTTTGTTTTAGCACCATTGAGTTGACTGATTGCATTTTACTGTTGACATGTTTACTATTCTGCCTGCCATTTTTCGCTGCTGGGAAATTGTTCGGCACCTGATACTTCCATCTTATATTATAAAATGAAAACCTTTTATATCCTGTTTTTCTAATTGTGCTGTTCAGTGTCCAAGAGTACGTTAGTATGGTGATTCTGCTCCCCGAGGTGCTGCATGTGATTTAAAACTTTTCTTTGCCAATCTAACTGCTTGTTGTAGGCCCATGCTTGTATTTGGTTGAACTGTCAATAAAGGTTTTAACCAAAAAAAAAAAAAAAAAAAGAATGGGCCCAGGCCTATGAAAAAGACTGTGACACGAAAGAAGTCAAACAATTTCTGATCTCCGGGTGGCCAGAAAAAAGACATCTTAAAGAAAACCTGAGGAAATTCTACGAGGTGCGTGAGGAGCTATCGATGAGTGATTCAGGAATCTTCATGTCCCGGGGAGATAAGGTAGTCCCTCCAGCGACATTAATCCCTCTGCTGTTGAAACAGCTTCATGAAGGGCACATCGGCATTGTAAAGACGAAGATGCGGGTGAAACAAACATACTGGTGGCCGGGAATGGACAATCAGATAGAGAGACAAGTGAGAGAATGTGTCCAGTGCCAGGGAGCGGATAAAATCCTGAGACCGTTGAGGCCTGCTTTAGGTACATTTGAGCAATCCCACAATCCATGGGAAGACATAGCAGTGGACATATTGGGTCCCGTGCTCGACTCCAGAGGAACGGCCAAATACCTATGCGTGGTCGTAGACAAATACTCCAAATGGCCAGAGGTAGATGTACAAGAAGTCATGGACTCGGACACAGTGTTGAAATTTCTCACCTCAGTGTTTTTATTTGGAGGAATACCGAGGACGATTTTAAGTGATAATGGGCCTCAATTTACCTCCGAGAAATGGACCAAGTACATGGAGAGAAACGGGATAAAGTCCAAACACACAGCGATGTACCATCCCGCATGCAACGGACAAGTGGAACGGTTCAACCGGGTTCTGATGGGGTCCATACAGGCCGCAATAATGCAAGGAAAAGATTGGGAAACAGAGGTTCAGAGCATACTATGGGCCTACAGAATCACCCCGACAGCGCTAGGCTACAGCCCCTTCCAAATCTTGAGAGGCAGACTCCCCTTTACGAGAGACAATGTTGTCTGGAGAGAGAAGACAGTGACGAGCAAGTGGTCACCTGCGGTGGTACAGCACAACCTGGAAAGGGCCCAAAAGGTGTACACCGATCATTACAACAGGAGGCACAATACTAAAGACACTGATCTGGAAAGAGGGGAATGGGTTAGAGTCAAACTTGCTACACTCAAAAGGAAAGGTGAAAGCAAGTACAGCAAACCCCTGCAGGTGAAGGAAGTGTATGGAAGAGCGGCTTTACTCAGTGATGGTAGAGTGTGGTCCCAAGACCGCATGGCGAAAGTCAACCGTATCATGCTGTGGCCTGCCAGCAAGGAGGAGGAGACTGAGGATCAGAGACAAGACAATGGGGCAGAAGAGATGACCATGAGAAGAGAGAGTCAGGACGAAGGACAAGTTCAAGTAGATAACGAGGAGTACGAGGAAGTACGTGCGGAAGAAGGAGCAGCAGAAAACATAACCTCAGCTGCCGAGAAGGAAGCTGGAACACCGAGAAGAGTGAGGAGTCCCGCACGTGAAGGTACCAGAGAAGAGTTCACCCCGGTAAGACGCACCCGTGCTGGGAGGGCAGTGAACCGGCCCTCTCGATTCAAAGACTATGAAATGAATGACTGTTGAATGGTGGACTAAAGCTGTTGTTTAAATTGTTGGAAAAAGAGGAGATATGTAGTGTCGCGCTCTAGTCTCCGACGCGCCAGCGTGGTGACGTGTTGCGCCGGACCGAGAGCGGAACACTCACGCATGCGCAAGCGACTTCAGTAAATGCGCGCGAAGGGACATTGGCAGGCAGAAACGACCGGAGCAGGTCATTGTTAGACGCTCTGCGCTCTCTTGTTATAGCGATTCACAGGACCATTAAAGGAACCTATTCAAGCAACCACGAGCTCTCTGTCCTCTGTGGGGGGGGGGTGAACTAAACACATTACAATTTCCTCTCTGGCAGCTGTTCCGCTGCTCTCCCAATGAACCAGCCTGATACAAGCATTTTTATTAAATAGCAGGGCCCTGTGACAACCTGGCTTTGCACTCAGAGGGGGCGTCGGATGTCCCACAAGTGCAAGGTGTCAGCGCACCGCGTCTGGACAAACACGGCCTCTAAACAAAACAAACAAGCAGCCTAACTACACAGGCCAGCTGATCTAGAGGTGTGGCCACAGTGGCTTCTGGGAAGATGTCAGGCCAATCAGTCTTTAGGGCTTCTTTGTGGCACAAGTTCAATATATGTTAAACACTTAACTGCAATTTAAAGTACCACCTCCGCTTTGCACCCTCTCGGATTACCGAGTCTGGGCCCCCCAGCACTATTAAGAAGCATTGTCAAAGCTAATTATTCTGTCTGCGGAAAGTCAGCTCAATCGTAACTCTCCTTTATTCTTTCAAGGATATGCCACAAAAATTTAAGGAAGGAAAATTCAAAGAAAAAAGAGCCACCAGCAAGCAACAGGTCCCTGCTAACAATCAGTCACGTGTGCTAACTAAAGCACCGCGCGGCTTACTCTATCCCACCCTTGAAATAGACGTGAGCCATTTAACCCCTTCGCTGCTCATGACGAGCTCAGCTCGTCATGAGGCACACTGGAGCTGTGCTTATGACGAGCTGAGCTTGTCATGACACCTGCCTTAGATGAGGCCCGAACCTGCAACCTCGGCAAGACTCACTCAATGGGCTATAGTTACACTAATTGCGGTCCCGCTGTCCCCACGATGATAGGGCTTCCCATCTAAGGCTCGGGCTGAAATCCTGCTTTGTGCCGCAAGGAGAGTTGAGCGAGGTAGTTCTTCCTCGTGCCAACATCCACTGTTCGGATCCGGCCTTGGACCTTTAATAGCAGCGCCATGCCGAAGTCCCTGCTCGCTGCCCAGCGCACGAAGAGCCCTCACAGATTCCGGCTCCCCCAATCTTCTACCAACCCCACGATCCGCTGCGCCGCTCCTTTCACTTCAAAGCCGGGATCTCCAGGATTCGAGTTTGCAGCTCTTGCGGCTGCACCACATCCACTCGACCAAGCACGGCGACGATCAGCTGTCTCAACGACCTGTAGGGTGAAAAACAGAAAAAGAATTACAGACTCCTAGAGGCTGGAGGGGCAGGCCGTGGTGCGCGGAGTCAAAAAGGCAGACTCCCGTGCTCCCCGGCCTTTTAACCCCTCTTTGGCCAGGCCGGATCTAACTGGCCTGGCCTTTGTTCCATAGTGACCCGGAAGTGATTCAATCACTTACTGACACTCCGGGACCCAGGGTCCAATCTAAGTTAAGGAGCGCCCGCCGCGTCATGGTGACGCGATGGGGGGGGGGCGCACCCCAACAGCTACAGCTGGTAGCGGGTGGGGGCCGTTGCGCCCTGCCATACCTGCGGCGGGGCCGACATCGGCCCTGCTGCAGGTATAGCGGGGCACACACGGCCTGCCCCTCCAGCCTCTAGGAGGCTGTAATTCTTTTTCTGTTTTTCACCCTACAGATCGCCGGGACAGCTGATCGTCGCAGTGCTTGCATCCTGGAGATCCCGGCTTTGAAGTGAAAGGAGTGGGTGGGGGCCGGTGCGCCCAGCCATACCTGTGGCGGGGCCGATGTCGGCCCTGCCTTTCCTTTGTGAAGCTGGGAGATTAAGCTGAAAGATGATCTCTCGCCTTTGAGGCCCCACTTGTTGACTGGGCTGTAAATACACCTTTTACAATCCTCCATTATTTGCCTAGAGAGCATAACCTTCATGATGCAGCCAAACAAGCTATTCCTGGGGTCTCTACTCTGCCTCACTACTCCTCTACTCATCAAATATGGCTTATAGTAGACGTTGAGCTGGTTGCTTGCAAACCTCTCTTCTGTGTACATGATGTATGATAGTTCTAATGAGCATTATCAAACTACTACCCAGTCACACGTCCAGCAAAGTTTGGAAGGCCTAAAACAAATAAAATGTTACCTATTTCAATGAGGACATTAAATATAGTTCAGTGATAAAGGTATTTTTAACATATATTAAGGTTTACTTTGAAATATATCTATTTTACGCACTACTAAGAAAGTCCCACATTAAGCTTTCAAAGTATCATGCTGAAGATGGGAAATGGGCAAACCCGGGATTATCAAAAGACAATAAGTTTAAAATAGAATGTAGATTATTGTAGGCCTTAGTTTGAGTAACTCGTGTTAAAATGAAAAGGTACCTTTGACTGCTCTGTTCTTTCTCTCCTTTTCTCATTTCAGGATCCAAGTTGCAGTAGTTTGTGTTAATTAGATTGTTACAAATATTTTGAATTCTGCGAGAAATGTTAATTGAATGTGTTGCATAGAGAGTGAATAGTGAATTTCCACACTTGTGCCTGGGACAAGTTGACTGTGATGGCCTAACCTGCTACGAGATATCTCTTGAAGTCGTGCAGCTGAAAACTCCCATTGTTAGATAGCTAGGTAGAAGGGTAGAATCCATCTTCTAGTAAATTGGTCGCTTCTAGATTGATTACCTCTCCTTGAGAACCATGAAGAATGTTGCATCATGTTGAGAATTGTGTGATTTCATTGTGCATTGCTGAGCTACTTAAATTCAGATGCCCCTATCCACTTTCTTGAGATCAGATGCTGTACTCTGCTCCTGCTCAAAGAGTTAGACTCCGGAGCAAATCCATTCTCAGTTCCCAGACTGAAATTTCTTTTTATTTTGCCTTTAAGAGGCTTTATTTGCTAACATCTCCTGCTTGACTTCTCTCACATATGTCCTAGTTAGCTCGATTTGCTTATGGCAACTTTATAAATAGTTTGTCCTTGCATTTGCTATTTTGAAACTCTTTGAATTATCCTACCCAATACATTTATATGATGATCCTCAATTTATGATTAATTAAATGAATTGAGGTTTACATTTTTCTAATCTGATAATAAACTTTTATGGCCTGAACATCTATTACTCTCTGTCATCCTTGTGACGCCTAATATGCTTCACTGTTATTGATGCATTGTTGACTTTTGATGTTTAACCTAAGCCTGGGACTAAAGGTCCATCCACTGTAATGCATCTTGTATTTGAGGTTGTACCAATGATCTGCATGGTGCAAATCCCACCCCGCTGCAACAATAGTCATAGTCAATAGTCAGAGCTCAAATTTAAGGCATTAGTAATATGGTTTAGACATCCAACTGAATAGGCTTTCTTCTAGGCTACTGTCACTGAACTGTCACTGGAGAGAGCCTAGATGAGGGTACAGTGGTACTTTAACCATAGAAAAATGGCGCAATAGCAAAATGATTTTTTTTGTCCAGATAGAGTTGCACAAATGTGTTGGTGAGGGATTTAAAGATAAAGTCTAAAAAGAAATGTATACCCCCCATGTTAAGAGATGACGTTACCACTGCCACTGAGTCAAAAGCAGTTTATTGTTTTCTCAACTTCTTTAAAGATCGATATATGGTAACAGCATAACCTCTCATCTTCTGTTAATAATTTATGAATTGTTTTGCTGTTATATCTTTCTCTGCATACAGTGCTTTGATAAAAAAATATCCCAAAACAGCAAAGCCTGCAACCATGGTAGGCCTACCAATGAGTTATATGGATGATGTGAAAAATGGATGACTCCATAGTGTTATTCATGTTCATTAAGGACCTTTTAATGGGTAGGGCGGTCCTGATGTCCAAACACTGCCACCACTGTGGGTGCGCCTACAGTATTCTGAGTGTGGGGGTTGGACCGCCAGCTCCACCGGGTTCAAAGACCCCGCTGCGCTGGCGGAATGTCACACTGTGCAGGAATGTGCTGCAGGCACTGCCACGGTGGCAGCCTGCTGTTAAGGCTCTGCTTTGAGCCTTACACAGTCGCCTCCATGAGACCACTGCAGCACCGCCTGCCCACCCTGGATTACACTCGTAATCCGGTGGGCAGCCGCACAACGGGCTGGGTGGTCCTCCTCTCAGCGCGCGGTGGCGGGCCGACAGGAGGACCGCCAAACTTGTAATAAGGCCCTAAATCTGTGGCCACAAGCGTATTTCCTTCTACTACTGTGAAATCAGTTATTATTTTGATTGTCAATCCTGACAACGACCTAACGAAGCTTGTTATTATTTTCTACTAACTTTGAAATATATTGGAAATAAAATATACACCACAAGATTGGCAGAAACATGTGTTCCATTTTTGGGAATTTAAATTTGCTCCAACCGGATCAGCTTCATCTCACAGTGAACAACATCTCACAGCTTGAATAGTATGTCTAAAATTATATATGAGATAATATGGGGACAAGGACGAAGTATTAATCGCAACAGACATAGTAAATGTTTTAGATGCTCTGAGCTGGGAATTTATTTAGGCATTGAAGAAGGCATTTTTCCAGGGATCTACATTTATAAAAATGTGCATTTGGTACAATAAAGCCAATTGCTCAATTGTGAATGATTGCTTAAGCCTATGAATAAATGCATGGCGTCTGTCAGGAGTATCCTTTATTGTCCATTATATTTACAGTGGCGACTAAGGCTTGAGCTACTACCACTAGACATATTGATAGGATCACTGGTATAACAATTGATGGTGTTTTAGTGGGGTCAAAGTCTGTTTTTCATTAAACATTTACATATAGGTATTAATGTGTTCTTAGTATTATAGAACAATGGTAATGAACCCATTCTATCTTTATATCTTGTTATCAATAATGATTGCTATAGCTGTTTGCATCATAGACCTTGCATTATCCTGGTGCTTTTTCCCTGAGGGAGCGAGAGGAATCTGCTTAGATGCTAGTTGCCAGCTTCTCCACAGTCCTTTTATACAGAGCGTCTCTTCCTCCTGCTTGCTGGTGTTTTTTATGGACTTATGCTAGAGATCCTGCTCCTAAAAGAAATGTGTAAGAATGAGAGAGGGTTCCTAGATTCTCTGAACAATTTCAGTTAGGTTTATTGGGTTTTTCCTTAGCCTTTGACTGCTCCATGTCCTTCTTTCTGCTGAAAATAGCACTGTTTCACATCTTTGGCATTTTCTTGGCACTGACCATTACAATGCTCACTGCGTTCTGTTAAATTGTTATATTCTTTCCAAAACACCTTTTATCAACTTGTTCTTCAGGATTTAATTGTAAGCAACATTCTTAATTCTCCATTTTTAGGCCGAGCCTAAGCAGCTTTTGGCTTTCCCCACACCCATCGCTTTTCATTGGTTTTTTGTGTGCTTTTCACAAGAACTTTCTTTTTATTGGTGAAACACTGCTATTTGTCCTGCCTTTGAGTGTTTTTTTTCACATACATGACTACTGCCCCTGTTACAAGTCCCCCTACTCTTTGGTTTATTTATGATTTGTTTAGCACACTCTTTTTGTTTTTTAATTGGTCCTGTGCCATTTATTACTTGTCCCCGGATGCTCTTTTACCGGTTGCAGCACCTCACTGTTTATTATGAGCTTTCAGCCGCCCAGTCTGTGGTGTGAAGTTATTACAGTGAGCATCTGCTGTTCTTGTCTTCTGTGTTTGTTCAGCTTCAGCGCCCATCACAGCTTGCAGTTCACTTAATCTCCCCGTGCTGTGCGGTCCCCCACCATCACCTCCCGCCCATCGTGGCTTGTTGTTTTCAGTATTGATATTGTGCCTGATCGCACCACCACCCGCCCATCGCTGCTTGTTCTTTTCAGTGTTACCATTGTTCTGTGTTCGCGCCTGACAGCACTTGGGGGCACATTTCGATTTTTTATTAGATCACATTAAAATGATGGCTTCCACGCAGCAGCCTATTTCGGCTTTATTGATCAAGATAGTCCTTCATTTTTCAAGTAGTTAATTTAATAATCCTGTGCCATGCCGTCCCCCCAACCACGACCTCCTACCCGTCTTGTAAAAATGAAGACGTTTGAACTATCAAGAAACATACAGTGAGAGCTATTTCAACTGCATGTGAGTATCTTAAACCTACACAGGTGCCCCCAGGCCCAATAGCAGAGGGCCAGGGGCAAAGGGGCCCTGCTGGAGGCCCCCAAAGTCACTTTCCGCCTGCCTTTTCATGGCAGTCGGACCGCCATGAAAGGGCAGGTGGAAAGCAAAATCGTAATCCCTACGGGTTAGGCGCTGCGATTGGGGATTACTTTTCCGATCTCCGTGAGTGCGTCAGAAGCGGATTGGATTCCCCTGTGGCTTTCCCTCTGACCACCAGTATCATGATACGGCGGTCCGACAAAAACCTCTACTGTCGGGCGGAAAGCCTCAGAGGAGCTGTCGGATGGCTTTCCGCCCGACTTCATAATGAGGCCCAGTGTGTTTTTCAAAATATTTCTTGCTTTTTTATATTGCACAAAATTGACCCAGAGGTATTTTAGTGCTTTACATGAGCACCAGTTACATTACACAAGGACACATTCATTTTTTGTATGCACATAGGGAGATTGTCTTTTGCCCAGAATACAGGACATTAAGCGGATGCTGAGACTCGAACACGGTTCCCAGTTAAAAAATCGGCAGATCTGTCATTTATGCCACATCCTCTCCTTTTTTCTACACCACTCTCCACACATCACCCCACCCACCTCTCACTTCCATCTCATACTCCCTCCTGTCCTAGCTCCAAGCCCTAGCCCTGCTGTTTCCAGTGGTGCTAGAACAATTTTCAGAGTGGGGGTGCTGCCATTAATGTTACGATACCAAAGGGGGTCCCAGGATGCTTGTTTCCGGTCCAGGAAAGACGTGGCTTGGCAGTTCGGGCTGGACCCCTTTGTTATCTCTTTGTTCGCCCTAAGTTTGCAGGGTATGCCCAGACCTGGGTCCCTTGCTCACTTTGCCACTGGATTCAATATAGCCTGACTGATGAGGGTTATGAACCTGAAACCGGTCCCAGGATGCTTGTTTCCAGTCCAAGGAAGACATGGCTTGGCAGTTTGGGCTGGATTGTTCCCATGAGGCACAGAGTCAGACTTAGTTGCATATGGCCATGTCTGAACTGGGGTGATGGAGTGAGCTAAAGAATGATGATGGATTAAACCCTGATCGGTTGACTGGGGGTGAGTATTTGATTTGCTCAAACGTTCCGTCCATCATCCCCTTTGGTATCTCTTTGTTCGCCCTAAGTTGGCAGACGCAGTGAGCAAGGGACCCCAGACGTGGGTCCCTTGCTCACTTTGCCAGTGGATTCAAGATAGCCTGGCTGATGAGGGTTATGAACCCAAAACCGGTCCCAGGATGCTTGTTTCCAGTCCAGGGAAGACATGGCTTGGCAGTTCGGGCTGGACTGTTCCCATGAGGCACAGGTTCAGACTGATTTGCATATGGCCATGTCTGAACTGGGGTGGTGGAGTGAGCTAAAGAATGATGATGGATTAAACCCAGATCGGTTGACTGGGGTGAGTGTTTGATTTGCTCAAACGTTCTGTCCATCATCCCCTTTGGTATCTCTTTGTTCGCCCTAAGTTGGCAGGGTATGCCCAGATGTGGGTCCCTTGCTCATTTTGCCACTGGATTCAAGATAGCCTGGCTGATGAGGGTAATGAACCCGAAACCGGTCCCAGGATACTTGTTTCCGGTCCAGGGTAGACATGGCTTGGCAGTTTGGGCTGGACTGTTCCCATGAGGCACAGGGTCAGACTGATTTGCATATGGCCATGTCTGAACTGGGGTTGTGGAGTGAGCTAAAGAATGATGATGGATTAAACCCAGATCGGTTGACTGGGGGTGAGTGTTTGATTTGCTCCAACGTTCCGTCCATCATCCCCTTTGGTATCTCACCATTAATGTTACATCACTTAAGCCAAAGGATTGTGAAAAAGCCAAGCAATACACAAAAAACAACAAGTGTAGCAAATGAACCATGCCAATTTAACTACAGAATGGAAAGGATGTGCTATGTAGACAGCGGTGCTTTTTGAAGCACTGGTGGGTTAACACACTGTATTTACAATCAGCACGTTTTTCTTCAAAATTGCCACTGAAATTGCAACAGCTTTTCCAATGCATAGCTGACAGTTGTAAGTTATGTTAATTGCGTGTTAACCAGGGCTTGCTGACAATCCTTGGGAGAGATTCAAATGTATCTATGACCAAATTAAATAGAGCTCCTTTTATCTGCCTTGGAATAATGGGATGCAAGGCTTCTCACTGCATTTCTTTTCATAACACCATTACAATGTAATTTTGAACAACCTTGTCCTTCAAGTTGCTCTTACCTAGGCTTTTGCTTTGCTCTTCGAGCAGGGCCGGCTCTAGACTCATGGTGGCCCTGTGCAGGGAGCGTAGGTGGGGGCCCCGGGAACTTTGCCATTAACCAAGGCCTATCTCGCTGCTCGTATGTCACCTTTCAACTCAACAAGCACGGCTAGTGCATATAAAAGGCAGCCAGAAACAAACACTCACGCAAACAACCACACATTCGCGTGCTCACGAACGCACAAATGTGCATGCACGCACACAAGCACTCACGCACAACAGGAACACACACACACGTGAGGAGCACACAGACGCATGCATTCGTGAGTTCTCGGTTATGCACAGGCACACACTCAAATGTGCATACACACGTGTGTCGTGAACATGCATAATGCAGACAAACCATTCAGTATTGACTACGCTGCACATCTGAGACATGTTGTTAACACTCACATAACTAGGCAGCTCAACTGGAAAGACAGGCGATTACATTATAAATATTTTGTGAGCAGTCTCATCTCAGAGACAGAGTCAGACTCTCACCGTTCCAAATTTGAAGGGTCGGACTCGGGGAAGAGTCGAGATAGTGCCGGAGTCGGACAGGTGTTCTCTGTCTGTTGATCGGGTGCCGACGTTAATTGTTCTTTATTCTCAATCTCACACGATGACGACGCACCGCTCACTCACGTCACGAACTCTCCCTGGCGGGAGCGTGACCACCGTGACGCGTCACTGAGCGGCTAAGAGCAGCAGGTGCACAGTTGCGCACTGCGCACAGCACGCGGGGGCTGTCCCAGGGCCGTCACGCCATTGGTATAGTAGGGCTAAGATTGAGGGCCCTGGGACCCAAACTGCTGGCTGACTGGGAAAGGGAAACTGAAAACAACAACGCTCACGCTGCCATTGCCCGGAGGCCGTCAAATCCTGCCAGGGGGCCGCCAGACGGGCCTGACTGTCAGTGTGTCCTCCGTCTTTCTGCGGAGGTCTGGTGTCCTGCCCGCCCTCTCCTCAGGGGTGATTGCCGGTTGGTTCCTTGTTATCCTAAATATTTGCCATTGTGCACACTGTTTGTAGGACAATCTGAGCAGGTGTGCATGTGGGAAGAGTACCAGGCCAAACCCTTCCCTCGCAGCGCCTGGGTGCAAGAGCGCATGCTTCGAGGCACTCTCTTCCCGGGAGGCGGCGAGCCCTCCGGCATCACAAGTTGGGACAAACTTTCTGTTTGTTTCATATTTCGAGGGTCATGGGCCTGTTGACTCTTCGAAGCTCTGCTTGTTGGGTGTAAACCTCCCCCTGGTGGCAGGTGTAACCATCGGCCGAGGCCTGCTGTGACGCAGCCTCTGGGCGCACAACAAACCCGCCGGCCTCCGGGCAGCCTGCGGCCTCGAGGGTATTTATACCCGACCCGTCGAGGCGCTGTTTGTGGTCACAATACGCTCTGCGTGCGGAAAAGTATCCGTCTGGGTGCTTGTGTACAATGCGGGGCTGTCCCTGGCACGAGAGAAGACACGCCGCCTGCCCGAGTGCCAAGAAGCCAGGTTGGGTCCGGGGCAGCGCCTGGAGGGTGTTTGGGGCCAAACAGCAAGTCGGGGGTTCAAGGAATCCTCTGTGTCATGGAGCAGCACCTGGAGTCAGGGGCCGCGCCGGGGGTGGCACGCAGGCCCTCTGGGGGCTTCTGCACAAGCAGTCAGGACAAAACCCTGCCAGCTGTCAAAAACGGCGCCTCAGTCAAACAGTATCTGTAAAGCGCACTAATCACCACAGTGATCCTTCCGATTCGATCCTCGTCGTGGCGGCCCCTGGGGCTTGGCGGCCCTGTGCAGGTGCACACTTTGCACATGCCTAGGGCCGGCCCTGCTTCGAGTCGTTAGCCTGTGCTCCTTGACTCCGTGGTGCAACCTTTATTGTTTGTTAGCTGACACCCCCATCCAGGTTCCTCTCTGTCCATTTGCTTCCCTCACTGTGACCTCTGGATTGCCTCCCACCACCTGCACCCGCTATATTGCTCCTCACCATGCACCCCTGTGTGTTTTCTACCTGTCCTCCTTGTTGCTTCCCCTTGTGCCGTGATTCCACCCTCTACGTGGCTTTCCCACCTGCGTTCTTTCCCTACTCGTGTTGTTTCCACCAAGCGACTCAACGTATTTATTTATTTATTCCTGATCCAGCTTGGATTATTAAAAAAAGCAAACAAACTGCTTGTGTTATTATGCCTACAAAATGATGCGGTTAGCAGGATGTTTTTGTTTCTTGTTTTTGTAGGCATGGACAGAGCTGAGTCCTGTTATCCCTTCATGTGCAAGACCTATTGGCTTTTTTCATAGGGTAATACAGTTGTCCCTAATGTCTTCTTGGCTATATATAAGGTAACAAAAATACTTAGAACACTTTTTTATTATACCTTTTCAACATGCTGCGCAGCAGCCACATTGCTATACAACTTAGCTTAAAGACATTGGCAACGCCAATAGCTCTGGCTAAACACTTATAAGGTCCCAAAGGCAAGACTTATTGGCTATGCCATTGCCTGTTTATCATGAGTCTTTTCTCAAACTTCTTTCCTGAATTTACCCCCACATGCATCATTGTTGGTATTTGCGATTCCTAAATTGTGAAAATTAAGGAATCGCAATTTAGAAATTGCAAATACCTATGCATTAAAAATTCGCATTAATTTTTGCGATTTCTTATTTTTTCTTATTTCCGATTCCCAATTTTGCGAATCGCAAATAAGGAATCCCTTTACATTGATTCCTATGGGCCTGGAGGCCCATAGGAATCAATAGGAAGGCATTCTCATTTTGCGATTCGCAATTAAGGAATCGCAAAATGAGAATGCAATTCCTAGGGTGCAGGGGGTGTCCAAAGGACCCCCCCTGCACCCCTGAAATGTAACATGCAGTTCATTTTTCACACATACATGCCCAAGGGCATGTGTGAGTGTAAAATGAAAGTGTCACAAATGCACTTTTGTGCATTTTTGACACTTTTCTAAAATTACCATGAAGGTTGACTTCATGCTAAATTAGCACTTCTAATCTGCGAATTTGCAAATTTTTTAAGATGATGCATTGCATTTAAGAAATCGCAAAATTGCGATTTCTGAAATGCAATTGCAATTTAAGAAATCGCAAATAAATTGCGATTTCTTAAATTGCGAAAAAGCCAAAAAGGTTAATGCATCCCAAAACAATGAATTGCATTCGCAAACGGCCGAATTTTGCGTTTCGCACCATTTGCGAATGCAATTCAGTTTGATGCATGTGGGCATTAATCCCAGGTTTAATATATGCATGCAGTGCTCACATCAAATCAATCTTGGAATAACATTCTTTTTTCTTTTGCAGGTCTTTGCCGCTAGAGCTAACCTTGAAAACAACTAGTAGTATTCATAAACGTAGGAACCTGCACCATGCCTCAGTGTTCCTGTTTGGTCTCATACCCTGTCTTTTTTCCTTATTTTTTCTGAGGTCGCTGCAGCTGGCGAGGCGGGAGACGACTGCCAACCAAGAAAGAAGAGGTAAGACTTCGCAGACCTTTGTAGAACTCCTGCTTCCTCTGGGTTTTCTGTAGAACAAGAGTAGATGTCAATTTTGATGTGACTTAAATAGCATTGCCATAACCAAGATGAGACTTGTCGAGGTGGTAATTCACCTTTGGGCACATTTGCTCCTAAACTCATGGCTGCGCATGCGCCAGTCCAAGACCTGGCCCCAGAGTGCACCCCCGAAAAGAGCTTGCATAGTGCCCTGCACCTCCAAGGCTGGGGTCCCTACAGTTTATATATTTAGGTGGTAAGCTGTCAGCATAATATCTTTATTTACATGATTCAAACTTGAAAGAAATAATTAATAAACTCTCAGGTTTGGTGTTTGGGAGACAAACAGTTCTCACGTCTGGCTGAGGGAAGTATTGTTAAAATGGAGATTTTACTAGAGTTACTATAGATCTTTCCTGTGTTCTTTGCATAGTAATGAAAAAGGTATTTAACTATGTATTAAGGTCACTGGCTTTCTTTGGTCAATGAGACCAGCAAGATTAGGAAAGATGAAAGTGTGTGCCTCAAAAAGATTTGGTGCATTGGGGCTGAATTATTTTAGGCTACTGGCTGTTTGTGCAACTGTGCTTTGAAATGAATTTGATGCAAAGTAGACTTTTGAGAGAGGTGTTGGACAATGTGGAAATGTCCTTACATGCCAAAGTTACATTGTTATGAGTTGACAAAATGAATGAAGGATTTCCTAATATCTTGACTGCAGACTATGCAATTTATGTGAAGAAAATATCACACATTTGGTTTGCATATGAGCTGAAAGAAAGAAATACCTGAAAAACCTCTTCATCAAAAAGGTGTTCGCACATGTAGACATGATATGGTAGTTTGTTTTAGTTCAACGAACATTATAATGAATGCTAATTTTACCAAATTTTTGATAGTTGCAAAAAAGAAATTGGATGTGAGAGAGTTGAGTATTGTAAAACTGGACATTTTGAATAGCTAGGCATGAATTCTGTATTATATAATTAAATGTGCTCATTAGTAATGAAATATTATCGCTATTATCTATATCAAGTCTTTCCTATATGTTTTAAAAATAATGGATTGGATTAATAATTTTGTGGCATTATCTAGAGAAAAATTCTGATTTAGATTATTAAGAATTTTAGACTTATTTGAAATGCTTTATTGGGAGTGTATTAAAAATTGTTCTAATTGTAAGATTTTAACTAATCATACAATAACATTTTACTTACTTACTTACTTACTAATATCTTGACTAGGGATATGGGGCCTATGGGGCCACCTATTATGATTTCAAATTACACCATCTTGTTGCCTTTCCTGTAGTTTCTGCAGATTCTCAAAAATAATGTAATTTCAACTGGCGATTACTTTACAGTCAAGAGGGGAGCCCTTCAGGAGGAGCTTCGCCGGCGACCAAGATGGCCGCGTGAGCTCGGAGCTCCGAAGACCTCCCGATCCTCCGCAATAATCCTGCTACCCATCCTGTCCCACGACCGTGGGAATCAATTGCTGAGCCAGTCCTGAGGCGGCACCTGCTTTTGGAATGAAAATCCGACATTCCTGGACTTAGTTAGCCCGACGGACCCCGGAGGCTCCGCCCGTGTCATTGACGAACGCTGAGGGGTACAGCGGTGTCCTCATATGGTGTCTCCCTGCCTGTGCTTCGTTTCCCTGGTGAATGCCTTTGGTGTTTGACCACTAATGCTACGTGGCTCAGTGACGGACCTTGGTGTCTCCACTACGCATACTGCGCGCACGCCACAAGGCTTCTTCGCCCCCATTGACCACCAAGCCCGAGCGTGCCAACATGGCGGGCAGAGGGGATTTGGACAAAGGCAAGTCTCAGCGAATCAGCAGAAAACCGACCCAGTCCCAGTCCACCATTCCGGAGCGATTCTCCCAGTCTAAGGGATCACCGGGACTGGCGGGCCGCACTAAAGACCCGAGAAGGGATGAATCCCCGGACGACTCCGAAATAACGCTTCGAGATGTTTTGGGTGCGGTAACGGGGGTGAAGACGGAGATGCACGCTCTCCGCGAGGAACTGTCCAGCAAGGTCGACTCTCTGAAGATCGATTTAAACCTCATCAGGACCGACCTCGGGAAAACTAACGACCGGGTGAAGTCGCTGGATCTCAAGACCTCGAGCCTGGTCACTGATGTGTCCGACATCCAGACGGAGGTGCGCAACCTGAAGATGGCGAATGGGCTGCTGGCTCGCCGACTGGACGAGTTTGAGGGTCGTGCGCGGCGCCAAAACGTCCGCATCACCGGGGTACCGGAGAAGGCCGAGGAGGACTCTGCTGAACTCTTTGTCGAGGACCTGGTGGTTAAGAACTTGGCGCCGGGGGGCCTGAGTAAGTTCTTTTCGGTGGAAAGGGCCCACAGGGTACCGGTAGGGCCGCCGAAGTCGGGCGCTTCCCCTCGCCCTATCATTCAAGACTTTTCAACTATAGGGACAGAGACGCTATCCTGCAGGCGTCGAGGACCGCGGGCCCGCTGCGCTTCCAAAACTCGGATGTGAACTTCTTCCCGGACTTCACTCAGGCAGTACAGAAAAGACGCCAGAGTTTTGCTGGGGTGAAAAGGAGATTGAGAGACTTGGGCCTGCGCTACTCTATGCTTTATCCGGCCAAACTTCGCATCGAACATAACCACCGGACTTTGTTTTTCGACTTTCCGGACGAGGCAGGGCACTGGCTTGATACCCTGCCCCAAGAACGACATGAACCGACTGACCAGACGGAAGAGACCACCGGAGGCGCGGAAGCACAGGAACGATTGTTCTGTCAACTGACTCTCTGAAAGCTGAGTTGCCGCAAAGGGCATCGACTTAAAACATTGCTGCCATCGGTTTGAATCTTTTGTCAGTACTATGGAGGGTGACGGGGGGGGATAGAATGCCTCCTTTCTCCTGTGTGGGCTTCTTGTAGATTAGTTAAGGGGCGACAGGCACACTGCTAGTTGGGGTGGCTTATAGTCTAATGCAGGGGTGCAGGGTGGTGGGTAGTTGGGGTGTGTTTTTTCTATTTCTTTACTTGTTTCATTCTTTGTTCTGGCTGAGGATTCATTGGACTGTTATGATACCATTGTGGGCGCCATTGCGGGTGGGGGGGAGGGGGCAGAACGTCCTTGATGATGGGGGGTAAATCTCTTAACTTGTTGAGCTGGAACGTGAACGGGTTAGGGGACCGCATTAAAAGGGGGATTGTGTTGCAACTGCTCAAACGATGTTCGCCAGATGTAGTTTTTCTGCAGGAGACCCATCTAGTGGGACAAGCGTGTAAAGCATTGAATAGACGTGGGTACAAAATGGTGGCGCATTCGGGGTTCTCCTCAGGATCCAGGGGGGTGGGCATCATGGTGCGCATGTCCCTCCCGTTGGAGGTGGAGTCTATGCTTGTTGATGAGAGGGGTAGATATGTGGCGGTGGTGGGTAAATGGGAGGGCCGCACATTAGTTTTGGTTTCGGTTTACATTCCCCCGGGGCTGCAGGAGACTACTTTCAGGGATCTGGGTGGCGCCATCTTAGGTCTCCCCGAGGGATTGTTAATCGTGGGGGGTGACTTCAATTCCGTAGTTTCAGGTGACTTGGACCGCTTCCCATCCAGAGACCTGCGTACTTCTCAGTCCTGGCTCCCAGATTTCCTGAGCTCCATGGGGATGGTTGATTGCTGGCGTTTGATGCACCCCACCCAGCGGCAGTACACCTTCCTCTCGGGTGCCCACGGCAGCCTTTCTCGAATAGACTACGTTCTCACCCCGGCGGCCCAGGCACAGTCTGTTTCCACCGCTCGTATCTTAGCCAGGGGCATTTCGGATCATTCCCCGGTTTGGGTTTCCTTCGACTTTCAGATACCCGCGACCTCGCGGGTGGCTCCCATAAATCCATGGTACTTTCGTGACCCGAAGACCAGGGCTCTCCTGGCTAAAGCTATAGAACGGTACTTTGCCGAGAATACTGGCTCTGTTGACTCTGCCGTTTCCCATTGGGAGGCCTTTAAAACCGTGCTTCGCGGCGAGGCCTTCTCTCTGATCGCTGAGGCCCGCCGACGGCGGGACGAGGAAGTGGTGCGGCTGGAGTCCGACCTTGCCGACTTAAATTCTCAGCTAGCACTGGGTTCGTCTCCCGAGTTACTGCACGCCCTCTCCCTTAAACAGTCTGAACTCCGGGCGACTGCCACTGACGCTACAAAGGCCTTGAGCAGGGAGCAACAGGGCAGGATATACGACTCGGGAGACAAAGCTGGCAAGCTTTTGGCATGGCTGGACAGACGGGAGCTCGCGTCCCGGGTAGTCCCGGAGATAATGAGTGATGACGGTCTGTCCTTAACAGACCCGGCAGCCATAGTTGGGTCCTTTGCGGAGTACTTTGAGGAGGTCTACACCTCCGCCAATCCTCTACCGGAGTCTGCTTCGGCTTTCCTTCTGGAAGACATCGCACTTCCCTGCCTCTCAGATATCGAGCGGGACGACATGGATCGGGACTTTACCGTCGACGAGGTGGCACTGGCGATCCGATCGTTGCGCTCCGGCAAGGCGCCGGGGCCCAATGGCATTCCGGTGTAGCTTTATAAACTTAAGGCTGACACGCTTGCCGCACCCTTGCTGAGTATGTTCCTTGAGGCCCGCGAGGCCGGAGAGCTCCCTCTCGACCAACGACTCGCCACCATTGTGGTGATACATAAGGAGGGGAAACCACGTGATCTTTGCCGGTCGTACCGACCCATCTCACTTTTGAACGCCGAGCCCAAGATTCTGGCCAAATTGTTGGCCAACCGGCTGGTGGGAGTGATCTCGGACTTGGTTCACCCGGACCAGTCTGGCTTCATACCGCACCGTAATACGGCGCTCAACTTGAGACGGCTTCACGCGGTCATGGCACGGGCTCACCTTCTTTGTGAACCCACAGTTCTCGCCTCGCTTGATGCCACTATGGCCTTCGATTCGTTGGAGTGGAATTACCTATGGGCTGTCCTGGCCAAGTTGGGGTTTGGACCCGCTTACATCGGCTGGGTCCAGCTCCTGTACTCTGCCCCGCTGGCTAACGTGGCTGTTAATGGTCGGTTATCGGCCTCCTTTGCGTTACACAGAGGTACTAGACAGGGATGCCCGCTTTCGCCGCTCCTGTTCGCCCTGGTACTTGAGCCCCTGGCGGCTTGGGTCAGGACGCACCCAGATATCACCGGGATAACGTGGTCTCCAGGATTCGAGGACCGCGTGTCGCTCTATGCGGACGATATCCTTCTATACCTTACCTCCCCCTGTCGCTCGCTCATAGTAGTCTTTGACCTGCTGAGAACCTTCGGTACCCATTCGGCCTGGTAATCAACTGGTCCAAGTCCTCATTGTACACGCTGTGCGGAGACACTCCGCGCCTTCCCCGTGGGTGCTCAATACAGATTGCCCAGCTGGGCTTTCGGTACTTGGGCATTTACGTGTCGCGGGACTCCCGAGCCCGATATACACATAACTTGCTTCCGCCTCTGGCACGGTTGCGCCGAGACGTTGAGGGCTGGAAAAAGCTACCGATCTCCCTGATGGGCAGGGCCGCGCTGTTCAAAATGATGGCGTTGCCACGCTTCCTATATGCTCTTCAGAATACCCAGGACCCTGTACCGGCTAAATATTTTGGGGAGATCGAATCCTTGCAGCGAGCGTTGTTGTGGGATGGTAGACCACGGATCTCGCTGGTCAAGTTGACCATACCGTGCTATGATGGGGGTATCGCCTTGCCTGACATACGGCGCTACTATTGGGCGTCTCAGCTCGCGGCGATCAACCATGGCCTTTATGGCCCGGCGATCAGCCCGGGCTATGCCATGGATCGGTGGCTCATGGGTGACGGGAATTACTATAGAGCGCTCTATTCTAGGTCTCTGGATCGGAAGCTGACTGGTCCCACTAAGACGGTGGTACACTTATGGCGGGCAGTCACTAAAACTTTGGGCTGGCAAGATAAGGTTACCATGGCCACTCCACTGTATGACTCAGACATATTGGGGAAACTGTGGCATACCAAGGGGTTCGACAGGTGGGACACTATTGGTATATCTAAGGTGGGGGACATGGTGGCCGGGGGAAGGATCAAGTCTTTTGAGGCATTACAGTCTGAGTTCCAACTGGGGGCGACGGAATACTTCCGACATGCCCAGCTTAAACATGCCCTCTCTTCCCACCTTTCGGAGGGGGAGACGGTACCTGAGTCATCACCCCTGGAAGATCGGGTACTGGACGGTCACATGCCGGACAGCGCTATCTCCCTAACATACAAGAAGCTCATTAATGTGCGTGCTGATTTGCTGGTGCGATTGAGGGAGCTCTGGGTGAATGATGGCATAGAGGTGGACGATGAGGAATGGCAGTCGGCGGTCTCCTCCCCCCGGGAGGTGGCCATATCGGCGCGGCTCCGCCTAGTCCAGCTGAAGATACTGCACAGAGTGTATGTCACGGGCCCCAAACTTATACATATGGGGCTCTCATTGGATGGTATGTGCCGGAGAGGATGTGGAATGATTGCGACCTTTATGCACATTATATGGGAATGTCTTGGGGTCACTCGTTACTGGGCACGTGTGCATGAAGTGATGAGGGAGGTGACCGGAGTGGCCCTGCCAGCGGAGGCCCGGCGATGTCTCCTCAACATCTGGGGCCCAAATGATTATAGTGTTGCCCAGACCCGTTGGGTCACCCTGGGCAACATGGTGGCCAAGAGAGACATCGCTCAGAAGTGGGGTGCGCCGGCTCCTCCCTCGCTTAGCTTATGGGAAACCAACATGGACTGGTGCATGCTGCGGGAGAAGACGGTGTACGCGGCCAGGGGCAAACCTAGAATGTGGAGGTCTGTGTGGGGAGCTTGGAACTCGTATCGAGGTGATATTTGCGCACCCCCTGTGGAGATTGACTCGGATACCCAGTTGTCCCCGTAGTGCCCCTTACCCGTAGTTCCGAACTGGTTATCCTGTTGTGTCACTCCCCACACGTCCCACTGTTGCTGTTAGTATTGTGAGCTGCCTAGGGTGTGTAGCCCTCGACCTCTCCCCGCGACACAAGTCCACTGTCTTTGAACTGTCCTCAGCCTACTCTTTTCCTCTTTTCCTTTCCTTTCTTGTTTTACACGCATTTCTTTTTCTAGCCATTGCGGCTTTCTTATTCTTTGGTTTATTTATTTCTAAGTTTTGCACTATTTGAAAATTAAACCTGATCGCTTCTGCAGACAGTTTTGTACACGAATTTACCTGCTGCCTCAATGCTGCCTGGCCTCCGGGATGTATGGCTGAATAGCGGTGTACTTTTTCCATAAATAAAGGTTTTCCAAAAAAAAAAAAAAAAAGAGGGGAGCCCTTAATAAAATGTATGACTTAAAAGCATGGGTTAATAATAGTGGAAGCCATACATAGTCACATATTTATTATTCCATCTCCGTAGTGCTATCATGGTTGGAAGTCAAATGGGGCAACCGTATGGAATAGGTAGGGGTAGGTCAACTGTAGTGTTAGCGGTAGGTCAGACTCCTAGGCACAGGAACTTGTTGTTGCTGAGCAGTTTAACAGTGATTAATGGTATCCATGTATAATTAAGTAATTACGACCTGCACAGGAAATAGGAAGATAATATGGGTAGCGAAGGAGATGAGCAAGTAGGGGCATGTTTTTGCTTACCAGAGATAGATCACCAAACATACTATAAACATAGGATCTTAAATTAATCTAATTTCCTACGAGCCAAGGCTGGTCCATGGTGTTCCCGAGATGCTGGTAATCTGGTTTACATTCTTTGATGGAGTTCCTTATTGTCTGGTTTTCAGAGTCTTTGATATCGTAATTATGATTTTAAACAGTAATCTTGTACCAAATGCAGCTAATTTTAATTGTTTTCATGGTTTAGACAAATAGAGATAAGACAAATAAAATCGTCATCAGACGTATTACAGGCAACGAAAAATGTCCTTTTGCATTAGATAACCAAAGTTCCTTGCTGTTATTAGACTAAACAAAATAGTTTACTGAGCTATTGTCTGCACTCCTTGCAACAATTTGTCAACCACTAAGGAGGGAAAACTCCACTGTCGTTTGCTGGACTTCCCTTTAATTTGTGCTATATTAGTATTTGATTCTATTGATGTTGCTATAACTTGCTTGAACTATGTTGCAGAAGGAAGCTAAGATTAAAGGGGAGTTAAGGTTGATGGAACCTAGAAGGAGCTAAGGGACAAAACCTCATAAGAATCTGTAACCTCATATAATGAACGTTTTCAGCTCTAACCTTTATTATCAAGGACTGACAGTGTATTTATTTCTCATATTTGCTTTTAGAGACACCAAAAAGTGTAGAACACATCTAATAGACAGACTTAGAATGTTTTCCTTTTCTAAGAATGAATGAATGAGTGATTTCTAGAGTGCGCTGCTACTCTGAAGAGTTTCCGGCACTATCGGAAGGAGCCCCTTGTACTCACCCAAAAAACAAGACCTTACTGCCCCACAGCGAAGAGCCAAATTTTAAGCTTTCTGCAGAATGTCTCAAGAGGGATCAGACGTAATTCGCGTGGGAGCTCATTCCATGCTTTGGCAGCACAAGAAGAGTAAGCTTTACCACCTCTTCAAATGCACTTGAAGCGAGGGATTGTCTGAGGTGAGGTACAGACAGAACACAGAGCTCTGGAGGGGAGGTACTGGACAAATCTCTTCGTCAGATAACCAGGGCTGGAGGGATACACTGTCCTGTGATCTTGAACCGGGTCTTTGAATAGGATCCGTTTCCTGACAGGCAACCAATGGAAAGCTTTCAAAACCGAAGAGATCGAAGAACGCCTAGGTAAATGCAAGAGAAGCCTAGCTGCCGCATTTTGGACCACTTGCAGGAGATTCACCAGATCCTCCACAACTCCTAGATAGAGGGTGTTAATGTATTCCAAACGCAAGTGATCAGCGGATGGATCCCCACTCTCCTAACCTCCAGAAGATGGAATGGAAGAACTTTCATCAGATTGCGGAGCATAGAGAAACATTCGCCCACTGCCACATAGATCTGTGGTAGCATGGAAACTGAGATTTCCAGCTTCACCCCAAAGTTTTTGACCACCAAAGATGGAGGGGCAGAATAATTTCCGTCTTTTCTGTGTGAAATTTCAGCTGACTACCTTGCATCTCATCAAAGGCGGCTCTCATGCAGTAAGTAAAAGATGCTGCAATTGAAGCATGGGAGCCATCGAAGGCAAAGAGCAACTGGGTATTGTTGGCATATGAAATTAATTTTACATTCAAGTGGTTCAACTACAGAGGCCAAAGGGGACATGAAAACATTAAAAAGGGTAGGGCTTAACAAAAAGCCCAGCGGGACCCCTTTGTTAACTGCCTTGATCTCCGAAGGAATAGGCGCAAGCCAAACTGATTGGCCTCTGTAGTTCAGAAAGTACTTGCACAAGTCCCACACGATAGCCTCCCCACCCATGGCGGACAGTTGGTGCAGGAGGATAGAGTGTGGGACAGTGTCAAAAGTGGCAAACAGGTCAAGAAGAATCAAGGCAGCAATTTTCCCTGAATCTTATGACCATTTAATAGGTTCAGAATCTGCCAGTGCTGCTGATTCTGTACTATGACGGGGGTGAACCCCAGATTGACTGGGATGTACCAGCTTACCTTGCTCAAGATACTCAGAAAGCTGACCATTGATCAGTTTTTCCAGTATTTTAGTGAAGGCCAGGGGACGAGAAATGGGCTCATAATTGCAGATGTTTGGGTCCATTGGAGGTTTATTTTGAGGTAGCTTGAGTGGAGCTGAACAGAGGTCTATGCACCAGATTTCACCAGTTCCTTGTAGTCACGTCTGCATCGGCTCTACTGAGAGCACTCTAGCATAGCTGTGGTCAGAAAAGAAATCCATTATGCAGGTGATGGTCTACTTTATTATCTGCATCCTGTGCGTCACAGGCCCTGCCCTACCTCAAAGTCCATGGACCTCGCGATCAGGGTTTTCAGGTGTGACAAAGGTTGATAGTTGTATCCAGAGACCCTAGAGTCGCCTGCAATTTTTGATCTTACAGTGCTGACACCTACCACGATGAAGCCTTCTTAAAAACGTGATTCTACACTCACTGTCTGGCCTGCCCTTGTGACAACAGTCCTAATTTTCTAAGGCATAAATTAGCAGACTTTAGGATTGTTATAATTTATGACTCTGGTGTAATGTTTTCACGTAGCTATTTATTCGTGTTATATCATTTGTAGCTTTTGTATCATATGTTTATGTATTGTTTTGTGTTCATGAATATTGTCAATTACTGTAAATTGTGTTTGTGTCGCGCTTAGACATATGAATATTGTAAAAGTATCACAGTATGTTGTAAATACTTGCGATAAAATTTGCGAATGCCTATGAACAGAATGGCCAAGGCATTTGAGTCTGTTTAAATAAATAGCAGCACCTCAAAGTGGGGATCAGGTCATTTTTAGGTCTGGGCTAAAAGACGCGCGTAAGCGCGTCTCCGCCGAGATCTTATGTCAGCGAGTAGCAGTCCCAGGAGACAGTCCTGGCCACGCGCATCCTTCCAGGCGATTTGTAACTGGAACGCGCGCTGTGGCCAGGCGCTGTCTCCTGGGAAGCGCAAGCACCACACACGCATGCGCATACACACACACACGCGCCCATGCACGCACGCACATACATACATACAGAGACACCACCCCTGACTCATACACACACGCGCGCACACACACACAAGTGCACCGAGGCCCCCCCTCCCCCTGCACCGAGCCCCCCCCTCCCCCGCCGTCACCGTCGCACACATACATACACACACACACACACACACACACCCACACACACACGAGCACACACACACAAGCATACACACACGTGCACCTACCTTACCTCAGCACGCGGCGCCCAACCTCCTGCTGGCGCGGCCCCGGGGCTCTACACCGCTCACAGGAGCCCCGGGCCGCGAGACGCTACGACTCCGCCTGCCTCCTCTTCCGGTGTGAACGTGGCCCCGCCCCCGTCACAGGCGACCGTGCCTGACTTCCGGGGCGGCCGCGCAAGAAAACTGCAAACAGGTTGGGCTTAAGCAGGGCTTTCACTTATCTGCCCCCACACCAAAAAAAAATTAAAAAATTGCAGCCACAATAATTTATTTTAGACATTTACTAACTATATTAATTCATGGAAAACGTATGGCCTATTGGGAATTTCTCTTTAAAAACTTATCGGGATTTTTTTTCTTTAAAACTCTTGAGCATTTTGCGTCACATTAAAATGCGTTAAGGTATTTCTCCAGCACATTTAATGCTTTTGTCCATGTGAAACAAGGGCTTCTGTGTTTTCCCACGTTCTGCACCACGTGTGCCAGTTACTTTAGGGGTGAATTTAAAACGGCGTTGAGCGTGGGAAAGGCATGGCGAATATTCACATAGCCGTGGTGTTTTCCCACGTTCTGCACCACGTGTGCCAGTTACTTTAGGGGTGAATTTAAAACGGCGTTGAGCGTGGGAAAGGCATGGCGAATATTCACATAGCCGGGACCCTTTGTGGCGTGTCCAACACAAGCCCAGGAGAGCGGGATGCAGGCTGCATTTTAACGCTGTCCACTTAAGGCACATACAACCAACCTGTTGTGCGAGTGGCCTTTTATGTTTAAAGTTTGGACTAGATCCGCCCCCGGGCCTGCTGTGCTCGACACCCCACCCATAGTGCCTCAGGACCTCTGCACACTTCAATTTATACTTATTTTAGCGTTTTGCAATCATGCTGAAGTCGAACTCATAGCTACAATGGAAGCATTTGGCCCGACGAAAAAGTACGTCTGCTCTGTGCAGTTTGTATGCAACATGCGCAGTTAATTGAGGGGGTGGGTGGGGGGCGAGGGGAACGGTGGATAAGTGGTGAGTGCAGAGTGGTGAGTGCAGAGTGGTGAGTGCAGAGTGCAGAGTGGTGAGTGCAGAGTGGTGAGTGCAGAGTGGTGAGTGCAGAGTGGTGAGTGCAGTGTGGTGAGTGCAGTGTGGTGAGTGCATGAGTGGTGAGTGCAGAGTGGTGAGTGCATGAGTGCAGAGTGGTGAGTGCAGAGTGGTGAGTGCAGAGTGGTGAGTGCAGAGTGGTGAGTGGTGAGTGCAGAGTGGTGAGTGCAGAGTGGTGAGTGCAGAGTGGTGAGTGCGTGCAGAGTGGTGAGTGCAGAGTGGTGAGTGCAGAGTGGTGAGTGCAGAGTGGTGAGTGCAGAGTGGTGAGTGCGTGCAGAGTGGTGAGTGCAGAGTGGTGAGTGGTGAGTGCAGAGTGGTGAGTGCAGAGTGGTGAGTGGTGAGTGCAGAGTGGTGAGTGGTGAGTGCAGAGTGGTGAGTGCAGAGTGGTGAGTGGTGAGTGCAGAGTGGTGAGTGCAGAGTGGTGAGTGCAGAGTGGTGAGTGCAGAGTGGTGAGTGCAGAGTGGTGAGTGCAGAGTGATAAGTGCAGAGTGGTGAGTGCAGAGTGGTGAGTGCAGAGTGGTGAGTGCAGAGTGCAGAGTGCAGAGTGGTGAGTGCAGAGTGCAGAGTGGTGAGTGCAGAGTGCAGAGTGCAGAGTGGTGAGTGCAGAGTGGTGAGTGCAGAGTGGTGAGTGCAGAGTGGTGAGTGCAGAGTGGTGAGTGCAGAGTGCAGAGTGGTGAGTGCAGAGTGGTGAGTGCAGAGTGGTGAGTGCAGAGTGGTGAGTGCAGAGTGGTGAGTGCAGAGTGGTGAGTGCAGAGTGGTGAGTGGTGAGTGCAGAGTGCAGAGTGGTGAGTGCAGAGTGGTGAGTGCAGAGTGGTGAGTGCAGAGTGGTGAGTGCAGACAGAGTGGTGAGTGCAGAGTGGTGAGTGCAGAGTGGTGAGTGCAGAGTGGTGAGTGCAGAGTGGTGAGTGCAGAGTGGTGAGGGCAGAGTGGTGAGGGCAGAGTGGTGAGGGCAGAGTGGTGAGGGCAGAGTGGTGAGGGTGCAGAGTAGTGAGTGTGCAGAGCAAGTGTGCAGAGCATTGTGTGCTGTTGAGTGCAGCGTGCTGTGTATTGGCAATGCTAATGACAATGCCCATTTATTTTTGATTTAAAGAAAAAAAATGTCATGAGCAATGCCAATAGCTCTACCTTTAATGATGCCGAGACCATTGCATTGCAAATGCTTGTTTCTTGATAAATTAGTTATGTCCCACCTGGTTCCTTATGGACAAGACCTCCCTTTTTTCATCGCTTGGAGTCCCAGCACCTGCTTCGTCTTCCTGTCTTGCATGGAGTCCTGGTTCTTTCTTAGTCTTCTTGCCAGCATCACCGCTCCTCCGTAGGATGCAGGGGGACCTGTAAGTGAAATATAAAAGCACTTACCAGCAGAAGACTACAAGGTGGTAATGTAAAAAGTAAGAATGTTGTATGAAGAAAAACTTATTGTAATGGATACCTGTTTTTGTGCTTCGCTACTTCTGGATTTTGCAGTTTCTGAAAATAGAAAGACACTGTATGTGATTTAGAAAAGTACAGTTGATGCAAGACTGCTACTAAAGACATCTATTCGGATATTTGAAAATTCTTGATTTGCATTTTCCTCTGATTCCGCCTTATCTAAATTAGACTCACTATTGAAAGTATTTTGGGAATGATTATATGATTCTCTACATCCAGCGCATGTTAATGGGTCCTATCTGAATATAACAATAGGTAATAGAAGGGTTTCTTCAAGCATAATTATTCTCTTCTGCTCAAGCATTGCTTGCAGTTAACCTCACTCAATTATAGTGTTTGTTCTTTCACTAGGAGTCATTGAAAGCAACCCTAACCCTTTTTCTATTACGCCAAAGCATAGACAGCAAAGAGGGAAGTTTTGGGTAAGCTGGACTTTTATGAGATTTTTTGTTTTGCCAGTATTATACTGAGGTACCTTTTTGCTTTACAGTTTTCTTCTTGTTTTTTATTAGGCACAGCAAGATGCAATCCATTAGTGACCAGAGAGGGAACCACTGTGAAGTACCTACTCTAAGAGGGACCACGCTGAACAGAGAACGTTCTTTTCTTTTTTTTATATCCACTTCTCTTTTGTTCCATGGAGTGGCACAGTTGGAATCTTTTAGAAGGATTCAGGCAGTGTGAGTGCTCTAGTGATGTTGTGAATTTGCTTCTGGAACTATATCTGGCTCCTGTAAGATCGCACAACCTAAAGAAGGAAAACAATTAGTGGCAAATAGTGCACTTGTGCAGCTTTATCCTACTCACCGATTCTTGGCTGAGGTCTGGGAAGATAAATATTCTTAGTTTTGGGAGAACCCTCATAGGACATCAATCCAGCTCTAAGACCTGCTTCTTCCAGTGTTCCTTTCTACAATACTGCAAGGCCTGTGATCTGCTCCTACCCTCCTGCCCTGATTTTTATGGTTGTTAGCCTTACCACTTTTAGTGAATATTTTGAAACTGTAAAGAAGAGGGATTATGCATATAGGTTTAAAAGCCTCTTTATTCTCAGCTGTTACAGCGAGGGAATACAACATCCACCTCCAAATCCCCTTCAGCTATGGTCTCAACCATCAACTCCCAGACCCTTAGCCACGCCACATTTCAAGTACATCACCCTCACCCCCACATTCCACTGCCCGCCAGCAGCGACACCACACATCCTTCCCTTTTCTACAATATTTACAAAAAAATTGCTCAAAAATGTGCGACCTAAACATCAAGCACAAATTTACCATTAGTTTATATGAGAATGACAAATCATAAAAGAGTGATCTTTTTCTTTTATACACCAACTGTGAACATAGTAATAATAATTCTAAAATAAAATCTCTGAATTTGGCTGGTGTGCGAATGACCAGTTCTATCCAGACACTCTACCTCCTTTATCTGTGGATGTTCCTCCTCACTTCTACATTCTCCATCATCCTCCTCTTGCTCCACTACAATCTCATTTTCCCAAAGCCCATAATTATGCAATAACTCATGTTCATTTTTACTTCTTTCTTGTTCACCTATTATGTTGCATCTTGCTATACAACTTATGTGCCATACCTGATTGTCACTGAGTCTTGCTGCATTTCTCAGACATGTAAAGACTTTGAATGGTTCTGAATAAATAGTCTTTCCAAATGAGGTCGCACACTGCTCTTCCCATCAGCGTGTGACCCCGGAGCATGATGGTCGATGTAGTCGGTATCTACGGGTGCGCTTCTACCCGAGTCTTGAGTCTTCAAGGTGTTCACTGGTGTGCTTACCATCCCTGGACACGTGTTTCAAGGTCATTACCTCTCATCAGCAGGCATTAGGCGGGTGCAAGGGGTTGCTGCTTGGGCTGCCATAAATGTTCATAGGTCCAGATACCTCTTGTGGCGCGCAGGTGCGTTGTCTTGAGGTCGTCGCCTCCACCGGCTCAAGGGAGCCTGTATAAATAGTCTTTCCAAATGAGGTCGCACACTGCTCGTCCCATCAGCGTGTGACCCCGGAGCATGATGGTCGATGTAGTCGGTATCTGCGGGTGCTCTTCTACCCGAGTCTTGAGTCTTCGAGGTGTTCACTGGTGTGCTTGCCATCCCTGGACACGTGTTTCGAGGTCATTACCTCTCATCAGCAGGGATTAGGCGGGTGCAAGGGGTTGCTGCTTGGGCTGCCGTAAATGTTTATAGGTCCAAATACCTCTTGTGGGGGGCAGGTGCGTTGTCTCGAGGTCGTCACCTCCACCTGCTCAAGGGAGCCTGTATAAATAGTCTTTCCAAATTAGGTCGCACACTGCTCGTCCCATCAGCGTGTGGCCCCGGAGCATGATAGTCGATGTAGTCGGTATCTGCGGGTGCGCTTCTACCCAAGTCCTGAGTCTTCAAGGTGTTCACTGGTGTGTTTCCCATCCCTGAACACGTGTTTCGAAGTCATTACCTCTCATCAGCAGGGATTAGGCGGGTGCAAGGGGTTGCTGCTTGGGCTGCCGTAAATGTTCATAGTCCAGATACCTCTTTTGGCGCGCAGGTGCGTTGTCTCGAGGTCGTCAGCTCCGCCGGCTCAAGGGAGCCTGCATAAATAGTCTTTCCAAATGAGGTCGCACACTGCTCGTCCCATCAGCGTGTGACCCCGTAGCATGATAGTCGATGTAGTCGGTATCTGCGGGTGCGCTTCTATCCGGGTCTTGAGTCTTCAAGGTGTTGACTGGTGTGCTTGCCATCCCTGGACACGTGTTTCGAGGTCATTACCTGTCATCAGCAGGGATTAGGCGGGTGCAAGGGGTTGCTGCTTGAGCTGCCGTAAATGTTCATAGGTCCAGATACCTCTTGTGGCGCGCAGGTGCGTTGTCTCGAGGTCGTCAGCTCCACCGGCTCAAGGGAGCCTGTATAAATAGTCTTTCCAAATGAGGTCGCACACTGCTCGTCCCATCAGCGTGTGACCCCGGAGCATGATGGTCAATGTAGTCAGTATCTATGGGTGCGCTTCTACCCGAATCTTGAGTCTTCAAGGTGTTCACTGGTGTTCTTGCCATCCCTGGACACGTGTTTCGAGATCATTGCCTCTCATCAGCAGGGATTAGGTGGGTGCAAGGGGTTGCTGCTTGGGCTGCCGTAAATGTTCATAGGTCCAGATACCTCTTGTGGAGCGCAGGTGCCTTGTCTCGAGGTTGTCACCTCCACCGGCTCAAGGGAACCTGTATAAATAGTCTTTCCAAATGAGGTCGCACACTGCTCGTCCCATCAGCGTGTGACCCCGGAGCATGATGGTCGATGTAGTCGGTATCTGCGGGTGCGCTTCTACCCGAGTCTTGAGTCTTCAAGGTGTTCACTGGTGTGCTTGCCATCCCTGGACACGTGTTTCGAGGTCATTACCTCTCATCAGCAGGGATTAGGCGGGTGCAAGGGGTTGCTGCTTCGGCTGCCGTAAATGTTCATAGGTCCAGATACCTCTTGTGGCGCGCAGGTGCGTTGTCTTGAGGTCGTCGCCTCCACCGGCTCAAGGGAGCCTGTATAAATAGTCTTTCCAAATGAGGTCGCACACTGCTCGTCCCATCAGCGTGTGACCCCGGAGCATGATGGTCGATGTAGTCGGTATCTGCGGGTGCTCTTCTACCCGAGTCTTGAGTCTTCGAGGTGTTCACTGGTGTGCTTGCCATCCCTGGACACGTGTTTCGAGGTCATTACCTCTCATCAGCAGGGATTAGGCGGGTGCAAGGGGTTGCTGCTTGGGCTGCCGTAAATGTTTATAGGTCCAAATACGTCTTGTGGGGGGCAGGTGCGTTGTCTCGAGGTCGTCACCTCCACCTGCTCAAGGGAGCCTGTATAAATAGTCTTTCCAAATTAGGTCGCACACTGCTCGTCCCATCAGCGTGTGGCCCCGGAGCATGATAGTCGATGTAGTCGGTATCTGCGGGTGCGCTTCTACCCAAGTCTTGAGTCTTCAAGGTGTTCACTGGTGTGTTTCCCATCCCTGAACACGTGTTTCGAAGTCATTACCTCTCATCAGCAGGGATTAGGCGGGTGCAAGGGGTTGCTGCTTGGGCTGCCGTAAATGTTCATAGTCCAGATACCTCTTTTGGCGCGCAGGTGCGTTGTCTCGAGGTCGTCAGCTCCGCCGGCTCAAGGGAGCCTGCATAAATAGTCTTTCCAAATGAGGTCGCACACTGCTCGTCCCATCAGCGTGTGACCCCGTAGCATGATAGTCGATGTAGTCGGTATCTGCGGGTGCGCTTCTATCCGGGTCTTGAGTCTTCAAGGTGTTGACTGGTGTGCTTGCCATCCCTGGACACGTGTTTCGAGGTCATTACCTGTCATCAGCAGGGATTAGGCGGGTGCAAGGGGTTGCTGCTTGAGCTGCCGTAAATGTTCATAGGTCCAGATACCTCTTGTGGCGCGCAGGTGCGTTGTCTCAAGGTCGTCAGCTCCACCGGCTCAAGGGAGCCTGTATAAATAGTCTTTCCAAATGAGGTCGCACACTGCTCGTCCCATCAGCGTGTGACCCCGGAGCATGATGGTCAATGTAGTCAGTATCTATGGGTGCGCTTCTACCCGAATCTTGAGTCTTCAAGGTGTTCACTGGTGTGCTTGCCATCCCTGGACACGTGTTTCGAGATCATTGCCTCTCATCAGCAGGGATTAGGTGGGTGCAAGGGGTTGCTGCTTGGGCTGCCGTAAATGTTCATAGGTCCAGATACCTCTTGTGGAGCGCAGGTGCCTTGTCTCGAGGTTGTCACCTCCACCGGCTCAAGGGAACCTGTATAAATAGTCTTTCCAAATGAGGTCGCACACTGCTCGTCCCATCAGCGTGTGACCCCGGAGCATGATGGTCGATGTAGTCGGTATCTGCGGGTGCGCTTCTACCCGAGTCTTGAGTCTTCAAGGTGTTCACTGGTGTGCTTGCCATCCCTGGACACGTGTTTCGAGGTCATTACCTCTCATCAGCAGGGATTAGGCGGGTGCAAGGGGTTGCTGCTTCGGCTGCCGTAAATGTTCATAGGTCCAGATACCTCTTGTGGCGCGCAGGTGCGTTGTCTCGAGGTCGTCACCTTCACCGGCTCAAGGGAGCCGGTATAAATAGTCTTTCCAAATGAGGTCGCACACTGCTCGTCCCATCAGCGTGTGACCCCGGGGCATGATGGTCGATGTAGTCGGTATCTGCGGGTGCGCTTCTACCCGAGTCTTGAGTCTTCAAGGTGTTCACTGGTGTGCTTGCCATCCCTGGACACGTGTTTCGAGGTCATTACCTCTCATCAGCAGGGATTAGGCGGGTGCAAGGGGTTGCTGCTTGGGCTGCCGTAAATGTTCATAGGTCCAGATACCTCTTGTGGTGCGCAGGTGCGTTGTCTCGAGGTCGTCAGCTCCACCAGCTCAAGGGAGCCTGTATAAATAGTCTTTCCAAATGAGGTCGCACACTGCTCGTCCCATCAGCGTGTGACCCCGGAGCATGATGGTCGATGTAGTCGGTATCTGCGGGTGCGCTTCTACCGAATCTTGAGTCTTCAAGGTGTTCACTGGTGTGCTTGCCATCCCTGGACACGTGTTTCGAGGTCATTACCTCTCATCAGCAGGGATTAGGTGGGTGCAAGGGGTTGCTGCTTGGGCTGCCGTAAATGTTCATGGGTCCAGATACCTCTTGTGGCGCGCAGGTGCGTTGTCTCGAGGTCGTCACCTCCACCGGCTCAAGGGAGCCTGTATAAATAGTCTTTCCAAATGAGGTCGCACACTGCTCGTCCCATCAGCATGTGACCCCGGAGCATGCTGGTCGATGTAGTCGGTATCTGCGGGTGCGCTTCTACCCAAGTCTTAAGTCTTCAAGGTGTTCACTGGTGTGCTTGCCATCCCTGGAAACGTGTTTCAAGGCCATTACCTCTCATCAGCAGGGATTAGGCGGGTGCAAGGGGTTGCTGCTTGGGCTGCCGTAAATGTTCATAGGTCCAGATACCTCTTGTGGCACGCAGGTGCGTTGTCTCGAGGTCATCACCTCCACCGGCTCAAGGGAGCCTGTATAAATAGTCTTTCCAAATGAGGTCGCACACTGCTCGTCCCATCAGCGTGTGACCCCGGAGCATGATGGTCGATGTAGTCGGTATCTGCGGGTTCGCTTCTACCCGAGTCTTGAGTCTTCAAGGTGTTCACTGGTGTGCTTGCCATCCCTGGACACGTGTTTCGAGGTCATTACCTCTCATCAGCAGGGATTAGGCGGGTGCAAGAGGTTGCTGCTTGGGCTGCCATAAATGTTCATAGGTCTAGATACCTCTTGTGGCGCGCAGGTGTGTTGTCTCGAGGTCGTCACCTCCACCGGCTCAAGGGAGCCGGTATAAATAGTCTTTCCAAATGAGGTCGCACACTGCTCGTCCCATCAGCGTGTGACCCCGGGGCATGATGGTCGATGTAGTCGGTATCTGCGGGTGCGCTTCTACCCGAGTCTGGAGTCTTCAAGGTGTTCACTGGTGTGCTTGCCATCCCTGGACACGTGTTTCGAGGTCATTACCTCTCATCAGCAGGGATTAGGCGGGTGCAAGGGGTTGCTGCTTGGGCTGCCGTAAATGTTCATAGGTCCAGATACCTCTTGTGGCGCGCAGGTGCGTTGTCTCGAGGTCGTCAGCTCCACCGGCTCAAGGGAGCCTGTATAAATAGTCTTTCCAAATGAGGTCGCACACTGCTCGTCCCATCAGCGTGTGACCCCGGAGCATGATGGTCGATGTAGTCGGTATCTGCGGGTGCGCTTCTACCGAATCTTGAGTCTTCAAGGTGTTCACTGGTGTGCTTGCCATCCCTGGACACGTGTTTCGAGGTCATTACCTCTCATCAGCAGGGATTAGGTGGGTGCAAGGGGTTGCTGCTTGGGCTGCCGTAAATGTTCATGGGTCCAGATACCTCTTGTGGCGCGCAGGTGCGTTGTCTCGAGGTCGTCACCTCCACCGGCTCAAGGGAGCCTGTATAAATAGTCTTTCCAAATGAGGTCGCACACTGCTCGTCCCATCAGCATGTGACCCCGGAGCATGCTGGTCGATGTAGTCGGTATCTGCGGGTGCGCTTCTACCCAAGTCTTAAGTCTTCAAGGTGTTCACTGGTGTGCTTGCCATCCCTGGAAACGTGTTTCAAGGCCATTACCTCTCATCAGCAGGGATTAGGCGGGTGCAAGGGGTTGCTGCTTGGGCTGCCGTAAATGTTCATAGGTCCAGATACCTCTTGTGGCACGCAGGTGCGTTGTCTCGAGGTCATCACCTCCACCGGCTCAAGGGAGCCTGTATAAATAGTCTTTCCAAATGAGGTCGCACACTGCTCGTCCCATCAGCGTGTGACCCCGGAGCATGATGGTCGATGTAGTCGGTATCTGCGGGTTCGCTTCTACCCGAGTCTTGAGTCTTCAAGGTGTTCACTGGTGTGCTTGCCATCACTGGACACGTGTTTCGAGGTCATTACCTCTCATCAGCAGGAATTAGGTGGGTGCAAGGGGTTGCTGCTTGGGATGCCATAAATGTTCATAGGTCTAGATACCTCTTGTGGCGCGCAGGTGTGTTGTCTCGAGGTCGTCACCTCCACCGGCTCAAGGGAGCCTGTATAAATAGTCTTTCCAAATGAGGTCGCATCCTGCTCGTCCCATCAGCGTGTGACCCCGGGGCATGATGGTCGATGTAGTCGGTATCTGCGGGTGCGCTTCTACCCGAGTCTTGAGTCTTCAAGGTGTTCACTGGTGTTCTTGCCATCCCTGGACACCTGTTTCGAGGTCATTACCTCTCATCAGCAGGGATTAGGCGGGTGCAAGGGGTTGCTGCTTGGGCTGCCGTAAATATTCATAGGTCCAGATACTTCTTGTGGCGCGCAGGTGCCTTGTCTCGAGGTTGTCACCTCCACCGGCTCAAGGGAGCCTGTATAAATAGTCTTTCCAAATGAGGTCGCACACTGCTCGTCCCATCAGTGTGTGACCCCGGAGCATGATGGTCGATGTAGTCGGTATCTGCGGGTGCGCTTCTACCCAAGTCTTGAGTCTTCAAGGTGTTCACTGGTGTGCTTGCCATCCCTGGACACGTATTTTGAGGTCATTACCTCTCATCAGCAGGGATTAGGCGGGTGCAAGGGGTTGCTGCTTGGGCTGCCGTAAATGTTCATAGGTCCAGATACCTCTTGTGGCGCGCAGGTGCGTTGTCTCGAGGTCGTCACCTCCACCGGCTCAAGGGAGCCTGTATAAATAGTCTTTCCAAATGAGGTCGCACACTGCTCGTCCCATCAGCCTGTGACCCCGGAGCATGATGTTCGATGTAGTCGGTATCTGCGGGTGCACTTCTACCCGAATCTTGAGTCTTCAAGGTGTTCACTGGTGTGCTTGCCATCCCTGGACACGTGTTTCGAGGTCATTACCTAACATCAGCAGGGATTATGTGGGTGCAAGGGGTTGCTGCTTGGGCTGCCGTAAATGTTCATAGGTCCAGATACCTCTTGTGGCGGGCAGGTGCGTTGTCTCTAGGTCGTCACCTCCACCGGCTCAAGGGAGCCTGTATAAATAGTCTTTCCAAATGAGGTCGCACACTGCTCGTCCCATCAGCATGTGACCCCGGAGCATGATGGTCGATGTAGTCGGTATCTGCGGGTGCGCTTCTACCCGAGTCTTAAGTCTTCAAGGTGTTTACTGGTGTGCTTGCCATCCCTGGACACGTGTTTCGAGGTCATTACCTCTCATCAGCAGGGATTAGGCGGGTGCAAGGGGTTGCTGCTTGGGCTGCCGTAAATGTTCATAGGTCCAGATACCTCTTGTGGCACGCAGGTGCGTTGTCTCGAGGTCATCACCTCCACCGGCTCAAGGGAGCCTGTATAAATAGTCTTTCCAAATGAGGTCGCACACTGCTCGTCCCATCACCGTGTGACCCCGGAGCATGATGGTCGATGTAGTCGGTATCTGCGGGTTCGCTTCTACCCGAGTCTTGAGTCTTCAAGGTGTTCACTGGTGTGCTTGCCATCCCTAGACACGTGTTTCGAGGTCATTACCTCTCATCAGCAGGGATTAGGCGGGTGCAAGGGGTTGCTGCTTGGGCTGCCATAAATGTTCATAGGTCTAGATACCTCTTGTGGCGCGCAGGTGTGTTGTCTCGAGGTCGTCACCTCCACCGGCTCAAGGAAGCCTGTATAAATAGTCTTTCCAAATGAGGTCGCACACTGCTCGTCCCATCAGCGTGTGACCCCGGGGCATGATGGTCGATGTAGTCGGTATCTGCGGGTGCGCTTCTACCCGAGTCTTGAGTCTTCAAGGTGTTCACTGGTGTGCTTGCCATCCCTGGACACGTGTTTCGAGGTCATTACCTCTCATCAGCAGAGATTAGGCGGGTGCAAGGGGTTGCTGCTTGGGCTGCCGTAAATGTTCATAGGTCCAGATACCTCTTGTGGCGCGCAGGTGCGTTGTCTCGAGTTCGTCACCTCCACCGGCTCAAGGGAGCCTGTATAAATAGTCTTTCCAAATGAGGTCGCACACTGCTCGTCCCATCAGCGTGTGACCCCGGGGCATGATGGTCGATGTAGTCGGTATCTGCGGGTGCGCTTCTACCCGAGTCTTGAGTCTTCAAGGTGTTCACTGGTGTGCTTGCCATCCCTGGACACGTGTTTCGAGGTCATTACCTCTCATCAGCAGGGATTAGGCGGGTGCAAGGGGTTGCTGCTTGGGCTGCCGTAAATGTTCATAGGTCCAGATACCTCTTGTGGCGCGCAGGTGCGTTGTCTCGAGGTCGTCAGCTCCACCGGCTCAAGGGAGCCTGTATAAATAGTCTTTCCAAATGAGGTCGCACACTGCTCGTCCCATCAGCGTGTGACCCTGGAGCATGATGGTTGATGTAGTCGGTATCTAGGGGTGCGCTTCTACCTGAGTCTTGAGACTTTAAGGTGTTCACTGGGGTGCTTGCCATCCCTGGACACGTGTTTCGAGATCATTGCCTCTCATCAGCAGGGATTAGGTGGGTGCAAGGGGTTGCTGCTTGGGCTGCCGTAAATGTTCATAGGTCCAAATACCTCTTGTGGCGCGCAGGTGCCTTGTCTCGAGGTCGTCACCTCTACCGGCTCAAGGGAGCCTGTATAAATAGTCTTTCCAAATGAGGTCGCACACTGCTCGTCCCATCAGCGTGTGACCCCGGAGCATGATGGTCGAAGTAGTCGGTATCTGCGGGTGCGCTTCTACCCAAGTCTTGAGTCTTCAAGGTGTTCACTGGTGTGCTTGCCATCCCTGGACACGTGTTTTGAGGTCATTACCTCTCATCAGCAGGGATTAGGCGGGTGCAAGGGGTTGCTGCTTGGGCTGCCGTAAATGTTCATAGGTCCAGATACCTCTTGTGGCGCGCAGGTGCGTTGTCTCGAGGTCGTCACCTCCACCGGCTCAAGGGAGCCTGTATAAATAGTCTTTCCAAATGAGGTCGCACACTGCTCGTCCCATCAGCGTGTGACCCCGGAGCATGATGGTCGATGTAGTCGGTATCTGCGGGTGCGCTTCTACCCGAATCTTGAGTCTTCAAGGTGTTCACTGGTGTGCTTGCCATCCCTGGACACGTGTTTCGAGGTCATTACCTCTCATCAGCAGGGATTAGGTGGGTGCAAGGGGTTGCTGCTTGGGCTGCCGTAAATGTTCATGGGTCCAGATACCTCTTGTGGCGCGCAGGTGCGTTGTCTCGAGGTCATCACCTCCACCGGCTCAAGGGAGCCTGTATAAATAGTCTTTCCAAATGAGGTCGCACACTGCTCGTCCCATCAGCGTGTGACCCCGGAGCATGATGGTCGATGTAGTCGGTATCTGCGGGTTCGCTTCTACCCGAGTCTTGAGTCTTCAAGGTGTTCACTGGTGTGCTTGCTATCCCTGGACACGTGTTTCGAGGTCATTACCTCTCATCAGCAGGAATTAGGTGGGTGCAAGGGGTTGCTGCTTGGGATGCCATAAATGTTCATAGGTCTAGATACCTCTTGTGGCGCGCAGGTGTGTTGTCTCGAGGTCGTCACCTCCACCGGCTCAAGGGAGCCTGTATAAATAGTCTTTCCAAATGAGGTCGCACACTGCTCGTCCCATCAACGTGTGACCCCGGGGCATGATGGTCGATGTAGTCGGTATCTGCGGGTGCGCTTCTACCCGAGTCTTGAGTCTTCAAGGTGTTCACTGGTGTTCTTGCCATCCCTGGACACGTGTTTCGAGGTCATTACCTCTCATCAGCAGGGATTAGGCGGGTGCAAGGGGTTGCTGCTTGGGCTGCCATAAATGTTCATAGGTCCAGACACCTCTTGTGGGGCGCAGGTGCGTTGTCTCGAGGTCGTCAGCTCCACCGGCTCAAGGGAGCCTGTATAAATAGTCTTTCCAAATGAGGTCGCACACTGCTCGTCCCATCAGCGTGTGACCCCGGAGCATGATGGTCGATGTAGTCGGTATCTAGGGGTGCGCTTCTACCCGAGTCTTGAGTCTTCAAGGTGTTCACTGGTGTGCTTGCCATCCCTGGACACGTGTTTCGAGATCATTGCCTCTCATCAGCAGGGATTAGGTGGGTGCAAGGGGTTGCTGCTTGGGCTGCCGTAAATATTCATAGGTCCAGATACTTCTTGTGGCGCGCAGGTGCCTTGTCTCGAGGTTGTCACCTCCACCGGCTCAAGGGAGCCTGTATAAATAGTCTTTCTAAATGAGGTCGCACACTGCTCGTCCCATCAGTGTGTGACCCCGGAGCATGATGGTCGATGTAGTCGGTATCTGCGGGTGCGCTTCTACCCAAGTCTTGAGTCTTCAAGGTGTTCACTGGTGTGCTTGCCATCCCTGGACACGTGTTTTGAGGTCATTACCTCTCATCAGCAGGGATTAGGCGGGTGCAAGGGGTTGCTGCTTGGGCTGCCGTAAATGTTCATAGGTCCAGATACCTCTTGTGGCGCGCAGGTGCGTTGTCTCGTGGTCGTCACCTCCACCGGCTCAAGGGAGCCTGTATAAATAGTCTTTCCAAATGAGGTCGCACACTGCTCGTCCCATCAGCCTGTGACCCCGGAGCATGATGTTCGATGTAGTCGGTATCTGCGGGTGCACTTCTACCCGAATCTTGAGTCTTCAAGGTGTTCACTGGTGTGCTTGCCATCCCTGGACACGTGTTTCGAGGTCATTACCTAACATCAGCAGGGATTATGTGGGTGCAAGGGGTTGCTGCTTGGGCTGCCGTAAATGTTCATAGGTCCAGATACCTCTTGTGGCACGCTGGTGCGTTGTCTCGAGGTCGTCACCTCCACCGGCTCAAGGGAGCCTGTATAAATAGTCTTTCCAAATGAGGTCGCACACTGCTCGTCCCATCAGCATGTGACCCCGGAGCATGATGGTCGATGTAGTCGGTATCTGCGGGTGCGCTTCTACCCGAGTCTTAAGTCTTCAAGGTGTTCACTGGTGTGCTTGCCATCCCTGGACACGTGTTTCGAGGTCATTACCTCTCATCAGCAGGGATTAGGCGGGTGCAAGGGGTTGCTGCTTGGGCTGCCGTAAATGTTCATAGGTCCAGATACCTCTTGTGGCACGCAGGTGCGTTGTCTCGAGGTCATCACCTCCACCGGCTCAAGGGAGCCTGTATAAATAGTCTTTCCAAATAAGGTCGCACACTGCTCGTCCCATCAGCGTGTGACCCCGGAGCATGATGGTCGATGTAGTCGGTATCTGTGGGTTCGCTTCTACCCGAGTCTTGAGTCTTCAAGGTGTTCACTGGTGTGCATGCCATCCCTAGACACGTGTTTCGAGGTCATTACCTCTCATCAGCAGGGATTAGGCGGGTGCAAGGGGTTGCTGCTTGGGCTGCCATAAATGTTCATAGGTCTAGATACCTCTTGTGGCGCGCAGGTGTGTTGTCTCGAGGTCGTCACCTCCACCGGCTCAAGGAAGCCTGTATAAATAGTCTTTCCAAATGAGGTCGCACACTGCTCGTCCCATCAGCGTGTGACCCCGGGGCATGATGGTCGATGTAGTCGGTATCTGCGGGTGCGCTTTTACCCGAGTCTTGAGTCTTCAAGGTGTTCACTGGTGTGCTTGCCATCCCTGGACACGTGTTTCGAGGTCATTACCTCTCATCAGCAGAGATTAGGCGGGTGCAAGGGGTTGCTGCTTGGGCTGCCGTAAATGTTCATAGGTCCAGATACCTCTTGTGGCGCGCAGGTGCGTTGTCTCGAGGTCGTCACCTCCACCGGCTCAAGGGAGCCTGTATAAATAGTCTTTCCAAATGAGGTCGCACACTGCTCATCCCATCAGCGTGTGACCCCGGAGCATGATGGTCGATGTAGTCGGTATCTGCGGGTGCGCTTCTACCCGAGTCTTGAGTCTTCAAGGTGTTCACTGGTGTGCTTGCCATCCCTGGACACGTGTTTCGAGATCATTGCCTCTCATCAGCAGGGATTAGGTGGGTGCAAGGGGTTGCTGCTTGGGCTGCCGTAAATGTTCATAGGTCCAGATACCTCTTGTGGCGCGCAGGTGCCTTGTCTCGAGGTCGTCACCTCCACCGGCTCAAGGGAGCCTGTATAAATAGTCTTTCCAAATGAGGTCGCACACTGCTCGTCCCATCAGCGTGTGACCCCGGAGCATGATGGTCAATGTAGTCAGTATCTATGGGTGCGCTTCTACCAGAATCTTGAGTCTTCAAGGTGTTCACTGGTGTGCTTGCCATCCCTGGACACGTGTTTCGAGATCATTGCCTCTCATCAGCAGGGATTAGGTGGGTGCAAGGGGTTGCTGCTTGGGCTGCCGTAAATGTTCATAGGTCCAGATACCTCTTGTGGAGCGCAGGTGCCTTGTCTCGAGGTTGTCACCTCCACCGGCTTAAGGGAACCTGTATAAATAGTCTTTCCAAATGAGGTCGCACACTGCTCGTCCCATCAGCGTGTGACCCCGGAGCATGATGGTCGATGTAGTCGGTATCTGCGGGTGCGCTTCTACCCGAGTCTTGAGTCTTCAAGGTGTTCACTGGTGTGCTTGCCATCCCTGGACACGTGTTTCGAGGTCATTACCTCTCATCAGCAGGGATTAGGCGGGTGCAAGGGGTTGCTGCTTCGGCTGCCGTAAATGTTCATAGGTCCAGATACCTCTTGTGGCGCGCAGGTGCGTTGTCTCGAGGTCGTCACCTTCACCGGCTCAAGGGAGCCTGTATAAATAGTCTTTCCAAATGAGGTCGCACACTGCTCGTCCCATCAGCGTGTGACCCCGGAGCATGATGGTCGATGTAGTCGGTATCTGCGGGTGCGCTTCTACCTGAATCTTGAGTCTTCAAGGCGTTCACTGGTGTGCTTGCCATCCATGGACACGTGTTTCGAGGTCATTACCTCTCATCAGCAGGGATTAGGTGGGTGCAAGGGGTTGCTGCTTGGGCTGCCGTAAATGTTCATAGGTCCAGATACCTCTTGTGGCGCGCAGGTGCGTTGTCTCGAGGTCGTCACCTCCACCGGCTCAAGGGAGCCTGTATAAATAGTCTTTCCAAATGAGGTCGCACACTGCTCGTCCCATCAGCATGTGACCCCGGAGCATGCTGGTCGATGTAGTCGGTATCTGCGGGTGCGCTTCTACCCAAGTCTTAAGTCTTCAAGGTGTTCTCTGGTGTGCTTGCCATCCCTGGACACGTGTTTCAAGGTCATTACCTCTCATCAGAAGGGATTAGGCGGGTGCAAGGGGTTGCTGCTTGGGCTGCCGTAAATGTTCATAGGTCCAGATACCTCTTGTGGCACGCAGGTGCGTTGTCTCGAGGTCATCACCTCCACCGGCTCAAGGGAGCCTGTATAAATAGTCTTTCCAAATGAGGTCGCACACTGCTCGTCCCATCAGCGTGTGACCCCGGAGCATGATGGTCGATGTAGTCGGTATCTGCGGGTTCGCTTCTACCCGAGTCTTGAGTCTTCAAGGTGTTCACTGGTGTGCTTGCCATCCCTGGACACGTGTTTCGAGGTCATTACCTCTCATCAGCAGGGATTAGGCGGGTGCAAGAGGTTGCTGCTTGGGCTGCCATAAATGTTCATAGGTCTAGATACCTCTTGTGGCGCGCAGGTGTGTTGTCTCGAGGTCGTCACCTCCACCGGCTCAAGGGAGCCGGTATAAATAGTCTTTCCAAATGAGGTCGCACACTGCTCGTCCCATCAGCGTGTGACCCCGGGGCATGATGGTCGATGTAGTCGGTATCTGCGGGTGCGCTTCTACCCGAGTCTTGAGTCTTCAAGGTGTTCACTGGTGTGCTTGCCATCCCTGGACACGTGTTTCGAGGTCATTACCTCTCATCAGCAGGGATTAGGCGGGTGCAAGGGGTTGCTGCTTGGGCTGCCGTAAATGTTCATAGGTCCAGATACCTCTTGTGGCGCGCAGGTGCGTTGTCTCGAGGTCGTCAGCTCCACCGGCTCAAGGGAGCCTGTATAAATAGTCTTTCCAAATGAGGTCGCACACTGCTCGTCCCATCAGCGTGTGACCCCGTAGCATGATAGTCGATGTAGTCGGTATCTGCGGGTGCGCTTCTATCCGGGTCTTGAGTCTTCAAGGTGTTGACTGGTGTGCTTGCCATCCCTGGACACGTGTTTCGAGGTCATTACCTGTCATCAGCAGGGATTAGGCGGGTGCAAGGGGTTGCTGCTTGAGCTGCCGTAAATGTTCATAGGTCCAGATACCTCTTGTGGCGCGCAGGTGCGTTGTCTCGAGGTCGTCAGCTCCACCGGCTCAAGGGAGCCTGTATAAATAGTCTTTCCAAATGAGGTCGCACACTTCTCGTCCCATCAGCGTGTGACCCCGGAGCATGATGGTCAATGTAGTCAGTATCTATGGGTGCGCTTCTACCCGAATCTTGAGTCTTCAAGGTGTTCACTGGTGTGCTTGCCATCCCTGGACACGTGTTTCGAGATCATTGCCTCTCATCAGCAGGGATTAGGTGGGTGCAAGGGGTTGCTGCTTGGGCTGCCGTAAATGTTCATAGGTCCAGATACCTCTTGTGGAGCGCAGGTGCCTTGTCTCGAGGTTGTCACCTCCACCGGCTCAAGGGAACCTGTATAAATAGTCTTTCCAAATGAGGTCGCACACTGCTCGTCCCATCAGCGTGTGACCCCGGAGCATGATGGTCGATGTAGTCGGTATCTGCGGGTGCGCTTCTACCCGAGTCTTGAGTCTTCAAGGTGTTCACTGGTGTGCTTGCCATCCCTGGACACGTGTTTCGAGGTCATTACCTCTCATCAGCAGGGATTAGGCGGGTGCAAGGGGTTGCTGCTTCGGCTGCCGTAAATGTTCATAGGTCCAGATACCTCTTGTGGCGCGCAGGTGCGTTGTCTCGAGGTCGTCACCTTCACCGGCTCAAGGGAGCCTGTATAAATAGTCTTTCCAAATGAGGTCGCACACTGCTCGTCCCATCAGCGTGTGACCCCGGAGCATGATGGTCGATGTAGTCGGTATCTGCTGGTGCGCTTCTACCTGAATCTTGAGTCTTCAAGGCGTTCACTGGTGTGCTTGCCATCCATGGACACGTGTTTCGAGGTCATTACCTCTCATCAGCAGGGATTAGGTGGGTGCAAGGGGTTGCTGCTTGGGCTGCCGTAAATGTTCATAGGTCCAGATACCTCTTGTGGCGCGCAGGTGCGTTGTCTCGAGGTCGTCACCTCCACCGGCTCAAGGGAGCCTGTATAAATAGTCTTTCCAAATGAGGTCGCACACTGCTCGTCCCATCAGCATGTGACCCCGGAGCATGCTGGTCGATGTAGTCGGTATCTGCGGGTGCGCTTCTACCCAAGTCTTAAGTCTTCAAGGTGTTCACTGGTGTGCTTGCCATCCCTGGACACGTGTTTCAAGGTCATTACCTCTCATCAGAAGGGATTAGGCGGGTGCAAGGGGTTGCTGCTTGGGCTGCCGTAAATGTTCATAGGTCCAGATACCTCTTGTGGCACGCAGGTGCGTTGTCTCGAGGTCATCACCTCCACCGGCTCAAGGGAGCCTGTATAAATAGTCTTTCCAAATGAGGTCGCACACTGCTCGTCCCATCAGCGTGTGACCCCGGAGCATGATGGTCGATGTAGTCGGTATCTGCGGGTTCGCTTCTACCCGAGTCTTGAGTCTTCAAGGTGTTCACTGGTGTGCTTGCCATCCCTGGACACGTGTTTCGAGGTCATTACCTCTCATCAGCAGGGATTAGGCGGGTACAAGAGGTTGCTGCTTGGGCTGCCATAAATGTTCATAGGTCTAGATACCTCTTGTGGCGCGCAGGTGTGTTGTCTCGAGGTCGTCACCTCCACCGGCTCAAGGGAGCCGGTATAAATAGTCTTTCCAAATGAGGTCGCACACTGCTCGTCCCATCAGCGTGTGACCCCGGGGCATGATGGTCGATGTAGTCGGTATCTGCGGGTGCGCTTCTACCCGAGTCTTGAGTCTTCAAGGTGTTCACTGGTGTGCTTGCCATCCCTGGACACGTGTTTCGAGGTCATTACCTCTCATCAGCAGGGATTAGGCGGGTGCAAGGGGTTGCTGCTTGGGCTGCCGTAAATGTTCATAGGTCCAGATACCTCTTGTGGCGCGCAGGTGCGTTGTCTCGAGGTCGTCAGCTCCACCGGCTCAAGGGAGCCTGTATAAATAGTCTTTCCAAATGAGGTCGCACACTGCTCGTCCCATCAGCGTGTGACCCCGGAGCATGATGGTCGATGTAGTCGGTATCTGCGGGTGCGCTTCTACCGAATCTTGAGTCTTCAAGGTGTTCACTGGTGTGCTTGCCATCCCTGGACACGTGTTTCGAGGTCATTACCTCTCATCAGCAGGGATTAGGTGGGTGCAAGGGGTTGCTGCTTGGGCTGCCGTAAATGTTCATGGGTCCAGATACCTCTTGTGGCGCGCAGGTGCGTTGTCTCGAGGTCGTCACCTCCACCGGCTCAAGGGAGCCTGTATAAATAGTCTTTCCAAATGAGGTCGCACACTGCTCGTCCCATCAGCATGTGACCCCGGAGCATGCTGGTCGATGTAGTCGGTATCTGCGGGTGCGCTTCTACCCAAGTCTTAAGTCTTCAAGGTGTTCACTGGTGTGCTTGCCATCCCTGGAAACGTGTTTCAAGGCCATTACCTCTCATCAGCAGGGATTAGGCGGGTGCAAGGGGTTGCTGCTTGGGCTGCCGTAAATGTTCTTAGGTCCAGATACCTCTTGTGGCACGCAGGTGCGTTGTCTCGAGGTCATCACCTCCACCGGCTCAAGGGAGCCTGTATAAATAGTCTTTCCAAATGAGGTCGCACACTGCTCGTCCCATCAGCGTGTGACCCCGGAGCATGATGGTCGATGTAGTCGGTATCTGCGGGTTCGCTTCTACCCGAGTCTTGAGTCTTCAAGGTGTTCACTGGTGTGCTTGCCATCCCTGGACACGTGTTTCGAGGTCATTACCTCTCATCAGCAGGAATTAGGTGGGTGCAAGGGGTTGCTGCTTGGGATGCCATAAATGTTCATAGGTCTAGATACCTCTTGTGGCGCGCAGGTGTGTTGTCTCGAGGTCGTCACCTCCACCGGCTCAAGGGAGCCTGTATAAATAGTCTTTCCAAATGAGGTTGCATCCTGCTCGTCCCATCAGCGTGTGACCCCGGGGCATGATGGTCGATGTAGTCGGTATCTGCGGGTGCGCTTCTACCCGAGTCTTGAGTCTTCAAGGTGTTCACTGGTGTTCTTGCCATCCCTGGACACCTGTTTCGAGGTCATTACCTCTCATCAGCAGGGATTAGGCGGGTGCAAGGGGTTGCTGCTTGGGCTGCCGTAAATATTCATAGGTCCAGATACTTCTTGTGGCGCGCAGGTGCCTTGTCTCGAGGTTGTCACCTCCACCGGCTCAAGGGAGCCTGTATAAATAGTCTTTCCACATGAGGCCGCACACTGCTCGTCCCATCAGTGTGTGACCCCGGAGCATGATGGTCGATGTAGTCGGTATCTGCGGGTGCGCTTCTACCCAAGTCTTGAGTCTTCAAGGTGTTCACTGGTGTGCTTGCCATCCCTGGACACGTGTTTTGAGGTCATTACCTCTCATCAGCAGGGATTAGGCGGGTGCAAGGGGTTGCTGCTTGGGCTGCCGTAAATGTTCATAGGTCCAGATACCTCTTGTGGCGCGCAGGTGCGTTGTCTCGAGGTCGTCACCTCCACCGGCTCAAGGGAGCCTGTATAAATAGTCTTTCCAAATGAGGTCGCACACTGCTCGTCCCATCAGCCTGTGACCCCGGAGCATGATGTTCGATGTAGTCGGTATCTGCGGGTGCACTTCTACCCGAATCTTGAGTCTTCAAGGTGTTCACTGGTGTGCTTGCCATCCCTGGACACGTGTTTCGAGGTCATTACCTAACATCAGCAGGGATTATGTGGGTGCAAGGGGTTGCTGCTTGGGCTGCCGTAAATGTTCATAGGTCCAGATACCTCTTGTGGCGGGCAGGTGCGTTGTCTCGAGGTCGTCACCTCCACCGGCTCAAGGGAGCCTGTATAAATAGTCTTTCCAAATGAGGTCGCACACTGCTCGTCCCATCAGCATGTGACCCCGGAGCATGATGGTCGATGTAGTCGGTATCTGCGGGTGCGCTTCTACCCGAGTCTTAAGTCTTCAAGGTGTTCACTGGTGTGCTTGCCATCCCTGGACACGTGTTTCGAGGTCATTACCTCTCATCAGCAGGGATTAGGCGGGTGCAAGGGGTTGCTGCTTGGGCTGCCGTAAATGTTCATAGGTCCAGATACCTCTTGTGGCACGCAGGTGCGTTGTCTCGAGGTCATCACCTCCACCGGCTCAAGGGAGCCTGTATAAATAGTCTTTCCAAATGAGGTCGCACACTGCTCGTCCCATCAGCGTGTGACCCCGGAGCATGATGGTCGATGTAGTCGGTATCTGCGGGTTCGCTTCTACCCGAGTCTTGAGTCTTCAAGGTGTTCACTGGTGTGCTTGCCATCCCATGACACGTGTTTCGAGGTCATTACCTCTCATCAGCAGAGATTAGGCGGGTGCAAGGGGTTGCTGCTTGGGCTGCCGTAAATGTTCATAGGTCCAGATACCTCTTGTGGCGCGCAGGTGCGTTGTCTCGAGTTCGTCACCTCCACCGGCTCAAGGGAGCCTGTATAAATAGTCTTTCCAAATGAGGTCGCACACTGCTCGTCCCATCAGCGTGTGACCCCGGGGCATGATGGTCGATGTAGTCGGTATCTGCGGGTGCGCTTCTACCCGAGTCTTGAGTCTTCAAGGTGTTCACTGGTGTGCTTGCCATCCCTGGACACGTGTTTCGAGGTCATTACCTCTCATCAGCAGGGATTAGGCGGGTGCAAGGGGTTGCTGCTTGGGCTGCCGTAAATGTTCATAGGTCCAGATACCTCTTGTGGCGCGCAGGTGCGTTGTCTCGAGGTCGTCAGCTCCACCGGCTCAAGGGAGCCTGTATAAATAGTCTTTCCAAATGAGGTCGCACACTGCTCGTCCCATCAGCGTGTGACCCTGGAGCATGATGGTTGATGTAGTCGGTATCTAGGGGTGCGCTTCTACCCGAGTCTTGAGACTTCAAGGTGTTCACTGGTGTGCTTGCCATCCCTGGACACGTGTTTCGAGATCATTGCCTCTCATCAGCAGGGATTAGGTGGGTGCAAGGGGTTGCTGCTTGGGCTGCCGTAAATGTTCATAGGTCCAAATACCTCTTGTGGCGGGCAGGTGCCTTGTCTCGAGGTCGTCACCTCTACCGGCTCAAGGGAGCCTGTATAAATAGTCTTTCCAAATGAGGTCGCACACTGCTCGTCCCATCAGCGTGTGACCCCGGAGCATGATGGTCGAAGTAGTCGGTATCTGCGGGTGCGCTTCTACCCAAGTCTTGAGTCTTCAAGGTGTTCACTGGTGTGCTTGCCATCCCTGGACACGTGTTTTGAGGTCATTACCTCTCATCAGCAGGGATTAGGCGGGTGCAAGGGGTTGCTGCTTGGGCTGCCGTAAATGTTCATAGGTCCAGATACCTCTTGTGGCGCGCAGGTGCGTTGTCTCGAGGTCGTCACCTCCACCGGCTCAAGGGAGCCTGTATAAATAGTCTTTCCAAATGAGGTCGCACACTGCTCGTCCCATCAGCGTGTGACCCCGGAGCATGATGGTCGATGTAGTCGGTATCTGCGGGTGCGCTTCTACCCGAATCTTGAGTCTTCAAGGTGTTCACTGGTGTGCTTGCCATCCCTGGACACGTGTTTCGAGGTCATTACCTCTCATCAGCAGGGATTAGGTGGGTGCAAGGGGTTGCTGCTTGGGCTGCCGTAAATGTTCATGGGTCCAGATACCTCTTGTGGCGCGCAGGTGCGTTGTCTCGAGGTCGTCACCTCCACCGGCTCAAGGGAGCCTGTATAAATAGTCTTTCCAAATGAGGTTGCACACTGCTCGTCCCATCAGCATGTGACCCCGGAGCATGCTGGTCGATGTAGTCGGTATCTGCGGGTGCGCTTCTACCCAAGTCTTAAGTCTTCAAGGTGTTCACTGGTGTGCTTGCCATCCCTGGAAACGTGTTTCAAGGCCATTACCTCTCATCAGCAGGGATTAGGCGGGTGCAAGGGGTTGCTGCTTGGGCTGCCGTAAATGTTCATAGGTCCAGATACCTCTTGTGGCACGCAGGTGCGTTGTCTCGAGGTCATCACCTCCACCGGCTCAAGGGAGCCTGTATAAATAGTCTTTCCAAATGAGGTCGCACACTGCTCGTCCCATCAGCGTGTGACCCCGGAGCATGATGGTCGATGTAGTCGGTATCTGCGGGTTCGCTTCTACCCGAGTCTTGAGTCTTCAAGGTGTTCACTGGTGTGCTTGCCATCCCTGGACACGTGTTTCGAGGTCATTACCTCTCATCAGCAGGAATTAGGTGGGTGCAAGGGGTTGCTGCTTGGGATGCCATAAATGTTCATAGGTCTAGATACCTCTTGTGGCGCGCAGGTGTGTTGTCTCGAGGTCGTCACCTCCACCGGCTCAAGGGAGCCTGTATAAATAGTCTTTCCAAATGAGGTCGCACACTGCTCGTCCCATCAACGTGTGACCCCGGGGCATGATGGTCGATGTAGTCGGTATCTGCGGGTGCGCTTCTACCCGAGTCTTGAGTCTTCAAGGTGTTCACTGGTGTTCTTGCCATCCCTGGACACGTGTTTCGAGGTCATTACCTCTCATCAGCAGGGATTAGGCGGGTGCAAGGGGTTGCTGCTTGGGCTGCCATAAATGTTCATAGGTCCAGACACCTCTTGTGGGGCGCAGGTGCGTTGTCTCGAGGTCGTCAGCTCCACCGGCTCAAGGGAGCCTGTATAAATAGTCTTTCCAAATGAGGTCGCACACTGCTCGTCCCATCAGCGTGTGACCCCGGAGCATGATGGTCGATGTAGTCGGTATCTAGGGGTGCGCTTCTACCCGAGTCTTGAGTCTTCAAGGTGTTCACTGGTGTGCTTGCCATCCCTGGACACGTGTTTCGAGATCATTGCCTCTCATCAGCAGGGATTAGGTGGGTGCAAGGGGTTGCTGCTTGGGCTGCCGTAAATATTCATAGGTCCAGATACTTCTTGTGGCGCGCAGGTGCCTTGTCTCGAGGTTGTCACCTCCACCGGCTCAAGGGAGCCTGTATAAATAGTCTTTCCAAATGAGGTCGCACACTGCTCGTCCCATCAGTGTGTGACCCCGGAGCATGATGGTCGATGTAGTCGGTATCTGCGGGTGCGCTTCTACCCAAGTCTTGAGTCTTCAAGGTGTTCACTGGTGTGCTTGCCATCCCTGGACACGTGTTTTGAGGTCATTACCTCTCATCAGCAGGGATTAGGCGGGTGCAAGGGGTTGCTGCTTGGGCTGCCGTAAATGTTCATAGGTCCAGATACCTCTTGTGGCGCGCAGGTGCGTTGTCTCGTGGTCGTCACCTCCACCGGCTCAAGGGAGCCTGTATAAATAGTCTTTCCAAATGAGGTCGCACACTGCTCGTCCCATCAGCCTGTGACCCCGGAGCATGATGTTCGATGTAGTCGGTATCTGCGGGTGCACTTCTACCCGAATCTTGAGTCTTCAAGGTGTTCACTGGTGTGCTTGCCATCCCTTGACACGTGTTTCGAGGTCATTACCTAACATCAGCAGGGATTATGTGGGTGCAAGGGGTTGCTGCTTGGGCTGCCGTAAATGTTCATAGGTCCAGATACCTCTTGTGGCGCGCAGGTGCGTTGTCTCGAGGTCGTCACCTCCACCGGCTCAAGGGAGCCTGTATAAATAGTCTTTCCAAATGAGGTCGCACACTGCTCGTCCCATCAGCATGTGACCCCGGAGCATGATGGTCGATGTAGTCGGTATCTGCGGGTGCGCTTCTACCCGAGTCTTAAGTCTTCAAGGTGTTCACTGGTGTGCTTGCCATCCCTGGACACGTGTTTCGAGGTCATTACCTCTCATCAGCAGGGATTAGGCGGGTGCAAGGGGTTGCTGCTTGGGCTGCCGTAAATGTTCATAGGTCCAGATACCTCTTGTGGCACGCAGGTGCGTTGTCTCGAGGTCATCACCTCCACCGGCTCAAGGGAGCCTGTATAAATAGTCTTTCCAAATGAGGTCGCACACTGCTCGTCCCATCAGCGTGTGACCCCGGAGCATGATGGTCGATGTAGTCGGTATCTGTGGGTTCGCTTCTACCCGAGTCTTGAGTCTTCAAGGTGTTCACTGGTGTGCATGCCATCCCTAGACACGTGTTTCGAGGTCATTACCTCTCATCAGCAGGGATTAGGCGGGTGCAAGGGGTTGCTGCTTGGGCTGCCATAAATGTTCATAGGTCTAGATACCTCTTGTGGCGCGCAGGTGTGTTGTCTCGAGGTCGTCACCTCCACCGGCTCAAGGAAGCCTGTATAAATAGTCTTTCCAAATGAGGTCGCACACTGCTCGTCCCATCAGCGTGTGACCCCGGGGCATGATGGTCGATGTAGTCGGTATCTGCGGGTGCGCTTCTACCCGAGTCTTGAGTCTTCAAGGTGTTCACTGGTGTGCTTGCCATCCCTGGACACGTGTTTCGAGGTCATTACCTCTCATCAGCAGAGATTAGGCGGGTGCAAGGGGTTGCTGCTTGGGCTGCCGTAAATGTTCATAGGTCCAGATACCTCTTGTGGCGCGCAGGTGCGTTGTCTCGAGGTCGTCACCTCCACCGGCTCAAGGGAGCCTGTATAAATAGTCTTTCCAAATGAGGTCGCACACTGCTCATCCCATCAGCGTGTGACCCCGGAGCATGATGGTCGATGTAGTCGGTATCTGCGGGTGCGCTTCTACCCGAGTCTTGAGTCTTCAAGGTGTTCACTGGTGTGCTTGCCATCCCTGGACACGTGTTTCGAGATCATTGCCTCTCATCAGCAGGGATTAGGTGGGTGCAAGGGGTTGCTGCTTGGGCTGCCGTAAATGTTCATAGGTCCAGATACCTCTTGTGGCGCGCAGGTGCCTTGTCTCGAGGTCGTCACCTCCACCGGCTCAAGGGAGCCTGTATAAATAGTCTTTCCAAATGAGGTCGCACACTGCTCGTCCCATCAGCGTGTGACCCCGGAGCATGATGGTCAATGTAGTCAGTATCTATGGGTGCGCTTCTACCCGAATCTTGAGTCTTCAAGGTGTTCACTGGTGTGCTTGCCATCCCTGGACACGTGTTTCGAGATCATTGCCTCTCATCAGCAGGGATTAGGTGGGTGCAAGGGGTTGCTGCTTGGGCTGCCGTAAATGTTCATAGGTCCAGATACCTCTTGTGGAGCGCAGGTGCCTTGTCTCGAGGTTGTCACCTCCACCGGCTTAAGGGAACCTGTATAAATAGTCTTTCCAAATGAGGTCGCACACTGCTCGTCCCATCAGCGTGTGACCCCGGAGCATGATGGTCGATGTAGTCGGTATCTGCGGGTGCGCTTCTACCCGAGTCTTGAGTCTTCAAGGTGTTCACTGGTGTGCTTGCCATCCCTGGACACGTGTTTCGAGGTCATTACCTCTCATCAGCAGGGATTAGGCGGGTGCAAGGGGTTGCTGCTTCGGCTGCCGTAAATGTTCATAGGTCCAGATACCTCTTGTGGCGCGCAGGTGCGTTGTCTCGAGGTCGTCACCTTCACCGGCTCAAGGGAGCCTGTATAAATAGTCTTTCCAAATGAGGTCGCACACTGCTCGTCCCATCAGCGTGTGACCCCGGAGCATGATGGTCGATGTAGTCGGTATCTGCGGGTGCGCTTCTACCTGAATCTTGAGTCTTCAAGGCGTTCACTGGTGTGCTTGCCATCCATGGACACGTGTTTCGAGGTCATTACCTCTCATCAGCAGGGATTAGGTGGGTGCAAGGGGTTGCTGCTTGGGCTGCCGTAAATGTTCATAGGTCCAGATACCTCTTGTGGCGCGCAGGTGCGTTGTCTCGAGGTCGTCACCTCCACCGGCTCAAGGGAGCCTGTATAAATAGTCTTTCCAAATGAGGTCGCACACTGCTCGTCCCATCAGCATGTGACCCCGGAGCATGCTGGTCGATGTAGTCGGTATCTGCGGGTGCGCTTCTACCCAAGTCTTAAGTCTTCAAGGTGTTCACTGGTGTGCTTGCCATCCCTGGACACGTGTTTCAAGGTCATTACCTCTCATCAGAAGGGATTAGGCGGGTGCAAGGGGTTGCTGCTTGGGCTGCCGTAAATGTTCATAGGTCCAGATACCTCTTGTGGCACGCAGGTGCGTTGTCTCGAGGTCATCACCTCCACCGGCTCAAGGGAGCCTGTATAAATAGTCTTTCCAAATGAGGTCGCACACTGCTCGTCCCATCAGCGTGTGACCCCGGAGCATGATGGTCGATGTAGTCGGTATCTGCGGGTTCGCTTCTACCCGAGTCTTGAGTCTTCAAGGTGTTCACTGGTGTGCTTGCCATCCCTGGACACGTGTTTCGAGGTCATTACCTCTCATCAGCAGGGATTAGGCGGGTGCAAGAGGTTGCTGCTTGGGCTGCCATAAATGTTCATAGGTCTAGATACCTCTTGTGGCGCGCAGGTGTGTTGTCTCGAGGTCGTCACCTCCACCGGCTCAAGGGAGCCGGTATAAATAGTCTTTCCAAATGAGGTCGCACACTGCTCGTCCCATCAGCGTGTGACCCCGGAGCATGATGGTCGATGTAGTCGGTATCTGCGGGTGCGCTTCTACCGAATCTTGAGTCTTCAAGGTGTTCACTGGTGTGCTTGCCATCCCTGGACACGTGTTTTGAGGTCATTACCTCTCATCAGCAGGGATTAGGTGGGTGCAAGGGGTTGCTGCTTGGGCTGCCGTAAATGTTCATGGGTCCAGATACCTCTTGTGGCGCGCAGGTGCGTTGTCTCGAGGTCGTCACCTCCACCGGCTCAAGGGAGCCTGTATAAATAGTCTTTCCAAATGAGGTCGCACACTGCTCGTCCCATCAGCATGTGACCCCGGAGCATGCTGGTCGATGTAGTCGGTATCTGCGGGTGCGCTTCTACCCAAGTCTTAAGTCTTCAAGGTGTTCACTGGTGTGCTTGCCATCCCTGGAAACGTGTTTCAAGGCCATTACCTCTCATCAGCAGGGATTAGGCGGGTGCAAGGGGTTGCTGCTTGGGCTGCCGTAAATGTTCATAGGTCCAGATACCTCTTGTGGCACGCAGGTGCGTTGTCTCGAGGTCATCACCTCCACCGGCTCAAGGGAGCCTGTATAAATAGTCTTTCCAAATGAGGTCGCACACTGCTCGTCCCATCAGCGTGTGACCCCGGAGCATGATGGTCGATGTAGTCGGTATCTGCGGGTTCGCTTCTACCCGAGTCTTGAGTCTTCAAGGTGTTCACTGGTGTGCTTGCCATCCCTGGACACGTGTTTCGAGGTCATTACCTCTCATCAGCAGGAATTAGGTGGGTGCAAGGGGTTGCTGCTTGGGATGCCATAAATGTTCATAGGTCTAGATACCTCTTGTGGCGCGCAGGTGTGTTGTCTCGAGGTCGTCACCTCCACCGGCTCAAGGGAGTCTGTATAAATAGTCTTTCCAAATGAGGTCGCACACTGCTCGTCCCATCAGCGTGTGACCCCGGGGCATGATGGTCGATGTAGTCGGTATCTGCGGGTGCGCTTCTACCCGAGTCTTGAGTCTTCAAGGTGTTCACTGGTGTGCTTGCCATCCCTGGACACGTGTTTCGAGGTCATTACCTCTCATCAGCAGAGATTAGGCGGGTGCAAGGGGTTGCTGCTTGGGCTGCCGTAAATGTTCATAGGTCCAGATACCTCTTGTGGCGCGCAGGTGCGTTGTCTCGAGGTCGTCACCTCCACCGGCTCAAGGGAGCCTGTATAAATAGTCTTTCCAAATGAGGTCGCACACTGCTCATCCCATCAGCGTGTGACCCCGGAGCATGATGGTCGATGTAGTCGGTATCTGCGGGTGCGCTTCTACCCGAGTCTTGAGTCTTCAAGGTGTTCACTGGTGTGCTTGCCATCCCTGGACACGTGTTTCGAGATCATTGCCTCTCATCAGCAGGGATTAGGTGGGTGCAAGGGGTTGCTGCTTGGGCTGCCGTAAATGTTCATAGGTCCAGATACCTCTTGTGGCGCGCAGGTGCCTTGTCTCGAGGTCGTCACCTCCACCGGCTCAAGGGAGCCTGTATAAATAGTCTTTCCAAATGAGGTCGCACACTGCTCGTCCCATCAGCGTGTGACCCCGGAGCATGATGGTCAATGTAGTCAGTATCTATGGGTGCGCTTCTACCCGAATCTTGAGTCTTCAAGGTGTTCACTGGTGTGCTTGCCATCCCTGGACACGTGTTTCGAGATCATTGCCTCTCATCAGCAGGGATTAGGTGGGTGCAAGGGGTTGCTGCTTGGGCTGCCGTAAATGTTCATAGGTCCAGATACCTCTTGTGGAGCGCAGGTGCCTTGTCTCGAGGTTGTCACCTCCACCGGCTTAAGGGAACCTGTATAAATAGTCTTTCCAAATGAGGTCGCACACTGCTCGTCCCATCAGCGTGTGACCCCGGAGCATGATGGTCGATGTAGTCGGTATCTGCGGGTGCGCTTCTACCCGAGTCTTGAGTCTTCAAGGTGTTCACTGGTGTGCTTGCCATCCCTGGACACGTGTTTCGAGGTCATTACCTCTCATCAGCAGGGATTAGGCGGGTGCAAGGGGTTGCTGCTTCGGCTGCCGTAAATGTTCATAGGTCCAGATACCTCTTGTGGCGCGCAGGTGCGTTGTCTCGAGGTCGTCACCTTCACCGGCTCAAGGGAGCCTGTATAAATAGTCTTTCCAAATGAGGTCGCACACTGCTCGTCCCATCAGCGTGTGACCCCGGAGCATGATGGTCGATGTAGTCGGTATCTGCGGGTGCGCTTCTACCTGAATCTTGAGTCTTCAAGGCGTTCACTGGTGTGCTTGCCATCCATGGACACGTGTTTCGAGGTCATTACCTCTCATCAGCAGGGATTAGGTGGGTGCAAGGGGTTGCTGCTTGGGCTGCCGTAAATGTTCATAGGTCCAGATATCTCTTGTGGCGCGCAGGTGCGTTGTCTCGAGGTCGTCACCTCCACCGGCTCAAGGGAGCCTGTATAAATAGTCTTTCCAAATGAGGTCGCACACTGCTCGTCCCATCAGCATGTGACCCCGGAGCATGCTGGTCGATGTAGTCGGTATCTGCGGGTGCGCTTCTACCCAAGTCTTAAGTCTTCAAGGTGTTCACTGGTGTGCTTGCCATCCCTGGACACGTGTTTCAAGGTCATTACCTCTCATCAGAAGGGATTAGGCGGGTGCAAGGGGTTGCTGCTTGGGCTGCCGTAAATGTTCATAGGTCCAGATACCTCTTGTGGCACGCAGGTGCGTTGTCTCGAGGTCATCACCTCCACCGGCTCAAGGGAGCCTGTATAAATAGTCTTTCCAAATGAGGTCGCACACTGCTCGTCCCATCAGCGTGTGACCCCGGAGCATGATGGTCGATGTAGTCGGTATCTGCGGGTTCGCTTCTACCCGAGTCTTGAGTCTTCAAGGTGTTCACTGGTGTGCTTGCCATCCCTGGACACGTGTTTCGAGGTCATTACCTCTCATCAGCAGGGATTAGGCGGGTGCAAGAGGTTGCTGCTTGGGCTGCCATAAATGTTCATAGGTCTAGATACCTCTTGTGGCGCGCAGGTGTGTTGTCTCGAGGTCGTCACCTCCACCGGCTCAAGGGAGCCGGTATAAATAGTCTTTCCAAATGAGGTCGCACACTGCTCGTCCCATCAGCGTGTGACCCCGGGGCATGATGGTCGATGTAGTCGGTATCTGCGGGTGCGCTTCTACCCAAGTCTTGAGTCTTCAAGGTGTTCACTGGTGTGCTTGCCATCCCTGGACACGTGTTTCGAGGTCATTACCTCTCATCAGCAGGGATTAGGCGGGTGCAAGGGGTTGCTGCTTGGGCTGCCGTAAATGTTCATAGGTCCAGATACCTCTTGTGGCGCGCAGGTGCGTTGTCTCGAGGTCGTCAGCTCCACCGGCTCAAGGGAGCCTGTATAAATAGTCTTTCCAAATGAGGTCGCACACTGCTCGTCCCATCAGCGTGTGACCCCGGAGCATGATGGTCGATGTAGTCGGTATCTGCGGGTGCGCTTCTACCGAATCTTGAGTCTTCAAGGTGTTCACTGGTGTGCTTGCCATCCCTGGACACGTGTTTTGAGGTCATTACCTCTCATCAGCAGGGATTAGGTGGGTGCAAGGGGTTGCTGCTTGGGCTGCCGTAAATGTTCATGGGTCCAGATACCTCTTGTGGCGCGCAGGTGCGTTGTCTCGAGGTCGTCACCTCCACCGGCTCAAGGGAGCCTGTATAAATAGTCTTTCCAAATGAGGTCGCACACTGCTCGTCCCATCAGCGTGTGACCCCGGGGCATGATGGTCGATGTAGTCGGTATCTGCGGGTGCGCTTCTACCCGAGTCTTGAGTCTTCAAGGTGTTCACTGGTGTTCTTGCCATCCCTGGACACCTGTTTCGAGGTCATTACCTCTCATCAGCAGGGATTAGGCGGGTGCAAGGGGTTGCTGCTTGGGCTGCCATAAATGTTCATAGGTCCAGACACCTCTTGTGGGGCGCAGGTGCGTTGTCTTGAGGTCGTCAGCTCCACCGGCTCAAGGGAGCCTGTATAAATAGTCTTTCCAAATGAGGTCGCACACTGCTCGTCCCATCAGCGTGTGACCCCGGAGCATGATGGTCGATGTAGTCGGTATCTAGGGGTGCGCTTCTACCCGAGTCTTGAGTCTTCAAGGTGTTCACTGGTGTGCTTGCCATCCCTGGACACGTGTTTCGAGATCATTGCCTCTCATCAGCAGGGATTAGGTGGGTGCAAGGGGTTGCTGCTTGGGCTGCCGTAAATATTCATAGGTCCAGATACTTCTTGTGGCGCGCAGGTGCCTTGTCTCGAGGTTGTCACCTCCACCGGCTCAAGGGAGCCTGTATAAATAGTCTTTCCAAATGAGGTCGCACACTGCTCGTCCCATCAGTGTGTGACCCCGGAGCATGATGGTCGATGTAGTCGGTATCTGCGGGTGCGCTTCTACCCAAGTCTTGAGTCTTCAAGGTGTTCACTGGTGAGCTTGCCATCCCTGGACACGTGTTTTGAGGTCATTACCTCTCATCAGCAGGGATTAGGCGGGTGCAAGGGGTTGCTGCTTGGGCTGCCGTAAATGTTCATAGGTCCAGATACCTCTTGTGGCGCGCAGGTGCGTTGTCTCGAGGTCCTCACCTCCACCGGCTCAAGGGAGCCTGTATAAATAGTCTTTCCAAATGAGGTCGCACACTGCTCGTCCCATCAGCCTGTGACCCCGGAGCATGATGTTCGATGTAGTCGGTATCTGCGGGTGCACTTCTACCCGAATCTTGAGTCTTCAAGGTGTTCACTGGTGTGCTTGCCATCCCTGGACACGTGTTTCGAGGTCATTACCTAACATCAGCAGGGATTATGTGGGTGCAAGGGGTTGCTGCTTGGGCTGCCGTAAATGTTCATAGGTCCAGATACCTCTTGTGGCGCGCAGGTGCGTTGTCTCGAGGTCGTCACCTCCACCGGCTCAAGGGAGCCTGTATAAATAGTCTTTCCAAATGAGGTCGCACACTGCTCGTCCCATCAGCATGTGACCCCGGAGCATGATGGTCGATGTAGTCGGTATCTGCAGGTGCGCTTCGACCCAAGTCTTAAGTCTTCAAGGTGTTCACTGGTGTGCTTGCCATCCCTGGACACGTGTTTCGAGGACATTACCTCTCATCAGCAGGGATTAGGCGGGTGCAAGGGGTTGCTGCTTGGGCTGCCGTAAATGTTCATAGGTCCAGATACCTCTTGTGGCACGCAGGTGCGTTGTCTCGAGGTCATCACCTCCACCGGCTCAAGGGAGCCTGTATAAATAGTCTTTCCAAATGAGGTCGCACACTGCTCGTCCCTTCAGCGTGTGACCCCGGAGCATGATGGTCGATGTAGTCGGTATCTGCGGGTTCGCTTCTACCCGAGTCTTGAGTCTTCAAGGTGTTCACTGGTGTGCTTGCCATCCCTAGACACGTGTTTCGAGGTCATTACCTCTCATCAGCAGGGATTAGGCGGGTGCAAGGGGTTGCTGCTTGGGCTGCCATAAATGTTCATAGGTCTAGATACCTCTTGTGGCGCGCAGGTGTGTTGTCTCGAGGTCGTCACCTCCACCGGCTCAAGGAAGCCTGTATAAATAGTCTTTCCAAATGAGGTCGCACACTGCTCGTCCCATCAGCGTGTGACCCCGGGGCATGATGGTCGATGTAGTCGGTATCTGCGGGTGCGCTTCTACCCGAGTCTTGAGTCTTCAAGGTGTTCACTGGTGTTCTTGCCATCCCTGGACACGTGTTTCGAGGTCATTACCTCTCATCAGCAGGGATTAGGCGGGTGCAAGGGGTTGCTGCTTGGGCTGCCATAAATGTTCATAGGTCCAGACACCTCTTGTGGGGCGCAGGTGCGTTGTCTCGAGGTCGTCAGCTCCACCGGCTCAAGGGAGCCTGTATAAATAGTCTTTCCAAATGAGGTCGCACACTGCTCGTCCCATCAGCGTGTGACCCCGGAGCATGATGGTCGATGTAGTCGGTATCTAGGGGTGCGCTTCTACCCGAGTCTTGAGTCTTCAAGGTGTTCACTGGTGTGCTTGCCATCCCTGGACACGTGTTTCGAGATCATTGCCTCTCATCAGCAGGGATTAGGTGGGTGCAAGGGGTTGCTGCTTGGGCTGCCGTAAATATTCATAGGTCCAGATACTTCTTGTGGCGCGCAGGTGCCTTGTCTCGAGGTTGTCACCTCCACCGGCTCAAGGGAGCCTGTATAAATAGTCTTTCCAAATGAGGTCGCACACTGCTCGTCCCATCAGTGTGTGACCCCGGAGCATGATGGTCGATGTAGTCGGTATCTGCGGGTGCGCTTCTACCCAAGTCTTGAGTCTTCAAGGTGTTCACTGGTGTGCTTGCCATCCCTGGACACGTGTTTTGAGGTCATTACCTCTCATCAGCAGGGATTAGGCGGGTGCAAGGGGTTGCTGCTTGGGCTGCCGTAAATGTTCATAGGTCCAGATACCTCTTGTGGCGCGCAGGTGCGTTGTCTCGTGGTCGTCACCTCCACCGGCTCAAGGGAGCCTGTATAAATAGTCTTTCCAAATGAGGTCGCACACTGCTCGTCCCATCAGCCTGTGACCCCGGAGCATGATGTTCGATGTAGTCGGTATCTGCGGGTGCACTTCTACCCGAATCTTGAGTCTTCAAGGTGTTCACTGGTGTGCTTGCCATCCCTGGACACGTGTTTCGAGGTCATTACCTAACATCAGCAGGGATTATGTGGGTGCAAGGGGTTGCTGCTTGGGCTGCCGTAAATGTTCATAGGTCCAGATACCTCTTGTGGCGCGCAGGTGCGTTGTCTCGAGGTCGTCACCTCCACCGGCTCAAGGGAGCCTGTATAAATAGTCTTTCCAAATGAGGTCGCACACTGCTCGTCCCATCAGCATGTGACCCCGGAGCATGATGGTCGATGTAGTCGGTATCTGCGGGTGCGCTTCTACCCGAGTCTTAAGTCTTCAAGGTGTTCACTGGTGTGCTTGCCATCCCTGGACACGTGTTTCGAGGTCATTACCTCTCATCAGCAGGGATTAGGCGGGTGCAAGGGGTTGCTGCTTGGGCTGCCGTAAATGTTCATAGGTCCAGATACCTCTTGTGGCACGCAGGTGCGTTGTCTCGAGGTCATCACCTCCACCGGCTCAAGGGAGCCTGTATAAATAGTCTTTCCAAATGAGGTCGCACACTGCTCGTCCCATCAGCGTGTGACCCCGGAGCATGATGGTCGATGTAGTCGGTATCTGTGGGTTCGCTTCTACCCGAGTCTTGAGTCTTCAAGGTGTTCACTGGTGTGCATGCCATCCCTAGACACGTGTTTCGAGGTCATTACCTCTCATCAGCAGGGATTAGGCGGGTGCAAGGGGTTGCTGCTTGGGCTGCCATAAATGTTCATAGGTCTAGATACCTCTTGTGGCGCGCAGGTGTGTTGTCTCGAGGTCGTCACCTCCACCGGCTCAAGGAAGCCTGTATAAATTGTCTTTCCAAATGAGGTCGCACACTGCTCGTCCCATCAGCGTGTGACCCCGGGGCATGATGGTCGATGTAGTCGGTATCTGCGGGTGCGCTTCTACCCGAGTCTTGAGTCTTCAAGGTGTTCACTGGTGTGCTTGCCATCCCTGGACACGTGTTTCGAGGTCATTACCTCTCATCAGCAGAGATTAGGCGGGTGCAAGGGGTTGCTGCTTGGGCTGCCGTAAATGTTCATAGGTCCAGATACCTCTTGTGGCGCGCAGGTGCGTTGTCTCGAGGTCGTCACCTCCACCGGCTCAAGGGAGCCTGTATAAATAGTCTTTCCAAATGAGGTCGCACACTGCTCATCCCATCAGCGTGTGACCCCGAAGCATGATGGTCGATGTAGTCGGTATCTGCGGGTGCGCTTCTACCCGAGTCTTGAGTCTTCAAGGTGTTCACTGGTGTGCTTGCCATCCCTGGACACGTGTTTCGAGATCATTGCCTCTCATCAGCAGGGATTAGGTGGGTGCAAGGGGTTGCTGCTTGGGCTGCCGTAAATGTTCATAGGTCCAGATACCTCTTGTGGCGCGCAGGTGCCTTGTCTCGAGGTCGTCACCTCCACCGGCTCAAGGGAGCCTGTATAAATAGTCTTTCCAAATGAGGTCGCACACTGCTCGTCCCATCAGCGTGTGACCCCGGAGCATGATGGTCAATGTAGTCAGTATCTATGGGTGCGCTTCTACCCGAATCTTGAGTCTTCAAGGTGTTCACTGGTGTGCTTGCCATCCCTGGACACGTGTTTCGAGATCATTGCCTCTCATCAGCAGGGATTAGGTGGGTGCAAGGGGTTGCTGCTTGGGCTGCCGTAAATGTTCATAGGTCCAGATACCTCTTGTGGAGCGCAGGTGCCTTGTCTTGAGGTTGTCACCTCCACCGGCTTAAGGGAACCTGTATAAATAGTCTTTCCAAATGAGGTCGCACACTGCTCGTCCCATCAGCGTGTGACCCCGGAGCATGATGGTCGATGTAGTCGGTATCTGCGGGTGCGCTTCTACCCGAGTCTTGAGTCTTCAAGGTGTTCACTGGTGTGCTTGCCATCCCTGGACACGTGTTTCGAGGTCATTACCTCTCATCAGCAGGGATTAGGCGGGTGCAAGGGGTTGCTGCTTCGGCTGCCGTAAATGTTCATAGGTCCAGATACCTCTTGTGGCGCGCAGGTGCGTTGTCTCGAGGTCGTCACCTTCACCGGCTCAAGGGAGCCTGTATAAATAGTCTTTCCAAATGAGGTCGCACACTGCTCGTCCCATCAGCGTGTGACCCCGGAGCATGATGGTCGATGTAGTCGGTATCTGCGGGTGCGCTTCTACCTGAATCTTGAGTCTTCAAGGCGTTCACTGGTGTGCTTGCCATCCATGGACACGTGTTTCGAGGTCATTACCTCTCATCAGCAGGGATTAGGTGGGTGCAAGGGGTTGCTGCTTGGGCTGCCGTAAATGTTCATAGGTCCAGATACCTCTTGTGGCGCGCAGGTGCGTTGTCTCGAGGTCGTCACCTCCACCGGCTCAAGGGAGCCTGTATAAATAGTCTTTCCAAATGAGGTCGCACACTGCTCGTCCCATCAGCATGTGACCCCGGAGCATGCTGGTCGATGTAGTCGGTATCTGCGGGTGCGCTTCTACCCAAGTCTTAAGTCTTCAAGGTGTTCACTGGTGTGCTTGCCATCCCTGGACACGTGTTTCAAGGTCATTACCTCTCATCAGAAGGGATTAGGCGGGTGCAAGGGGTTGCTGCTTGGGCTGCCGTAAATGTTCATAGGTCCAGATACCTCTTGTGGCACGCAGGTGCGTTGTCTCGAGGTCATCACCTCCACCGGCTCAAGGGAGCCTGTATAAATAGTCTTTCCAAATGAGGTTGCACACTGCTCGTCCCATCAGCGTGTGACCCCGGAGCATGATGGTCGATGTAGTCGGTATCTGCGGGTTCGCTTCTACCCGAGTCTTGAGTCTTCAAGGTGTTCACTGGTGTGCTTGCCATCCCTGGACACGTGTTTCGAGGTCATTACCTCTCATCAGCAGGGATTAGGCGGGTGCAAGAGGTTGCTGCTTGGGCTGCCATAAATGTTCGTAGGTCTAGATACCTCTTTCGGCGCGCAGGTGTGTTGTCTCGAGGTCGTCACCTCCACCGGCTCAAGGGAGCCGGTATAAATAGTCTTTCCAAATGAGGTCGCACACTGCTCGTCCCATCAGCGTGTGACCCCGGGGCATGATGGTCGATGTAGTCGGTATCTGCGGGTGCGCTTCTACCCGAGTCTTGAGTCTTCAAGGTGTTCACTGAGGTGCTTGCCATCCCTGGACACGTGTTTCGAGGTCATTACCTCTCATCAGCAGGGATTAGGCGGGTGCAAGGGGTTGCTGCTTGGGCTGCCGTAAATGTTCATAGGTCCAGATACCTCTTGTGGCGCGCAGGTGCGTTGTCTCGAGGTCGTCAGCTCCACCGGCTCAAGGGAGCCTGTGTAAATAGTCTTTCCAAATGAGGTCGCACACTGCTCGTCCCATCAGCGTGTGACCCCGGAGCATGATGGTCGATGTAGTCGGTATCTGCGGGTGCGCTTCTACCGAATCTTGAGTCTTCAAGGTGTTCACTGGTGTGCTTGCCATCCCTGGACACGTGTTTTGAGGTCATTACCTCTCATCAGCAGGGATTAGGTGGGTGCAAGGGGTTGCTGCTTGGGCTGCCGTAAATGTTCATAGGTCCAGATACCTCTTGTGGCACGCAGGTGCGTTGTCTCGAGGTCATCACCTCCACCGGCTCAAGGGAGCCTGTATAAATAGTCTTTCCAAATGAGGTCGCACACTGCTCGTCCCATCAGCGTGTGACCCCGGAGCATGATGGTCGATGTAGTCGGTATCTGCGGGTTCGCTTCTACCCGAGTCTTGAGTCTTCAAGGTGTTCACTGGTGTGCTTGCCATCCCTGGACACGTGTTTCGAGGTCATTACCTCTCATCAGCAGGAATTAGGTGGGTGCAAGGGGTTGCTGCTTGGGATGCCATAAATGTTCATAGGTCTAGATACCTCTTGTGGCGCGCAGGTGTGTTGTCTCGAGGTCGTCACCTCCACCGGCTCAAGGGAGCCTGTATAAATAGTCTTTCCAAATGAGGTCGCACACTGCTCGTCCCATCAGCGTGTGACCCCGGGGCATGATGGTCGATGTAGTCGGTATCTGCGGGTGCGCTTCTACCCGAGTCTTGAGTCTTCAAGGTGTTCACTGGTGTTCTTGCCATCCCTGGACACCTGTTTCGAGGTCATTACCTCTCATCAGCAGGGATTAGGCGGGTGCAAGGGGTTGCTGCTTGGGCTGCCATAAATGTTCATAGGTCCAGACACCTCTTGTGGGGCGCAGGTGCGTTGTCTTGAGGTCGTCAGCTCCACCGGCTCAAGGGAGCCTGTATAAATAGTCTTTCCAAATGAGGTCGCACACTGCTCGTCCCATCAGCGTGTGACCCCGGAGCATGATGGTCGATGTAGTCGGTATCTAGGGGTGCGCTTCTACCCGAGTCTTGAGTCTTCAAGGTGTTCACTGGTGTGCTTGCCATCCCTGGACACGTGTTTCGAGATCATTGCCTCTCATCAGCAGGGATTAGGTGGGTGCAAGGGGTTGCTGCTTGGGCTGCCGTAAATATTCATAGGTCCAGATACTTCTTGTGGCGCGCAGGTGCCTTGTCTCGAGGTTGTCACCTCCACCGGCTCAAGGGAGCCTGTATAAATAGTCTTTCCAAATGAGGTCGCACACTGCTCGTCCCATCTGTGTGTGACCCCGGAGCATGATGGTCGATGTAGTCGGTATCTGCGGGTATGCTTCTACCCAAGTCTTGAGTCTTCAAGGTGTTCACTGGTGTGCTTGCCATCCCTGGACACGTGTTTCGAGGTCATTACCTAACATCAGCAGGGATTATGTGGGTGCAAGGGGTTGCTGCTTGGGCTGCCGTAAATGTTCATAGGTCCAGATACCTCTTGTGGCGCGCAGGTGCGTTGTCTCGAGGTCGTCACCTCCACCGGCTCAAGGGAGCCTGTATAAATAGTCTTTCCAAATGAGGTCGCACACTGCTCGTCCCATCAGCATGTGACCCCGGAGCATGATGGTCGATGTAGTCGGTATCTGCGGGTGCGCTTCTACCCAAGTCTTAAGTCTTCAAGGTGTTCACTGGTGTGCTTGCCATCCCTGGACACGTGTTTCGAGGTCATTACCTCTCATCAGCAGGGATTAGGCGGGTGCAAGGGGTTGCTGCTTGGGCTGCCGTAAATGTTCATAGGTCCAGATACCTCTTGTGGCACGCAGGTGCGTTGTCTCGAGGTCATCACCTCCACCGGCTCAAGGGAGCCTGTATAAATAGTCTTTCCAAATGAGGTCGCACACTGCTCCTCCCATCAGCGTGTGACCCCGGAGCATGATGGTCGATGTAGTCGGTATCTGCGGGTTCGCTTCTACCCGAGTCTTGAGTCTTCAAGGTGTTCACTGGTGTGCTTGCCATCCCTAGACACGTGTTTCGAGGTCATTACCTCTCATCAGCAGGGATTAGGCGGGTGCAAGGGGTTGCTGCTTGGGCTGCCATAAATGTTCATAGGTCTAGATACCTCTTGTGGCGCGCAGGTGTGTTGTCTCGAGGTCGTCACCTCCACCGGCTCAAGGAAGCCTGTATAAATAGTCTTTCCAAATGAGGTCGCACACTGCTCGTCCCATCAGCGTGTGACCCCGGGGCATGATGGTCGATGTAGTCGGTATCTGCGGGTGCGCTTCTACCCGAGTCTTGAGTCTTCAAGGTGTTCACTGGTGTGCTTGCCATCCCTGGACACGTGTTTCGAGGTCATTACCTCTCATCAGCAGAGATTAGGCGGGTGCAAGGGGTTGCTGCTTGGGCTGCCGTAAATGTTCATAGGTCCAGATACCTCTTGTGGCGCGCAGGTGCGTTGTCTCGAGGTCGTCACCTCCACCGGCTCAAGGGAGCCTGTATAAATAGTCTTTCCAAATGAGGTCGCACACTGCTCGTCCCATCAGCGTGTAACCCCGGGGCATGATGGTCGATGTAGTCGGTATCTGCGGGTGCGCTTCTACCCGAGTCTTGAGTCTTCAAGGTGTTCACTGGTGTGCTTGCCATCCCTGGACACGTGTTTCGAGGTCATTACCTCTCATCAGCAGGGATTAGGCGGGTGCAAGGGGTTGCTGCTTGGGCTGCCGTAAATGTTCATAGGTCCAGATACCTCTTGTGGCGCGCAGGTGCGTTGTCTCGAGGTCGTCAGCTCCACCGGCTCAAGGGAGCCTGTATAAATAGTCTTTCCAAATGAGGTCGCACACTGCTCGTCCCATCAGCGTGTGACCCCGAAGCATGATGGTCGATGTAGTCGGTATCTGCGGGTGCGCTTCTACCCGAGTCTTGAGTCTTCAAGGTGTTCACTGGTGTGCTTGCCATCCCTGGACACGTGTTTCGAGATCATTGCCTCTCATCAGCAGGGATTAGGTGGGTGCAAGGGGTTGCTGCTTGGGCTGCCGTAAATGTTCATAGGTCCAGATACCTCTTGTGGCGCGCAGGTGCCTTGTCTCGAGGTCGTCACCTCCACCGGCTCAAGGGAGCCTGTATAAATAGTCTTTCCAAATGAGGTCGCACACTGCTCGTCCCATCAGCGTGTGACCCCGGAGCATGATGGTCAATGTAGTCAGTATCTATGGGTGCGCTTCTACCCGAATCTTGAGTCTTCAAGGTGTTCACTGGTGTGCTTGCCATCCCTGGACACGTGTTTCGAGATCATTGCCTCTCATCAGCAGGGATTAGGTGGGTGCAAGGGGTTGCTGCTTGGGCTGCCGTAAATGTTCATAGGTCCAGATACCTCTTGTGGAGCGCAGGTGCCTTGTCTTGAGGTTGTCACCTCCACCGGCTTAAGGGAACCTGTATAAATAGTCTTTCCAAATGGGGTCGCACACTGCTCGTCCCATCAGCGTGTGACCCCGGAGCATGATGGTCGATGTAGTCGGTATCTGCGGGTGCGCTTCTACCCGAGTCTTGAGTCTTCAAGGTGTTCACTGGTGTGCTTGCCATCCCTGGACACGTGTTTCGAGGTCATTACCTCTCATCAGCAGGGATTAGGCGGGTGCAAGGGGTTGCTGCTTCGGCTGCCGTAAATGTTCATAGGTCCAGATACCTCTTGTGGCGCGCAGGTGCGTTGTCTCGAGGTCGTCACCTTCACCGGCTCAAGGGAGCCTGTATAAATAGTCTTTCCAAATGAGGTCGCACACTGCTCGTCCCATCAGCGGGTGACCCCGGAGCATGATGGTCGATGTAGTCGGTATCTGCGGGTGCGCTTCTACCTGAATCTTGAGTCTTCAAGGCGTTCACTGGTGTGCTTGCCATCCATGGACACGTGTTTCGAGGTCATTACCTCTCATCAGCAGGGATTAGGTGGGTGCAAGGGGTTGCTGCTTGGGCTGCCGTAAATGTTCATAGGTCCAGATACCTCTTGTGGCGCGCAGGTGCGTTGTCTCGAGGTCGTCACCTCCACCGGCTCAAGGGAGCCTGTATAAATAGTCTTTCCAAATGAGGTCGCACACTGCTCGTCCCATCAGCATGTGACCCCGGAGCATGCTGGTCGATGTAGTCGGTATCTGCGGGTGCGCTTCTACCCAAGTCTTAAGTCTTCAAGGTGTTCACTGGTGTGCTTGCCATCCCTGGACACGTGTTTCAAGGTCATTACCTCTCATCAGAAGGGATTAGGCAGGTGCAAGGGGTTGCTGCTTGGGCTGCCGTAAATGTTCATAGGTCCAGATACCTCTTGTGGCACGCAGGTGCGTTGTCTCGAGGTCATCACCTCCACCGGCTCAAGGGAGCCTGTATAAATAGTCTTTCCAAATGAGGTCGCACACTGCTCGTCCCATCAGCGTGTGACCCCGGAGCATGATGGTCGATGTAGTCGGTATCTGCGGGTTCGCTTCTACCCGAGTCTTGAGTCTTCAAGGTGTTCACTGGTGTGCTTGCCATCCCTGGACACGTGTTTCGAGGTCATTACCTCTCATCAGCAGGGATTAGGCGGGTGCAAGAGGTTGCTGCTTGGGCTGCCATAAATGTTCATAGGTCTAGATACCTCTTGTGGCGCGCAGGTGTGTTGTCTCGAGGTCGTCACCTCCACCGGCTCAAGGGAGCCGGTATAAATAGTCTTTCCAAATGAGGTCGCACACTGCTCGTCCCATCAGCGTGTGACCCCGGGGCATGATGGTCGATGTAGTCGGTATCTGCGGGTGCGCTTCTACCCGAGTCTTGAGTCTTCAAGGTGTTCACTGGTGTGCTTGCCATCCCTGGACACGTGTTTCGAGGTCATTACCTCTCATCAGCAGGGATTAGGCGGGTGCAAGGGGTTGCTGCTTGGGCTGCCGTAAATGTTCATAGGTCCAGATACCTCTTGTGGCGCGCAGGTGCGTTGTCTCGAGGTCGTCAGCTCCACCGGCTCAAGGGAGCCTGTGTAAATAGTCTTTCCAAATGAGGTCGCACACTGCTCGTCCCATCAGCGTGTGACCCCGGAGCATGATGGTCGATGTAGTCGGTATCTGCGGGTGCGCTTCTACCGAATCTTGAGTCTTCAAGGTGTTCACTGGTGTGCTTGCCATCCCTGGACACGTGTTTTGAGGTCATTACCTCTCATCAGCAGGGATTAGGTGGGTGCAAGGGGTTGCTGCTTGGGCTGCCGTAAATGTTCATGGGTCCAGATACCTCTTGTGGCGCGCAGGTGCGTTGTCTCGAGGTCGTCACCTCCACCGGCTCAAGGGAGCCTGTATAAATAGTCTTTCCAAATGAGGTCGCACACTGCTCGTCCCATCAGCATGTGACCCCGGAGCATGCTGGTCGATGTAGTCGGTATCTGCGGGTGCGCTTCTACCCAAGTCTTAAGTCTTCAAGGTGTTCACTGGTGTGCTTGCCATCCCTGGAAACGTGTTTCAAGGCCATTACCTCTCATCAGCAGGGATTAGGCGGGTGCAAGGGGTTGCTGCTTGGGCTGCCGTAAATGTTCATAGGTCCAGATACCTCTTGTGGCACGCAGGTGCGTTGTCTCGAGGTCATCACCTCTACCGGCTCAAGGGAGCCTGTATAAATAGTCTTTCCAAATGAGGTCGCACACTGCTCGTCCCATCAGCGTGTGACCCCGGAGCATGATGGTCGATGTAGTCGGTATCTGCGGGTTCGCTTCTACCCGAGTCTTGAGTCTTCAAGGTGTTCACTGGTGTGCTTGCCATCCCTGGACACGTGTTTCGAGGTCATTACCTCTCATCAGCAGGAATTAGGTGGGTGCAAGGGGTTGCTGCTTGGGATGCCATAAATGTTCATAGGTCTAGATACCTCTTGTGGCGCGCAGGTGTGTTGTCTCGAGGTCGTCACCTCCACCGGCTCAAGGGAGCCTGTATAAATAGTCTTTCCAAATGAGGTCGCACACTGCTCGTCCCATCAGCGTGTGACCCCGGGGCATGATGGTCGATGTAGTCGGTATCTGCGGGTGCGCTTCTACCCGAGTCTTGAGTCTTCAAGGTGTTCACTGGTGTTCTTGCCATCCCTGGACACCTGTTTCGAGGTCATTACCTCTCATCAGCAGGGATTAGGCGGGTGCAAGGGGTTGCTGCTTGGGCTGCCATAAATGTTCATAGGTCCAGAGACCTCTTGTGGGGCGCAGGTGCGTTGTCTTGAGGTCGTCAGCTCCACCGGCTCAAGGGAGCCTGTATAAATAGTCTTTCCAAATGAGGTCGCACACTGCTCGTCCCATCAGCGTGTGACCCCGGAGCATGATGGTCGATGTAGTCGGTATCTAGGGGTGCGCTTCTACCCAAGTCTTGAGTCTTCAAGGTGTTCACTGGTGTGCTTGCCATCCCTGGACACGTGTTTCGAGATCATTGCCTCTCATCAGCAGGGATTAGGTGGGTGCAAGGGGTTGCTGCTTGGGCTGCCGTAAATATTCATAGGTCCAGATACTTCTTGTGGCGCGCAGGTGCCTTGTCTCGAGGTTGTCACCTCCACCGGCTCAAGGGAGCCTGTATAAATAGTCTTTCCAAATGAGGTCGCACACTGCTCGTCCCATCAGTGTGTGACCCCGGAGCATGATGGTCGATGTAGTCGGTATCTGCGGGTATGCTTCTACCCAAGTCTTGAGTCTTCAAGGTGTTCACTGGTGTGCTTGCCATCCCTGGACACGTGTTTTGAGGTCATTACCTCTCATCAGCAGGGATTAGGCGGGTGCAAGGGGTTGCTGCTTGGGCTGCCGTAAATGTTCATAGGTCCAGATACCTCTTGTGGCGCGCAGGTGCGTTGTCTCGAGGTCGTCACCTCCACCGGCTCAAGGGAGCCTGTATAAATAGTCTTTCCAAATGAGGTCGCACACTGCTCGTCCCATCAGCCTGTGACCCCGGAGCATGATGTTCGATGTAGTCGGTATCTGCGGGTGCACTTCTACCCGAATCTTGAGTCTTCAAGGTGTTCACTGGTGTGCTTGCCATCCCTGGACACGTGTTTCGAGGTCATTACCTAACATCAGCAGGGATTATGTGGGTGCAAGGGGTTGCTGCTTGGGCTGCCGTAAATGTTCATAGGTCCAGATACCTCTTGTGGCGCGCAGGTGCGTTGTCTCGAGGTCGTCACCTCCACCGGCTCAAGGGAGCCTGTATAAATAGTCTTTCCAAATGAGGTCGCACACTGCTCGTCCCATCAGCATGTGACCCCGGAGCATGATGGTCGATGTAGTCGGTATCTGCGGGTGCGCTTCTACCCAAGTCTTAAGTCTTCAAGGTGTTCACTGGTGTGCTTGCCATCCCTGGACACGTGTTTCGAGGTCATTACCTCTCATCAGCAGGGATTAGGCGGGTGCAAGGGGTTGCTGCTTGGGCTGCCGTAAATGTTCATAGGTCCAGATACCTCTTGTGGCACGCAGGTGCGTTGTCTCGAGGTCATCACCTCCACCGGCTCAAGGGAGCCTGTATAAATAGTCTTTCCAAATGAGGTCGCACACTGCTCGTCCCATCAGCGTGTGACCCCGGAGCATGATGGTCGATGTAGTCGGTATCTGCGGGTTCGCTTCTACCCGAGTCTTGAGTCTTCAAGGTGTTCACTGGTGTGCTTGCCATCCCTAGACACGTGTTTCGAGGTCATTACCTCTCATCAGCAGGGATTAGGCGGGTGCAAGGGGTTGCTGCTTGGGCTGCCATAAATGTTCATAGGTCTAGATACCTCTTGTGGCGCGCAGGTGTGTTGTCTCGAGGTCGTCACCTCCACCGGCTCAAGGAAGCCTGTATAAATAGTCTTTCCAAATGAGGTCGCACACTGCTCGTCCCATCAGCGTGTGACCCCGGGGCATGATGGTCGATGTAGTCGGTATCTGCGGGTGCGCTTCTACCCGAGTCTTGAGTCTTCAAGGTGTTCACTGGTGTGCTTGCCATCCCTGGACACGTGTTTCGAGGTCATTACCTCTCATCAGCAGAGATTAGGCGGGTGCAAGGGGTTGCTGCTTGGGCTGCCGTAAATGTTCATAGGTCCAGATACCTCTTGTGGCGCGCAGGTGCGTTGTCTCGAGGTCGTCACCTCCACCGGCTCAAGGGAGCCTGTATAAATAGTCTTTCCAAATGAGGTCGCACACTGCTCGTCCCATCAGCGTGTGACCCCGGGGCATGATGGTCGATGTAGTCGGTATCTGCGGGTGCGCTTCTACCCGAGTCTTGAGTCTTCAAGGTGTTCACTGGTGTGCTTGCCATCCCTGGACACGTGTTTCGAGGTCATTACCTCTCATCAGCAGGGATTAGGCGGGTGCAAGGGGTTGCTGCTTGGGCTGCCGTAAATGTTCATAGGTCCAGATACCTCTTGTGGCGCGCAGGTGCGTTGTCTCGAGGTCGTCAGCTCCACCGGCTCAAGGGAGCCTGTATAAATAGTCTTTCCAAATGAGGTCGCACACTGCTCGTCCCATCAGCGTGTGACCCTGGAGCATGATGGTTGATGTAGTCGGTATCTAGGGGTGCGCTTCTACCCGAGTCTTGAGACTTCAAGGTGTTCACTGGTGTGCTTGCCATCCCTGGACACGTGTTTCGAGATCATTGCCTCTCATCAGCAGGGATTAGGTGGGTGCAAGGGGTTGCTGCTTGGGCTGCCGTAAATGTTCATAGGTCCAGATACCTCTTGTGGCGCGCAGGTGCCTTGTCTCGAGGTCGTCACCTCTACCGGCTCAAGGGAGCCTGTATAAATAGTCTTTCCAAATGAGGTCGCACACTGCTCGTCCCATCAGCGTGTGACCCCGGAGCATGATGGTCGAAGTAGTCGGTATCTGCGGGTGCGCTTCTACCCAAGTCTTGAGTCTTCAAGGTGTTCACTGGTGTGCTTGCCATCCCTGGACACGTGTTTTGAGGTCATTACCTCTCATCAGCAGGGATTAGGCGGGTGCAAGGGGTTGCTGCTTGGGCTGCCGTAAATGTTCATAGGTCCAGATACCTCTTGTGGCGCGCAGGTGCGTTGTCTCGAGGTCGTCACCTCCACCGGCTCAAGGGAGCCTGTATAAATAGTCTTTCCAAATGAGGTCGCACACTGCTCATCCCATCAGCGTGTGACCCCGGAGCATGATGGTCGATGTAGTCGGTATCTGCGGGTGCGCTTCTACCCGAATCTTGAGTCTTCAAGGTGTTCACTGGTGTGCTTGCCATCCCTGGACACGTGTTTCGAGGTCATTACCTCTCATCAGCAGGGATTAGGTGGGTGCAAGGGGTTGCTGCTTGGGCTGCCGTAAATGTTCATGGGTCCAGATACCTCTTGTGGCGCGCAGGTGCGTTGTCTCGAGGTCGTCACCTCCACCGGCTCAAGGGAGCCTGTATAAATAGTCTTTCCAAATGAGGTCGCACACTGCTCGTCCCATCAGCATGTGACCCCGGAGCATGCTGGTCGATGTAGTCGGTATCTGCGGGTGCGCTTCTACCCAAGTCTTAAGTCTTCAAGGTGTTCACTGGTGTGCTTGCCATCCCTGGAAACGTGTTTCAAGGCCATTACCTCTCATCAGCAGGGATTAGGCGGGTGCAAGGGGTTGCTGCTTGGGCTGCCGTAAATGTTCATAGGTCCAGATACCTCTTGTGGCACGCAGGTGCGTTGTCTCGAGGTCATCACCTCCACCGGCTCAAGGGAGCCTGTATAAATAGTCTTTCCAAATGAGGTCGCACACTGCTCGTCCCATCAGCGTGTGACCCCGGAGCATGATGGTCGATGTAGTCGGTATCTGCGGGTTCGCTTCTACCCGAGTCTTGAGTCTTCAAGGTGTTCACTGGTGTGCTTGCCATCACTGGACACGTGTTTCGAGGTCATTACCTCTCATCAGCAGGAATTAGGTGGGTGCAAGGGGTTGCTGCTTGGGATGCCATAAATGTTCATAGGTCTAGATACCTCTTGTGGCGCGCAGGTGTGTTGTCTCGAGGTCGTCACCTCCACCGGCTCAAGGGAGCCTGTATAAATAGTCTTTCCAAATGAGGTCGCACACTGCTCGTCCCATCAATGTGTGACCCCGGGGCATGATGGTCGATGTAGTCGGTATCTGCGGGTGCGCTTCTACCCGAGTCTTGAGTCTTCAAGGTGTTCACTGGTGTTCTTGCCATCCCTGGACACGTGTTTCGAGGTCATTACCTCTCATCAGCAGGGATTAGGCGGGTGCAAGGGGTTGCTGCTTGGGCTGCCATAAATGTTCATAGGTCCAGACACCTCTTGTGGGGCGCAGGTGCGTTGTCTCGAGGTCGTCAGCTCCACCGGCTCAAGGGAGCCTGTATAAATAGTCTTTCCAAATGAGGTCGCACACTGCTCGTCCCATCAGCGTGTGACCCCGGAGCATGATGGTCGATGTAGTCGGTATCTAGGGGTGCGCTTCTACCCGAGTCTTGAGTCTTCAAGGTGTTCACTGGTGTGCTTGCCATCCCTGGACACGTGTTTCGAGATCATTGCCTCTCATCAGCAGGGATTAGGTGGGTGCAAGGGGTTGCTGCTTGGGCTGCCGTAAATATTCATAGGTCCAGATACTTCTTGTGGCGCGCAGGTGCCTTGTCTCGAGGTTGTCACCTCCACCGGCTCAAGGGAGCCTGTATAAATAGTCTTTCCAAATGAGGTCGCACACTGCTCGTCCCATCAGTGTGTGACCCCGGAGCATGATGGTCGATGTAGTCGGTATCTGCGGGTGCGCTTCTACCCAAGTCTTGAGTCTTCAAGGTGTTCACTGGTGTGCTTGCCATCCCTGGACACGTGTTTTGAGGTCATTACCTCTCATCAGCAGGGATTAGGCGGGTGCAAGGGGTTGCTGCTTGGGCTGCCGTAAATGTTCATAGGTCCAGATACCTCTTGTGGCGCGCAGGTGCGTTGTCTCGTGGTCGTCACCTCCACCGGCTCAAGGGAGCCTGTATAAATAGTCTTTCCAAATGAGGTCGCACACTGCTCGTCCCATCAGCCTGTGACCCCGGAGCATGATGTTCGATGTAGTCGGTATCTGCGGCTGCACTTCTACCCGAATCTTGAGTCTTCAAGGTGTTTACTGGTGTGCTTGCCATCCCTGGACACGTGTTTCGAGGTCATTACCTAACATCAGCAGGGATTATGTGGGTGCAAGGGGTTGCTGCTTGGGCTGCCGTAAATGTTCATAGGTCCAGATACCTCTTGTGGCGCGCAGGTGCGTTGTCTCGAGGTCGTCACCTCCACCGGCTCAAGGGAGCCTGTATAAATAGTCTTTCCAAATGAGGTCGCACACTGCTCGTCCCATCAGCGTGTGACCCCGGAGCATGATGGTCGATGTAGTCGGTATCTGTGGGTTCGCTTCTACCCGAGTCTTGAGTCTTCAAGGTGTTCACTGGTGTGCATGCCATCCCTAGACACGTGTTTCGAGGTCATTACCTCTCATCAGCAGGGATTAGGCGGGTGCAAGGGGTTGCTGCTTGGGCTGCCATAAATGTTCATAGGTCTAGATACCTCTTGTGGCGCGCAGGTGTGTTGTCTCGAGGTCGTCACCTCCACCGGCTCAAGGAAGCCTGTATAAATAGTCTTTCCAAATGAGGTCGCACACTGCTCGTCCCATCAGCGTGTGACCCCGGGGCATGATGGTCGATGTAGTCGGTATCTGCGGGTACGCTTCTACCCGAGTCTTGAGTCTTCAAGGTGTTCACTGGTGTGCTTGCCATCCCTGGACACGTGTTTCGAGGTCATTACCTCTCATCAGCAGAGATTAGGCGGGTGCAAGGGGTTGCTGCTTGGGCTGCCGTAAATGTTCATAGGTCCAGATACCTCTTGTGGCGCGCAGGTGCGTTGTCTCGAGGTCGTCACCTCCACCGGCTCAAGGGAGCCTGTATAAATAGTCTTTCCAAATGAGGTCGCACACTGCTCATCCCATCAGCGTGTGACCCCGGAGCATGATGGTCGATGTAGTCGGTATCTGCGGGTGCGCTTCTACCCGAGTCTTGAGTCTTTAAGGTGTTCACTGGTGTGCTTGCCATCCCTGGACACGTGTTTCGAGGTCATTACCTCTCATCAGCAGGGATTAGGCGGGTGCAAGGGGTTGCTGCTTGGGCTGCAGTAAATGTTCATAGGTCCAGATACCTCTTGTGGCGCGCAGGTGCGTTGTCTCGAGGTCGTCACCTCCACCGGCTCAAGGGAGCCTGTATAAATAGTCTTTCCAAATGAGGTCGCACACTGCTCGTCCCATCAGCGTGTGACCCCGGAGCATGATGGTTGATGTAGTCGGTATCTGCGGGTGCGCTTCTACCCGAATCTTGAGTCTTCAAGGTGTTCACTGGTGTGCTTGCCATCCCTGGACACGTGTTTCGAGGTCATTACCTCTCATCAGCAGGGATTAGGTGGGTGCAAGGGGTTGCTGCTTGGGCTGCCGTAAATGTTCATAGGTCCAGATACCTCTTGTGGCACGCAGGTGCGTTGTCTCGAGGTCGTCACCTCCACCGGCTCAAGGGAGCCTGTATAAATAGTCTTTCCAAATGAGGTCGCACACTGCTCGTCCCATCAGCATGTGACCCCGGAGCATGATGGTCGATGTAGTCGGTATCTGCGGGTGCGCTTCTACCCGAGTCTTAAGTCTTCAAGGTGTTCACTGGTGTGCTTGCCGTCCCTGGACATGTGTTTCGAAGTCATTACCTCTCATCAGCAGGGATTAGGCGGGTGCAAGGGGTTGCTGCTTGGGCTGCCGTACATGTTCATAGGTCCAGATACCTCTTGTGGCGCGCAGGTGCGTTGTCTCGAGGTCGTCACCTCCACCGGCTCAAGGGAGCCTGTATAAATAGTCTTTCAAAATGAGGTCGCACACTGCTCGTCCCATTAGCGTGTGACCCCGGAGCATGATGGTCGATGTAGTCGGTATCTGCGGGTGCGCTTCTACCCGAGTCTTGAGTCTTTAAGGTGTTCACTGGTGTGCTTGCCATCCCTGGACACGTGTTTCGAGGTCATTACCTCTCATCAGCAGGGATTAGGCGGGTGCAAGGGGTTGCTGCTTGGGCTGCCGTAAATGTTCATAGGTCCAGATACCTCTTGTGGCGCGCAGGTGCGTTGTCTCGAGGTCGTCACCTCCACCGGCTCAAGGGAGCCTGTATAAATAGTCTTTCCAAATGAGGTCGCACACTGCTCGTCCCATCAGCGTGTGACCCCGGAGCATGATGGTTGATGTAGTCGGTATCTGCGGGTGCGCTTCTACCCGAGTCTTGAGTCTTAAAGGTGTTCACTGGTGTGCTTGCCATCCCTGGACACGTGTTTCGAGGTCATTACCTCTCATCAACAGGGATTAGGCGGGTGCAAGGGGTTGCTGCTTGGGCTGCCGTAAATGTTCATAGGTCCAGATACCTCTTGTGGCGCGCAGGTGTGTTGTCTCGAGGTCGTCACCTTCACCGGCTCAAGGGAGCCTGTATAAATAGTCTTTCCAAATGAGGTCGCACACTGCTCGTCCCATCAGCATGTGACCCCGGAGCATGATGGTCGATGTAGTCGGTATCTGCGGGTGCGCTTCTACCCGAGTCTTGAGTCTTCAAGGTGTTCACTGGTGTGCTTGCCATCCCTGGACACCTGTTTCGAGGTCATTACCTCTCATCAGCAGGGATTAGGCGGGTGCAAGGGGTCTACATTCTCCATCATCCTCCTCTTGCTCCACTACAAATCTCAATTTCCCAAAGCCAATAATTATGCAATACCGCATCTTCATTTTTACTTCTTTCTTGTTCACCTATTATGTTGCATCTTGCTATACAACTTATGTGCCATACCTGATTGTCACTGAGTCTTGCTGCATTTCTCAGACATGTAATGACTTTGAATGGTTCTGAATAAACACTTTCTCCTTTAGACGCCTTCTCCTCTCGCTGGACTTTCTCCCACTCGCCTACCTCCAGTCTCTCTTTCTGTGCTCCTTTCTTAGCATCGAAAATACTTCTTGTATACACTCTGTGCTTTCAAGATGGTATCCTTTACAGTCTCAGGCGACCAGTCCCCCTTCTGTGCACTGTCCATCTATCCAAGATTATCTTTGGTATACAGCTCTCTTCCTCGCATTAACACAAAAGGACTACATCCTGTGAGCGAAGGAGCTAATCTATATGCCCACAACATCTTCTTGACTTCCATCTACCATTTCTTACCATTACAGGTAGCTATCTGAATTGTAAATTTGATCACACAGTTAAAGCACCCAACCACACAATTTCCTGCTGGGTGGTAAACTGACTTTAATAGATGTTTCACCTCATTCCTCTGCAAGAACTCTTCAGAAACCATAGACTTGACATGTGGACCATTGTCACTCAACAATTTCTTCTGTAAACCCTCTCACATGAACACCAAATCTAAAAAATTCACAACCGTTTCTGCATCCGCCTTTTGTACCACCTCTTGTTCAACCCACTTACTGAAATAATCAACAACAACAATAATGCACTTACTTTCCCTCAACTCATTACGCACAGGACCGACAAAGTCTATAGCCAACACCACCGAAACCATTTTGGGGCACTCCATAGGGCATTGCACTGGTTTCAACGTCTTTAAACTCTTATCTGAATTTGCACACTGTAATCATTCACTCACCATTCTTTCTATCGCTATATACATTATAGGGCACCTCTACATCGATTTTTACCCTTGTCTTAGTTCTAACTACTCCAAAAAGCCGTTTATGACATAACTCAAATTTCTTTTTTTTAAACTAACTAGGGTACAATTTTACCACATCTTACCACAAAATCCGAATCCACAGTCAACTCATTCCTGACTTCCTTATCCCCACAAGGCACCTCTTGTCTTCCCCCAATCCGTCCGGATTGTACTGCTTCAATACATTGTCAACACTATATTATTTCTTACAATCCTCCTTCTCAACTGAAATCATATCTTCTTCCTTCATATTTGAAACTTGAAAGTTATCCCATTCATTGAAGTTCTGTTATGGGTAATGATACACAACTTAACCCATCTGCCACCACCTTATTCTGCACTCCCGGTACAGACTTAATTTGGTATCCTGCAGTCTCATGGAAAACCTCACAATCCTAGCAGATGCCTTAAAGAACCCCTCCGTGGTCAACTACTTTACTAACTGCTTATGGTCCACCCTTACATCACACTCTGTGCCCCAGAGGAACGACCTAAAGTACTCCGTATTCCATACACAAGCTAGGGCTTCTCTTTTAATCACAGAATGAGCTTCCTCTGCAGGTGACAAACTTTGTGAAGCAAAATCAATCACCCATTCTGGCTATGCTCATTCCTTTAGGTAAGCACTGCTCCCAACACTTTCTTGCTTGCATCCACTGTTAACATACGACACAACACTGGATCAAAACCATGAACTGGTGCAGCAAGAATGCAAGCAGCAAAACCTGCATATCTCTTTGAGGTCTGAGGCTCCTCCCCCCGCCGTAGCTGTGCGCTGATCACTCCAAAATGGCCTCTGCTATCTGCGTCCAACACTAAGCGAGCCCATGCCTAGCAGAACTCAGCTGACAGCCTCTGGAACTCAACACTTTCTTTCGTACCATGAGCTGCGTGCCAACAACACACTCCGCACAGCAGGCAGCCTCCTGAACACACCACATCCGGTGTCGTCACAAAGAACTCCAGAGCCATTGGAATTCTCTGAGGCTGCTGGAATTCCCTATTTAAACCAGAATTATAATGTCAGTTTCAGGTTCGAGCTTGCGCAGCTTGTTTAAGTAGAACCACTTGAGAGATGGTTATGAGGGTTCCTCTGTTTCTCCTGACACAAAATAAACACCAGTTCCTTTAAAATAGCATGGCAGCTTATGTGCTATCAATCTTTTGCACATCATTCCTTTCTCCTGCCACCTCCATAAAAATACTGTTCCCAGTTTCCAACACACCAGGAGTAAACAGCATAAATTCCTTCTGCATGAGATGGTTATCATGGGTTTGAGATCATCGCCACATTGTAAAGACGAGGCACTCTGCATATAGTTTTAAGAGCTTTTTATTCTCAACTTTGCTACAGAGAGAGAATACATCATCCACCTCTAAATTCCTTCAGGAGTGTTCCCCAAACTGTCAACTCCCAGAACCTTGACCACCCCACATTCCAACTACATCACGCTCACTCCCACATTCCACTGCCTGCCAGCAACGACACCACAGATACTCTTCCTGGCCATTCCATGCCAAGTGCCTCGGGTTGGAAGAGTGGCTTGCATTGTTGATATGCTCCACTCTCTTCTCCAGATGCACCATAATTGGCATACAGAAGTATGGAATTTCACAGTCTGTGTCCCAATCTCAGCCAAGTGCTTCAACATTTATTCCACCGCTGCAACTTTTATCCCTCAGGGATCCACTCCTTTCAATTTACTTCACCTTTTCTTTTGAAAGCCACAATGATTCTGCTACTTAATTGATATTTTTGCTGCATAATTTATATACATGATCTTGTCTTTATGTCACATAATCCTAGTATCACTAACAATTATAAAGCTCTGTAGAGTGATGTGGGTACTGTCATTAAAATGATGAAATCTATATTTCACAGGGAATCTTAAAATATTTTATATATTTCACAGCTCACTGTAAAATATTGGTTTATACCAGTATGTTTTATCCAATAAAAGCCTACAAACATATATATTCACTAAAGACACAGTTAAAAGTAAGTTATGGTTTCCTCTCAAATGTGTAAAATCACAAAAATTATTCAGTCATGCACAGACAGTCTTCACGGTTGCCATTTGCAGGTGGCCCTGCCACTGTTTTTTGTGGCCTATTGTACGTCGCCTCAAGAAAACACTTTTAGAGATGCCACTGACCAATGGTTTTGCCCTTAATAGATTTTGCACCTCTGCTGAAGTGTCGCTGGTTCACCACACCAGCTCACCTGTGGTTGTAAATATTCAGAGGTGAGTCCAAGATGTGGCCCAGATTTCTTGCAGTGTTCTAGGAAAATCCTGCCTTCTGTTTCAGGGTAAGAAAAGACAGTCCACATGGATTGAATGAAAAAAGAAGCAAGGGCCAGAGAAACAGGAATCATCAGGCAATTCATAAAGCCACTTTTGAGCTTTATGTTTTTTTTAGGTTGCCAGAAGCAGCTACAAGACAGCTTGAATGTCAGAAGCATAGTTATCAATAATCCATCAAATGCAGTGGCCCTGTGGCTTAATGGCATTAGGGCCCACTGCACCCAATTTATGGATATATGTTACTGTCTAAGCAGTGCATAGGGTGGTGGACAATTTCCTTATTTGCAGTAGGATCCTTTTCTATGCCATTGCCCACTGTTCCAGGAAAACACTACATTACCTCCTCGTTAGTCTTCCTCGCCACATGACTTACATAGTGAGCTTCAGCTCCACACCAGAACCCTCCAAAGCAAAAAGTCAGCCTCCCATGCCTTCCATCCCTTCCCAAGATGGCCGACCCATTACCACCTGACCTCTATAATAGGCGGGCCGGCCCAACCCATCAGCCTGTTTTTTTTGTTCTGCGTGTCATTTCTCTCCAGATGCGTCTTCAGCTAAGTGGTGCCTGCTATAGCAGGTACATGGATCTCAGGTTGGAGGTCCTGCTCTAGCGGACCCTTGGTTCCTGGACTCTTTCCCCCCCTTTCCCCTGGTGTGCCCTGTCCAGTTAGGCTCTGCTCCAGCGGGCCATGGGTTCCAGGAGGGGGTGGCTGGGGTACAGTTTGGGATTGTGGCCGGCGCTCTGCCGTGCCTCTCCCTGTACTGCCGGTCCCTTTGTGGGCTCCTATAATTTGCTTGATGCCCGTTTTTTTGGTGCTGCGGCGGGGGCTGTGTTAGGGGTTTCTCCGCCCCAACGTTTCTGCCTGCGGTCTGCTCGCGCCGCCCGCCTGCCCCTCGAGGTTTTGCGGCGGGCGGCGACAGTGCTGCGCAGCTGTTTTCCCTGGAGTTTCCCTCTGTGCGGGATTCCGGTGTGCCTTTTGGGTAGTCCATGCCTGCCCTTAGTCGCTTGCTCCCCGCCTGCCCCTCAGCTCTGCTTTGCGGCGGTCCGCTGCTTTCTCTGCCGCGTTGGGGTTCCCGCGTCCCCGCTGGGGAGGTCGCTTGGTTTTCCCTTTTTTTCTCACCGCCTGCCCCCTGGGCGCTGCAGCGGGTGTGCTCTCCTGTGTTCCCTGCACTTGCTATGGCGGTGCCGCGCGGCTCTTACCGTGTCCAGCTGTGGTTGCTGTGTTGGGCTCGTTCTCCCGGGGCGGGGTCGGGTGCTGGTTCCCGCGCTGCTTCTCTGGTGTTGCCGGTCGGTTCGCCGGCTGACCCACCTTTTCCTGGCGCGTTCAGTGGGTGCATTTCTCTGATTTTTCCCTGTTCACGGAACTTCTCGGGGTTGGTGCTGTTTTTCTTCCCGGGTGTCTCCCGGCTTCATTGTTTGGGGCTGGGCTGCTGGCATTCGGGTGTTCCTCGCTTGGGTGGCCTATGTGGGGTGGGGACTGTCTCCCCCCGGCTTCTCTCAGCGCTGTACTCCTCCGGTGCAGGGTTCTGATTTTCTGCCGATGTTTGTTTTTCTTTCTGCGTCTTTATATATCGCAGACTTTACCCGGAGGTGTCAATACACTTCACAGTGGGCTCAGTAATGATACATGTGGTGTTGTTTGCTTGTGGACGGTTTGCAGCAGCATGCTTTTGGTCTCTCCGTTCTCCTGCTGCGGCGGGTTCCGGTCTATGGGCTCTGTCTGTGGGCCAGTGTTGTTCCCGTCTGGGGGGTTTGGTGGTGGGCGTACAGGCTGCGGCCTCTCCCATGGTGGTTCTCACGTCTTGCATACCCGTGGTTTGTTGGGGTGCTTTATGCCCTCGCTCTTTTTTCTCCCCGCGCTGCAGTTCCGAAGTTCTGCCTCGTTTGCGGCTGCTGTGGTGGTGTGCGGTCGCTCCCCGTTTACGTTGTTTTGGGGTCGTGCTGGCCCTCTGCTGAAGGGTGCTATGTGTTCGTTTTTCTGTGTTCTTTTCCATCTCCTGGCTTGGGCTGTCGTCCATGAGACTGGGTGTCTGTGTTCCTGTCTCGGCATCGACTCTGGGCACTTCACTTATTCTCCCCGTGCTTGGGTGCCGGATTCCCTTCTGGGGGACCGTGCTCGTCAGTTTCCCTGGTGATGTGCTATCGTATGTGCTCTTCTGGCCGTGTTGTTGGCCCCTTCTGGGTATTTCATGGTCTGGTGCTCGCTTCGGTGGCTCTTCTCCTGTTTTTGTGCCATACAGGGGGGTTTGGGTGCACGTGGTTCTGGCGTGGGGCTGGTTGTAATGTTGACTATTCCAGATTTGTTCATGTTTCCGTTGTTTATTCCAGGCAGATGCGTGAATTAGATGCTCCTGCATTCGGCTCCTACTGATGTCTGCCTCCCCACTGTTCGGGATTGCTTGGCCGCGGTGTTACCACACTGGTGCTGCCGGACTTCGACCTCTGCGGCTGGTCGGGCCTCTCGCTGGCTCGCCATCCTGTGGTTTGAGACGTGTATACGTTCTTATCTGATGCTCGGCCTTTCTTCCATTTGGGGTCGTTGAAGTGAGTCCCGTTGGGTTGCGTGACAATGACCATCTGTTATTCAGCACCTGGACACCTTCGGGTGATCGTGCGCTTTGCTATTGCTCCTGTTATGTTTTTCTTTCAGTGCTCATGTATGTTGCACTGTCGCGCTACCTGGCGTGTTTCTTTTGCGCATGATGGGGTGTCTGTTGCACTGTTGCGTTTGGGGGTGTTCTTGTCTTCCGTCCTGTGTTCTCCTGCCGGCTACCCGCTTTGTACGGGGTCTGTCCTGGTTGATGTGGCCTTCGGGTCCTGTTCTTCCTCGGGCTGCTCCTGTGGTCTCCGGGTGGCCTTTTGGCTTCTGCCTCCTCCTGCTACTTGGCTAGTGGGCGTCCCTTGCACCCTCCTCCTGGTCGTTTTTTCTCTTTGCTTCCTGGGGGTTGGGGCTCTGTTGCTCCTCATGGTTCGCTCATGTTGTTGGCTGTTGAGCTCCTCGGGTTGCTCTGTGGTTCTCCTCCCTTGGATGGCTGTCCCCCTTCGTCTGGTTTTGTGTGGCCCCCTGGCTATTCTTGTCTGGGTTGTCCACCCTGATGGTGTCCTTCCGTGGGGTGGGTTTTAGGCTCCATGTGCCTGGGTATCTGGCCTCCCCGTCTGGTTGGTCCCGGTGCTCTGTGGCTCCCCTTCCCGGGTATTGGCGTCCTCTCCGCCCATGGGGCGTGCTTGAGTCTGTGCTGGGTTGTTTGGTGCATTTGTTGGCAGTTTCTCGTCTGCATTCTGTTGACCGCCCCTGGCTTGTTTTTGCCCCTGCCTCACGGTGGCTTCTTGTTGCTCTCCTGGGCGGTTTGTGCTCTGCTTTGTTCCCTCTGGGGTTTGCGGGCTGCCTCGGTCACTCTCTTCCAGTTTGGGTCCCTGGTGCTGTTTTTTTCTTGCAGTTTTGTCCAGGCTCCCTGCTTCGCCTAGGCTTGTGGGCCTGGCCGGGTTGTTTTCTCCTGTTGGTGGGGCTCGCCTGGGTTCTTCCAGTTTCTGCTCCTGCGGATCTTGGCTCTGGGTTTGCTCTGTGGTCCGTGTTCGGCCTCTGTGGGATCTGGCTTCCTTATTTCTGAGGTTTCGTGTCCTGCCGCGTTTTTTTTTCTTGCCCCTTGGGGTGTTTGGTTCACGCTGTGCTTGTTTGCCCGGGGCTGCTGGTTTTCCCAGCTCTCTTCCCCCGTCGGGTCCGGGGCTCCTTGTGCGGTTTGGGTCCTGTTCTTCTTTTTCCTTGGTGGGGTTGCTGGGTCTTTCCGGCCCGGGTTTTCTCCCTGGGGGTGTTTTTCGTGGGCTCATTCCCCTCGGCTGTTCTGGCTTTCTCACCTTTGGTGGGTTGCTGCCTGTGGCCTTGCCCCTGTGTTCCCTCCGGATCCTGTCGGTTCTCCTTTTTTCGGCTGGATCGTTTCTGGGTGTGGGTTTGTGTCACTGTGGCCTGGTGTTTCTGTTGGCTGACTCTTCCGCCTGCGGTCTTGGGTTCGTGTCCCGAGGTTTGTTGGTTTTTGCCTCCTGGGTGCCTTCCTCGGTGGCTCCTTTGTTGCGTGTGGGTTCTTGCAGGGGTGTTTTCCTTGTCCCCTGCGCTGAGCTGTCTCACTCGTTCATTCTGCCTTCCTCTTCCTGCCGAGTTCGTCCTGCTTTCTTGTGCTTGGGCACCCTGGTGGGTGTTCGCCTTCCTGTTTGGGGCTTGGCCTTGGTCCTGGGCCTCTTCGGTACCCTTGCTGTCGGGTTCGCTTTGTTGTGATTTCCTGCGGCCTCCGGGGTCTGTTTTTCCTTTACGCCTGCCTGGGCTCTCCCTTTGTGGTCTGGATCCCGTCCTGGGGTCCTTTGGGTGGCTTTGTTCCGTGTCCCGCCTGCCTCTCCTTGCTGGTGGGTCTTAGGTGCCTTTTCCTTTTTTTGTTCGGATGGGGTGCTGATTTCTGCACCTCGGTCCGTTCTTGCGGCTCCTGCCGGTCTGGGTTTCCCCTGGTTCCATTTGATCTGCCCCTGTTTGCCGCCGGTTCTGGTGCTTTGTTTTCTCCCCCCCTCCGGTTTTTGGTTTAGGGGTGGTTCGGCTATCTGGCTGTAGGTGGTACTCCGTGCGTGTGGATGTGGTGCCTTGCCTGGGTTCTCTCCTTAGGGTCGCGGTCCCTTCCGGGGGTCCTTTGTGTGACTGGGGTTTCTCCCCCTTCTGTTTCTTTTCAGCACCTTTTCCCGTTCTTCCGGCTCTTGCCTGTCTGTTGGGTTGCGTCTGGAACCTCTGTTCGTTCGGTTCCTCTCTTTGGACTTTGCTCCCCTCTCGCTTTGTGCTGCCTGTTGGGCTGCCCTGGTGTGTTGTTCGGGCCTGCTCTTTTCTGTTCCTGTCCTGGTTGCTGTTGCCTTTTGGCTCCATGCAGTCCGGTCCCGTGCCTGTCTCTGCCTCCCTTCGGTTGGGACGGTTTTCCTGGCGGCGCTTGGTGTCTCTGGGGTCCGGGTTTTCTTTCGGCCTTCCCGGTGTCTTCTGTCCCGAGTTGGTTCTCCTACTCGTGGTTGCCTCCCCCTGGGTGGTCCTTCCGCTCGTGCTGGTCAGTTGGGTTTGCCCTCTTCGTGGGCATCCCCTTCTGGTCTTTTGGTTTCTTGTGAGTTTCTATGAAGCCGCTTGGCTTTGGTATGTGCTCACTATGTAAGTCATGTGGCGAGGAAGACTAACGAGGAGGTAATGCCCCGGTTACTTACCTGTAATCTTCATTACTCCGAGTATAGTCTTCCTCGCCACATGACTTCCCATCCCTCCCTCCCTGTCTGGCTATCGGCTTCATGTTTGTGCTTGGTTGTTTCAGGCTGATGGGTTGGGCCGGCCCGCCTCTTATAGAGGTCAGGTGGTAATGGGTCGGCCATCTTGGGAAGGGATGGAAGGCATGGGAGGCTGACTTTTTGCTTTGGAGGGTTCTGGTGTGGAGCTGAAGCTCACTATGTAAGTCATGTGGCGAGGAAGACTATACTCCGAGTAATGAAGATTACCGGTAAGTAACCGGGGCATTCCCCCACAGGTTTAGAACAGAGTTGCTGCTGGAAAAGAGAGACAGTGGTACAGGAATCAACAAGTAATTTCATGTAAGTAAATAATTTAACTGTTTTCACTAATGGGAATGTGGCTATATGTTATTATTTTGGGCACACTTTTAAAAGTAAATACCAAAACGAATTTCACCTTTATACCCACAACAATTCAATCATATAAGGCCAACAATTGTGGATTATCCATTGAGATTTTGAGCATGGCACAAAGTCGGGCAAAGAATTACATTAATTTACTTAACATTATAAAAGCCTACAAGCGCAGTACAAAATGGTGCAGCACCAGACAAAAACCACACAAACCGTTTTAAATAACCCTCTGTTTATTATAGTTGTATCAACAACTACACAGCTAGTCGCCTAAAACCCAGAAAGCCAGCAGCATTCAATGAAACATGAGCTGTATTAAACACAGCTCTCCGCCTACACCCCTGGGGCCAGCAGCGTCGTTTAGGCAGTTTTAGGTGTGAAACAAGAAATAAACACTCAGACACGCCCCCACCACAAAGTCTCCTTCTGTGAAAGTAGCTACGTGGTCTGAAATGTTGGTGTGTCAATATGGCATGAAGTGGGTTGTGCAATGTGTTGTAATGTCAGGTAGAAATTAACTGTCCATAAAGGCAGTGTCCGAAATAAAGCGTAGCAGCCGAAGGTAGGTCCGGCATGTCAGTTCACGGCATTCAGGAGAAAAAATATGAATGAAGGGCGCCCACAGGTCGGGATAGGAGATACGATTTGATTGAACCAACAGGGACAGTTTCTCCATCACCAGGATGAACCACAGTTTGTGTAGCCAGGAGGAGTAGTCAAGGGTCCTGTCAGTGCTCAATTGAGAAAGAATCACCTGATGAGCTGCCCTCATGGCTGGAGCTATGAGCCTCCTTCGAATAGAGAGGATTGGGTTGGTCAAGGGGTCTAGGAGCCTAAATATAGTGTAGGCCGGCAACCTCAGGCTTGAGATATTTAACCCCTTGGCTGCTGCGGTAATTCCGCCGCAGCGCTAGGTGGGTGGGGGGCTGCGCGGCGCCGCCATGCTCGTAACGGAACCACTCCATCACGAACTACGGGCGCGCTCTGCTTGTGACGGAGTGGTTCCGTCACGGCCCCGCCCGCTCAATAGAACGCTCAGCGCAGGCGTGAAATCGGTGCCGCGCAGGCGTGGCGGCCGGGCCATGACGGAACCACTCCGTCATTAGCACACCGCGTCCGTGGCTGGTGACGAAGTGGTTCCTTCACCAGCACACAAAGGGTTAAAGGAAGGTCAATATCGTTCAAAATGTGATCCCAATAACGGATTCGTTTTGGACGATGCCATAGACGGTTGAGTAGCGTTCCAGTGTCCCTGCACCCCCGCCAACATTCTTTTGATCACCCTATGTTCCATGTTTGGAGTCCCACTCGGGTCAGATACCAACATGACACAATTTTATATGCAGCCTCAGCACTTGCCATATTATGTGTTGTGTGGTGTACGCTGTATTAGATATCTTCCCACTCCTTGACAGCAAGATTCCTAGCCAGCTCCTTCTCCCACCACAACTGCCCCTTAGAAATAGTCGGGGATAGCTTCTTGCCCAGCAGGGCATGAATTTCAGTAATAAGATGGTTATCATCAGTCTTAAGGAGTACCCATTTCTCAAAAGAGGTCAAAGCCCTCTTTTTTATGCTTTACATTTGATAGACATCGCCTGTGTGTAAGATTTCATTATACATATAGGTTTATCCTTAAGCTATTGACCATTTCTAGTTATACCACCTAGTTTCTTGTTTACATATGTATTGGTGTCACATGGCCGATGGGTACATTGTCGACATTACTAAGTTAGCATGAGACCTGGAGCCATGATGCTGCTTTTGCGCAAGTTACTACAAAACTTTATTTTTGCAAGACTCTGTTTCTGCCTTTCACATGTGAACTGTTTGCTGTGTTCATTCTCTGCCTGTTCCTGGAGTTTAGTCTGAACATTGTGAGCAAGGTCAATAAACAATGCCCCTTGTTATTATGTTCTGGTCAGGCCCTAGCACCTAGACAAAAAACACTAGGGCAGCTGCTGCTGGAAGCTCGTGCTTTGATATTACGGGGATACATGTTTAGGTGACACACACTTGGAGAGGGACCTTTCCAGGGAGAAGAGCAACACACACCTACGATGTAGAAATACCATCTATGGTCTATGGTATGGGGTTTGCTGACTGAGCCCAGAGATCTTCTAATATATAATAATACTCCTTGTAGCAAAGATGAGGGAGGTTAGGCACTATAGTCCTTTCTCTATAGTCTTTATAAGATGACACCTCCCTTTATGATGTATGGCTTAGCTGCAATGCTAACGATATTCTTGTTATGCATTTTTCTACTTGTGGCATGTATACTGCTTGTTAGAGCACATTAGTTAAAATAAACATTTTAAACTATATTCGTGTCTCAGTCAGATCTTATTGTGAACAGGTACAAGAGTGTGAGAGAAAAGGTGAGTCTTGTTACCGAGTTTCCTGAGAGATACAGGAGTGTTGCGTTCTGGGGTGTCTAGTCATTTGCTTCACTGTGAGTGAGTAGGAGAGCGAGAGAGACACTATAGCTAGTCATTCCTGGGCTCATGGGTACTAAGGCGATAGGAAGGCTCAGTCCCTATACACCAAGCCCCTCAGTTTCAGCACAGCAGGGGGGATTAACTTTGCCTTGGGTAAAGTTGGACGAAGTGTAAAACTTTTCCCACCATCTGTCCAAGCAATCCCACTTATGTGAACTTCATAGTGAAGAAAACACCTCCCACTGACATAGGTAAGGGCAGGTGTGACATTGACCAAGGTAACGTGCAATCTAAATCATAAGTTCATCTTCTGCAGTATGGATTGTTTCTTTCACTTTGTGCTGTGATATTGCTATTTTATTATTTCCATTTACTTATAAATCCTGTTTTGTCAATGCCATGAATATGTTTTTATTTTATTTTTAGGAATTAAAATGTATTGCAGCATTGTAATACCAAATCCATACGAAGTGCATGTGGGGGTGTCGATGTATGAGTTGAGTGTTGAACGCCGAGAGCTTATCTAGCAAGGCCAGACTGCAGGTATGGCAGAGTATCTTACAAAGGTATTGGAAGCTGCCTCTAGTTAGGGGAGTGAGAGTATATAAAGCCAGCGGATTGAAGAATGAAATGCACCATTAAGTGCACCCTTCATTGTGCCTTTCCGAAAGCAAGAAATGCGAAGAGAAAATATTTCTGCGTTGTCGTTTCTCATAGGTTGTCCTTTTCTGATGGCAACAAGCCCATGTTTCCTTTCCTGCAAAAGGAAAATTGCCAAATATATATTTTATGATGAACCATACAGCCATTTCCTGTGTGTCCCGTGGTCTACCATGCCAGAAACAATACTACCTCTATATTTTGTTCATTTGCAACTTCCTTTATTAAAAAATACCTGCTGCATCAGTTGCACCCTCGCCTGGATGCACATGTACGATTTCTGGTAATGTAAGGGACACCATTTACATCAAAACATATGGTGAGGGTTCGGTATACATTCAGACGAGATGGAGGAAGCTCTTTCCTCGCCTTGAACCTATCCACTGGAATAAGTTGTTCTTTTATACCTGTTCATGTCAGAGTTTTATTGTCTCCAAAATGCTGCCAAAAACATGTCTGTTTTACCCAATCATACCCTATTGTCATTGCTTGCTACTCACCTTTATTGAGATACTCCTGTTGGAGTGAGCTGTTTGCACTGTATAAAATATTGATAGCATAACAAGTTAATGAAAAACAAAGGACCTAAGAACCCTGGAGTGGTACAAGGCATTTTTTGCAACTGATAAATTCTGATACCCATGAGTTTGAAATTCATTGGGTGAAATAACTTTGTTTAACAAGTTTTGCATTGAACTGAACGTATAATATGCAGATGTTATTGCTAACTGCTCTGGGAATTCGCACGTCCCAGTAATTATGGTGCATTTTTCACCCTTTGAATTCCATTAGGTTTGATCTGTCAAAAATGAACGTGGTGAGAACGATAGCGCATCTGGTAACTAAAGGGCGCAATAAACACTGTGCCACTTATAAAAGAAATCCTTGCACAAACAGTTGATTAGACTGGGATCGCAATTTTCAGTGCACACATAATCAACCCCCCTATCAGATAAATATATAAAGTATTGGAGAGAGGAGTTGGCCTAAAGCGGTCGACCTCGAATCTGGGCAACTGGGTTGGAGTCTCGGCAATGAGGCTGATCATCCTGTGATTCTGGGCAAATCACTTAATCTCCCCGTGCCTAACAATAATGAATGTGTCCTCGTGTAATGCAACTGGTGCTATGTAAAGAATTCTGATACCCGATACCTTTGGATCAAGTTTGCGCTATATAAAAAAAACAATTGTGAATACTATTGGTAATAATAGGTGATATGGTGTAAATTGTGGCACACGCTGGATACATTTGTACCACATTTGTCCTTCACTTTTCTAGATCTAACCTACCTATATAATTCGTGAAATTACTTTTTTTTCTGCTTGCCAATCGCTACTTTTTAATCCCCTCTCACAATTTATTTGACATCTTGAACAGTGGCCAAAAAAGCCATTATATGTTGGTATATGTTTACATTGTATCCCAAGGTGGATAGGATAACTGCAGTATATCATGTATCATCATAACAAGTAACAGTATTTCACACACCCCTTAGAGATCGCAGGAGAGTGCCCACATTTTCTTCAAAGTCTCATCTATGTTGACCCTGCATCACCCTTGGCGCCCGAATCATTGGCCTCTGCCAATAGGTGTTGTCTTAGTGGGTTACAGATGTTTCTGGGTCTGGACTGTCGTGGTAGCAGTTCACTATATATCGTTGACTGTGCGTTACACCACACCAGGTGCTTCACCCAGTCTTCACTTTTAGGCACCCTGCCCCAACACATCGCCACTTGACTCTGTTGTGTTCGATTATAGATTCCGTATGCATTTCAGGGATCATGCCCTTATATAAGTATAATTCACATTGCCCTTACATAGGCATAGAAATCCAGTCCTTATTTAGGTATAGCTCATGCTACCCAAATACAGGCATGGCTACTTACATCCATTCATCTACGTCACAAAGACTTCTTGGAAAACCAGACTCTTAAGCCGTTAGGGACTTCAACTTGCCCGGATATTCATTTCTCCAAGAACTCCTTTATTATGCATGAACATCTATTCCTTGGGGGTTCATTCATGATGTTCATATACCCGAATTTTACGTCAATACTGGCATTCCTAAACATCTTCAAGGTATAAATATACCTTCACTTGCTATGGCAAAGCACTGTGTGGTTTGGTGCAGTTCGACTACCTACTTGCCCGACGAAGCTCTCTACAGCAAGTGCCGAAGGAAGCCAACTCCCCAGCTGACGCACTGACTAGAAGTTGTCATCCTCCTGACAAGAATCCAGTTCCAGTGTTTCTGACTCCCCTTTGCGGGTGTTGGGAAATCGAGTGCCGGAAAATAGATACCAACCTCTCTCATTCTAAGGTATGGAGCTGATTAGAGCCTAGCAAAATCTTTGGCAGTTCTTGGCAAAACTAAACCTATGTTAAACCAACACCTACTTCTTCCCTCGTACTAGACCCAGGTTAGGTACACTGGGATAGGCGTATTTTAGAAGCACCAGTCGAGTATTTTAGCCAGTTTTATTTAGGTATGTATTTTTATATATGTCATAGCAACAGACAATGCTATTACAGTATTATTTTATATTACTGTTTACGCTGTACACATTATACTTCGCATTCTGTCGAACAATAGTAGCAGTTCATATCTCTTGCATGAGAAAGAAGACTGTTCGTTAAACCCTTTTTATTGAAACGCAGTCTCTCTATTTCTGTGCAACTCTGTAGAAACGAAGCATGCACGATTGACTGAGTGAAATAGTTATCTATTGTTTCCACGACTCTGAAGATATTATTCTGACTCTAAGGGTAACAAAGTTGTCAAGTTTATGCCGTTGTCAGAGACTAATCCCTTCTTGTTTATTCAAGAAAGTTTCTAGTGACCTCTGAGTTAGCTGGCACACACAATTAAGTTTAATGTACTCGATAGAGACATACTGACCTCAGTTCTATGTCAAATGTATAGTGTACATTATTCCAATGCGCAGAGCCTATTAGGGATATAGGTACTACACTACAACTCTTCCCATCAACAATGCCAATGCAAGAACTTTCTATAGTTTTTAGGGACATTTCTTACCCAACCTGGTAACGCCAGTAACAGCTGTGGGTCCAGGTTATCTCCCATCAAACTGCTTAGTGTAACAAAGATCAGTAGTTATTAATATCTTGACATTCCCATGCTTAATGGAAAATAACTACTTCTGGCACTTTACACCTCTGACACCCCATGTCAGTTGTGAGATGTGAGTCCCTGTCTCTGCATGCTTAGTGGAGTGTGGTACACCCTATATAAGAATTTAAAATACTCCAGTCTATGTCTGCCATTTGCTGACACGTTCTGTGTTTGGAAGCAACAGTAAGTCCACATGTCAACTGTTCCGGTATGGCCATAGTTATCTCTTACCCAGGTTTGGTTGTCAGTTCTGGGTATCCCCTGCATCACCATAGCATGCATCAAGGATATCATTTTGGAAGGAAGTCCCTTTGAAAACAGTAGTCCCATCAGCTTCCATTCCTTAGGTTCTGCAGGGTGTCCCCAATACCGGTCTGGTACTGAGCAACATTGTCTCTCATTGAGGTATATATATGTTGCAGTATACAGTCCTAGTATGTATCTATCTGTTGCAGTATACAGTCCTAGTGCCTTATAGACTTGTAATGTTAGAAAGACCTCGGCTTTGTACAGATCTCACATAGGATGGTGTTGTCTATTAGTCAGATGTTTCCTAGCGGCTGGCTCGCATGTGACTTGGTGGAGTGGGTTGTCTATCAGGGTTATCAACAGTGAGTATATCTATTCTATTCCCATCTATGTCGCTAGTCTAGACCAGTGGTTCTTAACCTTTGGACTTCCGGGGACCCCCACTGAATCACTAGTGGAAGCCAGGCACCCCTGCCTAAACAATTTCTAGTATGTGAACCTCAAAACAATATACAACTACAGAAAAAGTATATGTCAAACAAATACACAAATTATGAAATATTTTCTTTAATTCACACACAAAATTGAAATTACAACTGTAATGGGAAGATTGGAGCTTTTCAGAATTTGGGTTGTTTCTAAAAGACAGCTATATGGTATGCTCCATCGTATCACTTTGTATTTTGTGCTAATAATGCATCCACTCTTTTTGTCAGTGCATGCTAGTGCTTCAATTAAAGCCACTAATCATGTTTAAAGTACTTTTGTTGTTTCCTGGAGTCAAGCTAAGGATATCAACTTAATTTTCAAACTCTAGTTATAAATTCCTTCACATATGTTACAAATCCAGGGTTGGCTTTAGCTGGTGTATTTGTCGACACTTCCACAATGACCTTCTTTTCAATGGATTTCTTACTAACAACCAACAACAGTGCCCCTCATTTCTTCATAGCCCCTCTCTCATATATATATATGTATATTTGTATATAGGTATCTGTACAATGAAATCATGGTCACCTTTTCATTCATTTGTAAGTATGGTGGTAGGGGTGTGGCATTTAATTTTGTGTCAATTGACTAGTATCTATTTGGGACAGGCCGATCAGAGGCACAATAAGCAATTTGTCCTGAACATTAATTAATAGTAGGATGTGAATAAACGTACATAGATGTAAGCCCATTCAGGGCGATATTGTGTCCATGATTTAATGAAATTGAATGATGTGGACTTCAATGTTGTTTAAATGAAATCTAAAATATGTAAATAGATATGTACATATTCACATGCCCATTCAACGCAGTATTTTCTTATGATTTAATGAATTTCAATCATGTGGACTGGAATGTCCTTAATTATTTTGCATGTTCCAAGATGGCCGAAATGGTTTCAGTACGGAGGATAGTCTTTTGTTGATTGTGACACCTTGAAACCACCAAGGAACTTGTAATATGTATTTAAATGGCGTTGTCTCGGGCTGCCACCTTATATTGAAGAAGGCAGTCGCTGAAACGCATCTTGTTTGTGTGTTTCGCCAATAAATCTGGTTAAGAAATCTCCAGCGGGTGCTGGTACTCTGTGTAGAATGAAGCCAGTATATATATAAATCAAAATACATAGACTTTTTCCTGCAAGATTATGTAAGGGGTCTCAGATCATTTGTACAGGACACTGGCAATTTTTTGAGAAAGATCAGAGACACAGAATGGAAAGAATGATATTTATTGATTGTGCTTGATGTGTCGTCCCTATACACATGTATTAGAAACAGGGATGGTATGAGGGCGGTTGAATATTTCCTGATGAGAAGGCCAATGATTTATGCGCAACATACCAACATGCTGCTGAAAACGTTACCGTTCTGTTTGGAGAACAATTTATTTTTGTTCAATGGAAAAATGTACCAGCAGATTCAGGGAGTTGCCATGGGGGCCAGCATCTCCCCCCAGCTACGCCTGTTTATTTGTTTAGGCATACCAGACTAACATCGTCACATGGTTACAATATATTGACGATTTCTTTATAGTCTGGGATGGAGAAATGGAAAGTGCTACTGAATTCATTAATACTTTAAATGTCAACTCAATTAATTTACCGTTTACTAGCGACATCAGTAGAGATGAGGTTACATTCCTAGATGTCCAAGTCAATGTGGTGGGCAACAGATTGTCGACAACCCTCTTTAGGGAACCCACTGCTGGGAATACCCTTCTTCACGCTACCAGTGCGCATCCCCTTCATTTAATTAAAAGTATCCCGTATGGGGAGATGCTACGCATTAGGCGCATATGCAGTGAGGAAAAGGATTGTAGCCAGAAGCAGGATGAAAGACGTAGGAGGTTTCTAAACAGAGGTTATGCAGCCCAGGTTGTCGAGACAGCAATTGCCAAATCTAAAAATATGGCAAGAATGGATTTAACGCAGTGCAGGGCTAAAAAGATCATCAAGCCTGGTATGGAGGAACCCACTAGGTTGATTTTGTCCTACTCTCGACAGGAGAACCAGATTAGGTCCATTGTGAAAAGGAATTGGCCAATTGTGAGAGGGGATCCTGTGATTGGTAAGCTTTTACCTAATTACCCTGCGGTTACGTTTAGAAAAGCCAACAGCATGGGTAGCATGCTTACCAGTAGCAATCTAGATACCAGGGCGAAAGGCACGTGGTTGGTAGCAAGGAAAGGATTCTTCAAATGCGCAACATGTAAAGCTTGCCATTATGAAATTAATACAACTAGCTACATAACGGTATTTAATACCAAGCCGCGTAGCATAGAGCAACATCTCACGTGTAAAACAGAGTATGCTGTATATGTATTGACATGTAGCTGTAACTTACTTTATATTGGCAGCACGAAACTACAGGCGCATAAGAGAGTGCTGCAGCACATGCGTGCAATTGTAAATAGTAATGATAGTTATCCCGTGGCCAGACATTTTAAGTTGGCCCACAACAATGACCTTAAACATCTAAAATACTTTGTCATAGACGCAGTGAGTCCCCAGAAAAGAGGGGGGGGGGGATAGAGAATTAAAACTCAGAAGGTTGGAAACGTCTTATATTCTGGAGTTTGACTCTAAGCACCCGAGGGGACTCAATAACAGTGAAGACCTATATACGTTCCTATGACAGAGTGCTAAGAGGTGACCTTTGACATCAAGAAGTAAACTGTGTGTATATGTTGCGATTTTCTACATACCTCCTTTTTGTATTGTTATTTATTCAAGAGAGATATCAAATATATATTTTTTTAGAGGCAAATTTTAGGACTATTTATGTATTTATATATAGTATTCATGATCAGATTTTAGACATGATGATTTTTTAGAAAGTATATTGTATACTTCTATTTATAATGGTCTGAGGTCCCAAATCATAGTTATTGATCTTTCATATATATTGTATATATTTATCGTCCTTTGCATTTTTGCACTCTATAAAAGTATGAGGTCTTTGAGCTATTTGTTTGGTGAAGAAATACATGATTTAATTGCAGCTATATAAGTTAGAGACATACTCAAAGGAAGTACTCCAGAGTTATGTATTGCTGCAAAATGTAGTAGAATAATTGAGGTGGTGTACTGTTATATATTCTTTGGGTTTAGGGTTTAGGTTTTGCACATTTTTTTTATATAAAAAATATTATTGGTTTGCACAAAATATTGTAGGCACTGTATAGGACATGGATGGGTACTCTAACATGATGATTACTGCTAGTATAATTAAGCATTTATGCTGTGATCCTATTCAAACTATACATGGATATATGAAATAACTATGGATTCAGTATTTATATGCATTCATGCAGTTATTTTTAATCCAAACAAAGTTATAGTGATCAAGGATGCAAATGTCGAACATGTACATTTACTCTTTAATATTATGGCAATGATATGCAGTATTTTATCAATTTCTGTACATTGACCATATGCACTTGCACTTTAAAAAGCGGTGAAAAAATTGGTAGAGCTGTCATGTGATCGAGGGCGGGAGCGCCCGAAACGCGTAGTGGCAGAGCTGGCTAAATAAAGATAGAAATTCTGCACAATACCTGGGTCCACGCTCGTCTTTTCTGAAAAGGATTGTGTGTTCGAGCAATGAACCATATATATATATATATTATATATATATATATTCAAAACACAGTTTAGCCCCGAAAAGGAAGGAAACCACAAGATCGGCATTCAATTAATCCATTTGTTTATAGAAACAGCAGCCAGCAGGAGATGCAGACAAAATTTCACCATCAAGTACACAGCCAGACCGGTTTCGGGATTACGATCCCTTCTTCAATGGCATCCATTTGTGCTGATGATGTAAAGTGCACGTGATTTTAATAGACCTGCCTCAGTGGACGTGGTCGCATGAGCGGCCTCCTGGATCTCGTAGTGCACATAGATTAAAGTCTCAAGTGAGTTCCTCATTGACAAACGTAATAAAAAACAGTGTTCAAACCCATGTGGGCTGGTGACAAGATTTTGCGCTGTGAAATCCTGTTGTGTTCGTTCTGCTGTTTCTGGACAGCCGGTCTCCCGCAAATCAATGACACCCTTAAGGCGCCATCACACGGTCCGTGAAGACGGCAGGTTTTCCTTCCGCGGCTGGGCTCAGCCGCTCAAGATTCAAAACACAGTTTAGCCCCGAAAAGGAAGGAAACCACAAGATCGGCATTCAATTAATCCATTTGTTTATAGAAACAGCAGCCAGCAGGAGATGCAGACAAAATTTCACCATCAAGTACACAGCCAGACCAGTTTCGGGATTACGATCCCTTCTTCAATGGCATCCATTTGTGCTGATGATGTAAGGTGCACGTGATTTTAATAGACCTGCCTCAGTGGGCGTGGTCGCATGAGCGGCCTCCTGGATCTCGTAGTGCACATAGATATTGTCGCTCGACTCTCCTTAGAATCCACAAGAAAGAGGTAGCACTCGCGGAACAAGATTAAACCAGGGTTTAATTAGAGGGAAAAGAAAAGCACAGACGCGTTTCGGCGTGAGCCTTCGTCAGTGTGTCATTCATCCACATCTTACAGTCCATTACATAAATAAACAGGTCGTAAGCATTGTCATAGACATAGGACTATACCCCTTTGAGCCACTGTGGGCGCCATCTTGGAATAGTGTTCTATCCAGATAAGGGTCTTAACTGATTTGAACATGAAATGATCACGTTTAAAAATAAAGCCGTGGATCGGCTTGTGTCCTATGGCATTTTTATACAATGCTAACATAATCAAGACAGTGCAAAAAAACATAAGAAGTAAGGAAAGTCGCCAGGCACATGAAAGAAGAGAATTATGTTCCTATCCTGTAAGTGGAAGTGAACCAAATTATTACGTCATAATTCATCATGATTCCTAGATATTGCTATTTGCAGGATATATAGCAAGAAAATATGCTCTATAGGTTCAAGGAACTCGCAAAGGAAAGAAGTGTATTTACACTATTTACATTATTTACAAAAGTCAAGTTAGACTAAACAACGTCTAGGTGTCTTTTAAGATGAAAATTGTAGCTAGGTTGCCAAAATGGATACTCTCAGGCCACATTTTATATGTGATTATCCCTGTACTGCAGTATAATCCGCAGTGAAGAAGACAAAACCTTTGTTCAAAATTATAAGCTCAATCCTATTATCTATACATACATACGCAAGTTAAGTCTCATACTTGTCATGTACAATGCATATATATGCAAGTTGGATTATATATCTATTTACATATTTACACACCTATGGTAGTCCATACTCGACTTCTGCGGGGGACAACAAGTATATATATCACAGTTTACATTTTGGTCAAAAATTGAGGTTCAACAAAAGGATACAGAAATTCATAAATCAAGTTAATGGATATCAAAAATTGGAAAAATACCGATGAAGCATGTTCGGAAAAGTATACCTGATCTTATAGGGTTCTTGTTATTTTTATCCTCACGGAGCATACATATTCTAGTTGGATTTTCATTTTAATGTACAGAGCTAACTGTCGAAAAGGACACTTTACTCCTCCTATGGTGTTACTTTCCCAAGTGGTATGCTAGTTCCTCCCCGCTATTGAGCCCACCAGGTTGTTTCGTAGAGAGATCTACAATGTATCTGGACTCTAATCTGCGGAGTCTCCTCAGCCTATCGCCTCCTCTTGCATTTGGTGGAACACTGTCCAATCCAAAGAATCGGAGTTGCTTGCGATCTTTGCTATGCTCCTCTGCAAAATGCCGGGCGACCGGATATGAGATGTCTACCTTCTCGATCGCCCGTTGGTGCTCCAGGATCCTCAGTTTGAGCTCCTTGATCGTACTGCCTATGTAGCGTAAGCCACACGGACAGACCAAACAATAAACCACAAACTGGGAGCTGCATGTAATGAAGTGCTTGATCTGCACTTTCTTCCCGGTATCAGGTATGTCAAATGATAGCACCCGTTTGCTGCCACTGCAAGCCTTGCAATGGCCGCAAGGAAAGAAGCCTGCCATTCGCTTCAGGGAGTTAGCTTTTGGTGTTGGTTTGTCAAGGTGGCTAGAGACAAGCATATCACTGAGTGACCTGGCTCTGCTAAATGTGATAAGAGGATAGGCAGGTAGGTCATCTGCAAGAACACTGTCGGTTTTTAAAATGTTCCAATTCTTTGTGAGCATGGCTTTCAGATCCCCTGCTCCTTTTGAATAAGGAGTAATGAGTCTGAATTTGCCTTCGCTCTTGTTTGAGTTTCTGTTCCTACCAACTGTAGGAGTCTCAGTTGCCAAGAGTTGCGATCTTTGCATCTTCCTTACTTTTTTTAAAGTATTTGTAAGTAAGGTGGTGCCATAACCCCTCATGGAAAATCTTCCTTACTTTTTTTAAAGTATTTGTAAGTAAGGTGGTGCCATAACCCCTGATGGAAAATCTCTCGATGCATTCTGAGGCGGCCGCCTCAAAATCGGAGTCCTTAGAGCAGTTCCTACGGATCCTCAATAGCTCTCCGTAGGGAATGCTGTTCTTGAGTTGGGTGGGATGGCTACTGCTGGCAAAGAGTGTGGAATTGCCAGCAGTATCCTTTCTGTGCAGGGTGGTATGCATCTGATTATCTTCAATGTACACTCTCAGGTCTAGGTACTCCGCTCTCACCGGACTAACCGAGCCCGAGAAGTGCAGATTGAGATCGTTGTTATTAAGAATTGTAATAAATTCTTCTGCCGAGTCCATTCCTCCATCCCAAACAATAAACAGATCGTCAATATAACGATACCAGCATTTGACCTGCCCTGTCCTATATATATATATTTTACCTACTGGTGGTCGCCAGTGGGTAGTTATAGTTAGACCTAGTTTCTATAGAAAAAGAGCATTTTTTGTTTTGCTTATAACTTTGGCGTCGTATGATGGATCTTCATGAAATTATCAAAACTAATTCTTTGTTGATATCAGCTCTTATGTTGAAAGTTTGGGAGTGATTCATCAAGGGGGCGAGAAAAAAGGGGGGGTTCCAAAACGTTTTTTCTCCATGTTAATTTCCAAAGGAAACTTTAGACAACGGGTGAACGGAATTACCCTAAATTTGTCTTGGTCTAGAAAGCACGCTTTTGTTTATTTGGTGTAAATCTGTTCAATAGTTTTTGAGAAATATCGAAAATTACAGATATCGATATTGGGGAATTTTGCCATCTGATTGGCTGAGGCGTTACAAGCACAAACTTGCTGCTGATTGGCTGCGATCATTGCGAGCGGTTGCAACTAGGAAGTGTTGGCCGCCATTTTATGATTCCGTTGAAGCGAGTAAGGGTAAAAAAGGGTGTAAAAAGTGGGAAGAGGAGGGTAGGAGCACTGTAACCTCTGTGGGTTGTTGTTACACACTGTGCTATAGAGGGGGTGCAAAGTGAAGTATTCACCCCTACCGGTGTGAAAGTGGTGGGCTACGGAAATTACCAGATAGATTCATGAAGCATTATTGCGGGCGCAAACGGTGCGAATCGCAGAATTCGGCCGTTTGCACCCGCAAAAATGGCATTTGAAATTCATCATTGGGTCATGTACTCGCAATTTGAGAAATCGCAAAAAATTGTGATTTCTCAAATTGCAATCGCATTTAAGGAATCTCAATTTGAGATTCCTTAAATGCTATTCATGACCCAATAAAAAATTGTGAATTCGCTATTTTTTCCCGCTATTTACCGCGAAGTCAGACTTCGTGGTAAATAGCGAAAATTGAGAAAAATTCACTTTTGTGCATTTTTCTCAGTTGTATGTTACACACACACATGTCCTTTGGACATGTGTGTGCGCAACATGAGTCTAATTTACATTTCAGGGGTGCTACAGGGTGTCCAGTGGACACCCCTAGCACCCTTGAAATCGCATCCTTATTTGCGATTAGCAAATTGCTAATCGAAATAAGGAATAACTCCCCATTCATTCCTATGGGACTTTAGGCCCATAGGATTGAATGGGGAGTTATTCCTTATTTGCGATTAGCAATTTGCTAATCGCAAATAAGGAATGTGTAGGAATCGCAATTTATTTAGCGATTCCTACATGAATCCCGTTTTGCGAGTCTGTAATAGCGATTCCTTATGAATCGCTATTAAAGACTCGAAAAACGTGTCTTTGATGATTCTAGCTGTAGGTGAGGTGTTGCCTAGAGTGTGATGCTGCTAAGGTGAGCTGGTGCGGGACTCTGGGATTAAAGCGTGAGCCCAAACTGTGTGTCTTATGCTGTGAAGTAATGTGCCCTGACCACTGCACTACAGCTGTGGAAGTAGTGTCAGCATGTGTTATACCTACTAGTATGAACTACTGACCCGTACTGGTCTGAAAGTCCTGTGGTATGGAAAATATGTGAGGTATTGTCTAGAGTCTTGTGCAACTAGGAAGTGTTGGCCGCCAGTTTGTGATTCCTTTGAAGCGAATAAGGGGAAAAAAGGGCAAAATAGTAGGAAAGAGGAGGGTGTGCTATACAAGTGGTGCGAAAGTAACTACTCATACCTAGCGGTCTGAAAGTGCTGGGCTACGGAAATTAAGGGAGGTATTACCTAGAGTCTGATGCTGCTAAGGTGAGCTGGTGGGGGAGTCATGGATTAAAGCTTGAGCCCAAATTGTTTTTGAAGTCATGTGCCGTGGACGCTGCACTACACCTGTGGAAGTAGTGTCAGCATGTGTTTATACCTACTAGGATGAAGTACTGACCAGTACTGGTCTGAAAGTCTGGGTAAGGAAAATATGTGAGGTATTCTCTAGAGTCTCATGGTGCTAAGCTGAGCTGCTGGCGGACTCGGAGATAAAAGCGTGAGCCCAAAATGTGTGTCATATGCTGTGAAGTCATGTGCTCTGGCTGCTGTGCCACATCCGTCGAAGTAATGGGAGCATATAGTTATACCTACTCGGATGAATTTTGTTTCGAACATTGTAACTTGTGTATGCTGCTTAAGGGGTGTTGTACAGGGAGTGCAAAGGTAAATTTGCGCGTATCAAATGAATTCGGTATTTGTGAAGTGGAAACTCGTCACTCCTACGGGTCTGATGGCGCAGGGGGCATAAGCTGAGCTGCTGACGGACTTGGGGTGAAGTCGCTGAACTACTGACCCCTATCGGTCTGAAAGTGCGGGGTACGGAAATTAAGTGAGGTATCGCCTAGAGTGTCATGCTGTTAAATTGAGCTGCTGCTTGACTCCGGGATAAAACCGTGAGCCTCAACTGTGTGTGCTATGCTGTGAAGTCATGTGCTCTGGGCGCTGTGCCACACCTGTTCAAGTTATATATGGTGCTCAGGTGGTGTTGTGTAGGGAGTGCGAAGGTAAATCAATACGGTATTTGTAAAGCGCAACTACTCACCCCTATGGGTGAGTAGAGTCGGTGATCAAAGCGAGATCTCTATGTTGCAAAGTGAGATGGTGTGGCCGCTGTTGCACAGCTGTGTGGAGAATACATTTTGGCAAGGGTCCGATAGTTGCCTTTACCTGCCCCTAAAATATTGTGCCTAAGTTGTAAGTTATAGGGTAGCTCTAAGAGAGCTCTTGTGTTCATTAGTGCACAGCTTCAAGTTATTCAGGAAAACTCGATTTCCCCGATCTGTGAAGTGTACTCCATCACTTCTGTAGATATCAGCCATATCAAAAACTTATGTTGTTGTTGTAGATGGACCCCATTTTGTGGTCTCTGAGGTATGCAGGCACAGCTTTGTTGACTTTCTTCCTAGATTTTTCAATCTGAGGACAAAATTGTCTTGGCCATTACCACTTCTGTCTTTGGCATATATTGGAATATATAAAGACAGTTTGAGGCAAAAGAACGTTATTTGTCCAAAGGTGTCCTTCATAAGCATTTCCAAACCTACCCCAGTCAATTTGCCTAGGTTGTTTCCACCACAGTGCACAATCATGAAGGGGGGTGTTGGAGATGCAAACAGGTTTTAACTGAAGGCAACAATTGGTGCCACTTCAATCCTCTCTGTGGGTGGAAACCATTTAATGTTCACATTTTGTAAACCTAGGTCTAAGTCAATACGTCTCTGTTCTGCATACCTCTTGCACCAGAAAACATTGGTATGTCCTATGATCCACACTAGCATTTTGAAGGTATGGCTGGAAGGTATGGAAAGATGTCTGTAGCTCATGCAGTTCCTTCGTAGAATAGGAGGTATGTTTAAAGATGGGGAAGTAGTTTCTTTTCAGATACAAAACGATACCTGATTGGGAGATGAAAAGCATTGTTTTTTTTAAAGTAGGGTGCACATTCGTTTTGTGGAAAAGCATCTTGGTGATTGGTTAAGAAAAAGAAGTTTGAACGTGGAGTACATTTTATAGGATAAAATTTGCTCAACTCAACCACACCTGCTACTTGCATTTGGAAGGCACAGCTCGAACTTAAAACAGTCATGAACTTTTAACCTTCATATCCCGTTAAATGTTTGAGAAAATGTTGCAAAAAAATATCATTAGGTTCTAAAAAAAATTATGAACTTTTAACCTGCACTTGTTGTAGAATGTTCTAGAAAGTATGTTGATAGAATACGTTGCACTGCTGACTTAGATGTGTCGTTGATTATGAAAAAAACTGTTTATTTGGAAAATTAAAAAGAAACTAATAGAGATAAGTTTTGAAATGTAAAAGAATCAAGAAATTATTCTAATTTGTTCTTTACATGTATTTATGTGTGGAGGAGCAAAATTATAGAAACAACAGCAGCAGGAAGAGGAAGAAGCAGGGAGTGGGAAGACTAGGGAGATGGGCACAATGGCACACATGTACAATCAAGTACAGCACAAGTATAGACAAACAATGGCCAAAATGAAACACACCAACAAGGCGCATAAGTCACACAATCTAGCAACATCACACCACTGAACGAGCATAGAAGTGAAAACCACCTTGCATTCATACATGATGTGTACAAAAGCCGGTCGTGGGTGTTGTGGGATGTGCGCAACCATGGTCATCCTGGATGAGATGCCGAGCACGTGGCACATGGGTGGATTCACTGTGTGTTACGTTGCCAAATAGCTGCTCATCCCTCCCACGACCCCCACACTTTTGTACGGTTCACTGTTGTATCCCGTGCACTCGTACGGCACAGCATTGTAATGCCTATTCCGGCATGTCCTGCGGAATTCAAACTACACAATGAGAGTGCCATTTGGTGGTGGTGTATGCCAATTTACAACATCGTCTGCTGCGGCCCTTGTGGCAGGCCACACCAGAACACAGAGACACACTTACCACACTTGCTGCACACTGACATGTCTGAGACACCCTGTTTCCCTTGCCGGATAGGCACACCCCTGCGCTGACCTGTATACACCAGACCAGCACACATGTGTTGTGCTTGCAGGAGGATGCCTGCGTAGCTACATGTCCAGTGTCACTGCCAACGCTGAGGTGACATGGTAACGTCTGCTGAAGACAGCACACTGTGATGTTGCAGGGCCCGTGCCTATCATGTTAACGCAATGACCACATGAACAGACTTGCTCAGATGCGGGGTTGGGGGGCATTGGTGGTCCTGGCGTTGTTGCAATGAGTCTTGTGGCCCTCATGGGTATGCCTGTATCGTGCTCATTGACTCTATGGCACCTGTGTTAGTTCTGGTGTGGCTCTTGGCTGTGTTTCTTTTAATGCTACAGGAAGTCGTCCTGCTTAACACCAGCAGAAAGCAGGTGTAAAATTCCTAGTGGTAACGTAGGTTATTGCCGAAATTAATTTCGCATTGCAGTTGTGAAAGTTGTGATGTCATTTTTTTTGTGCAGAACAATATACGAACTGGGCAGTGTATCCCGTCAAGATTCAGCACCTGACGTACTATTCCTAATCAATATAAAGACAATGAGATTTCTTCATTGATTTTGTGTGTACTCTGTAAGTGCAGGCACCACCTCAGTGCAATTCAATACAGGATTTTAGTATTTAGAATAAATCGCAAAGGTGCACCTCGTGTCTTTTTGCACAGGCACGGCTACTCTGCATTTCATTATCAGCACTTTAATGCAACTAAAGTTGAGATAAATCTAACACAGTATTCAGAAGTTGGTGCAAACTGCAGTGATCACCAGTAATCCTGCGATTAGTGATCCAAAATTTAACACCATGGTGGATACCAGCAAATAACAGCAATAAGAACAAGAAAGAGTCACACAGCAGTTAAGAAACAACCGAAAAGGTTATACATTTTTTTGTTGAAACTTTATTTTTATCATAAACCATAAACTATTTTTAAATGTAATTTTTCTATTATTATATATATAAAAAATAAACCAATAAACAAAATTTAACAAACATAATAGAAAAAAACAAGGTGGAAAACTCCTGTGGGGACCATGGATGTCGACAACAGAGCCTGAAAAATAAAGCACAAAATAAGGACGTATGTAATGCGCATATCAAAGGACTGAGAGAAAGAAACACAAGCCAGAGAGAAAAAGAGAGGGAAGGAAAGAAAGGGAGTGCGAAAGGGAGAAGGGTGAGAGAGATAGAAGGAAAGGAATGAAGAGAGTGAGAGAGTGGGAGAGGAGAGGGAAGTGAGAGCGAGACAGAGAGAAAGAGAGAGAGAGACACTGTCGCCTCTGCGCATCCGTGAGCAAATAATTATCTGGTGCCGGCGCCCTGAATGGCAGAGACCACATTAGCTGTTCCGCGGATGTGACAGTTGCCGCTTCTCCGCGGCCAGGCAGATCTCAGACATGCCGCTGAGACCTGAGTCATCAATGGCGGAGACCACCTCAGGGTTTGGTGCCGCTAAGCCTGTGGAAGTCAAGTTCGTGCCAAGTGGTGGTAAGCTCCTGATGGCCACATGAGTTTGGGGTGGCACTAATCCTATGCATATGAAGTCCGCGCCAAGGGGATGGTAGGCCACTGACGGCCATACAGCTGAGGGTGCGACTACCTTTCTGCGTAAATTTTCAGGAACTCTTTATGGTTGAGACCGTAGAGCGTTTGCCAGCTAGTCAGCACCGGCAATAAAGGATGTGACGTTGTCGATCTTTTATATTTGTGTGGTCACATGGCCTGTGCCGCATGTGCCAGATGGGTGTTGTGTGTGTGCAAACTTGCCCTCAGGGAGTGGCCGTAAGATGTTGAGAGCTAGATCACTGACCTACACACCAACAGCAAGTACGCCTGCGACAGGTAGCTATGTGGGGCCAATGTCGGAACGTAATCAGAGTGGCGTGGCGTACGATGGAACAGGGCAGGGATAGACACAATGACGTGGACGGCTTGTAGTACTGCGTCTGGAAGTCGAGCGGACGGGCCGCAGCAGTCCCTCTGCGAGCCTGGGTCCGAACTGTTGATAATTCACACTACATAAGTATTGAAAAAACATTTTGTAATTCAGTCCGTCAGCTGTTATCTGTCCGAGGCATTTGTAAAAAGATATCAAAGTTATTTCTGTGAGTGATACCCCTTTGACGCTCCCTCTCCCCACGTTACCAACATACCCCCAAAAACCTTCTTGGGCCAGGAAGTGAATGTGCGTTTGGAGAAAGAAGCATCTTAGTCATGTATAGATTTATATATAAAAAAAATATTTAAAGAAAAGAACAACAAATAAGATGAAAGGGAGTCTGGTGCTGTGGTTGCTGCCACGTAGTTGGGGTCACTGCCGTTCATGACTCAGGACACAGTTACACATGTGGGATTGGTTTGTGTTAAATAGGGTTAGTGGCACCAGAAGCATTGAGACTGTATGAGCCTGTGATGGTGCTTGGTGTGGACGGCCTCACTGGGAGTAATGTGTGTTGCCTACTGGACTGCGTCATGTGGAATCAGGACTCTATCTGAATTGTGAGCTCTGCTGACTGTAGTGTAGGCCAGAGGTAGCGATGAGGAAGGGCCCACAGCCTTGCGCGTACATTGGTGGCTCGACAGGCCTGCGTAGTGCAGGTTCAGTGGCACCACTTGTCGGCAGACTTCAATCTGTAAATACTCCTCACTGATCGAAGGGAGTGAGGTGCTGTGGTCACTGCGACGAAGTTGGGGTCTCTGCAATTGAGGACTCAGGACACAGTTACACATGTGGGATTGGCTTGTGTTAAAGAAGGTTAGTGGGACTACTTGTCGCCGGCCTTGCATTTCGAAATATGCCTCACTGATCGAAGGGAGTTTGGTGCTGTGGTCCGTGCCACAGGCTTGGGGTCAGGGCTATTCAGGTCTGAGGACACGGTTACACATGTAGGATTGGCTTTTGTTGATCAAAGTTAGAGGCACCACTTGTCGCCGCCGTTGCATATGGAATTATGCCTCACTGATCAGAGGGAGTCTGGTACTGTGGTCGCTGCCACAGACTTGGGGTCACTGCCATTTAAGACTCAGGACACTGTTACACATGTGGGATCAGCTTGTGTTGAACAGAGTTAGTGGCAGCACGTGTCGCCAGCTTTCCATATGGCAATATGCCTCACTGATTGAAGGGAGTTTGCTGCTGTAGTTGTCTCACGGAGTTGGGGGTCACTGCTATTCAGGACTCAGGACACAGTTACACATGTGGGATCCGCGTGTGTTAAAGACGGTTAGTGGCAACATGTGTCACTGGTCTTCCACAGTGTAGGCCAGATGTAGTGGTGAGCAAGGGCCCACAGTCACGTGCATACGTTGGTGGCCCCACCGGCCTGCATATTGCAGGTTCAGTGGCACCACGTGTCGCTGGCCTTCCATATGCAAATATCCCTCACTGATTGAAGCGAGTCTGGTGCTATGGTTGCTGCAAAGAAGTTGGGGTCGCTGCCATTCAGGACTCAGGAACCAGTTACACATGTGGGATCGGCTTGAGTTGAACAGGGTTAGTTGGCACCACGTGTTGCCAGTCTTCTACGGTGTAGACCGGAGGCAGCGGTCACCAAAGGCTCACAGGCAGGTGACCTTGACTTGAGCTGCACAGTTTGGGAGCATTTGGTCTTCTTAACCCATTGTAGTCTCTTACACAATTTGCGTTGCTGCTAATCTTGAATTGTGAACTGTGTAACCCCAGTGTAAGGTGCAGGCAGCGGTCAGAATGGGCGCACAGCCACGTGGTGTTGAGTTGAGCTGCACAGTTAGTGGCACCTGTAGCACTCAGCGTGTGTGCATCCTGCGATGATACGTGGTCCCGGTGGGCCACACTGGGTTCAATGTCTTGCCTTGATAAGGCCACGTGGAGATGACTTATGGTGCAGTGAGTTAGTAGCACCTGAAGCACAAAGCATGTGCGCATTCTGCGATGATGCGTGGTCCCGGCGGGCTGCACTGGGGGCAACGTCTCTTGCGAACTGGACTGCGTCATCTGCAATCGCCACTGCTTCTGAATTGTGAGCCCTGCTGTCCACAGTGTAGATCGAAGGCAGTAGTTAGCATAAACATCGAGGAATGCTTTTTGTCACTTCTTGACAAAATCCATGGACATAGAGTACAATTCTCTGTGCAATTAATAAATCCAGGCAGAATTTAAATTGCAAACCCTGCTGTCCGCAGTGTAGATCGAATGCAGTAGTCGGTATAGACATAAATCTGCAGTGCTGTGCGACTGGGTTCACAGGGGGCTTGTGTGGAGGAGGCCCGTGGTCATGGTGGCAGCCACGTCCCAGAAGTAAACCACGCCTAGGGCCTGGCCTATTTATTCATACTCCTACGCTGGAGTGGCGTACGTTGGATCAGACCACTTCGTTCCGCTTCCAGGGGGGACAACACAGCTACATGACCAAGATCTTCCCCATTGCCTGAGGTAACCAAACCATGCAACCACTTACACACCTTCTGACAACCTAAACTGTGTGAATGTCTGTATCAATCGCTAACACATGCATTAAGCAAGACACAATTAATCACTCACTTATACAGTCAGTCACACGCGTACTTAATCATCCATTATATATATATATATATATATATATATATATATATATATATATATATATATATATATATATATATATTACCTACTGGCGGTCGCCAGTAGGTATATATAGTTAGGATTTTTTCCCTATGGGATTTCTGAAAATTCTATGTCTAATAACTTTGGCGTTTGTGGACGGAATTGGCTGAAATTTTCAGGAAAATGGCACATTTTGTTTCTGAGCAGCCCTTGAAAATTTGGGGGGGTTTCATCAAGGGGGGGCCGAGAAAAAAGGGGGGCCCAAAACGCGTTTTTCCCATGTTATTTTCCATAGGGCGGTTGGACTCACTTTTAGCCCGAACGGCTGAATGGATTTGCACGAAACTTGGCAAAATTGTAGGGACTGTTAGCCCGATGTGCCTTTGCTAGGTCTCAATATATGTGCTTCAGTGGATTTTGAGAAATTAACGTTTAAATCAAGATATATATCTGTAACAGCGCTCCGGTTCGCGTACTTTTCGCTTATCGGAACTTTGCGCACGGAAAGCTGATTGGCTCTTCGGTGTCTGTCAACATTCTAAACAGTCCGGTGCAGCCGCCATCTTCTCTCTCGGTAGGATCGAGAGACAAGAGGAGGCCAAAACAAAGAGGGAAATTTCCATAAGGGGGCATAGTAGATCCTCCCTGACCCCCTAGGTTTTATGTGGTGTTTTTAAAAGGGCCCAGCAGGGTCCAAAAAAATATATATATTTTTTTTTTCGCGATGAGCGTCTAGTACGCGAACCGGAAAGCGTTCTGGGCAGCGTACTATAAGGATAATAGAATGATACACTTTTTAAAGACTGTATGTTAATTGTTTGTTTTTTTTCTTTTTTTTTGTTGTCTTTATTTTTAAAGTTATTTTTGTTATTTTCATTGTTTTTCATACTTTATTAAATTTTCTAACATTTCATTGTCAGAAATGTCATAATTTATTATAGGGTGTAATTGTTTTTCATTTTCAAGCAAGTTGTCTACTGCTTCAACACATTGTAGAAGTTCGTGGTCTCTACTGTCATCCATAAAGTCATCAAGTTTGTCTTGGCTGCTCTCCTTCAGTTGAATCGAAAATGAAATTTGTTGTTCGCCTTCCATTTTGCCTGAAATTTTGAATAAGAAAATATATATTAGTAGAGATAGGGCACTGTTGGGATTAATTTTAGATAGTCATTTTTTATCAGTGAATTTATCTTTTGGCAGTGTATAGTATCAGAGTGGAAATAGGACTATAAAAAAGTGTATGTGATTTAACCAAGACAAGCCTAACTCCATTCATAACTATAACAGAGAAGTCTATCTAAATACATTAGTACTACAGAGGGATAGTGTATATGTAGCAGAAAAATTCTATTATATTAAGTTATAGTGCACAATATATTTCGTTTTTAAAAATTATATCTTACCTTCACAAAGAAGTTGAAGTTTTTGGAAGCTATTAAAAGGTGTTGTACAACAAGAAGTAGTAGTCAAAATGGCTGTGTTTTCTTCTCTTCCTTTATATATATTCAAGTATATAACCAATCAAATGTCAGGTAATAAAAGTAGAAAATGAAAGTAACATTTTCATTGGTTGTCAATTCGAACAGTTCAGATGTGTTTTGTGAAGTAATTTACCTCACGGTATTTGGAGAGGTCTAAAGGCTAAATGGCTAAATGAAATTTCAATCAAATTTGTGAGAATGAAAGGGATTGTTATGTAGTATGAGGTAATTTATATTTGGTGAGAGTGTCTCTAGTCGTTTTTCTGTAAATTACTTTCCCGCCTTTTTTTGGACCGCTTTCCGGATAGCGGTCCGGTCCGCGTACTTGGAGCGTAACGGGAGTCCACCATTTTGTGTTTCGGTCGAATCAAGGTATAAAATGGAGGGTAAATAATGTTCTGAATGGGTAGAAGGGGGCATCGTACAAGTATTTTGCCCCCCTACGTTTTCTGAGGGTGGCTGAGGAGGACTATATTTGCGAAGAAAAAACTTTTTTTTGAAATTTTGCGCGGTTAGCTTCCAGTTCGCGTACCAGATAGCGCTCTTTAAGCGTAGTTTGTTGAAAATTACAGAAAAAAAGTTAGAAAAAAAATAATAAAAGTGTGTGATCAGATGAAGGGTAGCTCTGAGAAGAGCTTTTGGGTTTATGGTACATTTAGGTACTTATAAGTAGGTACCAATGCACAGTCTTAAATTCAGAATGAAAATTCTGTTGCCCTCATCTGAGAAGTGAACTCCATCTCCTCTGTAGATATCTTGCATGTAGTAACGCAAGTTATTGTTGTACAGAGAGCCCATTCCATGGTCTCTCATGAAAGCTGAAACAGATTTGTTTACATGCTTCCTCGCTTTCTCAATTTGTGGACAAAATTGGTTGGACCACCTCCATTTCTGTCTTTGGCATATATTGGAATATACCAAGGCAGTTTGAGGAAAAAGTGCCATTAATTGCTCAAAGGTGTCCTTTAAAAGCATTTCCAGACCTACCCCTGTCAAAGTGCCCAAATCATTACCTCCACAGTGCATTGGTGAATATTGGCAGTTCTGTGTTCAAGGAGGGTATGGCATATGTGGCATTGTCACGAGTTAGAACTTTATCGGGATTGTACTTGATTGACTGTGATGTCACAAACATTTGTGCAGATCTAGATTGTGTTAAGGAATACAATAGGTTAAGAAGAGAGTATGCGCCACATTTGCCTCAATATCCTTTGTTTGAGAAACGTGTGGTAGGCCGCAAACGTAGAAATAGCAGTAATAGTAGGGAGGTTGTTGCAAAAAGACTAAAAGTCAATGAACCGAAAATTGTTAGCAGAAAGAAAGTGGATTCTGTTGTAGATGTTGTCGGTTTTCAATTTGAAAACAGTTCTGGTGTCAACTGCTATGCAAATGTAGTGGTTAATGTTCTCTTTTCACTAGAGAGTTTAAAAGAACAGATTCTGTTGAATTCTGAACAAATTTTATGCTGTTTGTTGAATTCTGTTTTCGAGAAATGTAGCACTGATCGAACAAAAGTAGAAAGTGTGTCTGAACTTCGTTATCTGTTAGATGAATGTTCAGGTCAAACAGACTTCTCTGAAAATAATCAGCAAGATTGTCAGGAGTTTTTAATGTATATGCTTGATATATTGCAAGTTGAGGGTGTAGATGTAGATCACCTGTTTGGGCTTTCTTATCAATGGCAGCATGACTGCGAGAACTGTATGGTATCAAGTACTACTAGTGTAGACTCAGAAAGATTTATATATTTAACTTTGCCAGACAGTAAATCAGTCTCCTTTAATAAGCTAGTAAATGCAGCGGATCACAACATGGAGTGTAGCCAATGTAAATGTGATATGATGTCAACATTATTTATACGTAGATATGGCCAGTATGTCATTTTAATGATCCAACGTTGTAGGCCTGATGGATCAAAATTGTCAACTTTAATAAAAAATTTTGTGGCTTCTCAGCTGTCAATATCAGGGAGGACTTTTGTTACTGTAGCAATTATCTATCACGATGGTCCATCAACAACATCAGGACATTATACAGCTTACTTAAAGTCTGGAAACGGCTGGTCATTCTGTAATGATTCCGTTGTAACGTTCAAAAAAAAATTGCCGTTTGACCTTAAAAATTCTTACCTGGTGTTTTTAAAACCAAAATTTTAAGTAGAGGGAATGTAAGTCTGCAATGCTGTCTAGATTAAAAATCCAACTATATAAACCTAATGCAAGTAAGTCTGCTTCATAGTAAGCAGTATCAGTGTCATAGGAAAAGGAGAACATGAGTGACAAAGAAGAGTAAGTTATTAGTAGTCCAGGATTGTGAAAATAATCTCAAATATTTTATTTTTGAAAGTTGCGAAAATAGAAAATGTCGGGATTTGATTGGAAGAATAACAAGACTTGCGAATCGCGGCAACATGATTTGGCCTAGTGGAAACATGTGATATAATGAGAGAAGTCTTTTTTTCTATGTAACATATTTTACGTATCGATGGAGGTTTTCTTTCAGAAAGTGGCGGGCTGAAAATATTTGTAGCACAATAGAGTGGATGCTGTTCATAGGAGATCGTTCGACGTCATTGAAAGTAAGTTAATTTTAAGGAGTTTTGAAATCAGATTTCGAAGGTTGTATGGGTTTTTTAAACACAGTCATTTTGATTGTGTTTTTTTTTCCCCGCTGTTACATGATGAATACCTTCAAGTCACTGATTTAAGTGAAATTCGATACATTCTGAGAACAGCAAAAATAAACCATTTAACATGTATAATTAATGTTATGCTTTTTGAAATTATGATATATATTTAGAAATGTGAGGTAGATATGGAGAAGCAGAGTCTTCTGTAAGTGTCAATTTTAATGCTTACAGTGCTGTACTTCTAGGTATTGTTTTTTTTAAAAAAAAGAAATAGGCCTCACCTCAAAGAAAGCTCTTGAAAGCACACATCTTATTTGCATCCTAAAACAATCATTTAAAATGTTTGACACAATTTTATGATGGCTTTACATCTTTTTTGCGCTGTTATTGCATCACTATTGTGAGACATAAGCAATGCAAAAGAAGCATCATGTTTCAAAATAGGCCTCATTTCATCAGCATGAAGATACTGTTTTTTTAAAATAAATATCTTTAGGATTGTGTAGGGGTCGTAGGGAAGTAGAGGTTTCTGTAAATGTCAAAGTTGTTTAAAAACTGTTTCTTCTTGAACCTTTTCCCTTCTTTTTTCTAATTTTTAAATACATGTTTTAATATTTTTGGAAATGTTTGTTCTCTCTTTTACAGATTGAATGTATGAAAAATTTGCTTGAAAAGTTAACATGAATTATAAGGTAAATGTTTTCTACTTTTTTAACCTACATTCCACTGCTGATGATGTCACTGACTATGTTATGATTGATGTAATAAATGGGCATGTTTTACTGCAATGGTAGGTCTTCACATCTATTATCTCGTCTGTATTCTTCAACAAGCATAAATTTGATATGCAACCCAGAGTACGGTTCACCTTAAACAAACTTTTAGAGAGGACACACCTTATCGTCACCCTCACTCAATCATTTAATCTATCACATTTAACATCTATTAGTTCTACTGCTTCATTTCTTTAATCTTTACTTTCCTGTGTTTGCTACTTCTCTCCTTCCTTTCTCTATTACTTAATTTTTCTATTCCTTCCAGTATTTTTCTCAGTCCCTCTCTTCTCATACTTCTTCATTATTATTCACTAATTCTGTCTCTATTAATGTTACTGTTTATGAATGATCTCCAAAAATTTTAAAAACAAGAACAGTAAGTATAAGGATAGGAAAAGACATTTATGTTACAAGAAAGACAACTATAGGAAGTAAACAGAAAAAACTGTTACTCGCAATCCACTGCTGATGATCTCACTGACCATGTAAAAAATTATGTAATATATGACATGATCAGAAGTGAATTGCGGGTAACAGTATCTTTTCTTTACTCCCTATATCTGTCTTTTTTTGTAACATAACTGTCTGTTTCCTTTCCTTATACTTACTGTTCCTTTTTTTAAAAAAAAATTTTTGGTACGCTCAAAGTACGCGTACCGGAGTGCGAACTAGTAGCGAACTAATAGAAATAGAGCTTGGCAGAGTTCAAAGAATTCTACCAATTTTTTTAATAATGGGGAGGTAGTTCTGAAAAGAACTGTTTTTTTTTGTTTTTGTTGTTTTAAATTTTTTTTATTAGTTTTCTGAACATTTTTTATATTTTTTTGTTTTTTTCTGAACATTTTGTATTTTTTTTTATTTTTGGGGGGGAGGGGGGAAACAAAAATGATTCATCGAAGACGGCTCAACAGGAGCAACAAAAAAAAAAAGAATTTACTTTTTGGGGCGTTTTGGGCACACATGATTGGTGATGGCTCTCATTATCAGGGTAATGCTACTTTTGCGGTAGCAAAGTGTCTGGTTGCACCGCACACAGACTTGCTTCACTTCTCCCATGTTGATTTGGATGTTCGGGATCAGCTCCCTCGCCTCCGGTCCCGATACCTCCTGAACAACAGATCTTCTTGCCATTTCTGGCGGATTTTGTTGTTGGTCGCGAAGTTGTGCATTGCTGTAATTGTTAGGGTGCCATCGACTCATGTGCCTGTGCATTGTATGATTGCCAAAACTGTACTTTTTGTCTGTGCCCCTTGAAAGTCGTTCGTCGCAAATGCGACAAAAGACGTATCTGGCATTTACTTTCTTTTGGTCAGCAGGAAATTTAAAAAATTGCCAGATATAATTTTCTTTCCTATTATATCTTCTGGGCTCCTCTGGCAAAAACTCGTCATTTTCTTGCTGTTCTTCCTCTTCTTGATTTTCCTCCTCTTCTATAATTAGTGAAGCAGGTAGTCTTTTCTTCCCATGAGGAGGTGGAGGAGGTGGTGGGGGCACACTGGCAGAAGCAACCATTGAAGCCATTGCTGATGAATCAAAAAAGTTCTTTCTCTCACCAAGATGAAAGTCAGAGTGAGGAAAGAAGGAGGGGTTTTCATCATTTGGGAGAAGGAAAAATTCTAAACCAATGAAAAGTGTTAATTTTATATGACATGACCAAGTATTACATCATTAGGAAACCAAAAGTGAAATGAACCAATGAAAAGTGTTATTTTCGAGTCACATGACCTGCTGTGTTTACGTTTCGCGCTTTGCTCCGCTTTCCGGTCCACTTCCGGGTCCGCTAATTTGGCGCGTCCAACGACGTATTACGCGATAACGCAAAACGTCATGCAAACGTAACAGTTACGCTAAAGGAACGTAGACCGGTTCGCGTACTAAGCCGCGGCTTTAAATTGAGCTAACGGGAAGCAGACCGGTTCGCGGACTGGGAGCGGAACAAAAAAAAATGTTTTAAAAAAATTGTCTAAAGAACATGAAAAATATATTTCAAAATTTAAAGAACAATACATTGTACAGCTACAGATATTAGCTTTTAAAAAACCATTGAAATTCAATGAAAAAACCATAGGTTATAGACTATATATAGTTAGGGATTAGCATTTAAAAAACCTTATTTTATTTGCACAAAACCATTGAAATTCCATATATAGTTAGTTGCACTAACTATATATCGCGCACCCGCAATCCACTGCTGATGATGTCACATATTACATCATTCATGACATGGTCAGTGACATCACTGATGACATCACTGATGACATCTCAAATGACAACATCCAGTGACTGTATGTTTCTGTATAGTTAAAATATGTCTTACATATTGAAGAATGAGTGGATGTATAAGTGTCTGGATGAAGGATTTAGTAGGTGCATGACTGACTGTATGAGTGAGTGATTAAATGTGTCTCACTGAGTGCATGGGTTAGTGACTAAACTGTCTTAATTTGTGCATCATTATGTCTGTTGTTCTGTAAACTGTTGCATGCGTTGATAAGTAGCTATATGAGTAACTATATGGGTTATTGATTGGTTGCCCAAGTATTTGTATGGGAGACTGAGTGTGTGTGTGGGTGGCTGGGAGGTGTATGACTCTGTGCATAGATGTGTGAGCAGTTGATTCACTAGATGTATGGTTTCAAAAGTGCATGTGGAAACAGCTGTATGGGCGGTTGACTGTGTGCATGAGTGTATTGGTGAGTGAATGGATATCTCAGTGCTACATGTCAAAGTAAGTACATATGTAAAACACAGTACATGTAAGAGTTGACATATATAAATAACTGTGCATAAGAGCCAGTGAATGTGTAAGTGGCTGTATGGATCATTGTGAGCTTGTATCAGGGATTGTATAAGAGAGTAAATATGTGTTAGTATATGTTTGAATAAGTAAGGTGTGTATAACTGTATAGTTGAGGAAATGGAGGTGTGATTGATTCTTTGCATGACTGACTAGGTGTGTGAGTAACTCCATGGATGAGTGACAGTCTGTGAGTGTCTGTTTATACTGAGTGTATGTAAGGTTATATTAGAGTCTGAAGAGGTTCATTGTATTATCACATGAGTGATGTGATCAGTGATGTCAAATGAGATGTCATCAGTGATGTCATTTGAGTTGTCATCAGTGATGTCATCAGTGATGTCATTTGAGATGTCATCAGTGATGTCATTTGAGTTGTCATCAGTGATGTCATTTGAGATGTCATCAGTGATGTCATCAGTGATGTCACTGACCATGTCATGAATGATGTAATATGTGACATCATCAGCAGTGGATTGCGGGTGCGCGATATATAGTTAGTGCAACTAACTATATATGGAATTTCAATGGTTTTGTGCAAATAAAATAAGGTTTTTTAAATGCTAATCCCTAACTATATATAGTCTATAACCTATGGTTTTTTCATTGAATATATATATATATATATATATATATATATATATATATATATATATATATATATATATATATATATATATATATATTCAATGAGAATCCCCAGACCTCCACACCGACAGCGTGGCAAAAGAAGGAGACAGACCCCACGGCTTCAGGCAAGATGTTGCTTTTATTGAAAACCTTCCTGGCGACGCGTTTCGAGTAACTTGTACTCTTGATCACACACCATTAAATGAGTCAGCCTCTTATTTTTAAATGCTTGTTTTCCCTGACCCCTCCTATGGGCCAACCCTCCTAAAGTGCATCAAATGATTACTTAAAACATAGGCATAGAAAAGGTGCATATAACATAATGGAATAAAAAACAGACTGTTATGGACATTTGTATTCAGTAAAAAAAGTACATTTTGCCTGAAATCAATACAAATTGTAAAACATGTGAGTTCTGTTTAAACATTTCGGTCCGTCTTATAATTTTACAATGCATAAAATATCGCATGTAAAAAATTGGTTCCATTTACAATTATTGCACATGTCTCATAGCTATTTACAACCGTTTATCATAACTGCATGAATGCAGAAGCGCCCAAAGGCTAATAAAGTGACTGGTGCTGTATCCTTACTGCATGAATGCATATACCTGTCAGCATATGAATTAACCAGTATCGGCCGATTTTAAATAGCAATCAGATTTGTAAACATTAATATCACCTAAAATCAAAACAATCATGTAACATTTAATATAAGTGTAGTGGAACTTAACCATGATACCCCCAAGCTCATGTCCTGAATACTTATTAAAAATTCAAAGTACTTGAATTTATTTACATCATAAATATTGATACTATTTACACTATATATACTAAAAAAAATGTTTTAAAGTATAAGTGCTATTTGTATACATGTACTTGATATTGAATGAGAAAAAAACGTGGGAAAAACCAAAATTGGGAAAAATAAAAATGGAATACTGATATGAAAATAAATATTTTACAACCTATGTACAAAATTTACAAGAAGAGAGATAAAATTGCATTGACATTTATCATATTTGATCCAGTGTGTTAAATTCATAATACACACTTTATATGTGTTTGTGTCTTGTTAGATGGGTTAGTCATGGTAAAGTCCGCTAGAACTAGCCAAATGGGATAAAACCAGGACATGTAACTACAAAAACAAAAACAAAAACAACAATAGTGTGCTACAAGTGGACAAAAAGAAGATGATATTTTTACAGAAAGTTGTGAAGATCCTCTGTTGCGTTAAGCCCGTGGGGCTGTTTACTGTCCAACGCAATGATATATTGGGTTTCTAACTTTCTCAACATTTTGTCCCTGTTGCCACCCCGTCTTTGTAACGGCACCGCATCTATAACATAGTAACTCAAACATGACAGATCCATGTCATGTGTTGAATTAAAATGTCGTGCCGCGGGGTAGGCTAAGTCGTGATTTACGACTGCACGGATATGCTGCAATATTCTGACGTGCACCTGCAACCTAGTGCTTCCCACATAGCACAAGCCGCAGGTGCACGTCAGAACATACACAGCAAACTCTGTGTGGCAATTGAAATTTCTCCTGATTGCAGTTTTGGCGCCGGGGAAAGGATTGACATAGAGAGTCATATTTTGCCCAAACTTGCACGCACGGCAAGAACTGCATTTGTAAAAGCCTTTTCTGTTGAGCCAGTCACTGCCACTGACCAGTTCTGGGCTTGGCTTCACCAGTCTGCTGTGCATGCTGTAGGCTCTTTTGAAAGTGATGATAGGTTTATCAGGGACTCTTGAGCATAGTTCATCAGTTTTAAGAATTGACCAGTGTTTGTTGATGAAGGTTTTTATCTGTTTTTGTTGCTGACTGTAAGTGATGATTATCTGGGAGGCTGGTCCTCACTTTCAACCTCCGCAGGATGGGCATGAATAATGATTCCCTTGATCTTTCTTTAGTTTTGAGTAACATTTTGGAAAGCGTTGACTCACTGTACCCCCTGGCCCTCAAACGTTCAAACATCAAACTAGCTCCCTCATCAACTTTTTCAGTACTGCTGCAGATTCTTTTTAACTGCAAAAGTTCCCCCAAAGGTATACTTTCAATTACATGACGGGTGTGTTCGCTGCTGGCATTCAATATGCTGTTGCCAGCAGTGGGTTTGAGGTATAGTGATGTTGTGATATTGATTCCTTCAATATCAATCTGGACATCCAGAAATTGGGCAGATTGATTACTTACACTGGAAGTGAAAAATACATTTCTGCTGTTAATATTGAGGGTTTAGACAAACTGATGTGCGCTTGAAATATCACCCTCCCATATGCAAAAATATCATCAATAAAGCGCATCCAGTGTTTAACATTGTTAAAGCCCGGTGCGGCGATGAGGTCCTGCTCCTCCCACCAGCCAACGTGTAAAAATGCGTAGCTGGGGGAGAAGCAGGATCCCATCGCAACACCTCTGATTTGTTTCCAAACATCCTTACCGTACATGAAAAAATTATTGTTGAGGCACCACATCACCAATTCACATAGTATTTGATGATGACCTTAGTACTCACACGATTTGTTGCCCAAATAGTATTTGATGGCTTCAATACCTTTTTCATGTTCAATACAGGTATATAATGATTCAACATCTAGTGTTATCATACACCAATTGGGTTGCCATTGAATGGCAGCCAGTTTGGACAGAAAATCCCCAGTGTCTTTGATCTAACTAGCAAGACCCTGGACATGACATTGCAGGAAAAAGTCAATATAGCATGAAATGTTCTCACCCAGGTTGTTTATCGCAGAGATGATGGGTCTGCCGGGAGTTGGTTGTCTCATTTTGTGCACCTTTGGAATCAAATATAGTTGCGGCATCACCGGATTCTCCACATGTAAAAAAGCGTATTCCTCGGATGAGATCAAATTGTTGCATTTATATGACATCAGCATACGTTTTATAGTGTCTCGGGCCCGCTTGTATTCCAAACCGCTGCTTCTTTCATAGCAGTTGCTGTCGCCCAATTTTCTCATTGCTTCAGTCATATATTCATGTTTTTGCCACAGGACGATATTCCCTCCTTTGTCAGGCGAATTTATTATTATGTCCGGATACGTGCTTAATTTGTCCATCAATTGATCATATTGGACACGCTGAAAGTTGTTTTTAGTATTTTTTCTGGTGGTATTTTTCTGTCTGTATATACGCCTGTTAAGTGTCTTTAGGTCTTCCACCACACACTCATGGAATATGTCAACCGCGTCCTTCGGCATGACGGGGACAAACTTGCTCTTTGCTTTGAAAGGACTTTCTCCAGCTCCCTTCTGTACAACATTTATAGCCCGAAGTTGGTTTTGGGTATCTGATAGATCTGTAGATTGATGGTTGCTGGAAATAGAAGATCCAGTTTCCAGGTCACATAAAGTTATCAAGGTTCTCGCGTCTCTGGCAGCTGCCAAAGGAACATCGTTTGCCAAGTCATCTTTGTCCTTACTGTTGGTTTCTTTAGGATTGGATTTAATGGCAAAAAACTTTTTTAATTTAAGTTTCCTGATGAAAAGAAACACATCTGCCCTTGTGTTTTTTGTAATTGAATGAGCTTTCAGGGCAATAGTTTAGTCCCAAAGATAGTATTTGTTGCTCAGCCATTGTTAAAGTCAGATTTGACAAATTGGTAATGGTGCTGGCCATGGTTACTGCTTTTTGTTCTTCTTGTTGTACCACGGCTGTTTCTGTTTTGCGGCGGTTTTGGCGCGTTTCCTCCTTGCTTTGCGCCTTGCATTGCTCCGCTTCCGGCACCATTGTTGCGTGTTCTGGGTCGCAGAGTCTTGAGGCGCTCTTCGACTAAAAAATCGATTTCCTCACTTAAGTTTAAGACTGTGTGAGTTTCACTGTCTTGAGCTAAACTTGCAGATGATCCCAGTGAACTGCCTGAGCTTGATAAAGAAATGTAGTCCAGATCTGGAAGAACTGAAGGTCCTGGTTCGTTACTTATGGCTGAATGTTGCATTGCTCTTGCTTGGCTGTTTGCCTGTCTTTGTTTTCTCGCTTGGTCGAATTTCCTTGAAAAAGTATAGATACGACCTGTCTCATAATCATTGAGATCTTGAGCAAATTTATTTATTTTGCGCAACTTTATTTTTTCTTCATGTTTTTTAGTCTGTCTCCAATTTCTTTACGGCTTTTGTCAATAAATGCTTTAATGTCCACATCCACTTGTTTGTCAAGTTCTTCATTGATTTTTTTTTATTTCTTCAAGCAGGGTTTCTCTGTCGAGTATCGCATACTTTATTAAGATTTTGATCAGATTCATAGAGGCATTGAGGTTACTCTCACCCCACTCTCTGAGCATGGCAGGATTCGGGTCCACAAAGCTGGGGGCCAGTAATATTCGTAGGCCCCTGTGTACCCTCCCCGCTTCTTCATATTTGTTCAGGGACTTATGTTCCCACCATTTCGTGACCTCGGATTTGGATTTCCTTTCCAGCGTTTTCAATAGTTGTTTAACGTCCTGATTTGCTGGACTGGCGGCAGTTAAAGGCGTTTGTTTGTTTAATCAGCAGTGCATTGTGGGGGCGCGCGTTATAGTTAGCTCAACTAACTATAACAGCCAAATTTCTATCGTTTTGTATGAGTGAAATGGCCAACTAACTATAACGTCCCTGAAACCTATGTTTTTTTCTGTGAATTTCTAAGGTTTTTTAAATGCTAATTCCTAACTATAACGTCTGTAAAACCTATTGTTTTTTTCTAGTGAATATATATATATGTATATATATTTTTTTGATTTTTTTTTATGTGTTTGATGTTTGGCGCCAAACTAGATCGACAAAGGCCTCTGTGCAGGCCGAAACGCGTCTCTTGTACCTGGGATTGAGGGCGACATGATTGATTAAACTGATGCCTAATCCTGCAACCACTTTGTGCCTGTGCCTTCTTCCATGGAGTTCGTCTTTTTGGGAGCTGGATGTTTTGTTCATATATATATATATATATATATATATATATATATATATATATATATATATATTCACTGAAAAAACCATGGGTTATAGACCATATGTAGTTAGGAATTAGCATTTACAAAACCTTATTTTACTCACACAAAACCATTGAAATTCGCATATATAGTTAGTTGCACTAACTATATATCGCTCACCCGCAATCCACTGCTGATGATGTCACATATTACATCATTCATGACATGGTCAGTGCTAATTCCTAACTATATATGGTCTATAACCCATGGTTTTTTCAGTGAATTTTCAAGGTTTTGTAAATGCTAATTCCTAACTATATATGGTCTATAACCTATGGTTTTTTTCAGTGAATTTCAATGGTTTTTTAATAGCAAATATCAAAAGCTTTAAAATGTCAAGTACGTGATAGGTAAAAACATTTTCGTGTCTATGCCCGCTGATGTGCTTTGAACGCTGCCCCCTCCCCCCCTCTTTTCTTTTAGGAGTATTCTCCCTTTGCAGATAGTGAAGGGTAGGTAACGCAGGCCTTTGCCCCCGTTGTAATCCGTCGTGCCTGCTTCCCTCTCCATTTGATTGATTGTTATCCAAGCATTACTGTTTTAGAATTGGTTCTCTTTGGTTCATTCTCTATTTACAAACAAGCACAGAGTCGCAATACTCTGTTTAGTCTTTGCAGATAGTGAAAAATCGTTAGAAACAACAAAAGGAATCAAGCAAAATCAGTAGGCCACTGATGGGATCTCTTTTTGACCTCGCTAAAATAGAAACATTAGGAACAACCCCTCATGAGAAATATGAAACTAGTGAGAGGAACTGAGCTCGACGCCATGATGGCTGCAAGACAGCTCGGCTCCGCAGTCCACCCCGCCCAAAACAACGACAAACCCTATGCAAATATTATAAATATATACAACACACCAGCAAAGTAACATGGTAAAACGTTCTATTAAATAACTATTTACATGGCAGCCTGCTGCAACATCGATCCAAACAAGCCTTTGTATTTGGGGCTCAAAATCAACAAGTAACAGGGTAAAACGTTTTATTATATAACTATTTACATGGCAGCCTGCTGCAACATCGATCCAAACAAGCCTTTGTATTTGGGGCTCAAAATCAACCATCAATAGTAAGATTTTCATAGGTGAGTGTAGGTTCATGGTTTTCCATCCACAGACTAAAAGCCTGGAGTGGGAGTGAAAGAACAATAACTAGGTAAGAAGGAAGGCAGAGGCTGTGGGAAGGACTCTGGATATGGTATGTTGCTTGGTCCCTGAGATGCTTCGATGTCACTGCCTTGCACAAATGGCATGAGTCCTGGATGTTGGGTGCCATAGTTGAGGGTTCCGAGCAGCGCTTGTAACACTGTCTGAAGCTTATTTGCACCTGCTCAACTTCACTATTCTCAAAGTAAGTGGGGGCTGTTTGTGGACCTGACTGCATTGGAAAACAATGTGATGCGGTGCCTCCCTGAACCACTTGACGGAGGCCCCCGAGGGGCAGTGTGATGGCGCAGACTCGGAGGGGACGCTTGGCTCCTGTCCCCTCCTCCAGTCTTGTTGCCCTGGAGTGGCCTAAGATCGCCCCCGACATAGGCGGCCGGCTCCCGGGGTCAGGCGGAACGTTTTGCTTTTTAGTGACTCTTCCTGCGGTGCCCTGGTCCGACCATCACATATACCTGCGCCAGGAGACGGCGTGGGGTACACTAGAAGGGAGAGGCGGCGCGAACGAGCCTCCCCCACCTCCCCAGGTGGAGGTTTCTCAGCTACACCCCAGCGCTTCACTCGACCAGCTGACTTGCGCCCGCTCTTGCGACACAATGCCTCGCTCGGCCAGCTGAATTGCGCCTGCTCTTGCTATTACAACGTCTCACCCGCCATCCAACGGAATTGCACCCAATCTTGCGGTACAGCGACAGACGGCTGCTACGGAGCTCACGAAATGGCGGTCGGCTCCACAGACTTGGGCCTGGCCTGCAAGGATGGCTCTGGGCAACCGTGGAACTCGAACGCTTCACTGCTAGGGCATGGGCCCCATTCCCGACTCCCGCAGACTTCTGGTGGGGAGCGACTGCCATGATTACTCGTAGAATGGCCACGACGTAGCCACGGGGTGCTCTCATGCTGACGCCAGCTTCAGTCTGAAACATCCAGAAACACTGTAGACTACCAATTCGATCAGTTCCGGTGGAGCCCCAACGTGACCCGGTAGAGAAGAACTTGCCCTCCCCTCTTTGACTGATGGTTCTTGTTGCCTGTCCCTTCTGTTGTCATTTAACAGAACTTTTTGGACTGCTGAAAGGGGTTGTGTTCCGACCGCTGGTTGGTGGAGACATTCTGACTATATTCTGGACCTGCGTTGTCGCGTAATGCGTCATATGATGCGCCGCGTTAGCGCACCCGGAAGTGCTCCGGTACGCAAGGGCAGCTTCCCGGAAGCGATCCAGGGCGCGGCGCGCAGCGCGTAACGTAAGCATAACAGGTCATGTGACTTGTTGAAAAAACTTTTTATTGGTTCATTTTACTTTTGTTTTTCTATTGATGGAAGGCTTGGTCATATGACCTAAAAATAACACTTTTCATTGGTTTAGAACATTTTTTTTTCCCAAATGATGAAAGCCCCACCTTTTTTTTTCTCACTCTGACTTGTAAAGAAAATGACCCAAATGCATTTACAGTTTATCACTAACAATGTTCCAGGCTAATGTATTTTCCCGGGAAATTTACAACTGTCCTGCAAGTAAAATATTCCTATTTCGAGAAAAAGGGCGTTTCTTCGTCCCATGAGGGAGCCGTTGAACAAAAGAGGCTCGACCTGCTGTCTTAGTCGCTGATAGGCATGAATATCGGATTCTTATCGATCACTTTATGTTGCAGGAGTGGAAAACACAACAGCCCTTGACCATTTATCTTTACTGCTTTCCTGCGTATTATACCTTTTAACCGTCATGTAATCGGGCTGCTTTATTTCACTTGCCTTTTACTGATTCGAAAACAGTGGCTATTATTCAAAACTTTACCAATCTAGGTACTACTACCATGTTTTGTTTTAAAAACCTTTATTGTGAAAATGTCAGTATACAAATACGGGCCTATAACCACGTGGGCCGGCCACGGAGCAAACTGTAATCGTATATGATGAGGGGACATTTACACTGTAGAAGAACGTAACGGGCAGGCCATTAGGTTGCAAGAACTAAGGTGTCTAACAGTTGCGGAATCGGTGGACGTACATTTTATAATTAAAGTACGACAGTGCCAGTTACAATAAAATTATCTAGATATACATTTGCGGGCAAGTACCATGGGTGACGTTAATTCGAACTTTCAATAATACAGTAATCAATAACACATCAGAACTTAATCTCAATAGGGATGTCCAAATGTTCAATCAGTACTCGTCCCCGCCCGCCATGTGCTTCAAAACTGAATACGTATCTCGTGATATCAAGGCTGGGCAACCAGTACACAACAAGGAGTTACGAGTCCCATTTATACCGGCGCCATTTTGGGCGAGGCCGGGCAGGTCCAGGATATAGTCAAAATGTCTCCACCAACCAGCGGTCGAACCAGAACCCCTTTCGGCAGTCCAAAAATGTTCCGTTAAATGACAACAGAAGAGATAGGCAAGAAGAACAATCAGTCAAAAGAGGGGACGCTTTCGGGAAGGGGCCCATGCCCTAGCAAGCAAGCGTCCGAGTTCCAAGGTGTCCCAGGGCCATTTTAGTGGACCAGGCCCAAATCCAAAGAGCCGGCCGCCATTTTGAGAGTCCTGTTGCAGCCGCCTATCGCTGCACCGCAAGAGTGGGCGCAATTCAGCTGGATGGTGGGCGAGACGCTGTAGCCGCAAGAGCGGGCGCAACTCAGCTGGATGTCGGGTGAGGCACTGTGCCGCAAGAGCGGGCGCAATGCAGCTGGATGGTGGGTGAGGCACTGTGCCGCAAGAGCGGGCGGAACTCAGCTGGATGGAGGGTGAGGCACTGTGCCGCAAGAGCGGGCGGAACTCAGCTGGATGGAGGGTGAAGCACTGTGCCGCAAGAGCGGGCGCAATTCAGCTGGATGGTGGGTGAGGCACTGTGCCGCAAGAGCGGGCGGAACTCAGCTGGATGGAGGGTGAGGCACTGTGCCGCAAGAGCGGATGGAACTCAGCTGGATGGCGGGTGAGGCACTGTGCCGCAAGAGCGGCCGAAACTCAGCTGGATGGCGGGTGAGGCACTGTAGCCGCAAGTGCGGGCGTAACTCAGCTGGATAGCGAGTGAAACGCCAAGGGGCGCCCCACTGCAGCTGAGGAGCCTCCACCTGGGGAGGCGGGAGAGGCCCGTTCGCGCCGCCTCCACCCAGCCCACCCCCCCGGGGCTCCCCACGCTGTCTTTCGGCGCAGCATTGTAGGATGGCCACACCAGTGCAAATTGCTGGACACCACCTCGGTGCCATCCGGATCTCAGCGCGTTGTGCTGCCTTCAGCCTATTCGCACATCGGTCCGCTACTGACGCCGCCTCACAGGCCAACGGATTTTGTAGGCTTTTTATAGCCCAAAGCCGCATAACAGGTCATGTGACTTGTTTATAAAACTTTTCATTGGTTCATTTTACTTTTGGTTTCCTAATGATGGAAGGCTTGATCATATGACCTAAAAATAACACTTTTCATTGGATTGGAACATTTTTTTTTCCCAAATGATGAAAGCCCCACCTTTTTTTTTCTCACTCGGCAGTCCAAAAAGGTTCCGTTATATGACAACAGAGGGGACAGGCAACAAGAACCATCAGTCAAAAGAGGGGAGGGCAAGTTCTTCCCTACCGGGTCACGTTGGGGCTCCACCGGAAGTCATCGAATTGGTAGTCTACAGTGTTTCTGGATGTTTCAGACTGAAGCTGGCATCAGCATGAGAGCACCACCATCTCGTGGCTCCGTCGTGGCCATTCCGCAAGCAATCATGACAGCCGCTCCCCACCGGAAGCCTGCGGGAGTCGGGGGCCCCGGTGACTTTTGTAGAATCTTCAAGGCTGAGGGGACGCTTTCTGGAATGGGGCCCATGCCCTAGCAGGCAAATGTCCGAGTTCAAATGTGTCCCAGGGCCATTTTAGTGGACCAGGCCCAAATCCGAAGAGCCGGCTGCCATTTTGAGAGTCCTGTTGCAGCCGCCTATCGCTGCACCGCAAGAGTGGGCGCAATTCAGCTGGATGGTGGGCGAGACGCTGTAGCCGCAAGAGCGGGCGCAACTCAGCTGGATGTCGGGTGAGGCACTGTGCCGCAAGAGCGGGCGCAATGCAGCTGGATGGTGGGTGAGGCACTGTGCCGCAAGAGCGGGCGGAACTCAGCTGGATGGAGGGTGAGGCACTGTGCCGCAAGAGCGGGCGGAACTCAGCTGGATGGAGGGTGAAGCACTGTGCCGCAAGAGCGGGCGCAATTCAGCTGGATGGTGGGTGAGGCACTGTGCCGCAAGAGCGGGCGGAACTCAGCTGGATGGAGGGTGAGGCACTGTGCCGCAATAGCGGATGGAACTCAGCTGGATGGCGGGTGAGGCACTGTGCCGCAAGAGCGGCCGAAACTCAGCTGGATGGCGGGTGAGGCACTGTAGCCGCAAGTGCGGGCGTAACTCAGCTGGATAGCGAGTGAAACGCCAAGGGGCGCCCCACTGCAGCTGAGGAGCCTCCACCTGGGGAGACGGGAGAGGCCCGTTCGCGCCGCCTCCACCCAGCCCCCCCCCCCGGGGCTCCCCACGCTGTCTTTCGGCGCAGCATTGTAGGATGGCCACACCAGTGCAAATTGCTGGACACCACCTCCGTGCCATCCGGATCTCAGCGCGTTGTGCTGCCTTCAGCCTATTCGCACATCGGTCCGCTACTGACGCCGCCTCACAGGCCAACTGATTTTGTAGGCTTTTTATAGCCCAAAGCCGCATAACAGGTCATGTGACTTGTTTATAAAACTTTTCATTGGTTCATTTTACTTTTGGTTTCCTAATGATGGAAGGCTTGATCATATGACCTAAAAATAACACTTTTCATTGGATTGGAACATTTTTTTTTCCCAAATGATGAAAGCCCCACCTTTTTTTTTCTCACTCGGCAGTCCAAAAAGGTTCCGTTATATGACAACAGAGGGGACAGGCAACAAGAACCATCAGTCAAAAGAGGGGAGGGCAAGTTCTTCCCTACCGGGTCACGTTGGGGCTCCACCGGAAGTCATCGAATTGGTAGTCTACAGTGTTTCTGGATGTTTCAGACTGAAGCTGGCATCAGCATGAGAGCACCACCATCTCGTGGCTCCGTCGTGGCCATTCCGCAAGCAATCATGACAGCCGCTCCCCACCGGAAGCCTGCGGGAGTCGGGGGCCCCGGTGACTTTTGTAGAATCTTCAAGGCTGAGGGGACGCTTTCTGGAATGGGGCCCATGCCCTAGCAGGCAAATGTCCGAGTTCAAATGTGTCCCAGGGCCATTTTAGTGGACCAGGCCCAAATCCGAAGAGCCGGCTGCCATTTTGAGAGTCCTGTTGCAGCCGCCTATCGCTGCACCGCAAGAGTGGGCGCAATTCAGCTGGATGGTGGGCGAGACGCTGTAGCCGCAAGAGCGGGCGCAACTCAGCTGGATGTCGGGTGAGGCACTGTGCCGCAAGAGCGGGCGCAATGCAGCTGGATGGTGGGTGAGGCACTGTGCCGCAAGAGCGGGCGGAACTCAGCTGGATGGAGGGTGAGGCACTGTGCCGCAAGAGCGGGCGGAACTCAGCTGGATGGAGGGTGAAGCACTGTGCCGCAAGAGCGGGCGCAATTCAGCTGGATGGTGGGTGAGGCACTGTGCCGCAAGAGCGGGCGGAACTCAGCTGGATGGAGGGTGAGGCACTGTGCCGCAATAGCGGATGGAACTCAGCTGGATGGCGGGTGAGGCACTGTGCCGCAAGAGCGGCCGAAACTCAGCTGGATGGCGGGTGAGGCACTGTAGCCGCAAGTGCGGGCGTAACTCAGCTGGATAGCGAGTGAAACCCCAAGGGGCGCCCCACTGCAGCTGAGGAGCCTCCACCTGGGGAGACGGGAGAGGCCCGTTCGCGCCGCCTCCACCCAGCCCCCCCCCCCCCGGGGCTCCCCACGCTGTCTTTCGGCGCAGCATTGTAGGATGGCCACACCAGTGCAAATTGCTGGACACCACCTCCGTGCCATCCGGATCTCAGCGCGTTGTGCTGCCTTCAGCCTATTCGCACATCGGTCCGCTACTGACGCCGCCTCACAGGCCAACTGATTTTGTAGGCTTTTTATAGCCCAAAGCCGCATAACAGGTCATGTGACTTGTTTATAAAACTTTTCATTGGTTCATTTTACTTTTGGTTTCCTAATGATGGAAGGCTTGATCATATGACCTAAAAATAACACTTTTCATTGGATTGGAACATTTTTTTTTCCCAAATGATGAAAGCCCCACCTTTTTTTTTCTCACTCGGCAGTCCAAAAAGGTTCCGTTATATGACAACAGAAGGGACAGGCAACAAGAACCATCAGTCAAAAGAGGGGAGGGCAAGTTCTTCCCTACCGGGTCACGTTGGGGCTCCACCGGAAGTCATCGAATTGGTAGTCTACAGTGTTTCTGGATGTTTCAGACTGAAGCTGGCATCAGCATGAGAGCACCACCATCTCGTGGCTCCGTCGTGGCCATTCCGCAAGCAATCATGACAGCCCCTCCCCACCGGAAGCCTGCGGGAGTCGGGGGCCCCGGTGACTTTTGTAGAATCTTCAAGGCTGAGGGGACGCTTTCTGGAATGGGGCCCATGCCCTAGCAGGCAAATGTCCGAGTTCAAATGTGTCCCAGGGCCATTTTAGTGGACCAGGCCCAAATCCGAAGAGCCGGCCGCCATTTTGAGAGTCCTGTTGCAGCCGCCTATCGCTGCACCGCAAGAGTGGGCGCAATTCAGCTGGATGGTGGGCGAGACGCTGTAGCCGCAAGAGCGGGCGCAACTCAGCTGGATGTCGGGTGAGGCACTGTGCCGCAAGAGCGGGCGCAATGCAGCTGGATGGTGGGTGAGGCACTGTGCCGCAAGAGCGGGCGGAACTCAGCTGGATGGAGGGTGAGGCACTGTGCCGCAAGAGCGGGCGGAACTCAGCTGGATGGAGGGTGAAGCACTGTGCCGCAAGAGCGGGCGCAATTCAGCTGGATGGTGGGTGAGGCACTGTGCCGCAAGAGCGGGCGGAACTCAGCTGGATGGAGGGTGAGGCACTGTGCCGCAAGAGCGGATGGAACTCAGCTGGATGGCGGGTGAGGCACTGTGCCGCAAGAGCGGCCGAAACTCAGCTGGATGGCGGGTGAGGCACTGTAGCCGCAAGTGCGGGCGTAACTCAGCTGGATAGCGAGTGAAACGCCAAGGGGCGCCCCACTGCAGCTGAGGAGCCTCCACCTGGGGAGGCGGGAGAGGCCCGTTCGCGCCGCCTCCACCCAGCCCCCCCCCCGGGGCTCCCCACGCTGTCTTTCGGCGCAGCATTGTAGGATGGCCACACCAGTGCAAATTGCTGGACACCACCTCGGTGCCATCCGGATCTCAGCGCGTTGTGCTGCCTTCAGCCTATTCGCACATCAGTCCGCTACTGACGCCGCCTCACAGGCCAACTGATTTTGTAGGCTTTTTATAGCCCAAAGCCGCATAACAGGTCATGTGACTTGTTTATAAAACTTTTCATTGGTTCATTTTACTTTTGGTTTCCTAATGATGGAAGGCTTGATCATATGACCTAAAAATAACACTTTTCATTGGATTGGAACATTTTTTTTTCCCAAATGATGAAAGCCCCACCTTTTTTTTTCTCACTCGGCAGTCCAAAAAGGTTCCGTTATATGACAACAGAGGGGACAGGCAACAAGAATCATCAGTCAAAAGAGGGGAGGGCAAGTTCTTCCCTACCGGGTCACGTTGGGGCTCCACCGGAAGTCATCGAATTGGTAGTCTACAGTGTTTCTGGATGTTTCAGACTGAAGCTGGCATCAGCATGAGAGCACCACCATCTCGTGGCTCCGTCGTGGCCATTCCGCAAGCAATCATGACAGCCGCTCCCCACCGGAAGCCTGCGGGAGTCGGGGGCCCCGGTGACTTTTGTAGAATCTTCAAGGCTGAGGGGACGCTTTCTGGAATGGGGCCCATGCCCTAGCAGGCAAATGTCCGAGTTCAAATGTGTCCCAGGGCCATTTTAGTGGACCAGGCCCAAATCCGAAGAGCCGGCCGCCATTTTGAGAGTCCTGTGGCAGCCGCCTATCGCTGCACCGCAAGAGTGGGCGCAACTCAGCTGGATGGCGGGTGAGGCGCTGTAATAGCAAGAGCAGGCGCAATTCAGCTGGCCGAGCGAGGCACTGTGTCGCAAGAGCGGGCGCAATGCAGTTGGATGCCAAGGGGTGCCCCACTGCAGCTGAGGAGCCTCCACCTGGGGAGGCCCGTTCGCGCCGCCTCCCCCCCCCCGGGCGCCCCACGCCGTTTTTCGGCGCAGCATTGTAGGATGGCCAGACCAGTGCGGCAACTTGCTGGACACCACATCGGTGCCGTCCTTATCTCGGCGCGTTGTGCTTTCTTCGGCCTATTCGCACAACGGTCCGCTACTGACGCCACCTCACAGGCCGACAGATTTTGCCGACCAAAAGACAGACCAAAGCAGCCCATTATTGCTTTGAGATGGATGTTGCAGCAGGCTGCCATGTAAATAGTTGTTTAAAATGTTTTTTTAACGTGTTTACTTTGTTGGAGCGTTGTATATATTTATAAGTTATTAAAGTGTTATAATCCTACTACTTTGTTGGAGTGCTATATATTTTTAATGTGACACATATTTGTGAAGACTTTGATGTACAAAAAGGCATCCCTGGAATCTTCCGCTTCAGGCTCGGTCCCACACACCCTTACAGTGAGAATCCCCTCCCCAATCACAATACAGGATCGTTATCAGATAGTAGGAACGCGTGTGGTGTGACGGATCTCATGGGGTGGGGGCCTTGATCTACTGTAACTCCTTTGAAGAGGGGAGATTCTTTACAGTTGGGGCCATAAACTACATCCGCAGGGCTAGGTGATAGCCTGGGACCGGCCTGGACAATCGGACACAGAGGAAGAGGAGTGTCAGAGGGTGCGGTAGTGAATAGGGTGAAAGGGAGGTGTTGGGCGGGCACAGGGTGTGATTCTCAGGGAAGAGCAGCGCAGATGGGGGGAGGTTTATGGCCCATGCATGAGAGAGAGAGCGTGGGTGACCAGTGCGTGGGGGAGATGCTTGCGAGGGTGGGGAGCCATGCTGAGGATCGGCGGCGTGCAGAGAGTGGGTCTGGTCAAGGCATCTAAAATGGCTGCTGTGCACGACAAAAGTGTGGCATTGGAAAAAAGGCAAGATGGCGCAGACAATGTTTATCAATACGGATTAATTTATAACAATTATTTTTAACAATATATTTACTCGCAGTGACAAAATGGCGGTCAACACTTCCTGATTTCCTTCGAATCGAACGTTAACAGACGTCACGCAGCAAAAAAAAAAAATCCGCTCACGCGCAGCCGCTGGAAGACATGTATCAACATATATGAGCATCCTCAGCCACCCTCAGAAAACATAGGGGGTCAGGATACGTCTCCCGTACCCCCTTATACCCATTTCCCACATTGTTTTTCCTCCATCTTGTAATTTAATTGAAACGAAACACAAAATGGCGAATTCCCGTTTCGCTACCGGTTCGCGAACCGGGAAGCGCTTCTACCGCGAAAAATCAAATTTTTTTAATTTGCCCCACGGGACCCTTTAATAACCCCAACATCATTCCTAGGGGGTCAAGAGGGGTCTACCTTGTACCCTTTCATTAAATTCCCCCTTCGTTTTTCTCCTCCTCTTGTCTCTCGATCCTACCGAGAGACAAGATGGCGGCCGCTCCGGACTGTTTAGAATGTTGACAGACACCGGAGAGCCAATCAGCTTCGCTTTGCAAAGTTCCATTACGCAAAAAGTACGCGAACCGGAGCGCTACCCGGGACGCTGTCACAGATATATCTGTTTTTTAAAACGTTAATTTCTCAAAATCCACTGGAGCACATATATTGAGACCTAGCAAAGGCACATCGGGCTAACAGTCCCTACAATTTTGCCAAGTTTCGTGCAAATCCATTCAGCCGTTCGAGCTAAAAGTGAGGCCAAACGCCCTATGGAAAAATGAATGGGAAAAACGTGTTTTGGGACCAACCTTTTTTCTAGGCCCCCCCTTAACGAAACCCCCCCAAATTTTCAGGGGCTGCTCAGAAACAAAATGTGCAATTTTTCTGAAACTTTCAGCCGATTCCGTCCACAAACGCCAAAGTTATTAGACATAGAATTTTCAAAAGTCCCATAGAGAAAAAATCCTGACTATATATACCTACTGGCGACCGCCAGTAGGTAATATATATGCCACAAACCTCGCCTTCAGTGTTCTTTTCATAAAACAAATGAGTGTAGACCCAGGTTTGGTGCTAGTCATTTATTTTCTCAGCACAATACCAAGCCGCTATATCTTCCTAATATAGGGTGTCAAAGCACTTTTCATCACACTCACACAAACACATATTACACAAAGACAATGATTCATACAATTGTGTAAATCAGTGCATATGAAATGAGGGTTACAGGGTGCATGAGTTGCATCTCATCCATACTGGTAGACATTGAATTGTTAGAGTGCATGGCCTGGAGTAAGACAGTCGGAATATAAAATGTAACACAGATATATGTCTTTTCACCAAGACCTGGTTGCACAATTAGGCAACATCGGCTCTGGCAATAGCATTCCCCCCGAATACTCTGTTGTACGTTTGGACAGATCAGCCAAGAGGGGCGGAGGTCTAACTATTGCCACGTGCCCACCTTATTATATCAAGATTTTGGATTCGGTCTCTTCTCCCAATATGGAGTTGTTAGTTTTCAGGGTGGAGTGGGCTCAGGCGACGGAATGGTCGGGAGCCTTAGTTTATCACCCTCCCGGGGGAAGAAAGAAAGAGTTTTTCACTTCACTATTAGAAAGGTTGGCCTCTTACACACTACAAACTGGAAAGTTCCTATCAGTAGGGGGCTTTAACCACTATCTGGATGTCCTCTCGAACGCAGAGTCTGCCAGCTTAGATGATGCTTTGGAGTCATTGGACCTTTCCTCCTGAGTACGCAGTCTAACACATATTGCCGGGCATCTGCTGGACACCATTTTCACTCACATCACAGAATTAGTAGTAGAGCCCCCCCTGACATTAGATTGGTCGGACAGTTTAGCACTAAGCTTCTCTTGGGCACTCACGAAACCGGCTGACCACCCTTAAGCGTGTAGAGAACTCTGTAGATCTTGGAAAAAGGTGACATCTTCTGCATTTCGTTTAACAACTGTGGAAATAATGACACCGCCTTAGAAAGGTTTGAGGCTTCAGTATCTGAAGCCCTAGACTCCATTGCACCGTTTAAGATGGTAAAAATCCAGAATAGGGCAGCCCCTGCTCCATGGTATTCAGAAACTCTCAAGAGCGACAAGGCTACATGTAGAACTAAGGAAAGAAAATGGAGGAAATCAAAACTAGAGAAAGATAAAGGGCTTTATCGAGTGGCACACAGAGCCTACTTAAAGAGTTGCAACTTAGCTGGAAGAGCACACCTAGGGGCACGAATAATGGAAGCCAAGAATTCTTCCAAGCTGCTCTTTAAGAAAAGGAGTTCACCAACTAGAAGGCCTGTAACCCTTTACCTCCCCCCACACAAGAAAACCTAGCTAGCTATTTTATCCAAAAGATTGATCAAATTGACAGCTCTTTCTGTCCGGAAGAGGTTAACAATGAGGGTCCCCCCCTAGGACAACCCACCTCTTCCTAGCCTAGAATCTTTTCCTGTTATCACTGGTGAGCAAGTGGGATCGCTACCAGCCCAATCAAAATCTGGATCCCCACTAAACCCGGTTCCGCCTTAAATTTTGTCAGGACTGACCTCGGTCCTAGCTGCAGTGCTCGCTGAGGTCTATAATATTTCGCTAGAAACAGCTACGTTTCCTCGTAAGTGGAAACACGCATGCATCAAGCCATTGCTGAAAAAGGCACTAGCAGATCCTACTGATCTACGAAACTATAGGCTGATCTCTCTCCTCCCTTGTAGTTCAAAGATCCTGGAGACAGTAATCAACCGTCATCTCTCCGGTTATTTGGAACTGAACCGCGTATTGGACCCTTCTCGATTGGGATTCCGGGTGGGTTATAGCACAGAGTGCGCATTGTTGGAAGTCACCGACTTCATTGGGTTGTCACCAGACAGCGGGATCCCTTCAATGCTAGTTCTCCTTGATCTGTCGGCAGCCTTTGACACCATCTCTCTTCGTGTCCTTCTGGATAAGCTATGAGAGATTGGCATCAGAGGCCTGGCACTCAAATGGCTATAAAGCTTTCTGGCTGACAGAACAAAATGTGTCCAGCTGGATTATTTTGTTTCCCGGATCACGTGGGTGGATAAAGGGGGCCCGCAGGGATCCATCTTAAGCCCCACCTTGTTTAATATATATGTGGCCCCGCAGGATGCAGTCATCAGAAGCTGTGGGTTCGAGACTATCTCGTACGCTGATGACCCGCATGTAATAGTCCCAATAGAGTCAGACCCTGCAGTGACCAAGGCGAAGTTTAAAAACTGCATGTCAAATATAGCCATATGGATGAAGAAGAACTTTCATCAGCTCAATTTCACCAAAACGGAGATACTGCTGTTTGGTAAAGCTGAGGAGTTGTGGACTCCAGAATGGTGGCCATCAGAACTAGAGGAGACCCTGTTCCTACAAAATGGGCAAAGAATTTAGGCATCAGAATTGACAATAATCTCTCGTTGGAGGAACATGTGAAGGTGTTGTCAGGCACTTGCTTCGAAATAAAGCAGATGTGAAGAAAAATCTTCCCTTGGATCCCTCTTATGGCAAGGAAATCTCTTATTCAGTCGCTGCCGGTCAGTAGACTAGACTATGGCTACTCTCTGCTAGTCGGAATTAGGGAATTCTCTGTCAAAATTGCAGGTGTGCAGAACACTGCAGCTCGCCTTGCCCTCAATAAACCGGTATGACGCCATCACTACCCCTTCTACGTCAGCTGCCCTGGCTTCCTATTAGAAAGCGAGCAGTCTTCAAGCTCCTATGTACTTTCTTTAAGTAGCTTCGGGGGACCGGCCCCCCTTACCTCAAGAAGAAACTTAAACTGTACCAACCTGCGCGTCAACTGAGATCCAGCAATCGCAACTTGCTCTGCATACGTAGAATCAGGAAGGCCAAAATGGGTGGTCGTGCCTTTTCTCATCTAGCCCCTGTCCATTGGAACAGTGTCCCAGATGAGATCCGAGCATGTGCCAATTGGTCTCAATTCAAGAAAATGCTCAAGACCTGGCTGTTCTAGGTTTTGTCCCATAATAGGTAACTGCTCCTCGGGCGCAGAGATTCCCCCCGGGAATGATTCGCTACGGACTACAAATGAGTATAATAATAATGAGTATAATAAGTGGTTGGGGTTGTCTGCCCTAATAAAAAATTATTACTATGCATAGGCACCATTTGTACGAATCTCAGAATAAAAAAAAAGATTGAGAGGGGAAAAACATATGCCATGGGTACATCTTTCGCACCGACTTATGTGAATTTACTCATGGCAGTCTGGGAGACAGAAGTATTGGAGAATCGGAAATTTCAGAGCATCAAATTTTGGTCAAGATTCATCGATGACCTCTTACTAGTCTGGGAGGGAGAACGCATTGTTCTACAAACCTTTATTGAATCACTGAACACAAACATGTACAACCTATCATTCACATCAACAATAAGCTCCACAAACATCATCTTTTTAGAGGTGGAAGTGTTCATTGTAAACCATAGGATATGCACCAGAATGCACAGGAAACTAACTTCGTGCAACAGTATCCTGCCTGCCAACAGTGGGCATCCAAAGAATTTAAAATGGTCCATACCCAATGGAGAAATGATGTGGGCAAAAAGAAACTGTTCCGATACATCAGACAACAACTCCCAAATTAAAGAAATGAGTGACCGCTTCTCAGAACGAGGCTACCCACAAGGTGTAATTGAAACACCGAAAGCAAGAGTTGCCCTTAAAGCAAGGACAGAACTGTTACAACCAAAACAAGGGATGGCAGGAAGATGCAAGGACGAAAACAACACCATTCGACTTATAATGGATTTCAATAACCAGAACGAAGATCTAAAGAGAATTGCTCAAAGAAATTGGAGCATTCTGATGCTGGATATAACATTGCAAAATACATTGTCCCCATATCCTAACATCACGTACAGAAAAACTGCCTCTCTAGAGTACATTCTCACACAAAGTCACCTTGAAATTCCGAAACCAACAATGTCATACGGAAATGCTTTTAATGTAAATCATGCGAATAGGGTAAGAATGTCTCATCGTATCAACTGCACAATGGCCAAATCGAAAATATAAGGGACCACATAACATGCAAATCAAAATTTGTAGTATACTTACTGGGATGCTCCTGCAAAAAACAATATGTAGGAAGCACTATCAATAAGTTAAACCTGAGAGTTCTACAGCACTTACATGCCATCAGGAATAAAGATTTCACTTATCCCATGGATAAACATTTTCACGAGTTCCATTCAAGTGATTGACAACACCTTAAATACTGTGGGATTAAAATTGTGAAAGCTAAAGAAAGAGGTGGGGATAAAACTTTGGACTTGCGAAATGCAGAATTTAGATTAATTCTAGCAATTGCCACTGAATAACCATTTGGCCACAATCTGGACGCAGAACTGCACATCCATCTGCAATAACACCACAAATGGATTAAGACATGCACATTGATCAAGAAAACTGAACAAGCATTAACACTGTAATATTCACACTCACAAAGTCAAGGTATTTACAGACCTGATTGTACATTGTTCTCAAATTGGCTGAACTCTCTAAAAATGATCATGGGTCTCCTTAGAAAAACCAATAGAAAAACTATATTAGCTTAAATTTAATGGCAGTTGCATCATCAGGCAGTCAAGAAGAGACAAGAAGTGAATAATTGGGATATTGCCATCTCCCAATGGAATATTGTGTCATCATTGTGTTCTTTAAAACCGAGTGCAGAAACTGTGTTGTCTGTATAATCATGGAAAACATAGTAAGACATGAACTAAAGAAACGAGGCAGCATGGGGATTATCATATCAGAATGTACTTTACTAATTGCTCCCTGTAAAAATTATCACTATATGATATGCACTAGTCACTTCAAAATCTGTAAATTTGAGAATCATTTCTCATCCCTCCCCTCTCCCCTTTTTCTTCATCTTGTTGCTAAAATTGATATTTAGGGTAAAGGAATTAATTTATAGAAAAACTTGACCTCGTAGTTCTTATTTCTTATATTTTTTAGTATCGAATATAGGAATTCTGCACTTTAAATTCTATGATACCAAGAGCAATTTATTAAATATGAACTGAGAAGATACAGTGATCAGAATGAGGAATGTACTTTACAAATCACTGTCCGCATAAGTCAATACCATAATATATGCACTAGTCACTTTATTAATTGGACCTCTTGGCTTTTGTCTTCAGCACATCAAAAACAACAATGTACTTTACGCTCCATGACATGTGTTCTTATGATGATAATGACAACAATCACTAGACAAAACTCAGACTTCACCTTCAAGTATATTAACCAACAAAGTTAACTTGACATTTTTATTATCACCTAATAATTGCAGGTCACAGGAAGAACTCTGCAGCATGTGCCTGAAACCCCAGTATGATATTTTAAAGAGAAGTGCTCCTGAACATAGGGCCTAGTGCAGTGGTACAACCCTAAAGCCAGCTCTACTAATATTATATAATTTTCTGGAGACCCCCTGAGTAGGAGTCATGGACCCCCAGGTGTCCGTGGACCACAGGTTAAGAATCACTGGTCTAAGATTTACAGGTTAAGTATGAGCAGGCACCAAAGGAGGTTTTTCGATATTTACAAATTCTCCACGCTCTTACTACAGCCCTCAATGATCTAACAACTATACCGGACACATCCCCCCTGAAGGACCGACTCTTGTCGGAACCTCTCCTGACCAAGGCCATTTCCCTTACATACCGTAAGCTATGCAATAATTTGCCAGACCCCTTCCTCACTCTCTGGGATAAATGGCAGGGAGACTTGGGAAACATCGAGGATGAGGACTGGCAAACCGCCCTGATGTCCCCGAGAGAGGCAGCTACAAACCACCGCTTTCGACTTATCCAACTAAAGGTTCTACATAGGACATACCTCACAGGGGTAACCCTGGCTAAAATAGGGATGAGACAGGATGCGCTTTGCCTGCACGGCTGTAACCATATAGCCACATTCTATCATATAATATGGGATTGCCCCTTGATTCTTCACATATGGGACAGGGCTACTGCCAAGCTGCAAGACGCACTGGGGAAACAACTCAGTTTGACACCTTTATTGGGGATTCTGAACATCTGGGAGGCCATGGATCTCACGGACACAGAACAGCAGTTCACTACATTGGGGTACACGTTGGTTAAAAGAGCCATTGCTATGAAATGGGGGGCTGCGGACCGGCCTTTACCTATAAGATGGGTGGCGGAAATGGACAGATGCATGGTAGCCGAAAAGAAAGTCTAAAAATCTAGAGGATGCCCCAAAAAATGGGACAAAAAATGGGGTCCCTGGAATGCTTATCGGGGGAAACTGTAAATCTCACAGACAGTGGAACTAGAAATGTCGAAGAGACGAGCCACGAACTGTAATGTCTGACTGTATTATTGTACATAATAAAGCTAAATTCCAAATATGTCGAAGAATGTATATTGCAGTAAACGTGCAAGTGACACCTGTTACATTATCATTAAAATTATTCATTAAAATAAAAGAATCACTGGTCTAGACGATGACCATTCCCATATTGCGCACACCTCAGTGTTTATTTCACTACTGGATCTGATGTGTGGCTTCATAAGTACTGTATTTAATGGGATGGGATCCGCCAACCCTCCTTCTATTATATAGCGAGGTGCTTGTTGAATATGATGAAGCCAATGCTGTGTGTATTGTTCCTGGGTGATGAAATAATAGATTTCAAAATTTGGTCTTGCAAATCCCCTGGACACATATGGTAGTTTCATAGTGTTGAAGGTTACAAAACATAGTCTTCCCATTTGCCTTGGCCATCTTTCCAGCTCAAGCCAATTTCACCATCAGTGACTTCAATATGTGAAAAACTAACATGCCAGCAGTAGTGGTAAGCTCTGAAACAGATAGAGTAACTGTGTGAGGACCATCATTTCATTATGCCAATCCTGCCAGCCAAAGAGATTGGTAATTTATTCCATTTGTCTATGTTAGTGTTCAGTCTATCCATGCATATCACATTGTTGGCCAAGTATAGTGTAGCAATGTCTCTATAATTTTGTATGCCCAGGTATCTGATCTGCTCTTTAGTCCAAATTTGTGGGTATTCTAATGTTACAGTCTTAGTGGACTGGACTCAGCCTTTCATTTGGATACTGTGGTAGAGCTGGTCATGCCACTGTCTGTTTGAAGTTTTTTGTATCCTGTAGGCGATTTATCCGCCTGATTTAACGCATAAACATTTCTATTGCAGGTCTCAATCGGGGGACCCTTTATTCCACTTCTGTGCTCGGACAGCTGAATATCTGTATCAGCCTAGCTGTTTCCCAATTCTAATCTGGCTTAAAAGGAAGATGGGTCTCCTAGTATTATTGAATAGCAGATATCCATTGCTTATTAAGACCATATTTGGATCAGACAGACTATGTTCTTCTTCAAGTATCCTACAGATAATTGTTGAGCTACTCTGTTCTATTGGTTTTATTCAACGCTTGATACATCATTCTGTGCCCCGAAGAAGGTGTGTGGTCGGCTGACCACTTGACAGCAAAACACGGGTCGGCATCTACATTACAGTCATACAGGCACCAGAAAAAGCCCATATTGTTTCTATTTGATATGTTTTCCCTCCTACTTTTATGATTGATGTACAAAATATTAACAAATTCTGTGTACAGGAACATATGCCCTGCTACATATGTAAATTCCATTATCTGGTTTACATGTGTGTTATACGCTGTATTTGATGGTATATAAAGATACTGCACTGATATGAGCATCTCTAGGAGGTGACCACATTATTGAATAGAGTGCTGTTTAAGACTGACTATATGTGTATTTTAATGCTCTTGCTCTTGAGTATGGCACATAAGGTATGAATGGCATGTATGTAGTTTGCCTCAGTTGTGGGTGTAAGGCAGTTAGTTAATGCTTTAATAATTTTTTTTAAACATGACTACATGTTCTAAATAAACAAAAGAAATAAGAGATATTTACCATTGTAATAAGTTCTTCAGATTCTATATTCAATTTTCAACTCTATATAGAGTGTTTTGTTGGCGGTGGCTTGCTCTTTCCTTGTTTTGCTTAGTGTTGTCTGTCCCACTCCATGATCGGTTTACCTGGCGACCCCTCTCTTTGTATTCTAGCTATAGGAGTACCCTATACCTGCCAAATGTAATGCCTCCCTCACTGTGGTGTTCTCGCAGGATACTCGCTAAAGGTTCTTGTGCCTAGGCAACTAGAATTGGAGACATCGGACATCCCTGTTGGGTCCCACTCTGTATAGGGATTGCCTCAAATAGCATCCCATTCATCTCGATCTTAGCAGTCAGTTGGTTATATAGGAGGCCTAGGCGGAGTTTGTGGTGTTCTACAATGCAGAACTCCGCAAAGTGACCCAGAAACTCCACCACGCTAGGTGGAGTTCCGCAAGCACCCACCACACAGCTCCACCGAGGCACCTACCACACAGCTCCACCGATGCTCCCACCACACAGCTCCACCTATGCACCCACCACACAGCTCCACCTATGCACCCACCACACAGCTCCACCGAGGCACCCACCACGCAGCTTTACCGACGCACCCACCACACAGCTCCGCCGAGGCACCCACCACACAGCTCTACTGATGCACCCACCACACAGCTCCACCGATGCACCCACCACACAGCTCTGCCGAGGCACCCACCACACAGCTCAACCGATGCACCCACCACACAGCTCTACCGATGCACCCACCACACAGCTCCACCGATGCACCAACTAAGCTCCACCGATGCACCCACCACACAGCTCCACCAATGCACCCACTAAGCTCCACCGATGCACCCACCACCCAGCTCCACCGATGCACCCACCACACAGCTCCACTGATGCACCCAACACCCAGCTCCACCGATGCACCCAGCGCCACCAATGCACCCACCACACAGCTCCACCGATGCACCCACCAACAGCTCCACTGATGCACCCACCACACAGCTCCACTGATGCACCCACCACACAGCTCCACTGATGCTCCAACTAAGCTCCACCAATGCACCCACCACACAGCTCCACCAATGCACCCACTAAGCTCCACCGATGCACCCACCACACAGCTTCACCGATGCACCCACCACAGAGCTCCACCGAGGCACCCACCACACAGCTCCACCGATGCACCCACCACATAGCTCCACCGACACAGCTCCACCGATGCACCCACCAAACAGCTCCACTGATGCACCCACCGCACAGCTCCACCGATGCACCCACCACACAGCTCCACCAATGCTCCAACTAAGATCCACCAATGCACCCACCACACAGCTCCACTAATGCACCCACTAAGCTCCACCGATGCACCCACCACACAGCTTCACCGATGCACCCACCACAGAGCTCCACTGAGGCACCCACCACACAGCTCCACCGAGGCACCCACCACACAGCTCTACCGATGCACCCACCACACAGCTCCACCGATGCACCCACCACACAGCTCCTCAGATGCACCCACCACACAGCTCCACCGATGCACCCACCACACAGCTCCACCGACACAGCTCCACCGATGCACCCACCACACAGCTCCACCGAGGCACCCATCACACAGCTCCACCGAGGCACCCACCACATAGCCCTACAGATGCACCCACCAGACAGCTCCACTGATGCACCCACCACACAGCTCCACAGATGCACCCACCACCCAGCTCCACCGATGCACCCACCACACAGCTCCACCGACACAGCTCCACCAATGCACCCACCACACAGCTCCACTGATGCACCCACCACACAGCTCCACTGATGCACCCACCACACAGCTCCGCCGAGGCACCCACCACACAGCTCTACTGATGCACCCACCACACAGCTCCACCGATGCACCCACCACACAGCTCTGCCGAGGCACCCACCACACAGCTCAACCGATGCACCCACCACACAGCTCTACCGATGCACCCACCACACAGCTCCACCGATGCACCAACTAAGCTCCACCGATGCACCCACCACACAGCTCCACCAATGCACCCACTAAGCTCCACCGATGCACCCACCACCCAGCTCCACCGATGCACCCACCACACAGCTCCACTGATGCACCCAACACCCAGCTCCACCGATGCACCCAGCGCCACCAATGCACCCACCACACAGCTCCACCGATGCACCCACCACACAGCTCCACTGATGCACCCACCACACAGCTCCACTGATGCACCCACCACACAGCTCCACTGATGCTCCAACTAAGCTCCACCAATGCACCCACCACACAGCTCCACCAATGCACCCACTAAGCTCCACCGATGCACCCACCACACAGCTTCACCGATGCACCCACCACAGAGCTCCACCGAGGCACCCACCACACAGCTCCACCGATGCACCCACCACATAGCTCCACCGACACAGCTCCACCGATGCACCCACCAAACAGCTCCACTGATGCACCCACCGCACAGCTCCACCGATGCACCCACCACACAGCTCCACCAATGCTCCAACTAAGATCCACCAATGCACCCACCACACAGCTCCACTAATGCACCCACTAAGCTCCACCGATGCACCCACCACACAGCTTCACCGATGCACCCACCACAGAGCTCCACTGAGGCACCCACCACACAGCTCTACCGAGGCACCCACCACACAGCTCTACCGATGCACCCACCACACAGCTCCACCGATGCACCCACCACACAGCTCCTCAGATGCACCCACCACACAGCTCCACCGATGCACTCACCACACAGCTCCACCGACACAGCTCCACCGATGCACCCACCACACAGCTCCACCGAGGCACCCATCACACAGCTCCACCGAGGCACCCACCACATAGCCCTACAGATGCACCCACCAGACAGCTCCACTGATGCACCCACCACACAGCTCCACAGATGCACCCACCACCCAGCTCCACCGATGCACCCACCACACAGCTCCACCGACACAGCTCCACCAATGTACCCACCACACAGCTCCACTGATGCACCCACCACACAGCTCCACCGATGCATCCACCACACAGCTCCACCGATGCAGCCACCACACAGCTCCACCGACACAGCTCCACCGATGCACCCACCACCCAGCTCCACCGATGCACCCACCACACAGCTCCACCAACACAGCTTCACTGATGCAACCACCACACAGCTCCACCAATGCACCCACCACACAGCTCCACCGATGCACCCACCACACAGCTCCACCTACACAGCTCCACCGATGCACCCACCACTGAGCTCCACCGATGCACCCACCACACAGCTCCACCGATGCACCCACCACACAGCTCCACCAATGCACCCACCACACAGCTCCAGCGATGCAGCCACCACACAGCTCCACCGACACAGCTCCACCGATGCACCCAACACCCGGCTCCATGGATGCACCCACCACACGGCTCCACCCACACATCTCCACCGATGCACCCACCACATAGCTCCACTGATGCACCCACCACACAGCTCCACCGAGGCACCCACCATACAGCTCCACCAAGGCACCCACCACACAGCTCCATCGATGCACCCACCACACAGCTCCACCGAGGCACCCACCACACAGCTCCACAGATGCACCCACCACACAGCTCCACAGATGCACCCACCACACAGCTCCACAGATGCACCCACCACACAGCTCCACCGAAGCACCCACCACACAGCTGCACCGATGCACCCACCACACAGCTCCGTCGATGCACCGACCACACAGCTCCACCGAGGCACCCACCACACAGCTCCACCGGAGCACCCACCACACAGCTCCACCGATGCTCCAACTAAGCTCCACCAATGCACCCACCACACAGCTCCACCGATGCACCCACCACACAGCTCCACCAATGCACCCACCACACAGCTCCACTGATGCAGCCACCACACAGCTCCACCGACACAGCTCCACCGATGCACCCAACACCCGGCTCCACCGATGCACCCACCACACAGCTCCACCCACACATCTCCACCGATGCACCCACCACATAGCTCCACCGATGCACCCACCACACAGCTCCACCGAGGCACCCACCATACAGCTCCACCAAGGCACCCACCACACAGCTCCACCGATGCACCCACCACACAGCTCCACCGAGGCACCCACCACACAGCTCCACAGATGCACCCACCACACAGCTCCACAGATGCACCCACCACACAGCTCCACAGATGCACCCACCACACAGCTCCACCGAAGCACCCACCACACAGCTCCACCAATGCACCCACCACACAGCTCCGTCGATGCACCCACCACACAGCTCCGCCGAGGCACCCACCACACAGCTCCACCGGAGCACCCACCACACAGCTCCACCGTTGCTCCAACTAAGCTCCACCAATGCACCCACCACACAGCTCCTCCAATGCACCCACTAAGCTCCACCGAGGCACACACCACTCAGCACAACCACAGCATCACTCAGCGCAACCACACCATCAATAAGCACCACCACAGCATCACTCAGCGCAACCACAGCATCACTCAGCGCAACCACAGCATCACTGGTTCAAATATGTTCTTTCAATGTTTCAAACTGTTTTCAAGCTTTCACGCTTTATTACAAATCACAAAAAGATGGTAATATTTCACTTCTGTTCTTGGATTTTCGTCACAATAAAAAACACTGAACATAATCTTCACAAAAGTTATTTACAAAAGTTTAAGCTATTGCCATTACAAATTAAATAAATTATTTAGGTATTAATTATTTAAAAAAATTAAAAGCCATTGTTATTTGTAATATCAATACATCTAAGTCACGTAAATACAAAACATGTTGCATTACAAATGCTATAGGTGTCACATTTGCGAAAGTTATAACTATTGGCATTGTAAATGACAAAGCTATTAATTTAGCTATTTTAAAAAATAACACATAAATAAAAAAAAATCATTTCTAAGACCAATAGCTCAAACTTTCCTAATGCGAGCCCTATTGCATTTCCAATGCTTGTTTGGTGTGTGATGGCGAATTGCGTTCTAAGGTTATGTGCCGTTGAACTACCAGGGATAAACCCCACTTGATCTGGCAATACTAATCTGTGTAGCAGCGGTACTAGTCTCACTGCTATAATTTGGGCTAATTATTTTTTAAGTATGCAAATCGTGTAGCATGTAAATAGTGCCCTGTTCACAGTGTATTGTTTTCAGACTCTGTAGCTCTTCATCAAGTCTGTCTAGGGTATGTCGGATCGATTTTAGTATATACTGTGCCCCTTGGCCATGCATTCCTCACGAATTAAGTCTTTATAGGCTTCCCATAGCATACTATCAGTGTCCACCATTCTTGAATTCTCTTTGAGATAGTCCGTAGTTCTCTGCCTTATCTCGTCACTGAATGTAGGTCTAAAAGCATGGTAGAGTGTAGGTGCCAGATACCACACATGTGCAACCTGGGATGGTACTATTAATGTTAATACTACAGGGAAATGGTCATAGTGTTTTACGTCCAACATCCATTCAACTATATTTGCCGATCCCAGCCAGTGATCCAGCCTAGAGACGGAGCCCGTAGGCTCCATATACCATGTGTAACTGTCTGCATGGGTGATGTACACTCCAGAGATCTACCAAGTCATGATGTTGCATTAGATTGTGAATTGTCTCCTTCGCCCTAGGGTGGACTCTCCCTCTATCTCCGTTGCTGTCTAATGTGGGATGCAACGTCACATTGTAGTCCCAACTCACAGCAAAAAGTGAGGAGTCCGTCTGATGTAATTTTGGAAAGAGGTCTGAGAAATTGTCAGACGCATCATAATTAGGAAACAATTAATGTCATCATATGTGTGTATAGGCATCCCTGTATATTCACATATCTACCTTCTGGATCTGTGATGTCCTGTATGTGAGTGATTGGAAGTCCCCTATGAATAAATACCTATAAGCCTCTGGCATAGGCTGAGTATGAGGTGAAGAATCTATGTGAGCTCCAGTGTTTAGACATATTTTGCTTGTGAGCACTAATCAGGTGTATCTCCTGTAGGCATAATATGTCAAAGGTGTTACATGTTACATACACCAGTATTGGATGTGTTTTTTGGGGTTGGTTATGCCCCAAACATTCCTAATTAGTAATTTAACCTCACGTTCGCTATAGGTCTGTGTCGGAAAGTAGGATCTACTTCTATGGTTACCCCAATGTTTTGCCTTGTACTAAGCTGTATTTAACTAGTCTAACTGGGATCCTACTAATGAGGACCCTAAATTGTTGTGTTCAGTACTTAGGTACATCCCAGATTGGATACTGGGATACCCTTATAAGTCCCTAGTATATGGTACTAAGGTACCCAGAGGTCTCTCATGGGCTGAAGCATGTACTATGCCACCCATGAAAGACCATTCAAAGGGGAACTACAGGCTTGCTGTTGCAACCTGTGTATGCTGGTGCTAGTACCACTCACGAAAAATATAGGTTTCCTATATCTAGGGTCACTGCACTTAAAACCTTTAAATCACCCCTATAGCAGGCTTTTGCAACCCTGAAGGCAGGGTGCTTGGTTCTAAGTGAGAGGGTGCCCTTGCATGAGCGGGACACCCCTACATCCTACGGAGTCCATTCTCCCATGTTGTCAGTGAAGCACCATATGCTATATAGAGGGGCACCACATAATTACCCGATGACCATCTCGAAAACGGATGCAACGAATCCTATCATGTTTGGTATCAAACATGTTGGAATCATACCTCCCACACCGTAAATGATGTGGGAGGTATGTTTCCAAGCACTGGAAGTGCCCTCCGTTAGGCTCTTCTTGTTCCCAGTGCCAACATTCTAGACCCGGACAGCACAAAATGGTTGCTGCCGACCAGAGACACATTTCTGCCCTCCTGCTGCTGATCCAAGCTCGAGCAGGGGAAGGCAGAACAATAGGCATCCTGTCACAGGGAGGTGTGACCACCTCGTAGACAGTATTTAGTGTATTGGGCCACTAAGTCTGCATGAGGGGCACATTTGGTATCCCCAAGCATAGTCCAGTTCAAACCAGTCCTGGGAGCTGTAGGCTCTCACTCTGGCACGAAACTGGACAAAGGACATGAGAGTAACCTTTCCCCTGTCCAGACCCTCCCCCGGAAGGGTCCCTTAAATCATCCCTACCCTTCCCCTATGGTACGGTGTAGGTCCCTAGATTCATCGTGGGATAAGATTCAGATCAGACACCACTTCTTCTTCTGCTCTCTGGGCACTCTGGACTGTGCTAGACTTTGTTTGGGCCTGACTTTGTCTCCCTTCCAGTCTGCTGCATTGTCTGTGCCTGTGCATCATACAGGAACCTTCCACGGCCTGTGAAGCATCAAAGACACTTGAAGGAATCTCCCTTGGAGTGAAGCAGTCATTCTACTGCATTCGCAGGCACCGCAACTAAGTTGACCGGTTTGCTGATCCTGGGCTCCTCCAGACTCTGAAAGGCTCTGAAACACAGGTGGTGCTTCCCCACAGCTCCCGGGGCCTGCCCTGCCCTCTCACAAAGTTTAAGGCCAGTATCTCCTGTGGGGGTTGCAATAACCGAACCCCTGTGCAACTTGCAGTTGCAAAGGCTTGTTGGCTTCCTTCCAAAAAGATTTTCGGGCTCCAATTAGCCCCAACCTCGAGCACCTCCAGTGACCAGAATCTTTACCCACACCACGTCTTGTGCATTGTGGCTTGCATCTTTTGGTGAGCTGCTTGAGGTTCTCTCGCGACTCCAGTGTCTCCAGTCTGTGGATCCACTTGAGGGTCACACTTGTTTCTTTTGGACTTCCCTAATTGCTCGGGCCTGCCCTGATTTTCCTACTTTTGGTTAGTCCACTGGAGCTTTCTGGTCCCGACGTTGCTCCTTCTTCAATTCCTGCGTTGGTTGTATTTACCAAGGCTTGTTGGTGCTCCCGCTGAACACCGACCCCTCAGCACTCGACATCCTTCCTGGGACAGCCCGTGCATAGCTCCTGGTTCTTCTCAGCATTGCCTGGTTCTCACAGCTGCAGAGTCAAGGTCATCGTCATCCATCCTGCAACACCAGACATCGGAGGGCCTTCGTCTTCCAAGTCTCCTGGTCATTCCTGAGCATAGACTCGGTCCCCTCTGCTTGCAGGTACCTCTCATCTAGAATCCACCTTCTGATTCTTCTGGACACTTTCTCAGCGGCACTTTACTGAGGTCCTCCATTGGGTTTGACAGCGGTTTCCGACACCACTTCACACTTATGCACCCAGCTTCCCTGGTGTAGGTAACGTGGTTACTAGAGTATCCACGGGAGTGGTGGCTCTTCAACCTTCTGTATTCCACGGGGTTCCTTCAGGGTCTGCTGGGAAGGGGCCTTAATCAATCCAACCGCAACTTACACGTAGGGTTGTACGGAGCGCGAGATCATGTTCCCACACTGCATATGCTCTTTGGGGTTTCTATCTACTCACCTTGGGTGGTTCCTTGGGTCTACAGGAGTTCTACTTCCTCTCGACATTGTCTTGATCCGAGTCATAGTAGTTATACCACTTTCTTAATATATGGTTTGGTCCAACCTGGGGTCCACTGTGTATTTCATGCTATTTACTCTGTTTCTTTGCTAAAGTATTGTGTGCATTGTGCATATCTCCGGGTAGGAGATATTTCTATGTGTTAGAGAGTATTATATAATAAATACATATTTTTATAAATACTTTCTGTGGTTCTTTTTCTCTTAATCTATACTATAGGATTGTATTCTGGTAAAACAAGCTCCTTTACAATCCTTCTGGACTAAGTCTGAAGGCTGCTCTCCACAGCTACCACTTAGAGAGCCTTCTAAGGTTGTCTAAGACATCTTAAATCACCATAAGGGTTGTCTGGACTGGTGCAAGGTGTCCAATTGCATAGGTTTACATCCTTTACCCGGCCAGCTTCTCACAGTCTGCATTGAAATCCACTAGTAATACCTTGTAGGAAGTGTGTGTGGCATCTCTGTATACCGCTATGGCCGATAACTCTCTGATCGTGATAGCAAGAACAGTGAACATGTTATTCCTATCCCATCCACCTTCCACAGAGATTTTCAACTCTCCAATGAATTGTCTTTTCTCCTTTTTACAAACCTTAACCTAGAAATGCAAACCAAACATAACTGTTGACTTAAAGCTTCCAAATGGGCAGCCATGGCTGCTGGTGGGTGGCTGGTGAGAGATATCAGTGTTCCTTACTGCCCTGAACCAAAATATCAAAAATCTGGTGACCACCTCAGCCTCTCGCATTTTGTAGTCACGCCCCTTCTGGGCCCTATCTGCGAGCATAGCGAAGCACACCTTGGTGTGTCGGGGCATCCTCTCTCAAGGGTATCGTTGGCATGTGAAGCCATCCATAACATAATCAAAGTCTTATCTTTAGTCTGGAAGTGAATTGTGTTTCACATCCCCTGTGATCTTGTTGAATAGTATATGGGTAGCATTCCTCTATTCATAAGTTACTATATTACGTAGTATAGCAACACAAGTGTTGAAGTACGTCTCTGTGGCTGGACGTACAACACCATCAAGCAGCTTTCAGTCTAAAGCTCTCAGGTTTTGTTGTTTCAGTCTTTCCAGGGTCCTACTCCTGCAAGCTTGTTTATGAGCATTCTTATTCAGGAATTCTGCTGCTGCTTGCGTCTTGGTGATGATCTGCACCTTCCCGTCCCATATGCAAATGCAGTTGTGAGACCTACATCATAGACTAACGTACATCTAAGTGTCAAAGATTTTTCTTGTCATTAAGAAATTTACAGCGTGCTTTCTGGACTCAAATTGTGAAGTCTGGATACATTGATAGTTTATTGCCATTGTAGTCTAGGTCCTTTTTCTCTAGCCAGTTGTAAGAGTATGTCTCTATCTCAGTAACACCATAATTTAGCTATGATCGTTCTCGCAGGTGCCCCAAGTATCAGTCGTGGGGCAAGTGAGCGATGTGCATACTCGACCATGAACATGCAAGTCAGGTTGCCTCTTCCAAACAGTGAAGTTAGCATTGTTTCAATGAAGTCCTTCATTAGCCCAGTCTCTGTTGTCTCAGGGAGTCCCACAACTCATATATTGCCCTTTTGAAATTGGGATTTTAAGTCTTTATTGCATTGGGAAGTTTGAGATTCTCCAGTGTGCCAGTGGTGGCTGCCTCTGAACAGGGGTGGTGGGGCGGGGTAGGGATGAAAAGATGAAGAAATAAATAGACTTACCTGCTTTGCCACGGGCTCCACCACACACCTCTCCTATGCCTTCTTGTCTTCTTCCCGATTACTGCCTGCATCCTGCACTGGAAGCACCCAGGCTTCCGGACTCTGCCAGCCAATCACAACGCTGCAGGAGCAGCGTCATGATTGGTCTGAGTGGCCGGTTTGGCCACTCAGGCAGTGCCTGGGAGTCTGGGAATGTTCTCCACGGAACTGTGGAACACAGCCCAATGGTGAACATGCCAACTATGCATAACTGTTTGGCAGGCCCTAAAGGGCCGGTCAATGCGTCATGCGCATGTAGGGAGGGAGTGCATACCACTCCTGCTCCACCTGCAGCGAGTAAACCCTACCCCACCCGGAGTTGTAAAGGAAAATAAAATTATAAGAACTTTTTTATTATTATCATTTTATTTTTATTTTCCACTGCTCAACAAGCAGTGGAGCGACGCTCCTCTGCCTTAGCAGAGGAGCCGCCACTGCCCATTTCTTTCTGAGCCTTAGAGAGCTTAGTGGTGTCATCCTCCACGTAGAAGGCCCTCATTTCCACAGTATCTAACTGGCCTGCATATTTGTCCAACCTCTCCTTCGTACTATCAAGGTGAGCTGCAGGGCATCTACCTTCCCATTGATGGAGGCCCAGCTGGGAAGAGAAGGTGGCCCAACGGCTAGGGTGGTCGACCTCGAAACTGGGGAACCGGGTTCGAGTCTCTGCAATAAAGCTGAACATCCTTTGATTCTGGGCAAATCACGTAATCTCCCTGTGTCAAATGGATGTGTCCTCATGTAATGCAACTGGTACTCTGTAAAGCGCTCTGATACCTGGTACCGGGTCAAGTTTGAGCTATATAAAACTATGTAAAAAAAAAAGCTATTTTGCATTTCCAACAGTTTATACCTAATATCCAGTTCCTCTGTCTCCATCTGAGCATCCTCCGCAGTGCTAACTGTGCCCCTGCCCTCCATGTTCTTCTCTAGGGCCCTGGTGCCTTTCTTGGCCATACATGTAAGACACAATTGTTTATGGTTCGCAATAATTGCATTGGTTGTGAAACAACTGTGTGGCAGAATGTAGCGATGAAAAGGGCAGCAAAGTAGACGGTCTGTAAACAGTAGCTTCTTTATTCAGGAAGTTTGAAGGATCAAGCCACAAAGTATCAGGACCCACAGCGGAGTCTCCTGTTCAGGCTGAAGTCAGGAGAAAGAATGCCAGAGCAGAGCAGGATTCTAGAAGATAGAATGACAGGAGGAAAGATAGAAATAAATAAAGGGCAACAAATAGAAATAGAGAAGAGGAAAGAAGAAGAAGAACATTACAACATCTTCCTCTTTACGGAGAAATTAGGACATAACAACATCTTTAAAATGTGTAGGCAATCTACAAATTCTTCTTGGTGGTAAAACAAAATGAGTGGAAGAAGGAAAACTAGCAATGGGAGGAGAAACATCGAGAACATAATTTTAAGAAGAGGATTCAGGCATACGTGAAATTACATCCTAACTATTCACAGTAGTAGAAGAAACATTAGGGCTATTCACAGTGGTATGAGTTGTTTCAAACACAATAGAATCATATGAACAAGAAGGTACAGCAGTTTTCATGTGAATAATAGCTTGTTCATTAGAAATAGGAACAAGTCTACTCTTGTTCCACCAGCCCCTGTTTTGCAACAAACAAGCACTTAGTCCATCACAATTTTGCAAGGAGAAGTAAAAGCAGATTCCCCTTTTTTGACACAAAAAGGTTTCTTGACAAACACCCAAGAACCAACAAGGAAGTCTTTGATCTGAACGTCTTTGAGATGATCAAAGTGAACCTTTTGCTTGTTTTGTGCCAATGAGACAGATTGGCGTAGAATGGTATCTCTACTTACATTTGAATTATTGGAGACTGAAGAATGTCGCTCCAACCACGAAGTAAAAGTTTAGTGTGGTATTTCCTGCCCATAACAATTCAAAAGGAGTGAAACCAGTAGTGGGATGAGGTGAATTGTGGTAGGCATTGATCTTGTCTTTAAGAACAAGACTGAAATCTAATCCAGAAGAAAGAGCAGTTTGAATGCCTTCTTTAAGAAAACAATTAGCTCTTTCTACTAGACCGTTGGCAGAAGGGCTACATAGAGCAACTTGAAGATGTTGTATGTCCGCATTTTTCAAAAAGTCTTGCATGGCGATGGAAACAAAGTAAGTGCCATTATCAGTGACCAATTCTTTTGGTGGGCCTTCAAGAGAGAAAACATTCTTGAGGAATTGTAATACGGAATGAGTGGAGGCTGAATCAACAAAAGAAAAGTAAATCCATTTCGAGAAGTAGTCAATAAGTACCAACAAATATTTTGAAGAATTAGGTAAAAGATTGAAAGGACCAGCGAAATCCAAAGCAACTTTCATCCAGGGATTGTCTTGTAAAGAAAGTGGACGAAGGAGATTTTGCATGGTCTTCCACTGTTTATCAGAGACAATGCACTGAGGGCACAGATCCTCAAAAGAGGATACTTGAGAATTCAAGGAGGGCCACCAATAGTTTTCCCTGAGTTGTTTACATGTGGCAGTAACTCCTAAATGTCCATCATGTGCAATGGAAATAAGTGTATTCCTAAGAGAGGAAGGAAGAATGAAACAACCATTTCTAGTGCAAAGATCATTTTCAAGAGACAATTCAGAGGAAATTTGAGCATGGGGCTTTAAATCATGAGAAACATTTCGAATGGGAGGCCAACCTTTAACAATAAAATCAGAAACTTTTTTCAAAGTATGGTCAATGGAAGAAGCATCAAGCCAATCCTTCTCAGATATGACACCATTGGAGGAGGAAGAAGCATCAATAGAAGCTACAACACAATCAAAATCATCAACATTGTCGTCAGTTAAAGGCAATGGTAGATGAGAAAGGCAATCAGCCCTGAAATTTCTTCCGCCTTGAATGTATTTAATAGCAAAATTATATTCTTGCAGTTTGGAAAGAAGTTGCACAAGGCAGACAGAATCTTTGCCTAAACCGTCACCTTGCAGTAGTTATACAAGGGGTTTGTGATCAGTGTAGATTGTAAAATGACTGCCACAAAGATAGGTTTTGAATTTGGTGACAGCCAAGACACAGACTAATGCTTCTCGCTCTATTGTGCTGTATTTGGATTGAGTTACGGATAAGCTTCTAGAAGCACATGCAACAGTGTGATCCTTATTAAAAATTTGCTGGCCAAAAATAGCACCAAGACCATTTAAGCTGGCATCAACTGTAACAGTGTACTGATGACCAGGAACAAAAGGACTTAAAACAGGAGCATTGACAACTAAGTTTTTGATATTTGTGAAAGCCGTATTGATGTCACTGGTCCAAACAAAAGTAGTGCCTTTTTTGAGAAGTGATCTCAGAGGTTGAACAAAGGAACAGTAATCAGGAACAAAGCGAGCATAATATTTGCAGATACCCAAAATTGATCTAAGTGCATCTTTGTCAGAAGGAGGCAGAGCTTTGACAATGGCTTCCACATTGTAACATTTCGGTTTAATGCCTTCTGGAGTGATGATATGACCCAAGTAGTCGATTTGTTCAAGTAAGAATTTAAATGTTTTAGGTTGGATGGTAACACCCCTGGTATTCAAAATGGAAAAAACTTTATATAAGGTGTCCAAATGAGCTTCCTTGGTTTCGGTAAAAACAAGGATATGATCCTGAAAGGATTGAACATTGGCCACATCTTTAAAAAGAACATCCATGACTTTTTGAAACACTGAGACTGCGGAAGCCAACCCAAAAGGTAATCTCAAGTACTTGTATGCTCCAAAAGGAGTGACAAAGGTGGTAAGTTCTTGAGACTCAATATTTAAGGGTATCTGATGGTAGGCAGAATGCAGATCAATGGTGGAAAAATACTTAGAGTGACCAATGTTGGAAAGCATTTCTTGGATATAGGGAAGAGGATGGCAATCAATGATGATGTTGTGGTTTAAGGACCTGTGGTCTACACAAAGACGAAGATCACCATTTTACTTTTTAGCAAGAACAATGGGAGATACCCATTCGGAGGAGACAGTAGTGGCAATAATGTCATCCTTGGTTAGATTTTCCAATAGTTTTTTTTTTTTTTTTTTTTGCGTAAGACCTTTATTAACACAAAGCATTTGACACAGCATGAGCCTACAACCCTGGGGCCGGCTCGCTACGTTAATATCAGCAACCATCATTGGAACGGTCATTACACAGAAATATCTCTGCATTGTGAGGCGGAGTCTCCCCGCAGGCCTCACGCATGGTTACTAGCTGGCATATGAGCTGAGTCTTACATTTTCACATTTTATAATGAAGAACAAAAGAACAACATTCCCCAACTTAGACCGTACAGTGCAACCCTCACTTGCTACATTTCAGCTGCAATGATAGTTCCAGTTCCCTCCATGTTCCTGCTGACACCTGGCTCATGCATGTGCGGTTACCTACACATGTTCTCTATCGATTCAAACCAGGGGTAGGTTCTCTTCATCATCCTGTATTGAAGCGAGGTATTCCTCTAAATAACCCCAGATATTTTTGGGCCTGGACTTCGCCGGCAATTGCTCCTCATAAGTTTGTAGCTTGTCACGGCATGTGGACATGTCATGCAACCACGTTTTCATCTTCGGCACCTTTCGACTGTGCCAACATTGCGCCACTTGCCTCTTCGCTAACAATAAGGCTATGGCACAGAACTTGCGCTTCAATGCCCTGAACTGTGGCACTATTCCTAGCAGGCAGACTTTGGGTATACATTGCACCTCCTCCTCCAAAATGACAGACAAGGTGGCCGTGACCTCCACCCAGTAACTTGCTATCTTGGCGCAGTCCCAGGCCAGATGTGCAAAACCCGCTCCCTCCCCATTACATCTTTTGCACCTATCTTCCTCCTGCAACCCGAATCTAAGCAGTTTTGTCGGCGTGTAATAAATTTGGTGCAGGAATTTAAAATGAATAATTCTCAAATTGCCGTTGGGTGTCAGTATTTGTGTCAAGGCACAGGTGCTAGTCCATTCTTCGTCTGTTAATGGTGTTTCTAATAGTGCATCCCACCGCCCCTTGGCCTTCAGCGCGTGTCCCGCTAATTCTGATTGTGCAGCTGAATAAAGTCTGGATACTAGGTGTGATAAATCGTTAGTTGTGATCAATAATTGTAGCGGAGCAAGGCATTCTGGTTCCGATGGGAACGTCGGGTAGTGCTCCCTCAAAGCTCTGGTGAGTCTGTAATATGTAAAGTGAAACATGGGAGTTTGGTTCTGGATATAGCCCAACTGGTCTATGCCTATGAATGTGCCCCCTTGAAACACATCCCCCATCCTGTCAATACCAGCTCTACTCAGCAGGGACATCCCGACACTCTCCCTGGTGACTGACAGCTCCTGATGATGGTGTAAGGACATGGCCGGTGCATACAGTGGGGTTTTATGAGCCAGCTGCCCCAGCCTATGCCAAGCTTTGACCGTGGTATCCACCGTGTTAATATCCCTAGCATGTAGTGGGGGTCGTGTATGTGAAATTATTGCCGAGAGGGGAACAGGATGCGCATCACTCTCCTCTATAGCCGCATGTGTAAGGTATGGGACCGCATGGTACCAGTACGCCGCGTATTGCGCCTACGCGCAAAGGTAGTATAGGAGGAAATCAGGCACACTGAAACCACCCTGTGCAAATGGGAGTGTAAGAGTCTGTAAATCTACACGGGCCTGTTTGCCAGCCCATATCAGGGTCCTCACCAGGGAGTTAATGCGACGGAATATAGCCTGTGGTGGTGTGATTGGGATGTTATTAAACAGGTATAACAATTTGGCAACACGTTCATTTTAACAATAGCTATCCTGCCGGCTAACGACAGGGGCAAATGTATCCAGCGCTGGATGCTGTCCTCCAGCTTCGAGAGTACCACACCGTAGTTCGCTCGTAACACCTCCTCTGGATCTCTATGTTACATGACCCCCAGGTATCTGATCGGATCTTGTTGCCACTCCAGCGGGAAATCCACAGCAAAGGGGGAGGTGGTGTCAGTGAGGGGTATTATAGAGGATTTGGCCCAATTGATAGCCAGCCCTGAGTGTCCTCCGAATCTGATGTACTCCCTGAGTAGTGAGTTTAGGTGAGTCTCAGGGTCACGGACATAGAGTAACATATCGTCCGCATATAACGATATGTGAAGCGGCCTTGCTATAAAGTGTAACGCCGAGTCCTTGTAGTTCTGCCGTACCAGACAGGCCAGAGGCTCCAGCGCTAGTGCGAATAATAGAGGCGAGAGCGGGCAGCCTTGCCTCGTCCCTCGCTCAATTGCAAATTGATCCGAAACATAGCCATTGATTCTGATCCTGGCACGCGGCTTTGTATAAAGCAAGGTGACCCACTGCACAAACCGTTTAGGAAACCCCATTCTATTCAGGACGGTGATCATATAACGCCACTCAATGGAGTCAAACGCTTTTGCCGCGTCGAGCATGACCGCCACCGCTTTGACCGAGGGTTGTAGGTAGTGTGAGAGTGCAAACAGGGATCTAGTGTTATGCATGGTTGATCTAGAGGGCACGAAGCCGGATTGGTCCGGCAGGACCAGACTGGTCATCAGAGGAGACAGCCGCTTCGCTATAAGTTTCGCAAGGATTTTTGAGTCTACATTTATCAGTGACAGTGGTCTGTACGAGTCACACTCCTCTGGATCTTTAGACGGTTTGAGGAGAACGATGATCATGGCTTCGCGTAACGTGGGGGGGAGCAACGCCTTTTCAAATGAGGTGCCGTACATGTCCACCAAATGCGGTGCGACAATGTCCGCATATTGTTTATAAAATTCCGAGGTATACCCATCAGGGCCAGGCGCCTTACCATTCAGCATCGATCCTATTACCTCAGTCACCTCCGCCGCCTTGATTGGCCTAGCCAAGGACTCCCTGTGCGCATCTGACAGCCAGCCAATTGCCACATCGTGTAAGTAGTCATACGTGTCGGCTGCTGGGGCTGTGGGTTTTGACTGATAGAGTGACCCAAAGGAATCCACAAAGCATTTCAATATGTCCGCGGCATGTGTTTGCGGTACACCCTCCCTGGACTTCACCCTGAGTATTGCTGTCGGACCACGGCCCTCACAGATTTTCCGAGCCAATACAGCCCCAGGTCTACCCCCCTCTCCAAAGGCTCTAGCCACATGTGTGCGATTCAGGTACTTCATTTCGGCTTCAAGAAAGTCCGCGTGTTCAGTGTGTACTTCGCGCAGCTTAGACAGATGGGAGACATCCTGAGTGGCTTCATACAGGGACTCCAGGTCCCTCATCTGCTGCTCGCATCTGCGTATTTGGCCCCTGATATCCTTAAGGACCCCTATAGTGGTGCTAATGCAGACCCCCCTGATCGTGGCTTTGAATGCCTCCCAGAGGAGGCACGAGTCTTCTGTCGTTGGAGCATTGATCTCAAAATAGTCCTTTATCGCTTTTTTAATGGTGTCTGCATATACCGTGTCAGTGAGGGCACGTGAATTAAAGCGCCATTGAAAAGGAGGGGGTGTGTATCGTGGGATTTCCAATTGCAGCAGGACGGGGTTGTGATCTGAAAGTGTGCGGGGCAGCACCTGCAGGTGTCGAACCCACAGTGCCAGGTCCTTAGTGCCTAACCAGTAATCCAGCCTGGACCAGCTGTTGTGTGAAGCTGTTATGTGCGTGGCCCCAGGTGCGTCAGTGTGTTTCAGCCTCCAGAGGTCCGCCAACCCCAGGTCTTTCATCATGTGACCCACCATTAGGCGCGATTGCTTGTGCTGTTCCAGGGAATTAGATGAGCGGTCCAAGCCGTCACGCAGGGTCATGTTCCAGTCACCTCCACATAATATGTGTGTGCTATTATGTTTTTGCAAGTGGTCCCAGACTTCTCGAAAGAAGTCCGGAGCGTCCGTGTTGGGACCATATACATTCAACAACGTCACTCGTTGGCCTCTCAGTGTGCCCGATACCAACACAAACCTACCAGATGGGTCTTGTGTAACATGTTGAGTCTCAAAGCCCACCCCCCGCTTTATCAATATGACCACCCCTCTAGAGTAGGAAGAATATGAGGCCCTGTAGACTGCCTCCGCCCACCTCGACCCTAAGTGAGCGTGTGTGTGCGGCGCTAGGTGTGATTCTTGTAGGAACGCTATGTCTACATTCCATCTCGCCAGGCTGGCGAATACCTGTCTGATTTTACGAGGTTGTGAGAACCCTCTAATGTTCCAGGTGAGAATGTTCAAGCTTCTCCTACCCGTATCCCTCGAACCCATCAAAATTGATTAATACAATGCATGACAGTGTCACCCATGTCAACTGTGTAGGAATTGCCAGCTGCTCCCCAGCAGGAAGCCCAAACGGTACATCGGCAATCAGAACCAACGGGGAACAAAAGAGGAGAGGTATATCGTACTCTGACGGTCTATGCATACACTCAATCAACCCCCCACCCCTTATCCCACCCACTCCAGCAACCCCAACCTGCCGAAGCCTTACCCTTTCAGTGCACCATTCCCTTGAACTCAGAACCATAACTACAGTGCCCAAATCGAACTCTTAGTGGGTTATACCCTCACGGAGGTCCGCCAGGAGCACAACTCTCCACCCGGTAGATGGGTGCGGGCGATGCTAGATAAACTGTATGGCACGCAATTTAAGTGATCACCCACCGCCACCCCCACCGCCCCCCAATAACACATCAACAGCGTTGCAAAAATCATAACATGCCTGGTGCAGTACCATCTCAACGTAACTCCATTATTCAAACAGCAAATAGCATATCCCTCCGCCCTCCCAGTGTGCTGTTCGCCTCACACAGCATATCTGAAACATCAAGGGTATCGATTGATTGAGGCGTGTAGAAGCGGGTGCACATTAGGCAGCTAACATCCCACATGGTTCACCGGCCACACAGAGTGAGCCGGCCCTCACAGATCAAACCGCCAAATGGCGCCATTGCTGCCCGCCACTATTAGCCAGTACAGCAGGAGGGAGGGGCTGGCAGTGCGGGCGGTCATAATACATAGTCATGGTGAACCCTTCACAGCCGAACAGCAGTCACATTGCCCCAGCAGGTCCCCTCCATTCAAACATGCAGTCATTGCTGCACCGGTATTATGATTCTTTTCTCAGGTGATCAGTGCCATGTTGGTCCCACCAGTGCAAACAACAGCGGCCATGCTATAACGCATGCAAGCAACCAATACAATCATGCCCAGTATTCCGAGCGCCTCATACAGCAAATTTGCAAACTGCAGTCGTAGTAGGTATTGAGGTGTGTACGAGCTGGTGCATAGTCTTCATCACACTGTTCACCAGGTCCAGTAACCCACAGTGCATCAAGGCCACATGGCCACCTCATTTCAACGCTTACGAGAGGAAGCAACAGCAGTTAATGTGGAGGATGGTAACTGGTCTGCTCGTTACGTGCCAGGAAAATGGCGCCAGAACGACCCGCCACTATCAACCAGCTCAGTGAGAAGGGGGGGCATGGTCGTGTGGGGCAGCCATAAGCCATAGTCAATATTAACACTAAACAGATAAGCCTTAGTCTCGGCCGCCCCATCACATGCCTACCACCCAGTTATCCAGTCCGTGCAGCATCATCTCCACAACACTGTACGCATGTGGTCGGCGCCATGTTCGCCAACCAGTGCAGACACCAGCGGCCCAGTACTAACTGCCACAATCGATCAGCACAACACAACTCACCACTGGTCGGCATGGAAACAATCCAGTGGCTTCAGTCCGAGTCTCGGCGTTGTTCATTTTGCGATCTGTCTTTCCTCTCTCGCTGCACCTTTTTAATAAAATCTTGTGCCGCCTTCGGTGTCGCCAGTACAATCGCTTTCTCCTGCCACACCACTCGGAGTCGCGCTGGATACAGCATTGAGTACACAATGTTCAGGTCTCGCAGTTTGGCCTTCACAGTAGTGTATTCTTTCCGGGCCTGTTGGACCGCAACCATGTGGTCGGGATAGAACTCCAGGTAGTTACCTTGGTGTTGGATTTTCCCCTTTTCCCTCGCAAGTCGAAGGATCGTGTCTCTGTCGCGGTAATTGAGAATCCGCGCCACTATCGGTCTCGGAGTGGCGCCTGGCGGCGGTTTCGGGGCCAGTGATCTATGTGCACGCTCCACGATGAAAAGTGGCGATAAGGCCTCCGCACCAAATAGATCTTTGCACAGGTTTTCAACGTAGTTCTCCATTCGCCCCGTGTTGGTAGTCTCCGGCAGGCCCGTAATACGTATGTTATTGCGCCTCGAGCGCGCTTCCAAGTCCTCCTCCTTCGCTTTGATCACCTCCAGGAGACGTTCCATACCTGCGCACTTGGAAGTGGAGGCCCGTGCTTCGTCCTCAACCGCGGATATTCTGGTTTCGGCCTCATCCAGACGCTCGCCATGCTTCTCCTGCCGCGCTGCCATGCCGTCCATTCTGCAAGTTAGATTGTCCAGCTTGCCATTGATATCCTGCAAGTTGGACTGTATCGCTAGCAGGATCTTCTCTATGTTGTTGTTGGTCGCAGGTCCAGCATTTTCGCTATCTTCCACCACATCTTCCGTGTGTTTCGCCGGTTTTCTGTTCTCAAATGAAATTTTCGGCTGTTGCTTATCTGGCTTACCCATGGTGCCGGTTGGAGATGCTGTCTTCCTGTTTGCGGGCCCGGATGCCCTTGTGACTCTGGCTGTGGTCGCCGTGGTGTATCGGCCAGGGCGTACTGTAGTCGCACTCGGTACTTCCTCCAGATTGGGAAGGGGGCCCCACTTCCAGCCACCCGACCACGTGGGTATTGGGGAGATCGCCTGCAGTCCTTACATGCAGCCGCGCAGGGTAGTGTGGTCAGCGACCCCAAGTGCGCCGTAACAAGTGTAGCGATAGACTGTGGAGTGCTGGTGAGCTGGTTATGGCCCGGGTCTCACTGTCTCTGGGGTCATGGGCATTCGTTGCATGTCCTCAACTCCTCGCGCCGATCGGCCGCCACAGCACAGCCTGAGCCGCATGTACCCCAATCGCTTCCAGGTCGGCAGCGTTATAGGCCTCTGATAGCGCAGTGGTTATGCCGATAGTGTCGCAATCCTGGGACGGTTGCGCGTCTACTGGCGAGAAGGCGATAGTCCCCTCACTTCGGTACTGGCCGCCGCCATCTTGTCAGGCAACCAGTTCGGCGCAGTTGTAGCAGTACCTGGCCCTCTGCAGTGACAAGGGGCGAGACGCGGACATCAGAAGGGACAGGGAACAGGTCCTTACCCCCGAGGCGGTACCGCTGGTGCAGGAGGGTGTTTCTGTGCTGGCGGCCCCTCACGGACTGTGCGTTTGTCCTCCGGCGGCGGCCATCTTGTCAGGCAGGCAACGCGCCAAAGCACTGTTCGAGGAGAAAAACCTGCAAAACTCGGTGTTCGGAGCGCGCTTCACCTCTTAATCGTAGAGGTACATCTTCCCACACCTGCCGATGTGCTTGGAGAGCGGGTACCGGGGGCGGTAACGGCAAGAGATCACATATTTGCCGATCGCCCGGCGGAGCTGCAGCTCAGGCAGCCATTACGCTGTGCGCCCCCTAGCGCCTCAGATTTTCCAATAGTTTTTAAGGTCAGGCTTAACATTCATGGGAACAAGTCTGTCTTTGTGAGTGACGGGTGTAGCATTGGTCTTAAGCCTAATGACATGTTCAAAACCATTGATGGTGCCAATGCTATTGCTAAAAACAGAAGGAAAATTGTTCTTAAGTAAAGCAATTGGATCAGTATTATTAAAATTACTGTTGTTAACAGAAAGAATAGGAACATCACCTAGAACAATGGGATTCTTATGGCTGGGTTTTAAAATAATACCTAATCTAGCAATCTGGCTAGATCTCTCCAACCCACAAAATCTCTGCCTTTGACTGCAACGTACATTTTTGTTTCAGTGGATCTTCCCAGAACTTGCAAAGAGCCAACAAAGAAACCCAGGAGATCAATGCCCTTCTCACCAAAAGCTTTGGGAGAAATATCGGGAGCATGAAGGGTAATGGAATGACCCCAAAAATTATAGAAGATGGTATCGGCCAGTGCTGGGATGGGAGCTCCAGAGTCTGCCATGACTTGTAAGGATTTGCCAATAATAAAAGCTTGGTAGAGGGGTCGTTCATATTCAATGGAATTCAAAGGTTCATCAATGGAGAGAAGGAGACTGGAAAAATTACTAGTGCAGTCAGAGACAGATGAATTGCAGGTCGAGGTAGAAGGAGATTGCTGTTCTACATTGTGAATCCTAACATTAGGAAAGGAACATCGAGATCTGCAAAATTCCTGAAAATTACCTGTTTTCTTTACATTTACTGCATTTCTTTCCCAATGCAGGGCAAGAGGAAAAATATGCAATATGGTTTTTAGAATCACAGCAAAAACAAAAACTGCTTTTAACTTCTTTCTTAACTCTGATGGCAGAAATGGGAGAAGAAAATTCTGAATGATCTGAGACATAAGAAATGGGAGAATGACCCTCTTGACCTGATAATGCTTTGGAAGAAATTATAGAACGTTCAATACTTTTACCAGTATCGGTGACTTCTGAAAGGGAAGGGTTACGACAAGTAGGAAGATGTTCTTGCATTTTTTTTGCAAAACAATCAAAGACAAACTTGTCTCTGATGGAAATGTCTGTATAATTTTCGAAATCGCAGTTAGAAGCCAGAGCACAAAGGGCAGCAATGTATTCTTCAACTGATTCATCACTGGCTTGTTTTCGTTTAAAGAAACTGTGTCTTTCCAAAAGAACGTTTGGTTCATCAGAGAGCTGTTTTCTAAGTCTTTCTTTGGATTCAATATAACCATTCCAGGTACCATCACCCGAAGGCCGTGGAAAAGGAGGTAGATTATCCCAAAGAAAATTGTGCAGCAATGCCCAAATGATTGTAGAGAAGAGCATTCTTTCTTGCAGGAGAATATTCTGCTCCATCAATGGAGATGAGATAATTTTCAAAATTGTGAATCCATTGTTTCCAGACGATTTCTGGTTTGCCTGGGTTTTGCAGAAATGGCGGAGGATGTAAAGCGTTGTCAGAAGATGACATAGTTTCCTTGAATTAATAAAGAATACAATGTAGTTGCTTGAAACTTGAACAAGTTCTATTCTTTTTTTTTTTTTAAATAAAATTATAGAAAAGTATTCAGAAAATGTAATGGATCTTTCCTGGCTTATAATTGTTGCAATAAGTGAGAGACAGACAGCTGGATTGCAGACTGTAAGTACAACAATGACGTCATAAAATGATCTGTCAAGTCATACATACTGGAGTCACAAAGGAGCATGGAATGAAAATGACTTCATAATGGAAAACAAGAAGAAATGTCTGCAGAGTAGATTCCCCAGTAGTAGAATGCTGAAACAATCAAGGCGCGTTGGTTACCGTGGAGAACCTGATGCAATAAAGATTAAGGGGCAGATGTATCAAGCCTTTTGCGACTCGCAAAGGCCGAAATTTGCAGAATTTCGGCCTTTGCGAATCGCAAAAGGTCTTTTTGCATGTTTTGGCATGCATCAAAAATTCGCAAAATAAGAAATAGCAAAAATTTGCAATTCCTTATTTTGCCATAGCATTTAAGGAATCACAATTTTTCGATTCCTTAAATGCTATGTATGAAGCATTTTTGAATTGCGATTTATGTTTAAGAATTCGCAAATTACCACCAAGTTGTAGTTGAGGGAAGTAAGTAAGTAAGTAATTTTATTTGCACAGTTAATTAAAACCAATGCAATACGATACAAAATATAAAAATAAAACACAATATAAAATCACATATGTTTAAAACCATCATAGTATGAACATTGATGTTCTGGTCTTCATAGTTATAAAATCATATCAGCCTTTCAATTATCACTCAGTATTTGAAATTAAACATGATTTGTGTTACAAGACAGGTTGGAATCAGGTCAATTCAAGATTCTGGCCCTGGCATTTTTTCCTCCACAGCCTTTAAAAATTTTACAAGGCCGCAGCTCAGTTGAGGGTCCTGAGATGAAAAACAGGTTAGTACTGCACTCCTTCGTGTACGTAACCCAAACCGGATAAAATGTTGTTTTAAAAGAAGTTTCCTCTCCTCTTGCATTTTCTCGCAAGAGCATAGTATGTGAATCATATCTTCTTGTATATGACCGCATAGCCGGCATGGCAATCCTGCTTTCTTTTTTAACCAGTGCGGGAAATGCTGGGTACAGGGCAGCAGCCCTAATCTGTATCTTAAGAAGCACATTTTTGTCTTTTTGGCATAGCCCAAGCCCAAATAGTTCTGAGGAGCTTTTACCGAGTAAGAATTCAAAGTCATCCAAGCGTGCGTTCTTTTTGAAAAAACTGTTTTATCTTGTACCCACGACTGGTGTTTGATAGATTTCTTTACCAGTTTATTGAAAGTTTTGTGATCTAAGGAGGATGCCCAAAGCTGTTCCAGCCCGGTGTTTACAAGACTTTTTGCAAGATATTTGGCTGCAGGTGAGGTTGAAGACTGCTCTATCTCCCTCCACAGATATTCGTTCAATGTTCCCTGTGCAGATTTCCTCACTTTGTCCCATACACAGATGCCAGGGGCTGCTGTTGGATGCCAAACTCCAGCCTGATCTGTGATGGAGAGGTCCGCTTAGGAAGACTAAAGATGATTCTGTATGCGGCTATGATTGTGCTGTCGAGTATTGTTGCATCTCTGCCTCGTAGAACCTCACTTCCATAAGTGATTGTAGGCAGTAGTTTAGCTCGGATAACTTGTACCAATGGTGTTAATGATGGACCAGATAGCTTATTATTCAAGGTTTTTAAAGCAATTGCCAGAGCTATCCCTTTGCCTTTGATGCAAGACCTTTGTGCACTGAATCGGCCGCCGTTGTCAATTTTCACGCCTAAATATTTATATATTGACGTGTCTTTAATGCGAGATTTGTTACAGAGCCACGTGAAGGTTTTTCGTTTTCTTTTACTGATGGTCATAGTTTGAGTTTTCTCGAGGTTAACTTTTAGATCATTTGCCTCGGAATAACTCTGAGTGGTGTTCAGGAGTCTTTGAAGCCCTACTTTAGTGTGGCTTATAAGAACAATGTCGTCCGCATATAAGAGGCATGGTATATTAAGCCCTCCTAGTTTAGGGGCATGTGAGTTGCAGTCAATCAAATTTGGCGCCAGGTCGCCCAAAAACAGATTAAACAATGTTGGGGCCAGGACGCAGCCCTGCTTGAGGCCGTTGTTTGTCGGTATGCGCCTAGACAGCAGTGAGCCGTCCCCCACCTTTATCCGTATCCAGGTCTCCGTGTGCAGGTTTATTAGCAGGTCCAGCAGCGGTTGTAGTTGATGGTAATTTGCGAAGTCTTTAAAAAATGCACAATTTAGCATTTTTGATGGTGGCATGTGACGCACACACATGCCCATAGGGCATGTATGTGCGCCATATGCACACACATGTACATTTCAGGGGTGCAGCAGGGTGTCTTTGACACACCCCTGTACCCTTGAAAAATTCTCAAATTGCGATTAGCAAATTGCGAATTCGCAATTTGAGAATTAGGGGCCATATGTATCATAGTTCCGTTTTGCGATTCCTAAATAGCGATTTTTAAGGAATCGCTATTTGGGAATCGCAAAATGGTATGTATGAAGAAAATCGCTTTTAATTAGCGATTCCATAATCTTCCTTAATTGCGAATTCGCATTTTGCGAATTTGCAATTAAGGAATAATTTCCAATGCATTTCTATGGGCCAGGAGGCCCATAGGAATGATTTCCAAATAATTCTCAAATTGCGAATTCGCAATTTGCTAATCGCAATTTGAGAATTATTGCAAGGGTGCAGGGGTGTCTCAAGGACACCCTGCTGCACCCCTGTAAATTACATGTGTGTGCATATGGCGCACCTACATGCCCTGTGGGCATGTATGTGCGTCACATGCCACAATCAAAAATACAAATTAGTCTATTTTGAACAGAAATCGCAATTTACCACCAACTGGAAGTTGGTGGTAAATTGCGATTCCTTAAGCTAAATTTGCAACAGTAAAATGCTTCATACATAGCATTTAAGGAATCGCAAAATTGCGATTCCTTAAATGCTATGGCAAATTAAGGAATCGCAAGTATTTGCGATTCCTTAAGATGCGATTGTTTGATACAATTCAATTCATGCTAATTAGCCTTTTACGATTCGCAAAGGCCGAAATTCGGCGAATTTCGGCCTTTGCGAATCAAAAAAGGCTTGATACGTATGGCCCTACTTCACAATCATTCCTATGGGCCTCCTGGCCTATAGGAATGCATGGGAAATTATTCCTTATTTGCGAATTCGCGAATTTAGGAATCGCTATTTAGGAATCGCAAAATGGAATCTTGCTACATCTGCCCCTAAGTTTATGTCCTTGTTCTTAGTACACAAGACAATCTTCCCCCTAATGTATCCTCACTCCACTATTGTTACATTTGATGTAAGCCAAGTGGAGTGCAATTCTTCCCGTTCTATTGGAAAAAGTGTGGCAGTCATGCTTTCTCAGTGGCTGAGAAGTTAAAGACATGGTTGTTCCCTTCATTATATGGCTGTTTTTTCAGCTTACTCTGATTTTCTTTAGATTTTAAAATTCTCCTGTCTAGCACCAAGATGCCCCTTCGATTGTTCTACAAATATGTATCCTGATTACAGTAATTTTCATAATGTAAATTGACTTCCAGTATATTCTTCAAATACAAGAGGTCCTCTATAGTTGCTGATGCACAACAGTTTTTTATAAAAAGCATTGTAGGGGTTAGTCAAGCCTAAGTGCAGATTGACACTGGAGCTGTGGCATTGCGTACGTTCTTTATGAATATCCTCATGGCAGAATTTCAACACAAATTTAGATGGATTTGTTAATACTGTTGGTGAATGGACTCTACATGAGGAGGTTGAGGAGCCATTCCAAGTGTGAAGAAAATATCCCAGCTGACGTTTTCAGTGCTTCCTGTTAAGAAGAGGATCATCTCAACTCTCCTGCCTGGACTTCCTCACAAGTGGTGTTGTGAGAGACCCAGTGGACTCACAGCTTGCAGGTCACCAACATCCATCAAATAAAGAAGTTGAAAGAATGGAAGGTTTCGAGTCTCAGAAGTGGTTGAACCATGATTTTGGTTAATGATTGTGGACACCATTGGCAGAGTTGAGAGTTGCCTCTAATGTACGTAATTCAAAATGAATCATATATGTGTTATCATTTGCAAAGTACCACATCCTGCTTTCAATCACCAAAATGAGTACTTTAATTAAATGATGGATTGACTATACATGAAATATGTGTGACAAGGGCAGTAATTTGTGTTTTAACAGGAAGTGGTGGGCAAACATCTCAAAGAGAACAAGCAGGCATATAAATGTTTGACAATCAGTGTATGGCATCTTCAAGTGAAAAGAGATCAGATCTACAAAATAATTTTAAGAGGGATAAATTGGAAGCAGATAGCATTTTAGAATAGCCTTAGACACTCAAATCACATTTGGATTAATTCTTTTCGATTTTTGTAGTGTTAAAGAGTATCCGTAATGTCATTATTGTGGAAGGACTATAGTTCTAGAGATTGTAGGTTCCTTTTAGATTTAAAACAATAATCCTGGGAAGCATTATGGTCGTCTTTAATTTGTCCTGGTTAGAAGCTCCCTTTGGCACGTTTAATGGATTACATGTATCACTAATGGTAGGATTTTCTGACCTGTTTATCTGAATCTTTTTATCTTTTCCCTGTGTTTTTTTTAATGAACATTAAGAAACCAGAGGCGAACCAAGTAATACTGTTTTCATATTTGTCACTTTGTTTATTCAAAACATAGCGTGCATGTACATTTGATGTACATTTACTGTATAATTTTGATAAAAGGACTTAAAAAACCCAATAATAATATCCAGGCTAGTGGTTCCAGCCTGTAGCTGATTGGACAAGATGTGCTGGTTCTAGCCTACTGTTCGGACAAGGCAAGCAAATACCAGCCAGCAACTAACCAGCAAAAGAAGAGTTCTCTGTGACCCCATCAGTGGCAGGAACGTGTTATACAAATAAGTAACATAATGTAGAGAAAGAGGAGGTTTACATTGTTATTGTGTGAATCATGTGTGATGATTATTTGAGATCTAAAGCTGCATTTTTCAGTTGTAAGATCATTAGATACCCAGTTATGGATGTAAATTAAGATAAGACATGTCGACAGCATGGTAGATGGGTCTAAGGGAGGAAGTTTAGATTGTAAAACTAAGTCCAGAAAATGACCAGCGATATGCATTGTTGTCGTAGTATGTCGTAGTATGTTGTTTAGATGGGGCTGAAAAGCAGGCTTTTAGGGTTGTTGTTTCAGCAGAAAAGATTTTTCCTGAAAATATATCTAAATAAAACAATACTTTTAAAAAGACATTGTGCATTTTATTTCGTAACATTTGAACAAGATTGTCCACATAACTTCATACACTAGGGACACCAATAAATTAAAAACATTAGCAAAATCCTAATCATTAAAACAAACAACACATTACATTGCTCTGCAAACAGCCCCCCAGAAAAAGTAGTGGCTTCTGGTATTTGTGCTACAAAATTGCCTGATCCAATTGCCTTTTATCTATTCAGCTGGGAGTCACAGTATCAAAAATTCATGAGTATCTGTTTTTCCCTAGGCTCCACTTGGATTCTGTATTTAGTCAAAAGCGTCGACGTGTTTCGGTGTTGGCCCCATGGATACGGGAACACTTAGGATTTTGCTAATGTTTTTAATTTATTGGTGTCCATAGTGTATGAAGTTATGTGGATAATCTTGTTCAAAAGTTATGAAATAAAATGCACAATGTATTTTTAAAAGTATTGTTTTATTTAGATATATTTATCTTTTCTGCTGAAATTTTAAACTGATGTGTATAGGATAATCTATTCATCCTATTCTTTTTTAAAAATAAAAAGGACTGTAAACGTTACATTCTAGTGTGGAAACTTTAACTGAATGGTTCTTCTTGAATAATGTATGCTGGAAGAATGGGACATTAATAGTATGTAGTACCTTCAGCCCAATAGCAAAGTAGTTTTTCCAGGGATTTTCCTTAGACTTTCTGTGTCTACAGAACCCTGTTCCCTGGAACACGTGGGGTCTTCTCTCTTTTCTTAAATAAGCCTCCTATATTACCCAGGCCTTGAAATTCACTTGCGCCATTTAAATATTCCTGTCAAGCAGTGACGTAGCTGTCAGTCATGCAGCAACTAAAGTGGCACCAGGGTACAGGGGTCTGAGGAGCCCACTTAACCCCAGTTAAAAGCAGTTGACTACTACCAAACAAGGGGATAGGGGTTCAGATTCGTAGCTTGCATTAAGGTCCAATGAGTCCTTGCTACCCCAGTGGAGGCTGGTGCATAGGGGCGCTTGGGCACTGCCTCACCAGCACCAGCAGACACAGGAGTAGTAGCTGCTATGTCTATATATATATATTGATTACAATGGCAGAAATGTGAGCAACAAATTTAAACTTCCGCTATTTTGTCTCTTTTCATTAAAGATCCCTGTGCTCCTGAAAGTACAAAGTGCACATGCCAGCAGTAGAGGGGATGGGGCATCAGCATTGCTCCGCGGACTGCTTATGCGTAAGGGGTGCTACTTAGATGTGCCGCGCATGCCCTGTAAAGCGCAGCATGGCAAAGAGGGCTCCTGCACGGGCAGTGAGAAAACGTCATCACTTAGGGTGACCAACTGGCATGGGTGCAAATTCAGGACGGTCAGTGTAAAAATTCAGGACAAAGGGTCAAAATTCAGGACAGAAGGTCAAAATTCGGGACAAAAATTTGGAACAAAATATACGTTTTACAGACATATCAGAGGAGGTGGCACAATAAAATATAAGTAAGTAAATAGACAACCAAAATAAATACAAGTCAAAATAAGTTTATATAAGGTTGAGACAATCGTGCACTTCACAGTTTTTAGGTCGAAGCCTAGCATAAGACTGCGCACATGCGCAGTCTCGCTGGTGAGATCTTATGATCTCAGGAGCTTTTTCTAGTGGGCTTTAAGCCCCGCCCCTCTTTCCCATTGTCCGGTGTCACCGTTTATGCTAAACGGTGGCCGGCCATTGGGAAAGAGCGTGTGGTGACGTACAGTTTTCTCTTTTTCGTCCGTCCCACTTGGACAGACTTCCCTGACTTCCTCCTGGTGTAAAAGATTTGTTATCTTTATGGGGGTGAAACAGATGGCCCTATAAAGATAATAATAAGCCTTTTACGTCAGAAGGAAGGCAGGCCGTCCAAGGGGGATGGTAGAAATAGAGAAAAGTGTACGTCATGGCGTCATGGCGAGTAAGGCCGCCTTTACGACTGGACCGTGCTGGGGAGCTTTTACTGTGGTTCGGTCGGGCCGGAATCACGCCTTCACTATTGTGCCTGCCGTTATTGCCCTTCACTTCTGCTGTCTGTTCAGAAGCTCTTTGCAGGCGCTTATGGTCATATACTGCATATGACCATAAGCGCCTGCAAAGAGCATCTCGTGCGTGTCACGCACTCAAGTTGTTATTTCTGTAAAGCGAAAGGAACGGATCAGAAACACCAGGGAGGTGGAAATTACCTCTCTGCTAAGTCCGATGTACATCGGGACACGCGAGCAGAGAGTTCCGAGAAGGGGGAGGTCATCTCAATCCAAACAGGTAAAACACGAGCACCAGTCTGCGCCTCCCTCATACCCCCAATTCTCTAATCTTGCCACCCTGTTTCATCGGGTTGGGTGTTGCGCTGGCTTCCCGTGCCGATAGCAGTTGGAGGTGGGGTCATAGTTTATGCCCGTTAGCAAGCGTACAACCCCCCCAGCAATGGGTGGGACCGCGGGGCAAGAAATAGAGGTGGGTAGGACGACGGTTTCTCTTCCTCGGGGTGCGTCGGAGCCTGCACGCGCACAGCGGCTCCCTTGTAGCTCATGCATTCACCTGGGATTAGGGGAGCACAGTGACAAACTGGTTCAGTGCCACGAGGGTGACTGTCAGCCGGCCGTAGCTTCCCACCAGCAGCACTCTGCATGCTGGGACTTGGAGTTTCGCTTTTCTTGTTAGCAGTACGTGCCTCCAAATCTCATCATGTTAGGCTGAAATATCAGGATTAGCTACACTAAAGCTCGTGGTTGAGGTGGAGGATCGGCAGTGACAGCTGCTGAGGTCTCCTGTCTCAGGTCCAAGCGAGAGTAGTTATTCGTGTCCATGATTGATCCGTGCCAGATTGTCAAGATACTAATTTGAAATGATTTTCTATACAATGCTTCTAATGTGAACATGCGTGGATAGGGCCTAATCAAGTTTGTTGAATGGGCTACTTCATAACAATGTCCACCTTTTTACAAGTGATAAGGCTATAATGTACTTCAAATAAGGCAGACTGGAAATGGTCATGTTTGTGATTGAATCCGGCCTTCCTGGATCTACACTGTACACTCATGTCTCTATTCATCTCTATCATTCAATGTAAGTGCACAGTTGCAATCATGTTATGTTATTGGCACTTTGAAGCAGTTTCAGCTCCTGAATGCTTAAGCGACATATGAAAACATCAGTTATGCATAAGTATTTAGGCCCTCATTCCAGACCAGCACAAATCCTGCTTTGGCCACAAACTCATGTTTGTTCCTGAATCTGGATTATAATTCTGCAATAAATGGTGCCGCACAAGTTGTTTGTTTAGTCAATTTGTGTCAAGTAAAACCATGTGCAACTGGGGAAATCCTGTGCATTTAGCATTAACTCTTATCCTGAGATTCAAAACATGAAATTATGTTGTGATTGAGAATCAAGTAATTACGGATCCATAATTTGAGAGGACCTCTGAATGTGATTTTCACCGATTATAAATCAATTGACTTCGAAGTGCACTGAAAGTGTACGTCATGGCGTCATGGCGAGTAAGGCTGCCTTTACGCCTGTACCATGCTGGCGAGATTTTACTGTGGTTCGGTCGGGCCGGAATCACGCCTTCACTATTGTGCCTGCTGTTATTGCCCTTCACTTCTGCTGTCTGTTCAGATGCCTGGAGCCTCAGCCGACATGATCTGTTGGGGCTCCGCACACAGGCACGAAAATCACCTGCCAAATCGCGCTGCAGGTCGCCGAAAACCGGCACTCAAGTTTGTGAATATGGAGAGAATCTGGTGTTGGAGGCTGAACCCGGTTTGGGTGTGGGCTCTCAGGAAAACCACCTCCATCTGACAACAGCCCTAGAGACAAGATGGCGGCCGTCCACCGCTGGAGCCTGCTCCCGATCGGCGGAGCCCACGACTTTTCGCAAAGGATCTTGCAGCACAACCTGCAGGCGGAGGACTCACATTTGAGGAGTGGTGAATCAGCGGACCTACTGTCTGCACCTGCGCAGCACGCTGTAGTGCCCGCGGGGATGTGCGGGACCGGACCGGGGACTGCCCCCTTCCCCCGTCCGCGCGACGTGATACAGCCAAGAATCCAGGCCCGCGCTGGCCTAGTGCGCAGCAGTGAGGAGCAACCCGCCACCTCCCACCTTGGGTCAGCGGGAAAGAGGCTCTGTGCCCCCAACCTGAATCCCGGTAACACTAGTCCTTTGGGGATGCCTGGTTCCCAAATGGCGCCCGTCGGACTTAGCGGCTGACTCTGGGAGAGAGGAGAGTTGCATCCCAATGCCGGAGCACTCTATCCACTGTGTAGAGGTGGGCTGCCGTGCCCCAGTGACGACCGCTGCCCCTGGAGGAAGGGGCATCGTACCCCTACATGTGCCAAGTTGCTACATTATCTCTGGAACTTGACGGGCTATAAAATGGCGGCTGCATGCCCGCGCTGGATCTGCGCACTTGAAGCCTCCCCATTCCAGAAGTAATTGGCACAGTTATTATCAGCAGGGATCGGAGGGGGGAGAGCATCAGCCGTCCCCTTGTTAACCTTTGCGGACTCTGCCTACTTGGTTTGGCCCAGCACAACCTGTATCCAGCATGCTGCTTTCTTCACCAAAAATCTCGAGAAAATCGAATTGCATATATATATGTATATAGAGATAACTCTAACCACTAGTATGTGTAGTAGACCTTTGTACTCACTACCATTCCTATGTGATTCTTAGAGTTTATCCATTTGTATCTCTTCCTTGAGTGACCTTACAACTTGTACATTTGCAATTTTCTGTTTGTATCTCTTCCCTGTTTGACTTTACAACTTGTACATTTTCAATTTTTTCCCTGTTTGTATCTTTTATGTAATTCATGTAATCCTAAATCCTTGCGTATCGCAACTGGTTCTTTTGTAAAGCGCTCTGACACCTTCGGGTAATGTTTGCGCTATATAAAATCTCATTAAATAAATAAATATACAGCATATGACCATAAGCGCCTGCAAAGAGCATCTTGTGCGTGTCAAGCATTCACTGCTCAATGTGGGCCACTGCCTGAAGGTTGCGACAATGAACACGTTCCTGCGGCTGCTCCGACTTTCCTTGTTGCGCTAGGCACCCTGTCACCAGGGACCGCTCTCACTGACTTTTCCTTTTTCGGCAGCCATTGGTGGGCTCCAATGTTACTGGTCAGGTTTCTTTCTTGCTTATCCCGCCCTTCAGGTGAGAGGCCATCTTTATGAAGGGGTATATTAAGACTGAGGGTTAGCTCCACAGGAGCCGTGGCGTCTTCGTGCCCCTCCGCCCTCCCATGCCTTAAACATGTTCACAGGCCACCATCCATCCCAGATGAGAGGCCACCTTTATGAAAGGGGTAGCTTCAAAAGGAGGTGGTCAGCCTCAGCAAGCACTGCCAAGTTCTCTGAGCCCATGTCTCCTGCCTCCCGCGTGTCACACAGACCTACCTCTTATCGCCCCCCACCCCTACGTATCTGCCAATCTCCCAGGTCAGAGGACATTTGGGGGTGGGCGCTTCACTCAGGAGTATTTGCTTCTCTGTCACCCGCCCCTCCATTCACTCCCTCCCAGTTGAGAGGCCACCGTCCGAAAGGAGATTCTTCAAGGACAGCAAGCTACGGAGGAGGGACGTAAGAATGAAGCCAGTCCCACCCAGGAGCCTCCTCTGCCCCACCCCTCCCTGCTCCCACTGCCCGCCCTTCCTCTCCCCAATTCCTTCCCTGATTGGAAGTCTCAGCCTCACATCAAGGAGCAGACGGCTAGAAGCGAGTCTGCTTGCCAGACATTTCCCAGCTTGTGTTCCTCCAGACCCCACTGTGGAACAGCAGAATGCATAAAATTCCCCCCCTTTTTCCGAATAATGTTTGAGTGAGTACGTGAAATAGCAACATAATTATTATTTTGGTCATCATCTGGACACATCACACACTCTATTTCTTCTTGTCTCCTTAACTAATACTAGTGAACTGAATTATACTTGTTTTATCGATCTTGGAAGGATGACAGGCACAGGCGGCCCTGCGGGACTTACTCCTGTCACCTGCAGGTCACAAGGAAATCTCTTACTCACACCAAGACGGGGGGAGAGAGGAAACCGAGAATGAACAATGCATGCGTGGGCACAAATAATATTAGTAAAACTGCCCTCACTCACACACAAGTCTCTGTGTGACATGCTTCATCATCGGGTCTGCTTACAAAACACCCTGGCGTAGCCACGCACAGGAAGGAGCATAGGGAGGGGGTAGACAAACAACATAAACAACAAACATAAATGGGTGAATGCAAAGTGCTACCAACCCTGGCTGGGAACAGTAATAGAAATAAGTGCAGTGAAAAGTAGACCTAAAACTGCCTTGTGGGTCCAGGGTCCCACGGACAGGATTAGAAATAGAAAGGATGGGCTTATTTGTGAGAAAATTAGGAACTCACATCAACGCTCCTAAGACTGTCAAAGTCAACATGTTTCGACCGAAATTAGTGTGCCCACGCTCACGGGTCACGCTGGTCTTCTTCAGGACTCCTATTAGTCCCAGTCAAAAGACCCTGTTACCTTATTCTGGTTGATAACAAGGGTTCATACATACAGCAATCCTGGCGTGTGGAGGCAATTCCCCTGACACAGGATACACGTACTGTAAAATAAAACACATATATACAGGGGTGTTACAAGGTTTCTATTTAGACATTTCAAATCTCAATCGAAACCACAACCCAAGTCACAGGGACAGGCATCCATCTCCTGAGCCGACAATATATGTCCACCCCCTCCTCGATAATAGCGGGGCAAAAAATCGGTGACATCCAAGTAAATCATTAAGTCTCCAGATTTAAAAAAATGGTACATAACAATTCATCCATAATATTCAAAAAGAGCCCTTGTCACACAACAGAAAAATCCTCCATAAACACAGATCATTGACTATTTAAATCTTCTTTTGAAGATGTCATCACGGCCCCTATTAAACGACATTCATTTCTTTCTCCAAAATGCCACACTCACCGAGTTTACTGATGTTACAAGCTTGAAATGGGGGCGGGCAAGGAGAAGCCCTAAGGACACAACCTGTAATGCAGGCAGAAAGGAGAAAAGCATGATCCAAAGCCTCCTTCAATAGCTGATGTGCTCCGATAGTAAAAGGCAATATCATTCACTGCAGTAGTCGAGCGAAAAAAGGACCGGAGGCGACCTGCCTTCCTGCCCCCAGCCAAACCTACTGCTGGAACTACGAGTAGTACACTTACTGCCCCGTAGGTGATTCACGCCAAGTCGGCTTGCCACAGTCCCGCCGTAAAGTCTACCAGCGAAACGACATAACTAGCGTTAAATCCATTGCTTCAGCATAAGCCCACTGAACACGTGAGGGCGCGTATGTGTCAGGATAGTCCAACCGTATGACCTCATCAGCGGCCCGCCCCATCTACAGGCTTAGAGGAAAGCTGCCACGCAACAAACAGAGTGATCATGAGGGCGAATTACATATCAGTGATCACACGCGCCTCTGTTAAAACGAAGGGAAAGTCTCTCAAATCCAAAACACTCAAGTTACACGCGCGACCATGGGAAATCAAATCCCATAAACTCAATTGACAATCAAGCACAAACCAAAGCGTAAATAGTTACAAAACAAAACAAACGGACATCTGAAGAGGGAACTAAGCCAAGAGATCCACACAGGTCAGTACATGTATACAGGCACAGGAGCAGTCAGATTAACACACTCTGCCCTGCCTCACTCGACAAGTCCACCATAGTGAGGCCGGATTTTCTCTCATTTCAGATGGCACCAAGGTTAGCCAAACGAACCCAAAGACAATCAAGTTGCTATTCAAACAACGACAGGTTAAATGCCCAAGATGAAGTTTACCTAGTAATTGCATGCCAGGTAATGTCATCATTTAGTCCCACTAGGAGACTTTTAAGATGGTAAAGCCACTTCTGTTCACGCAGTAAAAGCGCTCTGTTTTTATCCCCACCAGCCGGGATGCACAGCAATTTTTCAATAACGGTCCATCTCAAATCTTCCGTCGTGTGTCCCGTTTCAAGGAAATGGGCAGTCAATCTCGTATTAGATCTACCACATCTAACAGTGCTCTGATGCTCCATTATCCGGGTTTTTACTTTACGGCTGGTCATCCCAACATATTGCTTCATGCAGGAACATGTAATCAAGTACATGACCCCATCTGAGTTGCAATTCGTGTGGGTTCTCTGTTCCCAAGGATACGTTAAGCCTATGTCAATGCATTTGGTGTTACTGTAGGAGAGTGGGGTCTGCAATCCTATGGTCACCCCTGATTTTTGCTTTTTGCTTCACTGGTTTACGACTTTCCCTGGCTGTGGGCCTGCTAATCAGACCCACAGCCTAGCTGTTCTCTCTATAAATTGACAAGCATGTACCTTAGGTGCATTTACCAATTGGTACTGGGCCACCTTATCAGTCCCTGTATAGCATACCTTAGGTATCCAGGGCATAGGTGTACCCAGGGTCTACAAGGGGCTGCAGCATGTGTTATGCCGCCCCTGGCTGGCCACCCAAATCCGACACAACTGGCTGCACGACAGCTGGGGCGAGGTGGTGTAATCACCCTTTGCTTTAGATATAGTATCTCTATATCTAACCCTAAAATGGACACATATATTCCTATCAGTCACTCCTATGGCAGGCCTTAACAATCCTGAAGGCAGAGTGCTCGGAATTATGTGAGATGGTGCTCTGGCATTAGCTGAGCCCGTTTGCAGCTTGCGGAACCAAGTCCTAATAGCTGTTCCATGATAACGCTATACCATATACTCTTAAGTGCATTATGAACCTCGCGGTCAAATGCTAACTTTGGTATAGCATTATCAAAACATGTCGAGTAAGGTGTCATACGAATTGGAATACTACCCCCTCGCCAATTCTGGCAACGGGGGTAGCATTCCACCCTTCTAGAGGGACACAACATGTATGTAACTGTGAACCCCGGTTAAAGTTAACTCGAGCCTCAGCATCACAAAATGGATGCTGCCACCACAGACACAAGTCTGACCTCCTGCTGCTGGGAGTCCTTCCAGCGAGGGAGGCTCGGACAAAGGGTTTTCTTCCTTGGGAGGTGCTAGCACCACCCCAGACAGGATTTTTTGTATTAGGTAGGCCAGGGCTGAAAGGAATGAGACATGCCTGGGGCACACAAGGTGTCCTGTGCATACACCGGTCAGAACCAGTTCCTGGGGCACTGTTTATTTTCATAACAACCTGTGTGGTGTCCTTTTCATTTGGTATTCAAAGGTTATATATGGTAAAACAGCTGGCTTCACATGCCATAAAGAATTCACACTCTGCACACGCGCTCCGTTGGCCTCCTATTACTTACCTCAAGTTAGTATAGCGTGGTCCCAGCGATCCTACAACCTCTGGACAGTTCCATTCCTTTAATTGACTTTCACATTCCATTTATCTAGTATATGGTTTGTCGTGCCCCTAGGGCAACATTGTAAATTGTGCAGCTTAAACGTATTTTTCCTAAGAGTTTGTCATGTGCTTAGCCCTCTGACCTCATAAAGAGTTCAGAGGTGTATGTTAGTTAATAAATAACTGTTTATTTTCATAACAACCTGTGTGGTGTCCTTTTCATTTGGTATTCAAAGGTTATATATGGTAAAACAGCTGGCTTCACATGCCATAAAGAGTTTAGCCTAAAAACTGCTTTTGTCCACGCTACTAGGATAGCTGGTCTGAAAGGTTGACTTACAACCAATCACCATAAGGGTTGTTTGGACTGATACAAGGTGGTCACTAGAACTAGTGAACATCATATATCAGGCCAACTTCCCACAGTTACTAGTCAAATGACATACACTGCAAGAACCACAGCGTGTGTGTCCAATCACCAGAGGTAGAAGAGTAGATGTCATACTTCCCGCCCCCAGAGTGACCCTAGGTCTTGTATGGACTAATAAGTCCTTCAGGTTTTGGCTTTGTTTAAAAGAGAATAGAGGTTTTTCCACGCTCAACCCATTAGAGTTCAGAATCCTTCAGTTTTTAAGAACCAAACATTTAATCTGTTGGGAAGCTGTATTAAACGTGGAGACAAAGACGGGTTTCTTGGACACTGGTATAATAGTCTTGGATAGAAGTACTTCTCGATTGGTGTTAGTCGCCCTCTTCCTGGCCCTCCTGATAACCTTTTGTACTATCTGCAAAGCTTGCAAGTAGAGAGCACCCGGATAGGGGGGGAGGGGGGGGGGGGCGGAAGTACTACGACATCTACTCTTCTACCTCCGGTGATTGGACACACACGCTGTGGTTCTTGCAGTGTATGTCATTTGACTAGTAACACCAAATGGATTAACATATCCTTGGGAACAGAGAACCCACACGAATTGCAATTCAGTTGGGGTCATTTACTTGATTACATGTCCCTGCATGAAGCAATATGTTGGGATGACCAGCCGTAAAGTAAAAACCCGGATAATGGAGCATCAGAGCACTGTTAGATGTGGTAGATCTAATACGAGATTGACTGCCCATTTCCTTGAAACGGGACACACGACGGAAGATTTGAGATGGACCGTTATTGAAAAATTGCTGTGCATCCCGGCTGGTGGGGATAAAAACAGAGCGCTTTTACTGCGTGAACAGAAGTGGCTTTACCATCTTAAAAGTCTCCTAGTGGGACTAAATGATGAAATTACCTGGCATGCAATTACTAGGTAAACTTCATCTTGGGCATTTAACCTGTCGTTGTTTGAATAGCAACTTGATTGTCTTTGGGTTCGTTTTGCTAAAAGGGCTTACAGACATGCCCTGGCTATCTCTGTCTCTAAGGAATGTTTGTGTTTCTTCATGCGGTGCCAAGTAAAGGAGAAAAGTTTACATTTTAATACCTGAAAGTATCTGAAAGCTAATGCAACCTAATTTCCCTAATGTGTTTATGCCACCTGTCTTTCTGACCTTTGTGGGTCACACTCATTTTACCGCGCCAACCAAAGATTAATGGACCAGCAGGTGTTAAAGTGGGCAGGCATACACTGCAATCAGGAAGAGGGGCGAGGCGAGGCAACCCTGGCTGGAGCATGGATTGCCAAACAATTCTCGGAGTTCGAGAATCCATATTTTCCACTTCTATTCATAAATACAGACGGAAGAAAAATATTTTTCCGTCTGTATTTATATGTAAAAATCCATTTAAACGGAAAACCGGGAGCCTTATTTATGAGGCCCCAACGTAACTTTTGCGCCACCGGAACTGCGCTTTTTTTACGTTACGGTGGCGCACGTTACTTGGCGTGAATACGAGGGGCCATACGTGACGGGAATTGCACGAATGGACCACATCATGGTCACAAATATACTTTGAGCTCCGTACATCAGGAGGATAATTTGATGGACTGTATTAATGGAAGCTGTTTTTGATCGCTGACACAATTTCATTTCTAACAACATATACCCTTTTTTTGAACATCAATAAGAACATTTGAAGACTGGCGTGAATTTGAGTCACAATAGTATAAACGAAGCCCTGAGGAAGTCCCAAGCAGGATGAAACACGTTGGCGGCGGCAAGCAATCCTGTTCTGTTTTTATGAATTTTGAAAAATAAAGAATAAATCAACCTACAATCAAGTCTTTGAAATTGTTTATCCTCGAGAAGCCATTCAGTGTTATATTATATTGTGTTGCATATTGCATTTTATGATACAAATATACTGAAATATATAACAGATACAAGTATTCTGGTGCTGGGTCATTGTGTATATCTTTAGAATATGTGGTCCTTTTGATCACTAATTTGGGATGTTTACGGGTCAAATCCCAGACTCCAGGCACAGGGAATAGAGACAAATACAAAGGTTAACTTTAGGAGTGGTAGAGAGTGCTGGTCTTGCATAGCTCTGACCCTTGTAGCAGTTGCTTGTATATATGTCCTCTCACGTAGAACACTGCGTGAAAGGGGCGTTTCATGGGTGTTGCTGTGGGTGTTCCCACTTAACACCCAAGGAATCTTAAGCATTCCCAGATTTTAAGAAATCGTAAACCTGGGTATGCGTCAGAATCTAACACAACCCCAGGGGTGGCGTTAGGCAGGCACGAGGAGAAATGTTTTTATTTATAATCATTTTTAGGTCGAGCGACCTATCTAAATGCGCATGCGCATTGAGCGGGAGCTCGATATAAAGTGGCTTAAACAGAGGTTTAACTAGCTGGCGATTTCGTGCTGTGCCCGTGAAATGCTCGTGCACAGCATCAAATCGCCAGCCATCTGCCATCTGTTCACCAGCAGCTCCGCCCCACAAGCTTTCCCGAGCGTGCGCTCTGGCTCATCCGAGCCGCACTCCTCCCACACCTCTCACACACCAGTGAAGCTTCACTTCAAAGCATACACGTTATCATCCACTCGCATTTCTCCTTCCTTCCAGCGCTGGCTTGTATTTCAGTTAGGATATTGTTTCGTTCCTTCACTTCAAAGCATGCACGTTATCATCCACTCGCATTTCTCCTTCCTTCCAGCGCTGGCTTGTACTTGAGTTAGGATATTGTTTCGTTTGAGGCGGTCTTTTGCCCAATTAAACACCTGGATATATTGGAAGCTTTAATAATTTCACTGTAACATTTCTGATTTTTTTTGAGGCACGACTGTTGGATGTTCACTTTGTGCTCAATAAAGTTGCATTGACTAACAACTCCCTTGGAAACTTGAGAGCATGCATGGAGATTTGAGTACGTTGCACGTTTGTACAAATCATAATAGTTTCAGTGAGTACAAAACACTATGTCACATTTACGCATCTTAAATAACCGGGTTCTTCTCGCAGTTGAGAGCTTCTTACACAAACCAGTTACAGGGAGGTTCCCATCACATGGGTTTGCGTGGACACGGAGACTTTTGTTGTACTTTTGTCATTTACCATAGAGGGCTTACTGCGCCTTTGGTTAGCATACTTAACTCTCCTCCCCTCGCGACGCTCTTCCCGCAAACCATCTGTTCCCCAGCCGCCTGCCTGCCTGCCTGCCTTGCATTACCACATCAAAGGCAGCCCAGACGACCTCCCACAAGCTTCTCAGCGTGTGCTCTGACTCAGGCCTGCACATCTCCTCCCCTAATTATTCACTGCATGGCCTGCTACAGAGCGCACGCTGGGAGAAGCTTGTGGTAGGAAGGCTGCAGCCGTGTATATCCTTTTCCTCTCCTTGCCCCTTTCTCATTATGTCTGACTTGTTAAATGATTGTCCTATATTCATAGCATTATTCCCAACACTCGGGATTTTGTCACTGTAAACAAGATTTGGACATTATAGTTAATACAACTCAAATGCCTTTAAAACAAACATGAACTGTGCTCTGCTTAGCTTGTTAGTCTCTTGAGGCCAGTTTAAAATGAGTTTGTCAGTGCAAAGAAACCACGCTGCTGGCAAACGTTTCCTTCACAAACGGACTTTTGATAACTTCTGTGTAGAATGTTCAAAATAAATGTTGCGCCTTTACACCTCCATCCCACTCGTCTTATTCCTCCTAAAAGCACTTAATTTAAAAAAAAAGTGCAAATGTGTCTAGCTTCACCTTTCTTAATAACTCGACTGACAACATAACTCCAGTATGCAAACAACCTATTGATCTATTGCAGCATAAGGATTCATTTATTAATCAGTGTTCTTCTGATACTGGCCATGACGTGTTAGTAACGTGAATACCATCAGTTGTAGTGATACTTGTGAAGATAAATATTTCAATGTTCCTATTATTTCAACACGCGCTGTTAATTTTAGCATATTTCCTAGCGGTTTCTGATCTTAGTGGGCTTTAAGTGTGTATTTCCACTGTCCTACATTATTTATAAGTGGTTAGAGGTCTACATTTACAATGCCAATAGTCTCTCTCCCTTGCTGCCTCTAGCTCCCTCTCTCTCTGTCTTGCTTGCTCTAGCTCCCTCTAGTTCCTTCTCTCTCTATCTTACTCCCCCTAGCTCCACCACCACCACATCCACCACCACCACCGCATCCACCACCACCGCATCCACCACCACCGCATCCACCAACACCGCATCCACCACCACATCCACCACCACATCCACCACCACATCCACCACCACATACACCACCACATCCACCACCACATCCACCAACACTTTAACCACACCCACCACCACCACATCCACCACACCCACCACCACCACCACCCCATCCACCACTACTGCATCCACCATCACCACCGCATCCACCACCACCACATCCACCACATCCACCACCACCACATCCACCACCACATCCACCAACACTTTAACAACACCCACCACCACCACATCCACCACACCCACCACCACTACATCCACCACCCCATCCACCACCACCACCACCACCCCATCCACCACCACTGCATCCACCATCACCACCGCATCCACCACCACCACATCCACCACATCCACCACCACATCCACCATCACCTGCACATCCACCATGACATCCACCGCCACATCCACCACATCCACCGCATCCACCACCACCGCATCCACCACCACCACATCCACATCCACCATCACCACCACCTCCACATCCACCATGACATCCACCTCCACATCCACCACCACATTCACATACACCGCATCCACCACCACAACCACACCCACCACATCCACATCCACCGCATCCACCACATCCACCACCACCACCACATCCACCACCACACCCACCACCACACCACAACATCCAACACTTCCACCACCACCGCATCCACCACCACAGCATCCACCACCACCACATCCACCACCACATCCACACCCACCACCACATCCACCACATCCAACACATCCACCACCACTTCCACCACCACCACCGCATCCACCACCGCATCCACCACCACCACATCCACCACCACCACCGCATCCACCACCGCATCCACCACCACCACATACACCACCACCACATACACCACCACATCCACCACCACTTTCACCACACCCACCACCCCATCCACCACTACATCCACCACCCCATCCACCACTACATCCACCACCCCATCCACCACCACCACTGCATCCACCACCACCAACACCCCATCCACCACCACCACTGCATCAACCACCACCACCGCATCCACCACCACCACATCCACTGCATCCACCACCACCACATCCACCACCACATCCTCCATCACCTCCACATCTACCATGACATCCACCGCCACATCCACCACCACATCCACCACATCCACCACCACCACCACATCCACCACCACCACATCCACCACCACTTTCACCACATCCACCACCACATCTAACACGTCCACCACCACTACATCCACCACCGCATCCAACACCACATCCACCACCACCACCGCATCCACCACCACATCCACCAACACTTTAACCACACCCACCACCACTACATCCACCACCCCATCCACCACCACCACCACTGCATCCACCACCACTGCATCCACCACCACCGCATCCACCGCATCCACCACCCCATCCACCATCACCACCACATCCACCACCACATCCACATCCACCACCACATCCACCACCACATCCACCATCACCACCACATCCACCACCACATCCACCACCACATCCACCAACACTTTAACCACACCCATCACCACTACATCCACCACCCCATCCACCACCACCACCACTGCATCCACCACCACTGCATCCACCACCACTACATCCACCACCACCGCATCCACCGCATCCACCACCCCATCCACCATCCCCACCACATCCACCACCACATCCACATCCACCACCACATCCACCACCACATCCAGCATCACCTCCACATCCACCATGACATCCACCGCCACATTCACCGCATCCACCACCACCACCACATCCACCACCACCACATCCAACACATCCACCACCACTTCCACCACCACCGCATCCACCACCACCACATCCACCACCACATCCACCAACACCACATCCACCACATCCACCACCACACCCACCACCACCGCATCCACCACCACATCCAACACATTCACCACCACTTCCACCACCACCACCACATCCACCACCACCACATCCACCACCGCATCCACCACCACATCCACCAACACCACCGCATCCACCACCACCCCATCCACCACCACTGCATCCACCACCACCACATCCACCACCACCACATCCACCACCACCACATCCACCACCACCACCGCATCCACCCCCACCGCATCCACCACCACCATATCCCCCAGATCCACCACCACCATATCTATATGTGTGTGTGTGTGTGTGTGTGTATGTGGGGCTGTGTGTGTGTGTAGGTGCAAATGGAATGTTCTTGGATTTTCGTCACAATAAAATACACTGAACATAATCTTCACAAAAGTTATTTACAAACGTTTAAGGTATTGCCATTATAAATTACAATAACTTTTATTTAAGTATTAATTATTTACAAAATTAAAAGCCATTGTTATTTGTAATATCAATACATCTAAGTCACGTAAATACAACACACATTGCATTACAAATGCTATAGGTGTCACATTTGCGAAAGTTAAAACTATTGACATTGTAACTGACAAAGCTATTAATTTTGCTATTTTCAAAACCAACACATAAATAAAAAAAGTGTCATTTACAATACCAATCGCTCAAACTTTCCTAATGCGAGACCTATTGCATTTCCAATGCTTGTTTCATTTTTCTATGTGTGCTGCAGCACATATAGAAAGAGGACATCCCCTGAATGGATTGATTTTGTGGTGGCACTCTTGCACCATGGATGCCTGAGTAGGTGCATTGCAGCCAATTGTGCTCCAGCGCAGGGAAAAAGGACAGGATTGCACCGTATCTCATAGATACTGTGCATTCCTGCCCTTTTTGTGTTGATGTAGGGCACCGCAGCAAGTTTCCTTGCGCCGCTGCCCTCCCTCAAAACTTTATAATTGAGGCCCTGTAGGTTTATGACAATAAAGGCATTAAATTAGATTGTTTCAAAGTGAAAGTGATATCCCCAAGTTAAGAGTCTTATTATGTAACTGAAGACTGCCTCGTTTATAGGACTCTGCACAATTGTTAGCATCGCTGTGCACCTGGTGTAGGTGTTTTGGTGTGTGAAGGGATTTGATAACGAGCGTTTCATTCTGCTACACTGACTGCATAGCATCTCCATACATCTCGTGTACAATCTACTCCATATATTTCCCAATTTTTCCAAGGCAATCCATGTGCAAAGTTGCTTAAAGGTGTATGCTTTGCATGGCATGTTCAGTAGCATGACATTTTTATAGAATTTCTCCAAGCATGTCTTTTGCTGTGTTTCCTGGGCTTATCTTTCCACACAATGTGTGTTTATGTGGTTCATGTTTTATACACTGAACCCTGTAGCTTGTGGTGCATCAGACAAATACGAACAGCAGGAACACAATTACATCAAATTGTGAATATTTTTTAAACTACAAACTGAAAAAAAGAATCATTTATGGTCGAGTCCCACCTTATGCTTGCACCCTTAATAAAAAAAAAACACAGAGTAGGCGGTATTGCAGAGGATGGTGCGCTTAAGGCAACAACAGTTTTAGTCAATCACTTCGTCAGTAAGCGTGAATTTATTTGATGTCTCCTCATCTTTAATGAATGGAAGAGGGGGATTAAACAGAAATGTAATGGTTAAACTTTTTAATTCAAGAACCCCACTAGAACAGAGATAACCTGATTGATTGTGTTCTACACAGCCATGGATAACACACTCTTTACCTGTCAGGTGGTCTGGGTTGTGTGTGTGTGTGTCGAGCCCCTGGGTGAGTTGTGATATAAAATGAGCTGTGGTGACCTTAGGGTTACGAGGGAGCTGAAAGACGAGCTGTGTTGGCATCAGGAGAAGACTGAAGATAAGGAAATGACTGAGGGGAGGATGGGCAGAGAGAAGGAAGGTATAAATGTAGGTGGTAGGCAAAAGAAAAAGGTAAGGAGGAAAGCACTTAATAATGACGAATAAAAGAAAACAAACAATAATTTCAAAAAGATACATTAAAAACTAAGAATGGATAAGAGAAACGGAAAGGATGTAAAGTTCTTCGGAATGTTTACAAAGAGAAGGAAGAATGTGTGTGCCTGTGGGTGTGGAATGTGTGTGTCTACCTGTGTGATGTATTTGAGCTTGAATGAAGATGTCTGCTGGTTGTATGTTTGCTACAGGGGGGGGGGGGGGGGGTTGGATGTGAGTCACACGAGTTGCGGTGTCCATCGTGAGTTTGCTGACGACATTCTGGTTAAGGATGCCTAACCATACCCATATTTTTACATACCGTGTGTGCCCTTGACATAATTGTGGCTATCTGCTGCATAAGTGTAACCCTTTCAAGTGATAGCATTTCTGATATTTAATTATAAATATGCATTAATTAATCTGTCCCTGCAATATACTAATACATAGGAGTGCTTGATGAAAGGACAGACTGCAGTTTGTGAATTAAATATGTACTTACTAAAAAAAGAAAGTTGGTATTTCGGGTTAAAACTAATATTTTTTCTTGAAATAACAAGTTTCTGCTTGGGGGAATTGAACTTATGAATGCAAACTTTTTTTTAAATGATGAACGTCATAGTGAAATGTCTGTGTTTTCAAAATCTGAAATTGGGAAGAAGGTATTTCAGAAAAAAATACTACTGCATTTTCTAAATCTGCTTAAAGTTGGCATTCAAAGGCTAGTTCATGCTGATTTCTGAAGGCGTATAGCTGTTTTTGTGGTTGTTACACAAGTACACTAACTCCTGTGGCTGTTTTTTCATGGTTGATGGGTTTGCAGCGATTTCATCATCTACAGTGATAAAGCTTTCTGTGATATTAAATCAACAGTTGGTGGAGGCCCCTGAAAGTTATGTGATTTGTCTGATCCTGTACGATTTAAATAGCTGAGCAGTAGCATTGATCTCTCTATGATACTGCATGTTTGTTCAGCTCTGGTGGTTTTAGTCTGTGATTGTGAGATTTGTAGTACTTTTTTTTATTATCTTCCCAAGTAGATACCGAGTCATAACATAGGAATGAGCATCTACAACAAAAGGGCGTAATGTAAAAATGACTTGAAAATAATGCAACATGCATTTTATAACATGAAAGGTCTTCGACACTGCCTTATTATATTTTCCTTGGCTGCCTGTAAAACATATATATCTCGCTACCTAATTTTTACAGAAATTAAATTGGAAAATTCACATCACAGTTTCCTTGAAGAGATTGAATCCCAACATACGTAGGGAGGATAAGGCTTGTGTGGCACTCGACAAAAGTATTGCATACAGATTCATTGATTATTAGCCAATTTATGTGAAACTAGTTTGTAAAATGCATTGGTTGTTTTTGCCCCCAAATTCCACTAGAAAATGGTGGGCTTGCTTGCTTCACTCATTTGCTCCACCCTATTCTATAAAATGCACCTGCGTTTGCCCCCACATTCCGCTAGTAAATGTTGGGCTTGCGTGCTTTGTTCATTTGCTCCACCCTATCCAAGGCAGGTATTTGTGCACCACCAGTCTTAGGGCCTGATTCACAAAGGTAAACTAATAAATTTTTTTAAGTTCACTCTTTTTTAGGTCTTGGCTAGCGTAGGCTACGCACATGCGCCGTCTCGCTGGTGAGATTTGATGACTCTGAGTAGCGAGGGTAAACCCCGCCCCTCTTCTCCATTGGCTGGCCTCCTAAACGGCGGCCAGCCATTGGAGAAGAGGTCTCAGTTACGTCATTCTCTCACTCTAAGCCCCGTCTTTTTTAAATTGGGGGGGCGTGTTTTTTAGGTTTGTTCTACCCTCTTCTCCATTGGCTGGAATGGTAAACAACAAGTCAAAAACACGCCCGTTGTTTACATTCCAGCCAATGGAGAAGAGGGGAGAAAGAAAAACACGCCCCCCAGTCTGAAAAGGACGGGGCTTAGAGCAAATGGCGAGCGCTTGTTTACAACTGGATAAAATATGTTGAGTACGAGCATCCCTTCTTTTTACGAGTAGCCAATCATGCAGAAGGATTCAGTTATCCTGGTATAAAATTAATAGACTGCAGGAAGCGTTTTTTAGCGTATTTCTCAATCGAATCCCACCCCTTCTTCCGCAATCGACATGTTTATCTTTAATGCCTCGGCAGCCACCGTCCCCTGGGGCATTCGGGCGTGAAGCGTGTCCCGCCCCCGCCACGCTCGGTTGATATCATGTCCTCTGGCCCCTCTCAGCAGCCCCAGAGCATGAGGCAGCGCAGCAGCACCGGCTCCCCGCCTCCCAACAGCAGCCGCCTGCTTCTGCCGCCCATCTGGGCCACAGTCCACTTCCAGCTCCGAAGACGGGGTGGGCACCCTCACCCGCTGAGCCCGACGCGCTCGGCCTCGGTGGGCAGCAACACGGAGCTGGGCGGCATAGTCAGTCCCGGCAACAGCCCTCCGATCCTCTGCGCTGAAAGCAGCAGCCCCACACAGGGTCGGAGCTCGTAGGCAGCAGTAGGGCCCCTGGTCGGACGCGGAGGTCTCCACCAGACAGCGGCAGGAGGAGCGGGTCCCGGATGCCCGCAGTACCAGCTCTCCTGTGTCCAGAGGTAAGAAGCTCACATAGCACATTCGACAGGCACCACTCGATGTATATACATTGAATCACCAGGGACTTGTCGTTTTTTGGCGATCTGTTGTGGTAATTCCAACAACTTTGCCCACCATAGTTGTGCACATTGCAATGACATATCAAGGGGTTATGCTCAAGTTCGTATACCATGGACTTCATCACATATTCCAAAAGTTTTCCTTGCGCAGCCCTACTTTAGGAACAAATATAAAAGCTAGGGTTGGTGGTCGCACAGCTCTTTATGCGTATAAACAGCATTTTCATTTTCACCCTACTACAGGTACACCCTACAGCTTGTATGCTTCAGAAGGAATCATATCTGCGGGATATCTAAAATACAACCTTCCAAGGGGCTGTTATTGACATTTATTTCATCTTCTTCATTAACACACATACCCCCTCCTTCACACCTTATCTTCCACCTTCTAGCATTTGTTGTTTATCTACGTTCTAATGGAGATGCCTTTTAACCAACTTAATAGATATTTATACTGCACGAAGGATGCTGTTGTGTGTGTGTGGCTCTGTATGTGTGTGTGGCTCTGTGTGTGTGTGTGTGTGTTGCTCTCTGTGTGTGGCTTTGTGTGTGTGTGTGGCTCTGTGTGTGTGTGGCTCTGTGAGTGTGTGTGGCTGTGTGTGTGTGGCTGTGTGTGTATGTGTAGCTCTGTGTGTGTGTGGCTCTGTGTGTGTGTGGCTCTGTCTGTGTGTGTGTAGCTGTGTGTGTGTGTGTGTGGCTGTGTGTGTGGCTGGCTCTGTGTGTGTGTGTGTGTGTGGGTGTGTGTGTGTGTGTGTGTGACTGGCTCTGTGTGTGTGGCTGTGTATGTGTGTGTGACTGTGTGTGTGTGGGTGGGTGTGGCTGTGTGTGTGTGGCTCTGTGTGTGTGTGTGTGGGTGCAAATGCAATAGGTCTCGCATTTGCGAGAGATTAAGCTATTGGCGTTGTAAATGACAATGCCATTTATTTATCTGTTTTCTAAACCAACACATAAATAAAAATGTTGTCATTTACAATGCCAATAGCTCCAACTTTTGCAAAGGCGAGACCGTTGCATTGTAAATGCTTGTTTTAGAATTCCCAAACATCGAATTATTAGAAAGTTTAAGATTCCGGAGACTCCGCAGTCGGGGTGGAGAACTCCACACATAAAAATACAGAAATGTTGTTGGTATTCACAAACCACAAGCTAATAGTAAGTTTACTACTATGGAGACTCTGCAGTCTGGATTCCTATCTTTTTATGCACGACTGCAGAGCCTCCATGGCCATAAGTTTAGTATTAAATCATTGTTTGTGAATACCAAAAAAAGAGTACACTTGCACAAAGAGTGCGTTTAACTTTGCGAACAAGGGCTCATGAAATTCACCTGCTACCGTCAGCTATGTCATAGATTACCTACCAGTTCTGAGGACTCTTATTATTTTTATCCAGATCAAAGCAAATTGTGATGAATTATTATGAACCCAAATACTGTGAACATATTTCACAAACCCTGCAGTGGTGCATTTGGTGCAATGCACCAGGGTCTAGAGGTGGGAGAGGGCACAGTCTGGACTCCATACGCTGATGTTATTATAGAGGCAGCCTATTCTGATTTATTGTTTACACACAGTGCATGCCAGGGGCTTGGCTATGTTTACTGTTCATGGGGAGGGCGTAGGGGATAAAGGAACAATAAAGAAAAGGGATGAAAGAAAGAAGTGGTAGAACGAGGAAGAGGGCACAAAAAGGTGACAGTATGGGTTTAGGAAATAAGGCTGAAAGAGAAAGGATATAAGCATGAGTAAACTGGGCAAGGGAAATGGAAGAGAAAAGAGAGAAAAGGAAGGGAAAGGAACCAGAGATAAGAAGAGAAAAGAGAAAGGAGTTGAGGACAGACGCAGCTTCTGCAGGTAAGAACGGTGGGTCAGTGGGTTCGGCTGGGAGAGATTTAAAGAGACGACCACGAGGGGAAAGTAATTATTTATTTCATTTTCCCCTGTGGTCGTCTCTTGAAATCCCCCCTAACCAGCCCCACTGCCTCACCGTTCCTACTGACATCCCCTTGTTCATATTGTTAGCTACTAAAGTATTTTTGTGGCGGCCTTAATTCTGTAAATGCATATGAAGTCCATGCCCATCGCCTGAAAAACCTTCCTATAAAAAAACGTAAAAAATGGTTGACCACCTTCTCCGCAATGACAGCAACCACTGAAAGTCTGGGCACAAGTCGAGAGTACAAGCAGGTAAACTGTGTCTACCCGCTCGGTTCACAGGGTGGACGCCGTCTACCCTGCTAAGAGACTTGGCCCCTCAGAAATATGCTGAGCAGAAAGGTGCTGACGAAGAAGTGCTCATCAGTTTCCAGCTGGGCCCATAATAAACGCCTAAGTTAAGGGGGCCATCGGGCCTTCTTTAGTTGGAGTATCCTGGCTGGGAGCTGGCTCACACCAAAATGCAATGGAGGGGAAACAAAGGCACACAGCTCATCATGTTACAGGTACTTAAGAGTTGCATGGTTTTGACTTTGTTCAGTCCCTATACTTAGGAAATATGCATGCACTGTAAGAATGTCAGATGTGTTGGTCTGTTCCAGTATTTGCAAACATAAGGAGATGATAGACGGAGCGCTGAAACTTTTGAGACACTCACCCCAGTCACAGATCTGGGTTGGATCCATCATCATACTTTAGCTCACCTCGCCACCCCAGTTCAGATACAGCTATATGCAAATCAGTCTTGACCCTGTGCCTCATGGGAACAGTCCATAGCAAACTGCCAAGCCATGTCTTCCCTGGACCGGAAACAAGTATCCTGGGACAAGTTTCGCGGTAACACCCCTCATCATCCAAGCTAGCTTGAATCCAGTGGCAAAGTGAGCAAGTGATCCATATCTAGGCATACCCTGCCAACTTAGAGTGAACAAAGCAAACACAAGGAGATGATGGACGGAGCGCTGGAACTTTTCAGACACTCATCCCCAGTCACAGATCTGGGTTGAATCAATCATCATTCTTTAGCTCACTTCGCCACCCCAGTTCAGACATAGCTATATTCAAATCAGTGTTGACCCAGTGCCTTATCGGAACAGTCCAGACCGAAATGCCAAGCTATGTCTTCCATGGACTGGAAACAAGCATCCTGGGACCGGTTTTGGGGTCACTTCCACAAAAATAGGGACTGTGGGCTTTTTATAGAGGTCCAACATAAATGCCCGCTCAGATCATGTTAACTAAAGGTATGTAGTTCCTCTCATAGTGATGCTCGGGAGCAAAGGTAAGCCAAGCTTATCTTGGTTAGTAGATTACAAACTCGGTGGGGTTTGGTGCAGGAAAGACAGTGTGGGAATTCCTTCTTTCGGAACTAGGATCCTCACACACCCGGCAAGCTAGTTGTCATGCTTCATCATATGGACCTGCTCCTCGTTGGGTCAGTGCTGCAATACCCAACGGGCACCCATGTAGGGGCTCTTTATCGGAGATCTTTTGTTCCTTGCCATATGATGCAGCGTGGGTGTGTGGGCTGAAACGTCTAGGTATTGTGTGAGGGTGATTTAAAAGAAGTGGAATAGTCCAAATAAATATTTTATTCTGGCTGGCTATCCACCTCGTTAACATATATTGAGTGGCAGGCTATCTAACTCTAAGGTTTAGTTTAGGCTATGCTCAACTCTCCAGGTCAACATGTTTCATGCCTGTTGGTCAGATTGATCCGTGGCAATTCTTCAGGACCTACTTAGTGAATCTATCTACACCGCGCGGTGGGGTCTAAGTACTACCTACCACGTGTTCATACTACGAGTCAGGTAATCTGTAGTATCTTCCAATGAACTCTCTAAGGTGAGGGAGTCCCTCCAGTCTGTGTCCGGCGGAGTATGAGGACACCTGTAACATGGTGTTCATTCCGTTTTTCATGAGGTCCAGAGCCACCTACCCTCTCTACCGGCACCGGTGAATTCCCACACTCTCTTTCCTGCACCAAACCCCACCGAGTTTGTAATCTACTAACCAAGATAAGCTTGGCTTACCTTTGCTCCCGATCATCACTATGAGAGGAACTACATATATTTAGTTAAATTTACCTGTTTCGGGGTAACCCCCTTCATCAGCCAGGCTAGCTTGAATCCAGTGGTAAAGTGAGCAAGGGGCCAACGTCTAGGATTACCCTGCCAACTTAGGGCAAACAAAGCAAACATGAGGAGATGATGGACGGAGCATTGAAACTTTTCAGACATGCACCCCCAGTCACAGATCTGGGTTGAATCCATCATCATTCTTTAGCTCACTTCGCCACCCCACCCCAGTTCAGACACAGCTATATGCAAACTATTTGCACAACTAACAATTTAAATACCACTATTCTGTTTTCTTTCCTTTATAGCGCTATTGCGCTACTTATCGCAATGAAGGGCGTCAGAGCGCTTTACATTACATATATACATTGGTAATAAATCATGAGTGTAAATCAATGTGTAGGATGTGTTGCATAAGACAGTGAGTGTTACAAGGTGTAGGAGCCACTTGTCCTTCTTAGCTCACTGTGCTATTTTAGAAGGCTTCCAATTTATGAACTGCAAGTAACAAAAGGAGCTCTGTGTTAAAAGCAGTAACCCAATTATCTATTTACATAAAATAACAATCTGTCATCTGCGTATAACATAACATGCTTTGCAGGAGACATATAAACCCTGTATGCTTCTTTGATTCAAAACTGGGATTAGACAAAACTCAGATCTCTCCAGTAAATACATTATCCTCTATAGTTATCTTACCATTATTATTATTATTTCCTGAGATTTCGGTGACACAGAAAGATCTATGCAGCAGGTGCCTTAATCCTATAAAATATTTTAAAATGTAGAGTTTGCAACCAATTAAGCAGAACAGATTTACTGCCACATTTTCTCCTTGTTGTTAATTTCTTTGTGGAAGGGTTTATAAAAATAAAAGAATAAGTTAAGTCCCAGATTTAGCATCTGGGTTGCATCACATTTTTGGCACAACCCGACACAAAATCTCATTTGTTAAATATTGTAATGCGCTCAACTGTAGTCATGATAGACCTTCTAAACATATGTGTGATGTCTTAATATCTGAGGTCACTTCTTGTGATGTCACCTCCTGCGAGGTGGTGGGTTGTGCTGCCACTTCCTCTGATGCCAAGTGCAGTCATGCGCCGTGATGTCACGCACTGTGATATCGTACGTCATGATGTCACCTGATTACTGTCTCACTTGGTTAATCCCCCACTTCTTTTTTTAGGATTTGTGCTCTGCTGAAAGAGTATGTTGAATGGAATTGCTCTTTATAGTGCTGAGCTCAGAAATGTATTAACTTAGGCAGATTTTCGACTGGTATACAGTTTTGTGACCTAAGCATATCACTGACAGTATTAATTCTGGCAATAACTAGCCATCTCCTTGGAATCTCTATAAACAGGCCCTTAGCGCCCACCTCCTTCCTGGTAGCTATATCCCTCAGCGCTTGTGAACTCACGCTCTATTCCTCGGAAATTTCCTTTCTTCGCTCTGCAACACAATGGACCCGATTCACAGAACTAACTTAAAACAAAATTCTAAACTTACTACTTTTGGTATTCACAGAAGTTAGGATATTGTCTTAAGTTTGTCTTAAAAAGGACTTAAGACAGACTTAAGTTTGGATTTTGTCTTAAGTCTGTCTTAAAACAAACTTAAGACAAAATCCTAACTTCTGTGAATACCAAAAGTAGTAAGTTTAGGATTTTGTCTTAAGTTCGTTCTGTGAATCGGGCCCAATTAACATAATTTTACTTAACAACACTTGACATAAATCACTCAAATTCATATCAGCAATTCTGCTGTATAAGGCGCGCGTTTTGCTGTCGCTGTTTCTGTGGCTGTTAATACTACCGTTATTTGTACTAACTTGACGTAGGTTAATATTTGGTGCACATCTTAACAAGTAAAGTCGAAAAATGGACGGCATAGTTCAGGAAATAAGATTCAGAAAAAGCTCTGCCATTTTCTCAAGTGCTTGAAAAAGGAAGCCACAGCGAGTTTCTTCTGTGAGCTGGAACGCATCTCTTTAGAGAAAACACTGAGCAGCGTGACGATGAAAGGCAGGTTTCTGCGTTTCCGAGGCAGCGGGATAAAAACCGTGCCCAAAAGTTTGGTTGCTTACCCAGGGTGCAGATATATTAGTCATATCTAACACTTTGTGGTTCTCATTTCGATTAACCCCCTCAAGCTGTGCAGCAAATAAAACAAAACATTAAAAAGCATGCAAGACGAGTGCAGGAAACCTTGCAGGACTTGGCACATATTTATTCCCTCTCATGAAGAACAATTCTGAACTACTGTTTGAGCATTAACACGTTGCCGTGCACTCTACGAGATCCAATATTTTCTTTTAAATTTGAGGCTGCCAAATTTTACTGCTGAGCCACCAAATCTTTTCATTCGCTCGTTTTGAGGGGGAAAAAATCTCTGTCAAAGGTTGCTTACAGAAAGGTTACTTTGTGAAGACAGGTGCGGATTGTCTCGGATTTCACAGTCTGCGGGCCGGTCTGAAAGCGGCCAGATGTGGCAGAGCTGATTCCAGCGAGTAATAAAAGCTGAGCTTGCGGTTGTCTAGCTGCAGCCCCGCGAGCCCATTCTTCGGCTCCCCTGCTCTGCTGTGCGCGCGCACACCAGCTACAGTATTACCTCAGCACGACGCGGCGCTCGACCAGTGTTATGTCTCCCCAGCGCGCTCCCTCGCCCCCAGCGCTCACACAAAGGGCCCATTTCTCTTTCTGGCTTGCTGGTAACTGTAACTTACGGGGTTTAGTTTAATCGCGCTGGGCGGGGAGAAGGCGGTTTAGTGAGATATTTTAGTAGTTTGAAAGAGTGTACTGTATTGGACCAAATTATATCAACAACTAGATTTGAAATAGTGCTTCATACCACACACCTGCTGTTTCCAGGCGCTATATGGAACAGGTGCCATTATTACCAAGCATAATGTCTCATTACTCATCGGTAATCTTCATTACCCCCAGTTTCCCTTTGTCCTCGCCCATTTCATCATAATCAGGAACAACCAAACTATGGTCTCGGCTAATCATATGGCAGCCAAAGAGGGGAAAAAACAGAGATAGAGACCACTATAACAATGCAAAATCTCATAGTGATTTGTTCAGAAAACAACTTATTCAGAGTTTAAGAAACAGCAGGCTGCAAAACTCCCAACCCAAGATTATCAGAATCACACAACACATTCTGTAAGTGATAATGCTACTCAAAAGTATTCAAAGCCAGCCAAGTAGCTGCCCTACAGATCTCTGAAATGGAAATTCCTTTCAATTAGGCCAAAGTAGCAGCAACCACCCTGGTGGATCTACCCTTAATTCCAACCAGGGGAGGAGTCCCAAACAAAGAATACGTCAGAGAAATCATTCTCTTTATCCACCTACTGATGGATAGAGAGGAAACCTTATCTCTTTTAGTTGAGGCCCAAAAGGACTCAAACAAAGAGTCCATCTTATGAAAAGACCATGGCAGATGCATCAAGCGATATTGCGATCACAATCGCTGTGAAACAGCGATTGCAATTCCCACTTCCACAATGCATCAAGTACAAAAGCAGAAAATAGCAAAATCGCAAAACAAAGAATCGCAAAACCATTTGGAAACCCCCATTGTGATTCCTTAACAGCGATTACCCACACATTTAGCGAAATCAATAGCGAATTCGCAGTCAAATTGCGAAATCGCTAATAAATCGCTATTCCCATTCATCATAAATCGCAAATTGCGAAAATACCATTAATCGCTAAATACGAGTCGCAATTTAAGGAGAAGCCAAACCAGGTGGTAACCATGAAGTCCAATTGGAGAAAAAAAATTGGCAAACAAGAAACAGGTGTTGGGTAAATCAAACACACTTAAGGAGACTCAGGAGCATGAGGAAAGTCACAATGCCAGGTTTCTACACCACTGGAGTCAAGCTATCCTGGCTGAAGACGGCTGATAGCCAGAAACCGGTCCTCGGATGCTTGATTCCGGTCCAGTAAAGACATGGCTTGGCAGTTCGGGCTGGACTGTTCCCATGAGGCACAGGGTCAAGGCTGATTTGCATATGGCCATGTCTGAACTGGGGTGGTGTGGAGTGCAAAAGAACGATGGATTTAGGCCCAGATTTCTGTACTGGGGTGAATGTATGACATTGTTCTGCATTCTGTCCATCAACTGTTGTTTTTGCATTTGTCACCCGAGTGGGATGAGTATGCTCAGACGTGACGGTGCTAATATGCCTGATTCCGGTCCAGTAAAGACATGGCTTGGCAGTTCGGGCTGGACTGTTCCCATGAGGCACAGGGTCAAGGCTGATTTGCATATGACCATTTCTGAAATGGGGTGATGTGGAGTGCAAAAAAACGATGGATTTAGGCCCAGATCTCTGTACTGGGTTGAATGTATGACATTGTTCTGCATTCTGTCCATCAACTGTTGTTTTTGCATTAGTCACCCCGAGTGGGATGGGTATGCTCAGACGTGAGTCCCATGCTCTGCACACTACTGGAGTCAAGCTATCCTGGCTGAAGACGGCTGATAGCCAGAAACCGGTCCTAGGATGCTTGATTCCGGTCCAGTAAAGACATGGCTTGGCAGTTCGGGCTGGACTGTTCCCATGAGGCACAGGGTCAAGGCTGATTTGCATACGGCCATGTCTGAACTGGGGTGGTGTGGAGTGCAAAAAAACGATGGATTTAGGCACAGATCTCTGTACTGGGGTGAATGTATGACATTGTTCTGCATTCTGTCCATCAACTGTTGTTTTTGCATTTGTCACCCCGAGTGGGATGGGTATGCTCAGACGTGAGTCCCATGCTCTGCACACCACTGGAGTCAAGCTATTCTGGCTGAAGACGGCTGATAGCTAGAAACCGGTCCTAGGATGCTTGATTCTGGTCCAGTAAAGACATGGCTTGGCAGTTTGGGCTGGACTGTTCCCATGAGGCACAGGGTCAAGGCTGATTTGCATATGGCCATGTCTGAACTGGGGTGGGGTGGAGTGCAAAAAAAACCGATGGATTTAGGCCCAGATCTCTGTACTGGGGTGAATGTATGACATTGTTCTGCATTCTGTCCATCAACTGTTGTTTTTGCATTTGTCACCCCGAGTGGGATGGGTATGCTCAGACGTGAGTCCCATGCTCTGCACACCACTGGAGTCAAGCTATCCTGCCTGAAGACGGCTAATAGCCAGAAACCGGTCCTAGGATGCTTGATTCCGGTCCAGTAAAGACATGGCTTGGCAGTTCGGGCTGGACTGTTCCCATGAGGCACAGGGTCAAGGCTGATTTGCATATGGCCATGTCTGAACTGGGGTGGTGTGGAGTGCAAAAAAAACGATGGATTTCGGCCCAGATCTCTGTACTGGGATAAATGTATGACATTGTTCTGCATTCTGTCCATCAACTGTTGTTTTTGCATTTGTCACCCGGAGTGGGATGGGTATGCTCAGACGTGAGTCCCATGCTCTCCACACCACTGGAGTCAAGCTATCCTGGCTGAAGACGGCTGATAGCGAGAAACCGGTCCTCGGATGCTTGATTCCGGTCCAGTAAAGACATGGCTTGGCAGTTCGGGCTGGACTGTTCCCATGAGGCACAGGGTCAAGGCTGATTTGCATATGGCCATGTCTGAACTGGGGTGGTGTGGAGTGCAAACGAAACAATGGATTTAGGCCCAGATCTCTGTACTGGGGTGAATGTATGACATTGTTCTGCATTCTGTCCATCAACTGTTGTTTTTGCAGGTCTCTACATCGTGGCAAGGCGGCTGAGGCTCCTGGCTGCAGTCCAGAACCGACGCAGGATCCAGGAGCGCATTTTACGGCTGCGGATTACACTCCTGGGACAGACTGAAGAGGAGATCTACTCCAAATACAGGCTCAATGGGGCAATGATTAAGAAGCTTATCAGAGACCTTGACTCCCTGATGCAGCACCCAACACGGAGGACCAATGCCGTGCCCACCCATGTCCAGGTCCTCTGCTGCCTGCACCTCCTGGCCTCCGGCAGCTTCCAGGGGATAGTCGCATATGCAGGGGGTATATCACAGAGTACACTGTCACGCAGCCTACAGAGTTTCCTGGACGCCATGCTGAGCCAGATACACCACTACATCACCTTCCCAACAACCCAAGAGGACTTAATGCAAACAAAACTGGACTTCTATCACACCGCCCAATTCCCCCATGTAATTGGCTGCATCGACTGCACCCACATTCACATCTGTCCACCCGCAGAGACCGAATACATGTACTGGAACCGCAAGTCATACCACTCCCTCAACATCCAGATGGTCTGCAATGCGAAGACCATCATCACAGACATTGTGGCACAATACCCGGGGAGCATGCATGATTCGTTCATCTTCCGGCACAGCGGCATACACACCCGCTTGGCTAGGGGTCAATTTGGCGAGGGAGATCTCCTAGGTAAGTACACATGCCCACATACAGTATGTTAAGACCATGTTGCCGCACATAACAGGCACTGACCCTCTGCTCCTCCCTTCAGGTGACAGCGCCTACGGCCTCCGTGAATAACTCCTCAACCCATACCTCAACCCTGCAACACCACAGGAACGGCGGTACAATGCTGCACATATACACACCAGAAATGTAATAGAGCGGACATTTGGCATGTTAAAGAGTCGATTCCGCTTCCTCCACAAGACAGGCGGCGCCCTCAAATACCGGACTGAGATCTACTGCTGCATCGTGGCCGTGTGCGCCATACTCCACAATATTGCCCCTAAGTGGAGGATACCTGTGGAGGTGTCTGGTAGTGAGTCGGAGGGAGACAATCTGCCACCTGCACATGTGCATCATGCACACTGGGAGAATCCTGCTGAGGGTCACAGGCTCCGCGCCAACATCACACAAAACAATTTCTAGTCCACCCATAACCCTCACACAACACTGCACTCATGCAAGCCACATGAATGATTGACATGAGGAAGAGTTGTGTTCAAAATAAAGCTTTTGTTTAATTCACAAGCTCTCGATGTGCTTTAATCAGCAAAAAATAGTACAACTGTATTCAGACATACAGGCTCATGTAACCTGAGCAGGCGTGCGTGGTTACCTCACCACGGCACTGCCGGAAATGTCTAGTAACTAGCGCCTCCTGCCGGACGCACCCTGTCGCCTCTCACCCTCCACGTTGGGCTGGTTTTGTCGTGATGCAGTGTTGGGCTAGGAACTGCGGCTGCTTTCTGATTGCACCGGCACAGACAGGCTGCCGAGGCTAGATGTCCCTTCGCTGGCATCATCCCCCCCTTGCATTGCCATGGTTGGCTGCCTGTTGGTTCTCCACAGCGGTGGTGACCTGCTCCAGGGCCCTTGGAACGTCAGCACAGCACTGGACCATCTGGTTCTGCATGGCCAATGATCTGCACGAGAGCTGGGAAGTGGCGTTCCCAATCAGGTGGTTTGAACGTGTGTAGGCTTATAGCCGTGTGAGCAGCTGCCTGTGGCGTCTGCGGGTGATGTCCTGCTGCGCCACCATCAGCTGGTTGCTCTCCTTCACCGCTGTGGTCAGCTCCTGCACACTCTCAGTGAGTAGACTGATGTTGCGTGCAGTTTTATTTAGCTGCAGCTGCATCGCTGCCATGTGCTGCGCCTGTTTACGGTGCACAGCAAGCATCTGAGCCTCAATGCCCAGGCCCAAGTTGTGTGCCTGTTGCTCCATATCTGCTGTGGTGGGCACAGAGCGCTGCTGCCTCAACCTGCTGCTTGCGTGGGCCCGCACACTTGCTTGGCGTCGTGTCTGCCTCCTGGTTGGGGGTGGGATCTGGTCCACTGCCATGCGTGCCGAGTGGTGAGGTTGTGCTCCACCTGTAGCTGCAGGGGTGTCCCTGTGTCTTGGTGCAGGTGCTGGTGCAGGTGCTGGTGCTGGTGCTGGCTGGCTCTCTCCCTCCGTCTCATCAGGTGTCTCCACAATGTGGAGTATCTCACTATCAGACATGTCAGAATCTGCAGCACCTGTGGATGAGTGCATGATTAATGATATGATTCAGGCACCTGGGATGTAGCAACATGCATGCAGGCTTGCATTTCCTGAGTGGCTTTAGGGGTCTGTTTCGGTTGACTATTCTGACTGTGTGTGGCTATCAGGGCACATTGACACACTACAGGTCCCACAATGCATTTGGGCGTTTGGGAGGAGCAGGAACTGGATTACTGGGGTTACAAATATGGCTTGCTCTGGGGGCATGGGCATTGTTAGGGTACGGGGTCGCAGCAGCATGGCTCTTACCTTGAGATTGGTGTGTGGCACAGTCGGTGTCCAGTTGAGTGACGCCCACGCAGGCTGCAGGGTTGATGGTGTCCTCCACTAGGTCCTCCATGGGTGTGTTCTCAGGGACTGTGGAGTGTCCTCCTCCTGTAGCCAGTCTCTCCCCCAGTCTCTCTGCAATGTGCTCCTTGGCACGGCCTCTGAGGGCTATCACCTCTTTTTTAGGTCATCGATGGACCGGTGCGTCACTCCCACCACGTTCATCTTAGCCTTGATGCGCACCCAGATGCGCCTCTTGGTAGCCTCGGGCACCTTCCTGGACAGCTTCCCAAACAGTTGGTCATGGTCCCTGCTGACTCCTTCTATCAGGTACTCCAGTTCTTTTTCTGAGAATTTTATTTTGCGCTGCCTGGGTTTTTCACTTTGTCCTGCAGCTTCCTGGGACATTGTGGTATTTATTTCTATCCTGTATTGGAACTGTAGGGTGTGTCTCTTGGAGCTCAGTGCTCTGCCTCCTCCTGTATCCAGCTCTGTGATCCAAATGATGCATGAAGCAGGCTACTTCCTGGTAGTGATGTCATCATTGTGCTCAAAATGTGACTTCACGTTTTTGCGATCTCGCAATCTGAGAGATCGCTAATTGCGATTTCGGTAATTGTGTAATCGCAATTTGGGGGTTGGAAAAAGCCGAATCTGCGAATTTATAGCGATTTTAGCGAATTCGCATTTGGCGATTGCGGCCGGTTGCGATTCGCAGATATTTACAGATTTTGGTGATGCAACCCATTCTGCGATTTCTAAATAGCGATTCGGTATTTTTTGCTATTTAGGATTCGCAGAGTGGGTGCTTGATGCATCTGGGGGCATGTCCTATCCTGATAAACCAAAAGTGCCCTCTTAACATCCAAGAGGCACCGCTGAACATCAGAATCAGAACACCCTTCTAAATTCAAGGCAGGAAGAATAACCTCCTGTTATTTATGGAACTGGGAAACCACTTTAGGGACAGAGCAAGAATCCAGACGAAGAACCAATACATCATAAAAAAAGCTCTCTTGCCATAAGAGCTGCCAGCTCACACACTCGCTGAGCCGAAGTTATTGCCACAAGGAATGCAACCTTAAAGGTAAAGAACTTGATGTCAACCGTTTCTAAGGTTCAAAAGGATTGAAGACTAACGCCTTCAGCACCAGAGGGAGATCCCATAAAGGAAATAAAAGTTTAACCAAAAGTCTGGCAAAAGAAAAACTTCACAACAATCTTGGTAACAAAACCTCTGCATCCTCCAAATTACCCCAAGGAAACATGAATGCTCGAATAGCCCCCCATTGAGCCTTCAAAGTAGAGATTGATAAACCCTTCTGAAAACCTACCCACAACAACTGTAGAACATCATTCAGCTGACAATCCAGAGGAGAAATTAATTGAGGCAAACCCCACTTCTGAAAACGCCCCAGTGTCTTTCATAAGGCTTCAACATAGAAGGTTTACACAACTGCTAAACTACTACAGCCAAATACTGGGACAACCCCCAGCTCTGCAATCCCCTCCTCTCAACTTTCAAACCGAGAGCCAAAGATTCTGAAGATACAGAACAGGAACTGCCCTGAAAGGAGAAAGAGAATACGGGATCAACAAAGAACCCTGGATCGCTAGAGATTTGAGCATCAGAAACAATGACAATCTGGCCCAGAATGAGACCTCCACTATCATCACCCTGTGTTCCCCCAATACCCTTGTCAAGAGCCAGGGAATGAGAGGAACCTGAAGGAATGCATACAACAGCTGATCTGGCCATGGTCGAGACAGGGCATCCACTCACCATGCCCCCACTTGTGGTCTCCGTGAACAAAACCTGAGCATTGTGCTGGGAAGCAAAGAGCTCTAGGAAAGGTACAAGAAAAGTTCTCACTTAGCTAATGAAAGTGCCCCTTGGTCAAATACAGCTCCTGTGAGGAGGGGAACACACAACCAAGGGAATCTGGTACTCCGTTGTACACCTTCCTGATATGAACTTCATCCAGAGACCATAAGAAAGCGCTCCCCACTGAAAAAGCCTGATAGCTATAGCATTCAGGGAACTGGAATGCGTGCCAACTATTGTTCAGATATGCCTCTACCACCAGGTTTTCTGATCTGACCACCAGGTTGCAGCCACCAAGAAATTTTTGAAACACCATTACAGCTTTGTACAAAGCCATGAGTTCCCTCCATTTGGCAGGACATCTGGTCTCTTGCAGAGACTATTTATTTTTCAGAGACCAGACCCCCAGGGTGGCTTCCCAACCGAACAAACTTGCATCTGTCCTGAGAACCTTCAGGGGATTCTGCTGAATAGCCACCCCCTGGAAAGAGATCCCAAAACAGTCCACCATTGTAACCCTGTGAGAAACCAGGGCTTTTTGCAGGGTTCCCTCACTTTTTGCCCCCATTCTGACTACTAGATGCTGGTTTTCTGACTCTAATTGTGCCCTGGGCTCTGCTAACCAGACCCAGGGCCTGTGCTTTGTGTATAAGATACATAGGGATTAGGTATAATTACAATTGGTACTGACAACCTATCTGTATGTCCCTAGTATATGGTAGGGCATATTGGTTTAGTGACCAAGTGGATTTAATGCACTTATGTGTGCACTGCTGTGGGGCCTGCTGTCATTTTAAAAGCCAGCCCTGCCTTGCAGGCTGTTTTTAAAATGTAACTAAGTCCAAATTCGACTTTGAAATTAAAGGTACTTTCAAAGTCTACCTTATTTTTACATATACGTCACCCCTAAGGTCTACCATAGGTGCCCCAAGGGTAGGGTGCCATGTTGAAGTAAACAGGGACATTATAAAAGATGTTTTATAAGCCCTGATGAGGGAGACACTGCCAATTTTGTTTTCCCCATTGCCAAGCATTAGCTTCATAGGCTAACATGGGAAGGCTTTATTTGACCTTAATAAAGTCTAACTATTGACAGGAGTGCGCTAAAATAATACTTCAAAGTATGAAAGTGATAGCTGCAGTAAATCCAGCAACTTGTCAAGGTTGCATTTATTATAACTAGTACAGTAAAGAAGTTATAGAACTTGAATTTCTGAGGAGCATGAATTCAGCCCTGTAGCAGATGCTTGTGATTGGCCAGCTTTTGACAGGCTGAGCCAAGCACTCTTGATTAGATGTGAAGTGGGCTGGGCTGAGACGAAGGAGACATCTGATGGGAGGAAATCTGCTGCTGCAGATCAAAAGGCAGGAGAGAGGCTGGGTAGCCAAACTGCTCTTCAAAGGAAGATAGAGAGTGAGGACAGACACCAGGCCCACCCCTACTTCCTGCACCCACAGTCAGATGGGAGTCCCTTCAATTGAATTAGCAGAGGGATTGGAAAGGGATCGTTAGCGAAAGTGAGCCATACCTGTAGGTTGAGTTAGACAAACACACAAGATGATGGACGGAATATTGCACATTGGCAAAACATTCACGCCCAGTCACAGTTCTGGGTTAGATCCATCGTAATTTTGCTCAACACGCCATCCCGGTTCAGACATGGCCATATGCAAATCAGTCATGACCATGTGCCACATGGGAAAAGTCTAGCCCGAACTGCCAAGCCATGTCATCCCTGGACCAGAATCAAGCACCCTAGGACCGGTTTCTGGCTATCAGCCGTCATCAGCCAGTTAATCCAGACCTTAAGCTCCAGGAGAGATTTTCTCTATTTTGGATTTTAAAGAACAGTGTTTCTGGGACAAAAAAGTTGCCACAGGGGAAGTGATCATCATTGAGGGTTTGCACCTTGCAGCCCATTGGTCAGGGGTGCCCTCACAGCTTGCCAGCCAGAAGCCTGGATAAATATGGAAGAGCTGCCCAGCAACTGAGATCTCTGCCTGGAAATATCATGAGTAGAAAGACTGCCTTGCTGAACCCCCAGTCTGTGACCCCTGCCTGGAAATATCAAGAAAAGAAGGACTGCCATGCTGAACCCCGAGTCTGCAAAATAAGAGGATTGAACTCATTAGGACTGCACCGGCTGCACACTTTGGGCTTCACAAAAGAGAACGTTGCCTGGCTTCAAACGAACTAAGGGGTACACTCACTGAAAGCAACAGGTACAAAGGAGCTTCAATAAGTCACCTGTATCAACTCTATCAAGGCAAGCCTAGCTGACCAGCTTCACCTGGACTTTAAAGGATTTAACCAGGTGCATTATGGGAATTGCATCCCCAAACTGCCAAGAGGCAGTCGTAGCTTCTGGACCATCAAAGACCCAAAAGTAACATCAGGAGAAGAAGGATTGTCCTGCTGAACCCTTAGATTGCACAAATGTAAATGTAAATGTAAATGTAAATGTATAGGCATTTATATAGCGCACTACTTACCCGTAGGGTCCCAAGGCGCTTCGACCGCTGCGAAACCCTTCCTGGCTTCCCTGAGAGATGGTCCCTTAATGGGTATCTCCAGGGTGAGACCAGGCATCCCCGGCGGTCTGGTGGGGCCGTTAGTGAAGATGAGGCAAGCTAATGCCCAGAGTTGCCGAGTGTGATCGCTGATCAGAGTGGGCACCGAGGCGAGAGAATTATCGAGTCCGCTGACCCTGGTCCAGAAACCTGCCGCGCCGGGAATCGAACCCTGGTCCCGGGCCGTCCTCTGCTCTCGGGTCTGCCGCCTCTAACCAGTGAGCCACACTACTTCACAAGAAAGGACTGCACCTGCTGCACTCACAAGCCTGCATGGCAAAAGGTATTTGCCTATCTTAAAGGATAAGGAGTGGACTCTCTTGTCAGCAACAGGTCGAAAAAGCGCTGGAAGGGCTACCTGTAACATCAACAATGACAACTATAGCTGGCAAGCTTCACATGGATTTTACTTAGCGTGACCTGGTACCTTGTGGGAGATGTAGTCTCAGAACTTAAGAGGCAATTCAGAGCTTCTGAACCCTTGGCTGGTGATGTGGACCACATTCCTGCATCAAAAACACTTCTGGAAGTAAGTGTAAAAGTGTTACATCGTGCCTGAACTCTTGACTTTGTCCTAGTCCAGCGCAACCTTTTTTTAGCCTTTGAGCGGTATTTGCTTTTAAGCACTAGTTTTACTTTTAATCTTTAAAAAGTTAGATCTCTGATTCCCTACATTGGATTTTTGCCATTTTGGTGTCATTTTAATCATAAAAATACAATATATCCTATATTTATAAATAGGTGTTGGATTTTTGTTGTTTGTTGTGTCTTACTTATTTATTGTATTGGTGTTTGTAAACGCTTTACTCACCTGTCTCCAAAGTTAAGCCTGTCAAGATACCAAGGGTTAAGCAAGGATTCATTTATTGAGAACTTGACTGTCCTTATTTGTGATTGTGGTATTATTACTGGCTGTACCTACACTTACTAATAATCGACCTTCCAACATTTATTACTGGCTGTAGGTACCTACCTACACCTACTAATAATCGACCTTCCAACATTTGGTGCGCAGTGGTGGGATCCAGTACTTGTGTTTGACCACATCATACAAGCCAGGCAAACATTCCTTCAAAACATACTTCCCCATGATTTCCTTTGTGCCTGCAGCCCCACCTCATAGTCAGAAGAAGCAGAGGACAAGCGTGGGAGCTTATAATTCCTCTTTCCTTTACTAGGGACGAGCTCAACCAGGGCTTCCTTAATAAGCAGTTTAGTTCTCGCCTCTTCACCCTCTTTGCGCCTCTTGGAAGGTGGGGAGGAAGAAGAGAAAGACTCCGGAAAGGAAGAGTGTTCAACATGATGCCTCTTCCTTGAATGCTTTCCCATTATGCAGTGTTCAAAAAATAGCCCAACCAGGATCCAGCTGCTGAACAACAACTCCTGTCACAATCCTTAAACACCAGCACAACTACTCAAACAAATCCACTACGTGCACTTACCATAAACGCGGTCCCATATACTTCCAGTTTCCTTCAAACTGTCGGGAGAATAGAGAATGAACAAAGACTGCACGACAAATGACCTGGCCACACATGCACCTTAGCACCCGGAACCAGGAAGGAGTAATTGGGTCTCTCCAACATGTCCTCTTTCTACTTCTGCCCGCTCAGTGCAGACAGGGGATGCATATCTGATACAGCCAGTACTGAAAAAAACGTCTGATTACCTGAACACACCAGCATCTCGAGTCGCACTCAAGTCACCCTCCTTATCTTATGCATCACTGTCGAAGACAGAAAAAAGAACAGACAGAATGCTGAGTAGGAATTTCCTACATAAGTCCCAACAGAAAGGGGAGGGCAATATCTTTCAGCATTCCTCTGTTGTTTGTTCTGTATAGTAGACATCTCATTAATGATGAATGGGACGAGGACAAGGAGAACAGGTGTAATGACACTCTGGGGCAGATTCCGTTCCTGGAAAAAGCGCTCTGATTAGCGGTCCGGAGCGTTTTTCCCGTACGAATCGTACCCTGCAACGTCCCCCGTACGTACGACGAAGTATGATTCGTACCAGGAGCAGGATTCCGTACGAATCGTACAAAGACCGTACGACTCGATTCTCCGCACGAATCTCCCTCGGAACCCGCTGTACGCGACATCTGTACGGGTCGCGGCTGCTTTTTCCGACCCGGCAAGTACGATTCGTGTCGGGTATGCACCGTACGACTCTTTTCCTACGAGAGCTGAAAACAGCCGTAAAAGCACAGTTCGCCCCGAAACAGGTACAGAACGCCTCCCCCCCGGGTACAGCGCGTGCCCCCCATGATCGCAGGGGTACGGCGCATACCCCTGCGATCATGGGGGGTACGCGCCGTACCCCTGCGATCATGGGGGGTACGCACCATACCCCATGTTCGCAGGGTGTACGGTGCGTACACCCTGCGATCACGGGGTACGGCGCGTATCTCCCATGATCGCAGGGGTACACGCCATACCCCTGCGATCATTGGGGGTACGCGCCGTACGGTGTGTATGTGATTGTGCTCTTTTCCGTACGAATCGCCCTTACCTGTCATGGACCGTACGAATCGCGTCCTGATTCCTCGGTCCGGATCATACTCGTCGGGTCGTACGGCGTGTGTACGAGTCGTGCGGTTCATGGTTTCAGCTTTGCAATACGTACGGATCGCAACGAATCGGACGGATTCACGGAATGCGGATCGTACTACGCAACTAGGACGGACGGGTACGATTCGTACGGAAAGGGCTCCGGATACGAATCGTACGTACGTTTTTTTACCAGGATCGGATTGGACCCCTCTATGTAACGATGTTAGATGAGTTGACCTAAATAAGATTCGAACAGGTGAGCTGTGGATCTTATCAGATATTAACTGGGAGTGCCAACTCACTTTTAGCCATAAGATGAATATTGTAATGCAAATGGTGTAAAAAGATTTTTAGAAAAGCACGTAATACATTTTAAAATAGGCAGGTCTTTCCCATAGTACATTATGTCATCAGACCTGGGCTATTAAATGTGAATCTGACAATCAAGAATAGCTGTATTAATTATGGAGTTTCGTGTATCCAGTGTGGATGAAAAATACAATGCTCTGATCAGCGAATGGTTTGCAAGAAGCATGTAAAAATGTAACACAATGACTACAGTATGACGTGGGGAAATCAAACTGTATCAAAAAATTCAGCCAAGCTGAAAACAAATTATACAAATAATAACCGATCAGTGTAAAGAAATGCATTATCATGATACAATGACTATATATCCTTCATATAGCAGAAGCACTTCAGTGTTATACAACAGACCACCTTTAAATCTATTGTTTTCAGTACTCTTTGATATTATCTATAATCTAAGAAGGGGAACAGAGATTTTCATTAAGTCATTTATCTGGTGTAGAGACAGAATATCGAGTACAAAATGTTGAGGTCCACAAATATTGAGTTGGAAATATCGTGGGTCAGAAATATCGACAGCAAGAATATCGAGGTGAAGAATATCATATTCAGGTAAGTAATATCGATTTTAGAAATATTGAAGTGTTTAATATCATTTGCAAAGATATGGCTGTTAAAAATATTATTTCTAATTAGGATGTACTTTAGTGTATATTTTATATGAATGTGATGTATGTTTTTGTGTATCAGGATTGTATTTTTAAAATATGTGTTACATTTTTTGTAGTTATAATTTTTATTTTTTATTTCACGCTTTTAGCTGTGCAGTGGGTTGTGGGTTTATAGGGGACTAGGGTGGGAAGTAATTTAATTATATTAAATTTATTCATTATCCTGACACTGGTCCAGCTAAAAATCCTCCACTGTGTATACATTACCGGGCCACGCTTGATTCATATGGGGAAAATAGAAAATGAGGAATGCAGGAGAGGCTGTGGTCAAATGGGAACCTTTCTCCACATTATATGGGATTGTAAGCACATTAGATTTTTCTGGCAGGAGATACATGAGGTAATATTTGCTGTGCTATGCATCCGTCTCGCCCCGGGGGCGAAGCGTTGCCACCTAAACATATGGGAACCCACAGACCTCAACACTCACCATACACAATGGGCTACCTTGGGTTTTATGATAGCCAAGAGAAACATTGCGCGATTGTGGGGTGCTATTTAATCCATTCATGCTGGAGCCTGGGAGAGGGATCTTGATTGGGGCAGGTTCAGGGAGAAGACGGTCTATGTTACCAGGGGATGCCCCAAAAAATGGGCACGTATTTGGAGCCCTTGGAATAGATACCATGGAGAAATCTGTGCACCTCCTGATTGTTCTGAACCAAGTGTCCCCCTCACCCCGTGATGCTCCCCTCTTGTGTCGAACTGTATTCCTCCTCCATTGCAAGCCATTATTGTTCATCTTCTGTCTGTGTCCTCTGTATTGTTTATTCGAACCGATGTATGTTTCAATACAAAAAAATTTTTATTAAAAAAAAGTATTCATTATTTTTTTATTGGAATCTTGCACTTTTAGGTCCGTAGCGGGTTGTGGGTTTATAGCGGAATAGGGTGGGAAGTAATTTAATAATAATAAATCTATTAATTTATTTTTAATATGAATTTAGCGATTTTAGTTCTGTAGCGGGTTGTGGGTTTATAGGGAATTGGGTGTGCAGTAATTTAATTATTTAAATGTATTGATTAATTTTTTATTATTGATATGTGTTTTATTGATATTTTATATAATTAATTTATTATTTATTTATTAATATTTGGTTGTTAATTAATTCTAATTAATTAATTAATAATTAATTATGGTAATTAATTTTAGGTATGTGATGTGTTTGTACCTTGTCTGTCCGGTTCTTTAGAGCTCCCAGCGCCAGGAAGCCGTTTGGCCGTCGCGCGCTTTACAAATAATTTTCATTCATTCATTCATTCATTCATTCATTCATTCATTCAGGAAGTAATTTAATTGTAATTTATGAATGAAAAATTGGCTGTTAATTACACTTAATTAATTAATTGTAACTTAATTATGGTAATTGTCTAATTAAGTTTAGGTGTGTGTTGTGGTGTTTGTAGGTATTATGATGGAAGTAATTTATTTTTAATTTAAGAATGAATTATTGGTTAGTTAATTTTAATTAAATAATTGTTAATTAAATATGGTAATAGTGTAAATATGTTATATGTGTGTGTTCTGTTTGTAGGTGTAAATGGTTGGGAGTAATTTATTTGTAATTTATGAATTAATAATTGGTTGTTAATTAATTTTAATTAATTAATTGTTAATTAATTATGGTATTTGTGTAATTAATTTTAGGTGGGTGTTGTGGTTTTTATAGGTGTAAATAGTGGAAAGTAATTTGTGTCTAATTAATGTTAATTCATAGATAAATATTTTGGGTAATTTTTAAATATTTATTTGTTATATTTATTTTTAAAAGGGGTAAAGGGTGGGTATTAAATACATTCTAATAATGTAATTATTAGTTGTTCGTTGCAATTTCTTGTAATTTTAGGATACATTTTAAATGTGTTATATTATTTGATAGTTTAATTTAGTTTGTGTTGTGCAAATTATAGTGTTAAAGTGTGTGTAGTAGATTCATGTTCATTTTTTTATTAGTAAGAATTTTATTATTGTTTATTAATTATGTAAAATATGTAAATAAATATATTTAAGAAATGTTAAGTGTTTTATAATCGGTGTGGTGTTATAGATTAGGAAATTAAATAAATACATTAATTTTGTCATGAATTAAAAAAAATTGTATTTTAAAATACATATTTATTGGTAAATGTATTTACTATTTTATTATATATATTATTTGTAAGTTTTTGTTTTATGTAATTACTATTGTTATATGTGTTCTTTTTATATGTTTCAAATATTTAATTAAACATTTTAAAATATGGATTATTAATTTTTATTATATTTTTGATGTTTTAATATATATATTTTTAAGTGTTTCAGTGTGAATAGTAATTTTATTTACTACGGTAACCAGCACTTTCCCTACTGTTGCACTCATTGGAGTGGGAATAGTACTTTTTTCCCCTTCGCTATCCAACACTTTCCCTACTGTTGCACTCACTCGAGTGGGAATTGTAATTTTTACCCCTGCCCTATCAAACTCTTTCCCTACTGTTGCACTCACTGGAGAGGGAATAATAATGTTTACCCCTCCGCTATCCAAGACTTTCCCTACTGTTGCATTTACTGAAGTTGAACATTTAATTTTAAAGACTTTTAAATAGTTTAATGTTTTAATTTATAATATGATGTTTTTTTTATTAAATTTTATGTTATTGGAGTATTTATATACATATATTTATGTATATATTTTTATAAATAGAATTATAAAATGAATCAAAATAAATAGTTTATTAATTATTTTAAAGTAAATTTATATTACATTTTATATACGTATGTTTAAGGGTCCGATTCCGATTCGGTAAAATAGAGTCCGAATCGCTGTACGAGGCGTTTTTCCCGTACGATTCGTACGCAGAACCGTACCCGTACGTACAATGTAGTACGATGTGTACTCAATGCAGTTCTCCGTACGAATAGTACAAAAGACCGTACGATTCAAGAAATCGGACGGATCGCACTCGGAACACACAGTAAGCGATGTTCGTATGGATCGAGGTAGCTTTTTACAAACCAGCAAGTACGATTCGTCAGTACGACACTCCGTACGACTCTTTCCCTACGGGACTTTAAAACATCCGTAAATGCACATTTAGACTCTAACGCGGGCGAAACGGACTCCCCTGGGGTACGCAAGTGCACCCCATGATCACAAGGTATTGTGTAAACTGGTACGGTACGTCGGGGTACGGTACAATCGGGGTACGGTACAATCGGGGTACGGTACATCGGGGTACAGTACATTGGTGTATGTAGCGTAGGTGTACGGTGTGTAGGTGTACGGTGCGTAGGGGCGCAGAACATAGGGGTACGGTGTGTACCCCTATGATCGCAGGGGTACGGTGCGTATGTGTACGTGTGGTTCTGCGCACAAATTGCTCATTCGGCGCTTTCCGTACGAATCGCGTTCTCGCTCCCCGGTCCGGATCGTACTTGGCGGGTCGCACGGCATGTTTACAAATCGCACAGTTCACAACCCGAGTTCGTATCGTCCGGAGCTTCGCTTGTTTTTCGTACGGTTCGTAAACATTCGGACGTATTCTTCGGAAACGGGTCGTACTACGCAATTCGGATGGCTTTGTACGATTCGTAGGGAAACGGCTACAAATACGAATCGTAGGACGGTTTTCTTTCCCGAATCGGAATCGACCCCTAAATGTTTTAAATTACATTTGTTATATTTTTTTAAAATGTATATTAAATCTAAATATTTTTTTTAAAGTTAGTTTTTTTTATATATTTGGGGGCCGATTCCGATCCTGGAAAAAAAACGTCTGTACGATTTTTATCCGGAGCCGTTGCTGTACGATTCATACCCGTCCGTCCGAGTTGCGTAGTACGATCCGTATTCCGACAATTCGTCCGCATCGTCGTGATCCGAACGTATTGCAAGGCTGAAACAGTGAACCGTATGACTCGTACACATGCCGTACGACCCGACGAGTACGATCCGGACCAGGGTATGAGGACGCGATTCGTACGGTCCACGTTAGGTAACGGCGATTCCTACGGAAAAGAACACACTCACTTATACACCATGGTGCGTACACCCCATGATAGCAGGGGTACGGTGCGTACCCCTGCAATCTTGGGGTGTACGCACCGTACACCCAGCGAACATGGGGTACGGTGCATACACCCTGTGATCGAGGGGTATGGTTCGCACACCCTGTGATCGCAGAGGTACGCACCGTACGCCTGCAATCATGGGGTGTACGCACCGTACCCGGGGGGCCGTTCCGTACCTGTTTTGGGGCGAACTCCGCTTTTACGGCTGTTTTCAGCTCCCGTAGAAAAAGGGTCGTACGGTGCGTACCCGACACTAATCGTACTAGCCGATTCGGAAAAAGCAGCCGCGAACCATACAGATGTCGCGCACAGCGGGTTCTGAGGGAGATTCATACGGGGATTTGATTCGTACGGTCTCTGTACGATTCGTACGGAGTCCAGCTCCTGGTACGAATCGTACTTCGTCGTACGTACGGGGGACGTTGCAGGGTACGATTCGTATGGGAAAAACTCTCCGAACAGCAGTTCGGAGCAGTTTTTCCCCAATCGGAATCGACCCCTTAATATTATAATTTATATATATATTAAAATCGAAATTTTGTATAACTATATTTTTTACATCAATATTTTTTTCTCAATATTTTTGTACTTACAATAATAAATATAGGATGACAATATTTTTGACATTGATAATAAAAACTCGATATTTGTGTATGGGTATATTTTGGGGGTCGATATTCTGTCAGTGAACCCATTTATCCATTTCAACTGAAAATCAAGGTGTAGATTTTGTCCCCTTAGGATCTTTTCATGCTGGAGGGGTGCTTCTGTGGACCAATCTTGTTTTATACTCTGGTCGCGTTGTCTGTTCTTATATCCCCAAATCTAAGAAGAGAATTGAAGATTGCTGTCCGTATCAAGTATCATAATAATAATAGTAGCAACTTGTTGTCAGCAGTGCTACCTTTTCTTCTACATCCCCAGCATAAGAGAGAACTTCCCAATGCAGTGTTGACTTTTCCTGCATATGTAACTCATTCTTATGCAATGTCCCTTGTTTTCATCCTGACTGTTGCTAACTCTGGGGGCATAAATTCATTGCGTACTCGGACGTGCAGCGAGCGCGCCTAAGGTAAGCACGTCTATGCCCGTCCGGGCCTGGACGCTGCCGGCTACCAGGGAACTCTGCCCTTTTTAACAGGTAGAAAATGACGCTCTTAATGTACTCAAAGGAGATGCTGCTGCATCTAAGGGAGAACACTTTGGGCATGGGCTGAGTGAAAAAGCTCTCAGGAGAAATGGGGACACAAGGTGGGAGGTGTGGTCAATGTGGGTGGTCGACGACACAGTTCCAGCAGTTGGCCCCCTCCACTCTCAGACCGAAGCAATCAAGCCAATAAAGTACTAAGCACTGGGAAGAATACCCAGGGGAAGGCAGTACAGGAGCCCTTCCAGGGCCTGTATATCAATGCCACATCTATTCCTAAGCACTTTGCTGAATTGTGGGCCCTGCTGGAGGATTTGAAGGCAGACATGTGTCTCATATGTGAGACTTGGCTGCAAAGTCACTCCACGCCAGTCTTGGCCATCGCATTTCCTGAGGAATATACCGTCACAAGATTAGACAGGGTGAACAAGAGGGGGGGGCCTGGCTATAGCCTTAAGTGCCCCACATTATATCAAAATACTCGACACAGTGTTGACAAACGGTATGGAACTGATGGTGTTTGGGCTAGAGTCTTTGAAAGCAGCCAGCGGGATGGGGGTTGTAGTATATTATCCTTCAGGAGAAAGCAAAAACATTTTTTGCACTTTATTACTGGAGGCCCTCGCCCCGTATATCCTGCAATCTGAATTCTTCTTTCTGGTCGGGGATTTTATTAATCACTTAGATGACCCCGCCAACACTGATGCAAAATGCTTACTGTCGGCCATGGAGACGCTAGGTCTCTCTCCAAAAATTCATGAACCTACTCACGTCGCAGGTCATACTCTGGACAACATCTTTTCAAACATAGGTATAACAGTAGAATCTCCGTGGGCACTAAGCTGGACCGATCCCTTTGCACTCAAATTCACCGTTAGCAGGACAGATAGAGGAAGCCAGCCCCAATGTAGAGTGACTCCTCGCAGAGCTTGGAGGCATGTCACCTCTGCGGCGTGTAGTCAGGTTTTTAGACCCCCCTCATTTGACAGAGGTGTGGGAAGTGACAAAGCCTTTGACAGATGGGAGGCTTCCATCAGTGACACCTTAAATACTTTTGCTCCACTTAGAGCAGTGCGCACGCAGGAAAGGGCTATTTCAGCCCCCTGGTACTCAGAAGGTCTTAAAAAGGAAAAGACCCTGTGTAGAGGCAGAGAGAGAAAATGGAGGAAAACTAAGCAGCCAGAGGATATTTAGCCTATTTAGTGTCACACAAAGCGTATTTAAAAACCTGTAACACAGTGAGAAGAGAACATTTAGGCTTGCGAATACGGGAGGCAAATAACTCCTCGAAGGAGCTCTTTAAGATACAAAAGGAGTTTACACACCCTAAAGTAAATACTCCCTCTATTCCCCGTCACAAATGCTATGTGATGATTTAGCAAACCATTTCAAGGACAAGATTGATCAAATCTACAGCTCCCTGGTGGTAGGAGAAGCATTGAAGGGGTTGGCCCCCCTGGGAGGGACCCTTCACTACCCAGGCTCGACTCTTTCACAACTATTACCATAGAGCAAGTGGAAACTGTGTTGGCATTAAGCATGAGCGAATTTTGCGGATCTCGCGTTCGCGAATTTTGCGGATTTGCGGATTCGCAATCCGCAAAATCCGCGAATTCCCGCGAATTTGCGGATTTTTTTTTTTTGTGTTCGCCCGTGTTTCTGCCAGTTCGCGAGGGTTTTGTACACTTTCGCAAATTGCGAACTTACCTGTCGGGTCGCAAGTTTCGCGAACTCTTTGTTTCTACGTGTCCAGCCTGTTTGGGACACTCTTCTTCATCACTGCCACTCTCTGTCACCACTGCCACTCTCTGACTACTCATGCCACCCTCTGGCCCACCCATGCCACCCTCTGTTTCATCACCACACCCTCTGGTTGTCCAGTGTACATTATTTTCGGCAAAGCAAAGCACACCTTCCCTGCCTCAAGTGACCTGAATTAATTTGGGGCTGATTCATGTGTCACAGAATATTTTTTTAGCTGGCACCTGCTTCCTTAGTGCGCCCTGATTAGTGATCTTTTGCACTTGCTAAGTGCTTTCATTGTTGCAAAATTAGTTACAACACCTGCCCTGCCCCAACTGACAATAATGAATTAGGGGCTGATTAATGGATTTTAACTTCCAGCCTGGCTCCTGCTTGTCTCCCTTAGCTGTAATTCAGGACCTTTGTGGCATATGTGTAACTATTCTGAGGTTCAGAGCAGGGTCACATACTAGTTTCAACTGGCAACTGAACTCTGGAGGGGCCCCTCAGGAAGCACTCCAGGAAATGGCTACTAATGATGAGCCTGAACTTTTGAACCTGGTAAGTAGTTACTTTCAGTTTTGCTAAGATCGTATTTCTGCAATTTTGCACTTATTCGCGGGGCGCGAACTCACGCGAACAGTGCGAGCAGTGCGAGCAAAATCCGCTGCTCGCGGATTTGCGGATTTTGCGGGAAATTCGCAAATCTCGCGGATTGCGGATTTCCCGAAAATCCGCAAAATCCGCGAGCGGAACGGATTTTCCGCCCACGCCTAGTTGGCATGGACAAAATCAGGTGTGCCTACAGAACCGGATGTGCCATTTATAATGGCAGAACTTGCTCCAATTTTAGCCCCCTCACTAGCGGAGGTACGCAACATTTCTTTAGCTACGGCCACATTTCCTAGGAAATGGAAGAAGGTGCATATAAAACCTCTGCTGAAGAAGGCGCTGGCAGACCCTGCTGACATGCAACACTATAGACCAATTTCCCTCCTCCCCAGCTGTTCTAAGGTCATGGAGACGCTGATAAATCAACAACTTACGGGCTATCTGGAGTAGCATAGTTTACTGGACCCCTCTTAATCAGGATTCCGTACAGGCCAATAGCACTGAAGCGGACTTGGTGGAGGTTGCAGATACTATCAGGATGTCACTGTATAGAGGGACGCCCTCTATGCTGGTGCTCCTTGATCTGTCGGCAGCCTTTGAAACCATCTCTCACAGTGTCCTGTTGGATAGGCTGCGCAAGATTGTGGTACACCCCCGCGCCGCACGGCCACCAGCTGCTGCGTGTGTTCCCCTCTGCCTGCCTTCTGCCTCGCTGACGCCGTGGTCGCTCCCCTCTGGTTTCCCAGTTGTTTTGCCCTAAATTTGTGCTTGTCTGTTTCTGCCGTCTGCTCGCGTATTTTGCCGTTTTTCCTTGTTTTGCCCTAAATTTGTGCTTGTCTGTTTCTGCCGTCTGCTCGCGTATTTTGCTGTTTTTCCTCGTTTTGCCCGTAATTTGTGCTTGTCTGTTTCTGCCGTCTGCTCGCGTATTTTGCCGTTTTTATTTGTTTTGCCCTAAATTTGTGCCTGTTAATTTCTTTGTATCCCCTGTGCCGTGTCCAGTTTCCTTCCTGATTGGCCGCCTACCTCGCCGCCCTCCGCTCTCGCTTCCCGCCACCGACATTGGCCCCGCCCCTTTTTCTCTTCTGTTCCCTCCCCGCTCCCGCCTTCCAGCTGCTCCGCCCACCCGCGCACTTCGCCTTAAATGGCGACCGTGCGGACGCGCAGCGGTCACGCGCAGCGGGCGCGCCGATTGTGCGCCGAAGGCGCGCCAAAGGTAAGCCCGTCTACGCCCGTCCGCGACCGGATCGCGACCAGCGCCAGGACCCCTGGCCCACGAAGACCCCGACCGACCCGCCTGACGTACTCCGCCGCCACCCTCACCGCTCTCAACACCGGCCGACTCCCAGAATGCCATCAAGCCTCTCCACGACGTACCCACGGACCCTTCAGCTGCCACGCCTGCAAGTTCACCTGCATCCGGACCTGCCTCGCACCAGCACCCACCAAGCCGAACACCAGCAGTACCCACCTCAAGTGCATCCTGCTCAACACCCGCTCCATCCACAGACATGCCATCGAACTCTGGAACCTCCTCGACACCACAGCTCCAGACGTTGCCTTCCTCACGGAGACCTGGATGAACGCCTCTTCAGCTCCCGACATCGCCATCGCCATCCCAGAGGGCTACAAGATCGTCCGGAGGGACCGAAACGCCAACCAGATGGGAGGAGGCATCGCCATCATCCACAGGAGCACCATCCGTCTCACGACCAGCACCGACAACTCCCTGACCACCGCCGAACACCTGCATTTCCAGATCCACACCAACCCGAACACCACCCTCAGAGGCACCCTGATCTACCGACCCCCTGGACCACGCACACAATTCAGCGAGGACATCGCCGACTTCGTCAGCCCACATGCCCTCCCCTCCGCTGACTACATCCTCCTGGGAGACCTCAACTTCCATCTGGAGAACAACAACGACCGCAACACCAGCACCCTGCTCGACAACCTCACCAACCTGGGACTCAAGCAACTGGTGTCCACCCCCACCCACCTCGCCGGACACACACTCGACGCTGTCTTCTCATCCAGCAAGGACATCAACTTCAGCCACACCACAGAGCTTCAATGGACGGACCACAGCTGCGTCCACTTCACCTTCAAGAAAACAACGACCCACCACCACCAGCAACAGACCGCCCGCAGAAGCTGGAACAAGATCACAGCAGACCAGCTCGCCACCTCCCTGAGCCAGCACCCTCCTGCCAGCTCAGCGAACCCCAGCCAGGCCGCCGACAACCTCACGAAGTGGATCAGCAACTGCGCGGACGAACTCGCCCCACTGAGGACCCCGCCCAGCAGACCCGGCAGCAAGAAAGCCCCATGGTTCACCGACGAACTCAAGAGCTCCAAGAAGAACTGCCGAGCCCTCGAGAAAGTCTGGAGAAGGGAACCGACACCGGACAACAGGACCTCCTTCAAACTTGCCACCCGGAAACACCACCAGCTGATCCGCGCCGCCAAGAAAACAGCATTCAAGGACCGGTTGGACAACAACGCACACAACTGCAAGGAACTCTTCAACATCGTCAAAGAGCTTTCCAACCCCAGCGCAGGAAACAACGACATCACCCCATCGCAAGACCTCTGCAACTCCCTGGCTTCATACTTCCACAACAAGATCGCGGACATACACAACAGCTTCAACAACCAACCAACGCACACCATGACCGAACAACCACCCCCCACCACCACCCTCCGCGCCTGGACCCCGATCAGCACCGAAGACACCATCCGCACGATGAACTCCATCCACTCCGGATCACCGACCGACCCCTGCCCTCACCACGTCTTCAACAAAGCCGACGCTGTCATCGCACCCCACCTGCGAGACATCATCAACACATCCCTCGACACCACCATCTTCCCCGAGAGCTGGAAACACGCCGAACTCAGCGCCCTACTCAAGAAACCAACAGCGGACCCCACCGACCTCAAGAATTACCGCCCCATCTCGCTCCTCCCGTTTCCAGCCAAAGTCATCGAGAAGACCGTCAACAAGCAGATGGCCGCTTTCCTCGAGACGAACGGATCCCTCGACCCCTCACAGTCCGGCTTCCGAGCCAACCACAGCACCGAGACCGCCCTCATCGCCGCCACCGACGACATCCGAGCCCTGATGGACAATGGAGAAACAGCGGCCCTCATCCTCCTAGACCTCTCCGCGGCATTCGACACGGTCTGCCACCGCACCCTAGTACGGCGCCTCAGCAACGTCGGAATCCAGGACAAGGCGCTGGAGTGGATCACCTCCTTCCTCGACGGGAGAACACAGAGAGTCCGCCTACCACCGTACAAGTCAGAGGCCACCGAAGTCATCTGCGGCGTCCCCCAAGGATCATCTCTGAGCCCCACCCTCTTCAACGTCTACATGAGCCCCCTCACGGCCATCGTACGCAAACACAACCTCAGCATAATCTCCTACGCCGACGACACCCAGCTGATCCTCTCCCTGACCAACGACCCCGCCGCCGCCAGAGCCAACCTGCACGAAGGGATGAAAGAGGTAGCCGAGTGGATGACGACCAGCCGCCTGAAACTGAACTCGGACAAGACGGAGGTCCTCATCCTGGGCTCCTCTCCCTCCGCCTGGGACGACTCCTGGTGGCCTCCCGCCCTGGGCACCGCACCCAAACCGACAGACCATGCACGCAACCTGGGCTTCATCCTGGACTCCTCCCTCTCCATGACCAGGCAAGTCAACAACGTCTCCTCGGCATGCTTCAACATCCTACGCATGCTACGGAAGATCTTCTGGTGGATCCCCACCGAGACCAGGAAGACCGTCACCCAGGCCCTCGTCACCAGCCGACTGGACTACGGCAACGCCCTCTACGCCGGGACCACCGCCAAGCTCCAGAAGAGACTCCAGCGGATCCAGAACGCCTCAGCCAGACTCATCCTCGACATCCCACGAACCAGCCACATCTCCGGACATCTGCGAGACCTTCACTGGCTCCCCGTCAACAAAAGAATCACCTTCCGCCTCCTCACCCACGCTCACAAAGCCCTACACGACCAAGGCCCGAGCTACCTCAACAGCCGAGTCAACTTCTACGCTCCCAAACGCCACCTCCGATCAGCCAACCACGCCCTCGCCGCCGTCCCCCGCATCCGAAGAGCGACTACAGGAGGAAGGTCCTTCTCCCACCTGGCCGCCAAGACCTGGAACTCCCTCCCGACCGACCTGCGCCTGACCCAAGACCACCTCTCCCTCAGGAAGAAGCTGAAGACCTGGCTGTTCGAGCAGTAGCGGCTCCCCCCCCCCCCCAGCGCCTTGAGACCCCACGGGTATGTAGCGCGCTTTATAAGTGTCACTGATTGATTGATTGATTGTACTGCAAATCCGGACCCCGCTGTTTCTCAGATATCGAGGCCCAACACTCGTGTCACAAAATATCGTCGTACCATGACGAATTTGGTATCTACAGACCGGTAATGATTAGGAATTTATCCCTATGCATTTGCGTCATGATTGAGTGATGCTAACACCCATAAATCGTAGTTTCCGTCCCGAACCCTCAGACTCCATTTTGTAAACGGCATCCATCTTATGACTTGCCCTCATATAGTCAATTGATTAAGACCGAGTTTGATCTAAAAGGACACGTCCGCCGTAGCTGACTTCCCCATGACCTGGCCGAAGCTGTCTCCACTGCCTCCAGCCAAGCCTGTTTGGGCAGCTCCTCGCCCAGTGGCCGAGCAAGATATCATCAAGGCACAACATGTCATAAACCATTCACTACATACAGACCCTGTTTTCCATACACATACACCTGTCCACGACTCTTGTTTATGACCCGTTTTATGGTGGGAGGGTGCCCGACCTTATTAGTGTTTCATCGATATCTGATGGGAGTTCTGGATCTGGCGGGGTAATCCATCACAAACTGGACATCTAAAATATGTGCTGACCAGCATGACTTCGCCCTTTGTATTATTGTAGAAATATTTGTATAGCCATATCATAAACTCAAGAATTCTTGCCTACAGCTGTTATTTATGTATATAAGGAGAAGGCTGGTTCTGTAAAAACGAACAGTCTCCTGAGAACTTACGGTCCGTGTTGTCGTACTTCTAGGACGCATGTTACTTGGTTGCAGCCAATAAAACTCGATCACTGACTTCGACTAGAAGACTCTGTGTTTCTGTAAGTCCAGAACAGGGAGAACTCAGAGGTCTTCGGGTGTGGTCCCCTGGCACCGCCGGGTCTCTAAAAACCCGGCACCTCAGTTGGCGCCCAACTCGAGGCGATATCAAGCGGTGACGGTCCAAGCCAGATGTTCGTGAGGAGCTTCGTGTGAAAATTCCGGAGGACGGCCAGCCACTTCAGCGACCCCTGCATGTCGACGTGGTTCCGAAGGTCTTTGCTGCGAGGTTCCCCGCGTCCCGACGGCTACGAAGGACTGCTGCCCTGACTATCGCCCTGTTTTGGACCCAGTGATCCTTGGTAGAGCGAAACGATAGACGAGTCTTCTAGTGACGTCACCGATCTTCAATATTCAGTTAAGTATAAGTGGAGCATCTCCCAGTCCTTAGTTTGGTTCTTAGTTTTGGTATCCCAGAGATACGGTTTGTATTGGTTCTTGCAAGCACCAAAACCGAGGGATTCGTGTATTCACGACAATATCATAATTAGATAATCCCTTGAAGTTTGAAGCTAGACTAGTGAGCGAAGATGCCTAGTCTCAGCAGACTTGGAAACTTGTTTTGTCTTGGTTGTAGTAAGGACTCCCGATTAGAGGATTCGTGTCCGGTTCCTCCGATTGGAACTCCAACATACGAGTTATATATAAAGCACAGAGTAGGTCCTATCACATATAATGAGGTATGGATAAAATACACCCGCAAGGATGGTGTTTTAAAATGGCCCCAATATGGTAGTTTTGACTCAGAAATATTAGATAACCTCGAGGTCAAATTGTTCAAGAAGAAAGCCCGGCCGGCGATGTTTGACTCTTTTCGCTTATGGCGCAAAGAAGCCAAACAGAAAGAAATAAAACTAGCAAAGAAAAATAAAAGAGGCATGTCGATGATACAAGCTGCCATCGCATACAGGGATAATGAGGAAGAGCAGGAAAGTGAACAAATGCTCAGAAGCAAGAAACTAGCAATAGATAAATGCTACCCGATGTTACCACATGGGGGACAAGACTCAAAGGGAACATCTGAGAAAGATCCGTTAATGTCCCATTTATTGAACTCACCACCCCTATATACATCGAGTATTGTTGGACCCCCGAGGCGTATTGTTATACCCCGCCCTGGCGCACGAAAAGCAGCTCTTGCACAAGCACCAGCTCCTCTTCAGCTGGTTCCTACTTCTCCGGCGCAGCCTTCTCAAGGGCCGCCGCCTTTGCTACATACTCCATCTACTTCTACAACTTTGCCTACTGCTCCAACTATTCACTATGATACTACGTCTGCTACTGCCTCGACTTCCTCTGCTGTTGCTTCGACTTCCTCTTTACATCAGCCTGTCTTTTCTGGCGCATCTGCTTCGCCGCAAGCTTCTCCTTCTGTCAGACAGAGAGTGACAAGTACTGTCACTGGTCTATTCTCGCACTTCTTTGGGTCGCCTAAAACGACCCCTAAACCAGAACGTAGACAGTTGCGTAGTCAACTACCCGACTACGAGGAAAGAGAAGTACTGAATGAATTGGCACGCAAATGGGTTACTGATACTGTAAGATATGATGTTCAGTCTGTTATGGAAGTCTTCCGTCAGTGGGATTCATCCACTCAAAGATATGTATTTGAGGAAATGTGTGTGTACCTCTGGGAAGACTTATAAGACAATGACCCAAAACGCAGAATGCAGGAACTAGCCCGCATGCGATTCAAATTTTACGAAGGCATGATTATAGGTGCAGATGTTGAGAAAGCAATGGATCTGTTGCTATCTTATAGGAGTAAGGGAAACAGCTCTAGATCGTTTAATGAGGATGATATGTCTGGTAGGAAAAAGGCGCGACAGTAGCCCATGAGAGAGGTTCCCCCGGTATGGAGGGAAGGTGATGCGAATGCACAACCACCTGTTCCACCGCATTTCCAGCGTATATGGGTACATGTCCCCTGGAAAAGATCCGAAGTTTTAGCACTCAAACAGACACTACCCGATCCCTGTAAAAACCCAGCAGGATATTACAAAGAATTATCGCAGACCGCCAGTTCATGTATAATGAATTTAGCAGATATAGACATGTTGTTTGGGAATGTTGTTCCGCATCCTTTATGGAGTAAAATTCGTCATGTAGATCATGATCAAGAACTAGGTGACTCATGGGCTAATATTACTGCTACTGATGCTAGACAAGTAGGTGGTTCTAAACCCGAGCCTTTAATAGCAGATCTTCCCGGTAGGATTATCGCGTACATGAAAACGTTGATGCCTGAATTACGTGTAAATTGGGACAAGCTATCTGCGTGCAAGCAAAAGAAAGATGAGAATGTGTCTGACTTTTTCACGAGGTTTGAGGAGACTTTCACTGATCATAGTGGTCACGACATGGCTACCGAGGGTGGCCAAAGATTGTTTGTAGACAAATTCGTACATAATCTGCTTCCTGAATTGTGCAATAAATTGAAGGATTCAGAGAGTGCTTGGGCTGTTTCCACGTCAGCGCAGATTTTAGCCACAGCCCAGTACTTTGAAAAGAGACGCAAAGACGAGCTAGATAAGTCAGACAAGAAGACTAAAGAACTAAAAACTAAAGTTCTCCTCCAGCAAGCCTATCCGCCTCGCACTCCTAGTCAGCCCAATTATCAGCAACCACAGCAGTATACGAGAAACACGCAAGGAAACGAGTTTTCCCACCAGCGTTCTCCGTATGGCCCGAATCAATGTGCATATTGCAAAGAAGAGGGTCATTTCAAAAGTAATTGCCAAGCTCTTGCACGACGTTTAAACGGTGTCTCCGGCGCAAGAGGTAGAGGTGTTCAACAGGCTCCTAGAGGTAGGGGCCGTGGAAATTTCCCCCAGAACACCATTTCTTTTCCGCCTCAGAATTCTATGAATAGCTTTGACCAACAGAATAATGCATCTTCCAGGTCAGCTCAGTACTATGCAGATGACTATTACGCAGAAAACGAGAATGAGGGTAATAATTGCTAGGACAGCCATGGACAAAGAGAGGGAGTTGTTTCAATTCCAGTAGATCAGAATGGACCTTATGTCGAGGTAATTACATCCGGAGTGTCGGAGCCATTTCTGCTGGATACTGGTGCTACAAAAAGTTCTATTATGCACTCAAAACTTCCTGGCGCACCTTTGTCCGGCGAAATGAATGTTTCAGTAGGTTTTTCTGGCGCCCCTGTTAGAAACCCGATCTCCAGTCCCATGCCCCTTTCTGTTGGCCCATGCGAATTAGAAGCACCCCTCATCCTTACAACAGGTTGTGGCGAAAATTTGTTAGGTTTGGATTTACTGAAAAGATTATATGCGACTTTGTATTGCTCTCCTTCGGGAGTACAACTCACCCTTGGTAAGAAAGTGATTTCCCCGATGTATTTGTCAAAAGAAAGAATTCCGACTGAGTTGTCATCCCTTCCAGATGTACTTTGGGCGAATGGTTCCAATGATGTAGGTCGTTTAGAGATCGCACCGTATGTCATAACATTGAAAGCTAATGTCAGGTTGCCACGTATTCCCCAATATAGAATGTCAAAAGAATGTGAAAAGGCTTTACTAGAGATAGTCCACGATCTAATTGCGAAAGATGTCATCGAAGAGACTACAGGCAACATTTGTAACAGTTCTGTTTTGCCTGTCTTAAAGCGTACCGATCCTTCACAGCCCCCTGTGTACCGATTTGTGATCGATCTAATGGAAGTGAATAAGATCGTTGTACCGCAGTTTCCAGTCGTCCCCGACATTACTGCCTTACTGACAATGGTCCCAGCCTCAGCCAATTGGTTTTCAGTGATCGACCTGAAGAACGCCTTCTTCAGCATCCCGATTGCCGAAGAGAGCAGAGATATATTTGGCTTCAATTTAGGAGGACAAAGCTTCCGCTTCAGACGCGCTCCTCAGGGCTACTGTGAGAGTCCATCAATATTCAGTCAGGCCCTGAAAACACAACTAGATACGATTGTTCTACCTGGTGGCGCGACTCTGATTCAGTATGTAGACGATTTACTGATCGCTGCAGATACTGAAGAGGTTTGCAAGCAAGCTACGTTGTCATTGTTACGTCATCTATGTGACATGAAGCACAAGGTCTCGCTTTCCAAATTACAATTTTGCCGACAAGAAGTAACCTACTTAGGTCACATCTTATCGAAGGAGGGAAGGAGACTGACCCCAGAAAGATTACAGGCAATTGCAGAACTGAGTGTCCCAAGGACACAAAGAGAAGTGCGTGCCTTCTTGGGCATTACATCATACTGTAGACAATGGATACCGAATTTCTCACTGTTGGCAAAGCCCTTGCTGGCATTAATGCGTAAAGACACACCCAATCCTTTGCCTTGGTCTGAAGATTGTCAGGCGAGTTTCCATGAGTTGCGTGAGGCATTATGTTCGGCTTCTGTGTTGGGCAACCCCGACTACAGTAAGCCTTTTACATTATACGTCCATGAGAAGGAAGGTTGCGCATTATCAGTCTTGACACAGCACTTTGGGGACAAACAACGCCCATGTGCATATTTCTCCGCGACTCTAGATCCTGTAGCTAAGGCATTACCAAGTTGCTTGAGGGCCACTGCCGCAGCGGCTGTCTGTATTCGACAGTCGGCTGGGTTAGTCATGAATAATACTCTGACCGTTATGGTCCCACATGCAGTAGATATCCTACTAAACAGGACGAAAACACAACATCTCACTAGCGCTCGACTGTCCAGCTATGAACTGACACTGTTAGCAAGTCACATTCACATAAAGAGGTGTGATACACTCAACCCTGCTACGCTACTACCCATTCCACCAGCAGAGACAGAAGAGGTCGACAAACATGATTGCTGCTTTAGGACAGAGGAAGAGACAAAAGGGAGAGTAGACTTGCAGGACACCCCTCTCCCTGAATGTAATGATAATTTATGGGTTGATGGTTCATGTTTCAAGTTGCCAAATGGTGATACGACTGCAGCATATGCCGTGACAACATTACACACGATTGTAGAAACAGCTCGCATCCCCCAGAATTCTGCACAAGCAGCAGAGTTAGTCGCACTCACAAGAGCGTGTGTGTTGGCAAAAGGAAAACGAGTGAATGTGTACACTGATAGTCAGTACGCCTTTGGCGTAGCCCACAGTTTTGGAAGATTGTGGCGTGAACGTGGGTTCCTGACGTCACATGGTGCAAAGATTCAACACGGCCAGCTAGTACACGACCTTCTCGAGTCATAGACCTTGCCCCTACAGGTTGCGATTGTGAAGTGCAGCGCGCATAGGAAAATCCAAGATGATGTTGGCCGAGGGAATGCATTTGCCGATGAGGTCGCGAAAGAGACTGCAAGGAACACAATGAGTCGGATGTATGTTGTAGGTCCTGCTAGATGGACCCCTGATGTGGGTATGTGTGAGGACACCATCGAAAGCGTGAAGTCTATACAAGCTGATGCTACTGAGAAAGAGGTGAATGAATGGAGAGAAAGCAAGGGTAGGTTAGACACGAATGGTTGTTGGGTCGAACTGTCAGAACATCAGCGATGGTTGTTACCTGACGCCTATGTGCTCGCAGTGGTAACGATGGCCCATGGAATGGCACACATCCGTGTGAAAGGAATATGTAAGCTGTTGGCCCCAGTATGGCAGAATAGTGGTATCCCAAAATGTGCAGAGAATCTAGTCAGAAATTGTATGGTGTGTTTGAAGCACAATCCTGGTAGGGGAACCCCAACCCCAGCTGGTCATTTTGCACCTCCAACGTACCCGTTCGAGGTCTTGCAACTCGATTTCATCCACATGGAGAGGTGCAATAACCTGAAATATGTCCTTGTTGTCGTTTGCGCCTTCTCCAGGTGGGTAGAAGCGTACCCCCTTAAGAACAACACTGCATTGTCAACTGCCAAAGCCCTTGTCAAGGAATTCTTCCCTAGATTCGGCATGCCTAGAATTGTCTGGAGTGATAACGGAAGTGAATTCGTGGGACATGTGATGAAGAGAGTGTGTGAGTGTCTAGGCATCCGCCAGAAGTTCCATGCTGCAAATCATACCCAATCGGCAGGATTGGTAGAGTGCTATAATGGCACGTTAAAATTGAAACTGGCTAAGATCCAAGCCAGCACAGGTCTCAAGTGGCCAGACGCCCTGCCTTTAGCACTCCTGTCTACCAGGATGATTGTCCATTCCAGATTAGGACTTAGCCCGCACGAGATCGTGTTCGGACGCCCAGCAAATATATGGGGAGTACCGAGACCCAGGAGGCTCAGTGAAATAGAGCAACCTGCACTGTTTGACTATTTGCACTAACTGACAACTAAACTGCATGCTTTACATCAACAGGTCCACAGCTCCTCTCGACCGGCATCTGACGATCCAGGCCACACCATCGAACCTGGCTCCTGGATCCTGATTCAGAATTTCAGACGAACCAAGAACGAGGAGCCTCGCTGGACCGGACCTTTCCAGGTCTTGCTGTCCACCCGCTCTGCAGTACGCGTCCTCGGGAAGAAACACTGGGTGCACGGGGCCCATTGCAAAAGGGTCCCGCTCCCCCTTCCATATGATCGATGGGTCCAGCAAGGAGTCGCTGACTCCGAAACTGAGTTTACACCTCGTTTTGTCCCCTTCAGTGATGCACGATTAAAAGGAACTGGTACCAACAAAGAGAGCGATTGTATTTTGCAAGGACCTGTGCCACCGTTGATGCAGCTGGACACTACAGAACCTGAAACATTGTTTGAAGATCACACCATGCCTGGAAAGGAACGATATAATCTGAGGTCAAGACCAAGGAACTGACATAATCGAATTTGTGCGATTTTCCCCCTTTTTCCCATGAACTATTTTTGATTCCACAGCTCTCTCGCCCAGGGAACTAGCTCATTTTTGATTTTCGAACCGCCATCCGGTTCTGCTGCTAGGGCCGCGGTTGAAGTCTGAGGAGTGCAGCCGGGGACGCCTAGGTCAACGGTTCTGGTCAGTCTGAGGGAATTACCCCGGACTGGACAGAGCGCACATCTTGGCAGAAGCAACCTCCCACCGCAGGCAGCAACCAGAGGATGGAGTTTCCAGGGGTTGAGAGACCTGCAAGACACATGACCTTTGAAAAGAAAATATGTACTGTAATGGAAAAAAAAGACGAACTCTAGTGTTAAGCATTTTAATGTTGTGCAGTATAATAATGTTTTTAACTGGCTATGCTCTGTCCATTTTTCGAGTCCCATTCATACACAACACACAGCTTGCACCTCCTCCTACTGTTCCCACACACTCCTTTCACCCTCTACCTGAACACGAGTCTGCCAGAAGACTAGAATTCGTAAATAACTCCTTTATCCAGCTCCTACACCAGCACCAGTCTATAATGAACACATCGAATTGTTGGATATGCGGACTCATGCCACACACTACAGATAAGGGCATCCCTTACTTTGTCCTGCCATTTAGTTATTTCGGTTCTCTATGGGCTTTCCAGACCATGTTCCTGTTTTCCCTTGAACCATACGTTCGAGGGGAGAACTCAAACAATAAGGCACTAGTGACAGGGATCCGAAATATGAGTAGAGATATTGACACGGTTAGAGCAACTCCCAAAGATGAGTTTACCCCATACAGCAGGTGGAACATCACCAAGTATGGGATCTCCTTAAGTGAGAGCCAGAAATCGAAGAAATCCTCCCCAGTCTGGATCGTGCCCCACCGAGGTCACTTATGTCTGCAAGGTATTGGCAGGGATCCCAAAGCGCAGTTGGGGAAGAGCATATGCACGGAGACGTGGCTAAAGGCACCTATTTCGTCTGCCATGACAAAGCCTACACATGGTTGCCCCCTGACTTCTCGGGCACATGTTTTATCTCGTTTCTGCTGCCACCCACCTACACGGCCGGGGCAGATTACCATCGGACAAGGACAGTTAGGGGTGTCGTGAGTCAAGACGACACTGCGGGTCAGGAGTTTGGAGACTTCGCAAAGGGTTTTCTACCTTTTTGGGGGCCCATGGTGAACAGCAGGAACATTCGACAATTGACGAGAATAGTTGAATCCGCCGTGACTGAGACGGCCGGTGCCCTTAGCAACCTGACAGCTGAGCTTCAGTCGGATCGACTTATGACCCTTCAGAACCGGGTTGCCCTAGATGTCATAGTTGCAGACCGTGGTGGTGTATGTAGAGTGATCCAATCTAGTTGCTGCATTTTCATCCCCAATAATGCTCCGACGGTATACCAGGCCATCTCCAAATTACACAAAATATCTGACTCCCTTCACATGGAGAAAGGAGACTGGTCTCTGCTGGGGTGGTTCTGGGAACTGATCTCTGCCTGGGGATGGAAAACTCTGATCTTCATCGGGATGATCTTAGCCGTTCTGTTTATGTTCTGCCTGTTTGTGCAGTGCGCTCCTGCAGTATGTGGCCTCTGCGCCACTTCATGTGTAAGGAAGCCTGTGTCAAGGGACGAATTGAGCAACAGAATGATGCTACAGCAGCATCTCCGTTAATTCATCAATACAGATTTGGACTCAGATTAGCGTGAGTTATTGCCTAATATGAGGGCAAAAGGAGGGTCTGTGGTACTGCAAATCCGGACCCCGCTGTTTCTCAGATATCGAGGCCCAACACTTGTGTCACAAAATATCGTCGTACCATGACGAATTTGGTATCTACAGACCGGTAATGATTAGGACATTATCCCTATGCATTTGCGTCATGATTGAGTGATGCTAACACCCATAAATCGTAGTTTCCGTCCCGAACCCTCAGACTCCATTTTGTAAACGGCATCCATCTTATGACTTGCCCTCATATAGTCAATTGATTAAGACCGAGTTTGATCTAAAAGGACACGTCCGCCGTAGCTGACTTCCCCATGACCTGGCCGAAGCTGTCTCCACTGCCTCCAGCCAAGCCTGTTTGGGCAGCTCCTCGCCCAGTGGCCGAGCAAGATATCATCAAGGCACAACATGTCATAAACCATTCACTACATACAGACCCTGTTTTCCATACACATACACCTGTCCACGACTCTTGTTTATGACCCGTTTTATGGTGGGAGGGTGCCCGACCTTATTAGTGTTTCATCGATATCTGATGGGAGTTCTGGATCTGGCGGGGTAATCCATCACAAACTGGACATCTAAAATATGTGCTGACCAGCATGACTTCGCCCTTTGTATTATTGTAGAAATATTTGTATAGCCATATCATAAACTCAAGAATTCTTGCCTACAGCTGTTATTTATGTATATAAGGAGAAGGCTGGTTCTGTAAAAACGAACAGTCTCCTGAGAACTTACGGTCCGTGTTGTCGTACTTCTAGGACGCATGTTACTTGGTTGCAGCCAATAAAACTCGATCACTGACTTCGACTAGAAGACTCTGTGTTTCTGTAAGTCCAGAACAGGGAGAACTCAGAGGTCTTCGGGTGTGGTCCCCTGGCACCACCGGGTCTCTAAAAACCCGGCACCTCAGTTGGCGCCCAACTCGAGGCGATATCAAGCGGTGACGGTCCAAGCCAGATGTTCGTGAGGAGCTTCGTGTGAAAATTCCGGAGGACGGCCAGCCACTTCAGCGACCCCTGCATGTCGACGTGGTTCCGAAGGTCTTTGCTGCGAGGTTCCCCGCGTCCCGACGGCTACGAAGGACTGCTGCCCTGACTATCGCCCTGTTTTGGACCCAGTGATCCTTGGTAGAGCGAAACGATAGACGAGTCTTCTAGTGACGTCACCGATCTTCAATATTCAGTTAAGTATAAGTGGAGCATCTCCCAGTCCTTAGTTTGGTTCTTAGTTTTGGTATCCCAGAGATACGGTTTGTATTGGTTCTTGCAAGCACCAAAACCGAGGGATTCGTGTATTCACGACAATATCATAATTAGATAATCCCTTGAAGTTTGAAGCTAGACTAGTGAGCGAAGATGCCTAGTCTCAGCAGACTTGGAAACTTGTTTTGTCTTGGTTGTAGTAAGGACTCCCGATTAGAGGATTCGTGTCCGGTTCCTCCGATTGGAACTCCAACATACGAGTTATATATAAAGCACGGGGTAGGTCCTATCACATATAATGAGGTATGGATAAAATACACCCGCAAGGATGGTGTTTTAAAATGGCCCCAATATGGTAGTTTTGACTCAGAAATATTAGATAACCTCGAGGTCAAATTGTTCAAGAAGAAAGCCCGGCCGGCGATGTTTGACTCTTTTCGCTTATGGCGCAAAGAAGCCAAACAGAAAGAAATAAAACTAGCAAAGAAAAATAAAAGAGGCATGTCGATGATACAAGCTGCCATCGCATACAGGGATAATGAGGAAGAGCAGGAAAGTGAACAAATGCTCAGAAGCAAGAAACTAGCAATAGATAAATGCTACCCGATGTTACCACATGGGGGACAAGACTCAAAGGGAACATCTGAGAAAGATCCGTTAATGTCCCATTTATTGAACTCACCACCCCCATATACATCGAGTATTGTTGGACCCCCGAGGCGTATTGTTATACCGCGCCCTGGCGCACGAAAAGCAGCTCTTGCACAAGCACCAGCTCCCATTCAGCTGGTTCCTACTTCTCCGGCGCAGCCTTCTCAAGGGCCGCCGCCTTTGCTACATACTCCATCTACTTCTACAACTTTGCCTACTGCTCCAACTATTCACTATGATACTACGTCTGCTACTGCCTCGACTTCCTCTGCTGTTGCTTCGACTTCCTCTTTACATCAGCCTGTCTTTTCTGGCGCATCTGCTTCGCCGCAAGCTTCTCCTTCTGTCAGACAGAGAGTGACAAGTACTGTCACTGGTCTATTCTCGCACTTCTTTGGGTCGCCTAAAACGACCCCTAAACCAGAACGTAGACAGTTGCGTAGTCAACTACCCGACTACGAGGAAAGAGAAGTACTGAATGAATTGGCACGCAAATGGGTTACTGATACTGTAAGATATGATGTTCAGTCTGTTATGGAAGTCTTCCGTCAGTGGGATTCATCCACTCAAAGATATGTATTTGAGGAAATGTGTGTGTACCTCTGGGAAGACTTACAAGACAATGACCCAAAACGCAGAATGCAGGAACTAGCCCGCATGCGATTCAAATTTTACGAAGGCATGATTATAGGTGCAGATGTTGAGAAAGCAATGGATCTGTTGCTATCTTATAGGAGTAAGGGAAACAGCTCTAGATCGTTTAATGAGGATGATATGTCTGGTAGGAAAAAGGCGCGACAGTACCCCATGAGAGAGGTTCCCCCGGTATGGAGGGAAAGTGATGCGAATGCACAACCACCTGTTCCACCGCGTTTCCAGCGTATATGGGTACATGTCCCCTGGAAAAGATCCGAAGTTTTAGCACTCAAACAGACACTACCCGATCCCTGTAAAAACCCAGCAGGATATTACAAAGAATTATCGCAGACCGCCAGTTCATGTATAATGAATTTAGCAGATATAGACATGTTGTTTGGGAATGTTGTTCCGCATCCTTTATGGAGTAAAATTCGTCATGTAGATCATGATCAAGAACTAGGTGACTCATGGGCTAATATTACTGCTACTGATGCTAGACAAGTAGGTGGTTCTAAACCCGAGCCTTTAATAGCAGATCTTCCCGGTAGGATTATCGCGTACATGAAAACGTTGATGCCTGAATTACGTGTAAATTGGGACAAGCTATCTGCGTGCAAGCAAAAGAAAGATGAGAATGTGTCTGACTTTTTCACGAGGTTTGAGGAGACTTTCACTGATCATAGTGGTCAGGACATGGCTACCGAGGGTGGCCAAAGATTGTTTGTAGACAAATTCGTACATAATCTGCTTCCTGAATTGTGCAATAAATTGAAGGATTCAGAGTGCTTGGGCTCTTTCCACGTCAGCGCAGATTTTAGCCACAGCCCAGTACTTTGAAAAGAGACGCAAAGACGAGCTAGATAAGTCAGACAAGAAGACTAAAGAACTAAAAACTAAAGTTCTCCTCCAGCAAGCCTATCCGCCTCGCACTCCTAGTCAGCCCAATTATCAGCAACCACAGCAGTATACGAGAAACACGCAAGGAAACGAGTTTTCCCACCAGCGTTCTCCGTATGGCCCGAATCAATGTGCATATTGCAAAGAAGAGGGTCATTTCAAAAGTAATTGCCAAGCTCTTGCACGACGTTTAAACGGTGTCTCCGGCGCAAGAGGTAGAGGTGTTCAACAGGCTCCTAGAGGTAGGGGCCGTGGAAATTTCCCCCAGAACACCATTTCTTTTCCGCCTCAGAATTCTATGAATAGCTTTGACCAACAGAATAATGCATCTTCCAGGTCAGCTCAGTACTATGCAGATGACTATTACGCAGAAAACGAGAATGAGGGTAATAATTGCTAGGACAGCCATGGACAAAGAGAGGGAGTTGTTTCAATTCCAGTAGATCAGAATGGACCTTATGTCGAGGTAATTACATCCGGAGTGTCGGAGCCATTTCTGCTGGATACTGGTGCTACAAAAAGTTCTATTATGCACTCAAAACTTCCTGGCGCACCTTTGTCCGGCGAAATGAATGTTTCAGTAGGTTTTTCTGGCGCCCCTGTTAGAAACCCGATCTCCAGTCCCATGCCCCTTTCTGTTGGCCCATGCGAATTAGAAGCACCCCTCATCCTTACAACAGGTTGTGGCGAAAATTTGTTAGGTTTGGATTTACTGAAAAGATTATATGCGACTTTGTATTGCTCTCCTTCGGGAGTACAACTCACCCTTGGTAAGAAAGTGATTTCCCCGATGTATTTGTCAAAAGAAAGAATTCCGACTGAGTTGTCATCCCTTCCAGATGTACTTTGGGCGAATGGTTCCAATGATGTAGGTCGTTTAGAGATCGCACTGTATGTCATAACATTGAAAGCTAATGTCAGGTTGCCACGTATTCCCCAATATAGAATGTCAAAAGAATGTGAAAAGGCTTTGCTAGAGATAGTCCACGATCTAATTGCGAAAGATGTCATCGAAGAGACTACAGGCAACATTTGTAACAGTTCTGTTTTGCCTGTCTTAAAGCGTACCGATCCTTCACAGCCCCCTGTGTACCGATTTGTGATCGATCTAATGGAAGTGAATAAGATCGTTGTACCGCAGTTTCCAGTCGTCCCCGACATTACTGCCTTACTGACAATGGTCCCAGCCTCAGCCAATTGGTTTTCAGTGATCGACCTGAAGAACGCCTTCTTCAGCATCCCGATTGCCGAAGAGAGCAGAGATATATTTGGCTTCAATTTAGGAGGACAAAGCTTCCGCTTCAGACGCGCTCCTCAGGGCTACTGTGAGAGTCCATCAATATTCAGTCAGGCCCTGAAAACACAACTAGATACGATTGTTCTACCTGGTGGCGCGACTCTGATTCAGTATGTAGACGATTTACTGATCGCTGCAGATACTGAAGAGGTTTGCAAGCAAGCTACGTTGTCATTGTTACGTCATCTATGTGACATGAAGCACAAGGTCTCGCTTTCCAAATTACAATTTTGCCGACAAGAAGTAACCTACTTAGGTCACATCTTATCGAAGGAGGGAAGGAGACTGACCCCAGAAAGATTACAGGCAATTGCAGAACTGAGTGTCCCAAGGACACAAAGAGAAGTGCGTGCCTTCTTGGGCATTACATCATACTGTAGACAATGGATACCGAATTTCTCACTGTTGGCAAAGCCCTTGCTGGCATTAATGCGTAAAGACACACCCAATCCTTTGCCTTGGTCTGAAGATTGTCAGGCGAGTTTCCATGAGTTGCGTGAGGCATTATGTTTGGCTTCTGTGTTGGGCAACCCCGACTACAGTAAGCCTTTTACATTATACGTCCATGAGAAGGAAGGTTGCGCATTATCAGTCTTGACACAGCACTTTGGGGACAAACAACGCCCATGTGCATATTTCTCCGCGACTCTAGATCCTGTAGCTAAGGCATTACCAAGTTGCTTGAGGGCCACTGCCGCAGCGGCTGTCTGTATTCGACAGTCGGCTGGGTTAGTCATGAATAATACTCTGACCGTTATGGTCCCACATGCAGTAGATATCCTACTAAACAGGATGAAAACACAACATCTCACTAGCGCTCGACTGTCCAGCTATGAACTGACACTGTTAGCAAGTCACATTCACATAAAGAGGTGTGATACACTCAACCCTGCTACGCTACTACCCATTCCACCAGCAGAGACAGAAGAGGTCGACAAACATGATTGCTGCTTTAGGACAGAGGAAGAGACAAAAGGGAGAGTAGACTTGCAGGACACCCCTCTCCCTGAATGTAATGATAATTTATGGGTTGATGGTTCATGTTTCAAGTTGCCAAATGGTGATACGACTGCAGCATATGCCGTGACAACATTACACACAATTGTAGAAACAGCTCGCATCCCCCAGAATTCTGCACAAGCAGCAGAGTTAGTCGCACTCACAAGAGCGTGTGTGTTGGCAAAAGGAAAACGAGTGAATGTGTACACTGATAGTCAGTACGCCTTTGGCGTAGCCCACAGTTTTGGAAGATTGTGGCGTGAACGTGGGTTCCTGACGTCACATGGTGCAAAGATTCAACACGGCCAGCTAGTACACGACCTTCTCGAGTCATTGACCTTGCCCCTACAGGTTGCGATTGCGAAGTGCAGCGCGCATAGGAAAATCCAAGATGATGTTGGCCGAGGGAATGCATTTGCCGATGAGGTCGCGAAAGAGACTGCAAGGAACACAATGAGTCGGATGTATGTTGTAGGTCCTGCTAGATGGACCCCTGATGTGGGTATGTGTGAGGACACCATCGAAAGCGTGAAGTCTATACAAGCTGATGCTACTGAGAAAGAGGTGAATGAATGGAGAGAAAGCAAGGGTAGGTTAGACACGAATGGTTGTTGGGTCGAACTGTCAGAACATCAGCGATGGTTGTTACCTGACGCCTATGTGCTCGCAGTGGTAACGATGGCCCATGGAATGGCACACATCCGTGTGAAAGGAATATGTAAGCTGTTGGCCCCAGTATGGCAGAATAGTGGTATCCCAAAATGTGCAGAGAATCTAGTCAGAAATTGTATGGTGTGTTTGAAGCACAATCCCGGTAGGGGAACCCCAACCCCAGCTGGTCATTTTGCACCTCCAACGTACCCGTTCGAGGTCTTGCAACTCGATTTCATCCACATGGAGAGGTGCAATAACCTGAAATATGTCCTTGTTGTCGTTTGCGCCTTCTCCAGGTGGGTAGAAGCGTACCCCCTTAAGAACAACACTGCATTGTCAACTGCCAAAGCCCTTGTCAAGGAATTCTTCCCTAGATTCGGCATGCCTAGAATTGTCTGGAGTGATAACGGAAGTGAATTCGTGGGACATGTGATGAAGAGAGTGTGTGAGTGTCTAGGCATCCGCCAGAAGTTCCATGCTGCAAATCATACCCAATCGGCAGGATTGGTAGAGTGCTATAATGGCACGTTAAAATTGAAACTGGCTAAGATCCAAGCCAGCACAGGTCTCAAGTGGCCAGACGCCCTGCCTTTAGCACTCCTGTCTACCAGGATGATTGTCCATTCCAGATTAGGACTTAGCCCGCACGAGATCGTGTTCGGACGCCCAGCAAATATATGGGGAGTACCGAGACCCAGGAGGCTCAGTGAAATAGAGCAACCTGCACTGTTTGACTATTTGCACGAACTGACAACTAAACTGCATGCTTTACATCAACAGGTCCACAGCTCCTCTCGACCGGCATCTGACGATCCAGGCCACACCATCGAACCTGGCTCCTGGATCCTGATTCAGAATTTCAGACGAACCAAGAACGAGGAGCCTCGCTGGACCGGACCTTTCCAGGTCTTGCTGTCCACCCGCTCTGCAGTACGCGTCCTCGGGAAGAAACACTGGGTGCACGGGGCCCATTGCAAAAGGGTCCCGCTCCCCCTTCCATATGATCGATGGGTCCAGCAAGGAGTCGCTGACTCCGAAACTGAGTTTACACCTCGTTTTGTCCCCTTCAGCGATGCACGATTAAAAGGAACTGGTACCAACAAAGAGAGCGATTGTATTTTGCAAGGACCTGTGCCACCGTTGATGCAGCTGGACACTACAGAACCTGAAACATTGTTTGAAGATCACACCATGCCTGGAAAGGAACGATATAATCTGAGGTCAAGACCAAGGAACTGACATAATCGAATTTGTGCGATTTTCCCCCTTTTTCCCATGAACTATTTTTGATTCCACAGCTCTCTCGCCCAGGGAACTAGCTCATTTTTGATTTTCGAACCGCCATCCGGTTCTGCTGCTAGGGCCGCGGTTGAAGTCTGAGGAGTGCAGCCGGGGACGCCTAGGTCAACGGTTCTGGTCAGTCTGAGGGAATTACCCCGGACTGGACAGAGCGCACATCTTGGCAGAAGCAACCTCCCACCGCGGGCAGCAACCAGAGGATGGAGTTTCCAGGGGTTGAGAGACCTGCAAGACACATGACCTTTGAAAAGAAAATATGTACTGTAATGGAAAAAAAAAGACGAACTCTAGTGTTAAGCATTTTAATGTTGTGCAGTATAATAATGTTTTTAACTGGCTATGCTCTGTCCATTTTTCGAGTCCCATTCATACACAACACACAGCTTGCACCTCCTCCTACTGTTCCCACACACTCCTTTCACCCTCTACCTGAACACGAGTCTGCCAGAAGACTAGAATTCGTAAATAACTCCTTTATCCAGCTCCTACACCAGCACCAGTCTATAATGAACACATCGAATTGTTGGATATGCGGACTCATGCCACACACTACAGATAAGGGCATCCCTTACTTTGTCCTGCCATTTAGTTATTTCGGTTCTCTATGGGCTTTCCAGACCATGTTCCTGTTTTCCCTTGAACCATACGTTCGAGGGGAGAACTCAAACAATAAGGCACTAGTGACAGGGATCCGAAATATGAGTAGAGATATTGACACGGTTAGAGCAACTCCCAAAGATGAGTTTACCCCATACAGCAGGTGGAACATCACCAAGTATGGGATCTCCTTAAGTGAGAGCCAGAAATCCTCCCCAGTCTGGATCGTGCCCCACCGAGGTCACTTATGTCTGCAAGGTATTGGCAGAGATCCCAAAGCGCAGTTGGGGAAGAGCATATGCACGGAGACGTGGCTAAAGGCACCTATTTCGTCTGCCATGACAAAGCCTACACATGGTTGCCCCCTGACTTCTCGGGCACATGTTTTATCTCGTTTCTGCTGCCACCCACCTACACGGCCGGGGCAGATTACCATCGGACAAGGACAGTTAGGGGTGTCGTGAGTCAAGACGACACTGCGGGTCAGGAGTTTGGAGACTTCGCAAAGGGTTTTCTACCAATTTGGGGGCCCATGGTGAACAGCAGGAACATTCGACAATTGACGAGAATAGTTGAATCCGCCGTGACTGAGACGGCCGGTGCCCTTAGCAACCTGACAGCTGAGCTTCAGTCGGATCGACTTATGACCCTTCAGAACCGGGTTGCCCTAGATGTCATAGTTGCAGACCGTGGTGGTGTATGTAGAGTGATCCAATCTAGTTGCTGCATTTTCATCCCCAATAATGCTCCGACGGTATACCAGGCCATCTCCAAATTACACAAAATATCTGACTCCCTTCACATGGAGAAAGGAGACTGGTCTCTGCTGGGGTGGTTCTGGGAACTGATCTCTGCCTGGGGATGGAAAACTCTGATCTTCATCGGGATGATCTTAGCCGTTCTGTTTATGTTCTGCCTGTTTGTGCAGTGCGCTCCTGCAGTATGTGGCCTCTGCGCCACTTCATGTGTAAGGAAGCCTGTGTCAAGGGACGAATTGAGCAACAGAATGATGCTACAGCAGCATCTCCGTTAATTCATCAATACAGATTTGGACTCAGATTAGCGTGAGTTATTGCCTAATATGAGGGCAAAAGGAGGGTCTGTGGTACTGCAAATCCGGACCCCGCTGTTTCTCAGATATCGAGGCCCAACACTCGTGTCACAAAATATCGTCGTACCATGACGAATTTGGTATCTACAGATCGGTAATGATTAGGACATTATCCCTATGCATTTGCGTCATGATTGAGTGATGCTAACACCCATAAATCATAGTTTCCGTCCCGAACCCTCAGACTCCATTTTGTAAACGGCATCCATCTTATGACTTGCCCTCATATAGTCAATTGATTAAGACCGAGTTTGATCTAAAAGGACACGTCCGCCGTAGCTGACTTCCCCATGACCTGGCCGAAGCTGTCTCCACTGCCTCCAGCCAAGCCTGTTTGGGCAGCTCCTCGCCCAGTGGCCGAGCAAGATATCATCAAGGCACAACATGTCATAAACCATTCACTACATACAGACCCTGTTTTCCATACACATACACCTGTCCATGACTCTTGTTTATGACCCGTTTTATGGTGGGAGGGTGCCCGACCTTATTGGTGTTTCATCAATATCTGATGGGAGTTCTGGATCTGGCGGGGTAATCCATCACAAACTGGACATCTAAAATATGTGCTGACCAGCATGACTTCACCCTTTGTATTATTGTAGAAATATTTGTATAGCCATATCATAAACTCAAGAATTCTTGCCTACAGCTGTTATTTATGTATATAAGGAGAAGGCTGGTTCTGTAAAAACGAACAGTCTCCTGAGAACTTACGGCCCGTGTTGTCGTACTTCTAGGACGCATGTTACTTGGTTGCAGCCAGTAAAACTCGATCACTGACTTCGACTAGAAGACTCTGTGTTTCTGTAAGTCCAGAACAGGGAGAACTGAGAGGTCTTCGGGTGTGGTCCCCTGGCACCACCGGGTCTCTAAAATCCCGGCACCTCAAGATTGGTGTCCAAGGTTTTGCCTGGACATGCCCGCAGAGCTTTCTTAACATCAGAACACAATGGGGTCCATTAGGATGGCGGGCCGACTTCCGTCCGCCCGCAACCCTAGCAGTGCTGGGACCGGTCGCCAGTGGTGCGGCGGTCCCACACTGTCGATTAGGATGCCACCGCCACCGTGGAATACTCTTCGTCCACGGGGAGACAGGGCTATCTACATATCCATAACAATGTTATTCTGCATATACATCACAAGGATACTTTTTATTATAAATAAATAAGCATTTCTAAGGGTTAGCAGAGAAGACACTTCGACTAACATCGAGAGGTCCCTCCCTGTTGAGGCTTTGCCAAGCAGCTGCCTAACATCTCCGTGAGGGATGTCCAGTTCGTGACCAAGACATGGTTCTACAATCTGTCCTGCCAGTTAATGGGATTAGATTATACCGTGGGGGGATTCTTGGCTCTACATATATACAGCTATATATACTCTAGATGCACATAGAATAGGGATTGCATAGGAGGAGTATGCCTGATTACCACCTTGTTTTATATGCTTTCATATATACACTGTTCTTAGCACCATGGTGAAACAATACTACTATTTACTATTTTGGTGCTTGTAATCACTTTCTTATGCTTCTGCCTATTGATTATCGCAGCACATATGCTCTACACAAGAATAATGTTGGTTCAATAAATATATTGGAAACTTCCCATTGTGTATTCTATGTATATTTCTCTGAGAACAAGTGTGCACGAGTGACTGAGCGAAAGGGGTTCTAGATCTGTTACCACGATCCCTGAGAGGTCAGGGTTGTCCTATTCAGTGGTAACCAGAAACCAATCGCTCTCTGTTTGGTTAGGTGGGCTTATGGTGGACGTGAGCTAGCTGGTCTCTAGGCCAACATATACTAGGGGGAGTGCTTGGAATCAGTCTAAGCACCTCACCCAAAGTATTTGCTGTCCACAAACGAACAGATCATACGTATTAGTGGGAACTACACAATAGTATTACTCTTTTACACTCTACAGATGTTTCTTGTGATTGCACAGTTTCCTCCATACACTGCCATGTGCAAACAATGTTATTATTTTTTATATAATACCCATTAGCCTTTGCAGTGGCCTTAATGCTAGTCTAGTCTCTTACACACCAAGCCCCTTTCTAAAGCTCAAAATCGCTGTCAGAACCCCGTTCAGAGGACTACAAGGCAAGCAGGAGCTATTGGGCCCATCCATGGGGGTTGAGGCCTTCTCCTCCTGATATCCTGGGGTTAGCCTAATCTGGATCCTGAGCAGCCGGGCCAAGTACTCCTTCAGCACGCAACTCTCAGTGGTAGGCACAGAGCAAAAAATATTTGTCCAGTCAAATACTTGCTTTAATGACACAGGGAGTTTTTATATTGGAACACATAGTTATATACTGCAGTTCCAAACAATACACACAGTCCCCTGAGTTGAGGGCTCAAGTGCTTTAACAGGTGGGTCCCTGAGTTCCAACCCCTCTGGCTAGCAGTAGTGGTTATTTCTCATTCACTATAATTTCTCATTCACTATAGGTGACATTCTGTTTAAGCCCCACTAGCACTCCGAGTCTCAGGAGTCCTCTCTGACTATTTATTAATGTCAAAAGTGCTCCAGTGCTGGGGTTCTATATGGCAGGTAAATTTCTCTGGGCCACCTGGCCCAAAAATGAGTCTGCAAGATCTGAAGGGCCAGCATCACCAAGCACAACCACTTCGATTGCACTGAAGCTGCAGTAGTTCTCCAGTAAGTTCTTCCCACGCAAACCGGGAGGATCAGTGGTCAGGTTTACTCGAGTCCTCACATGAGGTCCTGCAGATTCAGCAGCTGGGGTCCTCAATGCTCTACTGATGCTTGTCATTTTTGGGAGATCTTCCCTACAGGTGGGGGGATGCGACGCTTCTGGTGCTAGTCCTCAATCAGGGTTCGGCTCATTTGGAACACCATGGCAGCCTCCTCCTCATGAAGACAGTCTCATCCTTCCCTCTCCTTTAGTGGAAGTAGTGAAGGAGAGAGTGGGACCCATCAACTGCCTCAAGGTTTCCTTTCGGTGACTAATAATCAGAGGAGAATTAAGTGGGAGAGCATTGCGGACAATGAGTCTAAGCATACTTTTTAACACCATGACCTCATTCCCATTCTTTCCTACATGACCAACATAGAGTTAGCTCCCGATATGATCATGGATGCACATAGCAAATGGTTAGAGAAACTGAAAACGAGTTTTTTTACTGAACCTTGCCCCGTGTAAGAGTCTCCCACAGAAGGCTGGTCCCACATGGTACAACAGGGCTTGTATAAGCCAGCTAAGAGTAAGCTTCTTAGTGCCCTTAAAAGAGGGATGCCTCATGATAAATTCAGCCAGAGCAGACCATAAACTAGCCTTAAAACAGGCAAAATCTATATAGGACACAGCAATCTGGAGCGAAATTTCATTGGCAATCCGTTTAGGAGACAAGGCAGCGTTATTGCATATAATAGCACATGGTGCAAATACAACTAAAATAAAGCCAAAATCAAACATTCTTCCACAAGACTGGATGAACCATTTTAAATCTTTATATAGTAGCCCCGAGTAACCCTTAAGTACCCTGTTGTTCCTGGTCTCATGCAGACCCAGGAGGATTTCCGCCTCTAATTCAGTTACTGGTAATACTGGTTGGACATTTACAGAGGCTGACGTGTCTGTGAACATCAGATCTCAGAAGACAAGAAAGGCACCCGGATTAGATAGAATCCCGGTGGACCGTTTTAAATCTGAAGTGGTAATCTGAGCATCCTACCTTACATGCGTTTTAATGCTATTTTACCCGGAGGTGAGATACCAACCTCATGGAAAGGGGCGGAACTCATTCCTGTACACAAGAAGGGCGCAAAGTCTGATTCAGACCTATCTCTTCCAGACTTTGACTAGATTTGGGGTTGGTCACCAACTCCTTGCATATACGCGTCTTTTATACATTAACTTGTCTTCCCGAGTCAAGTTGGGACACCTCACATCCATGTCATTTCCTTTGGGTAGGGGATCTCGACAGGGCTGTCCCCTCTCTCTACTGCTCTTTGCCCTTGGAGTGGAACCACAGGCTATTCACTTATGGAGGGAGGGTGGAGGACAGACCGCATGGGATATCTATGTACGCTGATGATGTCCTCCTTTATGTGAAAGACATTACATGTGACCTCACCCCCCTACATGCCATACTCAAGGAGTTTTTGGAAACTGCAGGGCTTCGTGTCAACCGGGACAAACCACTGATATATCCTCTTCACCCTTACCAGCCACCCTGGTCCATTTCACTGGGCTATGTGCCCCTGCATTGGCAGGACGCGGCCCTGGCTATTTGGGGATCCGCCATTACCACACCCTTCAGATATATTCGACAATGATGTATGGATGGCACTACAGGGTATTAAAACGCTCATGCAATTCTGGTGCTCACTACCACTTACCCCCAAAAGGAAAATTGCTCCAGCAAAAATTATTACATTACCCAGCTTTCTCTATAATTTTGTCAGTCTTCCTGTGGTCCCCTCTCACTCCTTCTTCAGAGAGCTCAATTTACTGCTCGGTGCTCTTCTCTAGGGGAATGGGTGACATTGTGTAGCACTTATCAAACTGCATCTCCCGCTAGATCGGGGTGGCTTGGGAGCCCCATCCTTCGAGGCATATTACTTTGCAGCAAACTACAATGAATATCATGTTGGACTGATGGTAGATACCTAGGAGAGACCTGCAGTACAGACAGAATGTAGACTTTTCTGGCTATTCGCCGTCTCCTTCTACCGAAAAAACCATCTTCAACTTCTCCACCCATACAGGTGGCTGTGGCTCGCACCTGCATGTCACGCATTTACCGAATGTCGCACAAACTACCCGCATATGCCCCTGCCCTCCCCATGACGGGGGTACCCAACTTCGCTGAATTTCACACAGGGCATGACCTAGCTCCGTGGACCACTTGCTCGATTCACACAACAGGAGACCTCTTCCAAGACGGGCAATTTCTTACTTTTGATCAGCTGACAACAGAGTATGATTTACCTACTGGACAGTTTCTCTCACACTGCCGCCTCACACACAAATATTGCATCATGTGGAACACCACGGTAACTGAGCCTGCAGCACAACCAGTACTACAGACAATCTAACCATGGGTTCTGGCCATCATTTAGTCTCCTGGCTCTATAAAGCAATACATGAACTGACCATGCTTTCTGGAGAAGCACTTCAACGCAAATGGGAGGTGGAGTTTGGTCATGCACTCCACGGATAAGGAATGGGAATTAGCCTTACGGTTTCCACAACAAGCATCCTGCTATTCTCCTTCAGATTATGGAACTTCCCTTTATCCACACAGGGGAGGCATGCCCACTTGGTATCTTTAAGAGACGTAGTCCTCACAAAGTACTCTCACGCTTTGCCTCCCTGACACTTCTCCTTGCCAAACGCACTCTCATTCCAAAATGGCACTCCCTGATAACCCCCCTATTAGAGGCCTGGTATGACGCGGTTTGCAGATGGTGAACAGCTGAAACAGATGCCCTCCGCTATGAGAAGGTATGCATCCAGCGCAAAAGACCCATATCTCCCCAGTGGGCTGTCCTGCTCTCGGAGTTTGTGCAATTTACACAAAATGACAACCTCACTCCATGAAGATACAGTTTTATTCACTAAAGCTTTAACTCCTTCCTCTCTACACAAAGCCCTTTCTATCCTTCTAGAATGCCCCTTATTATGTGAATCCCACACACACTGCTTCCACTCTCCCTCTTCCCAAAGGGGTCCCTGATGAGATGAACTCCACCATGCCCCCCTACATGTGTCCCCTCTCCTATCCCTGTCAAATATCTTCCCCAGTTCCACCCATTGTTTGACGTTTGACATATACATTTAAAACTCTGAAGGTACACTCTAGACACATGATTATTCATAATATGCTTGCACACTCAACTCACATGCTCTAAACATTTATTTTTCTTCTCTTTTATTATGCCCAACCTTGTTTTCACATGTGTTGATATTTGTGAGTCTTATCAGGCTCTCAATTGTACCATTTCCATTTTCTTTAAACTCAATAATAAAGATTTGAGAAAAAGAGGGTTTTAAATTAAAATTAATTTGCGTGTAAACATGACATTCCTACCTGCTTCCTATCACGTTATCAATTATTAAATATATATATTATTTATTTATTTAGTAGTTTTATATAGCGCTAGCCTGACCCGAGGGTATCGGAGCGCTTTACAGAGGATTCATTGCGAAGATAACCAGGAAATACAAGAAAGTGACAAAAATGCATGTGGATGTTGAGGTATCGGATTCGTATTCAAGGAAACATCTGTTTCGTATTCTCCCCGAGATGGTGCAGGAGCGGAAAAAAGTCTGTGCCTTCACTCTGAGAGCTCCTATCGGTTCCCTGGGGCACGGTTGAGGAACAGGATTTTGAGTTGGCTTTTGAATTTTACAAAGGAGGGGATGGTTCTGATGTGGGGGGGAATGGAGTTCCAGATTTTAGGTGCGCTTCCGGCGAAGGAACGAGTCGCAGTTTTTGTTTTTTGAGTTTTTGGCGGGATGAAGAAGGAGGGAGTTGGAGCTTCTAAGGTTCCTGGCCTGACTGGCTTTTTTGAGTTTGGCCGCTAGGTATTCGGGTTTGCCGGTATGTAGGGCTTTATGGTAACCCAATGCTATCCAATAGGAGGGATGGGCTTTACAGTAGGGAAAAACTAATTTGGGAGTTTTTCACTACCAGGACAAGTTATGTTATGTTATACATTTTATAGAGCACACAGCTGCGCCCGCAAAGGGGCATCCCAGCGCTAAAACTGCAAACTGTTAAAGGCAATATAGGTGATGCACAGATAACTGATTATGCAGGGAAGAGATGAGTTGTAATGACTTTACTGAACAGCGCATGGTTTTGGATACTTCTGATACAGGAAGAGAGTTCCAGAGATTCGGAGCGAGAGAGCGAAAAGAGCTCTCTCCAGCCGGACTCTTCATACCCTGGGGACAACCGCCAGGTGCTGGCTCATAGAACGCAGCTGGAAGGTGGGTGTATAGGGCATAAGGAGGTTAGCCAGAATATCAGGGGATTGAAGATTCAGAATTCTAAGGGCGATACAGAGAGTTTTAAACTCGATACGTTTTGCCCCCAGCAACCAATTCAGCCTGCGGATAGCATCAGAGTAGGATAGATTCTCTGCAAGCCGAGGAGGGTTCGGGACGCACCGTTTTGTGCCCTTTGCAGGCAGAGAACCTCAGTTCTTTTGGCTCCCAGGTATAGGGAGCTGGCATTGTCCAGCCTGGAAAATATAGTAGTCTGGACGATCACCTGACGGATGGTGGGGTCAAAGAATCCCAACAGTGGTTTAAGCCCACGTAGTAGCCCAAAACAGGTTCTGGCTACAGCATTAGTTTGGGCCTGAAAAGTAAGAACAGAGTCTACCCATACTCCCAGATTTATAACTGTTTGTTTAGGAACAGGCAGACAGCCCAGAGTAGATGGCCACCAGCACTCACTCCACAGTTGAGTATCTTTCCCCACCAAAAAGATCTCACATTTGCTAGCATTCAGTTGGAGGCAATTGGCGGTCATCCAGTCTGCGATAGCTGTTAGATCTTCCTTGAACTTAAGCACATCCTGCGCAGAGTCATCAGAAACTGCCACTACCGACTGTCTATCATCTGCATAAGATACCACAGTTAATTCTCTGCTCCTGGCTACTACTGCTAATGGTTGAATGTGGATGTTAAATAGGGTTGAGCTCTAAGCCAAGCCCGAGAAACCCCTAAGTGAACAGCATGTACCTGGGTGCAGAAGAGGGGAACAGACACTTAGAACGTTCTCTCTGATAGAAAGGAGGCGAACCAGCCATGGGCAGGGCCTTCAATACCGATGTCCTCCAAGCGCTGCAGCAAGATCTGGTGGGACACTGTGTCGAACGCAGCGCTTAGATTTAGTAGGATCAGAGCTGAAGTGCGACCGACATCTAATGCGTTCTTTAGATGTTCTGCTACAGCCAGAAGCGCGGTTTCAGTGCTGTGGCGTAGGCAGAAGCCAGTCTGGGAGGGGTCAAGCAGATTGTTATCTACGATGAACCTTGTGAGAATACAGTTGATGTAAGCTTTGTGATCTTAGAAACCAACGGAAGGAGAGACATAGGGCGAAAGTTCTCTGGTTTTGAGGCATCCAATGTGGGTTTTTTAAGTAAAGGGAACACCTTGGCATGTTTCCAAGCCGTGGGGACTACTACAGACAACAGAGATAGGTTGATAAGTTTGCATAAGGGGTAAAGAAGCTGAGGTAGAATTTTTTTCAATCGGACCCGTGTGAGAGGGTCTGCAGGGGATCCTGATTTAAGTTTATTGCATATTGTGCACATCTCTTCTTGACAGAGCACTGGGAAAACAGGGAGTGTGGAGGTATCGCGGGGCCACAGGGAGGGGCCTGTCCTAATCTCAGTGCGGAGGAAGGTCCTGCAGATGTTCTTGACCTTCTTAATAAGGAAGGCAGCAAGGACTTCACATTGCCAATTGGAGGAGAGAGTGGGAGCTTTGGGTTGCCCCGAAGATTTAAGATCCTTGAGCATGGAAAAGATACATTTACCAGGATTACTGCTATTTCTGATCTTGTCCGCAAAGTAGGCTGCTCTTTCCTTCTGAATGGCCCTGTGATAGTTCTTGATGACTACTGGATATTGCATTTTCAAAACTGGGTCATAGTCCCGCTTCCACGCCCTTTCCAGACTTTTACAGTCTTTCCGGCTAAAGCCAGACTGGTATTATACCACGGACTAGATTGAGTGTTACGGCTCTGGGACCATCTGGCGGGAATGAGAGTATCAAGAGAGTGAGAGAGCCAGTCCAATAGGGTGCTCTCAGCCACATCAGGGTTGTCAGGCAGGCTGAGTGTGTGCCTCAGGAGGAGGCCACAAAACTGCTCGGTGTCAAGTTTATGCCAAGGGCATTTTAAAACCAATTTACGAGCTGCGCCCTAGAGGGGGCCAACTCCCTGTAGTCCCATGGATACCAGATAGTGGTCAGACCAGCTCATAGGGATAGTCAAATTAACTGTGAGAGTGAGTAGGTTGGAAAAGACCAGATCCAATAAATGTCCAGCAGAGTGTAAGCAGCCTGGGATGAACAGGTAAGTTGGAGTGCGGCAAGATCCGCTAGGAAGTTGCTTATCTCACAGTCTTGATTAGTATCTAGATGCAAGTTGAGATCTCCAATGATGCTGAAATTGGCCGGTCTGATGGCCAGTATGTCTGATGCTGCGATTAGCGCATCCCTGAACTCTTTGGACGGGCCAGGAGGGCAATAGAACAAGAGCCCAGACAGAGTAAAATTGGCATTAAAAGAAATCTTGAAGCGAGTACACTCACCACCCACCAGGGCTTCTTTAATAAGATAGCAAGTGTAGCCAGTTTTAAAAATAATTGCGAAACCACCTCCCCGGGACCCTCTATTGAATATAGCGATGTTGTAAACCTGGGTCAGGGCCAGACCAGGCTTCGCCTCTGTATTGGCAGTGAGCCATGTCTCTGTAAGGAAGAGAATATCTGGTGTCTCATCATGGAGTAAGTCAAAAACATAGGCAAAATGCTTCACTAGAGAGTGGCAGTTCAGGCTGAACAACTTGACAGCATGTGAGGGTGGGGTAAGAGGGGTTGCGGCAGCTAGGGAGTTCAAACCGCACTGCCTACAACAAAAGGGACCCTCGAGCAGGGCACAGAGTTGGTGAACACAAGGACCTACCCCCTTGCTGATAGCAAATCAGTCTTCCCTGGAGTACACATGCTTGGCACAGGCCAACTAAGCAGCATGTCTGGCATCTGGCGTTGTCTAGACATGGAAGGGCGCAGACGGGCTTGCCTCTGGCGCGCCTTCAACATGCCAGGGGTGCGCCCGCACCACGGCAGGCATCAAGTGGCCGGGGGGGCACAGCTGGCTCCTCCCAGTTGAGCTGCTGATTGGAGGAGGCAGACCAATCAGCTCGCAGCCTTGTCGTGGGAATGTGGAAACAAAGTAAGCCCAAACACGAGAGATCCTAAACACAGATAAAAACAGTACAATGTTTAAAAAAAGATGCAGCAATGTGGAGCAAAAATTTGCATCAGGTGCTCACAGTGCTCTAAAACTGTTTGCCCACGTTGCGCTTCCGCGCCGTGGCAGGCATTAAGTGGCCGAGGCGCACAACTGGCTTCTCCTCGTCAAGCTGCTGATTGGAGGAGGAAGACCAATCAGTGCTCAGCCTGGCCGTGGGAACGTGGAAGCGAGGTGAGCCCAAACACGCAAGATCCCAAAAGCCAGGGCTCGAGTCGAGGTACCACGCAGGTGGACGGCGTCCCCCCACTTATTTTACCGGGGGGACGCCACCCTCCCTGCCAAACAGCTGGACTTCACTCTTTGGCCTCTCTGGGACGAGGAGCTCGGCACCTTTCATGACATCACTTCCGATCGTGACCTCACTTCCGGTGACAGCGTCCCCCTACTTCTTTTTTTACGACTTGTGCCCCGCCAAACGCAAATAAAAGCAGTACAATGTTTAAAAAAAGATGCGTCAATGCGGAGCAACACCGAGCGTCAGGTAGGGTGCTCACAGTGCTCTAAAACTGGCCGCATTGCGCGTCTGCGCCACGTCAGGCATTAAGTGGCCTTGGGCACAACTGGCTCCTCCCGGTCGAGCTGCTGATTGGAGGAGGCAGACCAATCAGTACTCAGCCTGGCAGTGAGAACGCGGAAGTGAGGTGAGTCCAAACACGAGAGATCCCAAACGCAAATAAAAGCAGTACAATGCTTAAAAAAAGATGCGGCAATGCGGAGCAACAAAGAGCATCAGGTAGGGTGCTCACGGTGCTCTAAATCTGTTTGGCAGCCTAAAAACGCATGTCCTACTTTTTAAAAACCCTGCATACTGCTCTATGGGCTATTTAAGGCCTGCCCTGGGGTAGCTTATATGTATAAAGAATGAAGATTTAAGTGTGGCAAAAGGTTTATTTTGCCAGGTCGAAATGGCAGTTTGAAACTGCACAACAGGCTGGAGTGGCAGGCATGTGACATGTTTTAGATGGCTACTTTAGTGGGTGGCACTTTAATTTACAGGCTCTGAGTACATGTAGTACCAGTTACTAGTGAGTTAAAAATAAATTAAATGTGCTAATGAGGTGTAATTCAATTGTACCATGTTTTAGAGAGCAAGCACAAGCACTTTAGCAGTGGTAAAGAGCACAGAGTCCTAAAACCAACAAAAACGAATTCAGAAAAACAAGAGGAGTGAAGGCAAAAGGTTTAGGGGACTACCACCCAAGGTTGTAATGTCTAACAGTGATGCATAACTGGCCACGACCTCTAGATTAAAATAATGGCACAGCGCCTTTGCTATTGTTTAGTGAATTTTCTTGGTTTCATGAATTTTCATCCAGCCCTATCAGAAAGATAAGACAAAATATGATGGTGTGATGTATAACTGATTAAGATCACAAGATAAAAACAATGAAGAATAAATTGTAAACACTAAAAAAACAATGTACATGTATCACTTAAGGCTGTACGCCCTATACATTCCCCCCCCTTCCCCATCAAGACCATAAAAATTAACAAATAAAAAAAAGCAGCATCATAGCTGAAAATATGCATAAGTGAGAGAGCTTTGGCCGCTCACTTATTCAAATCTCTCATGGACTGTTACATAGGCAGAGTAGAGATGGAAAAAAGGGGGACTTTACACCTATGCATCAGGCCTGACGAGTACCAGGAGGGTTTATACATACACCCTAGTCTGTCAGGCCAGCGGTAATGGAATTTACAGAGCAGCTTGGGAGAAATGTATTTGATACACATGTAGATTTTTCAATTGTTGGGAAGGTTGTTTTATTCTCTTTCAGGCCTTGCTTATGGCCATGGTAAATCAGATGCACTTACAAACACCATTAGACATCACAGCACACCATATAATACCCAAGCCCAAACACCCACATTTAGATGCCTAGAAACACCCACTATCAAATCCCCACACACCCAAAATCAATGTCCTGTACACTCACCATTAGTTGCCCACTCACCTATCTAGATCCTGTGAATTCCCACATGTAGGAGACCCATGCATTAAAATGGCTGCAGAGCGTGTGAGCAAAGCATAGTTAGCAGCACTCTGGAGCAGTGCACAAGTGCAGAGCCTGGATCTATGCATTGGAGGGCAGTGGTTCATAGCATGAGTCAGTGGGGGACATTGGAACAGTGCAGGGGAAGGATCCAGGCACTCAATCAGGGCTGTGAAATCTTGGTGTGGTAAGTGCCAGATTGCTGAAGTATTTAGTGGCTCCACCAGATGGCATACATTAACTCAGTTACTATCGCACAAGCATATACTAAAACAATAAACCTTAATCTAAAATAATCAATGAAATTCTCAACAAAAACAAAAGTAAAAAGAAAGTTAAGATTGACTAATATTTGACAGTAGCTATGCACTATGGAAAAGGACAAGAAATAAAAAAGTAAACGTGCACCCTCACTCACCACCAACTTAATAGTCTTAACCCCTGCCATGCCATACTTAAAATAAAACACATTGTTCAAAATATAATTTCACTGTAGAAACTAATTAATATTCAATCACATATTTCTACTGATATCATGTATAAGACTTAATAACAATAAGTTGTACATTATGTTTACATATGTCAACAACTATAATTTATACACAAAGCTAAACAGTAACTTTCACATCATGCTAAAAAATGTTAACACCAACCTATTTTATTATTTAGTAAACTTTACGACAATATGGTAACACTTCATAAAAAATCACAGAACACATACAAAACAGTAATTACCCCATTGTGGAATCTGAAATAGTCCATTGACACTGTAAAACATACAATAAACAATATTTTTACAAAAACAGTATGTATAAACATTATATAACTTTCTTCTTGTTAATATTCTTACACCTTTTATAACTGACCATACAGACACCAAAAATGAAAATGTTACATCTGATTAAGCATGTGAAAACTAAGATTAAAAATAAACAATGCAAAAAATATGCATTCTAGTAATTCGGGTGGTTGTTAAATTCAAATTATATTTATTTGAAAAGTTTTATAAAGCGTGAACATGACCCTTGCGGGTATCAGAGCACTGTACATAGAGGCCGATGCATGCATGAACTAAGAACAGTTGAGGTCAACATTTTTAAAACAACAAGGAGTAAACAATAAACAAAGTCAGATACCTACTAGTTCAGTTTCTCATATAGTGCAACAAATTTCCCGTAACATTCAGTGAAACAATCTTATACTGGCTCGTCACAGCATAGTAGAGTAAATGTCAAATCTGTAATCGGTCCACGAAGTAATCTTGAATTTTAGTTCTGAAAGGGCCCTAGAGTAAAATAACAGTTTAATAACCAGTCAAAACTACGTAGCAAAAGATGCGTTGGGGAAAAATGTCAAATCTGTCAACAAGGAGACTAGAGAAATAGTACACTAAGATGCAGTTAATGTCCACTCAAGAAAAGCCATTTGGCCTGTTTCTTGAAATAGGCAGTGGAGGGATTGGTTCTCATCTCCGTAGGAAGAGCGTTCCAAATTCTAGGTGCAAGGCCGGAGAAAGCACGTTTGTACGTACTTTTCTTTTTGAATTTAGGAGGTTTCAAGAGTAGTGTGGACGTACTTCTTAAGTTCTGACCGGATCCAGAAAGAACAAGCTTGTTAGCCAGATAGGCCGGAGTGTTGAAATGCAGGGCTTTGTGTGTGAGGCAAGCTGTTTTGAAACGGATCTTGGCTTCAATAGACACCAGTTGAGCTACAAAAGGTCAGGTGTGATGCGTTCGTGTTTTTTGGAACCTGTGATGAGCCTGGCCAATGCATTGAGCGTGGCTCTGAGAGGGGCCAAGCTCGCTTTAGGAAGTCCTGCAAGGGTCACCAGGCCATATTCCAGTCGAGATATCACCAGGGATTGTACTGCAGGCTATTGATGGCGAAATATGATATTGAGACCTCATGACTATTATCAGATTTGTTTTCTGCATGAAGTCATTATAAAATGCGCAATCTGTGAGGCAATAATTACTTTTGCCATGGCATTTTCACTGTACTGTGGTAAGAAAATGGAATTTTAACTTTTCACTATGGTAATACATGACAGAATGCGTGATATTCAGAATATAGTTCAGTTCTTAACACACTTCACAAAGAAACCCCAGTAATGACATCTATGATTAAGAGATTCCCTCCTCCGTGCTTGCAAAGTTTTGATATGAGTGTTTCTCTTTCTTCCACCTTCCCCGCCTTACCCATGCTGAAGCCACAAGAGTGTGTGATGTAAGCGGCCTTGTGCCAGAGGGAGCCTCACGACATGAGGATCATGTGGTAAAATTAGTCATATGACACATTCAAGAGAAATCAGTTACAGTTAGAGAGCTTATATTTAAAAAGTGTGTGTTCAAATTATCAAAACATATGTATTTAATTCTGTGTGTACAAATGTTGCGCTTTTTACATTTTGAGATGTTTGATTATGCTCATGTTGAAAAAGTAGCTCACATGTGTTTTTATATTTTAGCTTTTTAATAAAAAGCGAGGCTTTTAAACGCAACGGTTACATAGAAAAAATCCCTTGAGTGGATAAGAAGGCCTTCTGTTTCCTTCAGTGCTCGTAGCATGGTTATAAAACAAAGAGACACAGAGATTGGTAGTTTTTGCCCTCTGCAGAGCCGCAGTCCCATAGAGGACAGCGTTTACTCCATAAGCTAAAGCCTTTCTTTCACTGATAATATTAAATGCGTCTTTGACTGATTCCTTCTCTTACTTTTTTAAGGCAAGGCGTTACTATTGAGTTCTGTACTTTTTTAAGGCAATGCTTTGAAAGCAATCCCAACTCTTAAAAATTACACAGTTTGAGTACTGAAGGGGATTTTACAAGCTACAATTGGATATTTGGGACTCAATGGATGGGCACGGATAACAATAAAAAGGAAATTGATACCCAGTCCAAGTACATGTGACATATATTTTATTATCTGCTTTTTATCATGTATTGTATAAAAGTTGTGTAGTGCGTCTTGGGAGTTGCGCCCCTGACATGGAACAACAAATAGTAATAAATATAAAAACAAACATAAATAAAGAAATCAAGCACAAACCGCAAGCAGGTTAACTGTCTGAAAACCTATAAAAACAACCATGCTACTGCAGATTACACAAGATTTACACATACACCCTTCTAAAACCTACAATTGATATGGGCATATATCACGCAATTAAATGGGAATAGTCAATGAAAAAAAATTATTAAAGTTTAAAGTGAAGGTGTGATTGTCTTTGGTTATAACATTTCAATGTATTTTTTAAATAAACAGAAATTCCCTAAAAACAAAAACCACAGTTAAAGTGAAGTTCTGATTATGAATTAAATGCAGAAAATTACTGAAATTCACAAGTTATGGCTACGCGTTGGGTATTTGGCTTTCGGCAATTTCAACTAAAGAAAACTGAATAAAAGACTGAAAATTGAAGAAAAGACTTTATTGTTGTCTCTTTGGGAAAACAACCTCTACATGTATTTAAGGATGCTAATATGAAATACTTGTTCTTTGATTGAAACTTGAAACTTTATTTGAAGGGTGCAGTCCGAATCCCCAGTGCAGTTTTGCCAAGGAAGTAGAGTCTCTCTACTTTCTTTGTTAGGGACGTATAGGCATTATGTCCCTGGTTCTAGCACCTTCTATCTGGACTAAGGAATGGTATTTTATTAGTGGTGCATGCCTTGCCTTTATCCCTAAAATTGGTATAGTTTTGTTAAACAAAGCACGCCTCAAAAAATAGCACACCTGAAAAAATACCATGCCATAAACCATATATGCAGTGCTCAGACTTTAGTATGCTATTCATTATCATTGTTGAGGGAGGGGAAGGGTATCATGGCTAACAGATCATGCCTCACACCCACATCACACTCACTATTGGTAGTATAGAACACAACTGCAAATATATATATTGAAGAGTAATACTGAAGGTGATTATATATATACATATATATACAAATATACATAACAGAGGTTTCAGGGTCGTTATAGTAAGAAATTATCATTTAAAAGACCTTTAAAATTCACTGAAAAAAAGTAAAAAATCATAGGTTTCAGGGTCGTTATAGTTAGAAATTAGCATTTAAAAACCTTTGGAAATTCACAGAAAAAAAGCACAGGTTTCAGGGACGTTATAGTTAGTTGGACATTTCACTCATACAAAACCAGAGAAATTCAGCTGTTATAGTTAGTAGAGCTAACTATAACTCGCGCCACCGCAATGCACTGCTGATGACGTCACATATTCCATCACTCATGACATGGTCAGTGACATCATTGATGACATCTCAAATTACATCACTGATCATTCAGTGACTGACTGCTTTTAAAGAGTTTAAATATCTTTTATACATACATATGCCAAGGTGTATAGAAGAATGAGTGGGTATATGAGTGTCTGAATGGATGATTTAATAGGTGCATGACTGACTGTATAAGTGAGCGATTAAACGTGTCTTACTAATACATGGGCGACTGACTAATCTGTATGAATGTCTGTATCAGTCTGTCAGTTGGTGTGTAAGTGGCTGCTTGAGTAGTGAGTAGCTACATGAGTATCTATATATGGGTTTTTGATTGGTTGTCTGAGTACCTGAATGGCTGTCTCAGAGTCTGTGTGGGTGGGTGGGGTGTGTGTGACTCCCTGCATGGATGTGTGAGTGGGTGATTCACTGCATATATGGGTTCCAGAGTGGGTCTGTGAGTGGCTATATGGGTAGGTGAGTATATATATAGGTGTGTTGGTGAGAAAGGATGTCTCAGTGGTACATGTGTGAGTAACTACATATGTAAAAGGCAGCATATGTGAGTGTTGGAGTATATACATGATTATATGTGAGAGTGAGTGATTGTGAGAGTAGCCATATGGCTGAGTGTGTGCTTTTGTCAGTGATTGTATATAAGAGGAAGTATGTGTTAGTATCTGTATAAATAAGTGAGGTGGTGCATGTATAACCGTGTAGGTGAGTAAATGGGAGTGTGATTGATTCTTTGCATTACTGAGTAGCTGTGTGAGTAACTCTATGGGTGAGTGGCGGTGTGTGAGTGTTGGTATGGGTGTATAAGTAAAAACAGAAAGAATGGTTTTTAGATGTCAATCTAAATGGGCGCACTGCCAGTATGGAAGCACTATTAAAGGTAATACATGTAACCACTCAATGGAGAAGTCAGCAAGTCAGCAAGCTGAACTAGTCCTAAAGCAAATAAAGAGACGTACCTAATGCACACACTCAGTGATATTAAAGACGTTGGTCAATGTATAAATAATTCAAAGTTACATAAAAGTGCAGAGGAACAACAGTAGAGCACAAAGATATCAATTAGATGGCAATAGCAAGTAAAATATGATGACAAGAGAGAATCTTGGTGCCCTTGTTTAATTATCAAAGCTTGACAATAACCAGCCGACACGTGTTTCATCGCATCTCGCGAATCTTCAGGGCTCTGGGTGGTTGTACTTAAACCAATCGGTCGCTCTTCCGGTGATAATTCCGACCCGGAAGGGCCCAAGACCAGTACTTTTTTCAAATATTCAATGGTATTAAGAGACTTCAAAGCGAAATGCGCTTTAGAATCCCCCGGGAGATAAAGTATAGGCTCAGTGGTACTGGTTACCTCTGTATCCGGTAAATTAGTGGTGTGTAGAAAGGCAATAGAGGTAGCTCTATGCTCTCGTGAAGAACGCTTGTATAAAAACGTCTTGGTACGCTCGTTTCTCCCGGGTCTCTGTGTTCCTGGTGCGGACGGGTCGGAATTATCATCTATTACCATCTAATTGATATCTTTGTGCTCTACTGTTGTTCCTCTGCACTTTTATGTAACTTTGAATTATTTATACATTGACCAACATCTTTAATATCACTGAGTGTCTGCATTAGGTACGTCTCTTTATTTGCTATGGGTGTATAAGTACATATGACGCTGGCTGTATTGATGAGCGACTGCATTTATGAGTGACTGTATGGATAAGGGAGTACATGTGTGTGTAGACCTATGAATCAGTGAGTGGGTATGTAGTAACTGGTATTGGAGTGTCTATGTTTTTGAAAATGTTAGTCTGTATTTTAGAGTGGGTGTATCAAAAGTTATGTTAAAGTGTGAGGAGGTGCATCAGATTATCATGTGGATGATGTTATCTGTGATGTCATTAGAGATGTCATGAGTGATGTCACTGACCATGTCATGAGTTATGTAATATGTGACATCATCAGCAGTGCATTGCTGGGGTGCGAGTTATGATTAGCTCTACTAACTATAACAGCCGAATTTCTCTGGTTTTGTATGAGTGAAATGTCCAACTAACTATAATGTCCCTGAAACCTGTGATTTTTGGGGGGAATTGCTAAGGTTTTTTAAATGCTAATTTCTAACTACAAAGTCCCTGAAACCTATATTTTTTTTCAGTGAATTTCAAAGGTTTTTTAAATGATAATTTCTGACTATAAGGTCCCTGAAACCCATGTTTTTTTCTGTAAATTTCGAAGGATTTTTAAATGAGAATTTCTAAATATAATGTACCTCAATCCCATGCTTTTTTAATTGACTACATAGGACTACAGGAAGAAAACATTTTGAAACTGGGCCTCTCCTACGCCCCACTAAACAATTTTGATTATGCTACAACTAGACTTGATATTTACAAAGCAATTCATAAATTGAAACTATGTAAGTACTTTATGTTGAACACCAAAAAGATATCGCCTGATAAAGTATTCAACCAAGAGGAGGTGATATCATCAGGAATATCAGTCACCAGTGAACTACTCGAACTCTGGGAAACCGAAGGGGCTGGATACGAAGTGCCACAGGATAGCAACACAAATGCAATAGTGGGAGAACAGAACAAAATTCAATTTCCGACCACGACACCATTTAAGCCAGTGTCAACGTTTAACCCCATTATGCCTCGGGACACAGTAGATGTATTCCATGACAACATAACGCATCAATTGAAACAGCTTCAGAGAAAGGTACAAAAGCGAAAGTACAATAAGCAAACTCAACAATACGAAGCTCTTATTATGAAACTAAGCCAAAAGAAGGACCTGATAATAATTTACTATATTGCCAACTACAGGGTGTGGCAATGAGGGCCAGTTTTTCGCCAAGCTACGCCTGTCTTCACATGGGCCGCTGGGAAGAACTGGTCCTCAAAGTCAAGTACAAGAGAATTTGGGAAGAAAACATTGTGAAATGGTTATGATACATCAATGGCCTGTTTGTTGTGTGGAGGGGGACAAGGGAACAAGCTGAGGCCTTTGTGAAAGATATTAACAACAATGAGATTAACTTACCGTCAATATGAGCCAGTCAGCAGTCCCTTTCCTAGACATAGAGGTCTACATCAGCAATGACAGGATAGAAACAAGGTTGTATCGCAAAAGCACTGCGGGCAATACGATTCTTCATGCCACAAGTGCTCACCCAGCCCATTTAATAGCTAGCATCCCCTATGGGGAGATGCTTCGTTTGAGGAGGGTGTACAGCAATGTGAATGATCTTAAGACAGCACAATGTGAGAGCAAACTCAGGTTTCTGGAGAGAGAACACTCTGAAAAAAGCATAGACATTGCCATCACAAAATCTATGATATCTGACAGACACAAGCTCCTCAGTACATACAGTCATGAAGAAGAAAGGGTCCGTGACAATGAGGTGGCATTAGCTAACCCAACTAAGACACAACCAGGTCCTTTTAGATTTATCACCGGTTATAATAAACAGCATGCTGACATTTACAGAATCATTAATCGCAATTGGTCGATAGTCTTAAATGACCCTGTAATAGGTCCTACTTTGCCCCGCACAGCATCACTTACCTACAGCAGAGCACCATCTATGAAAGACCGCTTAGTCAACACTAGCCCCGAGGTCATCGAAAAAACTTCCTGGTTGCACATAAATAGGGGTTTTTATAGATGTAAGACATGTAAATCCTGCATTCATGGCATCAATACCAAAACATACAAAGACACATTCAGCGACAAGGAACATCAGATCAACAAAGTGCTGACATGCAAAACTGAATTCGCTGTGTATATTCTTATTTGCCCATGTGGATTGAAATACGTGGGCAGCACTAAATTAGCAGTGCATAAACACATATTACACCATCTCAGGGCCATAGTGAACCATGACAACACCTACCCTATGGCTAGGCATTTTAAAGAGAAGCACAGTAGCGATAATTCAGGTTTGAAATACTTTGTTATTGAGGCAGTCAGTGCCATTAGAAGGGGCTCGGACAGAGAGTCCAAGCTATGAAAACGGGAAACCGGATACATCCTTCAGCTTGACTCCAAAAGCCCGGGTGGCCTTAACATCATAGAGGATTTGCACACATGCCTAACGTAATCTTAGCAAATTACACCGTGTTGCAGTACTTTGTTCCCCCAATCTTAAAACATCACATTAACCCTGATATTATGACCACATAGGAGTTTGCTTCTCCATTTTAGTTAGAGGAGTAATACGGCTGTATTATTCTTCACCATTTGCACATTTTTTAACTTGATATCTTTGTAAACAGAGAAAACTATGATCCATTGTACTGTATATTTAGTGTGCAATCCATGCTGCACAATAGGGGATGTTTGATACCCATAGCTCACACGATATGAATTGAGTTCTATATAACAATAAGAGAGCTTTTGGGTACATCATTTATCCATGTAGCGTATTATTATGTCTATCTAATGGATGTTAGACTAGTCCTGTTTTTTAAACAGTTTTTGAAACTTTGCACTTTTTAAGCACTTTTTTCCACATTCTCATGACAGACTACAGTAGACAACAATCATATGAAACGGAACGTACTTTAGCCTACATCAATGTGCGTTTTTCCTTTTTCTGGTGGCTAAAACGATTGTTGTAGTATGATTATCTATAATTATCTCATATATGAGGCCAGGGGATTTATCCGGTAATTAATCTTGATTTTTTACATGCAACGTCCAAGGCCATCGCACGTGACAACGACAAGGGGAGATTTGTAACCCTTTATTTGTCATATATTTCCCCCTGGATGAGGAAAAAGCACCTTGTCCAAAATAGTCACCACAGGCACAAGTAAGTTGACCTGTCCGTCCGGACATGTCACTTTTGAAGTACGGTACCATTTTATCAATCATTGGTGGCCGAATCTGTTTGAACCCTTACGGATTCTCGAATTAAAACTACATTTCATACAGCCTGAGACCCAACTAAACAGCCCAACAGAATGCAATAAATGGCACTAAATAGATGATACAGGGCACCTGATTCAATGAAGCCCCATAGTAAGGACAGGGATCAAGTATTTAACTGTTATTATTCTATTTATTTATTTGTGTATTTATTGGCGGAATAACTCACACGTCTACGCATCAGGCCATACAAATTGTTTTATTATACATTCAGGCTGCTTACACACTTAGGGGCCGATTCGGTAAAATCCAGTACGAATCGCCGTACGGTTCGTTTTTCCATTATGAATCGTATGCCGAACCGTCCCCGTACGTATGATATAGTACGATGCGCACCCAATGCAGTTCTCCGTATGAATCGTACCAAGGACCGTACGACTCAATTATCCATACGGATCGGACTCGTAATGCGTACGGAACGGATCCCTCGGGTACGGTGCGTACACCTCATGATTGTAGGGGTACGGTGCGTCGGTGTACGGTGCGTACACCCCTGGATTTCAGGGGTACGGTGCGTATGTCCCCGTGCATACTCCCCATGTATGTTGGTGTACGGTGCGTAGGGCTACGTTTCGTACCCCCCAAGGCCGTAGGTGTACGGTGAGTACACCCCGTGCATACACCCCTTGAATTAAGGGGTACAGTGCGTATGTTATTGTGTGGCTCTCCGTACGAATTGCCTATACGTGACGTTTTCTGTACGAATCGCGTACACGGTCACTTTAAAAACTGTAGCATACCAGAACCACATTGTCATGTGATCAAGGCTCGGAGGAGCCGAAACTTTATGGTGGCAGTTCACAACCAATAAAGAAATTTGCACCTACTGCTGGTCCGTGTCTGCGTTGCTGTGGTGGGGACAGGATTGCCTTCACTGACGCTGTGCATTCCGTGATATATATATATATATTTATTAAACAAAAGTTGAGAATAATTTAGAATTAGGAAAATTATATACATTCTTTCTTTTTTTAAATTATTATACAGAAGTCACGCACCCTTCGCACACCCTACACAATGGTTGCACGCATCCTCGTAGCCATTTTAAAAGTCACACGGGATCACGACTTTGGCGTAATTTGGAAAGTATGAAATGTCTAAATTAATTATAAATAAAAGTTTTGCTTTAAGTGTTCATCTAATTTTGTTTACAAAAGTATTTATAAACGAATTTATTCAGTATACTCCGAACAACACAAAATGTGCCATGTGCGCGACAAATGCGCGTAGTGTGCACGACCCCTCCATGCACGTATATCTGTGGTCGCGCCAGGATTGCGCCGGGGTCACGACTTCAGTGTATTTTCAAACTATAAAAAAATTACATTGAAAGTAAGAATATGATATTAGAGTAAAGAGTTTTGCTAATATACTTATCAAAATATTATAGAAATGTTTATGTATAGCGTATAATCATGTATACAATATTTTACTGTTCAGCGATGGGTGCGTGTCGGGTGCGAGCACCCTACGCGACTTTATGTCAGCAGGAAAAAAAGAATCTGATTGGTTGAAATCATTTTCATTCTGGAAGAGGGAGGATCCATCCTTCTGATATTTCTCTTATTATTTGACTTTTATTGAGAGAAGACCTGTTTCCTGCTTCTCTTTGCTTTTCTACAATTTGTGTGTGTTTCTTCATTTGTTTTGTACATCTATGGCTTCCAGCCTTGTTCCAGTTGATCCTTTGGTCATTGAGGAAGAAGAAGAGATTCTGGAGTGCAACAGAAAGAAGAAGGAAAGTATTGTCTGGGCCTTCTTCTGTGATCCTGAGGGTGAAAAGAAATTTAATGCCCGAAATGTGACGTGCACAATTTGTGAGAGAGTATTATATAGAGGTTCGGAAAAGAAAAATTCATGTGGTACCAGCCGCATGAAAAAACATCTGGAAACTGTGCACCCAGTACACCTGGCAATAGAGCGGAGGAGGAGAGAATTAAATGCTGCTGCGGATCAAGAACCTAATGCTCCTTCCACCTCAGTACAGCAACTTCCACCTTCTCCAAGTCCCCACACTGTGCCCGAATTTTTAAAAGCTATAATAAGTTGTACAAAGTGCGATACTAAACTTTGTATTGGAGAGCATTGTATGGATGTCATCACTGCTACTCTAAAAGCACATAAATGCGATTTTTTTAATAATGTGCTATCGTTTCTTGATCTTTGTTTTTGACTGTTCTTTCAAAAATGAAAAACACACAAAAAAAGTAAAAAAGGTTAAAAAAAGTTTAAAAAAAAATGTTTTCCAAAAAACAAACCCCCAAATAAACCTGGTTCTTATAGACCCACATCTACTGGTTAAAAAAAATATTTGGGTGATTGGAGAAATGCAAGTCTAGTGCATGGTTATTTTATGAATGTTTGGGAAAAGGCAAAGTGAATGAATAAGGTTCATAGATAATAGCAGGGTAATTGGAGGAGTGCATGAGTAGTATCTAAGTGGTCTGCATGGGTAGTGCACAGGTGATTGTAGTAGTGAATGGTTACTGTCTGGGTCATTGCATGAGTACATGAGTACTGACTGGATGATTAAAGTACTGCAAGGAGAGTGCATGGTGAATTTACAAGTGCTTGGGTATTGGCGGAGTGATTGGATAAGTACATGGTAGTGTGATTGGAAAACTGCAAGGGTAGTGCGCAGGGGATTGTAGCAGAGCATGAGTTAGTGCCTAGGTCATTGCATGAGTACATGGGCACTCAATGCATGATTAGAGTACTGCAAGGTGAGTGCATTGCGAATTTATAAGTGCTTGGGTATTGGCGAAGTGATTGGATAAGAACATGGTGCTGGCTGGGTGATTGGAGGAGTGCATGGGGAGTGGCAGGGTGATTGCTGGACTACATGGGTACTACCTGGGTAATTGAAGGTGTAAATGAGCAGTGTCTAGACGGCTAGAGGATTGTATGGGTAGTGTACAGGTAATTTTAGCAGTGCATGGTGACAGGGTGATTGCTGAACTGCATGAGTACTACAAACGTAACTGAAGGTGTGAATGAGCAGTATCTAGGCGGTTAGAGGATTGTATGGGTAGTGTACAGGGGATTGTAGCAGTGCATGGTTACTGCCTGGGTCATTGCATGAGTACATAGGTACTGACATAATACTGGCTGGGTGATTGGAGGAGTGACAGGGTGATTGCTGGACTACATGGGTACTACCTGGGTAATTGAAGGTGTAAATGAGCAGTGAGTACATGGGTACTGACAGGATGATTGGACTACTGCAAGGAGAGTGCATGGTGAATTTATGTGTGCTTGGGTATTGGCGGAGTGATTGCATTACTAAATGCTACTGGCTGGGTGATTGGAGAAGTGCATGGAGAGTAACAGGATGATTGCTGGACTGCATGGGTACTACCTGGGGAATTGAAGGGGGAAAGTAGTGTGTAGGTGGTTAGAGGACTGAATGGGTAGTGTAGAGAGGTTTGTAGCAGTGTATGTGTTAGTGCCTGGGTCATTGCATGAGTACATGGGTACTGACTAAATGATTAGAGCACTGCAAGGAGAGTGCATGGTAAATTTATAAGTACATAGTACTGACTGGGTGATTGAAGGAGTGCATGGGGAGTGACAGGGTGTTTACTGCACTGCATGGGTAATAGCTGGGGAATTGACAGAGAGAATGAGTAGTGTGTAGGTAGTTAGAAAACTGCATGGGTGGTGCACAGGGGATTGTAGCAGTGCATGTGTTAGTACCTGTGTCATTGCATGAGTACATGGATACTGACTGGATGATTAGAGTACTGCAAAGAGACTGCATGGTAAATTTATAAGTCTTTGGGTATTGGTGGAGTGATTGGAAAAGTACCTAGTACTAGCTGGGTGATGAGAGGAGTGCATGGGGAGTGACAGGGTGATTGCTGAACTGTATCAGTACTACCTGGGGAATTCAAGGAGGGAAAACGTGGTGTGTAGGTGGTTAGAGGACCAATTTATTAGTGTTTGGGTATTGGCGGAGTGATTGGATTACTACATGCTACTGGCTGGGTGATTAGAGGAGTGGTGGGGGAGTGAAAAGGTGATTGCTGGACTGCATGGGTACTTCTTGGGTAATTGAAGGAGCGAATGAGTAGTGTGACTGTGTAGGTGATTAGAGGACTGCATGGGTAGTGCACAGAGGTTTTTGGGAGCAGTGCAGGTGTTAGTGCCTGTGTCATTGCATGAGTACATGGGTACTGATTCAATGATTAGAGAACTGCAAGGAGAGTGCATGTTGAATTATAAGTGCTTTGGTATTGGCGGAGTGATTGGTTAAGTACCTAGTACTGGCTGGGTGATTGGAGGAGTGCATGGGGAGTGACAGGGTGATTACTGGAATGCATACGTAATACCTGGGGAATTGAAGGAGAGAATGAGTAGTGTGTAGGTGGTTAGAAAACTGCATGGGTGGTGCACTGGGGATTGTAGCAGTGCATGTGTTGGTACCTGGGTCATTGCATGAGTACATGGGTACTGACTGGGTGATTAGAGTACTGCAAAGAGACTGTATGGTGAATGTATAAGTCCTTTGGTATTGGTGGAGTGATTGGAAAAGTACCTAGTATTGGCTGGGTGATTTGAGGAGTGCATGTGGAGTGACAGGGTGATTGCTGGACTGTATCAGTACTACCTGGGAATTCAAGGAGGGAAAAAGTAGTGTGTAGGTGGTTAGAGGACTGCATGGGTAGTGCACAGGGGTTTTGTAGCAGTGCATGTGTTCGTGCCTGCCTAGATAATTGCATGAGTAAATGGGTACTGACTGAAAGATTGGAGTACTGCAAAGAGAGTGCATGGTGAATTTATAACTCCATGGGTATTGGTGGAGTGATTGGATAAGTACCTTGTACTGCCTGGGTTATGGGAGGAGTGCATGGGGAGTGATAGGGTGATTGCTGGACTGCATGGGTACTACCTGGGGAATTGAAGGAGAGAATGAGTAGTGTGTAGGTGGTTAAAAGACTGCATGGATAGTGCACAGGGGATTCTAGCAGTGCATTTGTTAGTGCCTGGGTCATTGTATGAGTACATGGGTACTGACTGGATGATTAGAATACTGCAAGTAGAGTGCATGGTGAATTGTGCAAGTGCTTGGATATTGGCGGAGTGATTGGATAAGTACATGGTACTGGCTGAGTGTTAGGAGGAGTGCATGGGGAGTGACAGGGTGTTTCCTGGACTGCATGTGTACAACCTAGGTAATTAAAGTTGTGAATGAGTAGTGTCTAGGCGGTTAAATGATTGTGTGGGTATTGTACAGGTGATTGTAGCAGTGCATAGGTAGTGCTTGGTTGACTTAATCTTACCTTTTTTGAAGTAGATATGAAACTGATTGAAACATTTTTTCAGTTGTGTAATTACAATTTAAGTTTAAAATATTTTCAAACTTTAGAATTAGTTTCTGTACAAGAAAAGAAAAAATATTGCTATTGCAGATCATATTATAGTTTTAAGAACACAAACTAATTTTACAATTACATAACTTATTCAGTTTGCCTTTTTTGCTGTTGTCAGATTATATTCAGTTTCACTATACACAGTGATTTAAATTTTGACCATCATTTAACAGTGGTCAAAAAAATACAATCAATAAGATTGTTAAAAAAAACAAATCATTCTTCAAAATATTTCCAACAAATTCAAATATCTGTTTACATTTTCTAAAATAAATACTCTCATTTATATTGAATGTACTACAAAGATCAGAATTATGAACTGCTTCATCCAAAAACAATTTTCAAAATACAATATCAAAGAATAAAAACGATAATTGAAACAGTAAATCTTCACATCTTCCCTATAGGTTGAATGATGTTTTCAAAATGATTTGCATTGAGAATGTCCAAAATACACTTCTTAATTCATATTGATATCTTCCCAATAGGCCAAAGGATATTTCTGAAATCATTTGTATTGAAAATTTCCAAAATAAACTCATTAATTCATGTTGACACCTTCCCAATAGGCAGAATGATTTTTTTCAGAACTTTGGCATCAAAAATATTAGATATGAATTTGGTAATTAATTGGGCAACCGGCATTTGAATTCCAAATGAGCATCATTACAATATCTGTTTCCTTTATTGCACTTTAAACACACAGTATAGTGTCCAGATGTTGTATAAGGTCCATTGTGCAAAATAATTGCCACTGTTTTTAAAGTTTTCCCTGATATTGACAGTTGACTTGCCACAAAATGTTTTATTTTAGTTTCCATAATTTCTTCCATCTGCTCTACAACGTTGTACCATTAAAATGATATATTGTCCAAATCTTTCTATAAATAATGTTGAAAACATTTCAGATTTGCAGTGACTACATTCCATATTTTGATTAGCTGATTTTACTAATTTGTTAAAAGACACTGTTTTGCAATCTGGTATTGTCAAATATATGAATCTTTCAGTGTCAATTTCAGTGGTAGAAGAAATTGAACAGCCATCACATTTATGGTCCCATCTGTAATGTAGTCCAAACAGATTTTTAATTTGTATTCCTTCATCTTCCAATACTGCAAGCATAAACATTAGAAATTCCTGAGCATCTTGCTGTATAGTCAGTGTAAATTGTGAACAACCTGAACATATATCTAGAAGATGCCGAATGCCAGAAGCACTTTGGATTTTAGTTTTGTCAGTTGTCAAGTTTTCAGAAATAGAATGTAATAAAGAAAAAATCTTTTTTCTCGATACTCCATAATTTGTTGTTGAAGATTTTCTAGAAAAAATATGACGTTCACAACTACATCAGCATAGCAGTTGATAACTGAACTATTTTCTAACTGATATCCTACAATATCTTCAACAGTGTCCTTTTTCTTTTTGTTTGGAACCTCAACATTCTCTTGATTTTTTTCCTTCTTTCCAACCTCACTTCAGAGTTTCACATATGTTCGTTTTCGACATACATAGTACAGCTTTTCATATACAGGATATTCACCTAAGTTGGGAGCATAGAGTCTTCTTAACCAATTATACTCTCTTAGACAATTTGCATTGGCACTAATCTTTCTCTCATCAAAATCAATCAAATACAATCCGGATAAAGTTCTGACTCAGGACAATGCAACATATGCCATACCCTCTTTAAACACAGTACTTCCAATGTTTACTAAAGCACTATCTACACTTAAACCTTAAAAGAGATTTATGAATAGTCACCGCTTATGCCAAAGAAAGAGGAAACTGTTTTCAACGAACATACAAGTCTTTAACAAGTAAAAAACGAACAGCACAACGTCCAATCTGTTTTACTTCTTCAATCTGATCAAATTTAATCTTCAAAAATTGAATTCCATCTCTATTTTGATAATTAACAAAATCAACAACTTTCCCCATTGCTCCATTTACTAAACCTTTTTCCACATCCAAATTATGCCGTAGAATTACCCAACAGTTTTCACATACATATAAATTCTTTTCTAAACCAGCAGTTTTAGATATAGATTTTTCCAAGAATCTAATTTTGTTTGTAATTTTTCTGTCAAAATAATAGTAATTCCTTTGTGTTCTATTTTATCAATAGCTTCCATTTTTATTATTTGTTGTTTTTCCAGCTTTAAAAGTTCTTTATTGAATGTAGAACACTCTCGCAGTGTTGGTATTAGGCAGATTATAGATTTCTTTTCTCCAAATTATTTTGTATAATATTTCCGGAGCAACATTTTCATTTGGAAAGAAGTCTGTAAGTAGCCAACTTTGCAAAGCTTCTTTTCCATGTTCTGTCGAAACACCATTCTTATATCTTGAAGGATGCTTCCATACTCTTCATCACTTGCCTGTCGCATATTTTTAATACGTTCTTTGTATTGAAAATATGACCAAATGTTGACATTTCCAATACTTCCCATAGATATCCTGGTGTCTTCATGCAGAAGTGTTTGAAAAAACTAGTTCCTCTTTTGCAGGAGTAAGTTGTAGTAGATCGCCGAAAACAATCACATGTTTTCCTCCAAATAACACATCATAATCTGTTTTTTTAAATTTGCTGCATTCATGCATGTACAAAGGCAAGCATTAAGTTTGAGACCATGCTCACCTCATCAATTATCAGGAGTTTCATTTTCTTTAGTACTCTTGAAACTTCAAAACAAGCTTCTCCATAAAGCTGGTGATATTCCAACTTGTTTTCATGTTCAACAGGTAGTATTAGTAAACGATGTAATGTAATCCTTTTAATGTTGCGTGCTGCTAACCCAGTTGGAACAGTTACAACACAAGATAAAAGTGATTCAGTGGTTTTCTGCAAATAACAGGTTAAAACTTTAATTAAGAACCTTTTTCCTGTACAAGCTTGACCACAGATATACATTTTGGAAAGGTTTAAATGATGAGATGAGATGATCTCTGCATATTTCTCTTCATTTATGTTCTCTATAATATTTATTTTAAAGCTGTAGTATTTCAAGACTGCATAGAGACATATGTTTTCAAGATAGAGACTTCTTTTAGGATAGTATGTATCCAACATGTTTGTTTTAACAATATCTGTGTTTTCCGGTTCATTTAATGCTAAATATTTGATTTCTTGTATGGATTTAAGTACTCAATTTCGTGTTGCAGCAAGACCTAGACTAACCCAAATGATTCCTCTTGACTTTGAATATAAACTTGCAGAGGTCAACCGATCCTAACATTTGTAGGATCCAATCTCTCAATGGGACAGCATCTTCAAACTAAAGCTGTATAATTTCTTACTAAGAGTTCTCTATTGGGAAATTTCTTCCCACATTTCTTTCAACTCCGTCTTTTTAGATTTTGTTATATATGACGTCACTTACCGAACAACAGCAATGGAATTATCCGCAACATACTGGAAATCCATATTTGCATTCCACATCAACAAAATCACTGGATTATAATCCTTAATATACTTTGATTGTTCACTTCTTTCTAAATTGTAAGTATTTTTGGGAGATTTTCTAGTGATAGTATGCCTCACTGCTGACATGAAACTGTTGACTCTTCTTTTGGATATTACTTGACGTTGGAATCCAAAACGACATTTGGTATAAAACTTTTCCTTTGACTTGTATTTCCGTCGACAGTATTTGCCACATCAATGAGTTTGAAACCGTAAAACTCGTTGTCTTAAGGTATTTTCTTCTGTTGTTTTTGGTATAGCACATGTAACATAGTCTTCAATAAAAGATAAAACAGTCTCATCCGAATCAGTTCCAAACTTAGGTGCATCTTTGATCCATAAAAGCATTGGATATGAGGAGCACCCCTAGCTTGGTACTCCTTTCTCCAAAAGAAATCAATAACTTCTCCAAGAGGTGGGTTATTTTTATTGCAGATAAAACACATCATTGCTTGAAACCTATTATTAAAATATCTGCACACATTTACTGGATCCAAGGAACACAGCATTCCAGCTGTTTTGAATTCAATGTTGTTAATATTTGAATTTGCTTCTCGAAGAAATTCAAGTAAATCGTCCCATGCATATTCAGTACAGCTTAGCGTGACAAACCATGTAGGGGTTCCTAAGTTCCTTAACATACATTAAGTTCTCCATGACGACGATACCAATACTCATTAGTACCACGTTGACATGCCATCAAAAAAATCTATTGAGATTCTAAATGATTGTCTCTCTGTTCTACTTTGTCCACAAACTCCTTTGAAGAAACATGTTGAAGATGAACTCCTGTTTTTAATATGTGGTTCACTGTATATGAAAGTCCATCCAAGTCACTTTCAAACAAAAGATGAAATATGTATGGAATATATTGTCGAAATCTTGGATCATCTGAATACAATCTTGTTGTACGATATACTGATGCTGGAATCTGTACTGGTCGTTCATCATATTGTCCACCTTTTCCAGTGGTGAAAAGCTGTGGAAAACAAGCTTCCACACTTCTTTCCTAAACACTCATGGGAGTTCCCTTCGCTTTCTTCATTTGGAATAACTCAATAGTATTTCCAATCAGTTCCTTTGAATGTAAAGGACATACACTATAATGTTCATAAATTTCTTCACTTTTGGAGATATCCACTTTTTCAATTTGGCCACTTAAAATCTCGCTATCATCATTCTTCTTCCACATACACATTTTTGTAGTAAACATTGTTTTTTGTGCAATATAACGTAGCCTTTTGCACTTTGCTGACATCTACTAATTCTTGCCATATTTTCCGACTCTTCGTAGGAACACCATTAACTAGAATAACTACAGGTTCAGTTTCTTCTTTCTCTCCACGAATAGTTTCAATATTCTTCTTTAAATCTAAAGGTAAATACACAACTCTTCCTTTTAAGCCTCTTTGTAAATCTGATGGAGGCAGCTTGCCTGTTTTAGGCTCCATACGAACAATAGCTTGAAACAGGTGCCCAGATTGAATCAGAATGGACTCATTCGTGTTTAAATCTACCAGTTCTGGGGGAATAGCGACCAACTCTAGGTTATTATGTACAGCTCTAGCTTCAACCCAGAGAAATGATGTATTGACCTATGTCGAATGGCACAGGAAATGAAGCCAATTTTACATATCTTGCAATGCAATGAGTTTCTATTACAAAAAAATTATGTACAGCTCTAGCTGACATTTTGTTCTCGTCTAATTTGGTATAACAATATTTACAAATACGTTGTTCACTACCCAACTCAAAGCAATCTTTCACCAAAAATGAGCTCAAAATTCATTCCACTTATCATTGTTTTCTTTTCCACTTTTTAAATACAGATCAACATTCCTAATTTGATTTTTATAATGAGTTCGTCGACAACAAATACAAACATAGGGGGTCATTAGGATTGTGGTGAATTCGCATCCTCCGGGCCGGCGGAAGCCACCGCCGGCCCGGAGGATGCGAATTCACCGCTGCGGAGAGTGAAAGACCCCCCGCCAGATTAGGATGGCAGGGGGGTCGGGAAGACCGTCCGCAGCTTTTCCGCCGCGGTCCCGCGGCGGAAAAGCTCTAATATGGTGGCGGTGTCTATCAGACACCGCCAGCCATATTAGGATGCATGGGGAAACATGCTTTTCCACGACGGGTTTTCCACCGTGGAAAAGCATGTGGCCTTTTGCATTTGGGGGCCTGTTGCGGGCCCCCAGGGTGTCGGGGGTGGGGGGTGCACATGGGGGGTACCTATGGTACCCCCCATCATTTACATGCACAAAGCGGTAGGCACCGAGCGGTGCCTGCCGCTTTGTGCATGTAAATGTCAAACATGCATATTTAACCTTGCGGCGGGTGCTGCTTCAAGCAGCACCCGCCTCAAGGTTAAATATACAGGATGTGACCACCACCCTGGCGGTCACATCCTAATTCGCACGGAGGGAACACCGCTGCCCCTGCGGACGGTCCCTCCACCTCGGGGGTGGCGGACGGACGCTGGTCCGTCCGCCATCATAATGACCCCCTTAGTTTGGTCTTTCACAACAAATTACCTTAAACTTCGTAAGTTCTTCTTCAAACTTCTCAATACTACTATCTTCCACTTCAGCACTTACACTTATCAAACTCTCACTTTCTCTACACTCTTATTCAGGACCGAAGTAATGAAGTCACTTAAAATGATTGCAGGACTTTTTACATAGTACAATCTTCTTACTAACTTCCGCATTTGTTAATGATGTACTGCTAACATTCTCAAATGATGTAAAACATGTTTACACACTTTTCTAGAAAGACAAGCCAGAGAATGACCTTGCAAACCAGTCCTTGCAGCATCTTAATCTTTTGTTTAACACTTTTTTTTACTATACGCTCATAAGAAATTTCATAAAATACTCCTGTCGCATACTACAAATACTACTACAATCCCAAGTATACACTGGGGCTTTAGTACTTCTCCCTAGAACTTCAACAGCTATCACTTCTTTTACATTTCGAGGAACCATCTTTTCTTTTTTAATTGCACAACCTTTTTTCACTTCATAAGCATGACCATTGTTATCAACTGCGTGAACTAATATATTTCTTTGAAAATAGCTCTCTTCATTAAAAAAAGGCTCTGAACTTGAAGTGTGCTTACATTCACCCCAACAAAATCACAAACGTTAGTTCTGTTAATTACTCTTTTCTCTTTACTTTTGTCCTTCTTAGAATGCATTGGTTTATTTAATGTTCGCATTCTGTATGAAACTAAAATGAACAATTTTCTTTTTATTTTAAAAGCCTTTTCAACTATAGTTTCAATCTGTTTTTTCTTTTCATAAAAAGCAGATTTTTAAAAATATTTCTTGCCATCATTCAACAAATTGTGTAGTACTCATATGTTTCCTTATGTCATCAAATTGATTCTTTCTTCTTTTAGCATAGATTGTTTTATCAGAACTTGATTTGCCATTAATTTGTCCTATTTTGATTTCATTCTTCTTTGTTCTAGAGGTATTCTTTCTATTTTCTACATTGTCAAAACCTTTTCTAGTCCTTGAAAGTCTTTTAATAAATTTGTTTGTTCTAATACTGCAAGACTTTTTCTTTTTGCCCACATGCTGTACTTCATCTAATTCCTGCTGTTGTCTTTTCTTTAAATAGTATTGTTTCTTTTCTTGTTTTCTCTTTTCCATTTTTTTGTCATGGTAAGTCTAAGTTAATAATAATGAAGAATATCTGAAAAAAAGAATATGAGAATTAAATTTCATATTATGTAACTATACACTATATACTAAAGGACTACAAAGGTGCTTATATGAGTACATGGATAATGCCTGCATAATTTGAGGAGTGCATGGGGAGTGACAGGATGATTGCTGGACTGCATGGGTACTACCTGGGAAATTGAAGGAGTGAATGAGTACTGTGTATATGGTTAGAAGACTGCATGGGTAGTGCATAGGGGATTGTAGCAGTGTATGTGTTAGTGCCTGGGTCATTGCATGAGTACATGGGTATTAACTACATGATAAGAAGAAATAAAGTAGCATTTACAAAGTGCGTGGTTACCCTTAGGCATCCCAGCGCTATAAGAGTACTGCAAGGAGAGTGCATAGTGAATTTATAAGTGCTTGGCAATTGGTGGAGTGATTGGATAAGTACATGGTACTGGCTGGGTGATTGTATGAGTACATGGGGAGTGACAGGGTGATTGCTGTACTGCATGGGTACTACTTGGTTAATTGAAGGAGCGAATGAGTAGTGTGTAGGTGATTAGAGGACTGCATGGGTAGTGCACAGGGGTTTGCTACATCTTGACCATTCTAGCTACAAATATGCGACAACATTAAACTATCCGTCTCAACAGACTTAAGAAAGAAGGCTAATTAACAACACCTTTTATGAGCATTTTTAAAACCACACTTTTATTCTACATCTTCATCTTTCTATCTAAAATTATCTGGCATCATTCAACTATACCTTTGTTCAGACTAGAAAAAGAAGCCTAATTAACAGCACCTTATTTCAACATTCAATCTTAAAATATGTGACATCATTTAACTTTACCTTTGAACAAACCAATAAAAGAAACCTAATTATTAACACCTTATATGATCATCTTTGAAACAGCACAATTGTGCTGCATCTTTACGAAACTATCTATAATCATGCAGTATCATTCAACTATACCTTTGTAGAGACAACAAAAAATGAAACGTAATAAACTACACCTTAAATGAACAACTTTCAAACTACACATTTGTGCTGTATCTTCTACCAACTATCTAAAAATATGCGGCATCATTCAACTATAACTTTGAATAGACTTAAAAAAGAAGCCCCTAATTAATAACATCAATAATCATCTTAATAAACACACATATTACTGTACAGACTTTTCTTTAAACAACATTTAAGTACAATGAAACAAACTCCAATATACATCTCTACATTTAATAATATATTTCAAACAACAAAGTTTTAGAATAATGTTACATTTTTTTAAAATAAACCTCACAAATGTATAACTCACCTTGCAAATAAATGTGTTGAATGAAAAATCTCACAAACTCTGACAGGGTTTTCTTTTACACACAATCAATATAATGCACCAGCCTCAGCAGGGTAAACTCAGTAATGGTAAGGTTTCCCTCTCCTTCTCCATACAAATATGGATGCCCCCGGGTAAGCTGAGCGCGTTATAAATTTCATATAATAATAATAATAATAAATACACATAAGCAACAAATAACATTGCTTCCCAGAGTTTTTAAAATTGTAAAACACATTTCTATTGGTTCCACATAATAACCCTTAACAACTGACTTCTTCCCTCATTTTGCTTAATGCCAGTGTCCATAGTAAGAGTTCATGGAACATTCAACTTAACTGACAGGTCACAAGTTCGCCATATTTTAAAGTTCACCACAGAATGTTGCAAATGCAAACAACAGGTGTGGTTGGCTTTCCAAAACATGACCTTATCCTTTCTACTGTACCTTTCAAAAATGTTTACTAACCAATAAGAAACTTGCTTTTTAAAGAAAGTAAAATGCACCCTATTTATGACTGTACAGTGTTCTTTTTTTTTTTTTAAATTTTTAAAACCTTTATTGTAAAAAGCACACAGCTATTCAGCCTAACATCCCGGAGGCAAGGCAGCATATTATAGAACGGTCATAGTGCCTAGCGATTCTTGTCAGGACAATGCAGGTTGTTTTATCTGTTTTAATACAAAAACTTAAACAAAGCGCCCAAGGGCGCGAAAAAGGCAATGGAAATGAAGAAGACCACTAGTCGGTAGGAGGCGGAAGGAGCTGGAGAAGTTGTAGAAAGAACTGAGACAGAATGTAGCAAAAGCGGGGGGGGGGAAGGAAGAACAGGAGAAACAGTACAAGAGTAACGTAGCTGTCGTCAACGTCTATGGTGACAAGCGTTCATCTCGTGGCAACGGTGCAGGTGGTAAACACAAGTCCCCTCTATAGGCATTCCAGGCACCCCATACCTTGTTCCACGTCTGAGGTCGCCCCCTGGCAGTGTACACAGTCTTTTCGCGCAACATACACCAGTCCATGTTGGCCTTCCATTGTACCACCAGGGGGGCCACATTAGAACCCCACCTCTGCGCTATGTCCCGTTTAGCGACCATATTGCCCAGTGTGGCCCATCGGGTCTGCGCCGTATCATAGTCATTAGGCTCCCAAACATTCAGGAGGCATCTACGCGCCTCCGCCGCTAATTCCACTCCAGTCACCTCCCGCATCACTCTATGCACCCTCTCCCAATAAGGGGCAATAACGGGGCACTCCCACAATATATGAAGAAAGGTGGCAAGGGCTCCGCAGCCACGGCGGCAGAGGCCATCCGGCGAGAAGCCCATGTGCACAAGCCTGGGGCCGGTGACATACACTCGGTGGAGGATTTTAAACTGGACCAATCTCAGACGCGAGGAAATGGCTACCTCCTTGGGGGAGGACACAGCACTCTGCCAGTCCTCATCGTCCAGTTCTAGCCCATCGGCCACCCACTGTTCTCGCAAGCGCTGGAGGAGGTCCACCTGAACGTTGATTAGTTTCTTGTAGGACAGAGAGATGGCGCTATCAGGCATATGCCCGTCCAACACCCTGTCCTCCAAAGGGGAACTCTCGGGGATGTCACCCTCCTCCGGCCTGGCGGCAGTTATCGCGTGCTGCAGCTGGGCGTAGCGGAAAAACTCTGTAGCACTCAATTTATACTCCGCCTGCAGCTGTGGGAAAGTCTTGACCACCCCCCTGGAGAGCATGTCCTCAACCCTCGAGATGCCTATGAGATCCCACTTCTCAAAGCCCTTGGTGTGCCAAAGCTTGCCCAAAATGTCGGAATCAAAGAGAGGGGTAAATCTCGTCAGTCTGCCCTGCCAGCCCTGTATCTTTGTGATCGTCCGCCACGTATGGACCGCCGCCTTGGTCGGGCCGGTGAGGTTACGATCAAAAGATCTAGAATATAGGGCGCGATAGTAATTGCCTCCATGCAAAAGCCAGCGGTCCATGGCATAACCGGGGTTGTCCACGGGACCGTAAAAACCATGATTGATGGCGGTAAGTTGAGAGGCCCAGTAGTATCTCCGCACGTCTGGTAGCGCAATGCCCCCATCATACCATGGCATGGTGAGCTTCCGAACTGCGACACGGGGTCGTCCGTCCCAAAGAAGGGCACGCTGCAAACTCTCGACCTCCCTAAAGTAGCGGGCCGGGACAAGGTCCTGAGTATTCTGCAAGGCATACAGGAACCTGGGCAGGGACATCATTTTAAATAACGCCGCCCGGCCCAGCAACGAGAGAGGGAGCTTACGCCAACTCTCCACGTCCCGCCGCAGACGGTGGAGCGGGGGGAGCAAGTTGTGGTCATACCTTGCCTTAGGGTTATGTGAAATGTAAATCCCCAAGTACTTAAAGCCTTGTCCCGCCAGTTGGATATTACAGCCTCTGGGAAGGCGCGGCGTGTCGCCCTTGAGGATGTAAAGGGAGGATTTGGCCCAGTTAATAATCAGGCCGGAGTAACGCCCAAACAGCCTGAGCACATCGCACGCCACGATAAGCGACTTGCAAGGGGAGGTGAGATACAACAGGATGTCGTCCGCGTACAGGGAGACCCTGTCCTCAAATCCCGGGGACCAGGAGATCCCATGCAAGTCAGGGTGCGAGCGCAGCATCGCCGCGAGGGGCTCCAGAGCCAGCGCAAACAGGAGCGGAGACAAGGGACAGCCCTGTCTGGTGCCTCGCTGAAGTGCGAAGGGAGCAGACATACGACCGTTCACCGTAACAGCAGCCAAGGGGCTAGAATAAAGAAGTTGCACCCAGCCCAGGAAGCCCGGCCCAAAACCAAGTTTCGTCAGGACTGCCCACAAATAATTCCATTCCAAGGAATCAAAAGCCATTGTGGCATCAAGGGAGGCCAGCACCGCCGGTTCAGTGAGGGCGTGAACTCTGGCCATAACGCCATGCAAGCGTCTCAGGTTAAGGGCGGTATTGCGGCGGGGTATAAAACCAGACTGATCCGGGTGTACCAGGTCACTAATAACCCCGACCAATCGGTTAGCCAACAGTTTGGCCAGGATCTTGGGTTCGGCGTTAAGGAGGGAAATAGGGCGGTAGGACCTACAAACATCTCGCGGCTTGCCATCCTTGTGAATAACCACAATAGTGGCCAGTCGCTGGTCCAGGGGGAAGACGCCATCCTCACGGGCTCGGAGGAACATATCTTTCAAGTGAGGAGAAATCACGTCCGGCCGGATCTTATATAGTTCAACCGGTATGCCATTGGGACCGGTTGCTTTGCCCGTACGCAAAGCGCGGATCGCCAAGGCGATCTCGTCCGCAGTGATGTCCCGGTCAATGTCCACCCTGTCCTCCTCAGAGAGGCAAGGAAGGTCTATCGCCGAGAGGAATTCGGCCGAGTCGGCCTCGGAGCGATCTGACCCGGAGGTGTAGACCCCCCGGAAATAGTCAGCAAAGGACTCGGCGATGGCACTCGGATCAGTAACCACCACTCCGTCATTGCACAGGATCTCCGGAACCACTCGGCTCGCCATCTCCCGCCTGTCCAGCCAGGCCAACAATTTACCAGCCTTGTCCCCGACGTCATAAATGCGGCCTTGCTGCTCTTTCACCAAGAGCAGAGCTGCATTCGTAGCAAGATCGTGATACTCCGATTGCTTCAGAGAGAGTTCATGCAGGAGGGCGGGTTCGGGCTCGGGCCCCAGACGGGACTCGAGGTCCAAGACCTCCTCCTCCACTTGCAGGAGATCCGCATCACGAGTTCTTTTGGCCGCCGCGATGAGAGCCAAGGCCTCACCCCGCAACACCGTTTTGAAGGCCTCCCAAAGGGTGACCGCCGAGCCCACTGAGCCAGTATTTTCTGTAAAATAGAAGGCGATGGCCTTGGCCAGCAGCGCTCGCATGTTGTGGTTGCGGAAATACCAGGGATTTACGGCTGCCGGGCGGCTGGACAGAAGGACACCGAAGTCAAAGGAGATCCACAACGGCGAGTGGTCGGAAATGCCCCTTGCCAAAAAACGTGCCTCAGAAATGGCAGGCGATTGCGCCGCCAGGGTGAGGACATAGTCCAAGCGGGACAGACTTCCATGGGCACCGGAGAGGAACGAAAACTGGCGAAGCGCCGGATGTAAAAGTCGCCAACAGTCCACCAGACCCATAGAGTCAAGAAAGGTCGGCAGCCACATTTGGGAACCCAGAAGGTCTCTCGGTGGCTGACGATCCAGGGTACCAGAGCAGACTGAATTGAAGTCCCCCCCTAGGATCAGTAGGCCCGAGGGCAGAGACAAAATGGCGCCACCAAGGTCCCGGAAGGTGCTAGACTGGAGACCAGGGGGAACATAAACCGACAACAGGGCCAGGGAACGCCCCTCCCACCTCCCCGCCACAGCTGCGTAACGCCCCCTATCATCTAGCAGGGTGACGTCTATCTCAAGCGGAAGGGACGCACGCACAAGGACGCCCGCCCCCCGGGAGCCCGAAGAGAACCCAGAGTGGGCGATCATTTTATAACCCTTGCGATTCAGGGCCCTACAAGAGTTGCCCACTAAGTGCGTTTCCTGCAGTAAAACTACATCAGGCATGTTCCTTTTTATCAGCTGGAGCACCACCCCTCTCTTGACCCTATCACCTAATCCATTGACATTCCAGCTAAGCACTTTTAGTTTCCTACCCCCCATCCCCAAGCAACCCGCCCCACCCGACTCCGTTCGACCCGATCAAACATTGTGCAACAAAACACACAGTCCATTGCCTCAAAGAAGAAAAAGAAATAGAACAAACAAAGAACAAACCCCACAAAATTGCACCCCCCACCCTGCACCCCTGCATGTGACTAAAAAGCCCCCCCAACCAGCAGTGTGCCTGTCGCCCCATAACTACTCTACAAAAAGACACCCAGGGGAGTAAGGACTCTCCGCGAACTCCTCCCGCCACCCTCCATGTATTGACAGAAAAGATAATAAGGCAACTAAGAGCGACATTGGATAGCCCCCGAGGCAAGCAAGAGAAGCATTTAGTCACCCATTACAGAACCAAGTCTCATGGGTCCGGGCCGCCAGCCGCGCCACCCTCGTGGTCCTCCTGTGCTTCTCGGCGCGGTGGTAGAGTGTCCAGCCAGTCACTGACGTTCTTGGCGAAGTCGAAGAACAGTGCACGGCCCTCGTATTTGATCCGGAGCTTAGCAGGGAACATCATAGAATACTTAAAGCCCAGGTCCCGTAGTCGTCGCTTCACCCCAGAATAGCTTTGGCGCTGTCGCTGTACTGTCCTGGTGAAATCCGGGTAGAAGTGGACATCAGCGTTCTGAAATTTAAGAGGGCCATGGCGCCTGGAGGCCTGCAGGATGGCATCCCTGTCACGAAAGTTAAGCAGCCGGGCCACAATAGGTCTAGGCGCCACGCCAGTCTTTGGCGGGCCACCCGGTACCCGGTGGGCACGCTCCACCGAGAAAAAGTTACTGAGGCCAGGCGGGGCAAGATGTGTTCTGATCAGATCTTCAACGAGGAGGTCCGTCGCCGCCTCCTCCGAACCCTCCGGTACGCCGACAATGCGGACGTTCTGCCGCCTGGCCCGACTTTCGAAATCATCCAGCCGCTTCGCGAAGTACTCCGCCGTCCTCTGCAGGTTCCGGACCTCCATTTGCATGTCCGAAACGTCTTCTGTGAGACTGGCCGTTTTAATGTCCAGATTCTTGACCCTGTCATTAGTCTTGCCCAGGTCGGCTCTGATGAGGGACAGATCAACGGCCATGCCATCCACCTTGTGCGTGAGGACTTCATGCTGTTGCTGCATGTCCGCCCGGATACTAGTGATGGCTCCCAAAATGTCGGTCAAAGTGGGCTCAGAGCCGTCCGGCGAGCCCGAATGTGGGATGCCCTTGGCAGAGGGACCTGTGGCAGGCGGTGTTTTCAGCTGAGTGTAGCGCTCAATCCGATTCTGCTGTTGTTGTTGCGGTTTATTGCGCCCTCCTCTATTAGACGGCTTGTCGAGGTCCCCCTTGCCCGCCATGTTAGGTCTCAAAGAACAAAGGGCTATGCCAGGCAAGTCCAAGCCCAGAAACCCGGAATGGTGACCGGGACGTCAGCGGGAGACAGTTCCAGGTGCACTTCGCCGTCCAACTAGCACCGCTGTCCAGCACACTTCTCCGGTGACGAAAGCAGGCTGGCACTCTGCAGTTCAGCAAGACGTAGTAGCGGAGTCCGCAGAGACAATGGCACCGAGCTGGCACGGAGTCCCACTCGACGTAGCTCCGCGTAGGAGACACCGATTTGAGTTCTGAAAACGGCGCTCGCCTCAGGTAGCCACCAGCAACGAGTATCCACCCTCGTGGATCAGGATTACGGGCAGGATAGTTGCGGAGGATCGGAAGGTCCGCGGAGCTCCGAGCTTACGCGGCCATCTTGGTTGCCCGCGAAGCTCCTCCTGTACAGTGTTCTTAAACAGCCAATCATTTCTCTACTTTCTTAAAAACAGCATCTTGTCCACCATTTTACATACATCTCATTCTACCAACTGACTACCTCGGCTACAGACATATTTTCATTACCTACAATATCCCTTCAAGATGCTTTCAGTGTGGATTATTGGGCACAGCTATGTTTTCTGGTGCAAAAGGTATGCTGTATACGAAGGTATTGACAAAGACCTAGCTTTGCAAAATGTAGACCTTAAATGGATTGGACAGAGAGGATTAAAGAGGCATCAATTGATGCCTTTGGTTAAAACCTTTTTGCATCTCCAACACTCTGACCTCATGATTGTGCACTGTGATGGCAATGACCTAGGCACATTGAGTGGGATAGGTCTGGAAATGCTAATGAAGGACACATTTGCAGAATTTATGTTGGTTTTCCCCCAAACTGCCTTTGTATATGCCAACAACAAAAATGGAACTGGTCCAATCAATTTTGTCCTCAGACTGAGAAAGCTAGAAAATATGTCAATAAAGCTGTTTCTGCTTTCCTCAGAGACCATAGGATGGGCTCCATCTATAACATCAATCTATGTTTTCCATATGGTTGGCATCTACACAAGTGATGGAGTACACTTCACTGATCAAGGCAACAGAGTGTTTCTCAACAACCTGAAGTTCTGCATCCGCGCTTACATGTAGCAACAACAATCTCCCAATGAAAACAAGGGCTCTTTTTAGAGCCACCCAATAACTCAACATATAACCAAGCTTTTTAAAAAAAATCTTCATTATTTTTGCTTGGAGCCGCGCACCCATCACATTCACACTAAGGGGCTGCGATCGGAGCCGCACACACATCACATTCACACTAGGGGGCCACCTTGAGCTCTGCACTTGGGTCGTGACTCCAAACTTTGGCGAAAAAAAAATTGCCTACTTCCATTATTTATATACGCCACGGGAACCCCATCCCCCTGGGCATGGCCAATCCTTTTATATATTTATTTTAAAAGGGATGGGGATCACGTGGTCTCCCATCCAGGCCATTTTTGGCCCCGAAGACCCCATCCCTTGGGGCATGGCCACTTGTTGGGGACCTTGGGGGAGCCCCAATGCCCCCACGGTCCCTCCGGCTCCCCAACTCCTGCGGTCGCCAGCATTACTTTTGAGCAAGGGGAGCTGCTCACATGCAGCTCCCCTTGCCCAAAAGCAATTCTGCATTGCTTCATTGAAGCAAGAGCAGCAATGAAGCACCCCGGAAATTGCAGTAGCCGGCCTTGAGGAGTGGCGGTCCCCAGGGCCACTATGGACTCCAGGAAGGGGACCGCGCAGCCCCCCTTCTTCTTCTTCTGCGTCTTCTTTCCTATCACAGTATAATACAAGTGGGAGACCAGCATATTATTGACTATTTATCTACGCTAGGAGTTTTACCTGCTTGAACGAATTTCACCATTGAGGAATATTCCCTACTTTGGGGACTTTTCACAGGTGCTTCGCTTTATGGGGGGTAGACAAAATTTCGAACAATTCCCTATCTGGTGTTATTTTACATGACTGGCCAGAGACTCACACGATTTCTAAATTAAGGGTGTCTCAAATCTTTCGTTGTTACAAAAAATAGTATACTAGCTTTTTGAAACATCTTTTTGGGCCTATAATCATCCATATTTAAATACCTGAAGAAGTTACTTTGTAGCAAATCACGTGTCAGCTGTTTTCCATCACTGCCAACAGTGATGGAAATGAGTAGTAGGTAAAGGTATGACCTTGACCTCCGTGGACTCATTAATGACAACAGAATATATATGTCTGTGTCTTGAATCACACCCTGGCCATTGCTTGTGTATATTTGTATGAAACACCATCACTTGATATTAAATGATATTGTGCAGCAGACTAATTGTTATGGATTGGTTTCCTGTGAGTAATCACACCATTTGCTGAATTGTAATTGTGTCATACTACATGACAATTGTGAGGTATTTGTAGAGTGCTGAGGTTCAGTGGTTTTTTAAGCTTTGCACTGGAGTTCTTAGGAACTCCTGTGGGTTGACATCTGTGGTAGTGGGGTGTCTTTATTCAGTTACCTTGAGGGGCACCAATATTATCAGCATTTATTGAAAATCAGAACAATTTACTGCCCATGATTGATGTGCAATCCTGTTAAACCATCACTACCTTATATGTTGTATTGACTTCCTGATTTGGACTATTGGCAGCCAATTAGAGTGTAGCTTGTGCACTGAAGGGTGTGCCAGCCCTCCTCGGTGCTCAGATATCAAAACTTTCTTTTTCTAATTTCCCAAGAACTACTGAACGGATTTACACCATTAAAAAAGGGCTCTTTCTGAACCAAGACCTACCTATTTGCTAAATGTAGTGTCATTCCGTTCAGCAGTTCGGGCTGTAGCTTTGTCTAAAGGTTCCTATGGAAATTAACATGGGAAAAACGCATTTTGGGAACCCCCTTTTTTCTAAGCCTCCGCTTCACGAACCACCCCGAAACTTTCAAGACAGAAGCTGACTGGAGCGGGCCACTTTTTTTTTTAGAATTTGTGAAGATTCATTAACCGGCGCTAAAGTTATTGGGAAAAGAAAAAACACTGTTCCTGTGGAAACTAAGTCCTAACTATAACTACCTACTGGCGACCACCAGTAGGTTACATATATATATATATATTTGTTTTTTTGAGTGAATATATACATATATATTCACTTAAATAAACAAAGGTTACAGGAACGTTATAGTTAGGAAACAACATTAAAACACCTTAGAAATTCACATAATATACGTTAGAAATAGTATCACACATTAGTAGTATACAAAGTATACAAATGTGACTTTTGTAGTAACTTAGCATACATATTTAACACTCATAAACTCTTAGAAAACACTGACACTCATTGGATGATGTCTTAAGTGATGTCATTTGAGATGCCATCAGTAATGTCACTAACCATGTCATGAGTGATGCAGAATGTGAGGTCATAAGCAGTGCATTGCGGGAGTCCTAAGTTATAACTGCTGAATTTCACTATTTTTGTATGAGTGAAATGTGAATCTACCTATAACGTCCCTGTAACCTTTGTTTTTTTAAGTGAATTTCTAAGGTTTTTTTTATCCTATTTCCTAACTATAACGTCTCTGTAACCTTTGTTTTTTTAAAAGCATTTCTACGTTTTTTAAATTTTATTTCCTAACTGTAACCTGTAACCTTTGAGAGTGAGCGTGTGAGTGAGTGTCTCAGTGGGTGTGTGAGGGAATGTGTGAGTGTCTCAATGGGTGTGTGAGTATCTGTAAAGGCCTGGAAGTGGCTGCATTAGTGTCTCACTGTGTGTGTGAGTGGGTGCATGACTATCTGAATGGGTGTCTAAGTGGGTGCATGAGGTTCTCAGTGAGTGTCTCAGTGTGTCTGTGAGTAGGTGTGACAGTGTCTCTCTGGGTCTTTGCGTGCCTCTATGAGTGTGTGAGTCAGTCTGTGAATGAGTGCATGAATCTGTGAGTGGGTCTGTGAGTGGGTGCGTTAGTCTCTGAGTGGGTCTGTGAGTCAATCAATCAGTCAGGGGTTTGTATAGCACGGCTACTCCCCTGTGAGGTTTCAAGGTGCTGGGGAGGGCAGGGGAGGCTGCTGATTCATCTGAGTGCTGGGGTTCAGTCAAACAGCCAGGTCTTGAGATCTTCTTGAAATGGGTGAATTGATTGAGTGGGTGTGTGAGTCTCTGAGTAGGTGTGTGAGAGGCTTTATGGGTCTATGAGCAGTATGTGAGTCTCTGAGTGGGTCTGTGAATGGTTGTGTGAGTGTCTGAATGGATCTATGAGTGGGTGCATGAGTGTCTGAATGGGTCTGTGAGTATGACCGCATGGGTCTGTGAGTGGGTGCATGAGTGTGAGTGAGTGAATCTGTGAGTGAGTGGGTAAGTGTCTGTAAGTAGCTATGTGAGTGACTAGGCCACAAAAGAGCCATACCTGCCCTTTTATCCAGCAACAGTTCACAGTTTTGCTCAAAATATCTACCCAGTTGGAGTTCTTTCTATTGGTTAATTACTAAGTGCTACCTCCTTGGGTAAATGTCCAGTACATATTCTACATTACAGCTGCATTATGGAGAACAAGGAAATGTCAGTAGTGACCTTGTGTGCATTTTGGAAATGTGATTGTTCCTGATATGTCTTTATCCAAATATATGTGATAAAATGAATCCTCCTATAGAGAAGACAACAATACTACAAAGACGTAAATGTCCACCAAATAAGGGTCCTTTCTCTGAACTATATGAAGTAAGTGCTTCTTTGTATGGTGGAGGTGTCATCATATTCCTTCGCATCAAGAACTCCTCACCGAAATTGGCAGGTAACACAATGGCCACTTGTTGAGCTGTGCATGATCCTAGCAAAAGGCAGGAAGAACTTTGCTCACTACTAAGGTGGGCGGGCCAAACAGCAAAGCTTCCAAGTGATTTCCACATTTGTATACTCCTTGAAATTTAGAGGGAGAACCATAGACTCTCACCAGAACACGCTTGTCAGAGTCATACAGATTGCCCTCCAATAGAATAGGGAGTTTATCCCCCGGGCCCCGACCACAACTTATTGAGGGAGGGAGGCGGTGCGGCCTCCCATCCCCGGGCCAATTTGGCCGACAGGGACCCATCTCCCAGTGTCCAACCAAAATTAAATGGGGAGGGTGGCCGTGCAGCCCCACTCCACAGGCTGATTTTGGCCCTGTGACCCCGGGGTCCACCACAAACCAATTGGGAAGGAGGACCATGGCCTCCTCTCTGCACATGGCCACAACTTAATGAGGGAGAGAGGCTGCATGGCCCCCCTCCCCAAACCGATTTAGGCCCGGGGACCCCATCCCCCAGTGTCAGGCCAAAATGGAATGGGGGAGAGTGTCATGTGGCCCCACACCCCAGGCAAATTTCAGCCCTGGGGACCCAAGAGGCTGCTACAATTCAATGGGGAAGGAGGCCATGCGGCCTCCCTCCCTGGGCCGATTTTGCCCCCGGGTACCCCATCACTTGGGCCCGGCCATGTGTCCCTGGTTGCCCTGGTCCGACCTAGTGTGCTGGATAGGCACTGTGGAGGAAGCCTCAAGGCTCACATCATCCAAGCCATCTCCCCACCTCATGCGGGAGCTGGCTTTGCTCTTGCATGCAGGAAGCTGCTGGAAATGCAGCTCCCTGCTTGCAAGAGCAATAGTTTCATCTTTTTCCTTGCCGGCATGTCTGCGCTGCTTTGCAACAGTGAAATAAAGGAAAAATAAAATGATAATAACTCAAGGTCATTATCATTTTATTCTTTCCTGCTGCAGCAGCTTTTTGGTGGGACAGGGATGCTCTGGTGACAGAGGAGTAGGGGGAGGAGTGGTGGCACACTGTAAGTGTGCAGGACAGTTTGGCCGGCTGTCTGGGGACGGCCAAACAGTCATGGGGACTTTGCATGTTATCTACCCAGGCTGCATTACAGCCTAGGTGGAGAACATGCCCAGGCTCCCATTCCCTGGCAGAGCGCCAAACCACGGCACTCAGACCAATTACAACACTGCATTGAAGCATTGTAAATGGCTCAGGGAAGCCTGGGTGCTTCCTGATCCGTTCCAACTAAAAGAGATGACAGAGAATGATAGAGTAGAGATGCGGCCAGAAGGTACGTTTTGGTTTTCTGTTTTACACACCTCACCCACCCTAACCCCCACCCGCTACCCTAGATCTGTGCCGGTCACCACTAGCATCCTTACACAAATCTGTCTGGGTGGATTCCTCTCTACCTCAAGTCTTCACCAGGCAGGCCTGGGCTTCACAAAATGGAACCCAGAGTGCTCCATGTAATTTACCGTTGCAGGCACACTTAATCATTGTATAGTTACAGCACACTTATTGACCAGCAATGTTACCTCCATGCATTGTACCATTAAAAGTACACATGCATTCAGCACATACGCTCAGTTTGCAAGCACTGTTCAGCACTGCAGCTTTTCAATATTTAACCAGGCTGTGTTATTTACTAACACACACATTACAAGTACTCACACTCTCCATGTGCACACTGCAAAACACTTCCACCGTCGTCTATTGTACATCAAGCAAGCTCACACGCCCTGCACATGCTTTCATTGTACACACCCTGCCCAGCACTTCATCTCTCATGAAAGGTATTCCTCATGGGCATGCATGCACTCAGTACATGCACTAACCACACATGCACTGCACAGTACTGCTCCCCAGGCTCACATACATGCAGTCACTCCTCCTGCCACATATATGCAGCCACTACTCCTGCGTTTTCCAGCACACCACACCTACCGGAAGTAGGCCAAAGGGTAAGCTAAGAACACAGCTGAACTTTTAAAAGGGTGAATGAGCCTGTAGGCCTCACTTCAGTGACATACGGTAAAAATGAACTTTTCACTCCTACTGATTTCTACACAGAATGCTGTAACCGCACCACGCTAGTGCAGCTTAACTCTTGGTGAAGGCAGTAGCCATCCACTACTATAAGGATAGCATTTTGGACTCCCCTCCTAGTCCAACTAGACAGCACTCCACGAGACAGGCCTTTGTCATGGTCCACACGCATGATCCGTGTTCGCCTATGATGCAAAATCAGCATTAGTGACCCAGACAACAGTACTTTTGGGCACTCAGGGCAGGGGTCCACATCTCTTACCATGCAGAGGAGTTTTACTCACAAACAATGGCATTTTGCCAAAACAATAGTGTTTTGGAAGCAGTCCCTGAATCAAGGAGCAAGCAAACTTTGGGCTAGATTATGAAAACTGGGCTTAAAAAGCCAGAAATCCACTCCAGTGGTTTTGGTTTGGTGTTACAACCTTTGAGGTTTAACACACAAACTATGATAGATATCACAGATGTTACTAGGCAATGGTACCTCATGTAAAGTTTTGACCTTGGGAAAATCTGCCTGAGTAAATTACGCTGGAATGTGTATTGGAGCGTATAACTTTTTTTACTGCACATGGAAAACATTGAAATCCTTTTCCACTCCCTCTACAAAATACAGAGCATTCCCTTCCCTTTTCACCATGAAGAGAAACGTATTCATGCCTTTCACGAGTTCTTTTAAATGTGTTTACAGATTGTCTCAAGACCAGCAATATGTTTGTGAATGCCCACAAACTTTGATATTCAAGGGTATTCACTTAATTTTGACGGGTCTCCTCTTTAATGTTCAGTACCAGACTCTGAGTCTGAACCCATAAGCTTAGAACAGAAGAAAATCCTCCATGTTGAATTTTGCACCACTGTAAGTACAATTTATTTAGAAATTCCACAATCCAGATTCTTTCTTTCAGGATGTGAGAACTGCAAGGGCATTTTCTACCCACCTAATTTCCACTTGGGTATTCAGAAAAGTTTGTACATCAGGCCAATCCTCTCTAAGTCAGTAGATACTTGGTGAGTGGATCGTCCCCTACCAAAGAAAATCTGAAATCATATTCAGTCAGAAATCCATGTCTAAGGCAATTTTTGCAAATACATAGACTCAAAAAACTACATGCTTTCGAAGCAATTCTGAGGATGAGATTATGGTATAAGACACTACATGGAGGTATGTTAGAGCACCCAGGAGCCCTATATCTTGACATCAGAAATATATTTATTTGCTCATTAGAAAATTGTGTGCACAAAACAGAATGGGTCTTGTATGAACATTGTGGAAATGTATCTTTTGTAGTCATCCTATTTGGTAACATCATTTTACTATGGTATAATACAAGTACAGAAGTATCTAAGGTGATCAATTATCCTAGTATGGACATAAAGATGTAGTGTAGACAAGTTCATCAATGCATTTGGAGCTGTTTGGGGTTATGACATAACTGGAGCCAACTGTTTCCAGGTTATGTAGCATGCATGCATGTGGTCATGCTAATGTTGAAGCCTAAATAGTGATCCATGAATCTGGTGTGATATGTGAACTTAATAAATGTTTACTGTACATATGTGATGGTCAGGTGTGGAAACTCAGTTGCTATAAAATCAATTTTACATGTCATTTCAGATTCATCTAGGGCACGTGAAGGAGAAGGGGCCAACATCGTGGCGGACACAGCTGATCACAGTGGGTCCAGACGTTACAGCTCGGACACGGAGGAATCCAGTGACAAGGAGGGTGTGGGGAGTGCCACAGAGGACACAAGCTCGAGTTCTTCAGATATAGAGTAATCTTCCAGTTGACACTCCAGAATGGTGGCGGACCCTAGAGGATTAGATCCACCTTCATCCTTGTCCACCAACCCCTATTCCATCGCCACCCTCCTTGTTGTTCTCCAAACAGTTGTCTAGGCCCGTTCCTCTAAGAGGAGAGCCATCTACTTTGCTCTAGGAACCATCCGTTCATGTTGAGGAAGCTGCCACTTGAGTAGAAAATCTACTTGAGTGGCAGAAAGAAGCTGCGCCCTCTTGCACTTCACATGGTGCAGTTCGTGCTGATTTTCCAGTGCGGGACAAACAACCAGTACTAAAAATCAGCATGAACGGCGCAACCTAATGCACTCTGCCGCTTTTGGAACTCAGCATAATGCAGTGGAGGTTTTTGGTCACTTCTCAGAGTTCTGCATAGTGGAACTTCACCTAGGCCTACTCTCACTCACCGCAGCCTCCTGTTAACCCCAACCTTGTATTCCTCCCCCGGGCCAGTACCTATCCAAATACCCTATTACCAAACCTGCCTAGAGCACACACATACATTGCCATGCACCCACCCATACAGACCCAAGCAGTACATATACACACAAGCACCCCCACACAAAAAGAAATTACACACATGCAAATGCAGAGGCACCACTCAAACCACTGACAACACCTCACCCACATACTCACATCACTCCCCCATCACATCTCATTACAGCACAGGAGACAACACACATGCATGCACACACCACACCCCACCACCAAATCCCCACCTTGCACAGACACCTTCACACCCACGTGCACCATCACAACAATACAGACATCCACACCCACTCACCACTACATCGGCAGTTACACCACACACACCCTGCTCTTCCACTGCACAAACATCCACAGACACATTGCTAACACTATACACACCTAAGAAACTCCCCATCCCAAGTAACATCTTAGAGGTGCTTGCCATGTCCAATGGATGCCCCTTTGTGAGTAGGTTCCCTGGCAGTGTTATGAAGGGGAAGGTTAGTGGCTCAGCAGTGTGCTGGACCACACAATGTGAAAATGGACTGCCATTGGCCTTTGTTTTACTACATCTAATTGTTTTTGCAACATTAAATATGTGCTTAGTTTAGAACACATTAGTGCTGCCATTACTTTTCTAACTATTTGATGTTAGTGGATACTTACAGCCTGATTCATCAAGCTGAAATCGTCTCGCAAAGGGTCAGATTCTGAGAATCTGGCCCTTTGCGAGCGCTATTTTTGCATTTGGGATTCATCATCCCAAATGCAAAAATCGGTAATTGCTAATTCGCTAAATTGCGAGGAATTACATTTAAGGACTCTCTATTTGAGATTCCTTAAATGCAATTCATCAACCATTTTAAAATTGCTAATTCGCAATTTCGGGCCGCTATTTACCGAGAGGTCAGACCTCTCGGTAAATAGCAAAAACTAAGTTGCATGTTGCGCACACACATGTCCTTGGGACATGTGTGTGTGCAACACCTGTGTGAAATTTCATTTGAGGGGTGCTACAGGGTGTCCTGTGGACACCCCTGGCACCCTTCAAATCGCAATCTTATTTGCGATTAGCTAATTGCTAATCGCAAATAAGGAATACTCCCCATTCATTCCTATGGGCCTTTTGGCCCATAGGAATGAATGGCGAGTTATTCCTTATTTGCGATTAGCAATTAGCTAATCGCAAATAAGGAATTGTAAGGAATCGCATTTTTTTTGCATATTCCTACATGAATCCCGTTTTGCGAGTCCTTAATAGCGATTCGCTATGAATCGCTATTAGGGCCTCGCAAAACGGGAGCATGATGAATCAGGCGGAAAGTGATGTGTGAATACAGTTGTGTTTGTTTCAACCCTGCTTGCTGATCCATTTGAAGTGGTTAGTATGATCTGACAATGGAACCAGTGCAGGAGTTACAGAGGACAAGGGGACATTTTCAATGGATTGATATGTAGGATGAAATGCAATTGGGGTGGACATTGCATTGGGAGGTATTTCAGATGGTAAGTATTTCAACTTGGCTTGGCCAATGTCAACATCATTTAGCTTGCATTTCTCCCTATTATGTAGGTTAGATATGTGTTTGATGTGTGCAAGTTAGTTATTTGTCCAGCCACACATTTTAATATAGGTAAGAGAACTTGTTCATTAAAGTTTTTCCTGAGAAGTACCTCTTTCCCTATTTTTAACCTCACACCTTCACACCTCAACAGCAATCTACTCCTTAAGCCCCCACACCCACACTTCACCAAACGGCAGACAAGAAGATCTCCGGCAAAGAGCCTCCATTGAGGGTGCCCATTGGGAATTGCAGCACCGGCCTGACGAGGAGCAAACACCCTATGATGAAGCATGACACCTATTCAGGTGTGTGAGGGTATTTGATTCTTGCAGGGTCACGCCCACTGCATACCCTACAGAATAGTTGTTGACCCACATAGTAGCTCCTGCTTCTTTAGGACCTGCATACCCCACATACATTTATTAGATTATTTAGAGCATGTATGCTGGACATTGATGCGCTCTAAGTCCCTCCCTTTGTTAGACATGTAAAATTGTCATACCTTATTAGGAATTTTAATTGACTTGTCTATTTGTGTGTGTGTACCTTACACCTACTTTATATTAATGTGAAACAAATGCTGTTACTGCTGTGTTGGCTGCAAGACTTGCACTTACATATTACCTACATATGCATGGCACTTGGTTATGCTATTGGCTGTCCCTGATATACTTCAAGTCAAAGGTTCTGAGCACATAGAGGGATTGAGGCATCTGCAAAGTGGCCTGAGGCCCAGGGCCCCCGCCTTCCATTGGCCCCCTAGTAGAGGCAAACCTAATCTGCAGAGAGTCTTTACATTGTGACCTTTGAATGTTTGTTTTTCACACTGATTATTTTGAATCCCATTTACCTAATATTACCTTTAAATGTGGGCGATGTGTGAGAGTTGATTACACAGAATTAGCAGAGAAGGTGTGTTTCAGTTTCACGACACACCTATACAGATATATATTTGATATCAAAACTGGTCCTAGCATGTGAGCAAAATGAGGGTGTCACAGAGAATAATAGCTGTGATATGGATGAGGAGGTGCTGTTGTGTGACACAATTTAATGCAACCCACGATTATTAGATGTAAACACATGTCAACTTTGGTAGAGTGTGCCTGTGCAGTGACCTGGCCAAAGAGGGCATCATGGAGCTGTAATTGGATCATACATTGAGAAATATTAAGAACAGGGGCCCACAAATATGTTTGGCCTAGGGACCCCAAACCCCTTGACATATCCATGGCGGGGCATTTATTAACTGTGGAGTCAATGGAAATGGGAGAGAGTGTGGCTTACCATCAGTTACGTCCATGACGGTGTTGGTTTTGGACATCATCAAGCATGAGCAGCAGCAGCTGGATGTGTAGTATTGTCTGTATGGCGGCACAGGATGTGTGAAGCTGAGTGCAGGTGAGTTTCAGCTTATATACATCCCTTTCCGCCAGCTCAGCTGTGGAAGTCTGACCGCCACAGTCACGTTGGTGGGAAGGCACATTGTGATTGGGCCTACGGGAACATTGGCCGTCTGCCCTCCAACAAATGCTCTAGCCTATCCCGCCGCCACCGCAGTGAGGATTTCCTGGTGGCAGCGGAGGGACCGTGGCTGTCTTTCATCTGTGAAACCGCATGCATTGTAACACAGCGGGTGGACAGCCAACTGGCCGGCGACAAATCTGATGCCGTTTCGACGGCAGTACCATGACCACCAAACACATAATCAGGCCCAGAACCTTTTTCCCACATTCTATGTACCTCTTGAAACTTACTTTAAAAAAAAGATTTCCAGACCAGTGTTATAGGTCTAAAAATTCCCAAGTTCCCAAAGGCCGTGAAGGAGTACATAAAAGATGAAGATCCTCAATTAACAGGCTACTTCTTAAAATTGTTATTATGTCTTATATGGGCGAAATCCTATCCACTGTATGATCAACCATGAACCTAGGCTATTTTACCAACCTCGCCTGCAGGCCATGAAAAGGAAACCAGAGTCTTTAAAAGTAGCTAAATGGTGCACTTTGATGAACTAAGGAAACTATCTTTACTTATGTTATTTTTAAATGTATTGTAAGAAATTGGGTTATTATTTGGGGTGGGTGACTACCCACCACAGGGAACAATCACAATCCTTTTCAGAGTAAACCCTTAAAGACAATAAATTAAACTGAGCTCAACCCCCTGCTTGCTATGGCACAGAACTGACAGGCTTAACTCAGGGCAAAGTATTTATGCAGTACCAAAACAGTGATAAAAGACAAAATGCAAAATAATAAAATTCCAAACCAAATTAGAAACATAGAGTACAAATTAATCAACAAAATGACATAAAAATGACAAAATCCAATAGCGGAAACCGTAGATATGAGGTTTAGTTTTAAGTAGAAATAGCGCAGAGAAACACAAAGTGCCAATGAATGGATGTTAGAAATGGGGTTTCTAGTTGGTTAGGGTATGCACTTAAGCCAGGCAGAACCCACCACTCTAGTCAGGGTAAGGGAGTTACACACCCAAGACAACCCCTGCTCACCCCCTTGGTAGCTTGGCAGAGCAGTCCGGCGTATCCCAGAGGCAATGTGTAAAGCGTTTGCACAACACACACCAGTGACACACAGGATACACCACAAAAGGAGACTCCACACCAGGTTATGTAAAAATATTTCATATATTGTATATAAAACACATAGACCACAATCACATAAAGCACTTTCCCAACAAGGCAATTGTAACAACATCACTCAGATCATACAGCAACTAGGCATTGGTCATAATATTACAGGCCATCGATTAATTTGCCAACTAGGCAATTGTCCTAACACCATATTTAGGGCAATAAAGCAAATACTTAGAACTTGCCCATGTCATGAAAACATCATCACTGTACATAATATGTCGTTTCTGGAAATGAAAGTACCTGTTATTCTGACCATGTAGGGCACACACGACATGCATAAACACATCAGAGAATAAAAATGCAATAGAAATGGCTAACACACCGAGAGAAACACCGCCATCCCCCTGCTGTGGCAGGTAATGACACTATAACAACTGAGGCCCAGGAATTACCCCCTTTTGCCCTTAACAAGTAAGCCACTGCGAATGTGCGCTGGTTTTATAGGTGATTCGGTAATCCTTTCTAGGAGGGGGCCTCTGTAGAGGTTTCGCCCCGCAATGCTGGCATGGGAAAATAAATGCCCCCAATGTATGTGTTAGGATGGGGGGCAGACACGCCCTGCCACCGTCGGCCGGGATACCTCAGTGGATCCCCCAGTGGATCCCCCGCAGGCAGAATGATCCCAATGGCAGCTTCCCACAAGTGCGATGCAGCTGTGGCACATACCAGGCCATAGGGGAACAGCTCCAAACTCACACGGCCTCCTTCAGTCTCCCGGCGAGACCCACAGCAGACGGGCGCCCTCCTCTTCCGCTTCTGAAGTGGGAGGTGGCTGGTAGGAGCCAGCGGGTTATGGCTGGTTTCTGTTATGGTCCCTCGTTGCTACAGCAACTTGCAGGGACAGCGTCCAGGCTTCCTCCCTCGGAGAAGCCTTCGTGGCTAATGCCGGGCTAGTGCTCCTCCTTGCTGGAGCTCTCCTCACTCCAGGTCCTGCACAGCATGTGGACACTTCAGCAGAGCACCTGCTGTATGTTGAATTGATAGCTTGGCACACATAGTGCAGCACTGCCCGATGTGAAGTGAAGCAATCCCCACACGTGCTGGTCTGCACAAAGTGCACTTTTCATGCTCTTTAACTTTATGCACAAATAAATGACAAGGGAAGCACACTAAAGCACTCCACACGCGCTTTAAAATGAAGAGGGGAAAACAATCCAGTCCTCCTCCTGTTCCACACAGGAGCAGCAACTGCAGGTCATCCCACCCTACACTCATAAGGGACAGCGCTCCTAACACAATTCTGCAGTTTTCCTTCCAGGCAGGTTTCCCTTGAGATCCAGCAAGAATCTTTTTGTGAAGTATTTGATTTACCTGAGACTTCAACAGGAGACAAGCGCACACAAGCCCTTGGAGATTTCTTCCCAAGTAGGATACCACAGCGGGGCAACAAGAGTCAGTCCTTTTCCTCCACCACAGACAGAAGCAGCAACTGCAGTCCAACCCACCCCTCAGATAGAAAAGGCAGTGTTCCTCACACAGTTCTTTCTCACTTCTTCATGGCAGGGTCCTATTTTTTCCAGAAGTGGATCTAAAGTCTTGGGGGTTTAGGTCTAATATGTATATCTCATTTTGTCATTGTTCTCTTTGCTTCAGAGTCGCTGTGCTCAGTTCAAACCAGTTCTGTGTTCCCTGGTCCAGCATGACCACAGGTGGTGGAAACATCATGGTGCAAAGGAGAAACTGCCTATTTAGGTGTTAGCAAAACTCCTCCCACCACCCTAAATGCAGACCAGGTCTATTCAGACCAGGTCTATTCCGCCCAGTGATGAAGCACCCAAGCAAGGCAGGACACACCTTGTGACTGTATAGAGTAAATGCACATCCTCAGCTCCTGTCACTCCAAAACCAGACACTGAATACACAAACAGTCAGAGGCACACAGAATGGTAAAGCAAGAAAATGCCCACTTTCTAAAAGTGGCATTTTCAAACACACACTTTAAAAACTATCTTTACCAAAAGGTGCATTATTAAATTCTGAGGTCAGAGAGCCTAAACTCCATTTGTCATCTTGTCCCAATTAAAAGTTACACATGTAAAATATTACAGCGTAGCCGCAATGATAGCCTATGGGACAGACAGCCTTTGAAAAGTGAAAACGAAATACACAGTATCTCACCATCAGAACATGTAAAATTTGCCAGTACATGTCCTACCTTTAACATACATTGCCCCCTGCTTATGGGGGTACTTGGGCCTACCTTAGGGGTGTCTTCTATGTATGAAAAGGGAAGGTTAAAGCCTGACACGTGGGTGCATTTGCCAGGTCAAATTGGCAGTCTAAGACTGCGTGCGCAGAGACTGCAGTGGTAGGTATGAGACACATTTACAGGGCTACTCGTGTTGGTGGCACAATCAGTGCTGCAAGTCCACAAGTATCATTTGATTTACAGGCCCTGACACACTCAATGCACTTTACTAGGGACTTACCAGTAAATCAAATATGCCAATCATGGATAACAAATCACCTTCACAGTTTACACAGAGAGCATATGCACTTTAGCACTGATAAGCAGTGGTAAAGTGCCCAGAATCCTATAGCCAACACAGAGTCAGAAAAATCGAAGGAAAAAAGCAAAATGTTTTGGAATAAACCTGCAAAAAGGGCTAGGTCTAACACCACCCCCCCAGCAGCCTAACGCCAGGGGTGGCCAATCAATACCTTGATTGTTTTTCCTGATTGGGGCAATAGAACATGGACCCTGGTCCACAACAGCAGGGGCACATTCCAGTTCCACGCCTTTCGGAACCCAGTTTGATCCCTCAGTCCATACTCTCAGGGCCCACTACGCTGATCCATGGGGAACACTTCTCCTAGACTGTGGACCTCATCTGTGCAGTGCCTAAACTTACTCTGCTCACAGATGTGTTCCAGAAGGCAGACAGTACCCAATGGCAACAGAGGTGTGGTCCAGCCCACCCCCAGGGTGTGACTTCTGTCTACCTCCCAGAGTCACCTCTGTCCACAAGGGAAAGCAAGCCAAAGTGGCCACTGACAGCTGTCAGTGACGAGAGCCAGGCCTCGAGCGTCTCAGGGCTCTCTAGTCTCTGTGAGACCAGAGAGCGGGGGAGGTAGCCCCAGGTGCTTGGCACATTTTGTCCACTCTCCCTCCTGCCAGGTCAAGGATGACACTGACCCACCAGCCCAGGGTCTGTTCCCAGAGGCTCGGCAGGTGACTGGGGTAGGCTCTCCCACACCCTTTCCTCCTCCCTGGGGCTCTGCACCCTCCCACCTGGAGCGGTACCCCCAGAAAACAAACCGGTAGGGGCACTGCTAGCAGTCACCCCTCACTCCATGTCAGGTGTACACCCTAAACCTGGCCCTCCAACCTAGGGTCTGCACCCTGAGGCTGAACCTGTACCTGCAAGCCAGGACCTCCAGTTGGGAGTACACCCACCCTGCGCCCTCAAGGGAAACACACTCCTCATGTATTATGCAAGAGTCTGCCTGGTGCAGATCTCCAGTCTACTGTCCACCTGACAGTGCATGAAGACCCCCAAAGCCAGAACTGGCTCCGCCAGGGTCAGGCCTCGGGTGCTCTGATCTCAAAGCTGGCAAAACCTGACCCACTGGCCCATCCACTGGGTACTGTCCCTCCCCATCCCTTTCTCTGGACTCAGGCACCCTCCCACATGGAGTGGTGCTTCCAGACACTAGAACTGGTGGGAGGCTCAGGACATCAGCCCCCCAGGTCACCTGCAACCTTGGGACCCCCATAGGGGATTGCCTCCCGGTACGGACTACCCCCCTTCCTGGTGTTCACTTATGGAACCAACCCAGGCTCTGGGACTGGGTTTCGGGCAACCTGGGACTCATCTCACACCTACTACTCAGAGACAGGACATGGGACCACTCACCCATCCCACTACACTGGGACCTCTCTGTGTTACTACCAACATATCCTACCTCACCTGGTTGGTGGAAAACCTGAGCCACCTCTTTCAAGATCACTCCCAAAAGCCTCATCAGACCCTCTGGAATCAACCAAAAGGTCTGCCTCCCGTGCAGGCTCCCTGGAATCAGAGAACTCCCACTCCCCCGGGTGTTGGCATAGCTCTGGAAAACAGGGACTGAACCAATGCTCTCCAACATGAGTCACACAGACCCTGACAGGTGTTAATCACGCCACCCTTAGTTGAAGTTGACGCTGGTACTCTTCAAGTAATAATGGTACTATTTCTTACTAAGTCTAGTTAGGTCTCAATATTTTCAACTGAAGCTCAACCTTTGGTATCTGTATCATAGAGCAGGCAGGCTTACATTAGAAGAAATGTGTAAAGCATTTATCAGTAACATAACAGTTAAAAAGTAGACAATACAACACAATAAAAATCTCACTCCAATTTATAAAAATAGAGAAAATGTACATTTACAAATAGACACCAAAATGGCAAATCGGATGTAGAAAACCAGAGATATGATTTTTCAAAGTTTTAGATATTTCTAGCACCAATAAATGCAAAACACCAATTAAGTGTATTTGGTCACGCTAGACCAGGTCAAAGTCGATATAGAGTGATAGAGCACGGTTCAGACACAGGGACCTGGTTTGATCTCACAGGGTGTCAGGTAGAAGCCAACAGCAGGATCCAGCTCAAGTCCAGTTGTCACTCGTCAGCTGGGTATTTTCAAGAAAAGGTCACTTACAGCTTGTTATGGCTCTGTAGCTTAGATAGATCAGCCAACTGACCCTTGGAGATCACTTGTTTGTCTAACACTAGTCAACAAAACTCAATAAGAAAAGGTATTTGACATACAATTCTGGAAAAATATACCTCTACTACCACAATCTGTAGAATTACCAAGAAAGGGGAAAAAGTGATCAGTCTGGTTGTCACAGATTATTTATTAGAGAACATAAATATTCTTAATTTCACTGCACCTAGGTGGTTAATTTTCATTGGATGCATTTTTACACAAAATTATTATTTTACTGTATTGGCACCTGCATCTTCCTTTCTTTAACAATATATGGTTATCAAAAACCTCCGGGAATTATTTATTTTTTAATTTTTTAATTTAGCCATTCCAGCAAATCTAAACGTCATAGTATGTGAATATTAAAGGGCTAAAATGTAATGATATGAAAGCAAGTTTTCAGCCGGCATTTGTAATGAATCACAGAATAAAATTACATTCATTATAAGTATTATTCAGTCAGGCTCATAATTTTTAAAAGAGTCTCAAATGTTCTTATAACTTAATCAGTCATCCTTTGTGCTAGGTGAAGATGCTTTCTTTCAATTTTACTCTAAAACCATTTTATCTTTCCAATCTCAAAAACTTGAAGATGTGAAGGATTTCCATTTATTACTGATCAGTGACTTACCTACTACCATGGCAATGAAAATCTGCTTGAGTTCGGTATTAGTAAAAGTCCCTTAAGATGAGGGACATAAAAAGCGCAACCACTGGATTTGGCTTGATGGTCATGCCCAATCTTGCGCTAACAAACTTAAAGACCATACTCCAATATTGATTTAATTCAGAGAAAAGCCAAAACATAAGTAGGTTTAAGTTTGTTAGAATAATACTTATAATGAATGTAATTGTAACTATCACCGCCAAGGGTATCTGGGCACTGAGGGTGCAGTGCGTGCAAGGGGATATTGAACTGGCATCTCTTCTGGATGGGGATCCAGCGGAGGTTTCTGAGGTGAAGGGTGATTCGAGTCCACTTGAGATGGTCGTGGAAGAGTCTGGCTGCGGTGTTCTGTATGGTCTGAAGTCTTTTGAGAAACTGGATGGTGATTCCGGCATAGAGAACGTTGCCATAGTCGAGGTGGCTGGTGATGAGGGTCTGTGTGACGGCCTTTCTGGTGTTAATAGGATCCATTTGAAGAGTCTGCAGAGCATGCGGAGGGTGTGGAAGCAGGAGGGGGTGACTGCGTGGACTTGTCGCTCCATGGTGAGATGGCTGTTGATGATTATGCCGAGGTTGCGAGCATGGTCTGTTGGTGTAGGTGTTGGAGCCCCAAAAATTAAGAGTCCACTGTAAACATGAGAAAAAGGTTGGAACACACATAGAATCAGTTAAAAAAGTAATCATGAAGTCTATGATAGGCATGTAGTTTGGTGCCTCAATTCTTTTTTCTTCATTGCAGGGAACCACACTTATGTAGTCACTGTCGAACAGCAGTTGATTACATAAAATGATCAAGTCTGCAATAGAAAAAATATATGAACCATCCTTTATATATTCATTTATAACATAAATATCTAGCATAATGTTGTGCAACCCATCAAATCAGTACTGAGAAATAAAAGTGACAATTGAGAGGGCAGAGACGTGCTCCACCTTAATAAGGATCCATAGTTCCAAAGTGCTAAAAGAAAGCTGAAGCCACAAGTGAACAGGGCTGAAGACGAAAAGGAGGAGGAGATGCCTCTTTGTAAAGTTGCAAACACCACGAGAGATGCCAGGTTTAAGAAGAAGGTAAGTCCTTCACCTCACCCATCCGGTTCACTCTGGCAACTGACTCACACCATGAGATTCTACATTCATATTCCACCTTGGCATTCTACATCAATGTAGGGTTCTCCGCAGAACCTAGCCACCTCACACGAGGAAGACATGTGGCAAGCAAATATATACAGTTGCAATCACCAAGTAATAGCAGTTGAATACTGAATGCAGCGTTGTGATTGGTGTGAGCGCCGGGGTTCGGAGCTCAGACATGGAAAAGGAAGGGAGCCTACATTGACACCATGCAGCACACAATGCACCAGCGCTATGAGACAGCAGAAATGCCATATCTTACGGGAGATGGGCACATTTCTGTTGCCTCCCTTTCATTCAACACAGTGCAGCAACTTTGAAGGGGGGCGGGAGCACTCTGATTTTTTCCATGTTTTTTAATAACTATATGCTCTCTGACGATGGGCTAAACCCTGAAACACTAGTGTCTAGAGATATCTGCACTGCCAGAACCAACAATGGTTAAAAACTACAGCGACTTGAAAGTGCAAACTAACTGCGTTTACCAGGATGCAACAGGGTTAAACAGCGCTGAGATGATAAGCAGAGTGCTCCCGCCCCCCTTCTCTGTTTTCTTCGGCCTCGAGCTGACGAGCTGACGAGCTCTCCGGAGTAGCAGCATTGTGCCTTGGATAGGTACAGTGACCTGCGACGACTTGGGCTCCTTCTCAGCAACCCCCAAAGACTTTTTTCCATGTTTCTTAATAACTATATGCTCTCTACTGACGATGGGCTAAACCCTGAAACACTAGTGTCTAGAGATATCTGCACTGCTAGAACCAACAATGGTTAAAAACTACAGCGACTTGAAAGTGCGAACTAACTGCGTTTACCAGGATGCAACGGGGTTCAACAGCGCTGAGATGATAAGCAGAGTGCTCCCGCCCCTTCACAGTGTAGCAACTTTGCTTGCTGCCCTGCGATGTGTGAAAAATTAGTAAATATCCCCTGTAGTATTGCGTCTGTTGGTCGTCATGAAAGGTCCTTCAATTGTGTAAACCGTGAAGACACGAACCAGAAAAGGATATTCCATATAACGTATGAATATTATTTGCAAAGCTTGAGCTATTGAACTATCACTTCTCAGATTTCTCACCAATGTTTCAGGCGCCAGTGGTGTAGGAAGGGGGGTGCCGTGGGTGCTGGCCGCCACGGGTGTCATCACTGAGGGGGTGACAAAATGGCAACAATATGTGTTTTAAACACATATTTGTGCCATTTGTCAAGCAGAAGGAGACAAGAAATGTTTCGCACCGGATACCACCTGACCTTGCTAGGCCACTGTCAGGCGCCGGCCCTGTTCTGCTTTCGACATGTTTACATTCAAAACAACTGGTTCGAAGATAAAAGAAACTTTCAAATAATAATAACGACACTTGTAAAGCGCATCGTTACTTCGAACGAAGTGTCCCAGCGCTGCGCTGCGAAACAGACCTGTTTGCAAACAATTGTGAATCCCTGACTCCGAGCTAGCACCCTTTGAACACAAGTAACTCTGCCCAACTCCCCCAGTGTGACTGAAGACAGATGGCAGACTGCGTTGCCAACCATCCTTACCAGTACTGGAAAGAAGACACACGTGTAAGGCTGATGGAGCCCTTTGATGTCCGTTTATGGGTGCAGCCATTAACAGGGTGCCCGAATGGACTGGCCTGCATCCTACCACTGTCGGATGGTTTATATTATTTCGAAGAACCATTCTGAATTAACAGCTGCTCTTCCTTTTCAGCTTAGGTAGCCAGATGTGTCAGGTAACTCAAGCCTGCAGTAGCAACAAGCCCATTAGAAAGCAGGGCAGCTGACAGCACTGAGAATCTCCAGAAAGCACGGCTAAAATACCCAGATGGTCCTCTGCAAAGAAAAACATCTGCTCCCATATGTTTAGACAATGCTCTCTCTACATGTAATCACAAGCGGGGTTTCAATGTAGCGCGAACTTAGCCCCATCGCAGTAAAGCGCAAGATAATTTACACTCTTTATAGGCACGAGGATATTGAATTGCCAAGAATCGCCGGTAGACGAGAGAGCCCTAAGAATTGGGGGTGAAAGCTGGGCAGAGGAGCTACGAAGACAAGGAGCTATTTTCATGGGAGAAAAATGGTAGAGGGAGGAAATGGAGGAGGCGAAGGAAGGGAGAAGGAAAAAAGAAATGGGAGAAGAAAGAAGGAGTGGGAAGCCAGGGAGTGACAGTTCGAGGTACGAGACAAGGATTCAGGAAGACGCAAAAATACAGGGAGCGACAGAAGTGGTTCAACAGAATAAAAAGTTTGAGGGGAGAGAAAGTAATTTTATAGAAAGGGATGAAGATAGATGGAAGGGGATAAAGGAGAGCCGGAGAAAGGTAGTGAAGCTGATGATTTTACAGAAAGGAGACTGGAAAGAGAGCATCCGATAAAACATAAATGTGGGTAAACTTTCAGTTGAAGAGTTTCACAATCACCATACATGCAGCCACCACAGTGGAGAGGCCAAGGACTGACTGGCCACAGAGTCTAACTCCATCAGTCTTGTAAGCGGGTTTGATGTAACACATGAGACCATTGTGAGAATCGGAAATTAGTAAAATAGGGAGCATATTTATAAGGCCCCTGTACCAAAGGAGCATCACTTTTTTTACGCTCCGGTGGTGCACAATGCTGAGCCATATTTACAAGGCAACGCAAAGCTACCCTGCATGATCTTTTTTGGTTTTCTAAATATAGCCCCCTTTTACACAATTTTCTGAGTGAAAGGAACATTCCATTAGTGCTGCTGTCAGTATTCTCACACTACACCCATGGATTCGGACAAATTCCCAAATGTACAAGTTTTCATAAACCTGGGAATGCACCAGATTCTAACGCCTCCACAGGGGAGGTGTTAAAGTGGCGCAACAAGGAGAAATACCTTTATTTCTCCTCGTTTTTTGCTCTTTCTATGCGTGCTGTATTCTGCTACACACATAGGGGGAAACACCATGGTGAAAGGGTGCCTGCGTTGGCACTAGGCAGGCAACTGGATGCCAGCACAGAGGAGAGCACAGGGATAGGAGAGAATGTGGCCTAACGGCCAGGGCGGTCGACCTTGGAACTGGGAAACCAGGTTCTAGTCTCGGCAGGGACGCTCAACATTCTGTGATTCTGGGCAAACCACTAAGGGCCAGATGTAGGAAGCCTAATACCAGTCGGTAACGGCAGAAATTACGGAATTTTGGCTGTTTACCGACCGGTATTAGGCTTTTCAGATGTAGGAGGCCACATTTCAGGATTCGGTAATTTACCGAATCGGTAATTTAAGAAATCGGTAAATTACCGAATCTGTAATGTAGGGAGCACTCAAGTGAGTGCTTCTTACATTTAAGGATTCATTTTTTACCACCAACTATTAGTTGGTGGTAAATAACGAATTCCTTTTAAAAAGCAATTTTTTGCTTTTTATTGAGTGCCACGTGGCAGACATACATGCCCTTAAGGCATGTATGTGTGCCACATGTGCACCCATGCACTATTCAGGGGTGCAACAGGGTGTCAATGTGACACCCTGCCACCCTTGAAAGGGTTCCCCCTATTACCGGTATTTACCAAATCGGTAATTCCCATTCATTCCTATGGGCCTCCACGCCCATAAGAATGAATGGGAATTACTGAATCGGTATTTACCGATTTGGTAAATACCGAATCGGTAAATACCGATTCTTAATTACCGAATCTTACCGATTTGGTAATTTTTACTGAAAAATTATCTACATCCCATTTACCTATTCTTAAATACCGAATCAGTAAAAATCGGTATTTAAGAATACGTAAATTGAGATTACCTACATCTGGCCCTTAATCTCCCCGTGCCTAACAAAAAAAAATGAATGTATCCATCTGTAACGTAACTGGTGCTCATGTAAAGCGCTCGGATACCTATGGGTCTAGATCAAGCTATAGAAAACCACAAAAAACAAGCAGGGATGCATTGTATTGCAGTAAATACGAAGCATTCCTGCACTTTCCTGATGACGCAGCTTGGCACAGCAAGATAGCTTGCAGCGCTGTGCAGAGTCATTATTATGTAAATATGCCCCTAGGTGAGGAGAGCACTAGTGGGTAGTGGGAGGATTTGGCTGTGGTGAGCAATGTGTGAGGTGGCACAAACAAGAAGTGAATGTAGCTGCCAATGGTGCCTACTGTAAGCAGCTGACACTAGTGGATACTATGATGAGCTGGCACTGCTGGTTATTGTGAGGAATTGGCTGTAGTGGGTAATGTTAAGAGCTGGCACTGACGGACCATGTGAGCAGGTGGCACTAATGGATTCTGTGAGGAGTTGGCACAGATGGACAGTGGGAGGAGCTAGCCCGGATGACTTTGTAAGAATGTAGCCCACTCACATTAGTCATAATTTTCTTCTGAACTGGACAACAGTCAACACATGTTTCGGCATGCAGTGACTTTTGCAAGGCTTTGAGGTTATAACAAACAAAGTCCAAATTAAAAAGATGTCTAGAGAAAAACAGAGACAATCATATTGGGTGAGTTTCATACCCGAATATAGTAAACCTTAAGAACACGATTTTAATACAAGACCCTAGGTGGAAAAGTAATGGGTTCACTCAGGGTTTGTTTTAAATAGCTTAGGACGATGCATAGTTCTACCACAACCTTACGCTAGGACGGTGGACAAAATAAAGACTATACAGAGCCTTAGGTAAGTTATCGTGATTTTACCATCACTGGAACACAACTTATGGTTCTTCATGGAATGCCTTTACCTCGTTTCCTACTTCTAAGCCTTACCAGGCTTTTGTAGTTTCATTTTTAGGTCTCGCCTATTAATCCCACAAGTGATAATAGACGAGAGTATAGTGGGCAAACTAAGGTCTTGAAACCATTGTTGATTTCGGACAGTTTGTGTTGTGCAGTCGTGCGGAAAGCGTGTCCACATCAAAGCCATCAGCCCACAGGCATCTGTTGCTTCCCCAGCGTGCGCAGTGCGCGCGCGGCCTCACTTCTCCTCCCCCTAATTACATCCAGCAGTCTAAGAGGTTTCCCAGGCTGCTTTCCTGGTCTACGAGAGATACTTAGCTTGCGTGGAATGACGTTCGGATTGTTTCCTTTTGGATGTGTCATAAGTTTAATTTATTTAGTTTTCCCTCTTGCAAGCGTGTAGTAGTGTCTGCTTGAAGACATAACGGTTTAGGAGTACTAGACTTGTTTAATTGCTGTTTAGAAACTATAGCCCTTTTATTTATCCATCTTAAGAATTTCTTGTATCCGACGTCACTCCCTGCGCCTTTAAATGTCCAAGCGAGAGAGGTACTTGGGGTGTATTTTGACAGCAGCTCTTTCTCATTCGGACCAAGACGTTCTTGGTTTCCTTCACTCAACCCATGTGAGGAAGTTAGGCTCGCTGTTTTTTTCGAAATTAGTTTATTTGTCGTGTCTAGTTTTCATAGGTTCTGTCAGTCAACTCAGTCTTGCAGTGAAGTGGGAGTGGGTGCTACTGCTCTATCGTGTCTTCACACTCTACTCCCGGTGTTGAAATGTAGGCTCCTACAGCGAAACACTTTAGACTGTACCTCACAATTTTTGTATGTTTTCTTTGAGACCTATTGTACCACGGTTGCCTTCGGGTACAATATTCCCGTCTCCTCCCCCGTACTCTGTACATTTAGGTATATTCTGCAAATTGGTTACGTTCTTGCTAGAAGCAGCTCGTTGTGAAAGGTGCTTGCACAAACGGTACATTTGTCAGCCGGATTTCTGAAGTATTGCTCCAAACTGGGTTGGCTTTTTAGTGTAATATAAAGGTATATCGTCTGAAGGCAGTAAGAAATGGCCTTTGCATCCAAGTGCAGCCCCAGAAATGAGCAGCGCTCAATGAAAGGCTGTGTTAATTGCCGGGGCAGCTAAATGTCCGTGCGTGGTAACAACACGCTCTCCTAATGTGCCGTGAACGCGCCCGCCCCCCTTAAACAAAGCATGGTATCTCCTTGTGCCGATCGCACACATGTTCCTTTGTACATTTATCGGTAGCTTTTCTTATGGAGCGCAGGCATTTTAAGTTTGACAGCTCCCCCTACAGAATGATTGCCACCATGCACGCCAATGTTTAGCAGCAGATTTCTTTTGCAGCACTTTGGTAGAGAAGCCTCAACCCCTTTTCCATGTCATGGGCTTTTTGATACAGTAATGAGGGCGGTTTTTAAACGTATTTGCAGATGACATCATAGATTCCTTCCTTCCTTACTAGGTACCTGCTTTAAAATAAAAATTAAAGAGAACACTGATCCTTAATCCTAATTTGAAGAAATGGACGCTCGTGAATTACATGCAGTTCATGTGCCCCTGCACGCGCTTCAGACCCGCCACAGCAATGCCGTGAGCTTCACACTTCAAAGGAATGCTCTCCCCCGCCCCATGCCTCTTCTCTTACCCTTTCGCTATCTCCCCCGCCCTCCCACCTTCAGCCTCTTCCACTGCTGGACCTGCCCTCCCTCGCCATTGGCTTTTCCTTCCATCCCCACTCTTTGCCTTGCACTCCTCTCCCTCCCTTGCAATCCGTTGTTTTTTTTGTACACTCCTAATTATGTGCAGTTGCACACTAGCCTTAAGCATTCTTTTACACAGCACCAAATCAGTTCACTGACTTTCTTTGCTCCCACCCACTAGCATTTTATCGCGCCCTGTCACTTCATTTTTTTTCTCAGATCCACGTAAACGTAAGAGCACAACTCTCGTTATTATAACTTACATCAATACACTACCCATACAAGCCACATGACCGAAACACACCGTTCAGAGCAATGCACGCCACAACCAGGAAATAGTGTGAATGAAGCTGCAGTACAGTTGTAGTCATACCTGAGCATTTCTTTGAAATCTGCCCCTTCTGTGATGCTCCTCATAGGAAGCCATTGGGCTCAGCGGGCTTCAGCTCTCAGCCTCTCCCCCACACCCCCAACATACACACAAGCCTCCATACACACACTGGCATTTTTTTTGAGCTGCCAGCCGCGGGCGTGTACTTGACAGGTCTTTAAAAGGAACAATCACATGTTAACGAGGCTTTGTTGTTTTTCACACCTTCTTGGAGCCCCAGCATCTCCACTCTGCCTGTGCCTTGAAGAATTACCCCCACCCTCCTGAAAATGTTATCCGCCCCCCCACACCGAAATGTGGTTCTAGTTACGCCTCTGTAGGAAGCCCTTGAGTGTGCCACACGCTCTCTTTTTCTGTTTAGTTTGATCCTTAGTTGCCTGCGGATTGGGATCTCACACATTTGGTTGCTGCGCGCCCCCTTCCCTCCCATCCCCACTCTCTGCCTTGCACTCCCTCCCTCCCTCGCAATCTGTTGTTTGTAACGTGGGTGGGTGTAAGCTCTCGGACCAGCCGTTGTCTACCAGTATCTTCTAGTTTGTTGGCTTTGATATTTAATTATCCTGAATTGGGCTCGATATTCGGGTTTCTTCTGGTCACTGAAGGTGCCTTTACATTAGTCACATCTGAATTGACAGGATACAGCGAGGGCCTCAGCCAGTCTTGAATCCAAGTCAAATAACTTTTTTTTTTCTCGTTCGAAACAGTGCCCTTATTTGGACAATGACAGACCTTGCTACCAAACGTCTTTCGGATCCTTGCTTGTGAATTGAAACTGCACATATGCTGTGCTGTGCTGTGTTTGCATTTCAGACCTCTGGTGGTGAGCTTTTTCCAGGTGCCCGAGGAGGTTGTACCTTAGAGCGCTACCCTTTTCCCGTCTCTCCCCTCCTGGAGACTGCCCTTCCCCATTATGCCTGCAGTGACACAATGAAGTTAGCTCTTAACGTATGGCGGGGACACTTCGCATGATGGTGTCGACCACAGGTTTCATATCGGCACCAGCAGATTGTTGCGCTACCCCAGCATCACTCAGCACCACCACAGCAACACTCAGCACCACCACAGCACCAGTCAGCACCACCACAGCATCACCACAGCATCACTCAGCACCACCACAGCATCACTCAGCACCACCACAAAACCACTCAGCACCTCTCAGCACCACCACAGCATCACTCAGCACCACCAGAGCATCATTATGTGCCACCACAGCATCATTATGCGCCACCCCAGCATCACTCAGCGCCACCCCAGCATCACTCAGCACCACCACAGCATCACTCAGCATCACCACAGCATCACTCAGCACCACCACAGCATCACTCAGCACCACCACAGCATCTCTCAGCACCACCACAGCATCTCTCAGCACCACCACAGCACCACTCAGCACCACCACAGCACCACTCAGCTCAACCACAGCATCACTCAGCACCACCACAGCATCACTCAGCATCCCTCGGCACCATCAAAGCACCACTCAGCACCACTACAGCACCACTCAGCACCACTACAGCATCAGTTAGCACCACCACAGCAGCACTCAGCACCACCACAGCAGCACTCAGCACCACCACAGCACCACTCAGCAACACCACAGCACCACTCAGCACCACCACATCATCACTCAGCGCCACCCCAGCATCACTCCGCACCACCCCAGCATCACTCAGCACCACCACAGCACCACTCAGCACCACCACATTATCACTCAGCACCACCACAGGACCACTCAGCACTACCACAGCATCACTCAGTACCACCACAGCACCACTCATCACCACCACAGCACCACTCAGAACCACCACATTATCACTCTGCACCACCACAGTATCACTCTGCACCACCAACACACCACTCAGCACCCCCACAGCATCAGTCAGCAGCACCACAGCACCACTCAGCACCACTACAGCACCACTCAGCACCACCACAGCACAACTCAACACCACCACAGCAGCACTCAGCACCACCACAGCACCACTTAGAACCATCACAGCACCACTCAGCACCACCACAGCACCACTCAGCACCACCACATTATCACTCAGCACCACCACAGCACCACTCAGCACCACCACATTATCACTCAGCACCACCACAGCACCACTCAGCACCACCACAGCATCACTCAGCACCACCACAGCACCACTCAGCACCACCACATTATCACTCTGCACCACCACATTATCACTCCACACCACCAACACACCACTCAGCACCCCACAGCATCAGTCAGCGCCACCACAGCACCACTCAGCACCACCACACCAGCACTCAGCACCACCACAGCACCACTTAGAACCACCACAGCATCACTCAGCACCACCACTGCACCACTCAGCACCACCACAGCATCACTCAGTGCCACCCCAGCATCACTCAGCACCACCACAGCACCACTCAGCATCACCACATTATCACTCAGCAAGCACCATCACAGCATCACTCAGCACCACTCAGCACCATCACAGCATCACTCAGCACCACCACAGCACCACTCAGCTCCACCACAGCATCACTCAGCACCACCACAGCACCACTCAGCACCACCACAGCATCACTCAGCACCACCACAGCACCACCACCGCATCACTCAGCACTACCACAACATCACTCAGCACCACCACAGCATCACTCATCACCACCACAGCACCACTCAACACCACCATGGCATCACTCAGCACTACCACAGCACCACTCAGCTCAACCACAGCATCACTCAGCACCACCACAGCATCACTCAGCACCACCACTGCATCCCCACAGCACCACTCAGCTCAACCACCGCATCACTCAGCACCACCACAACATCACTCAGCACCACCACAGCATCACTCAGCACCACCACAGCACCACTCAGCGCCACCACAGCACCACTCAGTGCCAGCCCAGCATCACTCAGCGCCACCCCAGCATCACTCAGCACCACCACAGCATCACCCAGCACCGCCACATCATCACTCAGCACCGCCACAGCATCACTCACCACCGCCACAGCATCACTCAGCACCACCACAGCACCACTCAGCGCCACCACAGCACCACTCAGCGCCAGCCCAGCATCACTCAGCGCCACCCCAGCATCACTCAGCACCACCACAGCATCACCCAGCACCGCCACATCATCACTCAGCACCGCAACAGCATCACTCACCACCGCCACAGCATCACTGGTTCAAATCTGTTCTCTCAATGTTTCAAGCTTTATTACAAATGTCACAAAAAGATGTTAATATTTCACTTCTGTTCTTGGATTTTCGTCACAATAAAATACACTGAACATAATCTTCACATAAATAAAAATTGTGACATTTACAATACCAATGGCTCAAACTTTCTTAATGCGAGACCTATTGCATTGCAAATGCTTGTGTACTATTTATTAAGAATCACAGGTACACACTGTGCTCCAAACCTAAAGAACGGATACTGAATGGCGTTTACATATTTACCGGCCACCACAACTACTACACACTAACAGGTGTGTTCCTATCATTAGTACAGATGCAGGGGCAGCTCTAGGCTTATGGCGGCCCTGGGCAGGGAGCGTAGGTAGGGTGCCCCGATAGAGGGGGTCAGGGCGGGGTGGAGCCACCCGGAGCTCAGGAAGGTGTTTCAATAAAACGTCCAGAAAAGGTGTTAGATTACCAGTACCTGCGGCTGCTCATACCCTTCCAAATTAGTCTCAGAACGATAAAATTTAGGAGGAGGAGCCAGATTGCTCCTTCCTGTGATGCTATGAAAGCCTGCTGAGCCGCCTTTCTCTTTCGTTTCGAATAACCAGATTTGTGTACGAATTCTCTTCATTTTGTTTGCAATGTTATATACGCCTGTACCAGCAGGCCAGCAGTGGGTAGGGAAAAAAGAAGCCAATCCGGAACCAGGAGGAACGCAGGCGTGGAGGCCAGTGAAGAGGGGGGAGTCAGGATGTTTGGAAGTGGAACAGAGCCGGAGGCCGCCAAATCCCTGTCAGGGGCCGTCACGCAAATATGTATCAATCCTCAGAGGATTATTATATTAAGGATATATATTGGCGTGGCGGTCCCTGGGTTTGGCAGCCCTGTGCAGGTGCACAGCTTGCACGTGCCTAAGGCCGCCCCTGACCGTTTGTTCCTTTACTACTTTTCATGAGCTCACGGAGAGGTCATACTACATGACAACCATTAGACGCTTATACTAATAGGCTGTGGATAACTTTAAATGCTCTTTTCCTTTCATCCCACCTCTTTTTTCGGATTCCAAGTTTTACTTCTTTCTTTTTCTGTGACAAGACCGATAGCTCAGTAAGGGTTGAGATTTTCACTTCATGGATGAACACTTCGTTTCTCGTATTTGCTTTTTGTCAACAAGTTGTTTTTCTTTACCAGCTGTGTCCTTTTATTTATATGCTACATCTCACAGAAGTGCTGTTCCCTGCCAGCATCACACTGTATACCCATCACTGCATATGGGTCAACTCACATGGAATTATGACCTTATCTATACCTGATATAAGGTTGGTTGATTCCTATAGTTTCAGGCTTCAAATTTGGCATTTCTTTTTGCATCACAGTTGTGGTTATTTTTTCATACTTTGGTCACAGAATGTGCTTGTGCTCACTCTAAAGCTTCAATATTCACATGCTCTTTAGTACTTTGATCTCATCACCGATGACAAACCTGCTCTTCCACTATCAGGCAAATACGTTGGAGGAGTCACTTTTGGTGGAGAATTTTCCGCTTTTCTTTCTCCAAAAACCCATGCCTATTAATTTACCATCTAGGGTCTTGTATCAAACTCTGGTTCTTAAGGTTTAGTACATTCAGATATGACACTCACCCAACACGCTTGTCTTAGCTTTCTCTAGGCATCTTTTTAATTTGGACTTTGCTTGTAATGACCTCACAACCTTGAAAAAGTCACTGCATGACTGCTGTTGCCCAGTTACGAAGAATATTATGAATGATGTAACTGTACTGAAGAAAAAGTTGTGTTCAACTCAAGTCCCAGCTGTTTGGACCTTATGATAATTTTTTTTAACTAATGATGGAGTACTATGGTTTCCTTATTTGATAGTTTACACACATTAGATCTTTTTGGTCCAACATGAACACACAACTCTGGTAGAAGAGTGTAGGATACCAAAAAACCACCATCAAGTAAATCTGTGCCAACTACTGTATTGTATCCACATAAAATACACCCAATATTTGTTTTAACAAGGTGCGATTGTTCAACCACCAATACCTCCTGCCTGTACTGATAAGGATGCAGCACTGCTGGTTAGTGGGAAGAGCTGTACCTGATGGACAATAAGCAATTCTAGTGGGTACTGCGAGGAGCTGGCACTAGTGGGTACAGTATGATACACAACCCCACCCACCACCATCCAGTAGCAGCCACTACTGCCTGTAACCCATAGCAAGTGTGAGAAGGAGTGCTGCTATGTGGTGCAGCAGGTGCAGAATCACTGGCTATGGGTGTGAGTTGCTCAGTGTTCCTCAATTATGATTATCTTTAAATATCCAAGTGGGAACAGGAAGGACCATTTTTACTGTTTGCATTGGGGCTTATGACACCCTTGCTCGGTCCATTTCCAAAGTCTCTAAAGAGCTGCACCTAGAGGAATACACCTTCAAGACTGCTTGAGTCATATAGACGGCCTTGTGTTTGGAATCTCAGTCAAGTTTAGGCTCCAAACGGACTCATCAATACACAGAATGAGAACTTTGTTATACGAATTTGTTATGTTACGTGAATTTGTAGAGCATGGCTAATCACCTGAAGGGTGTCCAGGCGCTGAAACGTTTAGTGGTCAGCGACCCTTTACCTTAAATCAGAAGATATAAAAAAATAATCTGCCATAAAAAGAGCATACTCCAGTAATGTGCCTAAAACACAGAATGCTATTACTTTGGATTTGTGCACTGCCCCCTCTTTCCCACTTTTCATGTCTAACTTGAAGAAACATCTAATGGATGCTCGCTAGACTCCTAGTCTTCTCAGCATGGCACAAGTCTCATTTTGGCCTTCACTGCCCCTAGGACACCTCTCTTCAACTACAACCTTAGCCTTCCTCCCATTGACCTTTCTTGTGGCAAATTTGTCTTTGCTTCTCTGCTGTAGGTCTCTCCTTTGCCTCTGACATGATATTGTGTAGCATCTCTCTGGTTTGCTCTGCTCTATTTTGACCCCTGTAAACTGCAGTATTGCCTTCTCTGGATAGAGCTACACTATATAAGAAGCTAATAAAAAATAACTAAAAACACCGAGTGTCAGGAATTGGCATTGTTGGACCTTGTTAAGTTGTCAATGATCTTCACTGAAGAGCTGGTGGTGAAGGACAGTTAGAGGACAAAGCAGCGATAGAGCTTATGGTCAATCTTAAAAGCATCTGTCTGAAGGATGGCCTGGCAGTGACGACCATTGAGAAGGTGGAATAGATGGTAGGCTTTCGCTGGCATTTGTCTGGAGGATGACCTGGCAGTGATGAGCATTGAGACGGTGGGATTTTAGGAAGGTGTATGCAGTATATCTTGATGATAATGACGGGCAATATGAGAAGCAGTCGGTGGTGGGCTGTGTGAAGAGTGAGCTGTGGTAAGTCTGACATTTGTGGGCAGTACGGTGCTGGAGGTGGTTGGAGGTGTGAGGTCAGTGTGATGAGATGGTATCAAAGAGAGGTTTGAGGAGCTCGCATTGATGTTCAGTGATGAACCAACATCTCAAAGATTCTGGCACAACTCGACAACATAAAGATCTAGCACTGGTGAGGATTGTGTGCAAACCTGGCACAGGTGGGCAGTGGGTTGAGCTCAGGCTGCTGTGTAGGACTTTAGTCGCATACACTCTCAATCTCTCCCCCTGGGACATGATAACATGAGTAGTTAGCTAGGAAGGGTTTTTGCTGAGGTTTGCACCAAGCAGCGGACACGGAGATGAATAACATTAGCGGCTCTAATCGTCTGGCCGTTTTATGCATGTTTCTTAGTTGTGCTTCATCACACATTTCACTGACATTGGGCCACAATAAATCTATTTTGAGCTGGCCTAGCATGAAATAAATGCTCTTTTTAAACATATTTGTTCCTTACCCAATACGGAAAGGAGTGTAGGGGTTCCTCCATATTCATTCAAAATGCACCAGACCAAAATTAGAACAAACTTATTTTGCTCTTCTGTTGAAAATAATGACATTCTTCATCTCTTGGAAGTTCGATAAATAGCAGGTAGTCTGCACTATCCTTCCCACTTGACTGTAGCCACCTACAAAGGGATAACTGCGGGGTCCCATCGTCATGAGCACCTGCTGGGGGAACCTTTGTTGGCATGGCGGCACATTGACAGTTTGCCCCCTCTTTGTGGTTCGCAGTCAATGTGCCTGCTAACCAGGGCACAAGTCCTAAAAAAAGAAGTGGGGGGACACTGACTTCACGACAGGAAGTGACGTCATGAAAGGTGGCTTGCACTCAGTTGCAGTTTATAGTTATCGAGCTCCTGGTAAAATAAGTGGGGGGACTTCGTCCACCGGCGTGGTACCCCGACTCGAGCCCTGCTGGTAACAGCCTCTTTGCCTTTACGTACACATTTGTAATATGGAGCAAAGGATTTTCTCATTTGCATTGGTCCACACACTCCTGCAAATGAAGGTGCACCTCCTGGAGATCGCTCTGGCATGAGGCATACTGCAGAATCTCTCACTGATTCTCACTTACTGAGGTTCTCATTGACACTTGCAAACACACTAACCTACAATCTCTCCAATTCACTCACAAACGCACACACACACACAGAAATAACACTTTTTTTACTTACCTTACTTCCTTTGCTGGCAACTTGGTGGCTCCCTGGCAGCAGAAGAGTCGGAATCCGGCACTGGACATTGGCATGGCAAGCCGTGATTCCCAACGAGAAGCCAGAAGGAGCTGCAGTGCCAGGATTAAGAGGAAGACTCACCTCATCCCATTTGTCAGCTTCTTAATAGAACTGGAATCATAGCACTATCAGAACGTAGGACAGAGATGAGGACCGTACCTCTTCTCCTCTGTTTGGCTGCTCATTAGCCCCTGGGATGCCCTGACAACCTGATTTAACAGATATACTATGCTGCCTGAGGCATGAGGAGTGAGTCTGCAAAATTACATGAATTGCGCTTCGTGAGGAATTGTTAATGAGTTATGATCCTCAGACAAGCACAACATAGACATCCACCTACAGAGTGATGTGGCTTTAATCAGCCCTCTGTAAATGGATCATGCCTCAGCCTCCCCCTCTTCCTCTGTCATCATGAGCCTATGGATGAGGCCAAGAGGGCTACCCTTCACACTGACAGTGTTTATGAACACACAAAAGTTGTGTTTTTATGAACAATGCCACATAAAATAAATAGCAGTAATGGGCAAAGGCAGGGAACAGTACATTAAGTAGCCAACACTGCCAACACTTCTGTGGGGGTCAAACTTGAAATCTGTAGCTCCTGATCTTACTTTGTGGCTTGGGTCACTTCCTTGAGCTTTCCCGCTATTCTGCTTTATGCTGAGACCTGGTCACTTTTTTGAGCTTAAAGTCCTTTGGTGGGACAGGGTTAGGGGCAATAACTGGGGAAGGTTGCAGAAGAATGGATTCAAAGAAAGATTCCATTTGGCAGCACTCAAAACATCACTGACAATCTCCAGTAGCCCCCAGCTACGAGTTTCAAGTAAAACATAACTCAGTAGCCTTCCCTGAACATTCTGGTGAATGTGGTCCATATTTGGCAAGATGCTGCACTTCCAGTGAAGCAAGGCTTGATAACTATTCATTTATCACAATATTTCATTTTCTTAGTCTGATAATTATTAATTTCTTCTCATTTTCCATTTTCTTAGCCTCGGAAACATGTGCAGGATCAATACCTGGTTCTTATAGTCCTTCAGGAGCTTCAACCTTCACTGCAAAAATCTCCAGGTGGGACAAACCTGCCCAACCTTGAATGCACTTTTTTTTAGGTATCCTCAGCACCATGTCCTGGTTCTCCGGAAGTTGAAACATTTCTATGCCCCAGCTTTACAGAATGCTCAACATCTTCTTCCTGGTCTCTCATAAAATTCCCAACTTCCAGGAACAGTTCTAGGGTACAAGGTCATGGATAGCAAAGGAAGATAGCCTCAACCACTCTTTTGAGAGAGGTCTCCAGCTGAAGTCTAATTCCAGTGGCCTGCTGGTTCCTGTTCCTAGAGGCCCTCTTGTCCTTTATATATATATGACCGTCATGAGTCAAGCTTTACGAACCTTGAAGACTCAAGCAAATGCCTATCAGTACTTGGGTTCAAAGACAGCAAGTTTATTTCCTTGGGCAGGCAAGGCTGTTCAGACATAAGTCTTCTTATGTTTGCCAAATTCCACAATTGCTCCAATATCCAGGTAGTGGGAACCCCAAATTCCAAGTGCAATACAACAGTGATTGGTGGAAATCATCAAACATATTCCCTGCTTATCCCTCCCTAACTTTGCAGAGCTTCCTTTAGCTTGTTGCTGGGATTCTGCACCTACACAGATGCACAGGAAACAGGACCTCAGTGTATAGGGGTGTACCAACCTATCACCTTAGTACCCAACATCCACAAACCCACTAGCTATAGTGTCTCATTTGTTCTCCTCCAAAAATCACGAAGCTACTAATGATTCGACAACCCAGAACACAACTCTCCTGCCTCTCTCAGGAAACGTGGGAGCAAGACATACCCTTTCGCTCACGCTCACTCACTTGTACTTGTTCACAATAAGATTTGGCAGTTACTGTAATAGTTTTCAATGTTTATTTTAACAATTGTCCTCTACAATACAGTATACGAGCTACTACAAGGAGCAAAATGCATGAACTCAAAACAATTAGCATTGTTACAATTCCATTTCTTTATTTAGAAAGTTTTATATAGTGTGAACGTGACCCACGAGGGTATCAGAGCGGTTTACAATATACAGTTACTAAACATTAGACTATAAGGCCTAACCACCCTCCCCTTGACTGGAAGAAGTTTATTTATATAAAGGAAGATTTGACAGCAGACCCCATACCTTAAAGCCTGGATGTAAGGTTTACATCATAGGAACAACATAGCTCTTTTCCATGGAAAGGGCTCTCTCCAAGAGGCATATTAACAAGGGCTTTATCTCCGCTTTTTTTGCTTTAAAAGCCCAAAAACTGGAGATAAAACTGTCACCCTATTTACAAGAGGGTGCTAACATGCATAATCGCATGCTATCTCCCTTTTTCCCGACGCCTCCCTTTGCATCTCTAATGGGCGTCACTGGGCAGTACAACCTTGCAAATATCGCTGATGTGCACATCGAAATATTTACAAGGCTGCTCAGCATTTTAGCAGATGTTATTTTTTGGAGAAAACTGCTGTTTTCTCCAAAAACTAACATCTGCTAAAATCCTGACTTACCCATCCCTAAAATAGGGGGTGGATTATGCTGCTACGACCACAGGGTCGTATCAGCAAGGTTATCGCCCTTTTGCAGGGAACATCGCTGGAAAACCAGCGATGTTCCCTGCAAAACGTCGATTTCCCCCACTATCTGGGAAATCTTTAGCGCCCTCGAGCGACGCGTTGTTGACAACACGCTACCAGGGCGATACATTCCAGAGATAGACAGAGATGAATAACAAAGCGATAAGCACGCTTTGTGTTATTCATCGCCGTTCGTTCCATGCTGATATGCCCCCAAGTGAGTTAAAACAACATGCATCCCCATAATATCAAAGCACGAGTCTCCAGCATTGCAGCGGTGTTTAGCATGTTATGTCTAGGTGTTAGGGACTGACCAGAACAGAAGAACAAGGGGCATTGTTTACCGACCTTGCACATCATGTTCAGACTAAATTCCAGGAACTTAGCAGAGAACGCGAAAAGCAGACCGCTCTCATGTGAAAGTCACAAACAAAGTCATGTAGTAACATGCGCAAAAGCAGCATCATGGCAGCAAAGCTCATGCTAGCTTAGCAATGTCGACAATGTCCCTAAGTGCCATAAAACAAGCTTACAGCTATAATTATGCCACAAAGCACTGCTCTTAATCCTTTTCAAGATGGTGGAAGGTTGACTTGACTCTGGTATTTGAGCTCCTCAAACATACCCACAGGCTTGCTTACTAAAATATGGTAACATCCCCTTCCTCATCAGTGGAAGAGTTTCACAAACTGGTCTTCTAACAACTACATTCCAGAGTGTGAGGAGTCAGCAAGTCTACAGGAAGACCTGCATCAGACGTCTGCGTTCACCATGCCTTGCCATTGATATATGAATGAAAATTCTAAAAGGCCTTGACTGTCTTGTGTCGCAACAGTTCCCCTTTGTGCCACAACAATCTGATAAGAGCAGGGAAGTGATTTCTGAATTTATAAGTAACCTTTCCTGGTGATGGAGGACTCCTTGCAAGGAAGATGACCCTGAAGAGGTATTATGTTCCAGGCAGAAGGATTACCAAATGTACTTCAGATCTTTCTAGCAGAGCTGTGGGGAACATAACTGCAGTCACTGTAGGACGAAAGGTTCCTTGGTTAGGACTTGCCAGCAGTTACGCAGAAACAAACTTTCTAGAAATTATCTTTGTGACATTTGTACTGAAAATCTTATATCACCTATTAATTATATTTACTTAATTTAAAAAAATGCCATAAGAATGAGATTACCAGCTTCCTCCTAAACCATATGATGCAATTGTATTTATTTAGTGTAAAAGCTGGATTTTGCAATGGCAAAGCTACCTTAGCCTTTAACTCAATTGGGAATTGTAGTATATGTCTTTAAAGTAACATGCAATTTAACATACACTGTATTTTTGCTTTTTAACATTGGTCATCTGGCTATTGTGAGCGCCAAGCCACATTTTACTGCTGACCTCTTTAATGATAGAATAGACATAAACATGCCAAAATAGATGGCCATCAGAAGGTGCAGAGCTGCTTGTTCATGTCTACTGTCATGTTTGAAAGTCTCTCAAAAGGGTGGTGCAAAGGCAAGCTGCATCCCAATTGGGAATGGGTAAACTTTACTACCAATCTGTATGGCATGGTCGACCCAGTTGTGAAAAACAAGACGTGTTTTAATTATGAAAAAATGAGTAAATCAAATATTGAGATAGAGAGTGGTATGAGCCTGGGTGCGAACAATAGTGTGAAACAACCTGGATCGTATAAATTGTAATGAAATAGCCATTCTCCTACTTGGCCTTCATCCAAATAGGTGCTCCCGGTCCCTAACAGGCTCCCCAATGCCTTATTCCATGCCAATATTGATATGGCATGGAACGAGGTATTAGTATTGGAAATTGTGCCTGTATCATGGCAAGGTGAGTAACCATTTACAGGTTATCTGAGGATTCCGCTGGCGCTGCGAGACCTACGGGTGATACAAGTGCCTAACAAATACAAATACAAATACAAGGTAGTATTCTACAGCCTATCTATAAAAGTAGCCGGGTTGACAACCCTGCTGATTAGCGGTTAATTTCTTTAACTGATGTTAATGCCAAAGTTTATGGCTTATGTCTTTTGATTACCTGAAAGATGGGCAACACAGCGAGGTATAATTCCACTTAATCAAACAGGTTTTCGCATGGGTCAATCTATTATTACCAACTTATGGGCCCTTACTCTATTAGCAGAGCGGACAATCTTAAAAAAACAACATCTATATATCGCCTTTATAGATTTAAAGGCAGCCTTTGATACAATTCCACATGATTTATTATGGAAAAAGCTGGTTGGCTGGGACATCCCACGAAACTTGATAGAGGCCTTAATACTTCTGTATATCAATACTTGGGTTCAGGTAGGGCTGGGTGACGGTGGTACTTTATCACAAAAAAATTAAAATCCATAATGGCTTAAAGCAAGGTTGTGTCCTTGTTTCTAGCCATTTTAATGTATTTTTATCAGATCTTTTACACCATTTGGATTCTGTCAATGCCCATTCTCCAGGATTAGGTGAGGTGCAAATTAGCTAACTTCAATATGCAGATGATACTATTGTGTTGGGTCAAACCCCTATAGGACTACAAAGACTGATAAATGCTTTTGATGACTATATATTAATAAATGGCCTGGAAATTAATGTTAAAAAAAACTAAAATCACGGACAATTGGTCCAGCAAAACTAAAGACTAATGGAGGGCTAGAGGTGGACCAATTGAAGTTGTAAAAACCTATAGATACTTTGGGATTTTATTTGATAATAGAGTTTAGTTTAAGAATCATTTAAAAACTCTAAAGGCAAAAATCTGCTCCCTTTAAAATGCCTGTATAAATAATTGAATTGCCAATCATATGACCACCTCCTCAAAATCATGAGAGCAAAGCTCCCACCATCTATTATTTACGGATCACCTATCACCAGGGGGAAAGATGTGAAGCTACTGGATCTTTTAGTAATCTAGGCTTATAAAGCAACTTTTGGGATCCCCAGGTCAGTGGGTCAAGCTGAAATAAGATTGGAGTTTAGTCTCCAAAGACAGGAAATGGTGTCGCAAGGGGCCCTTTTGAAATGAATGTTTTCATCTTATCCTGCCTCCTTAGGGAACAACTGCTGGCTTGAAATAACTAAATCTGTTTATACTGCTACCAGGAGATCCTATACTTTAACCTGTTTACATGAAATTGACTTCCAGATTGGTCTTAATGACCTGATAATGCCTAATTATAAATTAATTTAAAAAAATGTCAATCCTTCAATGTGGATAAAGTTGCTTTAGTGGCAAAAACTCATGCATGGACTGTGATTAATTCACATCAGTCTTTGTGTATCCAGCCATACCTCGATGCCCACTTTTCGGTTTCAATTAAAAAGATTTTAAAAATTAGATTGGGAATCAACCTATCTAATGAGGGCACACCGATTTGGATTCAGCAGTGGTCTAGAACCAACTGTAGACTTTGTGGGCGGCCACATAAATCTCTATTGCATATAGTATGTGTGTCTCGTCCCAATTTACTTAAATTACGTCGCATATTTTCAAAATCCTTATTTTTTAAGCTTGGGGTAAGATCGGCTCATCAGGCCCTTATTTTATGTCTATCTGGTGAGTCGTTTTGTTGTTATGCCTATAGATAAAGTTTGAAAAAATGGAGAACTCACTGATCGCATACCCATAGAGAGAGGTGTAAGTCAGGGGTGTGTTTTAGCCCCTACCCTTTTTTGTCTCTTTATACATGGCCTAGTGAAGCTTTGGCAGCTGGAGGGGATCTAGATGCACCAAAACTAGCGGGCTGCAAGGTATTTGCCTTTATGTTTGCAGACGATACCCTCCTGCTGTCAAAATCACTGATGGATGTTCAAAGGGCACTGCATATTTTGTACCTATTTTGTTCGAACAGGGGCCTGGAAATAAATACCCAGAAAACAAAATATATGGTGTTCAATGCAGGCCACTCAAAGCGTCCCAACCCACAACTAGCCGGAGAATCTCTAGAGAAAGTGTGTGTGTAAGAAGCTGGGGCCGGTGCTGGAAATTTACAAGGCGCAAGCTAGAGGGGTTGCTATGTATGGAGCTGAATTATGGGGCCATAGGCCGACCGACCGACCAACTTGAAAGGATTGAAAATTCTTTCCTTAGACAGTTGGTGGGCCTTCTTAAATGTACTCCTTTAACCCCGCTCTGAATGGACTTGGGCTTTAAACCCAATGTCACAGGAGGTGGCGCTCAGACCACTTCTTTACTGGCGCCAATTATGGAGTACCCCAGAGCTATCCACATATAAGGAGGAATTGAGGGAAGTGCCCACTCACAGGGGGGCAAGCAAAATCTCCTGGCTCACCCACATTAAGTATTCCTTTGTAGCCATTGGAATGGGAGACTTATGGAATAGCCCAGAAGACAGTTCTTTGGTTACACCAAGAAAAGTCCTGATTAAAAACTTTAAGGACTATCATCTAAATTTACTCCAGAGGAGCCTCAGGACAGGTACACTTACTACATCTTTCCTAGATGTAAAATTCCCATACCTCCTAGAACCTAGCATCGACAATATACATCCCCTTCTAGCCAAAAAACTTTACATGCAGTTTAGTCATGGCGGACTCCCCTTACATGCTGTCCCCCATAAGTGGGGGGTAGCCAGATGAAAGCTTGCCCGTCTTGCAAAAACTGTACAGAGACTGACTTGCATGTGTTGTTTTTCTACCCTACCTACAAGGCAATAAGGGCTCATTGGCTAAGACAGCTTTGCAGGAACCTTGGAACCTCCCACTGCCTATAGGCCTATAGAATTCTGAAATAAGACACTGGCATGCCAATTGTTTACTCTGTGTCCCGTTATCTTTTTTCAATGTGTGTGCTCAGCGTGTAGTTCTAAAGAAAGTACAAACTTAAACTGCCCATTCCCTGTACTTTCCAAAGACCCGTACACTTCATTTTATTTACTTCCACCACCTAATTCATTTGATTTTGTTTTTTTTATGATTATACTTATTACCTACAAAGCTTTTTAATCTTTTATCTTTTTAACCTTTTTCAGCTGTTTTTATATTCATGTGTATACAAACATTTCTATACTGATAAATTGCAATGAATTTGAAAATGTTTTATATGTACTTTTACGGTCTTGTGAGGCCGAAATAAAGTATCTTTAGACTTTTAGACTTTGACTTTGATAAAGTTTTTAGCTGCTGCTGAAAAATGTCTTGCATTGATTGTCTAAGGTATACTAGAATCAAATTAAATGGTCTAAGAGAAATTTTGAATACATGGATCCATTTTAACCCCTTTGGTGCTCATGACGAACTCAGTTCGTCATGAAGCAGTTCTCGTGTGCTCATGACGAGCTCAGCTCGTCATGACCACACCCGTTTCTATTGTGGTCCAGCACAGGGGAAGAATATCTCGAGCAGCCAAGGTGTTAATTGCTTATTTGCACATTATAGCCTAGATTCAGTGCCTATGCTGCTATGGTAATCTATTTAAACAACGAAGTCACTGATGCTCCTTTATAGCTTGATAGCACAATGGAAGATAATGATGCACTTCGATAGCTTGTTTGCACAATAGAATTACTGTTTACCGCACATCTGCACTTGAATATGTAATAATCCAATCTATGTCATAATGGATTTTATAGTTGATTTATACAATGATTTATAAGGCTAATTGGATTCTAATGTAAAACTATGATTGTAACTTCAAATTGTTAAGGATACTTGTGTGGCAGTTTTAAATAGAAACTCACAAAGGTTTTTTTTTAGTTATGGTATGGCTTGTAATTACAAATTAGTTTTTTTTTACAGGTGACAACTATTTACAGGAATGTGATAATGTTTTATATACTATCTTGTTTCTAAGATGCTTTAATTGCAATGATTTTTGTTAAGCAAGCAATAAAGATTTAATTCGCTCATTCACTCACTTGGGATATTTGCATTTCATTTCACTTGTGCAGTCTTTACACATTTTTACTGTGGACCTAACCAAGCCTGTTGGCTTTTGATCTTGTTAGTGACAGAACTCATACACTGAGAGCTGTCTAGCAGTTTTTCCAGCCGCGGGCCGTTTACGTAAGAGCGGTGGGGATGGATTTTGACATACCGCAAAGAGGGAAATGAATTACTTATTTATTTTCTCTTATGGTCGTCTGTCAAAATGCCCCGCACCCGGCCCTACCGCTCTTACCTGCACGGGCCACGGCTGCGTTTCTCAGAATTCAGACCTCCAACATGGCAGCTAGCTAGGTTTATAAAGATAAGAAAATCCTGGAGAGACAACAAAAAGGTGAGTTCATACAGGGTTGCCTATAAAGAGAATGCAAATACTATGCACACCATACAATCTTTTGCAGCATTTCACTTCTAGCGTAACATGGAGGAGAACAACTAGAGTTTCGTACAATCCATATTACATCCGGACCACTGAACAAGGCCAAAATGAAGAAAACGAAATATGGTTAAATATAGCTGAATTCTTTCATAAAACATGTCCTAAATATAATGTTTGATATATATATATATATGAATATATATATATATTCATTCAAAACGTGAAATAGGTTAGATGCAAAACCAGATTGCTCTGTTTCGTATTATAAATGGACCATACACAGTGAAAAACACTGCGCTCTCCATTTTCTTTTCTTTTTTCTAAGGGTATTCATGGATCAGTTTTTTTTTCTGCTGACAACTATATTACACATGTACAAAGACCGATGAGCAAGAAGATGTGTTATGTCTTTTTTGCATTTGCTTCACAATTTCTTTGCTTCATTTTCAACCAGATGTAAAAATATATTAAAACTTGTTTGCCCAATTCCTTATTTTAGAGGCATGAAAGCAGTGCAAATAGAATTCTTCCATTACTTGTTCTTTCAACGCCCACATCACAGTACTTAATAAATTAGATGCACACTTGTCTTATCCTTACCCTTCTTCCCCTTTAAAATTGTGAACAAACTATATATAATTCCTTTGCTGCACACCTCTCTGATCCTCCTCTTCCTTTGGTATAACAACTCTGTTACCTTTCTCTCCATCCTTTTTGTTCCGTTCTCCGTGGAGATGCAGGCTTTGCAATCTTAAAGTAAATCTACAGTGTACTACTAGTTGTTTTAAAGTAGATCATAATGCCCTTATAAAGGGTTCCTTATAGAGGGTTCCTTCCATTTTATGGACAGGCTTCAATGATTTGTTTGATACAGAGGACTCTTTAGCGACGGGAAGTATCAGTATGACGTATGGCAGATTTACCCATCATATATGAAATGTATACACACAAATATATATATATATATATATATATATATATATATATATATATATATATATATATATATATATATATCCCAAAAATGCCCATGCATTCGGATACGCACTCCTCCAGCTGGTGATTTAACAAAATCATTTTATTCAAAAGGAACAGGCATCCTCACTCCGATTAATATGTCCTGCTGCCTAACGCGTTTCAGAGCCTATGAGCTCTTTCATCAGAGGCAGTTCAAATGTGCTCGTGTAGACAAAATATTGGAGTGTGCTTAAAAAAAGACACGGAAATTGGAACACTAATAGGAGAAAGACCATTAATCACATTCTGAAAAGCGCCTTCAATACAAGACACTGTGGTCAACAGCCATTTTCGGATAATCAAACCCTTGACATGGCTAGAAAAGAGACAGTTGGGTTTTTCAAAATGACCAACATGCAAAGCATGTAAGATTGGCAAAAATCTCAAAAGCTTGATAGATCCAAAAGGATGAAAATTTGAAATCAAGGACAAAATTACGTGCGAATCTCAATTCGTTGTATATCAACTACAATGCTTCTGCGGGAAAAAATATATTGGATCAACAACATGTGCTCTAAAAAGGCGAATATTGGAGCACATTCGCTCAATAACCAATGATGACTTCAGCTATGCGATAGCAAAGCACCTGAAAACACACCCTGGAATGACTTGGAAGGATGTTAGATACTCAGGCATAGCTGTGATTAATGAAAATGAGAGAGGTGGAGATCGAATTACAAAACGACGGCGTCTCGAATCGAAAGATAATCAGATTTAAAACAAAGACCCCGATGGGACTGAATGGGGATGATGAGATGTATGTGCATCTGTAAAAATGCACAAAAGAAGCATTACAAGAGACTAGAAAGTGACTAACAGAGACATAAGATCTATTGGCGTAATTATAGAAAAAAGTGTAAAATCTAATCAAGTATAATACCTAAAATTCAATGTAAAATTCAATGTATCTTCAATGCACAGTATGAATGAATGTGGTAGATAAGCAGAATGGTGAAAAACTTTATCAAAATGCCAAGGGTCTGCGAGTTAAATTTGCGTATTGGGTCAAGTTATAATCAGGCACTCAGCCAGAAATCTAACTAATGGACATCATGTAACAAACTTATCATATAGCTACTTCTTTTCTACATACTGTGTTAAGTTAGCATGAGTTTATTAAATGTTTGCACGCTGTTTTCATTCTTGCTTCACTTTTGCACACGACACATAATTGTTGTTTTAGCTTTCAACCCAGAAGAGCTTCGTGATTTACTAGAGAAATAATATGTTATTGCTCTGATATCAGTTTTGTTCTGCACTCTGTCTGCACAGTGAGTGCTGAAGGCTACACGGATAACTTAACCCAGTGTTGTTGTAAGGTCTGATCTTCGCACCCCTATAGACATAACACACATGCTGCTGCTAAAATCTGGCTCTAGGTGAGTTTTATATTGTTGTGCTGAACCTACAAAAACACACTTGATGTGCTTCGCATGCAGAGAGCTGGTGGAAGATGATGTGATCCTCCTGCCACTGAGATTTTGAGGTATGGGCCCGCCCTGCTAAAACCCAAATGAGACCTTCATAGATATAAAATATTATGCTAAATAGGGAAAGGTGAGAATTAGGTATTGTAAATTCCTATTTATTACAGTATCTTAGTATGCTGTCACCGTTTGCTTTCTATGGACTAGTGACTATGCTGATAACTTTGTTTTTTATAATATGTTTGCTAGTGTTATATAAGATACTGCGTTTGAGAACTCTGCATTAGTAAATAAATATTTCAAATATGCACGTGTCCTCATTTACTCCACGTTCTGGTTATAACGAAAGAGTGTTCATGTGTTCAACGATACCTGAGGTATTTCAAGTTCATGTTCTGGTCTGTCTAAACATTGGGAGTTTGTTATGACCAATGAGACACTGTAGCTAGCTCGGTAAGGGGATTTTGGGTACTGAGGTGAGTTTTGGGACACCATAATTCACGGAGGTTCCAGGTCTCTATGCACAGTTCTGTAGGAGAACGGAATTCCCGCTACATGGCGCCCGTACGTTGTTGGCCTTATATCATGACACTCGAGTAGTATGTCATTCAAACCTATGGCGCCCATACGTTGTTGGCCTTATATCATGACACTCGAGTAGTATGTCATTCTAACCTTAACCCCTTCACTGACGTTTCCGGTAAATGGTGGTGTTGGAAAACCTACCTATTTTTGAAATAGGTCCTTTCAAGCTTGATTCTTACTAAAACGGTTTCCTTGAATTACTACCCAGTTGTGCTACAAAGTTTACTTTGTTTTTTCTCATTCCTGTGCTGTCATGGCCCAAGCCGTGGACATTCCGCAGCACGTTCGCATTTCGGTGCGAGATCATTTGCGGACTTACATTGGCTGTGATTATGGTGGTGAGTGCGGAACATGCTTACCCTTACAAACTCTTTTATTCGTGGGTGACATTTCCGGTGGTGGACGCAAATTCAGGCGTATTCCACACCTACACTCCCACAGTTGTACCTAATGAGTATACTCCGTACAGAGCACAGGAAGTACCTATTGATGTTTGACAGCATGAGGTTTGGTTTGGTGGCGCCCTACCCCATACTTTAACCGCTCCAAGGTTAGGTCCTTTGTCCATTCCAGGCGCTAGTTGGCCTGTTTTGGCTGGATTTACTCCTCATCCTCTACACTGCAATTGTAACTTAGGTGAACTGCGTCGACTACATGTAGTCGCGATTGCCGTGATTAGAGCCTTAGTGCATTACATGGGCCGTAATCTTCCGGGTGGAGTCCCGGGGGGTGCGGCGCTTCCGGCAGGGCAGGGTGGTTTGAAAATCAGTCCTGTCATGGTCAATGCCGTTATGGGCAAGAAGCCCCAGGAGAAGAATGATTTTCCTTTCTGGCTTGCCGAGAAGTTTGACCAGCTGGAAGCTGTATTTCCTGATACGACTCCTGGTGAAAAACACAGGATTCTTACGCTTAGTTTGCCGAAGGATTTGGCCCCTGTGCTCCTGGACTGTGAAACCTGGGGTAAGACTTTTGCGGCGATCTATGCTCGGTGCTACGGCACCCCGTCTATGTCCGTGCTGTCTTCGGTCCTTAAACGTGTTCAGGACGATCACGGACAGGAATCTGCGGTCGAGTTGGGCATGCGCCTGTGTGGCACCTTTGATGTAGTTTGCGATCTGATCCTTGCTAATGTCAAGGGGGATGCAGTGAACTTTCAGGTTGCTAGCGCGTTGGCGGCGCTTCCCGAGGCCGAGAAACCCCGACAGTTAGCGAAGATTATTGTGGCGGCTTAAAAAACCGTGGGTCGCAATAGTAAGGGTGTTAAGCCTTTTTCTATTGAAGATAAAAAGCAGCCCCAGGGACAAACTTCGGAGACGGAAGTTCAGCCCAAGTCCAAAAAACAAAATTGGCCTAAAAAACTGAAACAGGGAAAGCAACCCCAACAACAACAAACACAGGTTTCTCGTCCTGCGTCTCCGTTATCTACGCAGTCAGGACGTGTTTATGACTTGCGCGACCGCATGACGATTAAGACTCCTGATCGTTTTCAGGCTTCTGACCAACGCTCTCCTCGTTCCTTTCAGGACTCATCGGCTCTGACGACCGGTGGTGGAGGGGGCGGGGTGGCCAGCAAGGACGTGACCAGCCCCGCCCTAGGAACAGTGCACCTAGGAGACCACAGTTTGCCATGAAGAAGGTCGCAGCCTTAACAGCACATCGATATGCCCCAGATAGTGAGAACGCGGCTTCGGAATCTGACGTGGACTCTGACCTTGCTGGACAGCGCGGCGGAGATTACCATAGTGAGAGAGGCGCTCCATCCACTACTGAAGGTGACAGCGACTGATACTTATGTTGTCATTGAAACAGCTGACACCAGAGTTGCTCCCCCTGATAGACTTTTTGAAATTGTCCTGTTAATGGAAGGTGACATACAACGAACCATAAAAGGGGTATTTTGGGAAAATCTTTCGTCTACATATGACATTTTGCTTTCGGAGGCTCACTGGCCCCCACCTTTTGTACTCGCAGCTCCGCGAGGGGAGGGGGAGATCCTCCCCAGTTTCGCGAACACAGTCTCGAAAGGGGATGCGCTGCATTTTGCAGAAGAGTGGGCTCTAGCTCTGGCTCCGGCTGTGCTACGCAATCAGTGTGGTTGGGATAAATTGTCCCCGGGCCATGAGATTCCATTTCGGTCTCAGCTGCAGCCTCAACCTCAATATCCTATACGACCTGAACCGAAAGCTTCCGTCGCAGCTATCCTTGAAAAATTGGAATATCAAGGTGTAATTGAAATGTGTGTGTCACCAATGAATAAACCTCTTTTTACTGTAAACAAGCCTGACGGTTCGTATCGTTTGGTTTTGGATTACCGGCATTTAAACTCGCATTGCTGTAACTGTGCAGTACAGAATACTCACGGCTCTGCTCTTGTGAATAGTCTTGTGCGTAAGCGGTTTTAGACCAAGCTTGACATTTCCAATGGTTTCTATGCCCACCAATTGGATGCTGTGAGTTCCCAATGGACCAGCTTGCGGCAGTGTCAAAAAACACTATAGGCGTTTGCCTATGGGCTACAAGAATAGTCCTGGGATTTTTTCTGCCCGCATAGTCTCTCTTTTGGAGAGAATCGACCCGGATGCTTGCTCGTATGTGGATGACATATATCTCACAGACGACGAACTTTGGGAGCATCTGTGTCGAGTAAACGGGATTATTTGTACCTTTGCAAACTTAGGTTACAAATTCAACTTTGCAAAATCGCACATTGCAGAGTACACAGTGTTGTTTCTGGGCTACGAGCTTAACAATGAAGGAAAGGGATTGGCTCCTCACTTCCTGGAGAAATGCGCACAATTGCGCGCTCCGACAACACTGAAAAAATTACAATCTTTACAGGGCTTTTTGAATTTCGGGAGGACTTACATTCCGGAATATGCCCAGCGTATCAAGCCTTTGTATGCTTTGATACAACCATCATTTTCCAAATCATGCTGGCTGCCTGATTATTCAGCTATACTGCAGTCTTTACAGGCTGATCTGCTCGCTTCTAAATTCTTACTGACTCGTGATAATCAGACCAACCTGGTGATAAGAATAATCCCTGGGACGGTAGGTTTCACGTACCTGACTTTTAATGAAGGAGACACAGTACCTATCGCTTACAAGTCACACTTGTACACTTCGGCTGAGTTGCGCTTTTCCACAGTAGAGAAGGTTTTGACGGCTGTACAGACGGCAATTCTTAAAGAACGTTCCCTGTCACAGGGAAAGCGCATGTTTGTTTTTACGCCGTGTCCTGCCTTGGAGGCAGTCACGAAAGCCAGTGTACCTAATTCTAAAGCTTTGCACCCTCGGTGGATTCAATGGGCTGCGTCCTTGACATCACAGGATGTCACGTTTATCTTTGACGCCACGTTACGGTCGCAGGAGTACTTACAGTATAAATTTGTTCATCCAGCTCTTTTAGCGATGCGACCCCTGGAGGATTTCCATTGCATTATTTACACCGATGGTTCGGCGCAGGTTGCGCATGGCTCTAAACATGCCTACGTTTCCGCATGCGCCATTGTGGTCGGGGCCATGGTGAACGATGAGTTCAAGTCCAGTGTCGTGCACACGCAGACACTAGGGGACTGCACCGCACAATTGGCAGAGCTTCGTGCTCTAATGCTTGCATTGGAGTACGCATATCCTAGGGTGACTACTCTTATCGTAAGTGATTCTTACTACTGTGTCCAGTCTTATAATGAGAACTTGATCTTTTGGATTCAGAATGAATTTCGTGATTCCAAAGGTAGCACAATAAAACATAAAATGATCTGGGTCCGAGTGGCTGGGCTTAAAGAGCAGTTGCCACTTGTGTTTGTGATTCATACTCTCGGCCATCAGCGTGTGGGAGTCCACGCTGTAGGTAACTCGCTTGCTGATGAAGCAGCGAAGTCAGCAGTATCAAAATATTTAGTTGCAGCAGTTACATGGTCCAAAAGTAAAATAGATGATGACATCTTGGCGGCAGTCGCTGCCACTGAGAAGGGAAGTAAATATCCTGCGGGGTTCCCTTCGAAGAACAAATACCACTTAAGTCCTGACAAGGTTCCTTATGTGAAAATTCCTGATGTAGGGGAATGGCTGATTCCCAACTTGGATCGCAGGGCTACGTTGATTACAGCGGCGCATGAAGGTGTGGCGTCTGCGCATGCGGCGTTTCAGCCACTGTAACTCAGCTACAACTACGATTCTGGTGGCGGGGACTGTACAAACAGACGTGCGATTATGTCCTTCAATGTGACATTTGCCAGCAGATTAAGCCTTTGACTGCTGCGCGTCCGCCACAGACACAGTTGTACATATCTAATAAACCACTAGGTTGCGTTTATTTAGATCACTGCAGTCCTTTTTCTTCTGATACTGCGTATAAGTACATCTTAGTAGCAGTTGATTCATGCACACGCTTTGTGTGGGTATGGCCCCATCGCAGCGCTGATTCACGGACTGTCATAAGAGATTTTTGTGTCTTTGTAGGGATTTTTGCCTGTGGTACCTTCCATTCGGATCAGGGTCCGGCTTTCGCCTCTAAGTCGTATAAGGATGCTATGGTTTCGTTGGGGGTCCAAGTCAAGTTTTCGTCTCCATACAGACCTGAGGGTAATAGTGTAGTGGAACGAATGAACCGTGACTTAAAGCAATCTTTGACAGCTCGAGTTATAGGCACTGGCAGAAACTGGCTGGCCCATCTCAATGGCGTGCAGCGTGCTCTTAATAATCTCCCTAGAAGGTCTCTGGGTGGGCGGACCCCGTACGAAATGCTCTTTGGTATCAAGATGTATGTCCCTGACCTCGACGGTCTAGACTGCGTGGCTCAAGCCACGGCCTTTGACGTAGATGAACATTGCAATGTTTTACAGGATCTACAAAAGACCAGAGACAGTCTTGCAAAGGAACATTTGCCCTCCACATCGGATGATGCGTTGCAGATCCCGGTAGTTGGCTGGCTACCCAAAGTTGGAGAACTGGTTCGAGAGAAGATCGATAACAAGAAAGAATTTGGTCCTTCCTATCGAGCACCAGTCCCCGTTCTTGGAGTGAAGGGCACAAGAACAGTCATATTACCACCACTTCCAGGTCGTAAGGAAAACAGGTTTATCTCAATTGACAATGTCAAGGTACACAGGGTGGCCGATTCTTCATAGCATGACACCAGCAGTCTCCTGTCCTTCGATGGTGAGAAATTCTGTTTTGACCATTACTGCAGCTGCTGAGCCAGAAGTAGCCCTCGAGATGCCTGTCATTTCCAATCCTTTACTGAACACTTTCCCCGTTAATAACATTGATGACCTCGATTATGCCTATCCTGCTGATTTATCGATGCCTGACTTACAAACACGTTTGGCCACAGACTCAAGATTCTCATTTGACTCTGCTTCAGTGACTTCGACAAAACTCTCACGTTGTGCAATTGATGCCTCTTTATTCAAGAAACATTTTTTGGTTCCCCCTTGGCATATATTTGGCTAGTGCTTTTTTCAGTTTACCTTTTTATGTCATTTTGTTTTGTGTTTTATTTTTTCTGTCTCATGGATGGACACTAGGTCGAGGAGAGAACATGCATTCGGCATCTTAATGGAACTTTGGCCCCCTTTTCCTCTTCACATTCTGCACACAGACTGAAAAGAGACTTGAACTTTGTTAACATCACAGCTTGGCCGGTTCTTGATGGGATTGTGTGGGATGCAGTTACATTTCAAATTCATGGCCCCACTGAAGTGGTTAATGTCCCAAATGTACTGAGAGTGAACATTGGGGATGTGGTAAAACAAAACATACGTTCTGATGATTGGAATGTTCAGGCCGTAGAATCATTATTCTCCGATTTAAAATATTATGCTGCCTTTGATGCTGAAGATTTATATTTAGAGTCTGCTAATTATGGTGATTTATTTTGCTTTCAACATTTTGGTAACCATTTTCTGCATAAAACATGTTCCAGAAGGGGTACTGTAAATTACACACAGTGGGAACATGGCCCAGCACCATTACAAGGCAGCTCCAGTACATTTTTGAATAAGTACACTTACTTTACCGACTTTAATCAATCAAGTCCTGAGTCCTTTTATTTTAAGATGACACAGAAGCCCATGTCCAAAGTTAGACTTACCAATACTAAATTATTGTATTCGAAGTCCTTTCTAGAAAAGTTAGCTGTAGAGGGCTACGAGCTATGGAAGGAAACCATTGACCTTAAATCGGTTTGGGGTTCTAAAAGTTGGCAGGTACAAGGCACTGAGGCTTTGCACCGTGCATGTCTCATCCCGAATCACATGTTGTTTTTGAATTCTACTATTTCTCAGACAACGTGCTTTGGATTGGCTACTTCAAAAAAGTTAAATACCCCTGCTGTCCCTGATTTGGAAGAATATTCCGGTTGGGATAATTTCACAAAGTTTACCATTCGAGAGTTGCAAACATTACTACATAATGCATCCTTTAATGTATCCAGTTTTGATCCAAAGGGTTGGCTGCTGTGGCACAGAAGCTCTGACTCTTGTCAGCGTCGCTTTATGGGTTTAACTGACGGTTTTACACAAGTCAGGCCTGATCCACATTTTGATCCTGACCACACTGTTACAACATACTCAGTTGGCAAATTATGTCAGAATTGGTTACAACATCCTACATTGGCTGCTGTTAAATTACATCTATCTAAGCTAACTGATGATGTGGATCTAAATGATTTTATAAAGGGCCCGGCTAGCGGTAGATTCAAACGTTGGATTTATGCTATTTACAATGAAATCTGGAAGCTTTCACAAATTGAGGCTGCTAAGCGCCTGAGGGCTATTGATCAAGCTAATTTTGAAAAGGTGCTTGCAGTTGTCGATAACAGTATTAACATGCTTTCTTCCTGCATATACACATTGAATAATATTGTTTCTTCAGTGGTTGATATTGTAAATGATGAGGTATCTGTTTTATACCATGGCCAAAATCAATTGCGTTCTGTAATGCAGTTTGCGTGGACTCTGCAGACTCTTAAGGCTGGCAGTGTGCCCTGGAATTACATGAACGTGTCCTCCCTCTTTGCCCCGTTTAATTTGACTGACAAACAGCGCATGCTTTCAATGCGTGATGCATCATTTTCCATGTTACACATTGAAAGGTTGGAATCTTTACCGTTCTCTGTTGCTGAGGCCACTGATGCAACGTGGCTTATCCACGGATTAATTACATTACCATTCGCCTTGTACAAGTTTACTAGTTGTATGCGATATGTTGCAATAGGGCGATATGAACCGTTAGGTGGTGCCTTCCTCCATGAGGCATGGTCTCTTCCTTTCACATATAGGTGCCTGAAAGACGGTAAAGAAGTTTATCTTAATGGGGAAGAATGCACTGAGTCCCCTGACCATTCATTAATATGCAGACACATCCAGTTACATGGTTCCTGTAACCAGGAACGACCTAATTTAGCCTGTGTGTTAAAAGGGACTCCTGTTCCCGCAATTGTTCCCACGTTTACACTTCTGGCAAATGGTAGTTATTTGCTGTTGAATAACGAGGAGTGTTGTGGTTTAATTGTTGGTATCGCTTATGTGGTAACTGTATCAGAACGTGTTGTGTGCTGCAAAAACGTTCTGTATCCCCCTACGCATGGGAATTCAGATGTTTCCATCTGGCCGCGCATCCCAACCTTGAAGGCAGAGTTCAATGGTATGACTAGGATAAGAGCCCTTTTGTCTCAGAAAGAGGTGGCCCTGAGTTCGGCCAGAGAAACATTCGTCCTTCACATAGCTAACACGCGCACAGAGGTGCAGGCGCTTTTAAATACTGATTTACTGTTACATTTCAGCGAGCTGGTTCATCAAATCTTTAATGCCTCCACTTCCGGCCTTGCTCACTTTTTTAAATTAATTAGCAGCGGTCTCGTGACTTCATTTGAAAGAATATTTGGGGTCATCCCTGCTTTCTTTCATTCTATTTTTTCGAGTTTGTTTGGTGGCTTCCCTGTCTTGCTGGTTTTAGCTGCAGGCGTATTGGTGATATTTTATTTTATTAAACATGGATGCCCATCCTGTGTTAGGAGCAGCAGAGCCCCTCCTGTCACTGTTGCGCAACCAGATGCTTGATTACTATGGCACCCTGCCGCTTGCGACTTTGAGCACGGCATTTGGATTATCGTTTCGATTTTCCTATTTCACATGTGTCCGGCCTGTGTTTCATTGCCTGAGCTGCGATTTCGACTGGGCCCTTGATTTGTGTCTCTGCTTGACCGTGTCTCCTGACGTCGATTTTAATCATCTGATGAGCCCCGTAGTTGCTCACGAGTTGGTTTGTTCTGGCGAAAGGATTATGGCCTTGGCAGCGATGCATGGACTAATGGGTCATTGGGATATACTCGCAGCGGCGCATGAGTTCTTGGCACAGAGCTTTCTTGAGAACCCACCGAGTTGTTCTCTGTTGATGCTAGAGGATCCAGTGCTGGAGCAGCACGTATGTTCCTTCCCACTACTTAATTGGATGGCTGAACTGTTTTCGGATGATGACAGTGATTTCATGTTGGAGGCTGTGGCTGCATATTTTGCATATTCAGTTCTATCGTGAGATACCATGGAGTTTTTTTACTTATTTCGGCACGTGCCTGTTTATATTTTTGGACAGTGCCTTTTTTTTCTTACGTGACATTTTTTATACGTCCCAGACCTTTTGACTTATATTTTCAAAGGTTGGAACAATTGCGCTTGGCCCCTATAGGCCTTCATATATACGTTTGGAGAATAGATTAGCTCATTATTATTGAACTCTGTTTTCAGGTTACACCCCTTTCTGGTTCTGACTTTACATGATTTCTGACAGTGCTCTGATCATTGGGGGGGTGTCATATAGCTACTTCTTTTCTACATACTGTGTTAAGTTACCATGAGTTTATTAAATGTTTGCACGCCGTTTTCATTCTTGCTTCACTTTTGCACACAACACATAATTATTGTTTTAGCTTTCAACCCAGAAGAGCTTCGTGATTTACTAGAGAAATAATATGTTATTGCTCTGATATCAGTTTTGTTCTGCACTCTGTCTGCACAGTGAGTGCTGAAGGCTACACGGATAACTTAACCCAGTGTTGTTGTAAGGTCTGATCTTCGCACCCCTATAGACATAACACACATGCTGCTGCCAAAATCTGGCTCTAGGCGAGTTTTATATTGTTGTGCTAAACGCACAAAAACACACCTGATGTGCTTCGCATGCAGAGAGCTGGTGGAAGATGATGTGATCCTCCTGCCACTGAGATTTTGAGGTATGGGCCCGCCCTGCTAAAACCCAAATGAGACCTTCATAGATATAAAATATTATGCTAAATAGGGAAGGGTGAGAATTAGGTATTGTAAATTCCTATTCATTACAGCATCTTAGTATGCTGTCACCGTTTGCTTTCTATGGACTAGTGACTATGCTGATAACTTTGTTTTTTATAATATGTTTGCTAGTGTTATATAAGATACTGCGTTTGAGAACTCTGCATTAGTAAATAAATATTTCAAATATGCACGTGTCCTCATTTACTTCACGTTCTGGTTTTGAAATGATTCTATAACGAAAGAGTGTTCATGTGTTCCACGATACCTGAGGTATTTCAAGTTCATGTTCTGGTCTGTCTAAACATTGGGAGTTTGTTATGACCAATGAGACACTGTAGCTAGCTCGGTAAGGGGATTTTGGGTACTGAGGTGAGTTTTGGGACATCCTAATTCACCGAGGTTCCAGGTCTCTATGCACAGTTCTGTAGGAGAACGTAATTCACGCTACAAACTGTTTACTGTCCGTCCTTTGAAACTGTTTCTTACATATTACATGAAGTAACAGATTAGTATTGGTATAAACTTCACCATTATTTACCCAAATTGAAATGCAAAGATTAACCTTGCTAACTCAAAGCATGATGATAATTGTTGAAAACCAACGTAACACTGCGATTGCCTACGACACCCACAATGCATCGTAACTGGCCATGTGGGCTTTCTAGTATAAATTTGCAAAACAAACAAGGGACTACTGTTTGTATACCGTGATCAGGGACTGGTAAAGTCCGAAAAGCGTAGGTGGGAGAAACCTACAGAAAATAAAGCACATAAACCAACTTTGAAGTGGTGCGGCGTCGTCTTTGATGAGGATCTTGATTTGAAGTATAGCGAGGCTCTCCCACTCCTCGCCGCCAGCGCCAGCTAGAGAACGTTCCCCCCGCTTGGGACATTTGCTCGTGTATATATATATACATATATAAATATATATATATATATATATATATATATATATATATATATATATATATATATATACACACACACATATATATATATTTTTTTTTATATGCATACGAAATGGAGGACTGAAAGATACTCTGCAGACTTTCTCTCTTAACCAATACGATCTATATGTTAATAAGGAATTTTAAAAAGAGTGAGGAATGCTTACACAGCTTCCTACATGGATTAAATGTTTGCCACAGAGGCAAGTAGCATATAAAGTGCAACAGAAACAGTCTTTTTAGTAGAAGCATGTAAATTTCAGACAAAATGTCACACACTGTATGTGACACAATGGCTGAAGAGGGCTGACACATCACTCATTGTGGTACTCTGTAGTGTGAAAAAGCAAAATGTGATTCACAGCTGAACTTGCCAGAGGGCCAACTCAAACCCCTCCGTAGATGTTTTTTATTTATGCCTTTTTTTAGGTCTATCGTTAGGCCTCTACGTTGTTGGCATGAGGTGCTGAAATTTATTAAATGCCATGGGTCTACCACTGCGGTCAGTGTGCTATGGCAGTGCTCCTGGCTACCACATGTAGCACAACACCTGGGGCTTGAAATTTAGCATCTTATTGGTATAGTAAAATCAAAGAGGACACTGTTCCGTGGTAAAGCGTGCGTGTATGTCACCCTAATTGGCAGACAGAAGAAAGACTAGAATAGAGAAGAGGTAAGAGAAAGTGGGTGAAAGAAGGAAGAGAGGCAGATGTATATCCCCAGTTTCAAGGATCCAATCCCAAAGGGGATGGCCAAGTCTTGCCTCTTATTCGCCCTCACACACCCAGAAGGATTTCATGTTTCATCATCGGGCTTTTTTTGCTCCTCGTCAGGCCGGCGCTGTAATGCCTGACGGGCCCCCGAAGGGTCTCTTTCATGGAGATCTTTTAACCTCTTGGATGCTAATGACAAGGGTAACTCGTCATGCACTTTCCATTCATTTCAATGGAAATTATAGGAGAATGATAATGTTGCCTTAGCACTAAAGGGGTTAAAGAGAAAAAGCTGTTTGATGAGTGCGGGTATGGGGGCGGGGAAAGAGCGAGAAGAGATCCAGAGAGAGGTGTTGGTGTAGTGCGTGCAAGGGAGGTTAAAATTACCTAGGGGTATCCACTATTGGGAGATTTATTCTTGCGGTGCCCCTGGTAGGCTAAAAAAACAAAAGGTTGGTGATAACAGTTAGGGCTCAATGTGCCAGTGTAACTAAACACAAGGTCGACATGTTTCACGCTTATGGAAGTCCTAGTGATCTGTAGCGTTTCTTCAGGACCTAAAAGGAAGTGTAAGTGCACGTCAGTGAGGAAGAAGGGGTTTCGTGGTGATAACCCCGTCAAATGTGTGAGGTAGCTCGTGGTGGACCCTATTTATTTTATTTATTTTATTTTTTCAATTTGTAGGGCGCAACAGCTACCCAAAAAGGGTTTCCCGGCACCTAGATTCAGCTAGTAGAAAGACAGGAGAAGGAAGGAGGCTATTTGAGAGTTATTGATCAAATAGCCAGGTCTTGACATGCCTTCTAAACCTGGGAAGCCTAGGAAGAAGTACCCTAGGAAGAAGTACCTAGAAAAGTCAAATTATCTTTATGAGTAGATTTGTCCATGTGTTGCCCTCCTATAGTAGGTTGGGAAGTCTCTAAAGGCTACACTTCCCTGGTTGTGCCCACATCTTTGTGAGGTTAAGATGGGTGCTAACTCCAGTGCACCAACCCTCGCAAGCAGCTGCCTGAAAGTGGGCATGTCCACCCTGGGTAATGTCTGGTCCCATGATCATTTTAAATCATTTGATGAACTCAAGTTCTAACTCCACCGGTCCCATTTTTCAACTCTCTCAAACTATGTGAGACCCTTACATACCACAGCGAGAAACTGACAGATGCCCAAGAATACAACTCCCCTGAGGGCAAACTACTGATCGAACCACTAGGTCAAAAGGGAGTCTCCAGACTCTATAGATTACTGGTGACCAATGCCTCTGAACCCCTGCTACATCTGAGACGAAAATGAGACCTGGATTTGGGTAACTTGGAGGGTGATTAATTAATTGAGTCATTGATTATCTGGGGTCCAAGGATATATCATCATGCCTGATTTTCATTACATTTAAGTACTTCCAGAGGTATTAATAGACAGCTACACAAATTTGGCTTATGCAGAGAACTGTACTAGATTCAACTTCTCAGGGCGTGACTTGTTCCACATGATTTGGGAATGTCCTGTCATGGCTAAAACTAGCATCAAATATACCCAGTACGCTGCTGTGTCATCGGTTGAGTTGTATTACCAGATTCTAAAATTATACTACTGGGACTGCTTGGGGTACTAGGGAGGCCCACATCACACATGTTCTTTATAGCCATTTATTTTGTGGTGGACAAGAGATCTTGATCGACACTGGAGTGGTGCTGAAGCTCTTACAATGAATGAGTGGACCAATTACATGGATTTCTGTGCAAAGGCTGAGGAACTGGTTTATAAAGTCTATAGCGCCTCAAGAACTCATTCCAAAATATGGAACCAGTGGTGGGACTACTCACAACTCTTATCTTATTCAGTGCTGCTTGGTAGACTTACTCAACCATGTTTTTGCTGCTTGCCTTCAATGTATGATACACTTTGTCATGTTCTCTCCTTGTAGTATTACCAACAAATGTTAATGCTCACTGGCTGCATGCTGCTATGTAAGTTTTCTCTTGTGGTTATGAAAAAAATCTAATTAACAACAGATTTATAAAAAACAAAAGAATACACAACCTATTTCCCTGGTTTAACTGTAGTTTGCAATGTAGTTGCAAGCTATAGATGGATTTAAACCTATACATTGTTAAATATCTCATTCCTCAATTTATTGTTCAAAAGTATTGAAAGATAGGGGAAATGTGTACTGATACTCAAGAAGAGCGACCAGCTTTGTTAGCAGGTGCCTCTAAAAAAGGGCCCTATAAACAAAAGTACATTTATACATGTAGATTTGCTATGAGTAAATTTACTCCTAAGCTTTTGAGTAAATCAAATCAGATTCCTTTTATTCGGCATATAAAAATACCATAAGAGTAACAATTTATCTATGGGCTACAATACAAATCTCGTTTTTTTTAAAGGAACAATACAACAGTTTAAAATCTACATGGTACAGATTAAGTATATCTAGCTAAAAAATAAACATCACATGTAACATATTTCTCATAAAGCAGCCCCATCTGCAGGACTAGTTCACGTACCCCTTGTAGTCCATAATCTAAAAGCTATCCTTAAAACATTTGTGATACAGAAGAGTGTAAATGTGTCTGTGGCCAATTTCAGAAATAAAAGTGCCACCCGTGCTTGTTTAAATCTGGCTTTTTTTAGGATACCCCTCAGAAAGACTTTTCTTGGATGAGAATAAAATGGGCAGAATAAAACAAAGTGAAGGGTGTCCTGTGGAGACCTATCGTTCAACTCTGGGTGCAGTATAAACACTGCTGGTTCTGCTGAAATGTGATGCAGAAGGTTTGGCCTGAACCGAGTCACTAAAAATCTATCATGGGCTTTACTTATACAGGACAGATATGGTTCAAAACCCTCGGTGGATCTGGCAACTAAATGTTCTCTCACTAACGGTTTAAGTAACTCTCCGTCTTCCAGGTGCGACGTTACATAATTAAAGAACCAGTCATTAACCAGTGCCCTTTCCTGTGTACTTATTTCCGAGGGGTTAGAGAATAGATCTGCACAGCCAACTTTCACGAGGAACTCCTTCACATATTTTAGCCAGGGAATTTTGAGGCCATGGTCCAGGGACAGGCAATCTTCTATAACCTGCCTACTTTGTACAGCCTCCTCATTTGACCAGATCTTTACCCAACAAACTAGGGGGTTGACAGCCCACCTATCAATGATATAACGGACACCCAGTTCTTCATGTACAATGTGGGCTGGAGTGCTCTGAGGACCTTTTAACAGGCGCCTCAGATACTTGTTCTCCTCTATTTGTAATTGGTTTGCCTCAATAAATCCCCAAACCTCACTGCCATACAGCTCTTTAGCACAACACTTGGAGCTGTACACTTGGAGCCCCAATCTGCTCTGGGGACCACCGTCCTAACCTTTGGGCAAAATTCATTATTGATCCATTGCATTCGGCCATGTTTAAAATTTAGACACCCATCAAATAAATCCCCAGGTACAAGAAGGCTGCAGCTTGCCTAGACAATGAGTTCCAATTGTATATTTGTATGATTTACCTGCCTTTTTTCCCACTTCCATGACATACGATTTTGCCAAATTGGGAGGCAGGTCTAGATTCTCCAAAAAGGAAACAAACCCATCTATTAGGATCTGCAGACCTTTGGGAGTGCGTGCGAGAAGTACCACGTCGTCTGCATAAAGCAGAACTGGAATTCCATGGGTACGTATCCTCGGAGTATCGGCAAGGAGAATACTTAGTACGTGATCAAGACAGTTTATATATATAGCGTAAACAGAAAGGGAGCTAATATGCAACCGTGTAACACCACTGGAGCACGTAACCTGCAGTGCTGTGGAGGCCGGTATCACACTCCCTCTCCACACACAGCCTCGCAGTCCCTCTGTCACGCATGTCTGTAAGCGCTGGGACGCCCCGTTGCTGGGGTAGCCATGCGCTATATAAAACAATTTAACATAACATAAAGGGTTCTGTTTTATTAAATTTACTCTTAAGCTTTTGAGTAGCTAGACTACTTCTGACTATTCACGATATACAAGTGTAAAGTTACTCAAATAGCTTTTTATAAGTGGGCCACCACCGAAGTGGAGATCTCCCTATAGTAAAGAAAAAGAAAACGTTTTAAAGTTAATTTAAATATTAATGTGAATGAATTTTAGCAATTATTTACATTTAGAACTAAATTAAAAAGGGCTACAGCTTCTTTAAGTAATTTTAACTAAATAATAAATTATCTGAATATATTAAATTACATTTATATTGATTTTAAGATTTAAATATAAAAAAACGTAAATTTTCAAAATGTACTTAGTCACGTAAAGTTATGTATAGAATTTTTTTTAACTGAGTTAAAATATGTTTTTCATTTAAGAAGTTTAACGGCAGGTTACAAAAAAACTAATAATGTTTGTTTGACATGCAATTTGATACCATTAAATAAAATATATTAATTTTTTTAACATTATTTCCTATAGACTTTTATTTTAAGTCCCTGCCTCTATCATGCTCAATGGGAGGTATTCCAGTACTATTGATTGGCGATATGTGATGCCGGACTTATTACAGTTCTGTGCTAGAGTACATCTACAACTGTATTGGGTCCTTTTTTGCTGCAGTAACTATAAAAGTGCAGTTTGTGAATAGCAATGGGCTTCCTCTTTTGTGGATGGGTGCAAGTCCCTGCCCTAATTCCTCCCTACCCCCTCCTTACCTCCTCCTTGCACCTTCCTGTCGCTCTGCCTTTGAGGAGTAAGTATTTCCAATTTTCAAGATACTCCCCTCTGTTCCCTCCCACATTTACTACTAAAATGTATGCGTACATGTGCAGAGGCTCTGCACTCCAGGTGGAGATCTATGTACAGAAAAAGATAGCGATACAGAAACTAAACTCCAAACTTCGAATTGAGAATAGCATTTTGTAGTACTACAAAACATACCACAAAATGCAGCTAACCCCTCACCTAGATCCTCACATTTAGTAGTAGGTTTCCCATACTCCTGGATGGTTTAGTGCCGCTCTCCCCGTACCTTCTACATTTACTACTAAAACATATAACTACATGTGCCAAGATCTCCGCAGTCGGGCTCGAGATCTCCTCACATAGAAGATAGGAGAGGAAGAGGCATGAACCTTCCTTCCACTTGTAGGTTAGTGAAAAGCATTTTGTAGTAAAATATTAGAGCTACATTATTGCCACTAACTCTACTACAAAATGTAGATTGTGACTGAGCCTCATTACCTGTAATCGAGGGCTGCTCGGGCAAACGGGTCTCCATGATGCCTGACTTTATTGCCCTTTTAAAACTATGGACATTCCAGGACTGGACACAACTGATGCCCGGAGAGCCCTCGTATTAGGAAACATTACCTCAAACGTGAAACATCTAAAAAGCATTCAATCATTTTCAAGGGAAGCAAAGCAGAAAACCACACGGTGATGGTGCCTAATTCTTCCCATTTCTAAGAGCTATCATTACACAATGTATTGTAGTGTCGGTTTTCTTCTGAACAGCATGGCTCCGAGGACCACGAGATACATTCCCATTGTGATTGGTTGTTTCCTAGAATCTTTAGTTTCATTCGATTTGCGTTCAATTTCAGGAAACTGGTGTCATCCACTTTATGGATTGCCACCTGTCCATTCCTCTGATTTAGAGCAGAAATGGGGCCAGTAGATCTGGTTTGAAGATTATTTGTATATTGTCACTGTATGATAATTCATTGAGCCAGAAGGATCTTATTAGCTCCTACAGGGACAATACATGAATATTAAAAAGAAGTGGTGACAATGATGGTCCCTGTAGAACTCTGCAGGTGATGAATATTTTATCTGACCAGATGGCCAATGAGAGCATCTGTGTGCAACTGGCAACCTGTATCAAAGGTTGTCTACAGGTCCAGCATGATCAGTGCAGCTGTATCCCTTTTATCTTGTATCTTCTTTATAACCACTTGATTTTAACATTTGTAACATGTTATCACTGTTACATTTTAATTAGAAGTGAGAAATTCCTCATTATTCTCCACATTCCGACATGCTTTTATTATGAAAGAAGGATAAGATAACAAAGCTAAACGTTCATCTCAGTATCCTTAGGTTATCAGGGGCTACCAGTGTCAGACGAGCTATGTGAACCAGAGGATATTGCATTGAGTCCAGCTTTTCGGATCATTTCAGGTACCAGAGTGGGGTTTCATCCATCAACCTTTCGCTTTTCATTGATATTTTGAATGGCAGCCAAATGGCTGCAAATGTATCCATTCTGTCGCTGTTAGTTTCTTAAGTGCGTATATGGGCCATATTTACCCCCACTATGGGTATCCTTCAAGATATCTAGACAACTCTGTAATAAGCGATCAACTAAACAGACTTCGCCCCAGTCAGGACTTAACTCTGGATGAAGGTTGCCCTGACAGATATCCGCTACCAGGCTAATTTGGAGGATGTCTAGAGACAGCAACACCTGACGGAAAAAGCTTACTCTTATTATTATCCCAAGCACCATACCTACAGTAGATTTGATCACATACTGAAGGTAGGGTTCAAGAACTCACTGTCTTTGGAGAAGTAACATATTTAAATAGGTTTCTGTCAGTCCACTACCCCCTGATACTCGCCTTAACTCACATAAAACCCTTTGCCAAACATTCCTCAATGGAGACTTTGAAGGAAAGAACAGATGAAGCCTGTGCTTCACACATAGAAGAATACACTAGAGAGACATTACAGCATAATCCTGAAACAGCAGAGCAGCTAAGTGGTAAGAGGGGAGAACGCACATCCCAGGTCACAGGGTTGAGAAACCTACTAGAGTGGGCGCTCCGGGTGGAAGAGACCGCATTGCAGTGTTCAGCAAGGAAAGGAGTCCTGGCCCCAAACAAAATGCACCAATTAGTGAATACCAAACCAAACGAAACTAAACTGTGCAATACTCAAGAGTGCGTGCAATTTCTTTCTTCTAAATATGCAGTCATACTGCGTGTTTCAAACAGGGTTTGTTTGCCTCCAAACGTCGATTCACAAGTGAAGAATGAGGAATAACATATATTTCCCGTTCAGTTCCGCAGAAGTCTCCATCCACAATAAACCGGTAGAGTGTTTATCGGGCATTTGCTTGGATGGCCAGGGATGCTTTTCCAAAAAGATTTGCCACTGGAAAGCTGCTGAACATGCGTGATTCATATAGGTATGAATGTCCCGCCAGGTCATGCCTTGCTGTCACCAGTCTCGTTTGACGGTTACTGGTATGAATGAGTCGGCGCTAATCAAGGCAACGGCTTTACTGGAAGCCATGACTTCCCGCTGCCGTCTGCGATCGCGTGAGGCTCATTGCTTAAATTGCTATGAGAGGCATGATTCAGGAGGAAAACGTCACATCCGAGAGCAGGGCAGGTTTTAATAAGTCTGGGTCATGAGTCGCCCTTTAAGAAGGGCAAGCTGGCACGTTTCCCTGTTTTATAGCAATAACAGAGGTGTCTGCCTCTCGGCTTCCGTACTCGTAAAGGAAGCACCTGTCAAAAAATAAATGAACTAACTGATGACAGTTTTTAATCTAGAAACTGTCAGTGACATACATGGTTCTACATATTGTCTGGAGAAAGCTACTGACCCTCCCTACAAAAAACTTAGCAAGGACAATACTTTTAGAATTTGAGTAGTAGAAATACAAGGGGCGAGTTTTATCAACTGCCGTGTGATGCTTCATTTTGTCTACATTTGTGCCAGAGGTCCTATTTTTTTAACCATATTACTAATTGTAAGCAGTGTGTTGTTATGTAGCCCCATATATTTCGGTAAGAGGTAGTGCTGTTTGCTCAAGAATCAGGGGTATATTCACAAGAAGGTGTGATAACTACCGCAAGAGTAAAGTAACAACTTTCACCATCGCAGCCCATCGCGGGAAAATAACCCCATGGCAACATGGAATTCACAACACAGCGGTAGCATGCGATAGACTTCCGAAACAGCAGACAGCTTCTACGATACAACCACCTCGACAGCGACAAAAACACAAACCACAACACCAAAAAACCTGCGAAGGGCCAAAGCGCGATGAGGAAACCAGCGATAAGCAGTGCCAGGCCTGCATCACACACCTGGCAGGCGGGAAAAATCAACATAAAATTAGAAAAAAACCCACAAACTGACCAACACCCTAGCACCATGGAGGCTGCCGGAGCAGGCGCAGAGGACGAGTGCAAACCCACGCGCACCCCGGCCAACCAGCCGAGGACCTCAGGGACAGTGAAGGGCAAGGACAAGAAGAAGAGGAAGACAAAGTTCAGTCTGCAGACGATCAGGATCATAGTCACGGAACTGTAGGAACACCATCAACAACTGTTTGTCACCTCCAACGTGTCATTGGGCACCAAAAGCGGAATATGGCAGGACATCGTGGACAAGGTGAATGCCATCGGGGAGCACAAGAGAACAATGGAGGAGGTCAAGAGGCGATGGAATGACATCAAGCAGAGGACCAAGGAGAAACTCTCCGCCAACCGGAAGGCAGCAACACAGACTGGAGGTGGGGGCCCAGCACCTCAGCTCGAGCTGGATGACATGTAGGAGCTGGTGTCAACAGTCATCAGTGTGGAGACTGTGGCCAGAGTCGGGGGATCAGACACAGCTGGACAGGACATAATATAACCGCAACAGGGTGAGTGACCACCAGGTACTGGGGGGATGGGTGGAGATGGGCACAATGGCACACATGCACAATCTAGCACAGGACAGTGCACACCCACAATGACTCTGGCTCCTCGGCCAGATCTACAAACTGTCACAATGCACATCGCCATGCTGTCTGAATGTCAACATGTACCATGCGGCTACATACGTGTAGACACATTGTAATACACCATCTCCCCATCACATCGCAGGGGCACCGTCAACACCTCCTGCAGAGCAGTCCAAGCCACTCTTCACTGATGATGACGAGGAGGACAACACCAGCATCGACAGACAAGCCTTCCAAGACATCATTGACCTCATCCAAAACTCACCTGGACAGCTTTATCGAAAGAGCCAATGCCCTGCACCCGGCGCAGTCAGGGTTCAGGGTGGCCTTTAGCACAGAGACAGTTTTGGTGGAGGTGACGGAGGCCATTCGAGAGTGCTTGGATGGTGGCGGCAGAGCGGTCCTGATTCTTCTGGACCTCTCTGCCGCGTTCGATACCGTCCCCCATAATCTCCTCCTTGCTAGACTGTCTGAGATTGGCATTGGCGGCAGGGTACTGGCTTGGCTGTCATCCTTCCTTTCTGATAGGACGCAGCAAGTATGGATGCCGCCGTTTGCCTCAAAGGCCAAACCACTCTGCACGGGGGTCCCTCAGGGCTCCACTTTGAGCCCGTTGATGTTTAACGCCTACATCACCCCTGTGATATACCTGGCCGAACAGCTTGGGGCTAAGGTCATCGGATACGCTGATGACACCCAGCTGCTCTTTACCTGGCCGGATGACTAGCTGGATACAACGGCTGTTCACCTCTGTCTTTCCTTGGTGTTTCATTGGCTGGCAATGGCCCAGCTTAAATGCAACGAGGATAAGTCAGAGGTCCTCTTCTATGGGTCCTTCCTCTCCAACTTTAAGAATGAGTTGTGGCCCCCGGATTTTCCTAGTCCCAAGGTGATGGGAGGCCCGGCTAAGAACCTCGGAATTTGGTTCGGAGAAGACCTCAGATTTGAGGACCATATCAAGAAGCTGTCAGGGACCTGTTTTGCTACGCTAAGGGCTTTAAGAAAATTCTTCCCTCTGCTGCCCAGAGAAGCTAGGGAAACGGTTGCGCGTGCCCTCATCTTGTCCAGATTGGACTATGCTAATGCATTGTTTTGTGGTATCCCGGCATATCTGGTCCAACGACTGCAGGTTGTCCAGAACGCCGCGGTCCGCCTTTTGTTTAGCATTCCGAAATGGCAGAGCGCTCGGTCACACATGCGCGCACTCCACTGGCTCCCAGTAGCTCAGAGAATTATGTTCAAATCTCTCGTGCTGTCATTTAGAGCTGTCCACGAGCTAGGCCCCGGCTACCTGAGGAAGCGCTTCTCTTTCTACACTCCTTCTCGCTGTCTCAGGTCAGCCTCGCTGGCCAAACTGACTCTTCCCGGCTATAAGCGGGCAAGGCTGGGCGGCCAATCTATTTCTGTGGTAACTGCGAAGGCTTGGAACGCTCTCCCTCTTCATTTGCGAACCGCCCAGTATCTATCCAAGTTTAAAAAGGATCTCAAGACCCATCTGTTATTTGTCAGGTCTAGGCTGTCTCTCTGTGTTATGTTTGGTCACCTCTGCAACGCGCCAGGATACTCCCCAGTAGCAGAGCGCGCTACAAAACAACCTATAACATAACTAACATAACCTCCAGGATCAGGGGAGGCCAGCTGCATCGAGGAGACCCCACCCACTACCCAAAGCACCCCCCCCCAGACCCACAGGAACAACACATGGCCTTCCAACTCCGTGTGCTGGAGGGCCAGAGGGAGACCGCAGAGCAGGTGCCGATGGGGTTCGACCTCATGGCTACCAAACATGAAGTCATCCTTGGGTGTGTAGCCCCGCTCCATGGTCTCCAACGAGCTCTGGCTGACATCGCTGGAGACACGACGAGGAGAGAAGAACACCTGTCCGCTCAAAGTGGCTTCAGCGATACCAGCCGTGAGCTGGCACACATGCAGAGGCTCATGGAGGGCAGGGTGCGGATGGAGGTGGAAAGGAGGGCAGCCAGCGCTGAACATCAGCGGAATGTAGTAGGGATATACCATGCCCTGCAGATCCTCATCATGGCATTGCTGCCACAAGGCGTGGCAATGTTGACTGCTGCTGCCCCAACACCATCCACATCTCCGCCCCCTGGTGTGGCAATGCCAAACCACTCCGGCACCTGAAGTGTCAGTGGTACACAGTGTGGCAGACGAGCCACCTCCGGCCCCTGAGGTGACAGTGCCACACAGTGTGGCAGACAGATCACCTCCGGCACCTGAGGTGACAGTGCCACAGCCAGTACAGCAACACCCACAGGTAGGGCAGGGCACATATCTGGGGACGTGGATGGGCCTGTGATCAGAAGGGCTCAGAAGCATTCATACCCGCCACCTGGCCTGTTCCTGCCTGGTCCCACACATGGCGTCATGACCTTCCACTGACCCCCGATTCACTCATTCAACCAGACTGCAGACTGCACCCCTCCTCTTGTGCAGTACTTTTCTTCCACAGATGGACTCTGGCTGGCCCTCCACAGGCCCATATAGTGTGGTGTATTCAGCAGTGCCCTGTACCGCTCCAGTTGAGGACCAGCACTGGATGTGTAATAAACATCCAGTGACGCACTGCTGTGTCATGTCTTTCATCTTTAATGTATGTATGAGTGGATGAATGTAGGGACAGTGATTAGCCTTGCGTCAATGATGCTCATCCTGAGGGATGCCAGTCAGAGGGTGCTATATGTTAAATTGGGTCCCGGGTCCCGTGGACACCACAAAAGGGACACATGCACCAACCACTTTCTTGTCCGGACATGGACTGATACACGCCCATTGCCCACGAGTCATTTTTGCAAGCCGTGCCCTGTTCCAGGATACGGCAGTCCAGACCACTCTGCTCACGCTCTGAGAGGGGGGCCTCATTGCTACCCATCACAGGCGTACTCGCTGGTGGTGTGCAGGTCACTGGTCTAGTTGTCAGAATTTCACAGCCACTCGCTGAGGGCAGGTATGCATACACACCACACCAACCCGGCACAGGCGTCACATGCCATGTGACCCCGCAAATATAAGGGGCCGACAAGCTCACATACCCCACTGCCGCTGGGGTTTGGATGACGGACCCGAGGCTTTGTGGCCGGCACAGGCCTAGCATCACGTGGCGCTGACTCGGGTTGGACAGGGTTTGTGGCAGACGCTGCAGTGTAGCCAGCACAGGCACCCCGCCACGGGACGCTGACTGGGTTTGGACAGGGTTTGTGGCAGACGCTGCATTGCGGCCGGCACAGGCGCCAATGGACGGTAACTTAGGGTGCACAGAGTCATTGGCACCTTAAGCTGCTGAGCGGGTGTGCAGCCTTCGATTATGGCCGTGGCCATGGTGCTCCTGACTGCCCAGGATTTGTGTGCCTTGCTGGACCGAAGTGTAGGCCGTGCCAGCGTCCTGCACGGGCCTCCTGAAATGTGGCCCCACTCTGGGGTCACAGAGTTAGTAGCACCCATTGGGCTGAGCGGCTGTACAGGCTGCAACGTTGCCGGATGCCCTGGTATGTCTATGCCATTGTGTGATCAAGTCCCAGCTCCAGACGTGTGACCTGGTGGTCTGCGCAGGGTGGATGCATGGTGTGGAGGGTGTCATGTCTGCGGACCATGGGCTTGTGGTTTGCAGCGGCACATGGTGGGACCTGCAGTCTACATGACGGTGGTGGAAGGTGAGCAGTGTCGCCTGGGTGTGCATGGGCGGGCATGCTCCGCTGGGCGGCGCGAGGGACTGGGATGAGTCTGGCTGTGTGTGCATGGGCGGGCGGGAGACGTTGTCTTGTGCAAGTGTGTGTACTGTGGCAATCATGTCCCTGGACTCTGTTTCAGATGACTGCTCTGTCTCAGATGTGTGACCTGGTGGGCTGCTATACGTACCGGCATGTGGTTGGAGACACACCGGTGGCAGCAAGTGAGCAGTGTGGCCTGGGTGGTCTCTTTCTCTCCCCTCTCTCTTCTTCTCTCTCTCTCCCCCCCCTCTCTTTTTCGACCATGTTTTTTCGGGGGGCGGGGGCGCGGGGGTGGCCCGGGGGTGGTCCTCGGGGTGGTGGTAGTGGGTGTTGTGGCCCTCTTGGGTGTCTGGCCTGCATAATCAGTTGCTCCATGGTATTTGTTGCCCTTCCGATGATGCCCTGGGAAGGGCTCCCTATTGTGGTGCAGGCTGCCGTCTGACTTTACACCAGGTCAGAGCAGGTGTAAAATTCCTGCAGCTAACACGCCTTATCGCGTGTTTTGTGTCCTTATCCTTATCGCCGATCTGTCTGGTCGTTGTGAATGTTGAGGTGTGGTGTTGATGCGGCTTTTGTCACAGGAACGCCTACTCTGCATCTCATTAGCAATAGTTGCGGGGGTCTTCTGTGGTGATGATTTTTGCGCCTGCTATTGTGGGAAAAGTGGTGCTGTGGGCTGTTAGCACCTGCTTGTGAATGGTGGGGTAAATGTATAATGACTTTGGCTGCGATAAAGTGCAGTTAATTCTGCGACAGCTCCTTGTGAATATGCCCCTCAATGTTTGCTGTTTTTCTACCGTACCTACAGCCTTGAAAGCGTCGTGTACGGCTACGCTAAACTAGAAGGTATTAGGAAAAGCACAGATTGTAGGTGTCTGTGACGGGGGAACTCTTGAACAAAACGAGAACATCATATTTAATTCTTCCTTAAAATCCAGTTACAGTGCAAGAAAGACGTGACTGGATTTCCTAGTTACTTGTTTTGAGAAGACTCTGCCAGTCTCAGGTGCAATCTAAAGGCTCCTAGTCCAAGCGCTAGATGTAGAAAGAGGCGAAAACTGGACGTAGGGAATCATAAATTCACCAACACGTCTGACAGCCTTTTTATCCGCTAACAGGGGCCCAGTCAATAAAATGTACCTATTTTACCCTCGGGTACTGGGACCTACTGTATAGCTTTTAAATTCTCACTTTCTCACTCACTACACACCACACTCAGCAAGTATACCAGCTCCGCAGCAATACTGGCGTCAAAGCACACCCGGGGCACGCTAGGTGCCACTGTGGTGGGCCCGATGATGAAGCATGCCACCAACTAGGTTGGTGGGTGAGGGCTTTTTAAACAAACCCAACGGTTTCCCAGATAAAGCGTACGCAACAGAGTCTCGCACCTCTAGCTAGTTCTTATTGATAAAGCGAAAACTACTAAGTCATCATCAACAACTGTGAAACAATCCTCTGTGAGCAGACTAACCTAAGCATGAATGAGGCATCTATACGTCACATAGCAATCAAAAACACAAAAAAGGGCCAGGGGAGATTTAGAGAACTGCAGGGGTTCCCTTCTCTAATACAACTGTATTAATCAATCCAAGAAATCTAGAATGACAAAAGAAACAGAATGAAGGGGAGCTAGTAGAGTGGAGTATCCCTTTTAAAGGATGGTTTCTCTCACTCACTAAAGGTGGCATGCTTCATCATAAGGTATCCACCTTACACGGTGAAAACCTAGTCACGTGTGGGCTACAACCCCCTCACTGAGAGGGAGGAGCCGAGTGATGTTTTGAAAAGAGATATGATAAATACCAAACAGGAACTAGGTGTGATGAGGGCTGCAGAGCAAATAAAAAACATTTGATAGCTTAAACTAACTCCAGGGTATGTAAATATATTTGCCAAGGAGCAGGGTGGATCCCCTTCTGCCTCCTTGTTTCTGTTTTTTTATCCTGGCCCAGAGATGCACCAATAAAGACTAGGTTTTGACGGTGTGAGAAGGATACCCTATGATGAAGCGTGCCACCTTTGGTGGGTATGGGAAACCGTCCTTTAAAAGGAATACTCCACCACTACTAAGCCCCCTTCATTCTGCTTCTGTTGTTTCTTTTGTTCATTATAGACCCAGGGGGTTCTTGTGATGAATACATCACATAGTAAACCAAATTAAATGTAAGTGATCATTTGTCTACTAAGTCAAGTCAAGTCAGGAGCATTTGTAGCGTGCACATATCACATCCAAGGGAGTCTCATGGCGCTTGCAGACGACACTGACCAGAAAGAGCGACTAGAATCAGCAAAACATCCAAGGGTTGAGTTTCTTGCAAAACCTGAGATGTTCAGTGGTGGTTCGCAAATCCAACAGCATCTTATTCCAAAGAGGGTGCCAGGAAAGAAAAAGCTCGACCCCCGTTTCTGGCCATTTGGATTGGCCGCGGGGTAAGCAGTGATTTGTTACTTGATCTGAGTTGTCTGCTTGGCTCATACCAGGTGAGTTTGCGGGACCAATATTTTGGGCCTTTTCCGTACATTTGTTTATGTGTCAGACACCAGATTAAACGTGATTCGCTTCTTTACCGGGAGCCAATGTAGCTCCTTGAGGCAGGGGGCAGAGGAGGACATTTGTGGTAAGTTCAGCACTAGACATGCTGCAGTATTTTGCAAAACATGCAACTTTTTCAACAGATTTTCATTTGTTGCCAATAATAGGGCGTTTCCATAATCTAATCTATTTATAATTAGGCCTTGAACCAGGGGTTTTCGTGCCTCGTCCGGTATCCATTTAAATTTTTTTCGAAGCTTGCGCATAATTCCGAAACACGTTCCCACAATATGGTCAATTTGGCATTTCATAGAGAGTTTATTATCCATATGAATGCCCAGGTTACGCACTGATTCCTTGGGACTGGGCAGGCACCTAGCTGCGCTGGTCACCAATCCTGCGTCCAGTATTCGGCAGCCTTGCCAAACAGCATGACTTCCGATTTATTGCCGTTTAGCTGCAAGTGATTCTTGCCCATCCAGTTCTTAACCTTAGTCATACACTTTTTGAAACAAGCTTTGGTTTCATTAATGTCGGGGCCAAGAGTGACCAGGATTTGGGTATCATCAGCGTAGGATAAAAGACAAACTAATGAGAACAAAAGCTTCATACATCTGACAAGTTTTTATAAAGTTTGTAGACGACCAAACAGATCGAAGGGCATTCCTGAGAAAGGGTTCTCGCACTTCAAATTTTAAGTTCACTTGAACTTGAAGTGGATTACCCTCTGGATGGCCATTGTGACATTGTGTTCATGACATTATAAATTCTGGCCAAAATGGTCAAGCAAGCAATAGAACTTAGCAAACGGCTTTAAGTTTTTTGCAAATAAGGATTGACAGTCAGACTCCTCACTAGAAGACTCTTTGGAGTGATAACGTAGTAAGCCCAAGCAGATCATGCTTACAACATTATATCTGGTATTTACCATAGCTAGTATCAAGGTGAACGTAGTACACGGCTGTGTTCGTGTTTTTAAGGCCTTCACTGTTTTCTTATTCTGATGTACTGGATAATCTTGAGTTTGCTGGAGGTGCTCAATGTTTTACTGTGTTGTTTATCAGAAGAGCTAAACTTTGCAGATTTTTGTCACGGAACGAGGATCACCAACCTAAGTGAGGGTGGATATTGTGTCTTCAACCCCAGTCATGAGATGAATGACTGGTGGTGGAGGCAGCATTATTACAGTCATTATGTAAGGGTCTTTTGACATGTACCACTGTAACAAGACTGAAAATTAGCTCTCCCTGAATAAGGGCTGCCCAAACCCTCATAATAGGGTCCCTGGTCGATGAGGTTGTGCAGGGCATGTGGGTAGTGTACATGTAGGCATTTCATGGTCACAGCATGAATGGCAGTGTCTAGTAGGACACATTGCAGGCTATCGTTTGTCCAGAGCAGAAATGGACAGCGTTTACGCTCCTGGTGTTAGAACTACTTCCTTGAAACCAGTCTTACTCGTTAGGTGGGATAACCTTCCTTAAGTCTGTGTAGTTTTCACTTGGCCACTTAAATTACATTGCCTACTCTTACTGCATAGCTGGTTGCGGCTTATCAGGTGGGGGGGGGGAGGAGGGCGGGGGAGATTGTGTTCAGCCTATCTCTGAAGTGGATCAACAAAATACTTAACCAGGCCAAATTTTTCTGACCATGGACTACCTGCCACCATGCCATAAAAATAGTTTACAGTGAAGGATTATGCACTTCTCTCTATCAAAAAGGACAAGTGTTTGTATGTAGCAAGCTTATTGTTCTAGAGACTGATGCAGCGTGAAAACAAGGCTTGTATCTCTTTACCCTTTACTCACTTATAAAAACCCACATCATACCCACCTCAGCTGCCATCATCTACAATTTGCAGAATTTGGCCCATATAAACCCCACAACATCAATCACTACAACAACATAAATCATCAAGGTCCTCCGATTGATCTTGAATCAAGCTAATAGGGACTAGGATAATTCAGAGACAAACGGCTACTCCTTTATGAGGAACTGGAACAAAGAAGTGCCCACCTAATAATAGATAAAAAATTGTAACCTTTTAAATGTCTAGACAATAAGAACAACATACTCGAATGATTATAACACGCAAAATTGTTATCTAAGTTTCTGGTTTGAATGGTCAAAGCACAAAAATACATTTAGAATCATTTAATTTTGATTATCGCTTTAGTACAGGTAAAATTTACAACACATTACAGTTCAGAGTCAAATATATTTCAAGTCAACTACCTGGTGAGAACGAGAGAGAGAGAGACATACATTCCAAATTCAGAATAAAGGTATGAATCATACAAACCAAAGATCGGTTGCAGATTATCAGGAATACAGAGACTCAAGGTGAGCTTAAAGAGACCCTAGAGCACAGCGTGCAATAGCCAGAGACATATAACCCTCCAGCCGAAATGTTTTGCCTGCTCGACTTCACCAGCCACTAAACTGCAGGAGATCAGGAAAGTTCAGTTCAGGGAAATCAAAGTTCAGCATGCCAGGCTTTTAGGAAATTTCAAGATAGCCAGCCTGCATCCTTTTTCCACACAGGGCAGTTATACTTCCAATTATGCAGCGTTCCTTCCCACAAAAGTATCCTTTTTAAAAAAAAAAAATTATTTTTATTGAGTTTCATCAACATAAAACATAGGTTCCATATTAACCAAGAAACAGACCATTACATTACTGCATTCATTATCCATGTGTACTCTGTACATAAAATCAAGCAAAGCACAAGGGTAATCTGTATATTCCTGGTTCTATGTAGTAGGAGAGAGACACTTTGTTAATCATTACTGTGAATTCCTCTTAATTTCACGTACATAATCTGTAAAGAACCGCCAATAGTCTTTTGGACGAGATCTGGCTGGAAGTTCTTCCTCATATGTCAATAACTTATCTCTACAATAAGTCATGTCACGCATCCATTGTTTAATACTTGGAACAGTCGTACCAACCCAGCATTGTGATATTTGACGTTTAGCTAGTAATAATGCTATGACACAGAATTTACGCTTCACTGCTCTCACATTCGTCAGAAGTCCCAATAGGCAAGTTTTTATATTGCAGACAATTTCTGTTCCTACCATTTTTGCAATGACAGAGGTTATTTCTTCCCAGTACTCTCGTATCTTCACAAAGTTCCATGCAAGGTGAATAAAATCAGCCTCATCAACTCCACACCTGTTACATCTCGCCTCTGCTCGTAACCCATAGCGGTGGAGTTTCACCCGTGTGTAGTATGTTTGATGCAGATATTTGAAGTGCAAAAGGCGCAGATTACCATTGGGTGTAAGTAGTTGAACTAAGGCGCACATGCTACTCCATTCCCTCTCAGTGAGTGGGTGTGCGAGCACATCATTCCATCTCGCCTTAGCTTTGGCAGTGGTATATGGAATTTCATTCTGTGCCATTGAGTATAAACGTGAGACTAGATGTGTAGTGTTGGATGACGTCTATATGAGCTGGAGCATGTTTAAACAGGCCGGTTCAGCAGGATAGTCAGGATATAACTGCTGAATGGCTCTCTGCAGCCTATAGTAGGTGAAGCGAAATAACTGTTTGATTTTGAATGTAGGAAAGGTCTTGTAACTGACGAAAGGTACCCTTGTGATATAGATCCCCAAAGTTGTCAATCCCGACCTGCTGCAGTAGTTCCATTTTGACTTCCTCCCCAGTGACTGAAAGCTCCGGATGATGGTGTAACGGCAGTGTCGGAGCATATAACGGTACCTTGTGAGCTAGCTGTCCTAGTCTTCGCCATGCATTCGTTGTGACGTCGATTGTATTAATGTCTTCTGCATGCAAGGGTGTTCATCTATGTGTTATTATGGCTGTCAAGGGAGTAGGTAGCGCATCTCCCTCTACCACTGCTGTGTGCGTTAGGTAAGGTATCCTATGGTACCAGTAAGCGGCATATTGCGCTTGAGCACACAGGTAGTATAACAAGAAATCTGGTACACAAAAACCTCCCCTGTCGTAAGGCAGAGTTAATGTTCTGAGATCTATACGTGCTTGTTTACCCGCCCAGATTAGTTTAAGCACTAAAGACGTGATACTCTTAAAAACAGCACTAGGAGGGGGAATAGGAATATTATTAAATAGGTAGAGAAATTTGGGTAAGACGTTCATTTTCACAATCGCAATGCGATCCGCCAAAGAGAGCGGTAGTTGCATCCACCAGTTGACCTTATCTTCCAAAGCGGATATTACCCTCCCATAATTCATGCGAATGACCACTTCCGGATTTCTATGATACCAGACCCCTAAATATTTGATTGGGTCAGTCTGCCAGTCTAACGGAAATTCAGTTGTATGCGGCTTGGTGGTATCTGTGAGGGGGGATTATTGATGATTTGGTCCAATTTATTTGCAGGCCAGAGTGTCTTCCGAATTTGATGTATTCCCTCAACAGGGGTGCTAAATTCTGTTCAGGGTCGCGGACATATAATAGCATATCATCCGCATATAATGATATATGCAGGGGCCTGGATGGGAATTGTAGAGCAGAGTACCTATGTTTTTGTCGAACAAGGCAAGCCAGAGGCTCCAGCGCCAGAGCGAATAGCAGGGGCGATAAAGGGCACCCTTGCCGTGTTCCTCTCGCAAAAGATGACTGATCTGAGACATACCCATTGATCCGTACTCTAGCTACCGGGTCAGTGTACAATAGCTTTACCCATTGCGTGAACATCGGGGGGAACCCCATCCTTTCCAATATCGTTAGCAGGTAGGACCATTCTATAAAATCAAAAGCCTTAGCTGCATCTAACATAACCGCCACTGCCTTAGTGCTAGGTACTACATAGTGGGAAAGTGCGAAGAGGGTTCTGGTGTTATGAGAGGTGGCTCTGGACTGTATAAAACCAGCCTGATCCGGCAGGACCAGAGCTGTCATAAGTGGTTGTAACCGGACCGCTAGTATCTTGGCCAGGATCTTAGAGTCGACATTAATCAACGATAAAGGTCTGTATGATTCACATATTTCAGGATCTTCAGTTGGTTTCAAAAAGGGCACTATCACCACCTCCCTTAGCGTTTGAGGGAGTACTGCTTGATCAAAAGCGTTTCCATAGATAGCCACCAAATGGGGGGCCAATATATCTACATAGTGTTTGTAAAATTAGCAAGTAAACCCATCCGGGTCAGGGGCTTTTCCATTCGGCAATGATTGTATGACCTCCGTGACTTCCTCCACAGTTATTGGTAGCGATAGGTACTCCCTCTGATTGTCCGAGAGCCATGCAATAGCTACATCTTCTAGATAACTAAAGATTTCCGCTGGCGGTGCTGTGGACTTGGATGTATACAACTCGCTATAGTTACTTACAAAACCTAATCAACTGGCCATCTTCCGCCCGTATTTGTAAGATCGTCTGAGGACCCCTCCCTTCACAAATCTTAGATGCCAGGACTCTACCTGGGCTGCCTCCTTCACCAAGTTGTCTAGCAGTGGATCTTGTGAATATATATTTGAGCTCATCTTCAATGAACGATTGATGTTCTGTCTGTATCTGTCGCAATTGCCCCAACAAGGCTGGATTTCGCGTATTTACATATTGTGTCTCCACCTCCTTCATCCTTGCTTCACAGCGCGTGATCTGCTGCGTATTATCTCTCAATATCCTTACCGTCGTGCTGATGCAGACCCCTCTCAGGGTGGCTTTAAAAGCCTCCCATAGAATGCCTGAATCTGTAACTGTGGACACATTTAACTGAAAATAATCCCTTATTGCCATGGCTATGGTATCTGCATATATGGGGTCTGTAAGGGCTTTAGTATTAAATCTCCAGCTGAATGGAGGGGGGTGATAATGCGGTATCTGGAGGGATAACAGGACTGGATTGTGATCTGATAGGGTTCTGGGCAGTGTTCCCAATTCCCGTGTCCATAGTAATATGTTATCTGATCCCAACCAATAATCAATGCGAGACCAGCTTCCATGTGCCGCATTAATGTGCGTTGCCCCTGCTGTGTCTGGATGTTTCTCCCTCATGTGTAGGTCCGCCATTATTTCCAGCACTTTCACAAGTGCTTTCTTATGTGGTTCTGTGGTAGTCCCTGATCTGTAGACTTGATCATTTAAAGCTATATTAAAATCTCCTCCCCATAATATTTGTGTATCACGGAATTTGTGCATATGGTTCCATATATCCTGATATAGTTCAGGTGCATCCACGTTAGGACCATATATATTAGCTAGTGTTAATCACTGTACCCGCAATGACCCTGTGAGTTTTGCAAACCTCCCATTCGGGTCCAGGATCGCACGGGTCACTGTAAAATTCACGCCTTTCCTCACCAGTGTCATGACCCCCCCCCCCTTGAATATATGAGTAGTTAGAGGCGTGTATCGTTTCTGCCCATCTTGTGCCTATAGTTTTGTGCGTGTTCGGGGCAATGTGGGTCTCTTGCAGTAAAGTTATGTCTATTCCCCAACTATCTAAACAAGCAATATCTGCCTTATTTTCTTTGGGTTTGTGAAACCCCGAACATTCCACTTTAGGAGGTTCAAACTTGTTTTTACCTATATGCTTCTCTCTATGAGGCATCATACATGACTAAACAATTCCACAACAATCGCACAACAATAGTGCCTGTTCCCAGTGACTAATTTGACCATATTTGGTACAGTAGCCTCAACGCGAAACTTTAGTACATCATGAATTTCAGCAATGCATCTCAAATGTTTTGGTCCTTGAACTAGAACATATCCCCAACTCCACCTACCCCCACCCATTTCAGCAACCCAATCCTGCCGAAGCCATATCCCCCAATTAACATCCCTAGTCATCGTAACTGTAATGGGGATCACCCATGTGGAGGTCCACCGAGGGTACACTACATCACCCAACTTAATGGATGGGGGCAGACCTTGCTTAGTCATACAGACGCAATCCTCAGAAAACAAACAGGTGCATTGGTTTAAATCATCACCACCAACAGTATAACAGTACAACGGTAAGAACGCTACCCCACAGTACCATATTGTCATGGTTCACCCATCTTCTCGCCTGGTTTAGTCTCATTCGTGCTTGCGAGTTTACATACATTAGGAATTATAGGCACTTAGCACATGGCACCAAAGGACACATTACATTTTCAACCTCAGGTGTAGTTTCGAGGATAAATTGTGCCCCATTATGTGTGTTTCATCTAAGTTGACGCCCAGTCTTCAGCTATGCTGGCTGCCGCTACAAATCAGTACAAGAAAAAACAGAAAAGAAAGCATCACGCACCACCAATAGTACATCGTAGTTCCAGTGTGCAGGTTCCGTGTCATGTGTACATGTGGCGGCTGTGATGCATACGCTCATTAACCCCATAGACCAGCGTTCGTAGGACATCTGTATAGCCCACCAATCGGCCAAATGTATAACGACTTATTAGCCGCAGCCATTTACCCTACCATCACCGTTCTTTTGGCAACCTTACGGTCTTACCCGTGAAAGGTACATCCAGTCTGCTTACACCAAAGTTGAACGTCGTTGCATCAGGTGCAGTCAGATACCACTCTAGTACCGGGCTTTTAATCGGAATCGTGCTGCTGCTCTCTTCTGTCCATTGTCTTGCACTTGCCCGCAATTTTTTAAGAAATTCCTGTGCTGCCTTTGGGGTGGAGAGGATCACTGGTTTTCCCTCCCATGTCACCCTGAGGCGTGAAGATAGAGCATGGCGTAGTTTATCTGCAATGTTCTCAACTTCGCTTTGCCCGCAGTGAACTCCCGCCGCGCCTGTTGTACGGCGATGGTATAGTACGGATAAAATTCAAGCTTGTTCCATTGATAGTTGATCTGGCCTTTCTCTCGTGCGAGTCGAAGTATCTTATCACGATCCCGGTAGTTCAATACATAAGCCACAATTGGCCTCGGCGCAGCACCCGTTGGCGGTTTCGGTGCAAGGGATCTATGCGCCCTCTCAATTATGAAGACCAGTGAAAACGCTTCTTCTCCAAAGACTTCTTTACATAGCTGCTCTATGTAGGTTTCCATGCAGCCTGTGTTTGTTGATTCAGGAAGCCCCACTATCCTAACATTGTTTTGACGGGAATGAGCTTCCAACTCCTCGGCTTTAGCCTTGATCACTACGAGGATCTTTTCCATTCCACTACATTTGCCTGCCGTTTCATGCTTCAATGCTGAGATCCGATTTTCAGCTGTCTCCAAACGCTCCCCTTGTTTGTCCATTTTCGCAACCATGCTGTCCATCCGACATGTGAGATGATCGAGCTTCCCGTTGATGTCTTGTAAGTTAGTCTGGATGGCTTTTAGGATGGTTTCCATACTACTCTCCACATGTGCATCCTTATCTGGATCTCCCTCCGATTGCCCTGTAGATCCTCTTGGTATTCTCCGGGACTCAAAGGTGAGCTTTGGTTCATGCTGATCAGGTTTTCCCATGTTGTACTGGTATGGAGCACGCGCAAGCTGGCGGTACAACGTCAAATACCTCACGCGACTGACCAATCAAGTAATGCCACCCACTCTCACTGCTGCTCAGTATGCAATGCTCAATGGAGAGGATTTCTGTGGCCTCTCATTGGTCCGTTATGGTTTGTTCGCCCAATCAGTGCTTCATTAGATTAGGCAGAGGTATGCAGTCCTGTTCAACGAAGGGCTGTGAGCAGCAATGTGTCCAAGATCCCCCTGAATTTATGACATCACATTACGGGCCATTCCTCAGGGTGAGGATTAAAAATGTCCACCTCCATACACCGCTCCACGTGTTCATTTAGTACACCCTTCATTCTAGTACATATGGAGTCAAGTAGGCGATGAGAGACTGCACCACAGGCCCACTTCCGCTGTCCACGATAGGCACGCAGTCCCTTCCGGTTTCGTGATTTACCTCAATAAGTTTATGCGGAGCCAGTACGCTGCTGATTAACCAGGGGGGAATCATAAATCAGACTCATTGCTAATTCACTGCCAACCTGCAGATATACGCATGTCAGGGTCTTTCAGGAGGTACTTTGATTGCAGGCTCACCTCAACGGTCGCAGGGTCTCGCTACTTATTCTTGGGGATGGTCACATATCATCTGAAACGTCAGCGTGGCGCCATTACTCACCACCTCTGACCGCCTTCGCAATATGCAGAACACCAAATGAACAGCCTCCTGGTATGTTTCTACGTAGTCTGCTCCCGTCGGCAGCGAGGAGGCGTCCTCCGCATTACCGCCACCTCACTGCTTGCACTGCCTCTAGATATGAGCGACGTGGTCGCAGCGCCAGAGGGTCCGCTGTAGCATAGAAGAGACTCCGTATTCTCCGCAGTTCGAGTCATCGGCCAAACTAGTCTGTGGGCGCCGCTATTTTGAAATCGATGGCCCGTCAGTGCACGCTTTTAGCATATCGCATAATCTTATCCCCTTTACTCATGGGACTCAGCCAGATCTCCCGCGGTGCTTCTGATCCGCTATATCAGCAATGTAGGCCGGCTGATGGCATCAGGCGTTCTGATTGCAGTCGCAATTAGCGCTCCCCAGGCATTCCAGAGTTGGCGGCCGCCATTTTACCCTCCATCCGTCTCGAACTTTCACGGCGCATTTCTCCAGCGATCACAGCATTCGGGGCATTGAAAACGCTCCTGTCAGCTCCCGATGTTTTCCCATCGAATATGCACTGTTGACAATGCCATTTGATGTCTGTTTGGCACAGTAAAACACACGGGGTTTGTGTCTGCCCTGCGGAGCTGTCTCTTTAGGCAGCCATCCCGCTGTGCGCCCCTAGCGCCTCCCCCACAAAAGTATCCTTTATGCAGTTTGCACGATTTCCAGTGGTCAAGGAAAATTAGTTACTTACCTGTACACACTTCCTCCCGACATCATAGCGCTGCTGTGGTATCGTTACGCTGCTTCTTACTGCATTACTGCTCATTTGAATTGCTGTAGCTTGCAAGGTTTAACGTAGCACTCCGCCCTGCCTGCTCTGCATATTTCGCCTAGATTGTGGCTGTGTGCGTAGCGCTGCTCCTCTCCTCTCCCGATCGGTGGCGTAGTGCTCCGCATCGCTTTGTGTGACTATTTAAGATTTTATTTCATTATTGCTCCTTCAGTCCGCTGCTAGCCCGCTCTTCCCGCACTGCCCCCTGTTTGCCTGATTGCGCCCATAGCGTAGTGCTGTCCTTCCTTGTTGTTGTTTGGACACCATTTTGTTGTGCCTGCAGCCCGTCCCTCCCCCTACGCCCACGCCTCCCTGCTCCCCCTCCCACGCTCCGCCCCCTCCACTATCCTTCAAATGCCAGATGCTCCAACGCGCAGCGTCCACGCCGAAGGTGCGCCAAAGGTAAGCCCGTCTACGCCCGTCCGCGCCTGGACCGCGCCCAGCGCCAGACCCCCTGCCCCCTGTGCTGCCCAGCCCTCCCGCATTACCTACGATGCCTCCACCCTCCTAGCCCTTAACCCCGGTCGCGCCCCCAACTGCGTCCAAGCCGCTCCTGGACACACCCATGGACCTTTCTCCTGCTACTCCTGCAAATTCAGCGGCACCGACAACATCTCCGCTACGACCGCACCACAGACTCCCGACCCCAATCACCTACAATGCATCCTTCTCAACACCCGCTCGGTCCACAGACACGCCATCGACCTATGGAATCTACTAGACACCATCTCTCCAGACATCGCCTTCCTAACGGAAACATGGATGAACGCTTCCTCCGCACCAGACATCACCATTGCCATCCCTGAAGACTATAAGATCACTCGCAAAGACCGTACCAGCCACACAGGAGGAGGAATCGCTATCGTCCATAAGAAATCAATCCGCATCTCAACCAGCTCAGACGTCAATCTCGCCAACTCCGAACACCTCCACTTCCAGATCCACATCGACCCCAAAACCACACTCAGAGGCACCCTCCTCTACAGACCACCAGGACCCCGCGCAAAATTCAGTGAAGACATCACAGACTTCATCACTCCACACGCGCTCCCCTCCAAAGACTACATCCTTCTGGGAGACCTCAACTTTCACCTTGAAAAGATCAACGACCGCAACACCACCACCCTCTTGGACAACCTCACCAACCTCGGACTTAAACAACTAGTCACTTCCCCCACCCACATCGCAGGTCACACACTCGACCCCATCTTCACCTCCAGCAATCATGTCTCCTTCTGCCACACTACGGAGCTCCTCTGGACTGACCACAGCTGCGTTCACTTCACCTACAACAAGCCAAAACCCACCAACCACTCCCAACCTACCCTGCAAAGAAACTGGAACAAAATCACCACGGACCAAATCTCCGCATCGCTCCTTCGAAACTCCCCAGCCCTCTCTTCTAACGCCAACGAAGCCGCCGCCAACCTCACCCTATGGTTATCCAACACCGCCGACACATTAGCACCACTGAAAAAACGTCAAAGCAAACCTGGCAGCAAGAAAGTCTCATGGTTCAACGATGATCTCAAGAAGTCCAAGAAACTCTGCCGCTCCCTTGAAAAGGCCTGGAAAAAAGACCCAACCACCAGCACCAAGGACGCCTTCAAAAGCGCCACCCGCACTCACCACCAACTGATCCGAAAAGCCAAGAAAACAGCATTCAAGGATCGACTTGACAACAACGCCCACAACAGCAAGGAACTTTTCAACATCGTCAAGGAATTTTCCAATCCCTCGGCCAACTCCAACGACATCACCCCCTCTCAAACCCTCTGTGACTCCCTAGCCTCTTTTTTCCACAACAAGATTGCAGACATCCACAACAGCTTTGACAACCAACCCGGAAACCAACCCACCCTACCATCTGCTGACCATCTTCCCCCCGTGAACACCCTTAACGCCTGGAACCCAATCTCCACTGAGGACACCATCCGCCTGATGAATTCCATCCACTCAGGATCCCCCACAGACCCATGCCCTCACCACATCTTCAACAAAGCAGACTCCGTCATAGCACCGCACCTCCGAGACGTCATCAACTGCTCCTTCAACTCCGCTACATTCCCAGAAGACTGGAAACACGCTGAACTCACCGCCCTTCTGAAAAAACCAACAGCGGACCCCACCGAACTCAAAAATTACCGCCCCATCTCGCTTCTTCCATTCCCGGCCAAAGTCATCGAGAAAGCCGTCAACAACCAGCTCGCCGCCTTCCTCGAAGCCAACAAATCCCTCGACCCCTCACAATCTGGCTTCCAAGCAAAACACAGCACTGAGACCGCCCTCATCGCAGCAACAGACGACATTCGAACTCTACTGGACAATGGAGACACAGTCGCCCTCATCCTCCTCGACCTCTCTGCAGCATTCGATACAGTCTGCCACAGCACCCTTCTACAACGCCTCAATAACATCGGAATCCAAGGAAAAGCACTTGAATGGATCACCTCGTTCCTCACCGGAAGAACCCAGAGAGTCCGCCTTCCTCCATTCAAGTCCGAGGCCTCTGAAGTCATCTGCGGCGTACCTCAAGGATCCTCACTCAGTCCCACCCTCTTCAACGTATACATGAGCCCACTCGCGGCCATCGCACGCCAACACAACCTCAACATCATCTCTTACGCGGACGACACTCAACTGATCCTTTCTCTCACCAATGACCCCAGCACCGCCAAAACTAACCTACACGAAGGAATGAAAGAAGTTGCCGAATGGATGAAACAAAGCCGTCTGAAACTGAACTCAGACAAAACAGAAGTCCTCATCTTAGGTACATCCCCCTCTGCATGGGACGACTCCTGGTGGCCGGAAGCCCTCGGAAAAGCACCCATCCCGACAGACCACGCACGGAACCTTGGCGTCATCCTGGATTCTTCACTCTCAATGAACAGACAAGTCAGCGCCGTTTCCTCTTCTTGCTTCAACATTCTTCGCATGCTCAGAAAAACATTTCGCTGGATCCCCTCCGAAACAAGGAAAACAGTCACCCACGCTCTGGTCACGAGCCGACTGGACTACGGAAACACCCTCTACGCGGGTACTACCGCAAAACTCCAGAAGAAACTCCAACGAATCCAAAACGCCTCAGCCAGGCTCATATTAGACATCCCACGCAACGAACACATCTCTGGGCACCTTAAAGACCTCCACTGGCTACCCGTCAATAAGAGGATCACTTTCCGACTGCTTACCCACGCACACAAATCACTCTACGACATCGGACCAGATTGCCTCAACTCTCGACTGTCCTTCTACACCCCCTCCCGCCAACTACGTTCTTCTAGCCAAGCCCTCGCCACTGTACTTCGCATCAACAAGACCACCATGGGAGGCAGATCCTTTTCATACCTGGCTGCTAAAACATGGAACTCACTCCCCGCTTACCTTCGCCTCACCCAGAACCACCTAGCGTTCAGAAAGCAGCTTAAAACGTGGATATTTGACAAATAATCCTCCTCCCCTTCCTAAGCGCCTTGAAACCCTCTGGGTATGTAGTGCGCTATACAAATTTTATGACTTGACTTGACTTGACATGCTTGTATCTTCCCCTTCGTCATGGTGAGAGTCTCACGGTAACAGAATTACCAAAGCAGTACCATAGAGAAAACTGCAAAGAAAATCCAATAGGAAATGACATAATTTGGTAACCAGACCTCCTTATTGTTTGGTCCAAAACTCAGCCAATCAGCACAAAGCCCTGACATCACACTCCCCAGCAGAGCTCTCCTACCTTAGATTTCCAGCCCCAAGTGAGGGACATGGATATATCCGGAGGTAAAAAGTTCTACATGAGAAATGGGCGGGCGCATGTGAATCTATGAAAGATAATACTGGAGAACCATAGTGTACAGGTAAGTAACTATTTTTTTCTCCAGTATTGAATCTTTTATAGATTCACATGCTTGTATCAGAGTAGCAAGTAGTAAATAAATCTCACAGAGTTTCCAGGATAGAACCCTAAGAACTCTGGGCTCTGCTCCTAAAGCTTTGATGTATAAGTATAATCCATTGGACACCATCCAGAATTAATAAATCTTTGTAAACTACGAAGGTGAAATGCATCCTACATAGAATAGTACTAATATAGTGCATCATTCAAACATTTATTCATAAACCACTATATATATATATATATATATATATATATATATATATATATATATACACACTCACACACACATATACACACACAAGTATACTTTGACAAATAGGCATATATAGCTTGAAGCAAACAAATACCTTATAGGAATGAACGCCGAAGAACTGCTTGTCCCACTGCTGTGTCCTCCTCCCACGTAGTATCTAGACAATAGTGTCTAGTAAAAGTGTGAATGCTCTTCCAGGTAGCTGCTCCGCAGATGTCTGGAAGTGACACTTCTGCAAACAAGGCAGTTGAGGTCGCTATCTTCCTGGTGGAATGTGCTTGCACCTTGGAGCGCAAGGGTTTCCCTGTCTTTTCGGGACATTGGATAATGGCCGATGCATCCATCTTGAAATACTTGATCTGGATAATGCTAGACCTTTCCTCGGCCCAGCAAAGGCTACAAACAACGGATTTGTCTTTCTGAACGATTTCGTTCTGTCGATTTAGAACTTTCAACATCTTTTAATGTGTAGGGCTCTCTCCGCTTCGGTCGAAGGATTTCCAAAAAATTTAGGTAACTACAGGTTTGTTGAGATGAAATATTGTAGGAGCCATATGAATGAATTTTGGGTTTTGTCCTCGGAATCACTTTGTCTTGCCGAAACTGAAGAAAAGGTTCTGCAATTGAGAAAGCTTGAATCTTGCTAACTCTCCTAGCAGATGAGCCAACAGCAATGCTGTCTTTCACAAAATGAATTGCAGATCAGCTTTGTGTATCAGTTCGAATGGAGGCTTTAGGAGTTGTGATAGCACCGTATTGAGATGCCAAGGGATCAGAGGGTGCTGAATCGGAGGGAACACGCTGAAAAGTCCTTTCATGAATTCCTTAAATACTCTTTGTGACCAGAGCGAAGGTTGATTTGGAACTCTTCTATATCGTGAAATTGCTGCCAAGTGTACCTTTAAGGACGCATGAGAAAGACCTGCTTTAGACAAATGGAGAAGATATGGCAGAATTTTTGTTCCGGAGAAGCTGTGAAAGGATGTAAAGCCTGAGATGCACACCACTGGCAAAATCTTTACCATTTTGCTGCATATGTTTTGTTTGTTCAAACTGCCCGAGATTGAGGAAGTATGTCCCTGCACTCTTGAGGGATGTTTAGAGATCGGAATTCATGTTTGTGAGGTTCCATGCTGTTAAATTCAGTGATGTCAAATTTGGGTGGAGAATTTGTCCGTTGTTCATAGAAATCAGATCCTGTGCTATCGGAAACTGGATCCTTGGGGTTATTGAAAGGTGGAGAAGCTCCGAGAACCATGCTTGCCTCGGCCAAGCTGGAGCTATCAAGATCAAGTGGCATGGCTCCGATCTCATTTTCCGAAGTACTCTTGATATCAGAGGGAATGGAGGAGACGCGTAAGCGAACATTCCTGTCCAACATAGGTGTAACGCATTTCCCCATGATCCCGCCTGTGGGAATCTGCTTGTGAACTGTTTGCATTTTGAGTTGCGAACAAATCTAACGTTGGCATGCCCCACAGCCGAAACACTCTTAGTAGTTGGATTTGATCTAGTTCCCACTCGAGACACACACTGGTTTGTTCTGCTCAGAATATCTGCCCTTGTGTTGTTTATCCCTTGAATATGCTGCACCTGAATGGAGATGTTGTGAAGTAGGAGCCATCTCCAAATTTCTTGTGCTTGTGTCGACAGCAGCTTCTATCTTGTACCTCTTTGTTTCAAGAGGTAGAACATTGTTTTTGTACTGTCTGTTCTTATCATTACGGTAGAATCGTGTATCCTGGGGAGAAGAGCTTATAAACCCAAGAACACTGCTTTCAGTTCCAACATGTTGATGTGTAACTGAGCATCTTGCTTGGACCAATGACCTTGAATCTCGAAGTCCTGGAGATGTGCCCCCAGCCTTGAAGCAAGGCATCTGACATTACATAACTGGGACGTTGGGGTTCGAATGATAGACCTTGTATTAGATGCTTTCTGATTATCCACCATGACAGAGCTTGTCGCATTTGAGGAGATATGGAGATCCGATCCTCAAAGGACTCCTGGGATTGTATCCACTGCTTGTCGACAATTTGGTACCAATGGGATACAGGAAGACATCATCCCCCACAAGGACTTGTATATTCTCACTTAAGTGTACTTTTCTGACTGTAGGGTTGATGCCAGAGTTAAAAAAAAAAAAATAATCCGCTCCTCTGATGGGTAGGCTTTTGCTTCCCTTGTGTGAAGCATGGCCACTAGAAATTGAAGGGATTGCGCAGGCACTATGGACGACTTTTCCAGATTGATTCGCAGGCCCAGGCAATGAAATAGATCCATGCAGCATTTTAGAGAGATCTGGACTTTCTTGTAAGATGATCCTTTTATAAGCCAATCGTTCAGATATGGGAAGATTTTATGCCCTTGTAACCTAAGGTGAGCCGCTACTGGTGCCATGCATTTTGTAAAGACCCTTGGGGCCGATTTTAGTCCAAAGGGCAGCACTTTGAATTGGTAGTGGCGCCCCTCCACTACAAAACGCAGATACTTTGTGTTTTACATGAATCGGGATATGGAAATAAGCATTCAAGAGATCCAGGGATGCCATGAAATCGTTGTTTTGCATAGAAGCAAGAGAATCTCCTGAAGTGAGAGCATGCGGAACAGGATTTTCTTGATGAACTGGTTCAGATCCCTCAGGTCCAATACCTGCCTCCATTTTGATGTTTGTTTTTTTCTTTATCAGAAAGAAATGTAAGTAAAATCCTCTTCTTCTCTGAGGACAAGGAACTTCTTCTATAGCCCTCTTCTTTATCAGAGATAGAACTTCTGCTTTGAGAGCTGGTAGATGTTGCTGCTGTCTGTAGATAGGAGGTTGATTTGAGGGTATGTGTACAAATTCCAGGGTATGGCCACGATGACTGTTGGAAGGCGGTGACCCCAGGGGTCAAGATGACTCTACTAACCACCCGGAACCTCCTCTCCCACAATTACTGCCGAGTCTTATTGAGGGGCAGTCCCGGCCGGGGAGGACTGATCGTACGCACTGTTGACACACCACACTTACGAACGGACACCACACCGTGAATATTTATCAAGTATGAACTTTATCAAGATAAACGTAGGGAGCAATACGAAGCGATCAAGGGATCGCGAAAGTCTCGTACCAAAGGAACGGGGAAGCGGGACAGTCTTAGAGGGCCAGCTGGCACGCCACGCACCCTGCGCACAGTTCTCAATCCTCGAACTGGGGGGTACAGGGGCTAGCGATGGGACTTGCTGTCCTACTCACTTCGGTTTCAGATGATCGTGAGGGTAGGGTTGAGGGTCCAGCCGGACCAGAGAGTTCTTCAAGCCGCGACGAGGTCAGCAGGGCTTGGTCCGGAGTGCTTCGTCGTACTCGTAGTCAGGTGGAGCCGCAACAGCGTCCGCAGGGCTCGGGATGGTAGCAAGTGTCTCTCGTTCTCAAGAGTGGGCCGCGACGAGGTCAGCAGGGCTCTGATGGTTCAGGTCTTACTCTTCGAGAGGGTGCCGCGACAGCGTCAGCAGGGCTCCGATGGTTCAGGTCTTACTCTTCGAGAGGGAGCCGCGACAGCGTCAGCAGGGCTCCGATGGTTCAGTTCCGTAGATTCGAGGATGAGCCGCGACGACGTCAGCAGGGCTCGGTGGGTCAGAGTCTGTTCTCCTCAAGGTCAGCCGCGATCAGATCAGCAGGGCTTTCTTGTCCAAGATACAACTGCCGACTAGATGGAAGGCAGGCTGTCTTATAGTTCAGGAGCTCTTTGATGTCCGGACCCTCAGAGGCAGGAGGCCGGAGGTCCGAGGGCCAGGCGCCTGATTGTCTGGCGGCTGTGTCTTTGATGCTTTTGGACCATGCGTCCAGGGAATCCCAGACGGCCATCGAGGCCCGGAGCCGGCTCACTAGGAAGCCAAAAGGTGCGATCGAAACCAGCCCCCAGGGATGGTTCGGAGGTGTGAGGACATCCAGCTCCTCCGGAGGGGGCCGGAGGTGTGATGGACGCTTTGGTTTCGGGTACTTGGTGAGTCGTTCACCCCCCTGGGCGAGTCGGGCGCGCACGCCTAGCTGCAGCCGGGAGTGGCCAGGGGCTGCCGAAAGGGAAGAAGGCGGCCGGCTGGCCGGGGTGGCCAAACATGGAGTCGGCCGGTCAAGTACAGGGTTGCAGGCATGCGGTCTGGAGGTCGTTTCAAGACCGATGTAGGAGTCTCGTGTATAGTTCTGGGTAGTCGGAAATTAGTTCTGTCCGTCGTTCTGGGTTATGGGGGGTCAGCGAGGGCCACACCACGAGGCCGGGTCCAACAGGCGTCCCCTCCAGCTGAAAGACGAGGAGGACTGCCCATCCTCTTGGGGGTTCTCTTCGCTGAGGCGGAAGAAGCGGGACAGGCCGTAGGCGTTGGCGTGGTCGGCACCAGGCCTGTGTTCCACAGTAAAATCCATCCCTTGGAGGGAGATGGACCAGCGTAGCAGTTTAGGGTTCTCTCCTCTCATCTGCATGAGCCACCGGAGAGGACGGTGGTCGGTCTGGACCAGGAAGTGGGTACCGAACAGGTAGGGTCGCAGCTTCTTTAAGGCCCAGACTATGGCGAAGGCCTCTCGCTCGATGGTGCTCCATCTCTGCTCCCGGGGTAGTAGCATCCGGCTGATAAAGGCTACTGGATGTTCAATCCCCTGGTCGTCCACCTGGGAGAGCACGGCTCCTATGCCATGTTCGAAGGCGTCGGTCTGGACCACGAACTCTCTGGAGTAGTCAGGGGCCTGTAGTACTGGAGCGGTGCACATGGCCTGTTTCAATTCCTCGAATGCTTTCTGACAAGCGGGGGTCCAACTAACCTTCTTGGGGTTGGCCTTGGCTGTCAACTCTGTGAGGGGGCCTACAATACTCCTGTACCCCTTGATGAATCTACAGTAGTACCCTGTGAGTCCTAGGAAGGCCCGCACCTCGGTCTGGGTCGTGGGGGTCTCCCAGGCAGTGATAGCGTCTATCTTGGGTTGGAGGGGGGCTACGAGGCCGCTTCCGACCTGGTGCCCGAGGTATACCACGGAGCTTTGTCCTATTTGGCACTTGCTAGCTTTAATGGTGAGCCTGGCTCGATGCAGGGCGTCCAACACCTCCCAGAGGTGGTGCAAGGGCTCGAGCCAGTGAGCACTGAACACCGCAATGTCGTCGAGATAGGCTGCGCTGAAACTTTCCAACCCAGCCAGGACCTGATTGACCAGTCGTTGGAAGGTGGCGGGGGCGTTTTTCATGCCGAAGGGCATCACTCTGAAGTGGAAATGGCCATCCGGAGTGGAGAAAGCAGACCTTTCTCGGGCCCTCCCCGTGAGGCCGATCTGCCAGTAGTCACTGGTGAGATCGAAGGTACTGAGCCGAACCTAGGCGGTCAATGAGTTCGTCGGCTCGGGGGATGGGGTGTGCGTCGGTTCGGGTGACTGCGTTGAGTCCGCGGTAGTCTACGCAGAACCTCAGCTCAGGGACGGTGCCGGGGGCGGATGACTTCGGAACCAGGACCACGGGGCTAGCCCATGGGCTGTCGGAGGCTTCCACCACTCCTAGGTCCAACATTTTGTCGACTTCAGCCTTGATGTAGGCTCGAACTCTGTCAGGGACTCGGTAGGCTCTGTGTCGTACCGGAGGGGTGTCCCCGGTGTCCACGTCGTGGACGCACCAACTGGTGACGCCGGGGGTGAGGGAGAAGAGGTCGGAGAATTGTCCCAGCAAGTGGCGACATTCTTCCCGCTGCAAGGGGGTGAGGGAGGAGGAGAGACTCACTCCCTCTACGGAGCCATCTTGATCCTTTGCACACAGGAGATCTGGTAGAGGGTCAGTTTCCTCTTCCTCTCCGTCGTCGGTGGCAAGGAGTAATCCCAACTCAGAACGCACAAAGTGTGGTTTGAGCCGGTTCACGTGTAGGACTTTCAGGGCGTTCCTGGCTGATTTCGTATCAACGAGGTAGGTGACCTGGCTCTTGCGCTCTATCACCTTAAAGGGTCCAGTCCACTTGTTATGTTATGTTATGTTATTTATATTTTTATAGCGCGCAGCTGCCCCAGCAAAGGGGGGTCCTGGCGCTTTGACAGACACTATAACATAACACACATAAAGAAAAAAGTAATTAATCAGACACTGGAAACAGGAAAGTTTTAATCGCCTGCCTGAAGGCGAGCAAGTCTTCAAGAGCTCGGATGTGTACAGGAAGCGAGTTCCATAAACCTGCCGCAAGCACCCTAAAGGAGCGGCCACCCATTCTGCTCAGTTTAAAGCGTGGACAGACAGCCAGGTGAAGCCCCTCCGATCTCAAAGGAATATAGGGCGTGAGTAGGTTGGCAAGTGCCGGCGGCGAAGAAGATTTCAAAATTTTAAAGGCCAGACACAGCGCTTTGAACTTAATTCGCTGTCTGACCGGGAGCCAATGTAAGGCCGTGATGGTACCAGACACTGAGCAATGTCTGGGGAGGCCCACAATGGCCCTTGCCGCAGCGTTTTGCACCCTTTGGAGCCTAGAGGCCTCCGCTTGATTCACCCCTAACATCAGCGAGCTGCCGTAGTCCAGCCGAGATAGAATTGAGGCCTGGACCACAAGCTGTCTGGTAGGGGGATCAAAGTACTTTAAAACCGGCCTTATTCCCCGCAGAATGCCATAGCACGTGGCAGCCACCTTTTTAGTATGGTCCCTGAAGGTGAGCGCAGAGTCCAACCAGATGCCTAAGTTTCTCACTCCGGATGCAGGAATGGGAGTGACACCCAACTCTGATGGCCACCACTGGTTACCCCATAGCTCAGCGTGCTTCCCTAGTACAAACACCTCCGTTTTGGTGGCATTCAACTGAAGGCAGTTGGTGCGAAGCCAGCTTGCTACTGCCACAAGACCCGCTCGGAATCTGGGGGCCTCCACCTCAGGGTCTCCACTAAGTGTCACCGCTAGCTGTGTGTCGTCCGCATATGAGGCCATCGTTAGACCCCACTGTTTGACGACACCAGCCAACGGTTTCACATAGAGGTTGAACATTGTAGGGCTCAACGAGGATCCCTGTGGAACCCCCAGCTCCAGGGAATAAGTGGCAGATTGACCAGGTGGAATTGCCACTTTAAAGGATCGATCCGATAGAAAAGATCGAAACCACTGGAGAGCGACATCAGTCACTCCAGCCTCCTGTAAGCGTTGGATCAGTATACGGTGGGACACAGTATCCTGCAAGGCACAAGGTTCCACTGGGGATATGACCCAAACCTGTTGGCCTGGTTGAAACTCGACCAGAGTGGCATTCTGGTTGTACCAGCGTTTCATTTCCTCCTGGCTGGCCTCCAGGTTGGCCTTGGCCAGCTCGCGAAACTTCCGCGTCTGGTCCCGGAGGGCCAGGACATAGGAGAACACATCGGTGGGTGTGCTCGGGGGGGCTGCCCCCAGCCTTCCTTGACCAGGCTGAGGGGACCCCGGACAGGGTGCCCATAGAGCAGCTCGAAAGGGCTGAACCCCAAGGATTTCGGGGGAACCTCTCGGTATGCGAACAGGAGGCAGGGCAGGAGGACGTCCCACTTGCGTCGCAATGGCTCCTCGAGACCCATGATCATCCCTTTCAGGGTATGGTTGAACCGCTCAACCAGGCCGTTACCCTGGGGATGGTATGGGGTGGTGAACCTGTACGACACCCCACACTGTTGCCAAAGGGACTTCATGTACCGGGAGATAAAGTTTGTGCCTCGGTCGCTCACCACTTCCTGGGGGAACCCCACCCGGGAGAAGATCCCCATGAGGGCCCGGCCCACGACCGGGGCCGTCACGGTCCGGAGAGGGATGGCTTCGGGATATCGGGTGGCGTGATCGACCAGAACCAAAATGAACAGGTGACCTAAGGAGGTCCGGGGTCCAGAGGTCCGACGATGTCGATCCCCACCCTCTCGAAGGGGGTACTGATAACTGGAAAGGGCTGGATGGGAGCCTTGCGCTTACCTCCGCTTTTGCCGCTAGCCTGACACGTGGGGCAGGACTTACAGTGGTGTTCCACATCGGCCCGCATGCGGGGCCAGTAGAAATGGGTTACTAACCGTTGGAATGTTTTATCTTGGCCCAGGTGTTCCGCCAGGGGCACATCATGGGCCAGGTTGAGGAGGAGGCCGCGGAAACGTAGGGGTACCACCAGCACGCGGGCGGACCCTAGTTCGGCGGTCTTCTGTTCACTGTAAAGTAGTCCGTTTTCCCAATAAAGGTAATGGGAGCCGGACTGGTCTCCAGCGGCCTGGGCTGCGGCCTGTTGCCGGAGCCCCTCAAGGGCAGGGCAGGAGGTCTGCTCTGGTCAGAACTCCTCTCTGGACGGTCCTCCTTCTTGGCGCCACTGGGCCAACTCGGGGATATCTGCTAGGGTGGGGACTGGCTCGACGGCGGGTCCGAGGGGATCTTCGTCGGATTTGCTTCCTACGATAGAGGGCTGGTCGCGGACCGTGGGGTGCTCCCTACCCTCGGGTATATCAGGGGCTGCACTGGGGAACTCGGGCTCTTCGTTCCCGGGATTGGACATTCTGGCGGTCATGGCTCGGGTGCTCACACAGGCCCATTGGGGGAGACCCAACATTTCTAAATGGGTCCTTCTTTCTACCTCTTTCCACTGGGAACTCTCTAAGTCGTTCCCCAGGAGGCAGTCTACAGGCATGTCCGTGCGGACCGCTACCCGTAGATCGCCCGAAACTCCCTCCCACTCAAACGGGACCTGTGCTATCCTGCAGGTGCGGGCGGAATTATCAGCTTCTATCACTCTACAGGAGGTGTGTGGGAGGGCTCCTACGCTGCGCCCGTTAACCTTAACTGTCTGGCGATATTTTTCGGTGTTGTCGGGCAGGTAATCTCCTGGGATCATCTCACTATTCCCCAGGGAGGCTAAGACCATTGCTGCGGGCTCCCACTCCCCCTGTTCCTCTATCTCTTCCTCTTCTAGGGCCACCGAGGATATCTGTCTGGTGGAGGGGCCAGTGGGAGTGGATTTCGGGGTCATGGGACATCGGGGGTCACCGGCATAGTGCCTGGGTTGCTGACACTTGTAGCATGTGGAGCTGGGGCGGAGCCCTGGGGGTCCTGCACTCGGGCGGTTCTCGTCGCGGGAGGAGAGCGTGGGGCCTGGGTTCTAGGGGGACTGCGCTGGGGCCCTGACTGGGATCCTTGCTGTTTGCCTCGACCTCCCCCACCTCGCTGGTGGGAAGATCCTTGGTCGTTCCGTGGGGGGGGTCTCCCCGGGCCACTTCTGGACTCGGGTGGCCACCCAGCGATCAACTTCAACAGCCAGTTTCCGCGGGTTGGCGAGTTTGCTGTCCAGGAGGTGCTGTCTTAGTTCCACAAAGCAATTGGCGGACAGGTGCTCGTAAGCGACTAGGTCGACTAGGCCTTTAAAGCTGGTCACATTGCTGCCCTTGATCCACCCATCGAGGGCCCGGGTGTAGTAGTTCACATAGTCTACCCAGGTGGTGCCAGGAACCTTCTTGCACTCCCTAAACCGCTGGCGATACATTTCCGGCGTTAGGCCGTAGCGGAATAGGAGAGCGTCTTTCATGTGGGGGTAGGCGTTCATGTGTGCGGTCGGTAGGTCCAGCAGGCTGTCTCTTCCCTCGCTGAGGAAGCGGCTCCACAGGCCGGCCCACCAGTCTTTCTCGGGGACCCGGTGGGCGGACATGGCAACCTCGTAGGCCTTGAACCACTGCTGGATGTCGTCTCCTTTGTAAAACTCCTTCACGACGTCTTTGGGGATGTGCACCTTCGTTTCTTTGGGGACCACCTGCTCTCCAAGTCTCGGTGATCCGGTTGCTTCTGCTCTGGCTTTCTATTCGAGTTCTTTGAGGCTGCGCTCGTGCTCGAGCTGAAGTTTCCAACCTTCATGCTCCCTCTGGAGCTTCTTCTCCTCTAGCTCTCCCTGGAGCCGCAACTGCTCAAGCGCCAACTTTTTTTCTGCAAGTTTGAGTACGCCCTCCAATTTGAGGCGCGCCAGTTCGAGCTCATGGCTTCGGTCACGTTCTCGGTCGGCCCTCTCTTCTGAGGACCGATCTCTCCCGGTTGCTGGGCTCCGGGTCGGTTGCTGGATTCTCTCACCGGCCGGTGTACCGGGTTCGGTCTGTGGCCTCCCTCCCTCGTCGTCTTCGGTCGGGGGGAGGGGTGCTCCGGACTCTACCCAAGCGGTTAGCGCTTTCTGGAAATCTTCCTTAGTACTTAGTCCGGTACTAGGGAACTCAGTTCTCTGCAGAACTGCTTTAGCTCTCTATGGGTGTAGTCTTCCAAGAGGTCTTTGTCGAATGTTGTCTTCGCACCAGATTCCGTAGTCGTCATTGTTGCTCTTCCTTTCTCTTGCGTTTGCTGCGTGTGGGTTCAGGTAGTGTGTCAGTGGTACGATCTTTAGAAGTAGGTTCGTATCGCGTCGCTGCCACCAATGTTGGAAGGCAGTGACCCCAGGGGTCAAGATGACTCTCCTAACCACCCGGAACCTCCTCTCCCACAATTACTGCCGAGTCTTATCGAGGGGAGTCCCGGCCGGGGAGGACTGATCGTATGCACTGTTGACACACCACACTTACGAACGGACAGCACACCGTGAATATTTATCAAGTATGAACTTTATCAAGATAAACGTAGGGAGCAATACAAAGCGATCGCGGGATCGCGAAAGTCTCGTACCAAAGGAACTGGGAAGCGGGACAGCCTTAGAGGGCCAGCTGGCACGCCCGCACCCTGTGCACTGTTCTCAATCCTTGAACTGGGGGGTACGGGGACTGGCGATGGGACTTGCTGTCCTACTCACTTCGGTTTCAGATGATCGTGAGGGTAGCGTTGAGGGTCAAGCCGGACCAGAGAGTTCTTCAAGCTGCGATGAGGTCAGCAGGGCTTGGTCCGGAGTACTTCGTCGTATTCGTAGTCAGGTGGAGCCGCGACAGCGTCCGCAGGGCTCGGGATGGTAGCAAGTGTCTCTCGTTCTCAAGAGTGGGCCACGACGAGGTCAGCAGGGCTCCTATGGTTCAGGTCTTACTCTTCGAGAGGGAGCCGCAACAGCGTCAGCAGGGCTCCGATGGTTCAGGTCTTACTCTTCGAGAGTTAGCCGCGACAGCGTCAGCAGGGCTCCGATGGTTCAGTTCCGTAGATTTGAGGATGAGCCGCGACGACGTCAGCAGGGCTCGGTGGGTCAGAGTCTGTTCTCCTCAAGGTCAGCCGCGATCAGATCAGCAGGGCTTTCTTGTCCAAGATACAACTGCCGACTAGATGGAAGGCAGGCTGTCTTATAGTTCAGGAGCTCTTTGATGTCCGGACCCTCAGAGGCAGGAGGCCGGAGGTCCGAGGGCAAGGCGCCTGATTGTCTGGCGGCTGTGTCTTTGATGCTTTTGGACCATGTGTCCAGGGAATCCCAGACGGCCATCAAGGCCCGGAGCCAGCTCACTAGGAAGCCAAAAGGTGCGATCGAAACCAGCCCCCAGGGATGGTTCGGAGGTGTGAGGACATCCAGCTCCTCTGGAGGGGGTTCACCCCCCGGGACGAGTCGGGGCGCACGCCTAGCTGCAGCCGGGAGCGGCCAGGGGCTGCCGAAAGGGAAGAAGGCGGCCGGCTGGCCAGGGTGGCCAAACATGGAGTCGGCCGGTCACGGGCAGGGTTGCAGGCACGCGGTCTGGAGGTCGTTTCAGGACCGATGTAGGAGTCTCGTGTATAGTTCTGGGTAGACGGAAATTAGTTCTGTCCGTCGTTATGGGGGGTCAGCGAGGGCAACGCCACGAGGCCGGGTCCAACAAACACTTATATCCAATACCCATCTGTCTGTTATCAACACCCATTGTTTCAAGAAAAGAGAGAGATAATGGTCGTTGTCGAGGTCTAACCAGGTGGAGGGCGCCTTGATGAAGTCACTGCCGTCTATTAGATTGCTGTGCTTTTCCCCTAGCAGGATTCTTTCCTCTAGATTGCTGATGGAAAGAGGGATTTGATGAACGACATTGCTGGTTAGAGGGATATTGGCGGTAACTTTGTTGACTGTACGGCTGGTACCTGTTGGACTGATACGAAGATCTTTGGCCGAATTGTCCTCTAGATCCTCTCCTCCGAAAGGACTGGAATCTTCCCTGTTGCAGAGACCCCAGTGCCCACCCTGTGTCCGTATCTGCCTTGATTCCTTGGAGAGCATCATCTAAGTGTTTACCAAAGAGATTCTCCCCGTCGAAAGGCATGTCAACAATTTTTGCCTGTACCTCTGGTCTAAAAGAGGTAGCTTTCAGCCAACCTTGCCTTCTAAGAGCCACCGCTCCGGCCATTTGACGAAACGCCACTGAAGAGATGTCCATAGCAATTTCAATGGATTCAGAGGCCGCCTTAGCCCCATCCTGTAAAATTTATTTATTTATTTATTTATTATTACATTTCTTAAGCGCACAGCTACCCGTAGGTTTCCCGGCGCTGAGAGTAATCGCAGTATGCAAAAGTGTGGGAGGGTCCAGTCAGCAGTTTTACAGATCGAAAAGCCAGGTCTTAATTCCCTTGCGGAAGGCAAGGAAGCACTTTTCAGAGCGCAGAGGGGGAGGTAGAGAGTTCCAAAGAGAGGGAGCCAGGAAGGAAAAGGAGCGCCCTCCCATTTTTGCTCTCTTGATGCGCGGAATCCGGAACTTGTTCTGGGTAGAGGACCTGAGCGTACGTGGTGGGAGATAGTGCTGAACCAGGGCAGATAAGTAGCGAGGAGCTTTTCCGGACATTATTTTATGCATGAAGCATAGTGCCTTAAATTTGACCCTACTCTCGATCCTCAGCCAATGTAATTTACGCATATGGGACGAGGCTGAGGATCTAGCGGGTAGATTACAAATAAGGTGAACAGCCATGTTTTGTACTACCTGGTACTTCTTCGTTACCTCCTTACAGGCACCCAAAAGTAAGATGTTGCCATAGTCCAGGCGAGAGATGACAAGAGCCTGGACTACAGTTCTCAGGGTGTCGGAAGGCAGCATCCACGAGATTTTCCTAAGCCACCTGATGATGGTGGTGCAGGTGGCGGAAACTTTCACGACGTGCTGCCTGAAGGACAATTGGTTGTCCAGGAGGATACCAAGATTGCGAGCAGAAGAGGTTGGGGTAGGGAGAGGGCCCATCTCCGGAGGCCAATGTTGTGGGCCCCAGAGTGGAGTGTCATGGCCAAACAGGAGAAGTTCAGTTTTTTCCCCGTTTAATTTTAATTTGTGCTCCAACATCCATGCCGAGATCTGTGTAAGACCAGCTTGAAGAGAGGAGAAGGGGAGATGCTTATTAGTAGAAAGGGAGTAGATGACCTGAGTGTCATCAGCGTAGGAGTAAATAGAGAGACCTGCCTGTTCCGCCAAAAAAGCAAGAGGTCTCACATATAAATTAAAAAACAAGGGGCTGAGAATAGAACCTTGGGGAACACCGTGATAGGAAGGAAAAGTAGAGGAGTCAGAAGTAGAGGAGAAAACTTGAAACGTGCGATTAGACAGAAAATCAGAGATCCAGGCCAGGGCGGTGCCATCGATACCCACCTCTCTCAGGGTGGACAATAGGATGGGATGGGAGACGGTGTCAAATGCGGCACTCAGATCCAATAAAATGAGTGCCACGGTCTCCCCGTTGTCCACCCTTTGCCTGATGGATTCTGACACGCCAAGGAGAGTGGTTTCGGTCGAGAAACCAGCCCTGAACCCGGATTGAGAGCCATGGAGAAGGTTAGAAGTTTCCACATAGGAACTAAGCAAAGAGTTAACATGTTTCTCCAAGATTTTAGAAAAACATGAAAGTAAAGAAATGGGTCGAAAGTTGGATGGATTATTAGGATCTAAGTTTGCCTTTTTTAATAACGGAACCACCATAGCGTGTTTCCAGTCATTGGGAATGCTGGCTTCAATGAGGGAGGCATTCAAAACCTTGAGAATAATCAGAAGTATGGCAGGATCCAAAGAGCTCAGGATTTGAGGAGGCAAAGGATCGAGGGGGGACCCAGATTGTATGTCCTGTAGATACTTTTTTAAAAGCAGAGGAGAAATGGACTCCCAAGCGAGGAGTTGCGGAGGCACGGAAGTGGAGCAAAGGGGGGTATCAGCTGATGGAGTACCTAAGGTAGGAGCGGGGTGAGGGGATAGCGGAGGAGAGTTGAAGGTATCATAGATTTTCTCGATCTTTTCAACAAAGAATTTGGCCAGAGCTTCACACTGGGGGGTGTCGAGACAGGGGGCTTTAGGGACGGAAGATGCACCTGACAATTCTTTCACCATTTTGAACAAGGCCTTGGGTCTGTTCTGTGCCGTGAGAAGTGAGGTATTCGCAAAGGAGGCTCTGGCACAATCACACGAAGTGTGGTAAGTTTTGAGGGCGGCCTTATACTCTGCTTTGTGGCCCGCATCGTAGTGTGAGCGCCATAAGCGTTCCAGTTTTTTACATTTGGATTTTTCCAATCGGAGGGCATCCGTAAACCAGGGAGCAGGTGGATGGTGGATATGAGATTTGTTTTTTTGCAGTGGAAGACAAACGTCTAAGGCACTAGTCAACCATCGGTTAATCGAGGGTAATTCCCTGGTAGACAAACTATCAGGCAAAGGGGGCAGTGAATTAATGAGACACAAATTTAATTTGGCGATATCCAGACGTTTCCAATTTCTGCTGGCTTTATGGGGAAGGGTAGGAGCAGGTGGGCAGGACGAAGCCACTTCAATAGAAAAATTTACGAGAAAGTGGTCCGACCAAGGGACCTGCAATGAAGATTGGTACGAAATAGTAGGTAAGTTAGAAATAATAGGGTCCAGAAGGTTGCCAGCTATATGAGTGGGATCAAAGTTGTGAAGGTGGAGATCTAAAGCTCCAAGATCCTGTAAAAGACGGGTGGCAGTGACACATGAAGCAGCGTTAAAATGGATATTTAGATCGCCGATGACCAAAAAGTTATTTGATTGTGAGAGGAGTGGGGCAATGAGGTCAGGAAGGGAGGCAGCCCAGCTACTCGCCGATCCAGGCGGACGATAGATCAGCGTGCCGGTAAGAGAGAAATGGGGGGTGAGTAGTAGCTTAAACAGACCAGCTTCGCAGTTAGGGAACTCGAGATCTTCCCATTTACAGGAGAATTCTCTCCGGAAAATGATAGCGATTCCCCCGCCATCTTTAAGAGGGCGGTTTCGCCCAACATAGGTGTAGTCTGTGGGGAGAGCCATGGCGATGTCAGGGCCGGAGCTCTCATTTAACCATGTTTCTGTTAAAAACATGGCAGCAGGGCTGACTGCCTGTAAGAGGTCAAAAATGTCTCTCTTGTGTTTGGCTAGAGAGCGGCAATTAATACTGATAAATTTCAGCGGGGGACTAAGGTTGGGTGGTTTGGAGGGAAAGGAGCTTCGCCGGGAGGGAGTGTTCCAAAAGGAAGAAGATTTGAGGTCTATCCGAGATGTAACAGAATCCAATGAGAGGTTGCAGGAAGGACAGGAGGTAGGAGCATTGTGGCAGTTAATAGCAGTGTTCGAAGAACAGGGGGGGCCACGCAACCGCAGGAGAGCAGAACGGGTATAAGTGATACTGGTTGAGGCAGCAGGACAGGGCCTGTCAGGACAGCTGCTGCTTCCACTTTTTTATCCTCCAGCAAGTGAGCCAACCATGGCGCTAAATCGGACCTCATCTGTCTATTATAACGACTGATGAGAGCCATAGCATTTGCCCCTTTGATGGTAGATGCTGCCATTATTGCAAATCGCTTCCCTGCTCCGTCCATCCTTCTTCGTCAGGGGGAGCTACAGATGTGGAGACAGGATTTTTAGAGTGTCTCTGTGCTGCCTGCATTACCACTGATTCTGGGCGTGGGTGCCCGATCAAACACGCAGGAGAAGATTCCAGCACCCGGTATTTCTTTTCAATCCTAGGAAACAAAGCCACCACAGATGCTGGTATTTTCAAGATTTTCCGACCTTCATCCCAGATATGTTGGATGGTTGGGATTGATCTAACAGACTTCCTTGAATCTTCTTTGAAATCATATAGTAAACATTCAGTTTCCTGTACTAGCATCTGGAGCTCAAATCTTTTAGCTGCTTTCTCCATAATAATATTATGGAATCCTCCGATGTCCTGTGGAGGAGAGTTCACTGGTGAAGGTGATGGCGACTGGGTTGTTGGCAAAATATATCATCCATTCTACACCCATTGGGGTGTCATGCAGAAGTTCTCCTTCCTCTGGCTACTCTTCCCGTAAAGTCATCCCATAGTGTGACAAATGGAGGAGATCACGATTTTTGCACTGCACGTGCAGGCTGAGCTACTGGCACTTGTGCAGGTGTGACTGGAGCGCTTGCAGTGGGGACATTAGCTTCAGGAAAACGATGGTAGTAGTCTTTGATCATGTGACGTAAGTCAGTCACCAGAGAGATCAGCATTGAGATGGAATCTTCCCTCTCCTCAGCTTGTGGTTCCTCCTCTTCCTCATAGTCATAGGATTCTTGAAATTACTCATATCTCTTTGAATTTTCTTCAGGACGATCCTTAAAGGAATATACCTCTTGAACCTCCTGGCCTTCTTCCTCATCAGTCTCCTGGCTCTTAATCTGCAGTTGAGAGGGACTGTAAGCCACTCCTGAAGACCCCTAATCATCTGACTCCTGCATTTCTAGCAAATGTGACTGAGGCAGCAGAGAAATCTTTGTCCATGCCGTAAATTCAGAGGATTTCTTGACCGTTGAAGAGCCCGTCGACGATTGGAAAGATCTGATAGAGATCATAGTCTTCGACTTTGGTGACTTAAAAGCCGTCGTCGTCAGAGCTGCCGTCGACGAAGCTCCAGTCGTGGAGATTTGAATGGTCGTCGACTGTGTAGTTGTCGACGAGGTTGTCGTCGATGGTATCATCGACAAAGTCATCGATGGTATCGTCGACGGTGTAGTTTTGATTACTGCTGTCGACGCCGCAGTCGTCTTCGAGATTGTCATCGTCGACAATGTTGTCGTCGACGTCTTCACAGGAACTAGAACTGGAGACACCACAGTTTGTCGGCGGAGCAGAAGACACTCCCCTTGAAACTGAGGATTGCTTCAGAGTGGTCTGAGAGAGACAAGATCAAGAGCTCTCTTTTCCCTTAGTTTTCTGTTTCTTAGGATCCACAGATTCTTCTGAAGTGGAAGACTTCCTCTTTTTTGAAGACTGGCTCGTGGATTCTTCCTCTGCAGGGCCTGAAAAGCCTCTTTTTAGAGCTTTCAGCCATAGTAAGATACTAGATGAAGCACAATACCTTAAATCCAGAAGAAAATGTATCAGTTGAAAAGGTCAAAAGTTCACTCAGGAACAGAACTGAGCAGAGCTCAGGGAGACTCCTTCTCACACGAAGGCGGTTGGAAATCTGAGGTAGGAGAGCTCTGCTGGGGAGTGTGATGTCAGGGCTTTCTGCTGATTGACTGAGTTTTGGACCAAACAATAAGGAGGTCTGGTTACCAAATTAGGTCATTCCCTATGGGATGTTCTATACAGTTTTCTCTATGGTACTGCTTTGGTCATTCTGTTACCGTGAGACTCCCACCATGATGACGAGAAAGATACAAGCATGTGAATCTATGAAAGATTCAATACTGCAGAATCTACGGTCTAGCCATCAGCTTGCTCCTGTGGACACCTAATGCATGAAGGTGACAGCGGACACAGAGACAACCACAGTTGTATCATTGTCAAGTAGGTTATGTGGAGAAGTTTTAATTGTAGAACCCTAAGTCTTGAGGCAATTGCCATCACCCACAGTGCCAAACATTTGTCTTGCCATTCATCCTTATCTATGGAGCCAACCCACACCTGGCATTTTTCTTTTAAAGGCGAGAAGAGGTCCGGAGAATTAACAACCAGACATTAATAAATACGAGACATACTCTGTTTGCCAAAAGTCCCATAAGGAGCTTGGCCTCTAGAGGAATTTACTTGGGGACCCTTCTCAAGCAGTCTGCCCATGACAGCAGGGCATGGCAGAGCTGCAAGAATTTATAGAATTGAGTGTTTTGCAGTTTAACGTCCCCTTGTAGCTTCTAGAACAAACACATGTGAGACCCCTGCCAAAAGTTCTTCATTCTTGGGATAACGATTAGGTCTCAGTGGCTGAATGTCTCAAACAAGGACACTTGCCTCAGTCAACTGCCCTCTATAGGCAGGGGGGTCTCTAGGGTGAGTTTACGGTGCCATCCCATCCCACCCAGCGCGAGGCTGACCTACAGGCTGAGAACACAAGCCCCAGAAGCAGAAAGGGAACAAGAAATGGAATCTCTATAAAGCATGCCCAACATCCTGTCTAAACCTATGAAGGAGACCTCAGTACAGTAGGCAGATGGTTGTTCAGGAACATCAGCGGGGAGCCCAATAATATATTCATGTGTCGGTCATGCCTAGACCCACATTGAACTTTGATTGTACAAATTTGCCAAATGAGATCCAACGTGATTGGTCTACCCAAAAAAAGAAACTAATTTTAGCTTCGATTGAGCCAAAACAGTGCTGCGTGTCAGCCAGTGGGAAGTTCCGAAGATCAAGAAACTGTGGAAACACCATCCTCTTAAATAATGATATCCGGCCAAAGATGTTCTGCAGTAGGTTTGTGCACTACTTAAGGTCTTCACACATATTTGATACTTTTGGTTTAAGATTAAGGCTACAGGCAAGGGATGGAAGCAGTGATCTATGAATTCCTAGGTACTGAAAACGGAGTCCAAGAAAAGGGAGCTGGGACAGCCAGTCCACAGCCTCTCCCCCCCACCACTGAATGGGACCAGGAGAGACTTAGACCTGTTTACTTGCAAACTGGAGGTCTGCCAGTATTACTCCAACATGTGTAGGAGCTTAGGTCTGGGTGTGAAAAACAGCAACACATCATCCTCATACAGTGCAATGCGGTCTTCCGTGCCATCCTCCCTTCGAAACCCCCCAACCTGCGTGCCGCATCTGATGGATGCCACTAGGAGCCAGTGCGAAAACGAAGAGCAAAAGAGACAGCAGACACCCCTGCCTGGTGCCCCTCTGGATCAGGAAGGTGCAGGAGAGGCTGTGTTAACTCTCACCTGTGTTCTGGGGAAGGCATATAGCATTTGCACATAGGATATAAAGTGTGGTCCAAAGCCGAGCCTCGTGGGAACCCCCATCAGAAAATCTCAGTAAAAAAAACATTAAAGGCTTATTCAAAATCGAGAATGGGATTGCCTTCAATAGTTCCTCCAGTAATATTTCTAACAACCTAGAAACCCACCAATAGAATTGGAGGAATGGTTGGATACATTAGAAAATAATTTAGAAGCCATTGATGCTCAGAACTTTCACTCTGACAGGGAAAAAGCAATATTGTTAAGTACATTAAGGAAAAAGGACAACATGTTTTCTAATACCTACCAACTGCACTTCAATCAGGATGATCAGCCACTGGAAGACACCCACAAGAAGCATAAACAAGTTTGCAAAAGGCAAATATTGTTATGACAAGACACAAGTTTTTTACCCAACCACAAAAATCTGGAGTATCTGTAGACTAGTTTGGAACCAGATTATGTGAACTTTCGGTGAAATGTCAATCTGGGGTATGGACAGAAATTAATTTGCAACCAATGTATAGTACAATGCAAATGTTGAACAAAAACAAATATATATTGTGGGTAGCAAAAAAAAACGAATTGAAGACACTAACACAATAGCAAAAGTAGTTGAAGAATCAGATTTGCCTGAGAGAAATGAAAAGGTTGGAGATGTAACATGTAGACAAAGAGGGTGTCACTACCTCAAAGTTTAAGAGTAAAGGCGCAGAACCTCAATTAATGATCAAACTTAAAAGAACAGCTTGTGGTAGAGTCTGAAGTATGATAGTTATTCCTACATAGAAGAGTTGCTATGCATTAAACAGACTGTAGAATGTGTAGGCGGAGAGGGCACATTGCCCAAATGTTCAAAGATAATTGCAAAGACAGAATATCAGTAATATCCAAAAAAGTACAAGCAAAGCCAGAATCATCAAGTCTAGATAGAATTTTGTGCATGTGACACAGTTAATGATAGTTGTAGGAAAAATAGACAAAGCAGAATTCAACAACAAATGGAATTAAAAAAAAGTAATTAAATAGAACTAAATAAAAAAGTCATGGTAGATTCAGATTCAAAAAGTCTTTATTTCGATTTTTTTCAATCATAAAAGACAGTTGCAGCCTTGGGCATTTTCAAAAATTTTTACAATTTAAAATTTTAAAATTACCCTTCGTTGACAGCTAGTAAAATCCACAGTTCGTCACTTCAACTCATCGATTAACAATTATTGGCCTACCGCCAAACATAAAACCCATAGATTACAGTCATTAAATAAGTTATGTTAAAAAGAAGAAAGAAAAAGGAAAAAAAAACATGGATATATACTTCATTTCATTCATTAAAAAATATTTTAAAATTCATCACTAGGTACATTAGTTACTAAGTACATTTTACAGTCTCAGGTGTCATAGGCCAAAATTACTGTAGGCTCTTTTTACGGGCCCAAATTATACACATCCAGTGGAGGAATTTAGCTATGGCTATAACTACGGCTTGAGAGTTGTCAGTTCGTAAGATCCTGACAGCCTCACAACCCGTTTTGAGACTTAACTGGAACACAAATAGGTTTTAACCAAGATCTCCTAGGTACCTTACATTCTGGACAGGCAAAGAGAACGTGCCCAATGACTTCCTGCTGATGGGGACAAAAGGGACAGGCCGAACCTTGTCCCCCGCGCCATTTTGCAGTGAGAGCATTTAGTGGTAATGTCCCCACCCTAATCTGATGATATTTCTTCCTGTCCCCTTGGATGGTAATCCAGTCCCAATAAGCCTCAAAGGCCGGAGAATGCTTAAGTTCTAGGAAATCTGCCGTAAAAGATGGTTCAATACAGCGGCCAAATCTCTTTGCCTCAAGCATGTTGTAATGTAATGTAATGTAATGTAATGTAAAGAACACTTCTATAGCGCTTCTTTCACTCCAAGGAGTATCTTGGCGCTCACCAACCTAGATGAAGGGGTTGGAGAGAAAAGAGATGACTTGTACACTGCACTACATATTACACCAACGCCCAACAAGCCGCATCGGATAAAGAAAAGACCCAGGTTTTTAGTGCTTTCCTGAAGTGGATTTCTTGGGACAGTGATCGTAAAAAGGGCGGGAGCTTATTCCAGGCCTTGGAACCTAGTACAAAAAGTGATTTACCACCCTTTGTTACCAGCTTGAATCGAGGAATTGTGAGTAGATTCTGACTGGCAGACCTCAGACAGCGTGTCGGGTGATATCTTTTAAAACCATTGCACAGGTATTTTGGACCTTGCTGATGGAATGCCCTGAAGGTAATTATAAGGATCTTAAACAGGATTCTTTTACCTATTGGTAGCCAGTGGAGTGTTTTAAGTGCTGCTGAGGCTGAAGACCTGCGAGGCCAACGTAGTACAAGGCGGGCCGCTGCATGTTGAACCATTTGTAACCTGTGTAGAACAGTTTTGTTGGCTCCAGCATATAAGCCGTTACAATAGTCTAACCTGGAGTTTATTAAAGCCACTGCAACCGTTTTCCTAGCCGACAACGGGAGAAGATCGAAAAACTTCCTCAAGGCTTTTATAATCTGGAAGCACATCCCAGCTACTGCCACCGCTTGATGTTTAAAAGACAGTTGGTCATTGAATTTGATGCCCAAATTACGAGCGGATGTAATTGTGTTGGGAGGAGCTTCTGCATCCGCAGGCCAACACATTTTTGGGGAAAACAAATTATGACTCCAAAACGGTAGGTTTTCTGTCTTTCCAGCATTACATTTTAAATGATTGTCAGTCATCCATTTAAATGTTGCTGTTAGACATTCCTTGAGATCTTCCTCGGCGCCAGGCCGTTCCCTGTCCAACACCAGGATGAGTTGGGTGTCGTCAGCGTATGATATTGAACTGATCTGGAATGAAGCGATCAGTTCCACTAGGGGTACCATGTACAGATTAAAAAGTACAGGACTTAGACTCGAGCCCTGAGGGACCCCAGAGCTGACGACCTTTGCTTCCGACTGGTATTGACCCAACACTGTGACTTGACGTCTATTGCTAAGGAAATTCCTAAGCCAGGCCAAGACTTTCCCCCCTACACCTGCGGCAGCCAACCGGTCCACTAAGATGTTGTGTGAGACCGTGTCGAAGGCTGCCGACAGGTCAAGTAGGATTAGGACAGCCTTCTTCCCCTGGTCCATGGCCGCTCGTAGGGTCTCTGCTGTAAATAGCAGGGCCATCTCGGTAGAGTGTTTTGACCGAAACCCTGACTGGTTAGGGTGGAGAATGTTATTCTTCTCCAAAAAGTTCAGTCAATTGACTGTTGACGAACTTTTCCGCCAGTTTGAACAGCACAGGAAGCAGGGAGATGGGACGCAGGTTGGAAAGAGTGGTAGGGTCGGCTAGTGCCTTTTTTTGGAGAGGCTTGACAGCTGCAAGCTTCCACTCGTTCGGGATGTCTGCCGTGGCTAGAGATGAGTTTATGATCCTATTAATTATAGGATTAACCATCTCTACTAAAGTCTGTAGAACTAAAGGGGGACAAGGGTCAAAAGGGGATCCAAATTTACTGGCCAGAATAGCCTTGGAGGTCTCCTCAAGAGAAACCAGGGCAAATTCCTCCAGACGAGCAGAGGTCCTCCGCTCCTCTGTCTGTTCAGAAACCATCGGCATAGTTGGTGCTGAAGGGAAAATCTTCACGATAGTAAGGATCTTATCGTCAAAATAGTCAGATATTGCATTGCAAAGATCTTGAGACGGGGGAATTTCCTGCGATAGAGCTGATGGATTCATAAAGTCCTTTACAATCTTGAAGATTTCTTTTTGTCCCTGGCCCGCCGTGGACAGGGCCTGTAAGTAATGAGCTTTTTTAGCAGATTTTATTCCAGCGTGATACTTCCGTCTCGCTGACCTATAAGTATTACGGGCGGTGGCGTCATAGTTTCTACGCCACCTCCGTTCCAGAGCTCTTACTTCTCCCAGTTCTAGTTTCAAGGCCAATGAGAACCAAGGGGCACTCTTTTTGGTCTTAATGGTTCTTGATTTATTGTTGCTGGTTGATCTCAACAAGGCCCCCGCTCTGGCAATCCAGTCGCAAAAGGTCTGATTATCTGTGGAGGTGTGGCCGGATGGGACCGGTATATTGGCTTTTAGTTGTTCAACAACGTCAGGTCTACTGGATAGTTCTTTCCAGTTGGGGGTATGTTTAACTTCAGAACTTTTAGTGCTTATTATAGAGGTGGTGATAGATGTAGGATTCAATACAATATGAAAGGGGATGAAAAAGTGATCGGTCCAAGTCTGGGGGCTGGGGGATTTAACTCTCAAACTGGTGGAGTTAGAACAGATACAATCCAGTAGGTGTCCTGCCAGATGAGTGGGTTCCCGATTTAAGAGAGTAAGTCCTAGCACATCAATGATGTCTATGAAGCAACTCACTCCAGGTTCTTTAAGGGAGTCTAAATGCAAGTTTAGGTCACCCAGTAATGTAAAATGGGAGAATCTAAGTGCTAATTCGCTCAGTAGTACATCGCCCACGGTTTTCAAGAACTTTGTTGGGGGTCCCGGAGGGCGATATATGAGGGCACCAGAAAAGGTAAAAGAATCATGGATGGCTAAAGAGAAGGCTAGCGCCTCTGCCCCTTTAATATCCACCAATTCTTGAGTGGAGCACTTGAGAGAATCACGGTAGATAATAGCTAGGCCCCCTCCCCGTAAATCAGATCTATCCAAGCGCTGGATGAGGAAGTTCTGCGGGAGGGCTATGGCTAAATCGGGGTTACACCAGGGTTTTAGCCATGTTTCAGTAACCAGGAGCCAGTCAAGGTTAGTCTCCACAATGAGATCATTAATGTTCTGGGCATTCTTAGAAAGGGATCGTGCGTTGATAAGTCCTCCTCGTAGGACTGAGGGATATGAAGATGTTTTCAAGGTAGGCTCAGGGTTCAGCGTGAGCTGACACCGACTACAACAAACAGGGCCATACCAAGTATCAGGACGTAACGCATCATGACAGGGTACGTGGGGCCCTTTGCGGGACAAGAACTCCCTAGACATACCTAGTTGTGAGTAGGCGAACGGCGATGATCGCACAGAGTCTCCCGCCTCCCACGCCTCCTTAGCGCTGACGGGCGCAGACGGGCAGGACTCTGGCTTGACTCCGGCGCGAGTCGGGCGCGCCCGCTGCGCGTCACCGCTGCGCGAGTAGTGGGAGGATTAAGTAGAGGCTCACCTGACCGTCCGCCTGAGCACTAGAGCGGTCAGCCCGATGGCACCACGAGAGTCCCCCGGCTATCCCCAAGATGGCGGCACTACACCACGAACAGTGAGCACAACTACAGTTCTATCCGCTCAGAACGGCGGTGGGGACACAATTATTGTGCGAGTGTGTGGGCAAAGTGATGTTTTAAAATCAGGGGCAAAATAAACTATATTTAAAGAAAATACACAAAAGCGGTAAATTTTTTAAAAAGCGCTAGTAAATCATATTACACGCTCGCATTAAGCGCTGGTAGAATATAGTGCGCAGCAAATGCAAAATACAGCCTTTCCTGTTCCAGTACAGGTCTCGAAATGTTTTTCTAGGTGGAAAAGGATTCCCTACTGGGTCATCCCACAATGGAGATAATCCAACAGCCTTGTATATAGCTTTTACCTCCCTCATCCATAGTATTTTATGGGCCTTATCGGAGTCTCTCACCTCGAGGAAGGCCCGTGCATACTGGGAGAGTTCTGGGGTGACCCATAATCTCCTCCAGTAGGCAACCGATCTATATCTGGCCATATCCTCGAGGCCATGAGACCCTAGATCATAATGGAGAGGGTTCAATGGAGTGGAAGCCGGTAAGCCTGTAATGTTGCGCAAAAATGTATCTTGCGCACCTGTCAATCTTTTTAAGTTACTGAGCCCCCACAGTTCCGCCCCATAAAGAACTGCTGCTCCAACTTTGGTGTCATAAATCTTTAAAACCGGGGTGATTGGCCTGGTATGAGATAAATAAAATTCCTTAGTGAGTGCTCCTGTCAATTGTGCGTGCTTCGTAGCCAGCTGGTTGGTGTGCTGTTTCCAGTCTAATTTGGATGATAAGGTTATGCCCAGATAATTAAATACTTGGGTCTGCTCCAGTTGAACCCCATCCATAACCACCTTCCCTCTGGCGTATTTATTTTTGTGTAGGACCATGAACTTTGTCTTAGATGTATTAATGACAAGACCATGGTCATTGCAGAAAGCTTCAAAGACTTCAACGGCCTTTTGGAGGCCCTGCTGTGTCTTCGAAATTAATAGCGTGTAATCAGCAAACATCAACAGGGGGATCAGCTTGCCATCCAACTTGGGGGCATCGGTTGGTTGCTGTTCAAAATAGCTGATCACCCTGTTGATGTATAGTGAGAAGAGTCTAGGGGCAAGTACACACCCTTGGCGTACCCCCCTTGCGATAGGGAATTTATCAGTTACACTTCCCTGCTGGTTCCAGCGGACTCAGGCAAAATTATCTTCATGCAGTCTGATTAGGAGTGACAGGATATCCAATGGGATGCCCTGTTCTTGTAAGGCTGCCCACAGCTTAGTACGAGGCACCAAATCAAACGCTGATTTAAGATCAACGAAAGCAGCAAAGAGCATACCCCCCCAGTAACACTACACGCCAATATAATAAAACAAATCTAAAAACTTGGTCAATCGTAGAGGCGACAAAATATAATTTTCCTCTATCCAACTCTGAATACGCTGCAGTAAAAGCCTTGCCACTACCTTTTGTATGCAAGCAATAAGGCTAATTTGCCTGTAGTTTCCTGGGTCCGAGCACTCCCCCTTTTTAAAGATTGGGATAATCTCGGCACCCTTCCAGGACTCTGGTATTGGTGAGCCCATCGCAATGCCATTAGCTAGCAGGTGGATGTAAGAGGCCCAAAGATCCTTGTCATGCATAAAAAGGTCTGCTGGAACGGAGTCCAGGCCTGGTGCCCTAGCTTTTGGGATATTATTCAGAGTTTTAATGATATCAGCTTTGGTAAAGGAAAGGTGATTTGTTCCCTCAATTGCTTTTAGAAGAGCCTCAGAGACCCAAGCATTTGGTGAAGCATAATTAGTAGGTACACCCCTTTTAATCCCCCTACTCAATTTGACCATATCCCAAAAGGAGCACATAGATCTTTCTTTGCTAGCACTCAGGAGCTCCCTCCAGTATTCATCGTCCCAGTCACCTTTTGCCTTAAGTTGCGTTTTTTTATACATGACTCGGGCAATCTTGATCTTAGCTATATCTTTGGTTTTTACTGCATCTGATAGGACCCTGTATGCAACCCTACAGGATTTGCCATACCATTGATCCTCCTTCCTCGCTGGCCTACTCTGTTTTTTAGTCACCTTTTTGACGAAGAAAGATCTTAACTGATTAAAAAAACTGTCGTGGATCCGACTAACATTTGATACGACTGCCTCCACAGTGGAATTGTTCCTTAATTCTACTATAGCCTGGACAGTCAAATCCCTCATGGCAGCAACACCTTCCTCATTCATTACACAATTAGCCCATCTTCTTTGTCTGTGGTTATTTGAGAGGGCTATCTCCACACAATCCCTCACGTTTAAGTAAGTCAAATAACCTAAATGACAGGATTAAAGGGTCATGATCACTCTCTACCCGTTCCTCTATCCGCATATCGTCAATACTGGACCAGTTCTCTTTATTTGTAAGGATGTAGTCTATGCGGCTATGAGATATACCGTTGTTAAAGGTAGAGGCGCCCTGTTTCTCAGAACCCATTCTTCCATTAGTGGCACGTAACCCGTGCTCCACACATAGGACTTTAAGTTGTAGTGCTGCCTCTGACCATTTTTTAATAGGTGGTATTGTCAGCTGAGGGATCTTCCAGATATAGTCCTCTTCCACTGTAAGGTCCATATCGTAGCTGTCTAGGGGTTCAAAGCAACAATTAAAATCTCCTGCAACAATAATGTTACCTTGATATCGCTCAAGGAGAATATCTAACTGATTGACTGCTTCAGTGGGTTTACCACCTGGGAGATTCAGATTCAATATATACGATCATACCTAAGAAAATATTTCTAGATGTTGGACGGAGTGCTGAAACTTTTCAGACACTAACCCCCAGTCACAGATCTGGCTTGAATCCATCATCGTTCTTTAGGTCACTTCGTCACCCCAGTTCAAACACAGCCATATGCAAATCAGTCTTGACCCTGTGCCTCATGAGGACAGTCCAGCCCGAACTGCCAAGCCATGTCTTCCCAGAACCGGAAACAAGCATCCTGGGACCGGTTTCAGGGTAACACCCCTAAACAGCCAGGCTAGCTTGAATCCAGTGGCAAAGTGAGCAAGGGACCCATGTCTGGGCATACCCTGCCAACTTAGGGCGCACAAATCAAACACAAGGAGATGATGAACCGAGTGCTGAAACTTAAAAAAAAAAAAACTCGCCCCCAGTCACAGATCTTGTTTCCTGTTCAGGGAAGACCTGGCTTGGAAGTTCGGGTTGTACTGTTCCCATGAGGCACATGATCAAGACTGATTTGCTTAAAGCTGGATCTGAACTGAGGTGGCTAAGTGAGCTAAAGAATGATGATGGATTCAACCCAGATCTGCGACGGAGGGTGAGTGTCTGAAAAGTTTCAGCACTCCGTCATCTCCTTGTGTTTGCCCAAGAAGTCAACCAAGCAGATTTTCAAGGGTAAAAAAAAGATATAGACCTAATAGGCTCCATGTCCATAGAAATTCGGTTTCAAGGTCGGTAGATAAAAGAGAAGTGTGTGTGTGTGATGGAAACCAGGATACCAATCTTGGGGTGGATTTACAAATGTAATTTGCATATCTTTATAACCCCCAGGGCTCCCAACCAGGTCTTAGCGGTAGAAGAAATTTCTGTTGAAGATAGTTAACAGAGCCTCATGTGTTTAGAGAGGCACTAGTAGATCTTAAAGGGTATTAAGACAAAGGTGAAACCTGATTCTGTCCCAGTTCAACAGAAGGTTAGGAAAGTTCCCATATTGGTAAGAAATAAGTCAAAATAATGCCGACTTTAATAAGGAATGGAGTTACGGGGGGAGCTGCGGCTAGTCTTCAGGACTATCGATCCATAGTAGAGCACACTTCATGGTGGAGAAATGCCCAAGCTCACTGTGTCTCACCTACCAATAGATTGGGAGGTTTTGGACCAGGAAGAGTTTCAATAAAAATTAAAAAAAGAGGGGGCTGGGGCAAGTGTAAGGTTATGGAATGGAGTTAAGGAGCGGTGACCTGAGACAAATAGCTCTCTGAGATGGAAGATAATTAAGTGCTGGGAGATGTTACGCATTTGATTTTAAAAGGTGTAAGTAAAGAGTACTGTTTCAAATCATATCTTGAGATGATTGAAGAGCTTTCCATGGGTGGAGATAAGATATTTATGAGAGGTGATTAAATCATTTAACCTGCTCGGATAAGGAAACAAAAAAACCTGACAAAGGAGACGAAGGACACTTGTTTTTAAAGAGGAGGTATCCTTCTTTCCTCATAATTTAGAATAATACCCAGTTAACATCAAGAATAGAAAGACAAACTTTCATTTTGCAGAATTAAGCATTTACACACAAATCTTTACAATCCAGAAACTAATGGGACGGTCAAGAGATCAAATCATATGATCAAAGGGGACATTCAATTAGCACTGGAAAATAGACCTGATGTGGAAAAGGATAGTTACTGAAGGGTGGGCATATTGTACCATTAAGAATAGAATAACAAATCTTTCAACGTTGTTATAATGAGGGGGAAGGAAACCTCCCACTAAACTGATTCCATCAGGGATTAACAAATTGGTGGTAGGAAGTGCACAGTTGACTTATGAGCGTGAAACTGAGGATGGAGATATAAAGTCTGGAGATTGGGTCAAGGTGAAGCGTTGTTGCACAAAAATGGGCTGAGCAACTTTTGAACCCCTTTTAAAGGTCAAAGAAGTAAATAGTTGAGATGTTGGTCTTGGTGAATGGAGAGAAGATGAATTGTAGAAGGGTGGCTTTGTTTGGGGGGATGGGGGGTAGCGTCAAGGAAGGTAGTGAACAAGAAGGGTGCAGTACTTTCATGATGATGAGAGATGAAGTGTTGGGCAGTTCAAGAAGTGGCGAGGCAACAAGAGTCCAAAGCATCAATATGGCCGGTGTGGATAAAGAAAGAAGAGCTGTGGAATGGGGACACAGAGAGAATTTTGAGAGTGAAAGCAAACAGGAAAGGAGGACTGAAAGAGTTCTGATGCATTTACAAGAATTTGTGAGAGAATTTTGAGAGTGAAAGCAAACAGGAAAGGAGGACTGAAAGAGTTCTGATGCATTTACAAGAATTTGTGAGATAATGTGGTTTCACTGTATAATGAAGGGAAGGAGATCCAAAATGCCTTACAGCAAAGCTCTTTTGTGGAGTGCTGTGGAGTGTTCGTTAACAAGTGACGTGACTATATAATGCATGTATTCATAGTTTCTGCAATATTCTGGATTTGTTGTGAGGAGTTTAGGAATTCCTTTCAAGTCAGTTGCCTGTGTGCTGGCAAGGAGCTCCAGTGCGAGCGCAAAGAGCAACAGAGACAGCAGAAACCCCTCCCACAGTTGAGGTCGATTGCCCTAAAAAACTTATTTCACTACTCTCTTCGGACTCCAGTGTCTACAACAATTGACATTTATACGAACCATCACCGACTAACCACTTCCATTATGTAACCCATTAGAATAATTTGCTGTGGGTAGAGGTAAGTGAAGGCCATTGGAAGTACCTTTGTCAAGATATTCAAATATTTGCAGATAGTACGGCAAAAACAAAACCCATTACAAAGTGATATTTGATTGGTACATGTACCCAGCTAAGCTGGCCAGGTACGACCCAAATATGAGATTGCACTACTGGAGGAAATGTGGAATACTGGTTGATTTTAAACATATTTGGTGGTACTGTGGCCACCTATATCAATTTTGGAATTAGATATTGTAGGAAAGGGCCCTTTTTTGCATGGTTGCCCCACTTTCTGCCTGTTGATGCACTTTGTGTGCCCTGGGTTCCTGCCAACCAGGGTCTATGTTCTTTCCCTAAAACTGCACTGTGTACCCCCAAATTGGCACATCACTGGCCACATGAAGGTCCCAAGAGCCTTGGGACAAGAGTAGGTCTCTAAGGACTGCAACACACACACGCACACGCACACACACACGCACACACACACAGCAGACTGAGTATTTTGGTGCAGAGAAAAGTTTAGAGTCGACATGGCAAACATCTGTGTGTGCCATGCCACCCCTCTATCTGGTGCACTATGCCAAAAGTGAGGGTACAGGTGCATGAGCCCTGTACCCCTACAGTGTCTAAGTCTATTCTTAGACACTCTAGGTGCAGTAAAGCTATAGCGAGTAGATGGTCTGGTACTTTGTCATTACGAACTCCACAGCACTATTAAGGCTTTACTGAAATCTGGGAAGTTTGGTATCAAACTCCTCAGCACATTAACACCTTCGCTGCGGCGGCTATTCTGCCGCAGCGCTAAGGGGACGCGGCGGCCGCGAGGCGCGCCCATGCTGGTGACGTCACCAGCCTTGGTTGAGCTGTGCTCATGACGGAGCGGTTCAGTCATGGCCCCGCCCGCTCAATGGAACGCCCAGCGCAGGCGCGGCGAGCGGGCCATGACGGAACCGTTCCGTCATCAGCACAGCGCTACCACGGCTGACGATGGAGCGGTTCAGTCATCAGCATCGAAAAGGCTAAACCCAGACTGATGCCAGTATAGGATTTAATTTTTAAAAAATTCCTCTTAGAAATGCCCCCTGAAAAACGACCTACCTCTAGTGTACTGGCTGACTGGCTGCTCACCAGTTGTCACGTCAAGACATGTTTCTGGACCCTGGGTCGAGAGCCTACTGCTCTCGGGGTCTGGAAACAAAGCACATCCTGGGCAGAGGTGCCAAGACCCCTCCCCCAGGATGGGCAGGGTCCACGAAGGGAAAGCTTCAAAGCCGCCTTTGTGAACTGCCCCAGCCATTTGTCGCTCCCAGCAACTAACCCCCACCAGTTCTGATCCCCACTTTGAGCAGGAGAATCAGCACTGGGGGGTGTCAGGCCCGTGTCCCGACTGTACATCGTCGTTTGAGCGCCTAAGCAGGTAGTGCACCAGAGGATCCCATATGTCCCTGGGTCGGCATGAGAGAGGCAGCAGTTCAGCAAAGGTGGTATGCTGATCTTGGCAATATGTCAAGTCGGCTAGCCAGTCCTTTAACTTGGGCGCTCTACCCCTGCTCCAGCGGCACGCAATACGCCGCTTGGCCAAGAGCAACGCTGTGTCAACGAATTTTCTGCAGTCTCTAGGCAACTGCATTGTATAACCGAGGACGGCTACCAGAGGGTCCGCAGGAATCTCCTCATCCACCATCTCCGCAACGGCCTCGATCACCTGACTCCAGTAGTGAGCAATCTGGGGGCAAGACCACGCCAGGTGGAGAAAATCAGCATGGTCAGCACGACAGCGCTCACAACGATCATTATCAGCCAATCCAAATCTATACTTCCGGACCGGCGTGTAATATATCCTCTGAAGGTATTTGAAATGAATAATTTTCAATCTGCAGCTGGCAGAAATGCGGGAAGTCAATGCGCAGCAGTGTTTCCATTGGTCGTCCGAGATATCTGTTCCAAGCTCCGCAGACCAGTGTAGCCGGGCAGCAGAGATTTGTAATGGAGCAGCACCGCGGATCTGGCGGTAGAGCCCAGAGACCAAGTGGGTCCCATCCTGTGATCCCAATAGGAAGTGCAGGGGTAGCAGGACCGCGGGCTCATCAGGGTATTCGGGTAGGATGTTCCGCATCCCCGCGCGCAGCCGAATGTAGTAAAAGAGTTCAAGAGGCGTATGCTCATACGTTTTAAAAAACAGATCAGCAGACTTGAATTGACTGTCGTGAAATAGATTCCCCCCAGCAGGTGATGAGAAGTTCACCACAGAGTTGTTGAAATCCCAGCTCTGACAACAAGGAAAGCTTCGGATGATAGGTGAGCGGTAGCCTGGGGGAGTAAGGTAGTGAGCATAACAATCGCCGAGCGATACGGCGCCATGCATCCAATGTGCAGGAAACCGAGGTATTCAAAGTGGTGATGGATGTCTCGGGACAGTGTAGCAGGCCGTTCAGCGGAATTGGGTGCACTATCCAGTCTTCCACCGCAATATGCGGCATGAAGGGAGTAGGAGCCATCCAGTGATAGGCAAAATGTGCCTGCGCGCACTGATAGTATGTTTCAAAATCGGGGACATCAAATCCCCCCTGGTCATAGGGAAGGGTCAGCGTTGACCACTTTAAACGGGGAGAGTTGCCACCCCAGAAAAGTCTGCGCAGCTCCGTGCGGAGTGTCTTGAAGAAGAAGGCGCCAGGGTAGTAGGGGATATTAAGAAAAAGGTACAGAAAGCAGGGTAATATCACCATTTTTATGAGGGAAGCCCTCCCAGCCATGGAGAGTGGTAATGTGATCCATCTATCGACGGAGGCAGTCAGCTTGGTTATGGCCACTCCGTAATTGGATCGGAGAGTCTCGTCCTTGTCACGGGCGATACGGATCCCCAAATAGCGGAGGTAATCACGGCACCATACCAACGGGTAATCAAGTGGGAAGCCATGTACCGCATCCGTAAGAGGAAAAAATTGCGACTTAGACCAATTGATGTGAACACCTGACACCCCTCCAAAAAGGACGAATTCCCGAAGTAGGGGATTGAGGTGTAGGTCCGGGTATTTGACATATAGCGTGATGTCATCCGCATAGAGGGACACATCGATTTGCCTCTGCAGGGATTGTACTGCTCCCGCTCGGTGTAATTGATGCAGGCGACAGGCTAGAGGTTCAATCGCGATAGCAAATAATAGGGGCGAGAGCGGGCAACCTTGGCGTGTGCCTCTCGTGAGTGTGATGGGTTGCGACAATTTTCCATTGATCAGTACTTTCGCCGTAGGATCCGTGTATAGGAGGCGCACCCAGGCCAAGAACATTTTAGGGAAACCCATGCTGGCCAGGACCGAGAAGAGGTAGGGCCATTCGACAGAGTCGAACGCCTTGGTGGCGTCCAGGAACACAGCAGCCACTGGGATGTCAGGGTGGACCGTACGGAGCAGGGAGAAAAGGGTGCGCAGATTATGGGACGTGGATCTGCCCGCAACGAAGCCAGATTGGTCAGGCAGGACAATTTTGGTCATCAGCAACGACAGCCGTGTGGCCAGAATCTTGGCGAGGATCTTGACGTCACAGTTTAGGAGGGAAAGTGGACGGTAAGAGTCACAGGAGGAGGGATCTTTATCCGGTTTCAGAAGGGAGGTGATAACCACCTCACGCATAGAACAGGGTAATATCCCTTCAGCTAGGGATTCGGTAAAGACCTCACTAAGCACGGGCGCCATGATATCGATATAGGCTTTGTAGAATTCGGCTGGGATGCCATCGAGCCCCGGAGCCTTACCATTTTTGAGGGACATGATGGCCTCGCGGACCTCGTCTAGTTCGAAAGGCGCTGCAAGGAACTCCCTGTCACCATCGCTAAGCCAGCACAAAGCTACTTCATTTAGGTATTCAGTATATGGTGCGTCCGCCTCTACTGTGGATGTGTATAGTGACGAGTAGTGTGTCGTGAAGGCAGTGAGTATCGCATTCGAATCTCTAATGGTGGCACCGGCCTCATCGGTAAGCTCCAGTATAGTGTTGTGCACTCGAGATGGACGTGTGAGTGCAGCTAGCACTTTTCCAGGCCTATCCCCCTCGCAGTATCTTCGGGCCACCCAGTGTATACCCCGATATCTCGCCTCCCTGGCAGCTTCCTCCTCATATTTGGACAGTGTCTCTCTAAAGGTCGCATGTAGGCGCGGGTCAGTATCCGACGCCATGCGGAGCTCCAGATCCCGCAGGTCCCCCTCCAGTGTGGTGATGGTACGTAGGATATCTTGCAACACCCCGTGGCTTTTGGAAATGCAGAACCCCCTGATAGTGACTTTGAAAGCCTCCCATATGTGTTCAACTGACTCCACTGAGCCCTTGTTCCTAGGAAAGAAATCCCTGATCTCTTCGCCCAATTCTGTGCGAAAGAGATCGTCAAGAAGCACATCGGGACCTAGTCTCCACTGTGGCCTCGGAATGTCCCACCCAGGCGTCTGGAACTGCAGTCTCACAGGGCTGTGATCTGAATATGTTCTGGGCAAGTGGTCCACCCCCAATAGTCCCATAGCAATGTCTCGGGTAATCAGAAAGTAGTCTAATCGTGCCCATGTCCCAGTGTGAGATGTAAAGTGCGTGCCCTCCTGTCCGAGGGGGTGTAGGTGTCTCCAGGCATCCAGCAGTCCACCCTCCTCCACCACTCCCTCCAGAGCCTCCCTGGCACGGGGCTTGTAGGAACTAACACCATCCGCTCTGTCAAGGGGGGGCACCAGCGCCAGGTTGAAATCACCACCGTCGACCGTAAACAGGCAGTAAACAGGCAGTTAAGCTGGGCTCATTCACTTCCCCGACATTCGCCCTTCCTTGCGGTGTCCCACAGGGCTCCTCGCTGAGTCCGACCCTTTTTAACATTTACGTGTCGGACTTGGCGAGGGTAATAAAAGCGTACAATATTAATTTGACCACTTACGCCGATGATACCCAGCTGGTATTATCTATTCACAAAAATGGACCCACTATAGCGGCTAACTTCAAAGACGGCATGCGGGCCATCAGCTGCTGGATGGCCTCTAACTGTCTGAAATTGAACTCTTCTAAGACCGAAGTTATGCTGTTTGGTAAGGTTCAGCCGGCCTGGTCTCCCTTATGGTGGCCGGAGGAAATGGGCACCCCACCTGAACCAGTCAGCAAAGTGAGAAACCTAGGTGTTATATTCGATGAGAAACTCCATTTCCATCACCATGTGAATTCTGTAGTTTCTTCGTCATTCAACATCTTGCGAAAAATTAAGAAGCTCCTGCCATACCTACCTACTACCGCTGGCAAAACTCTCATTTCAACCCTAGTGTTTTCTCGCACTGATTATTGCAATGCCCTTTTCCTCAACGCTCAGGAAAAAGTAATCTCAAAACTGCAAATGATTCAGAACGCCTCCGCCAGAGTTTTACTTGGTATCCCAAAATTTACCTCTGTCTCAACACAATTAGCTCAATTGCATTGGCTCCCGGTGAGGAGCCGCATTAAGTTTAAGTCCTTGTGTATTGTTTACAAGGCAATAAACAACATGGGACCCAAATTTCTTAGAAATTCCCTTAAGTCTCTACCAACCCCCAGAACGCTTCGTTCCAACACCGCCCACCTGCTTCAAATCTCTAGAGCAAGGAAAGTCAATTGGGGTGATAGACGTTTTGGCATTGCAGCAGCAAGATTGTGGAATTCTCTTCCTCTTAACATTAAATCTAGCCCCACACTGCTTATTTTTAGAAAGCTACTTAAAACATGGCTGTTTTCTCAATAAACTAACTAGCAACTTATAGTTATAGAGCTCTGCATCTGTTCTCTGAAACACTGGTAATAGACCTAGCTCCCAGCGCCGAGACACCCACGGGTAATTGCTGCGCTTTAAAAATCACAAAAATAAATAAATAATAAATAAATAAATAAATACCACCCCAGATGATGGGTCGTGCCCCAATGGAAACAATTTTACCCCACAATGAGGAAAAAAAGGCAGGTGAGTCAACATTCGGTGCATACATTGAAACAAATAAATAGATGTCGTGTCCCAGCCTACCCCATAACAAAGCATATCGGCCCTCCCCGTCCACCTCTTCCCCAAAGCGGTGGAAAGGCACGCCCCGGGCAATGAGAATCGCCACACCTCTCGCATAAGACGAATAGGAGGAAAAGATACGGGTACCAGCCCATTTCGATGCAAAAGTTGTATCTCTTCGCATGGGCGTATGTGTCTCTTGTAGCATGGCAACCTGCATATGATGTCTGTTCAGGTAGGCAATAACATTCCTGCACTTTTTAGCATCGTTTAACCCTCGGATGTTCCATGATAGACATGTCAGTCGCGCAGCTGCATTCACAGTAGCCATGGACATAGTAACAGTAGAAGCGAAAGCGCCCGAGGGGGCCATATCATGAACCCACAACCGCTCCTGTAGTGCCAAGCCATACACCAGGTTAGCAAATATGCACATAGTCTAAGCAATATCAACCTCATAAAATACACCCCCCCCCCACCCACCCCAGCATCCCAATCATGCCAGTAGCCATGGATCCCCCCCACGTGAACCTTTCCCCTCCCCCTCCCCCCCAACTGTAGTAAGGCAACCAGCCAAAAATTCAACAAGTCAATGGGGAACACCCGACAGGGGTACATCAGAAAGTGCGCGCTGCCACTATCCGGCCCATAGCTCCAGAACTATACCGCCCTCGGTGGAGACTAGGGCCAAGAGAGCGGTCCTTGGCATACGTTACCACTGGGGTGCAGGGTCCAGACAATCCGTCGCTCTCGTATCATCCCAGCACTCAAGTTGTGAGTCGTTGCCAGCAAACAGGCCGGCACGATGCATATATGATTCAAAGTATGTAGGGTCAATCAATCTTCGTGGTGTGCTGGAGGTGGGTCAGCATTCTCCTGTTCGTCCGCAGATACATGTTCGTCCCTGCGTGCTCTCCAGATCGTCTTCAGGAAGTCCTCGGCTTTTTGCGGGTAGGTGAAGAAGCGCTGCTTGCCTTGGTGGGTAACTCTAAGCTTTGCAGGGTACAAGAGGGCATAGTCTATTTGGGCCTCCCGCAGTTTTTTTTTCACTGGTAGGAACTTGCGCCGCTCATCCTGAACCATCGGCGTGAAGTCGGGGTAGACGGAGAAGGTGATGCCGTCATACCGCAGTGATCTTTGAGTCCGGGCAGCTCTGAGGGCCGCATCACGGTCGCGATAATTCAGGAGACGTGCAATTATAGGTCTCGGTGGCAGGCCAGGTTGGGGCACAGGCGCCAGGGAGCGGTGGGCCCCCTCCACGATGAACTGGGACGAGAAAGCTTCCTCTCCGATCGAGCCCTTAAGCAATTTCTCCACATATAACTCCATCCTGCCCGTGGCAGTGGACTCCGGCACATTTGTAATGCAAATGTTGTTCCGGCGGCTGCGTGCTTTTAAGTCCTCATTCTTTGCCGCTATGATGCGAAGGAGATTGTCCATTCTTGCCAGCTGCGTCGTGTGGGCCGTGGTGGCATCAGTGTTGTCTGAGATTCTCTGTTCCGCAGCCGTGAGACGTTCTTCATGGCGATCCACCTTGTGGACCAGGGCGTCCAGTCGTGCCGTGACGCCATCCACCTTCTCCACAACGGTGGCGAAGCCCTGAAGCATCTCCTGTATCAGGTTGGTAAGGTCCGCAGCGGGGGCAGAAGGTGGGGCAGGCTGCGGAGGCGGCACGCTGGGCCCCGGGTTCATCTGTGTAGATGTGGCGCTTTTGCGAGCGCTGTCGAAGCTTAGCTTAGGCTGGCGAGTCTCGGGTCGCCCCATGGCAGTGACCGGGGACAAGTGAAAGGTCAAAATGAGGGATGGCAGTGCACTGCAGCGCGAGGTTATATACCGCAAGTAAGAGGCAACCAGCAGCAGGCAAAAGGATCTCGGGCCCGGTGTGCTGCAATATAATGCAATATAGTCGGTGCCAACAGAAGCGCTATGCAGTCTCAGAGCGCTCGGAGGTAATGGCTGTATGTCCAGGCATGGGCACGTGGCCTCAGCAATAGGCACTCGCTGCTTGGGAGCCGGGGACTAGAGAGGCCAGAGCACCAACAGCTATGACGGGCAGCAGGGCAGGCCAAGGGAACAGGCTGCGACAGGCAGCGGCAGGGCGCCACGACTCACCGGTCGGAGCACCTCAGGATAGCATCCGTGTGGCACGTGGACAGCCCCCAGCGGCCCCAGCGCTCGACGTGGTGCAGAAATCCTCAGGCGGGTATGGCGGTAAGCAGGGGGGCCAGCCCCAGCCCCCGGTCAATGGGTCCAGCGGTCCACGCCGCATAAGCTCGGGTCTGCGGCACTATGGGCGATGGGCACGACAGTCCGGAGGTGCCGCAGCTACAGGCGTCACAGCAGGAGCGTCTCCTCCTCGGTGCCAGCAAGGTGAGTCAGCGTTGGCCGGGGGGGGGAGAGACCCTAGGCAAGTTCTCTAGCAGCCGCCTACCTGCGTGGCCGATGCGGCCTGGGGTCCTCGTGGCAGGCCTCGGGATCGCGTAGCTGCAGTGGCCGAGCGTCCGTCACGCGCAGCTCCAGAGCGAGAGCCGGGCAGATTACAGCAGCCCGTAACTCTGGTTCCCGGGCTCGCAGCAACACCAAACTTGGGACGAGTGTAGAGCCCCACTTGGAAGCGGAGCCCGGTCTTCTGGGGGTGATACGGCACCCCGTGGCGCAGGATCTGGGCAGGATTAATTGCCAAGGAGCGGGAGCTGCAGGTCTAGGCAGCCATTCCGCAAGCGCGCCCTCTAGCGCCCCCCTTTATTGATTAGAAAGTTAACTTGAGAAATTATGGAATGACACACCGTTCTAATTTCAGATCTATCTCCATACAGATCGATATCCATCTATCAATATATAAAGAAATGCTATAGACTTATTAGAATGTGGCAACATGCAATGAATGATAAAAACAAATAAGCTGCAACTTACTTCTCGTTAGAGTTCTAGGGGTGAGGGTGTTAGTAAAGGGGATTTCTGATATCTCAGCAAGAACAAAGAGTAGTTTGAATAAAGAGGTGTAGAGAATTGTAGAACACGTTTTATAATGGCACTGAATGTCTTGACATTCAAAACTAATGCTTGGAGAAAACAAATCCTAGAACAAAGGAACAGTAGGGTACTAGAACCTAATGTCCATGCACAGACAAAGGCGCTCTGCATTTCAGTAGTCTGGGGATCGACTCTTATTCTCAAATGAGAGAGAAAATACAGATCAAGTCAGCGTGCATACATCAACAAGCCAGGTAATAAAAGCAGAATCATTTATGCATGCCCGCCAAAAGTATATGCAGTAAACAGTTAATTATTGAATTTAATATGATAGCTAGTGGCTTAGAATAATTTAAGCAATCAACTTTTTGTTGTTTTTTTTAGATCTCACCCCAGAATGTACCCAGTCGTGCAACACCACCATTAGAAATCACTACATGTCCTAAACACTTGTAGTGTGCGCCAATATCAGTAGCATTCTATGTAGTTCCTCACTAAATTAAATGCGTGTACAAATGGGTCATTCGAGTCTCACTCCTCCCATTAGCTCCTTGGGCAGAGACCTCTACAGCACCACCTAGGCTTTCTTCCATCCATTCTGGCCTAGCCCTAAGCCTGCGTGGTGCAGGTCTGTATGTATTTTTGTGTTCCTTGCTTTACCAGACATTCATTCACAAACAGTGCCAAGTACTGGTTATGTTTGTCACGTACGTTCAGAGATTTACAGTCAGAAGCAGAAGTAAATCCTTTTCTACAGTGGTAAGGGGAAGTGAACCCCGGTTAAAATTGGTGCGGGTGTAGGCAAAATGGTTTCTCCATCAGAACAAATTGCCCAATAGGGGGAAAAAACTTGCTGCCTCAATCTGCACTTTCGGTTGTATTTCTCATACCAAAATGGACACTTGTTTCGCTCCAGAAAAACAATTCACAAAATCTTTCCAGTATTGGGCTTGAAAGCATGTGTCTGGCACAGGGGAATTACCAAAATTCTGACATCTGCAACCATTTGAGGTAATGCACAAGTTACTAATTGTGTAACATAGATCAGTAAGAGACATTCGTTAGTGATAGATTCCTTACCTTAGAATATTCCCAGGCGTCAGACTGGATCCGTAAAGCTTTTGTCAGCAGTAACCCTGCGCAACGATAGGCGTCGTAGTACGGCTCCGCGTGTGTCATGGGCATCATATTCGCTGAGATGACGTCACTGGAGCTAGTTAGACACGCCCATGCTTGCTGGCATCAGTTCTGTACACAACTTTCTGTGACAGGAACGCATAGCCATGTAAGATACGGACCGCTTGTGCATAGAAACTAGGGCCCGAAAGGGTGACCTTCACCCTAGAAATCAGTTTGCAGAAAGGGGAGGATGGGTGGGGCGGTAAGGAATCTATCACCAACTAATGTCTCTAACAGATATATCGTTACACAAGTAGTAACTTGTGCATCTGTAAGAGACACGTTAGTGAGATTCCTTACCTTAGAATAGATACCCCAGCAATACAAACCCCGGTGGTGGGTCTGCGAATAAGATTACACCAGTAAGTCACGGAGAACAGAACGGCCAAAGAAGCCGTCCCTCGGACCCGACTGTCAAGACAATAATGCTTTGTAAAAGTGTGCAATGAAGACTTTTACAAAGTGACAGCCTGACAGATGTCTTGCAGGGGGACACCACGTCCCTATGCCGTAGTGGCTGCTGTTGCCCTGGTAGAATGGGAACGCAGCCCCACTGGAGTTTCCTTTTTAGCCGTAGAATAACAGGCCTTGATACCCAGCAGGAGATAGTCCTCTTGTGAACAGCCCAGCTTTTCTTGGCGCCTGCGTAGCCAACAAAGAGCTGGTCATCCACCTGAAATGCTTGTGTGCGATTCAGGTAAAAGGAGAGCACATGTTTTGGGTCCAGACGGTGGAGTCTCCCTTCCTCTCTGAAAGGAGGTGGAAAGAAAGAGGGCAAGGTGAGTCTACCCAATGTGGAAGGCAGGGACAACCTTTGGCAAGAAGGAAGGATGAGTGCAAAGCACAACCTTGTCCAGATAAACCGACAGAAAAGGAGGCTTACAAGAAAGAGCCTGAAGCTCACTCACTCTCCTGGCAGAGGTGATAGCCACCAGGAAGGCAGTTTTCAAAGTCAGAAGACGTACGGGACAATTGTGAAGCGGCTCAATGGAAGCGCACAAGAGAAGTCAAAACAAGATTCAAGTCCCACTGAGGCATAATGAAAGGAACAGGAGGGAACATATGCGTAATGCCTTTTAAGAATCTCTGTACAACAGGGGACTTGAAAAGAGAAGGCTGATCTGGAAGCCTCAGAAAGGCTGAATCGGCCGAATAGTAGCCCTGGATAGTGCCCAGAGCAGAGCCCTGCCAGGCCAGAGAGAGAAGGAACAAAAAAACCTCAGAAAGAGGGACAGAAAGGGGATCCACAGTCTTGGCTGGGCACCATTCCACAAATTTGTTCCACCTGAAGGCATATACAGATTTAGTGAAGGGACGCCTGGCTGCCAGAATGACATCACAGACTTCGGAAGGCAAGTAAAATGGAATCAACTGTTGTCGCTCAATCTCCACACATTTAGGTGGAGACTGGGCAGGTTCGGGTGGAGAACCATCCCCTGCTGCTGCGACAGAAGATCCTCCCTCAGAGGCAGTCTGATAGTGGGAACCAGGCTCATACTGAGTAGCTCGGGATACCAAACCCTTCGAGCCAAGTCCGGAGCCACAAGGATGACTTCGGCCTGGTCACGCCTGATCTCCTTCAGCACTCTGGGCATTAGTGGTATAGGCGGAAAGGCGTACAACAGACCGCAACTCCACTCGCGACAAAAAGCGTCGCCGTGCGAGTGCCGCTTTGGAAATTCTAACACGCAGAACTGAGGAATGTGCGCATTCTCTTCGGTGGCAAATAGATCTAACCAAGGCTCTCCCCACTGTTTAAAGAGACCTTGTGCCACCTCCGAATGAAGACACCATTCGTGATTAGACACCGGCGGCTGAGTTAGTCTGCCCTAGCATTCAAAGAGCCCGCCAGGTGTTGAACCATCAAGGAAATGCCATGACGCTCCAGCCATGTCCAGAGGCGCAAAACCTCCTGACATAGGGTCCACGACCCCACTCGGCCCTGTTTGTTGCCATACCACATGGCGGTGGTGTTGTCTGTGAACACCTGACAGAGGGAAGGAATGCCTTTAGTGCAAGGATTGCCCGAAGCTCCAAAAGGTTGAAATGGAGCCGGGACTCCGCTGGAGACCAGAGGCCTCTAATCTCAGCCTCTCCCATGTGGCAGCCCCATCCCAAGAGGGACGCATCCGTCACCACTGTGTGCTCTGGTTGGGGAAGGAAGAGGGATCTGCCGCTGACCCAATGCTGATTCGTGAGCCACCACTGCAATTGAGGTGCAGTGCCCTCTGAGATCTGGACGTAGTCTGACAGGCTCCCCTGATTCTGCGCCCACTGAAACTTTAGGTCCAACTGCAGAGCCTGCATGTGCCACCTGGTATGGTTGGTCAGCAGGCTGCAAGAGGCCATGAGTCCCAGGAACCTCAAGGTCTTCATGACCGAAACCCAGGACAAGGGCTGAAAGATCGAAATCATAGCCAGAGTGTCCTGGACTCGCTGTTTGAGAGGATAAACCCGAAACTGCGCCAAATCCAGAACCGTTCAGAGGAGCTTTTGGGAGGGAATCAGGTGAGACTTCGGCACGTTGACTAAAAACCCCAACAAATGCAGGAGGTCGGCCGTAGTCTGGAGGTTGGAGACTACTGTCAGGGTGAGCCCGCCTTGAACAACCAGTCGCCGATATAGCGGACGACTGAAACCCCTGATCAGTGAAGATGAGCTGCGACTACTGCCATCACTTTCGTGAACACCCGAGGGGCACTGGTAAGGCCAAAGGGGAGCACAGTGAACTGAAAATGCTCCTGGCCCACCGTGAATCGCAGGTAACGCCAATGGGCCGGCAGGACGGGAATATGAAAATAATCGTCCTGCAGGTCGAGTGCCACCATCCAGTCTTGTGGGACGAGCGCAGACAAGACCTGAGCCAGAGTGAGTATTTTGAACTTCTCCTTCCGGAGGAAGGAGATTGACGTTCCGAAGGTCCAAGATGGGACGTAAACCCTTGTCCTTCTTTGGAACCAAGAAGTAGTGGCAGTAACAACCACGACCTACTTCTGGCGTCTGAATGCGCTCGATGGCCCCCTTGGCCAAGAGGGCTGCAACTTCCTGCTGGAGAAATGCCAAATGATCCCCTGACATGCGGTGGAACTGCGGTGGCATGGCGAGGGGGGGTTGGGGGGGGTGGGGGGGGATAGACTCGAAGGGGGGGGGGGAGCAGTCCTTTGGAACAATCTCTAGAACCCACCTGTCTGATGTAATGGTGCGACAGTGGGGGAGGTGATGACTAATCCTGCCCCCCACTGGTGTCTGGTGAACCTGAAACACCGGACTAGGAAGGAGTGGAGGCACTGCCAGCAGGGGTGTTGGTGGAATGACCCTCACGCTGGCCCGTGATCCGCCCCTGTGAGCCCCAAGTCTGCGGCTGCGCTGGGACTGTTTCGCAGGCTTGTTCAGAAATGTACGTGTTTGCACGCCTCTTCCGGAGCTTCGAAAGGAACCAAAGTTAGAAGTGGACGGAGTATGTGTAGCCGAAAGGCATAAGGACTTGGCCGTGGCCCGAGAGTCCTTAAAACGCTCCAATGTGGAATCCGCCTTATCACCAAGGAGGCAGGTACCATCGAAGGGCATGTCCATCAAAGTATTCTGGATATCTGCAGAAAAGCAACCAGGCATGACTACATAGCACCACTGTTGTGGAAATCGCCCTCCACAGCGAATTAGTGGCATCAAGACACAACATATAGTGAACTTGGCTGCATCTCTCCCCTCATTAGAGCCCGGGAGAGAACTGTCCGGGCCACCTCCGGACACTGAGGTAGCACCTGCTCAACCGCATCCCATACAGAATGGGAATAGCGGCCCAAGAGACAGGCAGTGTTCACAGGTCGCAGTCCAGAACTTCCAGAAGAATAAATCTTCTTGCCAAACTGCTCCAATTTATTAGATTCCTTGTGTGGTGGAGCAGAAGGAAATGCACTTGGGGACGTGGAGGCCTGAACCACCAAACTCAGGTGTAGGGTGTAGGGTGCTGGGTGAGGAAGGCAGGGTCGCCCGGGGCCGGGCGATGGCCCACACCCTTGTCCACAGGGGCCCCGGAGTTGGGCCGGGACAAAGTGCCCAGAAGCACATCAGTATGTGCATCATTAAACGGCAACAGCGGTTCTGTATAAGAAGCTGGTCGAAGCACTTCAGCCAGTAGGTTGGTCCTGACAGCCACTGTAGGGAGCTAGAGGTCAAGAGCACCGTGGAAAAGGAACCACTCTCCTCCATAGCAGCTGAAGGGGATGGAGAACCAGGCGCTGGAGTGTAATCCAGGCCACCAGCCTCCACCTCCTCACCCCAGCCAGGGACGGACTCTCACTGTGCTGTGAGAGGGTCTGAAACCATTCCCAGTCCTCCCCTTCCTCCACAAGTGGACGAGGACGTGGGTGAAGAAAAGGGTAAAAGTCCCCCTTTGGGGTCGGGATCGGCGTCTGGAGACATCCCTCCAGCACTGGCTCGGTGTCGGAAAAGAAGTCTATGCCGGCGTCAGCCGATGTCAGTTGGGGCTGTATGGGGTCCACTGGTAAGATCAGGGAGCCCAGGCCGGAGGCATGGAGGCCTCCGGGCGTCGACGACATTGGGGCCGGAGCAGGCAACGTTGAGGAATGTAGACCAGTGGAGCCCGAAGGAGTTCCGATGGGGCCGGACGGGTCGAAGATATGCGCCATAGCAGACAGAAAACTCTTGCAATTCGGCCCGAGTCGCCGATGGACCCAGGAAAGGTGGGCAGGCCAACGGTAACTGTTCAGGCTCCATTGGAGCCGCAGGGACGGTACCACCTGCCCCCTCAGCCGTGTCCTGTGACCGGTGGATGAAGAGCGGCAACGCTTCTTTGACTTTGTGCTTTGCATTACCTGACTCAGAGTGCGAAGACTTCGAATGGCGGTGCTTGCTCGGCGACCGGGCCCTCAACCTCCCACGGGACCGGGAATAGAAGGACTTGGGGGCAGACTTCCGGGGCTCCAGCCACTTTCTGGACCGCTCCCGCAAGGTTTCCGGGGCCATGGCCCTGCAGTGGGAACATGTCTCAGTGTCATGGTCAAGTCCCACCGGTCACAGGACACGGCTGAGGGGGCAGGTGGTCAAGTCCCAGGCAGAAGAGACACTCACGGTGCAGGTCCGTCAGCGACATCGTGTGCGGACAGGCCTCGCAAAGCTTGAAATCGGGCATCCCTATGCACCAGGAGTAAGTTGATTTAAAATTTATATCAAACAAATACTTTAGTCAACAAATGACGGGGTACCGCTCTCTCTGGATCTACGCTTGCTGGCGCGGAAAAAGAAAGTACCAACGTCAGCGTGCGTGGGCGCGTCTAAGTAGCTCCAGTGAAGTCATCTCTGCGAATAGGATGTCAATGAAGAACACAGAGCTGTACGACGACGCCTATCAACGAGCAAGGGTACCACCGACGAAAGCTTTCCGGATCCAGGCAGACGCCTAGGGATATTGTAAGGTAAGGAATCTATCACTAACGTGTCTTTCAGATAAACTTTGACGTGAAGGTTTTCCAAATTAGAGGGTCCCGTTTAAGAGTAAGGGTCAACTGTAAGCTTGATGAGAGAGCTCCATTTGATATAGGAAAAGGAGTAATAAAATAAAAAGAATATTTCTCCACAGAGAAGACTTACAAAATCTAACCCAGCCAACAGTAGAGTGCCAGATACCAATACAACATTCCAACATGGCAATGAACCCATCCTTTAGAAAGATAATGAAGATCACCTCTTGCCAACTATGCAACTCTAGAGCAATGGTCTCCTTCAGGACTACCACTACAGGTTTATTTAGTACAGTAGCCATTCAAGTTATAAACTAGCTAGTTATAGAGCAACACCAGCCATCTCATCTTGCTTGGCCTTAATGCAGGCTACAACCACATTAACCACTATACCATGCTTGTCCAACCTTACCACCGGAAAGGACTTTGAACAAAGTACTGTGTTTTTTTGTTTGCATCCTACCAAGCACAGGTGCCATATTTGTCTGCATGAGTTCTTCCTGGTCAGAGTTAATCTCCATATCTTTGTTATCCTCAAAAACGCGATCCTCAGCAATGATGTTCTGGGCGGGCATGCAACCCTATTGAATTCTACTGCCCATCAAAGCTGAACCTCACAAAGATGTGGTTCATCTTCAGTGACAAAGCAATTGCAAGACTGAATCTGAATTTCAGTCTCTGTGACTCTTGACTTCTGTCTAAGATTTATCAACAACACCAGCTCTCTGAATTTATACATCGATCCACCTGATTCAGGCCTCACCTCATGCACAATAGAAAAATTGAATGGTTTCGCAAGGTGATAGATTTTTTACCTGCACTACAATTCCAACTAAAATCCAGAACACAGTTGCCGCACTATGCATCTGACACTCTGAAGTACTTTCTTCATTCACCAGAATTACCGCCTGACCTTGGGGAACTCCATTAGCTTGCTCTGATCACAGTCAAGACCTTCAGACTTGCCTAAAACCTCTCAACCCAAGCGCTGTACCATAACAGACGCGATTAATGTCTCTTGTTGCTCTCGCAATGCACGCAGCAACAGGCATACTAGGCTGCACTGCAGTAAGAATAGCAAGGAAATGACAAGAGAATATACCTGCTCTTCTCCTGCAATTGCTCCTCTAGCCAGGAACCTAAACTGGTCCTGAGCCAGGAGGTTACATCATTTCTCTCTTTACAGATGGATCAGTAGTCTTTTCTTGTAACCACACCTATTTGCATTGCTATCTCCCAGGTACCAAACTACAAACTTCAGCAAGGTGTTTGGTCTTCATATCATGTCTGTTGCAAAGTCATACTGCGCCCTGGGCACCCCCATTTCTTTTTGTCTGGTTCTGGTGGTAACGGACTCTGACTGCCCCTGGGCTACTTTATGTGTTGGGGTACCCCTATGACCGCTATAACCTACCCTTTAAGTCTCTAATACATAATAGGACAGGGTGATTAAAACTACCTTTAAGTCCCTAGCATATAATAGGGTATGGCAGTTTATAGGCCAGCAGCCATTTTAACACTTGCATGTGTGCACTGTTGAGAGCCTGATGTCAGTTTAAAAGCAGCCATGTGTTGAAGGACTGATTTTAAATGTAAATGGCACTTAAAAAATGATAAACTAAAATATTGTGTCATTAAGTACCTCCAGGGTCTCACCTAGGTGTCCCTGATGCAGGGGGAGGGGGGGGGGGGGGGTTGGATACTTATAAGGAGGCTCCTTACAAAAAAGGGTGTATATGCCCTGGGAATAGAGAAATTGCACATTTTACTTCCCTCACTGTAGTAAAGTGCTTTCCAAAATCGACTTGTGCTAGGAGCACTGTGGAGTGAGGATCTACATTAGGTTTGTATATTCAGATCCCCTAAAGTCTTGCGCCACTGTCTCCCAGGGGTTGGGGGTCCTGTAGGTACAAGTAGGGACCTTATTAAAGGTGTTTTATAGGGCCTGGTGTTGAAGAAATTGGACATTTTCCCCATGGTAGTGCCCCAGCCATATAGGTTCACACTGCAAAAGTTTATAAATTCAGAACTACTACTAGAGCTTACTGAAAAATATCATTCAAGGACTTAGGAGAATGGTATTGCTAAATACAACAATATGCTATTGTTGAATGTATCCAAAAATATATAGAAAAGAAGTTAAGACTTTGTCCGTAAGCCAAAATGTAGCCTTCCTGTGGTCTCCTTATATTGGTCAGAGTTAAGAGTATTATCCAGGCTGCTTTGATGAAGGGATAACTGGCCCCCAGAGAGAAAGGCTATCTTTTGTAAGAGGACTCTGCTGTACAGTAATGCCAGAGCAGGGTGGAGGGGTCGTAAAGCATCAGCTTCAAAGGCAGAAGGCCTCCTCCCCTATGAGCACAGCCAGATGGCAGGCTTGAGGAAGGAATTTGCAGTTCCCAGGGGGAGGAGAGCTATGGAAATGAGCCATACTGGAGGATGGTTTAGCTAGTTCTTGTCCCTCTGCTGAGAATTCAGCCATATTGAATTTTGGAAGAATAGTGCTCTCTGGGAGACCATTGTGCCACAATTTGGAGGAAGTGGTCATGCTCTGGGGTGTTGCCCTGCACCTCATTGGATAGAAGTGTCCTCCTGCTCGATTCAAAGAACACTGAAAAGTATGAGAGGCAGAGCTTGAAACTAAGAAGGGTCCATGCTGGAAATTTGAATTGCACCACCACGCTCTGCACTCCGGCTGCGCCTGCTGTACAATCTGTAACTACACCCCTCTGGATCCAACTGTGTTCAAGAGGAGTGGATTGTGGGAAGGGAAGTCCCAAACTTTCAATGAGAGTCTTGAAGCTTCCAGACACTGGGATTGGGTTTTGGACACTTTGGGACCTCAAAAGGAACTCCAGGAATAAGTTCCCAAAGTTTGGATCAACTCTTGAAAAAAGCTACATAAGTGGACCGACTCAACCTGGAGAGCCAAGCTGGGGACCCTCAACCAAGAGCCAGTCAGCCTGCCCTGCTGGTTCGTCCTGCTGAAAAGCTCCAGAGGTCCAACTTCCAGTGTTTGACAGGGAGCTTGTCGAAAGTACTGCCGGCGAACCCTCATCGGACCAAGCTAGGCGAAGAGCTCAGAGGGACCCAGGCAGAAAAAGCTCCAGGAAAGTTTATAATGTCGTAGGCAGAAAACTTGACCGGCTCAAAGGAGTGTCAAGCTGCACAACTTCAACCCAGATATGGCCTGGAATACTGGTTTGTCCAGCTAAAAAGCTCCAGAGATCTCAACTTCCAGAGTTAAACCGGGAGCTCATCAAAAGTCAAGCTGGCAAACCCTCACTGAACCCGGACTGGTGTTGAGCCTAGAGGGCAGAATAAGCTCCAGTAAAGTCAGAAGGTAAAACTAAGACCGAGGCCTACAGCAGGGCTTCAGTGCGGTCGGCCTGAAACTGACTTTGTTCAAGTCTAGCACTATTTTTTATTGCGAGTTGTGTCTTATTTACTGAATTGGTGTTTTAAATGCTTTACATACCAGTCTCTGAAGTTAAGCCTGCCTATTCGCAGCCGAGCTACCAAGGGTTGAGCATGGGAATACTTTTCTAAGACCTATTCTGAGCCCAAGACTGTTAGCAGCCTTTTGCCAGTGGTAGATATAGGTTTACCACTACTAATAATCCACTTTCCGACAATGTCTGTTCCTGGTTCACTTTCCCCTCTGAAGCAAGACTGCCACCACTGTGTGGCCTGCCTGTCCAGCCTCTCCTCCCACGCACACATGATTTCTGAAAACTGTTTCATGAACAGAGTGCGAGGGTAGGTGCCTAATAGGCATGCAACCCCTGGATAAAATTCGGTCATCAACCTTTGCCTTAATTTTGAGAACAAGCTCAGTGTTCCCATTGGTATTTCTGATTCCAAAAGTTCGATCAATGAGTTTGTCTCAGGTGGTGAGTATAATCGAGCTGTGGCCTGCAGAAGATTCCCTTTAAGGCGATAACTAGATCTGCAAGTTGTTGGCTGCTGACCCAGGTGCCCTTAATGACTTTACCTTTCCCCTCGCAGTTCAGGATTTCGACTATTATGGTATAGTGACATAAGGTGGAAAAACTGGGCTTGGTATACATGGGCTAATTGGACGAGATGGATTTACAAGTTTGGAAGACTCTGTGTCCTCCTTTCCATTGACAATCTGTGACCTCTATTCATGGATGTATATAGAAAAAAAAAATTAAAAAAAGGAGACTGTCCGTGGAGCCGATTGAGTTTTTTTAAAAATAAATAATAACCTAGGAGGGCCAGCTGAAACCTAATTTTGACATTCCGTAATCCAAGGAGGAAACAATTTCCTGTTGCCTTACGTGATTGCATACTTTGAAATTGTGTCAGTGGGTTTCTCAAATGCATGGCGAATAGCACTGGTTTTCCAGATTGTTCAGGAAGATCTAGTGAGTTTCTGGACTAATTTTTTTCTCAATCAACCTTTCCAGGAGATATTCTGTTCTTTTTCAAATGGAATCTTGGGATTCCGTTTCATTGTTCCAATAGTGAATTGGGTCCTCGAGTAAGAAGAGAAAAGCATAATCTTTTTAATGAAGTTTGCCCAGTTCCCAAATACTGAGGTAGGCACGATAGATACTATCAGCAGCAACCCAAGATTACTCATTCTGCTTGGTAAGCTACCCAAGCCATTGGATTTCAGAAGGTCGCTTTGTAATATTGTCCACTGCAGTTGCTGAGAAGGCACTGGTTAATACATACGAAAATAATTTAAAATGACAAACACCAATAAAATAATATATTTATTTACTTTAAAAGCAGAACCACTGCTCAATATAACAGCCCATATACACACATACTTTGAAAGAAAATATAGAACACTAAAGAGCTCAGTATTTAAACCATGGCACACTATTGTTCAAATATTTTACAGTATACACATTTATTAGAGGCAGGGAAAATGTAACATTCCACATGATTATGCAGAAAACACAACTGTTGACCCATGATAATTCCTAATATAACACAAAATCAAAACATTCGAAAAGTAAAACTGCAAATACAGCAAGACTTTCAGAAATCATGCTATGTTCTTTCTTCATGGATATTAGTCAACACAATATCGCAAGAGTGCGTTTTCCGTTCCCAGTACACAATCGTATCTTTCTTGTTTTAACCACTCAGTGCTATTTTCTTTCAAAATCTAACAGGAAAAACATTTAAGTGAAAATAACAAAAGCATGTTGGTTTTATTTACAATCACTCCAAAAACGGAAACAATGATTCTGGCAGAAAATGTGACATGTTAAATATATCAGATTTGAATCCAGCCAGCAATCATCATTAAACATAAAAGACAGACTCAATTATAAAAAAAATACTATAATTCATTACCACAGACTTTTTACATAGTTATAAATAATAAATATACACAGCAGATTACAATTGATGCAGTCTTGTTTTGTTAGTTGAGATATGTTTTAAAATAGAACACATCTATATAAAGCAACACACCTCAGGTCATGTCAACTAATATCAGGCCACAAGGAAATCTGCAATTTTACAGCAAATGTCGCAGGAAACACATCTGCCCTCGAATACATCATTTGCAACAGAATCTGCTCATCTAAGCGAAAAACTGTTCAACCCCTAGCTCAAAAGTTATGCATTTTAATTAGATCTTTTATTTAGATATTATGTCCAAAAACAGACACATTTGACTGTGCAAACTTCTATGAGAAACACTAACAATTGTTAATGATCCTTACAAAAGCACGAAAGGCAGAAGAAACGGTGGAGGCAAGTAGCATTTATCTCTTTATAACTTATTAATTGGAACAGATTAGTAAAAAACGTATATACTTTGGTAATGGTACAAAATGCAACTTGGATCTACTTAGGAACTATGCAAGTGCTAATGTGCCTCAGTAACTTACAAACACTCAGATTTAGGAACATTGTAACGTTCGCAGCAGAGGCAGAAAGCAGTTATACTTCACACAAACTAATTTAGTCACAGACATAAGACTAGCAAATGACACTGTTAAAAGATGGTTTTACTTCATGTAAATGCAAAAACAAACCTGTATTTCCTGGTAGATGCAACTCTTAAAACTTCTACTTACATCCAATGTATATTTTGCTGTGCTCTATTATCAACTCACTACATGTGTGTTATATACAGATGAGCATTTCTAAGGCTTTTTAGAAATGTTCAAAAGAAATGCTACACCGATGTTTACTTGAATGGCGGTTGCGGCAAACTGACAATTTCCTGCCATTGAATCCAGGTACTTCTGCTCACGAATTTATACCTGGAATGCTGCAGAATTAAGCCTTTCACTTTTGATAATATTCACAGCTCAATGCCATTTCTAATTAGACGCCAGAACCATGCTAAAATACTACATCTGACAGATAACGGACTCATACTCCAAATTAAATTGTTAACAGCATTAATACACAGACGACTTAAAATAGTATCAATGCTGACTCACACTGGCCGAATCCGTTTTTTTCTGCATTTGGAAGGCAACAGTATATAAATACACCATCAATCCTAATGGAAAAATTGAAACATTCCACAACAACATAGCTTCTGGAAAAAAAAAATCATGTTCCAACAGTGAATTAAGATGAATATAAACACAATGGCAGTTGGAACGAGGTTTTAATAAAGAGTTGTGTTTTGCTGCTAACCTCCATTAAATTTAGTGGATAACATTCCAAGCCATATCTGAGATAAGGAGGCCACAAAGCAGAGATCATTAATCATCTTCAGAAGCGGTTCACTAGCAGAGATAGAACATCAGTCACTTTGTTTTCAGGTCAAATGTGGGACTCTTTTTCCCCATCAAAGGATGCAAAGGCCAAGTGATTAACTTCACCAAGGAGGTTTCAATTTTGGCTATTTCAGAGGATGTGTTACATTGTCCTCCATTGATCTGATGGAAATGCCTGTCCTTTACTATGTCCAACATAATGGTTTAGCGCAAAATGACACTGGGGAACTAAATATACAGTAGCCAGAAAACAAATGGCAGAAAATTAAAGAAACAAAAAGTTGTTGCTCTGCCATCACGGACAGTGGTATATGACCCCACCGGAAATATGAAACAATGAAACAAGAGGTCCGGTTACAGCTGTGTTCAAAGTATGGAATAACAAAGAATGGAACAAAAAGTATATTACTAGAGACTACTACATAAAAAATACTTGTATCTTATTCTGCGACCATGACTAAAGCCCATGCGCAGCATGGGAAAGGGTTACACCACATGAGTGATTTGCAAGGTCACATCTGCACAGTCAGATTACTGATGGGACTGAAAAAGCAATATCCAAAGGTGCGCAAAGGCTTTACTGGAAAAATATAATAAATAAACGCACAGCAAAAAATACTAAAACTGCTCTGGTAAGAATATGTAGAGGAAAATGAATTAATTTGATCAAAAAACTAGACAATTTTCTCCAGTTTTTTGCTAAATTAACGGTTTCCTCTAATAGAGGGCTTCTAACAGACTCAGCAAATTGTCAAACGTCTCTATACTGGGCTGTCAAATCCAGAGCAGCAAAAGCATATTAAATACAGAATTCCCTTGAGTACATGTATTCCATTCTCCATAAAATGGAAAAATATTAGAATCACAAGTTAAAATAATAAGCAGCCAATGTGCATGTGTGCCCATTTTAAAACCAATGTGTTACTTGGAAAGTTTTGAATACCAGTGTGATTTCTTACTGTTATTAAACAAATTATTCTAACTTCTCGTGGAAAACGTCCAAAAGAAAAATAAAACATTAGTCTTTGTGAGAGTTTCTATTTCTCCATCTGAAGCTCTCCAAAAGTATCCTAAAGAGTACAACCCCTTGACTGGGGTTGAGAAGTCACTTAGGTGATAGATCATCCAGTGAAATGAACGAAGAGCAGGAATTGGAACACGTTACTGGAGAATCCGTTGTGGTGCTGACTTTAGCCATTGAATCAGAGGAAGAACCAACACTGCAGCTGCTACCATCAAGAAGTTCTGAAGAAAGACTACAAAAAATGCAAAGTTAAATTAACAACAAATTGCAAAAGATTTGTTCAGATGCATATGAATTTAAAATGGTCTTTTGCAAAGATAGCATGCCACCTAAATCACCAATAAAGAATTTACAATATCCATTTTTACATACTGCTTGCTAAAGTAAAAAAAATCAGATATCTTGGCACTATCCGTTGCAATGGTACTCTTGCCCAACTCAAGAGACCCCTGTTAGGATTCAGCTCTGAAACCTCCAGGTTACAGATGGGTTTTAGAAGCTACTGTTTACCTTCTGTACCTATTTTACTGGCAAGATGACAATTCTGATCATACATCTATAGTACTCAGTCTCTAACCGACAGTACCATTTTTCTAGAGGCTGTGTGCACAATTCTGATCTTTGTTTTTTTGAACTGCCACAAACCAACAATTTGGGTACAGCACTACTGAACCGTATTGTATTATACTACACTGAAAAGTAACTGTTTTTATACAAATGTAAATAAAAGAGAACCTCTAATCCTATTCTGGAAGAAGTCATATCTTGAATAAGAATATTTCACAATTTTTACGGAACTAATGAAAAAATACAAATTTCATGGTTTAAGAACAGTTTTCAGAATGTGGGGAACAAGCAATTTTGCTTAATTCACCATTTTACTTCTGAGCTTAAGTAAACAAAATCATAACCAGACTGTTTGGCAAACAGACAAGTGATAATTTATTTACCTGGCATTATATAACTACTATTTATTAAACATCACCCTGTTTCTTTGATGTCAACAGTAAAATAAGCAAGCTTTGTTGTTTGCTCCTGGCGTCTGGTTTGTACTGCCACTTTTGTATATGGTCTATATGCAGACTGACAGCTCCTCCCTCCACCACAATTTATATTGGCTAAATCAGAGGAAATGGCAAGACCATCCTGTTACAATGTATTGTTCAGTGAGGAATGTGGTTCTTGCTTTGTGAGAATAGACGACTGAGATGCTGCACCATGTTGCTATCTTTTGTTGAAACACTGGCTAGGATATGGCACTATACTTCCTCACGCCCCTGTGATCTCTAACCCCTATCTCCCCAAGCGTAGAGTTGCCACAACAGAGGGAAATGTCAGGGCAGCTCATGCTATAGATGAATCATGGGCAGAAAGCAGAACAATGTAGTCTGCAATTGAGCTCAAGGTATGTTGACATCTGTCCAGAGGCAGTCTGCTCAGTAGGGTAATAGCCTTTGCGAGACCCATTATAAAAAACGAAAGGGCATTTTTTAATCATGTGGCCACTCTGCAACTAGAACTCCGAGGGAGGAAAGAAAAACCTTTCGGCCAAATTGCAGCAGGGTGGAGACTTTAAGGGTAACAAACTTGCAGATCACCAAGCACGGCATATATCAACAAAATGCAGTGAATTAGATAATTACAGTCCACATACACATGTTTAAGCAAGCTTTATCCAGTTAAACATTTTTTAAAGTAACTATACACAATTAAAGTCAATCACATTTACTTATACAAGCCACAATATATTTTCAAAAGCCATCACGGAGAGGGCATTGTTTATTAACAAGCATTTGCAAAGCAATAGGTCTTGCATTTACGCAAGTTTGAGCTATTGACATTGCAAATAACAATGCCTTATAGTTATGTTTTTAAAACAAATGAAAGGCATTGTCTTTTACAATGCCAATAGCTTAAACTCCTGTAACTGCAAGACCTATTGCATTGCAAATGCTTGTTTGTAGTCGTTTTTATATAGCTCAAACTCGATCTGAAGGTATTGGAGCGCATTACATGAGCACCTGTTACATTACACAAGGACACATTCATCTGTGGTAGTCACAGGGAGTTACGCGATTTGCCCAGAATCACAGGATGGTGAGCCAATGCCGAAACTCGAACCTGGTTCCCCATCTCCAAAGTTAGCAACTCTGGCTGTTACGCTACATCCTCTCCCTATTACTATAAGTCTCTGTAGTGGCACCACTTTGGGTGAGGAGTTGGTAAATATGGTCTAAGAATGAATATGCCTGGGACTGCTGTATATCCTCCATCGTAGAATATGTCACTGCCACCAACCCCCTCCAGCTATTTTCTATTGAAGCGCAAGAGGTGCAGAAGCATTCATAGTCATGATGTTTTGCTGTAAACAGCTTAACAAACGTACTAAACCATGAATAACCAAACAAGTCTAGACTACGTAACCGATTAGCTCCACTGGGAAGAGCTTAGAAAGATTAGTCCTGATCTCTACAAAAGGCTTGACAATAAGAAATAAGCAGGACTAGGCTTAGGTCTAGGAATGCTTTCAGATCCAGAACCAAGTAGAACTATGGCACATACTATGAGAGCTATGCAACTTGCAACAGGGTTAGGTCTCTTGTCTAAGATGGGTGTTACAGCTATTAAGTCACATCCTATGCATTATTCTGTCATCTAGTGGGTGGGTCTGGCATTGTATCTCTTTTAGTCCTTTATGCCCGGGAACCTGTGAGGTCGCCATCTTCAGATTCTTTTTTTCCTGCTGCTGTGTCAGGATGAAGTTTTGGGATAATTGCTGTAGAGCTAACAGGATTCATCTAGAGTCCTTTGAGGAAATACCTGAAAATACAGGGGAAAACCATTTCCTAACCGACATTGAAACGACGACAACACACAGAAAGACTGTTTCTTAGACTCATCACATTGACACTTCAAAAGCGTGGGATGAACAATGTACAACAGGCAGTAGGATGCACTGAGATGAAGCATAACCCTTTTAGGTTTTGCCCAAAGTGAGAACACAAGTTTGTGCAAAAGGACAGCCACTGGGGTTGCAACTGGGTTTGTAGCAGGACCACAGCTCCAAGGGATGTGAGGCGTGCGTGAACTTCCTGCCAACAGCATGAGAGTCAGAAAAGTAAAGAGGGGGTACAACACACTTTGACACAGTCACAACCGAAGCAACACTTCCTCAAAGATCTGGAGCACTTGAGTGATAAAGAAAACTCCATAGAAACCAAGGTGGCATGTGGGTTAGAATCTGACACCAAGACCGCAGGCGTCAAACCTGCAAAGCAGAATTTGATGGAAAATACACTACGAGAAGGCAAACACAAGAAGCACTGTGTACCACCAGAAGGACGTAGCGGGACAGAGACAAAAATCTTCAGACTCGAAATTCTCTAAGACAATATTCATGCCAAAATCCTTGGTGACTGAAAAGAAGTTGAAACATGTAGATACTCACAGGTGAAATCCAAAAGACACCATTGGTGGTAAATCTGCATACCACCAAAGGCGGTCAAGAACAGGAGAGGGAGAAAGAGTTAAAAGAGAAGGAAACTCTTAAGAGAAACGCATCCTGGCTGCCACATCAAAAGAAAGAAACACAAACTCCAAGCCGAAATGGAAGCACTGATACAAAGAACAAGAAGCCAGCGGTACCAATTGTGCTCGAATCCGGCACCCAGTAAGAAGCAGAGAGACTTTGTGTTGCTATGGTTATGTGTTTTGTTCTGTTTTCCTTTGACTAAAAGATGAGGGATGTAGAGAGCCACCCCGGCTCTACGCCCCCAATGTATCCACTGCACCGCTCGGGCCGGGTATCGGCACAAGGGTATAAATAAAGGGGTCTGGGGTTGGTTGTGACCTCACACCAGAACAGGAGCTGTTAGCACTTTGCTTTCTCATTTGGCGAACTTGACACGGATCAGGAAGAGGAGAACTCCACGCCCTTTTGCTCTTGAAGGGGGTTCCCTGCTTTACCTCTCGCGTTTCCCGCTCTGCGGGAAACGCTCGCAGCTGGGGGACAGAGGCACCGTGAAGAGGGGCGAACTACAAGGCCCACAATCCATCCGGGCCTGTGAGGCACACCAACGCCAGGTCACGCCCCCCCACAGGTGTGCTTAAAACCGGACTCAGTCTCCGGCAACGCGGGAGCTGTTAGCACTTTGCTTTCTCATTTGGCGAACTTGACACGGATCAGGAAGAGGAGAACTCCACGCCCTTTTGCTCTTGAAGGGGGTTCCCTGCTTTACCTCTTGCGTTTCCCGTTCCGCGGGAAACGCTCGCAGCTGGGGGACATAGGCACCGTGAAGAGGGGCGAACTACAAGGCCCACAATCCATCCGGGCCTGTGAGGCACACCAACGCCAGGTCACGCCCCCCACAGGTGTGCTTAAAACCGGACTCAGTCTCCCGCAACGCGGGACGCGCGCGGGCAGCGCCGGGAGAAGCCCGGGACAAGGGCGGGACAGTCCGGGACTGGCCGGTACTGGACTGGGCCAGGGACTCTGCCCAACTCTTCACCTGTGAGTTTTCACTTCTACTAAGCACTTTTCGTAATATCTGTTCAACTTTGGTGAAAGACTTTCCCCTACTGTTACATTCAAGGGTTATAATAGTGGTAACAGAGAAATATCTATCAAAAATGTCAAAACCTAAAACACCTCAAACTTGTAATACACTTGACAATTATCTCGTTCAAGTTGTCGCTAAAATAAATCACGATAGAAGATCCTCCCTGGGCCTGAGTTCAACTCCCCAAACACCATCATTAGAAACTTTGCCCCTTGTTATATCAGACCTCAACACTAGTAGCGAGGCACTCTATCTGTCATCCCAGGAGAATATCCCTTTAACACAGCCAGTAGCGGTCCTAGCTGAGGTAGATGCTGATGCTATATCAGATGAAGAAATCATTTTACAAGAAGATGAGCCCCCAGTACCAGTACCAGCCCCTAGAGGTAGTAAGGGGGGGGGGGGCGACAAAAATTTGCCAAAGAGGGGTGGGCTCCGCTCAGGCAAAAAACGTCTTGACATCTCCCTAGGTAAAAAGAGTAGAGAGGATGAAAGGGATATTATTGAAGGGAAGGTAACGCTGGATGACGACCAATTAAAGAGGCTGGTAAGCGCCCTAGAAATCAAAATTAAGAATATAACTAAACCCCTCCTGACCAAAATTGACCACCTAACTGAAGAGGTAACTAGACTAGGGGGGCTCCTGGAAAAAGCAACCCAGGAAAAGGAAAAACCCCCTAGGCAAGAGATCCTGAGAGTTGAGACGAAAGAAACCCAGACACCTCACAGGCTAGAACCCTTGGTTAACATCCCCCTCATTTCCACGCTGGATAATGCTCTTGGAGGGGGGGACCAGGGAGGACTGGGTGAAAGCGGGGCTCCAGAAGGGTTGGGGAGAAGGGATAGATCTGAAGAGTGTAATACAGAAAAGGGCCCAGTAGAATTGATTGTCGAGGCCTCGCCACTTGTATTGGTCCTAGCCAATGTCCCTCATCTAGAACCTGGGCACATAGAGAATTCATCTTCGCTGATAAATAAATCACTACACTGGCTTTCGCGAAATATGGCCTTTTCGCCGGGGGGTTTGGATCAATATGCTCAAGAGGTGGTAAAGGCTAGAAGAGTAGAGTGGATCGGGGGAAGCAACAAAAAATTAAGAGGGGACTGTGTGATATTACATTTCACCGATCCAGAGGTGTTGCCAAATGTCCTGGCTAACATATACCCCCCACAGCGTAGTACCACAGAGATAGTCCCACTAACTTTGTTATGTTATGTTAAAATGCGTTTGTATAGCGCTCGGCTACTCTAAAAGAGTGTCCCGGCGCTTTCCACAGGCAGCTACAATGTAAAACAACATAACAAGAAGAACAGATCCCGACAGAAAAAGAGAGACACCCACCTAAACAGAAAGATTAAAAAGCCAAGTCTTCAAATTCTTACTGAATTGAAGCAAATTGGGAGTACTGCGAAGTACCAGTGGGAGCGAGTTCCACAGCTGGGAGGCCTTGGGGCTGAAAGAGCGTCCCCCAATGCGGGCCTTCCTCACACGTGGAACCACAGCCGTGAAAAGGGATTCAAAACGCAGTGAGCGAGCAGGACGATAGAAAACCAATCTCTTCTGCAGGTATCCCGCGCCTGAGCCAAACAGAGCTTTGTGAACCAGCGTCAGGGATTTGAACATAATCCGCTTCCAGATCGGCAGCCAATGGAGCGTCTGCAGCAGCCCAGAGGCCCGTGCTCGTCTATGCAGACCAAAAATCGCGCGGGCTGCAGAGTTCGGTGCCACTTGCAAACGCTGGACCAAGTAGTCTGGAAGGCCTAAGAACAGGGCATTGGCATAGTCTAGCCTGGATCCGATGAGCGCCTGCACCGTAATCCGTCTGTGCTCCGCAGATAGTAGAGGAAGAAACTTGCGGAGCATTTTCAAAATGCCGAAACAGGTGCCGGACAGACCGAGAACGTGCGCTCTCAGAGAGAGCTTGTTATCAAGCTTAACACCTAGGTTCTTGGCAACCAAGGAGGATTTTGGACTTTGGACTTCTTTTATACAAGGAGAGGTAATAAGCTTAATCCTTCTGTGCTGAGAACGAAATGGAACACGGTGGTACGGAGAGGAAAGCCTTCCGACGCAAAAAGTAGCTGGGGTATGCCCTTGGAGAACAGATTTTCAGCCCTATCAGGCTTAAACGAGTGTGATTGACTGCATGAGAAGGAGAGTGTCTTGATGGATTGCATAGTCAATACTCCATCTGAAGAAAATGCAATAGCAGAGAGGAGAGTGCCTAAATTTATCCCTCTACCTGCCACCAAATCAGCAGAAGGGAGTAAACACCCTCGGGGTATGGTTGTGCATGGCCCAGTTAGGCACTCAGCCATTGCTGCCAGCGGTCCAAATGATCGTAGGGCGTGTAGCCCTCCATCTAATTTACAAATTCCTCTCTGCAGTCAAAATTTGATGTCATCAAAAGAGAGGGTTGGCTTAGCTAACGAGGGCCTCCAACTCCTATCTTGGAACTTAGCGGGAATTTTGAGCAAACTAGAGTCCCCAGAATGGGGGGAGTTTATTCAGCTCCATGATATAATTATGCTGCAAGAAACCTGGGCAGTGCTCCCTGTCCATCGGCAAGGGTTTCTAAACTTTTTCATTCCTGCAAAAAAGAACCCCAAGGGGCGTCCATCAGGGGGGCTAATTATATGGGTTCGGCAATCTATACAATGCACCATAGGAGTAAGGCCCGTGAACAACTGCGATATACTGGCAGTTGTGATCACTTGGTGGGATGGTTTTGAGATGGCCCTTTTTAACATTTATGCCAGGGGAGTTCCTGGGGTAAAGGCTCGGATGTGGTAACAGCATTAGATAATAATATGGAAGACTTGCCACAGCATATTACAATCATGGTGGGGGGTGATGTGAATACCACATTTGAACCTTTGGGTGCTGAAGATAGTGAACTTTCCCAAGAAGAGGATGCCAAATGGGGAATACCGCAGCTAGACTTACCCCCGATAAAGAAGTGGTCTGAGGCAGTCGTTCAATTGAAGAGTATGTGTTTAGCCAGGGGGTTGAGGGCTGTAAACGGTCGCACTCTTTCAGACCTACATGGTGCACCTACTTTTGACAACCTCAGGGCAAGTAGCAGGATTGATTATATCCTCGTAGATGTTAGAATCTGGAACAGGGTTAGGGACATGAGGGTTACCCCTAGAGAGGAGAGTGACCATAACCCGTTGTGCTTGCTCTTCCAATTAAATCATAGGGTAACAGCGCCAGGTTTGGGTATGGGTTTTCTGCCCCTAGATCTAATCTCCACTAACAATTTACGCCATATAAAATGGGCTGCACTGTTAGATAGGCCTGAAAAACTGCAAGATTTAAAAGAGGTGGTGGTAAATGAAGTGAGTGGTCTGCAGGACCGTTGCAATGATACTGATTTTTATAAACTAATTGAAGAGGCACATCCCAAATTCTTCTTAAAGATACAGGGGTTCTTTTTAAAGGAAGCCAAGCAGAAAAAGGGTGTGTATCCTTTGAAAATGGCAGGATGGTATGACCAAGCCTGCAGAAGGGCGAGACAGAATCTAAGCAGGGTATTAAGAAGTAAAAATAGAGGAGAAGTCCTGAAGGCTTGGGACGAGTACAGAAAAACCCAAATTAGGGCAAAACGATCGTGGGATGAGAGCCAGTGGCAGGAACTAAAGAATGTTTGTGCAACTAAACAACAAAAAGAATTTGGGGCAATTATAAAATGGAATAGGGGCGGAATAGCTGAATGCCCAAAAAACCATGTGGCAAAAGAACGCTGGGTTGACTTTTTTAAGCCGCAATATTCCTGGATAATGCCCCTTGAGTGTCAACCTACACCGCCCATAGTATTCTACAAAGAGGAAGTATTTACAAAAAATGATGTAAGTGTAGCACTGGATGGGGTGACAAGAGGGAGGGCTCCGGGCATAGATGGCATACCGGCCGACGTATTCTTATCGGACCGGGATAATTGGTGCCTGTACTTTGCCTGGCTCGCAAACTCCATAGCACAAGGAGCAGCAATACCGGCCTCGTGGAAAGGCGCAGAGATCATGCCAGTCTATAAAAAAGGAGATGAGGCCCTACCATCTAATTATAGACCCATCAGCCTTATCGATGCAGCGCAAAAATGGATGGGTAGAATGATTCAAAATAAAATACAAGACTGGATGGATGAAAATGGAGTCCTCTCGCCATATCAAGCTGGTTTTCGCCCCCTAACCAGCTCTATTGACCAGGTTTTCCACTTCCTAACCCTGTATTGGAAAAATGTCACCTTAGCAGATGGCCCATTGTTCGCTGTCTTTGTAGACTTAAAACAGGCATTTGATTTAGTCCTGAGGCAAAAATTGTGGAATGTGCTAGGTGAACTTGGAATTAGCCCAGAACTATTGTCATTACTAGTGCATTTGCATGAGGGTAACTACGCCAAGATAAGATGGGGGACACAGGGTGAATGATTCCTTCCCCGTAGAGCGCGGGGTGAGACAGGGATGTGTCCTGGCCCCAACCTTATTTTCTCTTTATATCAATGGAGTAGTGGACCATCTTAGGAAATCACCAACTGATGCCCCTATCCTAGATGGGGTGCGGGTCCGGGTACTCATGTTCACGGATGACACCCTGCTGATATCGCGAACGCCGAGTGGGCTACAAAGGACAATTAACGCCTTTGGGGACTTTTGTAGGATTCGGGGCTTGGAAATAAATACTGCAAAAACCAAGTTCATGAATATGAACCCTTCTAAATCATTTAAGGGGGCTATGTATTTTAATGGGGCAGTTCTAGAAGAGGTGGATGCCTTCACATACTTGGGTATTAACCTGCAGGGGAATATGCAGTGGAAATCGCACATTGTCTCCACGGTTTTAAAATTCCACCAGTTGTCGGGGGCCATAGCTCTGAAGCATAAATCTTCATTGACAAAACCCATCCAACCTGTCATGGAGATTTATAGCATGAAAGTTCTTGGTGCATGTCTTTATGGAGCAGAATTATGGGGGTTCGCCATCATCAATGAGTTGACAGTTGCAGAGAATACATTTTCTCGTAGGCTGATTGGCGTCCCGCAGAGTACTCCATCTATTCCTCTCCTTTATGATTTAGGGAGGAAAAAAATTGAGGACCAGGCTCGGCTGCGCCCACTATTATTTTGGAGGCGCATAAAGACTACACCTGAACTTGGCTATTACGCTGCTGCACTGATGGACATTGTCAACTCTGATCGATTCCATAAAATTACGTGGTTAAAAGAAATCAGGAAACTACTAAACAAGCTGCATCTTGACCACTTATGGACCATTACTGACCCTGCAGCTTTTCCCTCCAAGGATTTGTTAAAGAAAATGTACTGGGATATGATACTCAGCTCGGCTTTGACATCTAACCAGCCTTCGGCGTTAACATCCCAGTATCTGGAACATAAATTAGTCCCAACCTGTGAACATTATTGGGACTTGATCACAAAACCATTGGACAGAAAGTTGTATTTCCAGTTCAGGGTGGGGTGCCTACCGCTTAATGTATTTACTTTAAAATGGTCCCCCGGCAACGTTAACACCTGTGCTCACTGTAAGATTCATGTTGAGGATATTCCACATTTTCTGTTCGCCTGCCCCCTTTATGTGGCTCCAAGGCAAAGACGGTTAAAACCCGCATGTAAAAATTTAGGGACTAGAACATGTCAAGAAGCGCTTAGAATCCTAAGAACAAATTGCTCCCCATGTCTTGCCATTGCATTAGCCAAATATTTGGGCTGGGCATGGATCATACGCACCCGCACTTTATCTTAATGAACTGTGTTCAAAGCTAGCTGAACAATTTTAGATGATTTTTTATTCACTTTTTGCAACAGGCTTCCATTTTTAAGCGATTGTACATCTTATATATGTTTCGACAGCACTTTATGTTTAATGTGTATTTTAATTGTTGTAAATTAGAATAGTATTTATTATGTATAGAGTAGGGTGAAAATGCTTTTATGACAATGCTGTCGAATAAAGCTTTGAAACTTGAACTTGACTCAGAGTGTCCATGTGTCTTGATTTACGAGTGTGTCAGGGCTCTACATGCTTACCTGAGCACGCACGCTTGGAACAGATGGTGGAGCAATTTAGAGAAAAAAGGCATAAAGCAGGTCAGGTTAGGAGAAAACACGTAAAGCCAGTGAAAGCATGTCAGGCCAGGAGAAAGCACCTAAGACACTTAGCCAGGCCCCAAAAGTTACTCGGGAAGTTGCAGGAATTACCCAGCGGTATTAAAAGTGAGACTACCTGTGCTCCCTACAGACAGAGGCATTGGATGCTACGCCTGGAAGGAAAACTGGGCTGCCAAAGACTCAGTGGCACTCTGCTGGTCGTACAAAGACGGCCGGGCTCATGTTATTCCATAGTGTTTTAGCTCAACGGACAGTAAGGGACCATCTTAAGAGCCCATCATGGGATACAATGATGAAAACACAGATGTCGGCTTCGGTGCCCCCGAGTGACTAGTAATCCTCCTCCGAAACTTTCAATAATTATAGATTTTCTGAAAAAGCAAATTGTCAATTGAAAGCAGGATTAAAGTTAAATTAAAATGTGAATACAATTTGAACCATTTTCTTTCTTTTGTTTTTTTCGAGGCACTGTATTCTTTTAATGCTGAAAATTAATGCACTGCTGCCATCCTGTGGCCATTTTGAGAAACAAATCCTTCCCATTTCCAGCACTTTATTATCAAGCACGGAAGTGGTGCGCATGCGCACGCCATAGCGAGACCTCTGTTTTGCATTATCAGGCACGATAATGCAAAACAGATGTCGGCCGTGTGGGTAACAGACACCAATAGGCCAAGGGCGGGACATGCGCCCACATTTACCTAATTGTGTGCTGTATTTGTTAGAAAGACTCACTCAACGCCCAATAGCCTACAACAATAGCAAAAACCACGAGCACGTGGTCAGCTTTCAGAAGCCCCTTCATGAAGTCTCGCGCTGCACACTGCAACGCTAGGCGCGAGACCTAAAAAAAAGACTGTTGCATCAACAGATCTAACATTATCAGGATTAAACATTGAACACATTCAAGAAAAATATAAAAATTTAGTGTAGAGAAGTTAATTTACAAAGTGAATATTTTTTTCAATATATATCCAGAATAGGCAAAAGACAAAAAGGGAAACTCAGCAATATCTGCTCAAGTCTTGGATGTAGGACAAACAACTATTTTGAAATACCAAAGTGAGTCTTGCTCTTTATCCAGCTTTAGCAAACAAAAAAATACATAGAATAATCCAGGTCAGGTTTCAACTATTTATTTTAAAAAAGCATGTCCCTCCAGATGAGCTGTATTTATAGGGACATATTTTGGGAGCAATTGTAAATAGAAATTCAACTCTTGCCAAATTGTTTTACAGTTACTTCAGTCAACTGTACTTTATCGACGCGAGGGACAGCGGAGCATAAGGCAAGAGCAGCTTTACCAACGCTAACTTCCGTGAGCGGGGAGCGCCGCTGCCTACTCCTCCTCAGCAATCTCCCTGCTGCCAGTTTAGCCGTCTGAATGCCTGTGGGAGGCATTGACGTGGGAAACAGCAGGCCGGAGATTCAATGTGAGGTGAGCGTCAGACTAGTCTTAAGCATGTGCCATGTGGGCTGGGTCTCGGCGGGGGAGGGGGGAGCTAGGGGATGTGCTGGCGCGAGTGCAGCCGGGCGGCCGAGCTTGGGCGTGATGGGGTTGTGCGGCTTGCAGCCCCACACCCCCCTGGACCTGCTACCTCATTCGGTACTCCTCCCCTCTCACCTCGTTCTCCAGCCCCAAGCACAAGTACGAAAATGCTTCAGAGGGACTGCAAACAGCCAGAAAAAAGCAACCCAGCATCTCAGTTAAAGTTTCCTCTGGTCAGCCATCCCATCACTATAATGACAGGCTTTCCTTCTGGCTCCAGTCCGTCGCAAACCAGCAACTCTGCAACCGTTCAGCTGCAGGTCAGGCCGCGGGAGCTTCTGGCAAAGCTGCTATTTAGTTTACTGTCTATCAGCTTGGGTGGCATGGTGAGCAAGACAAGCTGGATGCCCATAGACCCCATGCGTTGGATAATTCAGAGTGACTGGCTCGGAACCACCTTTGGGCTTTTACCGTCCTCTATAATCCCTGGAGCTAGAGTAGGTCCTGATTTCAGGTTAACTCCTGGGAATCTGATTATCAACTTTTTTCAGATGGCAACAAATGCAGTGTCGGTAGTTGGAGTCAACCTCTCAGAAGTTACAACACGGGGGCAGCAACTGACATTTCCTCATATGCCTTCAGAAGTACCAGACAGGCACGGCGTCAGACAGAGGTGACTACTTCCCCTGCAGCCTATTGACGAGAGGTAAACACCTTTTAGAGCAGCCACTGCTGTGAGAAACCACGTCCTGGTTTCACCTAGTTCATCTAGGTCACCATCTCACAATGAATCCCCGGATCTGTTCTACTCCTCACCGACAAGGAAGTTTTAGTGCCTGTGCTTAGACCAAACCCTGTCCAACTCCATAATGAAGCAGCCTCACCCAGCCCAGCGAAATGTAACGAGCAGTCAAAGCGCATTGTTGGCCTGGGTCCGGATCAGGAAAGGCTAAGTGAGTCACAAAGGGGGTTCTTTGTTTATACCCCTTTCACCACCATCAGCCAATCTTCTACATTCGGGGCTCTCCTATGTACATCAAGCCTCCTAAAAGAAACAGCGCTCGAGGTATCTGCGCTGAGCATCAATGCATCCTCTGCCCATTACTCAAGGCAACTAGCCCTTAAACAGCAATAACTCCTCCATCTCAACGACAGATGTGTTGTCCCCTTTGCTGAGCACTATTTAATCAATGGCAGTCGCCTTGGCTTACTACTATGACAAATTAGATGCACAAGTGATCATCCTTGGCTCACTTGCGATTCATCACGGGCATTGATGGGAAACTGTGTACCTTGAACTATCCGATCCAGCGTGCACAATCAGAAGCAGACCTGGCTAACGCCCTGGTAAGGCTGCTGGGTTCCTGCCCATGCTCTCAGATTCCGAACAAATTGCTAACTCTGCCGCAAGTCATGGAAGAACTGTTGCAAAACTTCAGATCATAGCTTCCAATTTTCAACCTCCCAGCAAAGCAGTGTGATCCACAGTATATCACTCTGGGTTCTGGCAGGACACAAACTGCACAAATGGGCCCTCCAGAATGCCAGCAACGGATGCAGGAACAACCAACTTTCTACCACCCAGGAAAAAAGTTTCCTCCCTGAACATGCAGTTTTATCAGAGACTCCTGTACAGTCCATTGTATAATCTCCTCTGCCTAGCAAATATCCTCTCTCCAAAGCTAATCAAGTGATCTCGCAAACTGCTAAGGAAACAATGGAACAAGATCCATAGGGCGTCTACAACAGTAAGGTAAGGGTTGTTATACCCCATGCGTATTACAAACAAACACAACTAAACCACACATACCTCAGATTAAGTAGCGCCGACTATCGGATCTTGACTGAACACCTTGGCGCCCGAAGTTGCACCGCTGAAACACAGAGTCCTTCAAGCTTCTTCTGAAGCAGCAGCCGGCCTAGATACTTAACAACATCCAGCACTTGATAACAGACAGGGACAAGGCCCTTTAGGGACCCGAGCCATCCCAGGCACCACCAAGATTCTCTGCGTACTCAGACGGTCTAAATAATCTTAACAGCATGCCAACTAGGGGCAAGCACTCAATGAGAACCATAACAATCCTGACACTTCTCAGAAACCCTGCTCTAATCTGTCCATAAGAGCACCCTAAAATACATTTTGCCAGATTGATTTTCCACCCCATCATTCTCCTCCTATGATGCAGAGAGTTTGGGGACCACCCCCTCCCCACCCCCAAATGGCAGGCTGACTTTTTCTGACTTAATCTGCTGGTTCGTATCCTACAATATCAAACAAGAGGGGCCCACAACATTCTAAATAGGAGTAACATTATTCTCCTGCTTCAATCGATTCATGATCTACACCACATAAAATCTGCTGATATTTCTGCGATTTGAGTTCTTAGAGCCAAGTGAGAAGCAAAAACTAGAATCCACTCGGGTCACATTTGTTTCTCCAGCATGTGTTGAATCAATTCTGATGAAATCTGCGGTTTTAGAAGGCTGGGGTAAAGATCGAAAGAGTGAAGGTTAAGGGATATCCAATGGTGATCTCTCGCCAGCCCATCCCTCCCACTTACTCCATCCTAAAAAAACACAAGGAGTTCAAGCCCTGAAAGAACCTGTCCCACTAACTTGTACAGCTACCCAGACCAGCTACCCAGCAGCAAAAATGCTCACAGAGCACATGGACTCAGAAAGACTAGGATTCACGAAACAGACTGGAACCGGCTGCTAAATGCCTTTCAGGCAAGGAATTTTCTGTGACAAAGTTTAACAAAAAACATGCCAATCAATCAGAGCTAGACTTAGCCTACGCTCAAGGAATATTCACAGCCTTATGCAAAAATTCGAAGACCAAGAAGCTGTAATGTTTTAATGTTTTGGAGTGGCTTTGATCTCCGCATACTACAAGAAAGTTGGGTTCAAACTACAGTACATCTGATCAGCTATGTTGAATACTAGAAATCAGCCATAAAAATCAATAGAAATTGTCGGCTAGTGGGTGGTCTAACTGTTTATATTTCTATATCGTTGCACTATTCGGCAGATGAGATCGCCCTGGAAGAACCATAGGCCTAAGCAATCGACCCAAGAATATTTCACACTAACAAAGTATTTGCTTCGGATTATTAACGTCTACAGTAACCCCACCAAGTCTGGGAAGAAGAAGAAACCCAGGAACATAGCGTCCATTCTAACACAATTTAAGCTAAAATTACCATTGGTAAATGTTTTGCTATTCAGCAACTTCAATACCAACTTGTTCGAAGAGGCAATAGGTTGTAAGGTTAACAACTTTGACCTTGTGTGCGACATCTCAGTACAAAATCTACTTGCAACACGTCCGCTCAAACTGTCAGAGCTCATCTTGACAAAGTGCGATCCCTTAGGCCTCGGGCTCCTCAATGGGCACTTCAGTGGCGATACACCACCTGGCTGGACAAGAGCAGTGGGGAAATTCACCTCCTATATTGACTTTACCCTAGGTATATTCATATTTTTAAAAAGCATAGACTTCCCTTTAGGGGCCCGCTTTGACAGCAACCATCGACTGCAGCAAAACTCTTTATCTGCCCACTAAAATTGGAAACCGCTGCTTTCACCAGCACTGGGGTTCGGACAGAAAATCTCAAAACAGCTAAAATGGGACAATGAAATCAGCCTGGATTTGTTTTTTTTAAAGTTTTCACAACCTTTATTGTAGACAAAAAGGTACGGTACATCAGTGCAATAAAGACATCAAATACAGTGACGGATAAAAACATATGTGAAGGGGCACCTTCTCGTACATGTTACTATTCATTTGTTGAAGAAGGAAGTAAAGGTCAAACATAAGTAACAACCCCTCCCCACTCCCCCCCACCCCAAAATTCGTGCATGCATCGTACCAAGGTATCTTGTGACTGCTGGTTTCAATCCAGGTAATAACAGTGCGACAGGTGTTGCAATATGCAATACCGGCATTACATGCTACTTTGCCAATGCAGTTCAGTTGTGGTACATATGTGCCTAGTATAGTTTAGATACACCCTCCATCTCCCCCCCCCCCACTCCCGCACCTCCTTCGCTAGCACTATTCTCTACTCTCCCTATCCCTCCTCCGCTTTTTTTTATTCTCTTTTAATTTTCCTGTTCACTCTAAAAATGGTATATTGTACTTAATATGTACCCTTTTATGCTCTTATTTTATCACTATGTAAAGCGCTCTGATACCCTTGGGTCCAGCAGCGCTATATAAAACCTTCTAAATAAAATAAATACATTTGTGTATGAGGTGGCCCCCCCAAAATAGGCAGTCAGTGTGAACAGCGTCCTATCTACATCAGAATGCATGTGAGCGTGACCCAACAGGATTAGTGAGCTGTCTGAGCATCCACAGCCGGCGAACCCACTGCCTCTCCAGAACCCACCGCCTCATCCTCCTGAGAAGGTAGGTTGTGAGTGGTCCCCAGACATCTTTTGGGCGTGACTTAAGTGGCAGTAGTTCTGCATAAGTGTGCAGCTGGTCTTGCCACGTAGTCATGGTTAATATCCAGGGCTTAAATTTAGGGGCGCGGCCCCGACCTCACCTGCACGCCACCTGGCGTGTGGCCAAGAGCAGACTCAGTGCAAGAAACTTTGTGTATAGTCGCAGTGTTGTGCACGAGGCCTAGCATCGCCACTAGCGGGCACGGTGTCATCTCCACCCCAAGCATATCCGACATTCCCCTGAAAACCTCAGTCCAGTACTTGGCAACATCGAGACAGGTCCATGCCAGGTGGAAAAAGTTTGCTCCCTCCCACACCTGTAACAGCGATCATTCTCTCGGAGGCGGAACTTGTGTAGTTTAGCAGCGGTATAGTATAAGCGATGCAAAAATTTTAAGTGTACCAAGCGTAGTCTAGCATTGCCCGTTACTGAATTTGTTTGAGTGCAACGGACCTCCCATTGTTCGTCCGTCAATGGCACGTCAAGGTCTCCGTCCCAATCCGTGCGTGCTCGCAGTGTGGTAGTCAGTGGCGCGTTCGGCACATGTATGTAAAGCAGCGACAACGTGCTGCGGGGCGTCCTTCTGCAGGAGAGCGTGAATGGGTGCTAGGATGTCAGGTTCGGCTGGGAATTGAGGGGTGATAGCACGTACATTTTGCCGGAGCCGAGTATACAAGAATGTGTCCATTATTGTGGGAGAGTGTTCCCCAAAGAATTGATGTGATGTGCGGAACTGCCCTGGGTATACAAGTCCCCCCAGGTGTGGTATGCAAGCTTGGTTAACATTTTGCGCCCGATCTCCTCGCGGGTGACCTGTAGTCAGGGGTAATTCAGCAGAGTCATGCGAGGGGAACACAGGAACGGAGTCCCCATGGCGTTGGCTAGACGCTTCCTCGCCGGCACCGTACAATCCACAGTGGACGGATCTCGATCTCTCTCCCGTACGTTCATAAAGATATATCCAGTAGTTTTGTCGGGTCTCATGTATCCGTCCTCCACCGCTAGATGCGCCATGTATGGCTGTGGGTGGAACCAATAAGTGGCCCTGCGTGCAGTCGTAATACCGCTCGAAGTTAAGGACCTCAAACCCCCCCCCTCCTCTGAAGGTATGGCAACATTAGCGTAGCCAGGCTTAGCCTCGCCTGCTTCCCGCCCCATATAAGCCATGTCAGTTAGGTTTTAAGTGCACAAAAAAAATGCTGCCCCGGGTTATCTGGGATGTTAGTGAATAAATATAGGAGTTTTGGCAGCAGTACCATCTAATTGCGGCCCGCCAAAGAGAGCGGGAGACGTATCCACTTGGTGATGGTATCAGTAAGTTTATCTAGGAATGTTCCCGTAATTGGCTCTGATCAGGGTATCCTGCTGTCTAGCAATTCGGATTCCGAGGTATTTCAGTTCCTCAGTTTCCCAGCCCAGGGGGTAGTCTAGTTGGTATGATTGCGCTTTTTCCGTTGGGGGAAACACCGCAGATTTGCTCCAGTTTATTTGGACCCCGGCTATTCCACCAAATTTCGTGATTTCACGCAGTATGGGATTGAGATTGGCTTGAGGCCTCTTGACATAGAGCGTCATGTCATCCGCATATAGCATGATGAGTAATTGCCTCCCTGGGTAAATCAGCGCCCGATGGTTATGGTGCGGTCTGAGTTTTGCTGCTAACGGCTCAATAGCCAGCGCAAATAGAACGGGGGATAGCGGGCAGCCCTGACGGGTGCCTCTGTTAATATTGAAGCGGGGAGATCGAGACCCGTTCAGTAGTACCGCCACCGTCGGCCGACAATATAGCAGCCGCACCCAGTCCAGAAAGCTGAAGGGCATACCTATGCGCTCTAGGATGCCTAGTAAGTAGTCCCATTCTAGCGAGTCGAACGCCTTCGTGGCGTCGAGGAATATGGCGGCTGCCTCGCAGTTGGGATCCATGTCCTGTAATACCGTATGAAGCGTGCGCAAGTTGTGTGATGTTGCACGATTAGGGACAAACCCCGCCTGGTCTGGGAGGACCAGCCGGTCCATCAGGAGATTTAGGCGCGTGGCCAGGACTTTGGCTAAGATTTTGATATCGCTATTTAGCAGCGACAAGGGCCGGTACGAATTGCAATGCGCAGGGGGTTTGCCAGGTTTAAGCAGGGAAGTGATCAGGGCTTCCCGCATGGTACAAGGTAAGCAACCCTCCTCCAACGCCACATAGTAGACTTGTTTAAGGATAGGAGCAAGCAAGGGGGCATAGGCTTTATACAAGTCAATCGGGAGGCTGTCCGAACCAGGGGCTCGACCAGCCTTCGTTGCCATAATGGCGTCCGTTATTTCAACAAGCTCTAGTTCCAAGTTTAGAAATTTTTGTTGAGTTGGTCCCAACCAGGCAATGGCAGTGTCAGTGTCTCCTAAGTAAGCATTCAGGTCGATTGGCTCGTCCCCATGTGAGGTGTAGAGTGCGTTATAATAATCCCTAAGGATACAGAGTTGGACTGACAGGTTTCTGTCCACGGTACCCTGCTCGTCCTGTAGTTCAGTAACATAGTTAGCAAATCTAGGAGGCCTAATTGCAGTCGCTAATTCTTTCCCGGGGCGGTCACCTTCTCCGTAAACGGGTGCTGTGTGTGGTTTCCCACGAAACTTACACTATCAGCTACCGTCTCATATTCGGTAATATGTCCCTAATTTGTGCTTTAAGCCCATGGTCTCACGGGTTACTTTCCAGTGTGTGTTCTAGCTCGCGCAGATCAGATTCCAACTTCCTGAGGTCTCCACGCAAAGACTTAAGGATCCCACCCCCTTTGGCAATGCACCACTCCCGCACGGTCATCATTGGATGTTAAGGGATTTTTTACGTGTATGCCTGTAAGGCATGCAAAAACAGAGACAGTCACCTCTTGCACCCAATTTCGAAGAATTTCACTAAAGCAATCGTGAGGTGCTGCGTTTCTTTGTTATTGATAGGGTACCACCATGCAACAGAGGTGGCGATAGAATTCGGAAGCTACGCCAATTGGAATCGCAGTATATACTCAATTTAGATTCCAAGACCCCTAAAGGGTGTAACTCCGAAGAAGAGATGGCATGGTTCCAAGGAGAGTAATTAGCTATTACCCTGGGCACCAGTCTCAGTTTAGACCTTATGAGTTGTGTGGCAGTCTCACTCTGTCTTGAATTTTTTGGGTAGACAAACTGATCTATGGTTATGTCGCATCCTTCTGTTTTAGAGATTACTATGAATTAGACTGAGTCTTTCTAAGAAATGTCTTCCATAATGTTAACGTTCACTTCAGTGCACAAATTTTAATGTAACGAGAAACTGAGTCGTGCCAACTTACATGGTTTGAGGTACAATCATTGAATGTTGAATAATTAGCTTTGGGTACTTTCTTTTGTTTAGATTGGGACATTATCACGCAATTGGATTTGGAAAAAGGATCACGTTCATAGGATTAAGAAGTGTCGGATAGATGAAGTACATGAACTGTAATGTATATGACCCTATTGGATCTTATGGGATTTTTTGAACCACAGGATGTGTGAAGGACTAATCTGGCCCACTTGGGTATTGATTTCATGATGTGTCCGACCTATAGGCCACATGGCTTTACAAGTTTTCGTATTTTTATGGATCTGTGCTATGAATTTGGGTTCATGTATGATTAGATGCAAATATCATATTGTATTGTGTATTAGTTTGATTTCCACTCAATTGTAATGTATCGCCACTTGGCGTGCTGTCAGAAAGAGAATGGTCCTGTCAAATTAGAACGATGGGCTGGGTTTTTGCATTTGCTTGATCTATGAGGATGCAGTAGGAAGTTACCCACTTGGGAATTTTGATGTTTGTTTATTTAGCATCGCCCTATGCCGGAGCCGGTGAAGATGGAACCGGCGTCGACGACCTCGGTGCCGGGAAATGCCAAGCCGGAGTCGGCATAAAAGGCATAAACAGCGCCAGTGCATATGCCTGAGGGACGCCCAGGTTAAATACCATTGGGCCCATGGGACCAGTCGGTGCTCCAGAGGGGTAAATGGCTCTCGAGAAGACACCATACATAGCATTTAAATAATGCGTAGGGTCTGTCCTGGGCCTGGAAATGGAGGGTATTGACCCTCAGGCTGCTCCAGCCGAGGTGCAGGAACTGTGTCAGCCAAATCCTCTGACTGATGCTCTGGATTCGCAGACCCTTCTGGCAATGGAGCCTCTTCCTCTTCTCGAGGTGGAAAATGGGACGGCGCCGGAGATGGATTGGATGCCGGAGCAGGAAAATGCTCCGGAGACTCTACAGGCGAAGTCTCACCTTCCGGATCCGAAACAACAGGTGAAGGAGACACATAACCCTTCCGATGTCTTCTACCTGGAGACTTAGACTACGTGTCCGAATCCTTCTCAGAATGACATCGAGACCCATGCTTCCTCTTCTTGGGCTTCTTCTTGGATCGAGAACCTATCTTTCTTGCCTTTCATCTTCGCTACAAGAAGCTTCGCCTCTCTTTCTCTCAGCGCCTTGGGGTTCATTTTCTTGCAGGAAGGACACCCTTGGACATCATGGTCAGAAGAAAGGCACCATACGCAGTCTTCATGCGGATCTGTTATGGACATCATCTTCCCGCACTCTCCGCACGGCTTGAACCCAGTCTTCTTCGAAGACATCGCAACAGGAAACAAAGAAACAAAAAGCACTAGAAATAATCAACAGTAACAAAGTTACCACGTAGCTACTGAGGATCCCTAGAAAAACCGTTAGTGTCGACGACGCAGAAAAAAGGAACTGATGTCATCACGCCGACGTGGGTCTATTATGGAGTCTGTGACGTCAGCGGAGCCGGGCACGCGATGCCGTGCTTCTGTGACGTCGGCGTGGAGCTACAAAAGAATTTCCGAATGTTGCGGGCGCAGGGGATATTCACAAGGTGAGGAATCCACTGGCAGATGTATCCATCAGAACAACCAGACATTCTGGGCAAAAGTCTAGACTTGACCACTTCCAAACAAACCCAACAGATAAAGGTCAACTAGAAGTGTCCAGGCCCAGCTATACATACCTTGTCAAAATGAATTTAGAATCCGATGATTGCCTGGCAGTGACAAACCCCCTTAGACCAAGACAAGTCACACTAAGAGCACATTTATGTTGAACAATTACAAAAGTTGAAAAGGACGGCCAGAGAGTTAGGGTAACGGTCAAAAGGACAGTAGCCCCTTTAGGCTTCCAGCAGACAGAGTAAAAATCCCTATAGCTTTCGCAATATGGTAGTGACAGTGGGGTAAAACTTAGAAGACTAATCAGCACCATTGGAGATTTGAAGATTTCCTTGATGTGATGTGGTTTAAGCTAACATGGCATAACAACGTTGCAAAACCTTGTTTGGAGTTTGGCAGTTGCCATTTCGGTTCCTATGTGCGAATGGCTGTTGGATGTTTATCTGTTGGAAGGGGATATCCCTCTTCTCCAACAAAGGCCACCCGTAAGCTTGTGGTCAATACAGCCGCACATGTGAGTCTCACATCACACAGTACGAGTGTGCAGAATTATGTGTATTTTCAAATAATAGTAGTTTTCTACTTCCATAACTTTTACATATTCAGCTACGTATATGTTTTTACTTCCAGCCTCTGAGATGAGAGTACAGCATATTTTCCATTTACGCTCATCTTATTCTTTCTCCTGTTCGGTTTTCTCAAATATTTTTTCCGTAGGACTCCATTAAATTTTTTTGTTCCAATTAGATACACCTTTAGTCCAGGCCCGATTGACACTGTAGGCCGAAACACATGTCGGCTGTGCAGGATTTAGTGAGAAAAGGGGCTTTGTTACTCACGTCAACCTGTTCAGCAGAAACGTCTTCAGACTCTAGCTCTATTTCCAGTTTTGAATCCGAATCTTGGATGGAGTGCATGCTCCTTTTCTGCTGTGAACACTTCCATCATCTGCTGCTCATTATATTCAATGTTCTCCTGCTGCATGTCCCTTCATAGAGTCAGATGGTCCCGTAAACTCTTTTTCGATCTGACCAACCGACAAGATTCACAATGTTCTTCCTTCCGGTGAGAGGGACAAGTTGCAGACTTTATGCAGGTCAGTGCATGTAAATTTAGAGTTTCAACAAGCACGATACCTCTGACACCATAGATCACAGTAAAGTTTTTTGTCACAGAATTCCCTTTTATTGACTCTGTGCTTGCATTCTTTTTTTTTCTTATTTTACCTGCCTGGCGTCTAACGTCAGGCTGGTACTTCCTGTTTACGTCACGTGACTATTTGATTGCACATGCGTGTGCGTGTGTGTACCTCTAGATGAGAATTAAAAACTCGACATTTGCTGCTTAATAGGATGCCTCTGAGAAGAAGCCCTCACAACAACCAGGAAGTAACGGACCTCCTGGAAAGACAAGCCAAGATTATCCTCTTGCATAACCATATGAGAACTGGTAGTAAAAGCTACAGCAATCTACCTCTGCAACAGAAGACGACCAAAGATGTCCTACCTCAACCAAACTCAGCCCTGATGAAGACCTTGGTGTAAACAAAGTGTGCTGGTCCCACAGTTGCAAGGTCTAAACGAGTCGGCTTGTTTAGCGGCTCAGAGATACTTAGGATACCAGAAGACACTGCTTTCTTCAGCTAGTAGAGTTGGATTAGCCCAAACTCACTTTCAAAAGCTGCCAAAAAGTCTGACCCCTAAAAAGGACCCGATTACTAGACAAGTGCAGAGAACTAAGTTGGACATAGTTCCAGCACCACAGATACTAGGACACAACGAAACCTAGGAAAACATTTAGTGTTGGTATTTCCTGCCATGTGAGCGCAAAATACATTCTTATGTATGAAGCAAATGAAAAATTAAACAATATATAGGAATTCTTAAATGTATTTATGTGTACTGTTGTCCAATAAGCAAAAGTATGTCTAGTGAGTAATGTACTGTATATATATGTGTTTTTTTATAAATGTCAAGTCTATTCTGAAAACAACAAACTGTCTTTGATATGTATAAGGTAAAGGAATACTTAAATGACAATAAGTTTTTGAAAAAAAATCGAAAAAATAAGAATGCAAGCACAGAGTCAATAAAAGGGATTTCTGTAACAAAAAAAAACTGATCTATGGTGTCAGAGGTATTGTGCTTGTTGAAACACTAGATTGATTCCATCCTCTGTCCTCCTTAACTGAATCATTCCCCTTAGTTAGATACCCTGTAAATTTAGAGTGGCACCGAGCTCAGAATTGGAACAGAGTCCATTCCATCGGCAGAAGACTCAATGAGGTGTAATGGAATGGAAATAAACGAACATGGCTAAGCCCAAAGGCCGCCAGTAATGCCTTCTCGATCACCTTCTCATCTTCGACACAGAGGATGAACACGTCCGAAAAAATACCGACAAGGGTACAGTGGATTGCGCACCAAGAGGATCCCGAAAAGCGGTTTCAAAACGGAGCGCCGCAAACCACGTCTGAACCAGATGGCAGAAAGAAAACAATCTAACAATGGAGTGTATGCCCATGTACACTATCACCGAAAGAAGTCACCTTACCTCATGACTGGAAAAGACTTCTTCAAAGAAAAACAACTTGCAAACATCTGGACCCAACACTAGATGGCAGGAGTATGCAAAGCTTGTGCATCTACAGCACAGATGCCTCAAACGTTTTGGTACCAAGAACGTCTTTATCAAGTACTTTCTTTAAACATGAACTTTTAGCGTTATGTACATAGTTCACCTAAATAAGTCTTAAGAAAGTGCATTTCTGTTGCAGTTAACTCCCCCTCCTACCCCACACACTATTTGCCGGATAACTGATGCTATCTTACCTGAATGTGTCATGGGGCCCTGCAAATCTGGTTCCCAGGGCCGGTGTTCTTTCCCAAAATTGCACCCTTGTTTCCACAATTGACACACCTCTGGGCCACAAGCAAGTCCCGTGTAAAAGGTACCCCTGGAACCAAGGGCCCCTGTGACCAGAGAGGGCCTCTTAGGGTTGCAGCATGTATAATGACACCCTCAGAGACCCATCACCTTAACACCCAGACACTACCATTGCAGACTGCATGTTTTGGTGCAGACCACACTTAAGAGCTACCATGGCATACCACCCTGAGTACCATGCACATCACCACTGCCTGAGGCATGAATAAGTCAGCCCTTTAGTAGGCCTCATATCCCTAAGGCAGGGTGCACCATACCACAGGTGAGGGCATAGCTGCATGAGCAATATGCCCCGTACAGTGTCTGTACCATTCGCAGACATTGTAAGTGCAGGGCACCCAAAGGGTGTAGTCACCCTAGGGGACAGTAGCCAGTGGCTACAGCCCCAACCTCAGTAATGCCCTTAAATTTAGTATTTAAGGGCTCCCCAGAACCTTGTTCCTCAGATTCGACAAACTACAAAGAAGGACCGAAGAGCTGTGCAGCAGTGGAGAAGACGGAGGACTGACTTGGCCCCAGTCCTACCGGTCTGTCTCCTCCTCCAGCAACCCCGCTTTAACTGGCGTGGCCCACAGCCAGCAACCTCCAAGTACCCAAGCGACCCCCGCTGCCTTCAACAAAGACTCTTGTCTAATGTGGACACTGGATTTGTCCAGCAAGAAACGAAATCAAGGACTCTGGATCCAGGCAGATCTGCAACACTTGCACCACTCTGCATCGGACGCCCACGGCCCGAGTCAAGGTAGTCCACAGACCCAGTGAAGTCTCCCCGGCAACCCTGACCTGGGGTCTAGCGTTAAACGGCCTCTCCTGACCTCCCCCTCGACACCTGCAGCCTCAACCTGAAGGGTCCTCCAGACCCCAATCCCATCTGGTGAGAAAAAAACAGATGCCTAAAGACACCCCTGCACCCACAGCCCCCAGGCCTAGGAGTGCCCAACCAACTGTGTCCCGGCATCCCCCCTACTATCCAACATACCTCTCCAGTCATGGGATTTCGTTACCCAGCTTGCCGAGCCGGCAGCAGTTTTCCTCAACAGAGGACACCCATTGGTTTCAAAGGGGCCCCCAACACCTTCTTTGCAATCTGTACCTGGCTGCACCTGTGCCACTGCAGTCCAACTGCTCTTTGATGGCCCCACCCCTGCCAATCATAACCTCCAGGGCCTGTGCCCTTGAACCGCAGGTAGTTACTTGTAACCGGTGTCTCTAGGAGGTGCCCCCAGCCTCAATAGAATAACACTGGGCTTAATGACCTCTGCACCCGGCCGCCACAGTGCCACTGGTGCTGCAGTACCTACCTTGGTCTGACCCTTGCCCAGTGTTGACACAAAACCCTGGAGACCGAATCTCAAAACCGTTTACTTACCTTTAAGTTACTTACCTGTCTTTTTCCCATAGGAATGCATTGATCTCACTGTATTGTACTAAGTGGGATCCTAAATACAAAGTATCTTTTTCTGTACTGAAAAGCATTTCATGCATAGGTTAAGAATTGTTTGATGCTATATAAAACTATTGCCAGTAATCTGAAAATATTGCATAAAATAGTCTACTTATCTGCAACTGAGTTCTACTTGGCTCCTAGAAATAAACGTAACTTAAGTAATATTTTTATACAAACATTGTCCTGGAGTCAGTCACTGAGTATGTACACCAAATGCATTCACACTGCCCTCCGATAAGCCTAACTGCTCAGCCCAGCTACCACTAAATTGAGTGTCAGGTATTATCTACTTTAACCTCTGCCATATTTTTGGGGACTCCCTTCACTATGCATACTACACCTTTTTAGGTCTCGCAAACCTGCGTTACAGCGCATGTGCACGGCTTGCTCTGCGAGGCTTCTTGTGATCGATTTACTTTCAGAAGCAGAGTGTAGGCTACGCCCCCTGTTTCTATTGGCTTGCGTCATCCTGCATGCTAAACACTGGCTTCACATTGTAAGTGAGACTTTTTAGTCCCTCCCGGTTACCACCCTGCCCAGTTTTAGCCTCGCCCACCCGGACTGGATCTTTTACTGGCAGCGGGTCACTCTCTCCTTCATTACTCGTGTAGGCACTTTGTTTTTTTATTATGGAGAAAGCGTGACAATGGCAAGAACTTGTTTTACCCGCCCCTCCACCCGTGCAGACGGCTGGCTCGCTCTGCGCCTTCACCCCGAGACAACAGGGAGAGGAACAAGAGGCTGAATCTGGAGCTCAGGAACAGAAAGCCTGGGGAGGTTAGGCAGCTGCGCGGGGTGTTTGTGGGAGAGGGCCGCCAAGGTGACTGGACGGAGATGCGCCGGGCGAGGGAGGGGACCGGCGCTTTGTCCTGCATGGCACCTGCAGCTAAACTCGATCAGTCTGTCTTCAATGGTTTCCGCCAGCACCGAAGCAAGCGTTTTCGCTTTTAATTTTCAGCCGCGTTTCATTACAGCATGGCAGCTGCTTGCGAAGGTCGCGTGCCTTTTCTTTTTTTTCCTGCATGGCGCCCGCAGCTAAAACAGAGCATGCTGCCTTAAATGGCTACTGCTCGCTGCTGGCAACAATTAAGCGATTTAACGTTTAATTTACAGAGCTTCATAGCGGATGAGCTGAGCACCGAGCAGAATAAGCATCAGCTCGCCTTGCTTTCTACTGCCGCTTGTAAAAACGGCCGCCCTATGCTACGGCACTGTATCTAAAAGCACTAAGTAAGACGTTCTGGTCTGCGCTAATCACAATACAGTTCTGCTCATTCCAACGCTGGTTATTAACATGGCGCACTTCTTAGAAGTGCCTGCGCCTTTAAATCCTGGCACGCTGCCCACTTTCAATGCAGACCTTTATTTTAAAGCCTGACTGGAGCTGCACGCAGTAGGGAAGATTCTTGGGTGAGTGCCCCTGCTGCTCGTGTTGACTTTGACAGTGCTTGTTACTCCTTCCATCCCATCTGTATGATCCTCTGCAGCCACATGGACGCAGATCCCTTCCCACCCCTTGTCCGCCATTCGTGCAGCCACCCTTCCTTCTGCCCCTTCCCTCCCTCTGTAGCAGGATTAGGTGTTCCAGTGATATTTTTACTGTGGACATGGACAGGTGCAGGGAATTATCAAACATCTTTAGTAAGCACAGCATAATTTGCTTGAAGTGTTTATTGTAGAGCCATTGCGGTCGTTGATTTTTTATGTTGGATTCAAAGGATAGAGTTCACTTCCTACCCACCCCAAGACTTAGTGGAAGCGACACAGAAGATCGCACACAGTGATGCATGATATAGTTCAATCTCAGCTTAAATTGCAATTCAGTTTCCCAAACGGGTGTCACAAGGCTTCTGTTGCCAAAGACTCAGCTCTGTTCGCAAAGAAGAGTCCTTTACAAGAGGAAGTTTGGCCAGTTAAAACCAATTAATCATATGCTTTTTGAAGGAGAACCACAAGCTTTTCAATTAGCTCCTGGGTCGAGGAGAAGTAGCGACAGCAACCGGTACGTTTTTTAAAAAATTATTTTTTCATCTCTCACCACTCCCGTTACGAGGCGGCTACCAGTGAGCAGAAGCCTCTCAATCAGGCTTTCGAAAGGGCTGCAGCACTGAAACAGCCACGCTTCAAGATCACCGACGACATCCATCGATCCCTAGACAAAGGTGAAGCCTCCCTTCTCATTCTTCTTGACCTCTCCGCTGCCTTCGATACGGTCAACCATGCTGCCCTTCTCAACATACTCAAAAAACGTTTTGGCTTCGACGGAACTGTTCTTAAATGGTTCACTTCCTATTTCCTACATAGAACACAACAAATTAAAATCAGCAATTGCCTTTCCAAACTTCTTCCTGTCACCATGGGCGTCCCACAGGGCTCCATTCTCTCTCCCTCCCTTTTCAACCTCTTTATGGAACCCCTCACCCTCAAACAAGCTAAAATTGGTTACCACCTCTATGCTGACGACACCCAACTTTACTATAGGTTAAAGTCCCATGCTGACATGCTTCACCTCAATGATACCTGGCTAAGAGCAAACTATGGTTCCATCAAAATCACCTCAAACTTAACCCTAAAAAAACAGACATCATGCTATTCGCTCCCCAAAACAACCCCCTGCCCATTAATCACTGGATCTCTGACATCAAGGCCCTTAATTGCCCTCTCAACATCTCTAACTCTGTCAAATCCCTCGGCATCAGCTTTGATCGAAACCTCAGCCTCACCCCCCACATAAAAAACTGAGCCAAAGGTGCTCTTTTCGTACTCCAACACCTCAAAAAAAAATCAAACCCTTCATTCCAACCGATGACTTTAAATCGGTTGTGCAATCACTGGTCCTATCTAGAATTGACTACGGTAATGCCACCCTCTCAGGTACCCCCAAAGTCCACCTTGCCCCTATCAAAGCTGTTCTCAACCTTGCTGCCAGGTTGATCACTGGCTGCAAACGATTCAACCGCATCTCCCCAGGCCCCAAATGGCTCCCGATTGAAGGCAGATCCACCTACAAAATAGCCTGCATCACCCACAAAACCCTCCATCAAAATACCCCTTCTTACCTCACTGAAACACTCCACAAAGAGGGCTGTACCAGAACACTGAGGAGCAACAATGCTCTTACCCATGTCCCTCCTCTACTAAAAAAGAAACCTACAAAATCTCGATCTTTCTCGGGAAGTGCTCCCTCTGTCTGGAATGCTCTCCCTAAAGAACTACGCTGCAATCCCTCCTAAACCTGCTTCAAAAAAGATCTCAAGCTGCTTTTTAACAAATACCGGAACTCTTAAGTACCTGGTCAATGATCCCTCTGCCTTTTGCAGCTACATCCCACCCTTCCTCTACCACTCTATTTTCTATGTTCAATTGGTTATTTTCCTTGATCTTACTTGTTTCTGTTCCTTTCATTTATGCGCCACATGTGCAAAGTGTCTATCTTCTAGCTTCATTTGTACCTCTGCTTTATGTCAATCTGATTCTCTAATTTAATACTGTAAAGCGCTGTGATACTCCTAGGTCCAGCCAGTGCTATATAAAACCTTTTAAATAAATAAGTACTCACTTTCCACACACTGATTCTGGGTTTCTCATATACTGATGTTCCAAACGGAGCAGAGGTTAGTTTACAACGTTTGCGCTAGATTATTAAGTTGCACGTCATAAAGGGTCCACACTTACATTCTTTGCTTAGGACGTCTGACCATTCACATCCTTGAAGGACGTTCCCCCAAATGTTGTAGTGTCATTTTTGGTTTGCGTTATTTTTATAGTTATTGTGGCAAGCTGCAGGAACATAAGGTACAGGGGGTATTGATACATTGCATTAACCCAATTAAATGTGCACATATCTCTGCCAGAGGGATGCTTTTCTTCCGTCTTCATCTATTCCCAAACAAACGCTACATTTAAACCGATGAAATATTGCTAGATGATCAACACTAGTGTACAGCAGGCACTAAATATGTTAAAATAAGTCAATCTTGACGCTTGTTTAATTTGTTGAATGTGTGACGTTTTTGCTAATGCAAACAAAACAAGTGATGGACAGAATGTGGATCAATGTCACACATTCACCCCAGTCCAAGGATCTGGGCCCAATTCCATCGTTTTTTTGCACTCCACACCACCCTGGGTTAGACAATGGCGATATGCAAATCAGCTCTGACCCTGTTGCCCCATGGGAACAGTCCAGTCCGAACTACAAAAGCCATGTCCTTCCCAGAACGGAATCAAGCATCCGAGGACCGGACCGGTTTCGAGGTAACACCTCTCATCAGCCCGGCTAGCTTGACTCCAGTGGTGTGGAGTGCCTGGGACCCACGTCTGAGCATCCCCAGCGCACTTATGGCGGCAATTGCAAACAAAACAAGTGATGGACAGAATGTGGATCAATGTCACACATTCACCCCAGTCCAAAGATCTGGGCCCAAATCCATCGTTTTTTTGCACTCCACACCACCCTGGGTTAGACAATGGCGATATGCAAATCAGCTCTGACCCTGTTGCCCCATGGGAACAGTCCAGTCCGAACTACAAAAGCCATGTCCTTCCCAGAACGGAATCAAGCATCCGAGGACCGGACCGGTTTCGAGGTAACACCTCTCATCAGCCCGGCTAGCTTGACTCCAGTGGTGTGGAGTGCCTGGGACCCACGTCTGAGCATCCCCAGCGCACTTATGGCGGCAATTGCAAACAAAACAAGTGATGGACAGAATGTGGATCAATGTCACACATTCACCCCAGTCCAAAGATCTGGGCCCAATTCCATCGTTTTTTTGCACTCCACACCACTCTGGGTTAGACAATGGCGATATGCAAATCAGCTCTGACCCTGTTGCCCCATGGGAACAGTCCAGTCCGAACTACAAATGTGGCAGAAGAAATGAAGATTTGTGCATGGTGCTAAATAATGTACTGACCCATTTTCTTTATTGAAAGTAAAGGTTAGGTTTCAACATTGTTATGTATTTTTTCTGTAGATAGTACCCTTTTCTTAATTAGTTTCATATCATTAGTTTGCAGACTGTGGGACTGATTCAGTAGGTTTTAAGCACCAGTGGTTCTGCAAATGCATCTTCGTTCTACAGTTATTTTTCATTCCAAAATCTTACTCTTATCAACACTGTACAGTGTACTTCTTATAATCTTTAACGTTAACAAATGTAGGTGTCTTGTTTCTCCACGGGGCCTGCTTAGCTTTGCCAATGCTTGTTGTTGTTTAACACACAGAGTAGAGCCTAATTACTGCTAATTTCAAGTGGTGTGTTGAAGTGTTTGGTGTTGGAACTATCTTCTTTTTTGCCGGCTCATGTTGGACATATGTTTTGTTTGCAGCTCCTCCTTGCTTGGGTCTGAAATTGAAGAGACATTTGTGCTTTTCCAACATTATTTAGTGAAAGCCAAGTGTTTTCATTTTGTGAATATGTATGCAATGAAAAGCCACCTTTCGTTGTAATTATGTTTTTATCATTTTTATACTTTGGAACACAATCCACACAAATGCACCCTACACCATGCCACATAATTCCAGTCTGCATAATTTCACTCAATGCAACAGACTTTCACACCATGCAATTCAACTCTACAAATTTCCATTCAACTCCACATAATTCAACAAACCGCATAATTCAAGTCAACACATCACATACATCCAATCCACACGACAGAATTCCACACCATACAATTAAACAGCACACCACATAATTAACCTCCACTACAAACCACTCCACAAAATACCATTCCACATGATTACACTCCATGACATACAATCACACTCCACAAAATTCCACTACATTCAACACCACATAATTACTATACTCAATTCCACAGCACATATTGCCACACAATTCCACATAATTACACTCCACACCACATACATCCAACCCAAAACGCAAGAGTAAAAGACATTGCTATTTACAACACCAATAGCTTTAACTCACAAATGCAAGACCTATTGCATTGCAAATGCTTGTTTTGGTATAGTGTAAACACAAAGCTAGCTTCCTACAAGTCTTTACACAGCAATACTTCCCTATGGGACAAAAGGCATATGTTGCATACAGTTATTTGGATTGGCTTCTGGGGGTATTTGTGTATTGCTCCCCGCTAGACAAATGGAGAATAATTGTTGGCAGGATGGTGTGAGAAAGTGCCCTCTTTCTGCATGGCTGCCCCCACTTTTTGCAGAACTGCGGATGTACTTTGAGTGTGCCCTGGGCTCCTGCCAATCGAGTACCCAGGGCCTATGTTATTTCCCTAAAACTGCATTAAAGACAAAACCTAAATGGCACTCTCTGGCCACAGGTCAGCCCCTGGTAAATGGTACCATAGGTAACAATGGCACTGTGACCAGGGAAGGCCTCTAAGGGCTGCAGCACTTATTATGCCACCCTTAGAGGCCCTGTACCTTTGCACTCACACACTGCCTTTGCAGGCTGAGTGTTTTGGTGAAGAACAAAGTGGAGTTGACATGGCACACATCCCTGTTTACCATGCCTACATCCCACTGCCTGGCATAGATCACCCACCTCTCTTGCTGGGTGCACTATACCAGTAGTGAGTCTACAGGTGCATGAGCCCTGTACCCCTAAGTATCTAAGCCAATTCTTAGAAATTGTAAGTGCAGTAATGCCATTAAGAGTATATGGTGCTGGGAGTTTATCAACTCCACAGTACCATATTGGCTTTACTGAAAACTGAGAAGCTTGGCATCATACTTCTCAGCACATTAAACCCACATTGATGCCAGTGTGGGATTTAATGAAAAATGTACACAGAGGGCATCTTACAGCTGCCCCCTGAAAAAGGACCTAACACTAGCAGCTACCACCTATCATGTCTCTGGACCCCTGGGTCGAGAGCCTGCTGCTCTTGGGGCCTGGGATGAGGTGCCAAGCCTCCTCCCCCAGGATGGGCAGGGCCCACAAAGGGGAAGCTTCAACAGCTTGCCGCCTTTTTGAGCTTCCCCAGGCCTTTTGCTGCTTCAAGCAACTGGTCGCCACGGGTTCTAACCCAAACTTTGGGCAGGAGAACAGGCGGGAAAACCGAGTGAGGAAGGGAGGTGTGCCCTCCTTTGCCAACCCCACCCCTCAAATGGGGGAGGCGAGGTGAAGCACAACTCTCAGTACCCGCCATCTTGAAGATGGGGGGGACCCTGCCAACCAGAGTGAGGCAAATGCCACCGTCCCACTGGAGGGTGGCATAATGGGGGGTGGGAGGCGGGGGGGTTGTACCCACCCTAAGGAAGGGATCCATTGGTCCAACCTTTTACTTACCTGAAACAACCCTAATTCTAGTAGGTAGGGGCATCCAGAACCTTGCCTTCTCAGACAAGCAACGACCAAGAAGAATAGCAGGACTGAACAGCCATGCCGAAGATAAGGAGGACGCCCACTGACTTGGCCCAAGCCCTACCAGCCTGTCCCGACCTCGAACCTGCAGAAGCAAAACTCTGGTGTGTCCTCCAGCCAGCAACCTCAAGAACCCCGAGGACCTGCCCTGCCTTCCAAAGAAAATAATTCATCTCCCGTGAACATCGGATTTGTTCACCAACAGACTTCAGCTCCTTCAAAATCCACGAGTCTGCACCAGTCGCCCTAGTTAGATTGGCCCAACATCAAGAGGAGGTCTCCCGGGCGATTCGGACCTGAGATCGGGTGATCTCTGAACTGCCTTTAATCTCCCAGTGAAGCCTGCAGCCTCTTTCTAGAGGATCCCCCTGACCGCGACCGGAGCTGGTAAGAGAAACCAGACGCCTAAAGACACCCTTGCACCCCGAAGCCCCACGGCCTTGGGTGGCCCAACCGATTGTGTCTCAGCATCCCCAGGCATCCCAACTTACGTCTCCAACTGGTGGTCACCTCCAGAAGATCTTCGTCCCCGAGCCTGCAGTCTTTGTTGAAACCAGAAAATCCCCATTGCAATCAACAGGGCACCGGATGCCAAAACAGCACCCTGCCTCCCCTGCAGGTGTTCTTTGGGTGCTAACTCGTATCCCCCTTTGCCCTGAGCCTAACACCAGGAGCTTTGCTCCCACAACTCAGTGGCCTGCTCGTAAGCTGCCAACAACCGGAGGCCCTCTACCCCCCCCCCCCATTGGATAACATTGGGTATCAGCACTCAGCACCAGACCGCTCTAGTGCCGCTGAGGGTGTAACAAGAGGGCATCCTTGACCGTGGGGGAACCCTCGTTCTAACCCCAGAAACTCAACCCCAGAAATGGAGTAGAAACAGTAACAAAAAAGTAGTTTCAATACCTTGACTTACCTGTATTTCAAACAACTGCATTTGAACTTGCATTAACTTGTTAACACTGCATAATATATTGCAAAGCATTTATGTAACTTACCTGTGCCAGGCTTGGCTCTAGAAATAAAATAACTACACAATATTTTTGATACAAACAAAATTGGTCTGAGTTCAGTCTGAGTGCGTGATATCATTTGCTGATTGAGTGTGTACAACAAATGCTTAACTACCCTCTGATACAGCTTTACTGCTCGCCAACACTACCACAAATAGAGCGTAAGGTGCTATCTACTTTTACCTCTGTCTACCTTTGGGGATCCACTGGACTCTGTGTACACTGTACTTTATTGTGGTACAGAATATACAGAGCCAGCTTCCTATAGACGGGCCATCTATTTTGATATGGGGGCAGAGCTATTATCTACCACACTTGCATATCATAAAGGGCCTGCCTCAGCACACTAACAAAGGGTTTCACACTAGTCTTTTCTGTCCCCAGACAAGCTGGACCCAAGGCATGGAGGAAGGAAGGAAAATCCAAACACCTCTAGAGAGTTTCAACCTCAAACTTCTCCTACTTTAAACCTGGCACCAAGGATAAATAATAGGCCTCCCAGGTCCTACTCATCAGTACACCTCTGAACCTGTGGAATACTCAGAAGGGCTGCTGTGCTGCAAAATGAACTACTACTCTACTGTCCTGCTGCCTGAGTGAAACATACTGGTTCTGCATCTTAAATTCAGGACCACCAGAGTTGCTCCAAGGTCTAGTTGGCTGGCCAAATGATCCTAGCACCTAGCACCTGGGACAGAAAAGTCTCTAACCACTTGAACCCAACTTCTTGACTTTCTGTTGGGGGTCTCTCCCCAAGTGGTGCCACTCAATCTTGGACTCTTGAAAGTAGACGTGAAGGTGCGCTGCCAACCCAGCTAAAGTCCAAGCAGAACTGATGCACTGCATCACCTCGGAACCACCACTGCGCGACACATCCCCAACACAGTACCTCACAGTTCCTCAGAACCACTGTTGCACGACACATAGTCGACACAGGACCTTGCAACTTCTAGGAACTACGGCTGTGACCCATTTTCGACGCATGAACTTGCATTGCAGCCACGCAAGCTTCTCTGAACCATTGCTGCACAACGCATCCTCAACGCAGGACATCACATCACAGCTCCAAATCACAGCTGCGCAATGCAGCAGAAACAAGACGTTACAACAACCAGCAACCAGGATAGAATATGCTACTTACCAGTATGCATCTGTTCTTGGCATGTAGGGCTGCTGACATTCATATCTGTGCATAGATCGACGCCTAGTGTTGGGTCCGGATGATTGCACATTGTTGTCCTGGAAGAGTCTTTGAAGTATCACGAGAAAGGTGGCTCCTCCTCTGGACTACAGTGCGCATGGGCATCCTCTCCATCCTCCGATTGTTTTTCGCCATTGTGGCCGAGATGGAGTGTGATACAGTAAGAGATGTCCATGCAAGAAAGTAAGAGTAAGAAAGAATGCCACAGCTGCGACAGGCACCGGGGAGGAGGGTGGGTGATATGAATGTCAGCAGCCCTACATGCCAAGAACAGATGCATACTGGTAAGTAGCATATTCCGTTCGAGGCATGTGGGCTGCTGAATTCATATCTGTGCATAGAATGTATAGCAGTCTCTCCCTTAGCGGTGGCTACCTGTGCCAGCTGCAGCAGTCTGAAAAAGAGTTTTGAGAACAGCCTGTCCTACAGCTGCTTGGAGTGTACATCTACGCAGTAGTGTTTGGTAAATGTATGTATGGTTGTCCATGTGGCTGCTCTATATATTTCCTCTAGAGGAATGTTCCCTAGGAAAGCCATGGATGCTCCCATTTTGTGTGTGGAATGCACTCTTGGGGGCACTGTTAAAGTACGTTTAGCTTTAATGTAACATTTGGATGCATTTAACTATCCATCTAGCTAAACCATTTTTTGAAATAGGGTTACCTTTGTGCTGTGGTGAAAAGGCAACGAACAACTGTTTCGTCTTCCTGAAATCTTTTGTCCTGTCTATGTAATATAGGAGAGCTCTTTTAACATCGTGTGTGCAGGGCTCTTTCAGGTACGGACTGTGGATTTGGGAAGAACACTGGCAGTTCTATTGCTTGATTGATGAGGAAGTGTGATACCACTTTTGGCAGGAATTTAGGATTTGTCCGAAGCACGACCCTATTTGCGTGAATTTGAATGAATGGCTCTTGAATAGTTAGGGCTTGCAGCTCGCTAACTCTTCTAAGCGAAGTAATGGCTACTAGAAAAGCCACCTTCCATGTTAAAAATTGTATCTCACAGGAGTGTAATGGCTCAAAAGGTGGTCGCATCAGTCTGGTTAAAACAACGTTTAGGTTCCAGACAGGTGTCTTGGGGGAATCACTCGTTTGAGGGCCTCCATGAATGCCTTAATTGCAGGCACTCTGAACAATGAAAGGTGCTGCCTGTTCTGAAGGTAAGCGGCTATGGCTGCTAAGTGTATCCGTATGGACGAATAGGCTAGTTTGCAGCGGTGTAAGTGCAAAAGATAACATATGATATTTTGAATGGATGCGTCTAGTGGGTTTATGTCGTTGTTGTTACAATAAATGACAAAAAGTTTCCACTTTGACGGATAGCAAGCTTTTGTTGTAGGCTTTCTTGCTTTCCTGATAATGTTCATGCAGTCAGGAGGTAAGTTGAGGTAACCGAACTCTAGGACCCCAGGAGCCAGATTGCAAGGTTCAGCTGCTGGGTGCTGAATGTCTCCATGGCTCTGCGTTAATAGGCTGGGTGTTAGACGTAGTCTTTGATTGGGCACCACGGAAAGTACTAGGAACGTGTTGTCGTCGGTTGCCTTGCCCATGTTGGAGCAACTAGGATTAGCGTCATGGAATGCTGGCGCAATTTGCGTGCCACCAGCGGTATAAACGGTGCTGGTGGAAATGCGTATGCAAATTTGCCTGACCAGTTAATCAATATCGCATTGCCCTGAGACTGCGGGTGTGGGAACCTTGTGGCGAAGGACCGGCATTTTGCGTTTCTTTTGTGGCGAACAGGTCTATTTCTGGCTGTCCCCACTGTTGGAAGTATGGTTTAAGCACTGAGGGGTGAATCTCCCACTCGTGCACTTGCTGGCTGTGTCTGCTGAGCAGATCCGCTATCTGATTGTCCTTGCCTGGTAGGTGTTCCGCCATGAGAAAAATGTTTCTCTGGATGGCCCACTTCCACACTTTTTGTGCCAGATGCGACAGCTGTGGAGAGTGTGTTCCTCCCTGTTTCTGTAGGTAGTAAATCCAGTCATGTTGTCCGTCCGGATCAACAAGATGTACTTTGAAAGCTTTGATTGCCATAAAAATTGCCATCAGCTCTAGCAGGTTAATGTGCAGTTTCTTCTGCTGCATGGTCCATAGGCCCTGTACTGTGTGGTGGAGAACATGGGCTCCCCACCCTATCAGGGATGCGTCCGTTAGCACAATTTGTGGTACAGGCTCCTGGAACAGTCGGCCCTTGCAAAGGTTTTGTGATTTCCACCAATGCAGAGAGTTGTATGCACGACTGGTCACCAACACTAGGTAGTTTAATTGTCCCCGAGCCTGGTTCCACTGCCGTGCTAGGCACTCCTGCAGCGGACACATGTGAAGTCTTGCATGAGGGATTATGAAGATGCATGAGGCCATCATGCCCATTAGTTGCATAAACACTCGGGCTGGGAGTGAGTGTTGTGGCCTGAACTTCTGGATGAGCGTTTGGATGCTGTGTATCCTGGCAGGATTTGGTTGTGCTTTTGCTGCCAGTGTGTCTATTGTTGCTCCCAGATACTGCTGCACGTGGGCAGGCTGGAGATGTGATTTGTTGTAGTTCAGCGAGAAACCTAGACTGTGCAGGAGGTGAATAGTGCACGACATGTGGCTGGCACATTGCTGGGCTGACTGTGCTTGTATTAGCCAGTCGTCCAGATATGGATAGACATGTATATGCTATCTTCTGAGGTGTGCAGCTACTGTCGCTAGGCACTTGGTGAACACCCCTGGGGCTGTTGTCACCCCAAAAGGGAGGACTTTGAATTGGTAGTGCTGGTTTAGAATCGTAAACCTGAGATATTTCCTGTGTGCCGGGTGTATAGGTATATGGAAATATGCGTCTTTGAGGTCCAATGTTGCGAGGAAGTCTCCTTGACGCAACAGTGGCAACACCTGCTGCAGAGTGATCATGTGGAAATGCTCTGATAAGATGTATTGGTTTAGGGGCCTGAGGTCTAAAATTGGTCTGAGAGACCCGTCCTTTTTGGGATTAGAAAGTACGGAGAGTACACCCCTGTGCCTTGGTGTTCTAAGGGTACTAGTTCTATGGCCCCCTTTTGTAGCATGCTGATGACTTCCTGCTGCAGTAAGTGTAGGTGTTCTGCGGACATAGGACGTTGTCTTGGGGGTACGTTGGGTGATGTGGAGATTAACTCTAGGCAATAGCCATGCTGTATAATTTGCCTCACCCACCTGTCTGTAGTTATGTTTTTCCAGACTGGCAGGAACTGCTGTAGTCTTCCCCCGATCGGTGTTAAATGGTCTGGTGGCAGTGACAGGAAGTCACTGTTTGATGTTGGATCTGGAGCGGTTATTTCCTCGCCCTCTACCCTTGGTGTTATTGCCACGGTATCCACCTCTACTGTTCTTGTTGTAGGTGTTTTGCGGGTTGCCTTTATTGTAAGAGGTTTGCTGTGTTGAGGCTCCTCTAACAGCTCCTCTGTTGCCAGAGCGACGAAAGGAACCGCCTCTATATTGCTGTGACTGCAAGGCACCCATTGACTTGGCTGTCTTGGTGTCCTTTTTCATTTTGTCCAGTATTGTGTCCACATCAGGACCAAATAAATAGTCAGGGTTGATTAAGTAAAGTGGTTTAAACTTCATTTTTAAACCCAGAGATGCGTAGCCACGCATGCCTTCTGACCAGGACACTGGTGTTGATAGCCCTGGCTGCTGTGTCTGCTGCATCTAAGGCACATTTGATGGATGCGTTAGATATGAGCTTTCCTTTTTGTATCAGGAATTCTGCCTGTTCCTTATAAAGGTCTGGTAGATATTGGAAGATTTGCTCCAGTGTGTCATAGTGCGCCCTGTCATATCTGGCTAACAGGGCTTGCTTGTTTGCAATTCTCCATATGTTAGCTGCTTGAGCAGCCACCCTTTTGCCTGAGGCTGCCAGAATTTTGGACTCTTTGTCTGGAGGTGGAGCTTCGCCAGAGGTTTGAGAATTAGCACGTTTACATGCATTGGAAACGACTAAAGAGTCCAAAGGCAGTTGTCCCTTAATGTATGTAGGGTCAACCGGAGCTGGCCTGTATTTTCTCTCCATCCTAGGGTTTAGGACTCGCGCCCTGGTTGTGCCTTTAAATATATCCCCTGCATGTTTAAGCACCCCTTTTAGCATTGGCAATGTTTTGACGTTCTTCTCAGAGGTGCTGAAAGTGTCAAAGAGGAAGTCTTCATCAATGGGATCTGCATGCATCTCCACATGGTGATTATATGCTGCCCTTTCTATTAGTGCGTTGAAGGCAGCTGTGTCCTCTGTAGGCAATGTTTGAACAGGATATGCAGTATTGTCAGGAATTGTTTGAGAGTCTCCAGGATCCACAGAGTCAGTCCATGGGGGAGTTTGGGTGTCCTGGTCATTATCCGTCGGATAATTATACTGGTCATTGTCCTCATACTCCCCATAGTCATCTGTGCGTGTGGGCGAGTACATATAAGTCTCCTGCACATATGGTGTGATAGTTTTAAAGAGAACTGGAGATGTTGAGGTGTCTTTTCCTCTTTAGAGGTATTTTGTAGGACTCTACGTTAGTTTCAGGCCTGATTTTCCTTTTCAACCCCTTCAATGCTTGTGACAGGGCCAACTCGTCATGGGTGTTACCTGCGCTGTGCTTATGACGAGTTGACCTTGTCACATAAGGGATTTTTAAAATTGCAGCACAGCACGGGAATGTGCTGTAGTAATGATGCGGTTAATAGGGTAACCTTCCCAGTATCGGGGTCGACATACAGTTTGGACTGTTCTTCAGCTAACGGATCCTGTTCTGCAGGTACTGTAGCTCTTTCCCCCAATCTTGGACTTTTTGGCTGGGTGGTTCGAATCCGCTATCTTGGTCGACCATCCTCCGCTTGACGTGCGGAGGAAGTCTGAATTTTATCGGTCCTAGAGTCTTTGGTTGTTGGACCGTTTTAGTAGACTGCATGATCTTTTTTGGAGCCGTGGTAATCGATCCGACTGTTTTTGGTTGTTAGATGACCATCCTTTGGCCTGGTGTCTACTTCGGAGCTTGCTGCTTCAGAGCGATGTTTTGTTCCCTCGGTTCAACGGAGCCCTTTGGCTTGAGTCTTGATTTTGGCTTAAGTGTCTATGTGTGCACTTGCTTTGGTTGTTCGACTCGTAGTTTGGGATCGACAACCGTTGTCCGTTCGAGTCCTTTTTTTGTGTTGTTAGGCGTCGACGTCGAGGTCGTAGGCTCGACGGCCTTCAGCTTAATCACGGACATAGGAGTGGTGGCTCTGGCCTCGACAACCTTTGCATGCGACCTCGACGGGTCGACGACCTGTTTTTGTTTGGTCGACGGATCCGCCATTTTTGGTCCAGGAATGGGATGCCGATCAGTTTCGGTTTTTGTTTGGTTGCCATCACTTTCGGTTTAGATTTTTCCAAAGTTTGGTAATGTCGCACCGATGGCTCTTGTATTATATTCTTACCGGGCTTAACTGCGGGGCTATAGCATTGGTGTTTTGATCTTGGCAAAGGCCTAACGGCGATGCCTCGACCTGAGCCTCTGGATCTGAACCTGCGAATATATTGGGCTCCGTACTCCCGGTCGGCCCAGTTTCCTTGCCGAAGTCGTCCTCAACGGCTCCTATGCCTGGTTAGTCGTCCCCTACCTCGATGATGTCTTCGTCATCGACGTACTAGTTGGAGTCGTGTTCAGACCCCTGCTCCGACTGCTGATCCGAGTCTTCAGGCTCGACGACCTCTTTGTCGTCTTCAAAGATGTTCTCTAGCTCAGGCGCTGACCTCTGCATCGTCTGCCGCGCCGCACCCGAAGACCCTTTTTTGACCGAAATTGAGCACAAGCTAAGCAGTCGGCTTCGTTGTGTTAAGGAGATAAACACTTATTACAGACTGGGTGTTTATCAATGTGTGGGTATTTAGAGTTACAGTTGGGGCATCGCTTGAAAGGACTTCGTTCCATCGACGATTGGCCCTGGTGTCGAGAAGGCCACGCGGCCCGATTCGACGTCCTGAGTAGAAAGAACAGGAATACGTTGTTGGTACCGATCGAAGATACAATACCGACGCCCGAAGGCCTTTTGACCTTTAGAAAGTTATAAGCTATTTCTGAACTCCGAGTAAGGAAAGTACATCCGAACCCAATGGCGGAAAAAAACAATCTGAGGATGTCCATGCGCACTGTAGTCCAGAGAAGGAGCCACCTATCTCGTGATACTTCGAAGTCTCTTCCAGGACAACAATGTGCAATCATCCGGACCCAACACTAGGCGGCGATCTGTGCACAGATATGAATTCAGCAGCCCACATTCCTCAAACCTAAAGTACTTTGTACAAAGGGCTTAAGTGTGTCCATGTATCCAGTGCACGCTACATCGCAGTCGCCTGAACTAGTTACAGTCCCGGTCTGGCACAATGAGATAACCAGAGCTGGCGCTTTGTGCTTCTATGCACGGTTTCTACTTACATTTTCAGTTCTACTGATTGGATTTTAGTAGTTTTGGTGTCAAATGTATTACATTTGAACCTATTTTTCTAAGCTGGTGGAGATTTTTTCTTGTGTTGTGTTTACACACTGCCTCCAAGTAAGCCTCACTGCTTTTGTGCCAGGCTACCAGTGTGAAGCACAGGTTAATTTGGGATTTGCTTGAGTTTCACCCGAGCACAAATTCTGGTTGCTGTCTGAGTGGGTTTCACCCATTTCAACCTGCAACCCAGTTTCCCACATCAATTAATCTTAACACCTTCCTACCTACTGACAGGCATAATTAAAAATGTGTGCTGCCTTCAGCCTCCACTCTAGATTTCTCAATCATGCCCAAACACCTGGAGGCAACACAGTTCAAAGTATGCACAATACAAGAGTAATATACTTACCTGAAGAAAACAGAAAAAGGCCAATGATACAGGGCCCAGTTTTAATACATAGGTTTAGTAACTACATGGTCTGAAAGCTAGAGAGGCCTGACCCGCTTAAAACCCTGCATAGTTCATTTGAAAGATCAGAAAGACAAAGACTCATTTGTCTGGCATAAGCCAATTACAACTAGGGAGGAAATGTTGAATGCTGCCTCCCACCGTCCTGACATGAGTCATAGAGGGTAATCAAAGTGGCTCTGAAGCCACTGCAGGGGGGGTGAAGGGGGCGGGGTGGCCCTGCTACTCTGAGGTGTTTGGTGTTCCACATATGCAGACCCAAAATGACTGTCTGCTATACCACTGGGTGGGAAGGTTGATGTTGCCTGTAGGCTAGCCCCTTGGAACAGCCCCTAAATTGATGGCGGGAGGAAGGGGGTGGGGAGGGGGTCGGGTAAACAGAATGTAGAGGTTTGGCTGTACATAAAGTTCTGTTTTTTCACACCAAAGAGTCGGACGCCATCAAAGAACATATCCATTAAGGACGCCTGCACATCACTTGAAAACCTGGACAACCTCGAATATGCAAGCCCTACTAAAAAAAAAAATCAGTAGTATACAGGCTTGCACAGATTACATCTGGTCCATCGAGCATTCACTGAGCCAGAGAAGGCCTAAAGTTCTCCAGTACCAAAGCAAGAAATCACTTGCAATGTCTTACAATTCAGTAAACAAACCACACTTACACACCTAAGAATCAGGTTTGCAGACTAAAGCCTTCTCTTACCAAAAAAAATCATTTTGGTGCACCTATCTGGAGGAGTTCTTGGGAAGGTATTGGTACTGACATTACTAGTTGAATCCTGCACCATAAGGTTCTCCCCTGCAGGAGGTTTACTTCGGGACTGTGGATCACTGAGGAGTAAGTCTATGTCGCCAAACTAATGCCTAGCCTACAAGTCTTGGACCATGTAGCCATAAGAGCATCAGTGAATGCATCAATAAATGGCAGCATGGGCTCAGATGGCATGAGCCGTAGCTAGAGAATTTGTTAAAACTTTTGGTTTTATCTCAAGGAAGGGAAACTGTAAATCTATAACCTCAGCTGACCTTCAGGTCACAACTGCAAGCAAAATTCTTTGTTCTGTTGGTGGTCCTTGGCAAGTATAGCTTTATCTCAGGGAATGTATCTAACCCCCTGGCATTTTGGAAATCTAAGAATCTTGCATCAACCGTAAAAATAAACCATCACTCTAGTCCTCTTCATCAGTGTCCTAGGGAGTGAGTGTGTGTTTAGAGTTGGAGTCAAAAAGAGAATGGAGCTTCTGCGGATAGCTGTGTAATGACAGAGGCTCAGGGTTAGAGTCAATTCAGAAAAGGGGGTGGTGATGGACAGAGTATCTGAATTAAGCAGACCACTCCTACCCAGTCCAAAGATCAGGGCTTGATCCATCACCGTTTAGCTCACTGCACCATCCCAGCTCAGAACCTGGCTACATGCAAATTAGTCTGTCCCTGGCCAGTGCATCATGGGAACAGGGCAGACCAAACTACCAAGCCAATTCTTTAACTGGAAAGGAAACAAGCTTCCGGGGACCGGTTTCTGGCATTACAGCCGTCTTCGGCCCAGCTTGCTTGAATCCTGATGGTGCAGTGAGCAAGGGACTCACATCTGAGTATACCCTTTCAAGCTTATGGTGGACAAAACGATTCAGAAAAGGGGGTGGTGATGGACAGAGTATCTGAATTAAGCAGACCACTCCTACCCAGTACAAAGATCAGGGCTTGATCCATCACCGTTTTTTAGCTCACAGAACCATCCCAAGCGTGGAAGGGTATGCTCAGACATGATTCCCTTGCTCACTGCACCATCAGGATTCAAGCAAGCCAGGCCGAAGACGGCTGAAATGCCAGAAACCGGTCCCCGGAATCTTGTTTCCTTTCCAGTATAAGAAATGGCTTGGTAGTTTGGTCTGCCCTGTTCCCATGATGCACTGGGCCAGGGACAGACTAATTTGCATGTAGCCAGGTTCTGAGCTGGGATGGTGCAGTGAGCTAAAAAACGGTGATGGATCAAGCCCTGATCTTTGGACTGGGTAGGAGTGGTCTGCTTAATTCAGATACTCTGTCCATCACCACCCCCTTTTCTGAATCGGGGTTAGAGTCAGGCTGCATAAAACCTGGTTGCACTTTTGTCATCTAACAGCGCAATATCAATCAAGCTCACGCCAATGTCGGTTCAGGGTACAGCATGTGAGTAGTCACCAGGTCTTCTATCGGCAACAATGGGGTCAGTTTCAGCGTTGGTGCGTCAGTAACCAGAGTGGAAGTATTGGACTCTGCATGCACCTGGTAACTGGCCCCAATGGGACAGACTCAGTCTAAAGGGACACATATCACAGAACTTAGAATCATGGCCGGAGCTCAGGCACCAAAGAAACATGTTGTGGTAAGAGGGACTGACATTTGCTTCCTACTGTGTCAGCACAGCTTAAAACCTGTAGTTTTCAGGTCACATGATTCCCTATCTCACTCTTCTTATTCCAATGAACTTCCAAAACCATCAAAGTAGGGAGGTGAGCGCTGGATCCACGTCTGAAGGTGTGGAGAAAAATACATTTTAAATGATGTTCGCACAAAGGGGAGGTGCTTTTGTGCGCCTCTGTTTACAGGGCGGGCCAAAGCCAAAACAAGGCACAAAAACACCAACAATGTTGCACAGGAGAACTATTGAAATTCTCCACATCTAGGCTAGTGCTTTGGGCTATTCCAATTGTGATGTATCTACGATTAAACGCACCTTGAAGGGGACATGAGGAGCTGGCCAGTCAAACCAAATTCTGGCTTTACAGGCCAAAAAAATGGGGCATGCTATAGCTGCCAGCTCCCAACATCCCTCAGTTGCACAAATGTCCCAGGGGTCGGCATCCCTCCTCCAACAGCATAGCCTGGGAAATCTATGGAGCGCAGTGGAAGAAGCAGCAGCCGTTCAAATGAGGGAAAAACGATCCATTCAGACCCACTGCTTTTCCTGCTGTTGAAACATGGCTGCCCAGACTACTCCCATAACCTAAGTGGGTAATGCAAGCCCAATCAATCTCTGAAAAGTGGAAAATCCCGAATTGAAATGTTTATTTTTTTGTTTCAATTTCTCAGTGAAAATTGGGCTTACACTCCCCAGCATTAAAGCAAAGGGGAAAGCCCGGACAGCAGTGCCTCTGGAACAGCAGAAGCTGGTTAAAGTCTGTAGGAGATTGGAGAAGTTTTTCTTTCATTCTTCAGGCGAATGACTGCTTCTTCTCATGCTGTGCACCCTATTTTGAGTTAGAGGTTGGTGGAGGTGCCAGTAGCCTTATTGCTCTTACCTGCAAGGCAATACAAGCTTTTAATTACGCTCCCCAAGTTATGGGGTTAGTAACCAAGACTGGTTATTAGCCACAATAATACCTAATTATATCAAACAAGTCTCAAAATGCAATATACTGATGGCTAAAATGCCAGAACTATGACAGTGTTTCACAAGAAACAGGGCAGCTTAGAAACTCAGATATTTAATTCTAACATTGCAGTTCTGTTCAGTTATCCTTTTAAAAGTACAGTACAAGATTACTAACATGCTATAGGATAAACTGTCACCCTAAAAGTGTCCATTGTCCCAAGAGTGATCGTCATCCGAAATGAGGGGGTGGGATATTGGAGATTATTAGTCCCCTCCGACCTCTACGCCCAAGCAAAGACATGCCTGAAAAAAGAAATTACTGAAGGACAATTAAGGTGTTGCTTTATTTCTTTCAATAAAATTACAGCACTGTATTTCATCATGTTTGTAGGTGTTCCATACATTCATACTAAATCTAAACTCGGCCAGAGCCTGCCACTAACACCAATATTATGACAACACCCCTTCAGGCGGCCAGTACAACTGTTTGAAGGCCTCTAAATAGGATGAAGAGTAAAGTGAGCATACCACAAGTGCCAACATCATAGATTAGGATGCCAAGCTATACCTTGAAATTCTAAGAGGCCTGATGTGTGCCTATGTAGAAGCATACTGTTTCAGCTCTGTCCTCTCGAATAAATGGAAGGGATTTTTGTCCTGCAACCTAATGAAAATAGCAGATTGACTGTAGGAATGATGACTATTTTGTTTGAGTGAAACTCAATTCAATAAGTTATTTTCACCAGTAGCTTTAGATTGCACATATATGATGCAAATACAAAATTACCCATCAAACATAAGTAAGCGGATGCAGTCTATTCAGTACATCCCATGCAATTTATAATGTACGCTTCCACGGAACAATGACCTTCATGGAGGCGATGTGGGATGAAAGATTTGGTTCTCCTAGGCGGCTGCTGCTGATATGTTTGAAGTGGATTGATTTACGCCTTTAATTGCCTTTTATTAACTGGTTAGTGAATGTAATGCACAAGTTACTTGCCTTCGGTAACGATATAGCTCTAAGAAACAGTAGTTAATTTTAAATTCCTTACCTTAGAATATCCCCAGGCGTCAGATTGGATCCGGAAAGTTTTCGTCAGCAGTACCCTTGCGCATCAGTAGGCGTCGTCTGCGGCTCCGCGTCAGTCGCCGTGATCGCGGAGTACTTAGACGCCGCCCTCGCGCACCGACATCAGTTCTGTACATACCTTTGCTTGCCAGGAATGTAGAGCCATGCAAGAAACCGACACGGGTGCCATGAAACTAGGGCCTGAAAGGGATGACCTTAACCCTAGATATCGGTTCGCAGAACGGGGAGGATGGGTGGGGCGGTAAGGAATCTTACACTAACTACTGTTTCTTACAGATATATTGTTATCAAAAGGTAAATAACTTGTGCATCTGAAAGAAACGGGTTAGTGTTCGATTCCTTACCTTAGAATAGATACCCCAGCAATACCAACCCCGGTGGTGGGTCTGCGAACCAATATCACACCAGAAAGTCCTGGAGAATGGAACGGTCGAAAAAGCCATCTCTCCAGACTTGGCTGTCCAGGCAGTAGTGTCTAGCAAACATGTGCAGCGAGGCCCACGTAGCTGCCTGACAGATGTCCTGCAGGGAGACTCCACGACTCAGGGCAGTAGTAGCCGCAGTGGCCCAAGGGAAATGGGCACGCAGCCCCACAGGAGGCTCCTTTTTCGCCATGGAGTAACAAACCTTGATGCACAAAACGACCCACCGAGAGATGGTCCGCTTGTGCACCGCCCGTCCCTTCTTAGCACCCACGTAACCAACAAAGAGCTGGTAGTCCACCCGGAACTGGCGTGTACGGTCTAGACAGAAGGAGAGCGCACGTTTTTGGTCCAGACGGTGCAGCCTCCCTTCCTCTTTCGAGGGATGTGGAGGCGGAAAGAAGGTGGGCAAGGTGATGGACTGCCCGATATGTAAGGCTGTAACCACCTTGGGCAGGAAAGAAGGACGAGTCCTCAGAACAACCTTGTCCGGATGGACAGAGGAAAGGAGGCTTAGAAGACAGAGCCTTGAGCTCACTCACCCTCCTGGCAGAGGTGATGGCAACCAGGAATGCAGTTTTTAGAGTCAGAAGACAAAGAGGACAGTTATGAAGTGGCTCAAAGGGAGCACACATCAAGTAAGTCAGTACAAGGTTCAAGTCCCACTGAGGCATCAGGAAGGGAACATGTGTGTGATGCCTTTCAAGAATCTACTTACAACAGGGGACTTGAAAAGAGAAGGCTGATCAGGAAGCCTTAAGAAGGCTGAAATGGCCAAGCGATAGTCTTGGATAGTGCCCACAGCAGATCCCTGCTGGGCAAGAGAAAGAAAGAAAAGGAGAACCTCTGAAAGGGGGGGCAGAAAGTGGATCCACAGCCTTTGCTGTGCACCAATACACAAATTTGTTACACCTTCAGGCGTATACCGTTTTTGTGGAGGGACGCCTGGCTGCCAGAATCACGTCTCAGACTTCAGGAGGCAAGTCAAATGGGCTCAACTGCCGCCGCTCAATCTCCACGCATGTAGGTGGAGACTGGACAGGTTCGGGTGGAGGACCGTCCCCTGCTGCTGCGACAAAAGGTCCTCCTGAAGAGGCAGACGAATCAGGGGATCGACTGATATGCTGAGTAGCTCGAGATACCAGTATCTTTGTGCCCAGTCCGGAACCACAAGGATGACTTGGGCCCGGTCTTGCCTGATCTTCAGCACTCTGGGCAAAAGTGGTATAGGCGGAAAGGCATACAACAGACCGCATCTTCACTCGCGACGAAAAGCGTCTCCGAGCGAGTGCCGCCTTGGAAATTCCAACGCGCTGAACTGATGACACTGCGCCTTCTCTTCGGTGGTGAATAGATCTAACCAAGGCTCTCCCCACTGCTGAAAGAGGCCTTGCGCCACATCCGAGTTCAGACGCCATTCGTGATCCATCATGCACCGGCGGCTGAGTTTGTCCACCCTGGTGTTTAGGGAACCTGCCAGGTGTTGAACCACCAGTGTGACGCCCTGGTGTTCCTGCCATGTCCAGAGGCGCAGAGCCTCCTGACAAATGGTCCAAGACCCCACCCCGCCCTGTTTGTGGAGGTACCACATGGCGGTAGTGTTGTCTGTGAACACCTGCACTACACTTCCCTGGACAGAGGGAAGAAATGCCTTCAGTGCAAGTCAGATCGCCCGCAGCTCCAGAAGGTTGTTATGGAGCCGGGACTCTGCCGGAGACCAGAGGCCTCTGATCTCCACCTCTCCCATGTGGCCACCCCCATCCCAGGAGGGACGCATCAGTCACTACTACGTGCTCCGGTTGGGGAAGGGAGAGGGATCTGCCGCTGACCCAATCGCGGTTTGTGAGCCACCACTGCAACTGACTTGCAGTGCCCTCCGAGATCAGGACGTGGTCCGACAGGTTGCCTTGATGCTGTGCCCACTGAAACTTCAGGTCCCACTGCAGAGTTCGCATCCGCCACATGGCGTGATGCACCAGTAGGATACAGGAGGCCATCAGCCCCAGGAGCCGCAGCATCAACCTGACCGAAACTCGGGATAAAGGCTGAAAGATCGGAATCAGAGCCTGAATATCCTGAACCCGCTGTTCGGGAGGAGAATAAACCCGAAACTGCGCAGAGTACAGAACCGCTCCGATGAAAATGAGCTTCTGAGAGGGGCAAAGGTGTGATTTCGGCACGTTGATTGAGAACCCCAGCGAGTGCAGGAGGTCAGCCGTAGTCTGGAGGTGGGAGACGACTGTCTGGGGCAAGCCCACCTTCAACAACCAGTCGTGGCGATAGGGAAAGACTGAAATCCCTGATCTGCGCAGATGCGCTGCGACCACTGCCATCACTTTTGTGAACACCAGAGGGGCACTGGTGAGGCCGAAAGGGGAGCACCGTAAACTGAAAGTGCTTGTGGCCTACCGCGAACCGCAGATAGCGTCTGTGGGCCAGCAGGACAGGGATGTGAAAATATGCGTCCTGCATGTCCAACGCTACCATCCAGTCTCCAGGGTCTAGGGCAGCCAGGACCTGAGCCAAAGTCAGCATCTTGAACTTCTCCTTCCGGAGGAAGCAGTTGATGCTCCGGAGGTCCAAGATAGGGCGTAGGCCTCCTTTGCCCTTCTTGGGTACCAGAAAGTAGTGGGAATAGCAATCACGTCCTACTTCTGGCCCAGGAATGCGCTTGATGGCCCCATTGGCCAAGAGGGCCATAACTTCCTCCTGCAGAAGTTGCAAGTGATCCCCCGACATGCGACGGCATGGCTGGACGGGCCGCCTCGAAGGGGAGGCAGTAGCCCCTTCGGACGATTTGCAGCACCCACCTATCCGACGTGATCGTGATGGAACACCAGTGGAGGAGGTGATGGCGGACTGGCGTCGAATGAGCCCGAAAGCTCGGGCTAGGAAGGCTTCGAGGCAGATGCTGCGGGAATGGATGTTGACTGACCTTGCCGTTGTCCCCCGGCACCGCCACAACAATTACCACGTCCGCGACTGCGTTGAGGCTAGTTCTGCGGCCTTCAGCTGTACGAACGTGTGGTGTGCCCCTTCCTTGGCCACGAATGCAAATGCTACTTACCAGTATGCATCTGTTCTTGGCATGTAGGGCTGCTGACATTCATATCTGTGCATAGATCGCCACCTAGTGTTGGGTCCGGATGATTGCACATTGTTGTCCTGGAAGAGTCTTCGAAGTATCACGAGATAGGTGGCTCCTCCCCTGGACTACAGTGCGCATGGGCATCGCCTCCATCCCCAGATTGTTTTTAGCCATTGGCAGAGATGGAGTGAAGAATGTGAGTGATGACCATGCTATGAGCATATGTATGTAAATGAATGAATTCTGCAGCTGCTACAGGCGCCGGGGAGGAGGGTGGGCGATATGAATGTCAGCAGCCCTACATGCCAAGAACAGATGCATACTGGTAAGTAGCATTTGCAGTTCGAGGCATGTGGGCTGCTGAATTCATATCTGTGCATAGAATACATAGCAGTCCCTCCATTAGCGGCGGCCGCCCGTGCCAGCTGCAGTAGTCTGAAAAAGTGTTTTTAGAACAGCCTGACCAACAGCTGCCTGTTGTTTGGAATGCACGTCTACACAGTAGTGTTTAGTGAAAGTATGTGTGGTAGACCATGTGGCTGCTCTACAGATATCTTCTAAGGGAATGTTACCTAGGAAAGCCATAGAGGCCCCCAACTTCCTGGTGGAGTGGGCCCTCGGTGGGATAGTGAGCGTGCGCCTAGCTTTAGCGTAACAGATTTGAATGCACTTCACTATCCACCTAGCAATCCCTGCTTTAGAGATAGCGTTTCCCTTGTGGTGAGTGGCAAAAGCAACAAAAAGCTGCTTGGTTTTGCGAAAATCCTTTGTCCTGTCTACATAATACATCAAGGCCCTCTTAACATGAAGGGTGTGGAGCATGCGCTCCGCCAGTGTATCTGGGTTTTGGAAAAACACCGGCAATTCAATTGTCTGGTTTAAGTGGAATTGGGATACCACTTTGGGCAGGAATTTAGGGTTAGTGCGTAGCACCACCCTGTTAGCATGTACCTGGAAGAAAGGTTCTTGGATGGTGAGCGCCTGCAGCTCGCTAACCCTCCGTAGCGAAGTAATAGCTACTAAGAACGCAACCTTCCAAGTCAGAAACTGAAGCTCACAAGAGTGCAGTGGCTCAAAGGGAGGACCCATCAGCCTCGTAAGAACCACATTGAGGTTCCATTCTGGAGCTGGTGGAGTCCTTGGTGGAATGATCCTTTTGAGTCCTTCCAGAAAGGCCTTGATAGCAGGGACCCTGAAGAGTGACAGGTGTTGTCTATTCTGGAGGTATGCTGCAATAGCAGACACGTGAATGCGGATGGAAGAGTACGCCAGATTGCATTGGTACAGGTGGAAGAGATAGCAAATGATGTTTTGAATGGAAGAATCTAGCGGGTCGATATTGTGGTTAGCACAGTAGATGACAAACCTCTTCCATTTAGCCGCATAACAAGCTCTGGTAGTGGGCTTCCTTGCCTCCCGAATGATGTTCATGCAATCGGGAGGAAGATTGAGGTAGCCAAACTCTAGGACTTCAGGAGCCAGATCGCCAGGTTGAGCTGTTGCGGATCTGGGTGCTGAATGTCGCCATGGCTCTGCGTCAGAAGGCTGGGAGTGAGATGAAGCCTTTGATGCGGTACCACGGACAGTTCCAGAAACGTGGTGTACCATGGTTGGCGAGCCCACGTTGGAGCAACTAGGATGAGAGTCATCGAGTGCTGCCTGAGCTTGCGTGCCACCAGCGGTATCAGAGGTGCTGGGGGAAAAGCGTACGCAAATTTGCCTGACCAGTTCATCCACATCGCATTGCCCTGTGATTGGGGGTGTGGGAATCTGGCAGCGAAGCTTTGGCATTTTGCGTTCTCCTTTGTGGCGAACAGGTCTATCTCTGGATGACCCCACCTTTGGAAGTACGGTTGGAGTACTGATGGATGTATCTCCCACTCGTGCATCTGATGGCTGTGTCTGCTGAGCAGATCCGCCATTTGATTGTCCTTGCCCGGGAGATGCTCTGCCATGAGGAAGATGTTCCTCTGAATGGCCCACTTCCACATGCTCTGAGCCAGATGAGACAGCTGTGGAGAGTGTGTGCCCCCCTGCTTCTGTATGTAGTACATGGCCGTCATGTTGTCCGTCCGGATCAACACGACTTTGTTGCACAGATGTACTTTGAACGCCTTCAAGGCCATGAAGATTGCCATCAGTTTCAACACATTGATGTGCATCTTCCTTTGCTGTAGTGTCCATAGTCCCTGCACAGTGTAATGGAGTACATGCGCTCCCCATCCCTGGAGAGAGGCGTCCGTCGTCAGGATAATCTGTAGGACAGGCTCTTGGAATGGTCGGCCCTTGCAAAGGTTGTGTGGATTCCACCAATGCAGAGAGTTGTATGCCCGACCGCTCACCAACACTAGGTCTGTCAGTTGCCCATGAGCCTGAGTCCACTGACGTGCAAGGCACTCCTGAAGCGGACGCATATGTAGTCTCGCGTGCGGGACAATGGAGATGCAGGAGGCCATCATGCCTATCAACTGCATGAACACCCTCGCTGGAAGCGAGTGTTGGGGTCTGAATCGTTGGATCAGCGCCTGGATACTGGCGATTCTCACTGAATTTGGCTGCGCGGTGGCTGCCAGAGTGTTGATTGTCGCGCCCAGGTACTGTCGCACGTGGGCGGGCTGGAGATGGGACTTCGGGTAGTTCAGAGAGAATCCCAGATCGTGCAGGAGATGAATGGTGCGTGACACGTGGTCGACGCACTGCTGTTCTGTCCTTGCTTGAATGAGCCAGTCGTCCAGGTAGGGAAAGACGTGGACGTGTTGGCGACGGAGATGCGCCGCCACAGTCGCTAGGCACTTGGTAAACACTCTCGGTGCCGTGGTGACCCCGAACGGCAGAACCTTGAACTGGTAATGCTGGTCTAAGATCGTAAATCTGAGGTACTTCCTGTGGGAAGGATGCAGGGGGATATGAAAATATGCATCTTTCAGATCCAGCGTAGCCAGGAAGTCCCCCTGTTGAAGCAGGGGAAGCACCTGCTGCAACGTGAGCATATGGAAGTGCTCTGAGAGGATGTACCAGTTCAGGGGCCTGAGGTCCAGGATCGGCCTGAGGGATCCGTCCTTCTTGGGAATCAGAAAATACAGGGAGTAAACCCCTGTTCCCCGCTCTTGCAATGGAACGAGCTCTATCGCCCCTTTTTGCAGCATGACTAGAACTTCTTGCTGCAACAAGGTCAAGTGCTCGCCTGACATAGGACGGCTCCTTGGGGGTATGTCCGGTGGAATGGACGTAAGCTCTAGACAGTACCCGTACTGGATAATAGACCTCACCCACCTGTCCGTGGTGATGGACTTCCACGCCGGCAGGTACTGCTGGAGCCTCCCCCCGACCGGTGTTGCATGGCCGGGGGGCAGTGACAAGACGTCACTGTTTGTTGGTGGCGGTGGACCTGGAGCTATTGTTGCCACGTCCCCTGCCCTTGACATTATTGCCTCTGTAACCACCTCTATTTTTGTTGTTATACGAGGCTTGGGTGTTAGTCTTGTAATATTGTGTGGACTGGGATGCTTGACCCCTTGAGGTGCCTCTGGAGTTTGAGCGGCGAAAGGAACCACTCCGAAACTGCTGACTTTGTAAAGCCCCCATGGACTTGGCAGTTTCCGTATCTTTTTTCATTTTTTCCAGTGTGGCATCCACCTCAGGGCCAAACAGATGGTCAGGATTCACTGTCTGATTCAGTATAGTGGTTTGGATGTCGGGTTTGAACGCCGAAATTCTAAGCCAGGCATGGCGTCTACGCAGCACACTAGTATTGATAGCCCTGGAGGCTGTGTCTGCCACATCCAACGCACATTTGATGGATGCATTCGTAATGAGTTTACCCTCCTGAATCAGCATCTCCCCCGCCTCCTTGTATTGGTCAGGCAAGTGTTGTAGTATGGCCTCTAATGTGTCATAATGGGCCCTATCATAACGTGCAAGCAAGGCTTGGGTGTTAGATATCCTCCAGATATTAGCTGCCTGTGCAGCAATCCGTTTGCCTGAGGCCTCAAAGATCTTGGACTCTTTGTCTGGGGGAGGAGCGTCACCAGTAGTTTGAGAGTTCGCCCTCTTCCGAGCGTTGGAAACGACCAGGGAGTCCAATGGCAAGTGTCCCTTGATATATGTAGGATCCGTGGGCGCTGCCTTATATTTCCTGTCGATGCGAGGGTTGACCACACGCGCTCGGGTGGGCTCCTTGAAAACCTCCGTTGCATGTTTAAGTACTCCCTTCAGCATCGGCAGCGTTTTGACTGACTTTTCGGCTCCTGAGAAGGTGTCGAATAAGAAGTCCACATCCACGGGGTCCGAGTGCAGCTCGACGTCGTGGTTAGCCGCAGCTCTCTCTATCAGAGCATTGAAGGCCGTCGAATCCTCAGTCGGGGACGTCTTGGCCGCAAAAAGTTGAGCGTCCTGACCCGCCTGCGGGTCCTCCGGGTCGCCTCCGGCGGACCACGGAACGTGCTCCTCCTCCGGATCCGAGTACGCCGGATAGTCGTACTCGGCATCCTCCTCGTCCGCACCGGCTGCGGCGGAATGCGTCGGCGAGTACCCCAGGGTTTGTGGGGACACAGGCTCCACCAAAGCCGAAGAGCCCTCGGAGTCCCTTTTGTTTTTGAGAGGGATCTTAAAATGTTCCAACGCCGGCTCCGTCGTGATCTTCCTCTTGAGGAGCGACAGTTTTCCGGTGTTGGCGTCGATGGTTACCTCACGACGTTCCTCTTCAGCGAGCGGTTGGAGTCGAAGCTTCGACACCACCAAGGCCGCTTTAGGTGCCAATACCTCCTTCGAGGGTCCACTCTGTTTCGGCGCGAAGGCCTTCGGCGCCGACTTGGGAGGAAAGGTGAAACGGATAGGCGTCTGCTCCTTCGCGGGCTTAGGCGTGTGCTTTGGCGCCACAGTGTCCTTTCGAATCCGCTGCAAGGATTCCGCCACCTTCTTCGTCAAGGCCGGAGAGGGCTTGACCGGCTCGAGCGACTTTTCGGCATCGAGAGCCCGATCACCCGCATGCGCCTTCTTCGGGGCCGACGCCCCATGGCCATGCGCGTCGTCGCCCAGACGCTTCTTCGGAGCAGACTTCGGGTCCACAACCCCTTTCGTAGCCTACGCAGCCGCGTCGGACGATTTCGCCTTCGGCACCGACCCCGAGGACTTCGGGTCGGCCATCTTGGTGTGGCTCTTCGAGTCGGCCATTTTGGTTTTCTTGGAAGTTGACGCCTCCAGAACCTTCTTCACCAGCGCAACTTTCACTTTCGCATCAGAGGGTGCGTGACCAGTTGGCTTCACTTTCGTTTTCTTCGACGTAAGTGATGGGTCATAAATGTCCGTGACCGGGCCCGGAGGCGGGGACGTAGGACTCATAGTTAGATCTTGGGTAAGGCCCGAAGGCGATCCCTCGACCTGGGCCGTAGGAGGGGTAATAACCCCAGAGTCTGGTTGGGGATGCTCCTCCTCCGAGCTATCACCCATAGTGGCAAAAGCCTGATCGTCGTCCCCTACCTCGTCGGTGACTTCGTCAAAGTTCTCCGCACCCTCGTCATAGGTTTCCCCTTCGGATGCGGGATTAGAGTCCGAACCTTGCACGTCGTCTTCTCCCTCGACAGATTCCTGGAAAATGTCATCTGGTGGGGGCGCCGTAGCCGATAACTTAGCCTGGAGCCTATTGGCCCGACGAATCTTTAAAGTCTTCTTGCTCCGGAACTTCGAACACGCCATGCAGGTGTCTTCGCGGTGATCCGGCGACAAGCAGGTATTGCACACAGGGTGCACGTCGAGGTGTGAATATTTAGAGTTACACACCGGGCACTTCTTAAACGGAGTTCGCTCCATAGCAAGAGTGTAGTGTAGGCCCGTCCGCGCCGAAAGCACGTGGAAGGGCAGCAAGAGATCGGAGCTGAGAGTCAGAAAGAAACCCGTACGCAACTATACCGACGCCCAGCCTAAAGACCTTTTGGTCTCGAGTAGAAGTTGAACAACTATCGGTTCCGACAGAGGGAACCGAAACACATCCGAACCCAATGGCGGAAAAAAACAATCTGGGGATGGAGGCGATGCCCATGCGCACTGTAGTCCAGGGGAGGAGCCACCTATCTCGTGATACTTCGAAGACTCTTCCAGGACAACAATGTGCAATCATCCGGACCCAACACTAGGTGGCGATCTATGCACAGATATGAATTCAGCAGCCCACATGCCTCGAACAGGGGCGAAAAGCAGAAGTCTGCTGGTGCTGGCCCGACAGGCCCTAGGACTTGGTCGTAGCCCTGGAGTCCTTGAAAAGCTCAAAGCTCTGCTTTGCCACCAAAAAGGCGACGGCCATTAAAGGGCATGTCCATGAGCGAGGACTGGACATCCCCCGAAAAATTGGCGGACATCAGCCAAGCATGGCGACGGATCACCACTGTCGTGGAAATCGCTTTGCTCAGTGAGTCCGTGGTATCAAGTCCACATCTGATTGAGTCGCGTGCTGCATCCCGCCCCTCTGCAAGTGCCTGGGCGAGTCGTGCCTGGGCCTCCTCCAGACACTTGGGCAGCACAACCACAACCGTATCCCACAAGGAGTGTGTGTAACGGCCCAAAAGGCAAGCGGTGTTGATAGACCGCAACCCCAAACTCAATGAGAAGAGTTTCTTCCCAAACAGATCAAACCTTTTGGATTCCCAAGGTGGAGGAGCAGCCTGGAATGCGGTCTGGGATGTAGAGGCCTCGATCACCAGGCTCTCAGGGGTGGAGTGAACAGAGACAAAGTGGGGGGTCACCCGGAGCCGGGTGGTGGCGTCGGGCCACGTTCCGATCTACAGGGGACACTGTGGAGGGCTACCAATGCGCAAGGGTACTGCTGACTAAAACTTTCCGGATCCAGTCTGACGCCTGGGGATATTCTAAGGTAAGGAATCGAACACTAACCTGTTTTTCTCCAGACGTGGTCTTTGCCTCACTTCTCATTATTGGTAAGCCGTGAAGAACCATTTCTCCTATTGTCAAAACATCTGTGAATACAAGTTTGGTTAGCTTCTTGAGACTGATAAACCTTTGTATGGTGGATATTTTAAAACCCAGTTTAAAACAAGAATGATCCCACTACTATCTGTTTTCCTTATATTTTGCCACATTTTGCCATTAGTCATCTGAACAATATTTTGGCAACAAGGACCGCTGCTACCTTTGGGAGCGAAGTACTGGAGAAGGACATGTTAGGCAATCATTTAAATGCATCAATTCTCACCACGGACTTAGGTCCATCAAGTCTGACACATCTGGAGAAAGCATATTTGTAGTTCCTTGAAACAGTCTCTTTGGCTGACTTTCGGTCTCCATTTCACCACCTAAAAGAAAAATTTAATCAAGCATGTCAAGATTTGACACAATGTAAGGTGAATAGAAATAAACAGAATTTACTTCTGTAAAATGCTTTAATCATCTTAAAGGCCATTCTCATCTTTTTGAAAACCTCAATGAATACTGCCCTAAGGACATTCTAAACAAGCATTGGCATAGCCAATAGGTCTTGCCTTTGGGACCGTTGTGACGCGCTGCTTCTCCACTGCCTCTGGTGGCCTCTAGAGCACCACAGCAGCGAGTGGAGAGCACCACGATCACTGGTCCCTGCTGCTGGCGAGTGGAGTCCGTTCTTCACTGCACACCTGGGACAGCACTGAGTCTGGAATGACTGATCTCCCTGCTACAGGGAATCAGTCTCCCTTGTAGCGCCAGCACTGGAGAAGTGCTACAAAGTGCTACACTGGAATCACTTCTGCAAAAAAGGCACTTCTTCTCGCTCCAGTTCAAATCCCGTGTTATACTGGGAACTGCACCAGGAGCAGTGTTGCTGGAAGTTCTTCAAAGGATTCACTGGAAAGGGTACAGGGCTGGAGTCGTCCTGACACTGCTGCTTACTACATTCAGTGCAAGGCTGAGAAGTGCTTGAGGCGCTGTTGTTGCAGTGTCAGCTTCCCCTGCATCCAATGCACTGTCGGGACCAAGAGCAGTGCTTTACTATAATCAGTGCTGGTCTGGGCTCCCTCTGCTTCTTCTCATAACATCCACGGCACAGCATGAAGGGCGCCCCCTAGAGCTCGGTTTCCTTTCTGCTGTCCTGCTTTACGGTTCTGCAGAGGCAGGCTACGCTACGCTGTGCTCAATACAACTCTGCTGCTTCTCGTGCAACCCGTGCATTTGTACTCTGTCTCGAGGCAGGAGGGAGTAGGGGGCGGGAGATTCAAGATCCAGGAGTGCAGAAGTGGAGGGTAGAAGGGTGAGGGAGTGACCACGCTAATAGCAGGGAAGGAAGGCGTGGGGCGAGTGAGGGTAAGAGCTGTGAGGAGGATGTCTGGAGGAAGAAGGAGGAGCGGGAGCTGTGTCTGGGGTTCCGAGACCGCTCGGCTTCCTAAACACTGGTTAAAGCCTGCGCAGTGCGCACGGGACCTCGACCCTCAGAGCGCCGCAGGCATGGGACTCCAGACACACGCTCATAGACAAACACGGACACTGTGTCTATACTCAAACACTGGGTGGATACTCAAGCAATTAAACAGTGCACGCACACATCCTCCCCAAGGTATACAACATATATTTCAATACAATGAATATACAGGGAGACTCTTAAAGATATACAAACATATACAAACACCCACACTGCACATCGAGGGTTCATTGCACAATTCTGATCCGAGTGAGTATCCGTTCCCTTTCCTATCCTTTGCACATAGCGAAGCTACATGCCTTGGAGAGTTTTGCGTTAAAAGGTTATCTCGGGATTCAGAGTATTCATGAAGAGCGGGGGAGGGGCTTGTTTTGTTGGCAAAAGTCAGGGAACGAAGGTGGAACTCTTATTCCGGGTGGCACAGCTGTGCCCACGCCACTAGAGTGGATTGCTTCAGGGGCGCCCATGAAAGCTCACCGAGGGGCCTGGCGGCAGCCGGGTGCCCTAGTCACTGTGGTAAATTCCCAGACGGGCAGCTGGTGAGATAGCCGAACACCCTGACCACAATCTCACCTCCACCCTGGCAGCTCCGGATATACTGTCACACCTCAGCAGGCGCCCGCTTTAGGTTTAAGGAGGTACATGAGATGCGCCAGGACAGTGTTTGCACACCAGTGATGCACATGGGATTGCATTGGCACGCGCCCGAGGTAGCACACAAGAGCCACAGGATAAGACATACCCCGCGGCCATGGGTGGGGTTTATATGTACATGGTATATGCCGCTAGTTGGTACACCTCAGCCCCCGGCACCGTAGGTTTAATGTATATGAGATGCACCAGGACAGTGTCTGCACACCCGCACCGGCGGGCAGCACCAGTGATGCACATGAGATGTGCTCGCATAGGCACACGACGTTAGGCGGCACACCTGAGCCAGAGATTTCAGGCATGCTAGGTGGGCGTAGCATTAGTATGTACACCTGACCCCGCGACCATCCTTTGTGTTGCATGTGTTCACGCATGCGCACATGCTATATACCGTTAGTTGGTACACCTCAGCCTATGGCCCCAATAGAGTTAGGGTCTAAGAGATGCGCAAGGACATTATCTGCGCATCTGAATCAGCTGCCATCACCAGTAATGTGCGTGCAAATGCATGCCCACATTTTACATGTCAGTAGGGGCACACGTAAGAGACAGGGTTAAGACCTAGGACGTGCACGTGGTCATTAATATTCAAACCGGACCCCTGCCATCGCCGGTGTTGCACACGTGCATGGATACGGGCATGGTACAGGCCCCTAGACTGCACACTTCTGCCCCCGCCGCCACAGGGCACATGAGGTAGGCAAGGGTATAATTACCTGCACACCCGATTCTGTGCCCATTGCTGCACAAGTGCAAATAGAGGCATAATATATCCATTTAGGCGGCACACCAGATTTCTCGACTGTCACCGGTTTAGGTACCCCAGGGGCGCATGGGCTTTCACTGCACACAGAGCCTGCAGGCGTCACAGTAGGGCGGGTGTGGCCTAAATGCCAGAGCTGCTGACTTTGGAACTGCATTTGATTCTCCATGTCAGCTCAACATACAGTGACGCTGGGCAAATCAGTTTGTCTGCCTGTGCTTTCAAAAACGAATGTAAGTAACTGGCGCTATGTAGAGTGCTCCAGGTCGAGTTCCGCTACCTAAACAAAAAAAACAAGCACTGGCCGTGCGGCAGTAAAGCAGCGTGGCCGTGAAAGCGATCATCTGAGCATGCGGCGGGGGGCCTGCGCAATTCCCTTGCGGGAGCGTGCGACCATTTGGTGCCGCGTGCTCCCGCAAGGAAATCGCCAAGATGTGCACACATTGCATTGCAAGCAATGCAACGCGTGCACGTCTTTGCAGAGAAAGCTGTGCCGATGGCAACAGGTCTCTCTCCTATGCAGCCTTTGGTACCCAGCAGGAGACGTACATACCAAGCATTAATACCCCAGAATCTGGTCCAACCTCAGACTCAAGAGGATCTCTGAACACCACGTTAAAAGGCACAGATGCCACTGCTCTTGCATCAAAAACAAATGTACTTTTTTAGGCCAAAGTCAATGAATCTAGTCACTGACCAGACTTCATGCCACTACTGCCTTAGTATTCTTTTTAATGTAAAGGGGGAAAGTAAATAAAAGATGTATTCATTCTGTTAACTTCCATACTTCAAGGCATGAGGTTATGGTCCCAGAAGGTGTGCCACAGTGATTGCTTAGAAGACAAAGCACCCAGCTCTTCCCTAAATCTATTTCTTTAGAAATGCAGAACACTAGGGTGATTCTACAAGAGCTAGAACTCTATAGTTGGAGAAAAAATGGGACTGCTGCCAACACATCAAAGCTCAAGCCCATACAATCATTCTTGGAGAAGGAACATTTTTATGTACCCTCTAAGTATCTGTTTGTGGCATGCAGTGCTGTAGATTCAAATGCTGTGCGTAATCCTGCCATCTAATGTTTGGCCCAGATGGGTGCAAGCTGTTTTTCTTCAAAGAAAGCCTTTCGACTCTCCAGACGCCGTGACTCCTCCTCTTGCTGGTAACAAGCATGTTCATGGACTCCTTTGTTAGATTGTTCTCCCAAACGGTGGGTGAGGACGGAATGTAAAGCAAGCTGTTCTAAAGAGAAATGTATATGTGAAGAAAGAGGCAGTTGAAATATATAAACGAGATAGCAATAGGCACAGGCGTCTGGAGGGGGCGGGGTGTTTGCATGTGAATCGAAAGCACTACCTGCCATCAACAGATGCTTACAAGAGAACATTTTACGTTCGAAGCATGTGTGGCTGTAGATACACATGCTGTACATAAACAGTAAACCAGTAAATGCAGAGACAAGCCTATGGAAATTACAGTGCTTTGAAAAAAAAGGGCAAGTAGAACTGACTGGCTAACATTTGCTTTTTGTCGGGCCAGTACATCCACACAATAATGTTTAGTAAAAGTATGAGGTGTGGACCATGTAGCTGCTTTACAAATGTCAGCTATAGGAATATTCCCAAGGAAAGACATACATGCTCCTTTCTTCCGCATGGAGTGGGCTCTAGGAGGGACAGTTGATGTTATTTTAGCTCTAGGCATGGTTGTATGCTTTTAACACTCCACCTAGCAATGCTGTATTTATAAAGTGCTTTGTATTTATGTGGTTTCGAGAAAGCAACAATAAGTTGTTGTGTATTCCTAAAAGGTTCAGTTCCGTCAACATAATACATGAAGGGTCGTTTAACATCCAATGTATGGAGAGCTTGCTACACAACTGAATAAGGCTGAGGGAAAACCTAGAAGCTCACTGGATTGACTAAGGTGGAACTGCGTGGATTGACTAAGGTGGAACTGCGAAACCACCTTTGGGAGAAACCTGGGGTTGGTGTGAAGTACAACCCAAACCTTGTGTACTTGGAACAAAAGGCTCTTCTAAAAATTAGTGCCTGGAGCTCACGGACACGCATAAGTGAAGTGATAGCGACCAGAAATTATACCTCCCAAGAAAAAAATTGGACAGGAGAGGCATGAGGAATAGGCCTCGCGCCTCTTTAAGAATGTCCAAGCATTTGGGTAGAAGGTTAAGCACGACTCATCCTGGACATCCCCCGTCGCAGCCACATCTCCGGACACCTGAGAGACCTGCACTGGCTCCCGGTCAACAAGAAAATCACCTTCCATCTCCTCCCCCATGCACACAAAGCCCTACACAACCAAAGCCCTACACAACCAAGGCCCAGGATGCCTCAACAGCCGCCTCAACTTCTATACCCCCAAACGCCAGCTTCGATCGACCGGCCACGCCCTCGCCGCCGTCCCCCGAATCCGAAGAGCCACCACAGGGGGACGGTCCTTTTCCTACCTCGCCGCCAAGACATGGAACTCCCTCCCGACCCACCTCCGCCTGACCCAGGACCACCTCGCCTTCAGGAAGCAACACAAGACATGGCTGTTCGAGCAGTAGCGGACCCCCCCCCCCTCCCCTAGCGCCTTGAGACCCTCTGGGTGAGTAGTGCGCTATATAAATGCTTTGATTGATTGATTGATTAAGGTATCCAAACTCTAAGACTTCAGGAGCCAGATCGCAAGGTTGAGAGACTTGGGATCTGGGTGTCTGATTTCTTCATGGTTCTAAATGAGAAGGTCCGGCCTGTTGGGGAGGTTCTAGTGTGGAACTACTGAGAGTTATAGGATGATAGTGAACCATGGTTGGCGTGGGCATGTGGGAGCTACCAGAATGGAGGTGAGACGTCTGCCCAAGCCTCCAAACCACAAATTAAAGTAGTGGGAAAGGAGGACAAGCGTAAGCAAATATCCCTGTCCAACTAATCCATAATGCATTGCCCCAGGAGGCAAGGTTTGGGTACTAGGCATATTCTGCTGCGGTGAAGAGATCTACGCCTGGTAGTCCCCAGCTAAAAGTACTTCTGAATGAATTGAGGGTGGAATTTCCACTTGTGGCCACATCCTGCTAGGGAGGTCAGCAAAGTCATTGTCCACTCCCAGTAAGTATTCCACTAACCGATCAAGCTTGTTTCTGCCCGCCCACCTCCAGATGCTCTGGGTTAAGTGCGAGAGCTAAGGGTATCTGGTGCCCCTTGCTTCTGAAAGTAATACATGGCTGTCATGGTGTCTGCCTTGATGAGAACAACCTTGTTTGCAGTTTGTTTTTATTCAAAGAAGTCTTTTGCAGTCATGAGGTAGGTGACTCCTCTTTTCAGTGATAGTGCGCATGGACATCGACTCCATTTTTAGATTGTTTTCCCGCAGAGGGTGAGAATGGAGTTAGTAGTAAAGAAGAGCGATATCCATGTATATGTATGTATACTTAAGAGAACTGCAGCATGCAGGCAATGGAGGCGGGTGGGCGCATGTGAATCTACAGCTATACATGCCAAGAACAGATGCTTACTGGGTAAGTAACATTATCCGTTTGAGGCATGTGAACTGTAGATCACATGCTTTGCATAGACTATATAGTATTCTCCCAAAGCGGTGGCTAGCCTGTAGCAGCAAGAGTTGTCTGAACTAGTGTTTTAAGTACTGGTTGGCCCACATTAGCATAATGTCTCGCTAACACATCTACACAATAGTGCTTGGAGAATGTGTGTGGTGTAGACCATGTTGCAGATTTGCAAATGTCAACTCTGGGGATGTTTCCTAAGAAATCCATAGTAGCCCCCAACTTGTGAGTGGAATGCGCTCTAGGGGGTACAGTTAGAGTTCTTTTTGCATAACAAGTTTGAATGCATTTAACAATCCACCTTGCAATACCTGATTTGGAGATAAGATTGCCCTTGTGTTGTGGTGCAAAAGCAACAAAAAGTTTGGTCTTATGAAATGATTTTGTTCTTTCAATGTAATATAAAAGTGCTCTTCTGACATCTAAGGTGTGTAGAGCTTGTTCTACAACAGAATCAGGTTGAGAGAGAATACAGGTAATTCTACAGACTGATTTATGTGAAATGCAGGCAGATACTACCTTAGGTAGAAATTTGGGGTTTGTATGAAGAACCACTTTGTGCAATTGGAAAAAAAAATATTCTATGGTTAGTGACTGTAGTTCACCCCTGCTCCTCAGTGAAGAGATTGCAATGAGGAAAGCGGTTTTCCAAGACAGAAACTGTAGATGGCATTTAACCCCTTCCGCGCGGATGACAAAGCCAGCTCGTCAAGGGCGTTGCCTGCGCTACGCGCATGACGAGTTGGCTTTGTCACGTAACCCGCGATTTTTGAAAATCCAGCGCACAGCGGGAAAACGCGGTAGCACGGAAGCGGTTAAACATGGGTTCAAAAGGTGGCCCATTAATCTTGTGAGGACTATATTAAGATTCCACAAAGGGGCAGGTGGGAGTCTTGGTGGTATGACGCTTTTAAGTCCTTCCATGAAAGCTTTAATTTATGGGTACTGTGAAAAGCGATAAATGTTGCCTATTTTGTAAATATGAAGCTATTGCTGAGAGTTGTAGCCTGAAGGAGGTGGAAGCCAATCCTGACTACTGAAAGTATGAAAGATAGCAGATGATGTTTTGTATGGAAGCATCAAGAGGGTGGATGTGATTGTTATTGCAATAAATAAAGCGTTTCCATTTAGCTGCGTAACAGGTTCTTGTGGAAGGCCTTCTGGCCTCCCTGATGGTGTTCATGCAGTCGGGTGGAAGGTTCAGATAACCAAACTAGGACTTCAGGAGGCAGATCGGGAGGTTCAGTTTGGGATCTGGGTGTCTGATTTCTCCATGGCTCAGAGTGAGGAGACTGGATGTTAGATGCAGCTTTTGATGCGGTACCAAAGACAGCGCCAACAGGGTTATGAACCATGGTTGACGGGCTCATGTGGGAGCTACTAGGAACAGTGTGAGGAATGTTTGCCTGAGCTTCCGAACCACTAATGGAATAAGTGGGAGAGGCAGAAAAGCATAGGCAAATATCTCTGACCAGTTCATCCATAGTGCATTGCCCTTGGAGAGCGGGTGTGGGGGGCCCGGAGGTGAAGTTTTAGCATTTTGGTGTGTGGCACACAGATCTGAGGGACTCCCCAACTTTGGAAGCATGGGAAGATAATCTAAGGGTGAAGATCCCATTTGTGCATTTGCTGCCTCTGTCTGCTGAGGAGGTCTGCAATCTGGTTGTTCGGGTAGATCATCGATTTTGTGGTGAATGGCCCACATCCAGATGTCTTGGGATAAGTGTGACAGTTTAAGTGTCTTCCTCCCCCCCCCCCCCCCCCCCCCCCAGCTTTTGTATGTAATACATAGCGGTCATGTTGTCGATACAAACTTTGACAGCTTTGCCAACCAGGTGATTTGAAATGACTTGAGGTAGAAAGATTGCAAGCGGCTCTAGATGATTGATGGGGAGCAACTTTTGCTTTTAGCTCCATAGGCTTTGCACTGTGTGGTGCTGAAGATGAGCTCCCCAGCCTGTGAGGGACGCGAAAAGCTGTTAGTACTGTCTGTAAAAACCGGGTCTATGAAGGGCCGCCCTTTTGATAAATGGTGTGTGTTCCACCACTGCAGAGAGCGAGGAGTATGGCCGCTTACCAACACTAGACCGGTAAACAGACCCTGTGATTGGTTCCACTGACTCGCTAAACATTTCTGAAGGGGACGCATGTGCAGCCAAACATTGGGAACGATCATGACGCAAGATGCCATCATTCCCAGTAGTTGCATATATACCAGAGCTGGAAGCGAGTGATTGGAGAACTAAAGCCTGAATGTTGCGAATTCTGGCTGCGTTGGGAAACGCCAGAGCCTTTTGAGTATTTAAGGTGGCTCCTAGGTAGTTCTGAGTATTGGCAGCCTGGAGATGTCATTTTAGCACATTTGACTGTGAACCCCAGTTCATGTAGTAACTGAATGGTTCTGTGAGTGTGCTGGACACATTTTGGATATGTACTGGCTTTGATTAGCCAGTCATCCAAATAGGCGAGACATGGATGTGTTGTCTTCTCAGGGGAGCAGAGACTACCGCCAGACACTTTGTGAAGAGTCTGGGGCAGTGGTGACTCCGAACGGGAGTACCTGGAACTGGTAATGTTGACCCGCTATCACAAATGTGAGAAATTCGCGATGAGCGGGATGGATTGGAATATTGAAATAGGCGTCCTTTAAGTCTAGAGTAGAGAGATGTCACCCTTTTGCAGAAGAGGTAGTACTTGTTGAAGTGTTACCATGTGAAAATGGTCTGACTGTATGCAAAGATTTAGTTCTCGGAGGTCCAATATTGGTCTGAGAGAACTGTCTTTTTTGGGTATTAGAAAGTAAAAGGAGCACACACCGACCCGTGGTGTTGTGGTGGTACGGGCTCTACAGCCCCTTTTAGAAGGAAACTAAACATCTGGTTTGAGGAGGTGTAGGTGATCCGATGAGAGTTTGTGTGACCTTGGGAGAATGTTTGGAAGATTGTTTGTGAACTCCAGGCAGTAACCAGGCCGGATAATTTCCAGTAACCACTGATCTGTTATTGACTTCCAGACGGGTAGGAAATCTGAAAGTCGCCCCTGACAGGTGTTAAATTGTCAGGGGGAGTGTAGGGAAGTCGCTGCTTAGTATTGGAGGGGGAGGTGCATGTATTTGAGCCGCTACCTTTGCCGTTATGTTATGGTACATGGGAATTTGTAGGAGCGCACGTTCACCTACAGGTCTCTTGGCGCTGAAGAGTGACCAGAAAAAGAGCAGAAAAGAACAGGCAGAGGAGCAGCTTGTTGTAGGCCGGGGTTAACATCCAGGTTTTTAGTAGTTTCCTGAACAGCATGTAGTCAGCCTCAAGCCTAATAGAAGTAGGCAGTGAGTTTCCAAAGCTTTGGGCCCAAATAAGAAAACTGGGTCCCTCCAATATGTTTCGGTCTGATTCTAGGCAACGTCAAAAAATTCACATGCTTCGATCTCAGATTACACTGAGGCAGGTGCTTACTGATGCACGAGAAAATGAAACCTGGGTCAGTTTCTTGAATGGCTTTAAACAGAATACAGCCAATTTTAAACGTCACACGCTGCTCCACTGGAAGCCAGTGGAGATCTTTAAGCAGCCAGTGATGTGACATCTTCTGTCCTTAAGATAGATGATTCTAGTTGCTTGGTTCTGAATCAACTGAAGATGATGTCTCAGATATAATGGAATGCCGAGATAGAGGGCATTTCCATAGTCCATTTTTGATAGGATAAGGGCAATCACAATTTGAATATTGGCCTCTTTACTAAAGAAACGTCTGATCTTACACAATTTAGGGAGTTGGAACAAAGCAGGCAGAAGTAACTGCGCCAATTTGGGCACTCAGAAGTCAGAGTAAACATGAAGACAGACTATTTATCGCTGGTTTGGGAATTGGGGCAGTACCTAACGCAGGGGGCCAGTAGGAGAGTGTCCAATGAATAAGCTTATTACTCGGAATGATTACCTCGGTTTTTTCAGAGTTTAGTTTTAGTTGGCACTTATCCATCCAGGTTTTTACATACATCATAGAGCTCCTAACAAAATCTTTGCATTCGGTGGAATTCTCCAGAGTGAAAATCAGCTGCATGTCATCAGCATAATTCAAAAGCTTTACCCCATCTGCCGAAGTCTCGAGATTAGGAGACTTATGTAAATATTAAAAAGCATTGGCGAAAGGGAGGAACACTGTGGGACACCACAGCTCATTTCAACAGTGTTGGATTTATAGGGCGAAAGCCACACCGATTGTTTGCGGTCCTCTAAAAAGAACCCAAACCACTCCAGTGCCGAGCCCCCAAGACCCGCTGCGGCAATGCAGTCCAACAAAATGTGGTTCACGGTGTCAAATGCTGCAGACAGGTCAAAGAGGATCAGGGCCCAAGTGTGATCAATGTCAGCCTGTCCTTTTAGATCGCCCAAGACTGATAAGATCACAGACTTAGTGGAATGCGCAGGGCAAAAGCCTGCCTGGTGGGCGTCCAGAAACTTGGACGCTTCGAGAAAGGAACTAAGACAGGTTGCTACATGAGTTTCAAGTAATTTTGCTGGAAACTGGAGTAGTGACGTAGGTCTATAATTTTCCAGCTTTTTGGGATCTAGACCCTGTTTTAAAAAATTTTTTTTTAAGTGGAAGGACTACTGCTTCCTTAAAAGCTGACAGTACGATTCCGTGGGACAGGCAGAGATTAAGGAACTCCAGGATAGTGTTTGGGAAGGCCGGGTAAATTTCTCTTGTTATAATATTGGAGCATTCCTCTTTAGGGGAGCCAGATTTGACCTTTGCTACCAAATCCATACAACATTTCTCGACTAGCATAGGAAAAGTATTGAGAGGAGGGATTGGAATGAGCCACGCTGTCAGAGGGGGTTACTGAGCCCGTGGCTCAGTAACCCCCTCTGATGTAACCCTCAGAGGCAGAGGGTTGGTTGTTGCCCTTGTACATGGTGGTGGTCTCAGAGGAGGTATTTTTGGACCCTGCGTGGTAGAAGGAGCGCCAAAAGGAACCATGTGCTTGTGTTAGTTGAAGGGCTCCCATGGATTTGGCCACTTCAGTGTCTTTCTTTTTTTTCCAGTAAGGAATCTACCAACGGGCCAAAGAGGTTTTCTTTGTCAAAGGGTGTGTTCAGTATGGAAGTCTGAACCTCAGGTTTGAAACTTGAGATACATAGCCAAGCATGCCTTCTCAAGAAGATGCTGGTGTTTACAGCTCTAGCAGCAGTGTCTGCAGCATCTAGGGAGCACCTGATTGCAATATTTGAAATGAGCTGTCCCTCCACGCACTAGGTCTTGCGCTTTAGATTTAGGTTCATCGGTTGAAATTGGAGCAAGTGCCCCAACTCGTCCCAATGCACCCAGTCATACCTTGCGAGCATCGCTTTCATTTCAGAGATGTGCCAGAAGTTTGCCGCCTGAGAGGCTATCCTTTTCCTCGAAGCGGCAAGAAGTTTAGATTCTTTAAATGGGGTGGAGTATCTCCTGTAGTTTGGGTGTTGGCCCTTTTATGTGCGTTGGACACTACTAGGGAGCCCAATGGTATTTGTTTCTTTATGTACGCTGGGTCAGATGGTGCTGGCTTGTACTTTTTATCTACCATGGGGTAACGATACACGCCCGACCGGGTCATTAAATAGGTCATCAACGTGCCTGATCATACCCTAGAGCATGGTGAGTGTCAAAGGACTGGTATGCTGCTAAGGGTTTCAAAATGAAAATACTCTTCAAGGGATTCTTTGTGCAGCTGTTGCCCATGGTAGTTGGCAGCTCTACCCAGCAGTTCTACGTAACCTACGCGGTCGTACGGTGGAGAGGGCTTGGTAGGGTACAGGTCAGGATCATTTCCGGTGGGCGAGTCAATATTATAAGCTGCCCATGGTTCTGAGAGTAATGGTACATTGTACCCAGCTCCATCCCAGTCCCCATTCTCATCCTCATGATCTTCAGGTGTAAGTGGTGGTGAGTGTTTAGGTGAAATCATTAAGGTATTATTATAAGTCTCCTCTGTGTCAGGTTTCCCTTTAAGGGTCACTTTTGTGGTGATATGTCCAGTAGTTGGATGGATGTACAACTGTGTTTCGGATCCGGTTTAGTAGGCTGAGAATCGAAATGCTGTTCCTGAGATGGAAACGGCACGTCTGGTTGTTTCGGTGGAGGTTTTTAATCCGGATGATTTTGGATCTGAAAGTGTTATGGGCATCGAAGAGGAGGGTTGGAGACAGGCTTCTAATTTGATCCTGAAGGTTTCGAATCTGAGCCAGTTTCCAAAGAGGTCTGGAATGGAACTTGCGTGTTGACTTTGAAGGTCGCGGCGTCGAGCCAGACCGTTGCGAAGCGTCTTCTTGGAGTGGAAAGCCTTGCACGCATCGCAGTCTTGTTCTCTGTTCTCCGGAGCCAAGCAGAGGTTGCACGTCATGGGAGTCTGCGCGCAGAAACTTCCATGGCACAGAGGTCAGAATTTGAATGGAGTCAGTTCCATCGACTATGAGGCAGACCGACATGGGTAGGCCAGACGACCTTCCACGAGCTTCCCGATCGAAAGAGGGTTTTTTCTTTTTTAGAATTAAATACGATACGAGGAGAATGTTATATGCGATCAAAATAATACTGTCGAGGGTGAGTGTCTTGCCCACCGAGGGAAACTGAAGAAACTGTTGAACCGGAGCGCAGCAATTCACGTCCGAACCCGATGGCGGAAAAAAAACAATCTAATAATGGATTCGACACCCATGCTCACCATCACCGTAAGAAGGAGTCACCTAACTTGTGACCGGGAAAGACTTTAAAGAAGAACAAACGGCAAACATCTGGACCCAACAGTAGATTGCAGGAGTATGCAAAACATGTGATCTACAGCTCACATGCCTCTAACAGAAGGTTTTCAACGCAGGTGAACAGCTATTAGTCCAGATAATTCATGTGGAGACCCTTGTGACTGGGTGTCCACTGGCCTTGATTGGTCAGGCCCTTTGAATGTGCCCTCCACTCCGTAAGTGAAACATCCATGAGGCTACATACCAACGAGGGCAGGGATCAGCAAGACAGAGATAAGCCTCTCTCTCTCCTCACCATCTAGCAGCATAGAAGCGGAACTCTATCCTCCCCTTTAAGCAACACGGAAGATGGACTAACTCGACCTACCCAGAGTAGAAAGGGAAACTAAACTCAACAATCACTACAATTTGGCTGCCATTTTAGACTGGTCTCTCTCTCTTTGTCGGCCATCATGGACTGGTCTTTTTCACGGTTTGACCACGCTCTAGGAACTGGCCTCTTTAGACTATTTTCAACTAGCGAATGTCTGCCTTGTATTGCAGTAGTATACCTCTACTTGATATTAATGCACCGATCATTAGCTCATCTATTTCTGGCTGCTCTTTAGTCACATATTTGACTCATTTAGCTCTTTGTTTGCACCTGTACCTGGTTCCAGCTTATCATTAGCATTGTACCTCTACTTGTATACTGTACAATTGTTATAAGTTGCACCCATTTCACCTTCTATTGCTGTATTGCACCGATCACTACCTCATGTTTTATATAATTACATATTATCTTTTCCTCTGCATTTCACTTTCTATTGTGGTATTGCACCGATTACTACCTCATATTTTATCCTTTATATTTATATATATACCTTTTTCTTTTTTGTAAGCTGCACCCATTTCACTTTTATCCCTGGAATGCACCATTTGCTACCTCCTATATTTTGATGATGTTGACCGCTCACTAGTGTCACCTCCATGTAACTTACTGTGTGCTTCTATTTGTGTATCGCACCGATTACCACCTCATATTCCTATATAGTTATATATATATATATATATATATCTTTTATTTGACCCCGTTGCTTATCTGTATTAATTGTATTATTGATGTACATGACGGTACTGTTTACTCTTCTGAACTACCTGTTTGACTATGCTCCCTCATTTACCCCTTCTGTGTAAAGCGCTCTGATATCTGCAAAGATCTTGTCCGCGCTATATAAAGCTTTTAAAATAAATAAATAAATCCATTGTGATGGTCCTCTGTGGTACTAGGTAGAGAAAAAGGCAGTCCCTGTAACAGGTTTTTGGTGTTCCACCATTTCAGAGAGTGATAAGCGCGATGGCCCACCAACACTTGATCGTACCAATGACTCTCCACTTGAGACCACTGGTGCGCTAAGCAATCTTGCAATGGACGCATGGGTAACTCAGCATGGTGCACTAGGACGATGCTGGAGGCCATCAAGTCAAGGAGAGGCAGGACTGCCCTGTCTGCGACCTGTTGGCCTAGTGTGACGGGAGAAAAGAGTGTCTGAAAAGACAGTATCCTGGTGGCATTTGGGTAGGCCATGCCCCCCGCGGAGTTCAGAATTGCCCCCAAGTGAGGTTGAATCTGGTTGGGCTGGAGGTTTAACTTTGAGGCATTGATAGGAATGCCTAGTTTGTGAAGTAGGTTGATGGTGACCCGAGTGTGGTTGTGGCATTTCTGATAAGTGGCACTCTTGATGAGCCAGTCGTCTAGATAAGGCAAGATGTGTATGCCTAGCCTGCGTTGGTGAGCAGCAACCACCGCACAACACTTGGTTAAGAACCGTGGGTACAGCAGTGACTCCGAAGGCGAGCACTTTAAATTGATATTGTTGTTTGCCAACTCCAAATCGGAGGTACTGGTGATGTGCTGGATGGATTGTAATGTGGAAATAGGTGTCCCTGAAGTAGAGTGCAGCCATGAAGTCGCCTTGCTGTAACAGCGGGATGACATCCTGAAGAGTGACCATGTGAAAGTACTCTGAGTGAATGTATTTCTTTAAGGGTCTGAGGTCCAGAATTAGTCAGATTGACCTGTCTTTTTTGGAGGAATCAGGAAGTGTAGTGAGTATGCGCTCATGCCCGGTTGGTGGTGAGGGAAGGGCTCCATGGCTCCTTTTTTGGAGAACTTGTACCCTTTCCATGAGACGCTGTTGGTATTGTGGGAGAGAGCTTATGTTTGAGAGGTGTAATGTTGGGAGGTGTGGAAGTAAGCTGTAGACTAACCATGTTGAATAATATCCAACATCCACTGGTTGGAGGAGACATTTACCAAGCGTGAAAGAACGCTAGTAGACAACCCCAGACTGATGTTATATTAAGACTGGTTTTTCATATGATCGGTTGGGAAGAGGAGAGGCAAGTCAGAATCTAGCAAAGGTGGCAGTTTGCTCTAATAATTGCTCAACCTGCTGTCCAAAGGGATGTTGACCAACAAAGGTGGGGTTGAGCAAATTTTGCTGAACCTCTGCTTCGTGTGCTCCTCTGCAAGGTATTGAAGGTGTGCCTCCATTTCATCCCAGTGGGCATGATAATACCTGGAAAGCAGCCCAATGGAATTTGCAATCCGCCAATGGTTGTCTGATTGCGCATCTACCCTCTTACCCACAGCATTTATTCTGTCTGATGGAGGGGTATCACCTGTGGTTTGAGAGTAGGCCCCTTTACAGGCTGTAGCAACTGCTAGGGAGTCGGGTGGAAGCTGGCCCCGGATGTCATTTGGGGATACCTTATATTTCTTGTCCACCCATGGTGTTACGACTTTGGCACATGCTGGGCTGTAAAATAAATTCTGGGGTGTGACGGGACAGGACTTGAATCATGGGGAGATACTGAATAGAGTGGTAACTAGAGAAAGAAATCCTCCTTTAAAGGCTCAGTACGCAGATCCACCTTGTGGATGGTGGCAGCTCTACCAATTAGGTTGTTGTAGGAGGTATCATCAGGAGGGAAGAGTTGGGCAGGGTACAGATCAGGATCAGTGTCCATGGGTGGGTCAGCGTCAAGTGTCCTGGGGGTTCCTCCTCCGTGGGTTATCAAAGGTATCCCCTTCCTCTAGTTCTCCCAAATCTGAATGAGGCAACCCCCTCGAACGGAAGGAGAGGCAAGTGTCGCAAGCAGCCTCGTTGTGCTTGGGAGACAATTTGCAGATCTGATGGAGATCGGAGGATATTTTTGCATGACAGCGAGGTTGCATGACAGCGAGGACAGTATCGAAAAGGCGTCCATTCCATCATCGTGAGGACATGGTGGGAGATATGCACCGGATCTAATAGGGCCCTGAAGGGAAAAGGCCAATGTGGGCTCAAAGTCCAAAAAGCCATTTGTTCAGTTCAGGAGTCAAACCAAAACAGACAAGAAATGGAAACTTGATCAATAACAATACTGAAGGAGGGAAGGAACTGTGGAAACCGACAACAGTTCAGCGTGACTGTTTAACCCGAGCAAGAGAGCACACGTCTGAACCCCACAGCAGAAAGAAAACATTTAAACAATGGCATAGATTACCATGCATGCTACCAGCAAAAGGAGGTGTCACGGTGCCTTGAAATACTTTCTTAGAAGGACAACTTTCACACATGTAGGCCCAACACTAGATAGCAGGATTATGCACAGCATGTGCATCTACAGCCACACATGCCTCAGACATGTCTTTAGTCCACTGATCTTCCTTTTGACATTCCCATATGTGGGAAGATTATCAGCCATGAAATCAACAGAGCCCAAACCGAAGACTGAATTTTTGACAATCTGTTCCTTTTAATATGTATTTTTATCCACATGTATATCGGTAACAGTGCATTAAGTGCCACAAATTGGCAATAGACACTTCTTGAACTTTACGCAACACTGCATTAATGCGAACTACTGATTTTTTGCATGCATACATACATGAACTACTATTTCTATGTTTTCTACCAAGTGAGCGTGCATGTATATTTTCTCTTAATACATATAAATCAACGGGAGCATGGTAGCAGTGATGACCAGCATGAATCTGGTTAACAAATTCTGGGAATTTCAAAACTAAATAAGTGCCCGTCCTGCCATTTGTACCCAAAACGTATTGATTATGTGTGAGAATTAGCTAGCATATAGCTTGCAAAAACATACAAACAAGCAAATGTCTCATGAAAGTTACTGAAATAGCCTGGTTTAAAAACAACATTTAAAAACACACCACATTGAAGTGTAAAAGAAATGATGGATGGAATGCTTGAATTAATCTCAGCCACTGGTACTCTGCCCACATCCCAATCCATCATTATTCTGCACACCATGCCACCTCAGTTTGGCCCAAATATATGCAAATACGTCCTGACCCTGCTCCAATAGAAATAGTCCAGCCCAAACACCCAGGCCTTCCTTTAACTGGAACACAAGCAAATCGGGACACATTTCACCATTGTTAGGGCTCATCAGCCAGGTATTTTACGTTTCCGGTGACCCAGATTGTATGGGACCCATGTCTGGGCATACCTGGCCCACGTATTCAAGTGGCCAAGGGTATGCCCAGACATGGGTCGCTTGCTCATTGTGCCATTGGAACCAAGGTACACCAGACTGAAGAGCCTCAATTAGGGTGGAATCAGACTTGGAATGCTTGTGGTCCAGTTCAGAGAGGACCTGGCCTGGCAGTTTAGGCTGGACTGCTCCCATTGCAGCAGGGTCAAGACTGATTTGCATATGGCTGGGTCTAATTGGAGGGTACATGGTGGGTAAAAGAACAATGGGTTGGAATGCTACCCATGCAACCGCTAGTGGTTAGGCTTCTGGCAAGCATCCTCGTCACCTTTTGTGTGTGCTCAATTAAAAAGAAAAGTCTGAGCAAGCAGCACACACATTTTGTAAAGTCCATATCAATGTTTATTACTGGTGTAATAACCAAATAGCACAGTTTCTTCTTTAGAAAAATGCAGTTTGTTGAAGATGGTGACATGATCCTGTTTAAATATAATTAAGAAAGTAAATAAAATAGATTTAAAAAAAAACTAATACTTGCTTGGATGCAGACGGCCCTCACAGATGAGAATTAGTTCAAAGATAAATGTGTTTTACCACCAAGCCCAAAAGTATATTAAATATGAACAGTAAGATGAAACTCCTCAAAGGAAAGCTGGTTCAAATGGGTTATCACAATCGCATATAATTGTGAGACACCGTCTCTGTAACCATCAGTGGCAGGTGAGTATTCTTAGTGCATCTCAGACTGAACAATGACTGCCTACGATGGGACCCCAGGGTACAGGTTTGTGAATTACCACTCATAACAGATCCAACTAAGTTCTGTGGAGGGATGCCTTTTGAATATACGTAATTCTGTACCAGAATTAGCGAAAGGGGCCACTGAAGTCTCTTGGGGGGGGGGGGGAGAGACTGTAAAATTGAGTTGCTGCAACTGATGCTGCGGAACTTTTGAGACACTTTAGAAGTATTTTAGGAAAGCTCTGAGGTTCCTTGCAATGGACTCCAGGAACACTATTGGGAATATCTTATGAAATGAGACAACCATGTTTCGAGAAGCCCATACAGAGGTCTGAGAGAGAGGGACAAATTGTAAAGCAAAAGAACATTAGTTACTTACCTGTAAACTGTGGTTCTCCAGTATTGGTGTCTTTCATAGATTCACATGCTTGATTGCCCCAGTATTGGAAGTTTCATAGATTCCCATGCTTTGTATCATTCCCAGTCGTCGGAATGGGAGCCTTGGTAAATAAAAAATACCATAGTAGTAAGCACAAAGTGAAAAAATAGGCCTAGGCCTCATCTCATTTTGTAGCTTATCCACCTCTTTTTGTAAAAGAGACCAAATTCTTGCAATAGCCAATCAGAGCAGCCTCACCCCATAGAACCTTCCTGAGAGAGCCTCCGATTTCCTACCGCACATTGTGCAAGGGAGTCTCCATTGAGCTCTGCTCAATTTTCTTCACTTCTGAGTACTTATCTACTACGTTTTGCCTGTTTTTTCGTCATGTCTGACAAGGAAAAGAAAGCACATTTTAGAGACGGTGCTACCTGCTCAAAAAAGACAAACATGAAGACTGCATATACTGCTTATACACGGACCATAAGGCCACTGACTGCAAGATTTGCAGGACCTTCCCCACTAAGACTTTGAGGGACAGAGAAGGCCGCCTGCTGACTTGGTTGCAAAAGATGAAGGATCGCAAGGAAGTTCTGTCTTCGGACGGTGAGGGCTCTTCTTCTGCTGTGTCATCAAGAAGATCAAAGAAATGGGGTAGGTCTTCCCCTTCAACATCTAATAAGCCCCATTTGAAGGCCTTGCCTGGGACCTCCGATAGGTCCGAAAGGCCTGCTTCACTAAATCTCCTCACCACAGTGAAAAGGAGAGGTAGGGACAGCCTGAGTTGCAACCTACAAAGAAGGCTAAGAAAATCGTCTCTGTGACTTCACCAACTTCTGAGAAAGAAAGAGGGGTGAAAAAGCCTTCATCTGTACCTCAGGACATTGCTTCTGACAAGAACAGCGTCCGTCGACGGTGAAAACTACAGGTACGTAGACGATTCCTGTCAAGAAAGACTTGTCTTTGAAAATGGCCTCGTCGACGGGCTCGTCAACGATGGCTACGTCGACTGCATCTACACAGTCGTCGACGTTTAAGATGCCCGATTACTGTTCGTTTATGAAGCTGACATTTTCAACGTCGATGACGACGAGAGTAGCGTCGACGGCGATGACGACGACGAGAACAACGTCGACGACTGCTACCATGATTCGGACGACGAGCTAGTCGACGACTCAGTCAACGATCCAACCATCGTCGACTCAGCCATCTCACCGTCGACGACTCAGACTTCGACGACGAGCACAGTCTATTAGTCGGCGCTTCCGTCGACGAAACAGTCGACAAAGGTTCAACCGTCGACGACAATCCAGTCGACGACGGGAAAAATCTGCATTTCTCAAAGGAAGAGGCGTATAACTCCAGAAATGACATCTTCACGACGAGTTACGCTGTTGCCTCCTTCCTTATTACTTGATGACTACTCTGAGGAGGAATATGATAAAAATTATGGGCCAGCTTATAGCCCATCTGACTTGCAAGTCAAATTACAGGAGGCCAGTTCTGAAGAAGGCGAGACGGAGCAACACCACTATGCTACGCAAGACTGTTATGACCAGCAAGAGAGGCCTTGCATGCTTGACCATTCGCAGAAATCTCCACGAGGGTCTCAACAGGAGATGGTAGCGATGCCGTCCTCGCTCATCTCAAACCTGCAATTAATGTTACAGGACTATCGGAGGCGGTTTCCTGCTCAGCAGGAGGTCCAACAAATACGTCCTCCCACACGTCTACCTCCAGTACAGCAAACAGTGGCAGATGCCTCTTTGCCCTTAAGGGTGCATGACCCAGAGCACGTAGAACATCCTCAGGAGGTGGTTGCCATTCGGGATGATGCTTCATCAGATGTGAATCAGCAGGGGGATCCTGACCAGGATCAGAATGTGGACTGGAATCAGGATGGCCTTCAGGGCCCAGATGTAACGGGGCCTGATACCGTAACTTCTCCGGCAGATAGTGGAGGTTTTCACAAACTAATGGAACGAGCGTCCGAAAGATTTGGTCTTCCAATTACTACAGTTCAATCTGACTGTTTTTTGTACGACTTCAAAGAACCATTCCGGAAGTCAGTTCGTTCAATCCCCATCATTGAGCATGTTTGGTCAGAGGGAATAAAGGCTATGCAAAATCCAGCCACGGTCCTCCCAGTGCTTCCCAGACTGGAGAAAAAATATAAGGCTCCGGAGGGCAGCCCTGCATGTCTTACAGGTCAACCAAAACTGGACTCTATCTCCCAGGCCGCACAGAATAGATCCAAGAATCCATCCAAACCGCTAACGACACCACCTGATAAAGAGGGGAGGCGTCTGGACAATGTAGGAAAAGATTCTCCACAATGGCCAGTCTCCTCGTTAGGGCGGCTAATGCTCTGGCGATTCTGTGGAGATCTGATCGCCAGATGTGGTGTGAACTGTCCCCGTTTGTGGAAGAACTTCAGGATGGGTCTAAGGAGGAGGCAATGCCCAATGGGCTGGAAGTGATTTAGCCCACATCTCGTCAAATGCTTTAGCTCTATTTGTACAGCTTAAGTTTTAAAGAACACAAGCAGTTTTTCAGCGGTCATTGACTGGGGCCGGCCGAGCAGGGATTAATACCTCTTCCAAAATATTTTGCTGGTCTTCAAAAGACTATTTATCTTTTCAGAAGTCTTGATGTGTTTTTAATGCCGCGGTCACCCACACTGAATACCAAAGGGCACCTTTATTTTATTGTACGTAACAAGCTAATAAATGGATTTGAAGTGTTCAGGGATTCCTACTTGCAGGATGCAATACCCTAGTTAATGACCAACAACGAACATCACATGCTGCAGTGTCTGCTGCCTCATCTGTGTTTTCTTTGGAGTTTACAGAAGAGATTCTCTGTATAATCCATAGGGGCACCCGCTGGTGCATGCAGAGTATGACGTGCAGCATAACTGTCCTCTACATCTACATTTCGGTCATTCACTCTCAGTAGTTAGTGAGGCGGATATCCTGCAACAAAGCAAATGTGACCCACGTCTTCTGAGGTAATTGTATATCGTAAATCCTTTAAGACATACACGTTTAGCACATGAAATGTGAGAGCGGTGGAGTGTATTTATGTGGTTTTTCACCACCATTTAAAAAATGGAGACCGTTTCATGTATTGGTGTTGCATCCGAACCAATCTTTGTCTTACCACAGGAGTTCAGTGAGTACTTCCCACTATCTGCCAGTGGTGTGCAATTTCTCTACAGAAGTACCGTGCCCCCACAAAAGTAGTGTCTGTTCAGCCTTCTATTTTCAGTTGACTAAAACAAAACAAAGCCCTACACCTTGGTTTGAGTGGAACATGCCACAGGCCAGATACGCAAGTGTATCTGTAGGTAAATCTCATTCACGTCATTTCATTTAGCGTAAAGAATAGCTATAAAACATTTTCACAATACAAATATTGTGTTAAATTCTACGTTTGGCTCGTCTGTGTCTGTGACAAACATAACACTGTCATTGCAACAGCAGATAATGGTTCACGGTGTCCCTCAGTGACTCCAGGACTAAGCACTGCCTGCACACACTAACTTGATGGAATGATTCAATTGCAGCAACGGGCAGTGCAAGGCCAGCTCGAGATCAGCTACATTTCCAACGCCTCCCCAGCTCACCTCTGGGGACCTGCCTCCTGCCCCAGGCTCGCTCAGGCCTACTCAGCCGCCGTGGCCCTGGATGAGCTTGGCTGGGTCGGAGTGTGTCGCTCGTTGCGACGCAGTGTTCATAGGCGCCACGAGCAAAGCTCAGCAATTCCAGCAACTTCTGAATTCCTTCATTCTGAAAGTAAAGGAGTACTGTCCGCTGGCACCACAGAGGCAGCCTCCAACCATATGTCTTGAGTCACCCTATAGCTGTGAGTCTGAACTCACATGACTTCTGACTGCACCTTAATGTGTCTTGAAAGTACTCATTGACAGGCACCCCACTGACATAAAAGTATGCCGCAAGGTGATTTAAGAACTTGTTACATTGTAGCAAGTGCAAGAGGCAGCTCAGAGAGGCCAGCCTCCAAGATATGTCTGCAGAGCAGTTAACACAGCGCAATGCCTGCCAAGGTATAAGTCAATTTTGGGACTAGATTCCCATTTGTAAGAGGTGTTTGGTCTACTAATGTACAACGTAGGTTTTTGGGACGTGTCATCCTAAAACCCAAAACCATTGCAGAGTGCAAGAGATAGCTTTTCAAGACTTCTTTCCAGGAAGGGTTTTAACCAGAATACTGTTTGACTCATTCTCAGACTTTCTCCGCTAAAAAAACACAAGCTTAGTGTGCGCGCACTGCAAGGAATAAAAGGTATGCAGCTGGCACCTGGCCGCTCTGCTGCTCGCTCCCAGGTCCCTAGGCCAGGGGAGAGAGAAGGCGGGACATGCACCCGCCTTTGGCCAATTGCGTGCCGTCTTTCTTAGAAAGACGCATGCAAAGGTCAATAGTGTGTGAGCAAAAATAAAAGCACGAGCGTGTGGTCGGAGTTAAAAGTTCTGACTAGAAAAGCGCATGCGCGCTGGCTTAGAAGAGTCCTAAAAATGACAGGACTTCAATAAATATTTCACCTGCATTATCTAGAAGGGCAATCAACCTGGAAGAAGCTGGATCATCAAAAGCATGCCTCTTGTGTACCACCTCACATAACTTGCACTGGGTTGCGTGCGCTGCAAAAGACTTAAGCAGCTGTTATGTGTTCCAGACATTCAGGCATTCCAGAATGTGCTAAACTATTAATAAAAAAATAAATAAAGACCACACACACCAACAAAGAAATCTCAACCAGCTCAGAAAGGTGTTACTTGAAGACGGCTCCCATTTCGATCATCCCTACACATAAGTTTAAAAGGGAATTCAGACTCTACACAGTGTCAATTACACCTATAAACTTTACTTTCATTATTAAAGCAAAGCTTACTAGCTTGATCAATCCTGGTTTTATTGAGATAGGGTTACTGACACCTCTGCTCCAGCAGACAGGCAACTCTATGTAACATTGACTGTTATTTTGTGCATCCTTTCCTCTCCATCCCACAAAAACTACATTCTTGACACCTTTAAGATCTTATGGAAAATGTTATACTTGCTCGAGATATTCTGCATGAAGAGTGACGGAGAAACATAGATTTTTACTCTTAACTTTAAAAAAACATAATATCCTACATATTGCTTCAATAGGACATGACACTTCAATAGCTCACAATCTCTAATTAAGTTCTATATGTCCTTATTTACCCTTTCCCACTTCAACAATAGTTTACGAGTACATTACATTCAAACAGTAAGGCGGTCCCTGCTAAAATAGTACCTTTTCTTTTTATTGGGGCAAGAACGCTGGGCCGAATGCAGTTGATTGGACTTTGACTCCTTCTGCTAAGAAAAACAAATCCTGGCATCAAACATAACTGAGATCAATCTAGCAAAACACCACAATATCATCATCCCAATCAGTTTTCAACGTATGTTAGATATCTTAACAATGAATTTAAAACTTAGAAAGCAGTTACAACAAGAAAAAGACCTGTAACAGTACCCACTATAGTCCGTCCATCCCCAACAGTATATGGCAAAGCCAACACAAGTCTACTTAAAACTTTACATTTTCATGAAACAGTAACTGTAGAATAACTACTCCAGATCGGGCAGCTAATCTCAAATGATGAAGGAACAGCTGAATCAGAGTACGAGGCCCATTACAACATATTGAATGCCTGTATGCCTACACAGGCAAATGTCCTGCTACTCAGAAAAGAGGCGAGAACAGTAATTAAGATCAGGTAAAAATATACATTCTTAAAAGATTGTAAAACTTGGGTAAATCGGTGGTAGGAAAAAGATTAAGGCAAGTTATGCCATGCCTGACCAGTGAACACAGAAATGGAACAGTTTCTCAAGCACGTCTTACGGCACTTCGGAACAAGCCAGAAATTTGCAGTGCCAGAACGAGGAGAGACAGAGGGTTTGAAAATGAGATTCTGCTGAATCCGAGATGACAATCTATAATCATCTTGCATTACTTTTACATCCTAACCTTTAGCAGGATCATGACAATTAATAGAGTGGTAATGAATGCATGGAGGAATCGGTTCCTCTGAAGACAGAGTAGGATGTTTGCTACAGATTTTGCACTTTAAAAAGACAGAGACAAAGCAAGGAAGGTGTTAGCCTATGAAACAATAGCAGTCATTTGCAAATCTCCCCACATGGAATGAGGGTAGTTGTGTACTAAAGATTTTTTTTAGATATGCAAGGACTTTTAGAATCAGACAGGTCTGCACCATAAACAGAAAATTATCAAATATAATACATTAACTTACCTTGCAAATCGTCTAGTTGGACTTGGGATGGGGCTTGGAGGTAATCCATTGCTACTCACAAACATTTGTAAAGACGGGGAAAAACATTGCTAAAGAAAGACAGGAAGGTATTGGTGAAAACACTAAGATAACAATAACCTCCAAATGTCTCAATTCAAATACAATGCTTGTATGCTGTAGTATGTTGAGATGTTGTACATTATTATTCACCGGAACGGACATGCAATTATTTAAAAAATGTATTTATACCATTTTGTCAACCAGAGAGCACAATACCCCAATTACCAAAGGGAAGTAGTTCTCCCACAAGCTGAGCAAGAAAATAATGCTTTAAGTTCATGCTTGACTGTATACTTCTATTCACATTCCACATTATATGTTCCAGAGAAACATTACTCTGTTCCAACCCAGGAAAGGTAATTCTCTGAAACTAACCTCAGCTTTGTACATTACTGGCAATTGCTGAACTGAATGCTTCCAATAAGATTTGCTAAAGTGGAGAGAGATTTGCCTAAACACAAATAATGTCATAACTGGTTATACCTCAAAATTCAAGTTAAACAGATCAAATAAGGTTGATCACATAGCAACAGAAGATAATTATGCTGGATCCTTTTTAGTTGCATTGCTGTTCATATAGACTGAAAAGGTTCACTTACACTAGAAATAGCTAATAACTCGGACGGGCAGTCAACTATGAAACGCACAAGTTACTGCTTGTTTAACGATATATCTGTAAGAAACATTAGTTAGTGATACCTTACCTTAGGATATCCCCAGGCGACAGACTGGAACCGGAAAGTTTTGATAGCAGTACCCCTGCGCGTCAGTAGGTGGCGTCCTGCGGCTCCGCGTCCGTCGCTGGCATCGTATGCGCGAGATGACATCAAGAAGACTACTTAGGCGCCACCCATGCACCCTAACGTCAGTTCTGTACACAACTTTCCGTGCCAGGAATGCTGCAGAGCCATGCAAGATACTGACCACTGGTGAATTGAAAACTAGGGCCCTGAAAGGGATGACCTTAACCCTAGTAATCAGTTTGCAGAACGGGGAGGATGGGAGGGGATGTAAGGAATCTATCACTAACTAATGTCTCTTACAGATATATCGTTACACAAGTAGTAACTTGTGCATCTTAAAGAGACACGTTAGTGATATATTCCTTACCTTAGAATAGATACCCAAGCAATGCCAACTCCAGTGGTGGGCTGCGAACAAGATTACACCAGAAGGTCATGGAGAACAGAACGGCCAAAGAAGCAGTCTCTCTGGACTGGACTGTCAAGGCAGTAATGCTTGATAAATGTGTGCAGCGAGGCCCACGTAGCTGCCTGACAAATGTCCTGCAAGGGAACGCTGTGTCCCAAGGCAGTAGTGGATGCCGTTGCCCTGTGGAATGGGCACGCAGTCCCACAGGAGGCTCCTTCTTGGCCAAAGAGTAGCAGGCTTTGATGCAAAGATCGACCCACCGAGAGATGGCACGGCCTGACCTTTTTTGGCACCCACGTAGCCAAAAAAGAGCTGGTCATCCACCCAAAACTGCTACGTGCGCTTCAGATAGAATGAGTGCGCACGTTTTGGGTCCAGACGGTGGAGCCTCTCCTCTTTAGAAGGATGCGGAAAGAAGGTGGGCAAAGTGATGGTCTGCCCGATGTGGAAGGGCTTAACCTTTGGCAAAAAAGAAGGACGGGTCCTTAAAACCACCTTGTCCAGATGAACAGAGAGGAAAGGAGATTTGGAAGACAGAGCCTGGAGCTCACTCACTCACTCTTCTGGCACAGGTGATAGCAACCAGGAAAGCAGTCTTTAAGGTGAGAAGACGTAAAGGACAGTTGTCTAACGACTCAAAGGGAGCACACATCAAATAAGTTAACACAAGATTCAAGTCCCACTGAGGCATTATAAACGAGAGTGAGTGAGTGAGTGAGTGAGTGAGTGAGTGAGTGAGTGAGTGAGTGAGTGAGTGAGTGAGTGAGTGAGTGAGTGAGTGAGTGAGTGAGTGTGTGATGCCTTTCAGGAAACGGTGAACAACTGGGTACTTAAAAACAGAAGGCTGATCAGGAAGTAATAGAAAGGCGGCAATGGCAGAAAGATAACCCTCGATAGTGCCCAGAGCAGATCCCTGCTGGGTCAAGGAAAGAAGGAACAGAAGGACTTCGGAAAGAGGGGCAGAAAGGGTATCCACAGATTTAGCTGTGCACCAAGCCACAAACTTGTTCTACCTGAAGGCGTATACCTTTTTCTTGGAGGGACGCCTGGCTGCCAGAATGACATCACAGACTTCGGGAGGAAGATCGAAAGCTGTCAACTGTCGCCGCTCAATCTCCACGCATGGAGGTGGAGGCTGGACAGGTTCGGGTGGAGGACCACCCCCAGCTGCTGCGACATAAGATCCTCCCTAAGAGTCAGTCGATCGGGGGGATCGATGGCCATGCTGAGTAGCTCGGGATACCAGTATCTTTGTGCCCAATCCGGAGCCAGAAGGTTGACTTGGGCCCTGTCGCGCCGGATCTTCTTCAGCACTCTGGCCAGAAGTGGTATAAGCTGGAAAGGCGTACAACAGACCACAGCACCACTCGCGACGAAAAGCGTCGCCGAGCGAGTGCCGCCATAGAAATTCCAACGGGCAGAATTGATGATATTGCATGTTCTCTTCGGTGGCGAATAGATCTAACCAAGGCTCTCCCCACTACTGAAAGAGACCTTGGGCCACATCAGAGTTTAGTCGCCCTTCTTGATCCATCAAGCACCGGTGGCAGAGTTCGTTGAACCACCAAGGTAATACCTGGACGTTCCAGCCATGTCCAGAGACACAGAGCCTCCTGACATAGGGTCCAGGAACCCACTCCACCGGGTTTGTTGCAATACCACATGGCAGTGGTGTTGCCCGTGAACACCTGCACTACACTTTCCCTGACAGAGGGAAGGAATGCCTTCAGTGCAAGTCCGACCGCCCGCAGCTCCAGAAGGTGGTTATGGAGTCAGGACTCCACCGTAGACCAGAGGCCTCTGATCTCCGCCTCTCCCAAGTGGCCTCCCCATCCCAGGAGGGACGCATCCGTCACCATTGTGTGCTCCGGTTGGGAAAGGGAGAGGGATCTGCCATTGACCCAATCGAGATGAAAGGGAAGGGAGTAACCCTTGCGGATTATCTGCATCACCAACTTGTCAGATGTGATATCGCGCCATTGGGGGAGGTGGTGGTGGATCCTGCCACCCACCGGCATGGGGTGCTCCACGAAGCTCAGACTAGGAAGTTTTGGAGGCAGGAGCAGTGGGGTTGTAGGTGGACTGACCCGCCCACTGATTCCCAGACCCAATCCCTGCGGAAGCCACGACCGCGGCCGCGCTGAGGCTGGTGCTGTGCAGGCTTGTTAAAGGAACATGCCTGGGTGCCTTTGCCTTGGCCACGAAAGGAACGAAAACCAGGAGTGGCCAGGTTCTTTGCAGAAAGACCCAAGGACTTGGCCGTGGCCCGTGAGTCTTTAAAGAGTTCCAGTGCAATGTCGGCCTTATTGCCAAACAGGCGGGTGCCATTAAAGGGCATGTCCATGAGCGAGCTCAGGACATCGGGCAAGAACCCAGCCGACGCACCCTGGTAAGGCGGGTAAGGCCGCGGGACTCCCAGGCTCCGCGGCGGCAGAACCCCTGTACCCCTCGTCCGCATCCGAGGAGCGGCGGGGGGACGTCAGAGCGAACACGCTTCTTCAACTTCTTTTTATGGCGTCGCTTACCGGAATCAGAGGGCGAAGACTTGGAGCCCGAGGAGCAACGACTTCGGTTCAGCGAGCAGTCCCTGGAACTGCCCCTAGACCCGGATCGGTGGTGTGACGAATGCCGGACCTCCAGCAACTTGCAGCGCCCCTCCCTCAACACATGCGGGGCCATGGCTCAACAGCCGCGGGAGTCATGATAAGTCTCCAGGCAGTAGAGGCAAAAATTGTGGGGGTCCGCCACCGACAGAATACGGCAGCATGCCCGCAGGACTCAAATCCAGGCATCCCTACATGCACCAGGAGAAACAAGGGGTGAGACAAAAGTCTCAAAAAAGCAGTCAAAAAGTGACTGAGGTACGTGCTCTATCCAGATCTGCGCTTGCTGGCGCAGCAAAAAGAGAGAACTGCCGTCAGCGCGCATGGGTGAGGCCCAAGTAGTCTCTGTGAAGTCATCTCGGTGCATGCGACGAACACGGAGTCGCAGGACGCCACCTACTGATGCGCAGGGGTACTGCTAGCAAAACTTTCTGGATCCAGTCTGATGCCTGGGGATATTCGAAGGTAAGGAATCTGTCACCAACGTGTCTCTTTCAGATGAATACGTTAATCAGTTATCACAAAATATGTACCTTTAACTATCTTCTCTGTTAAAATGTGGGAGAACTCGAAACCTTAATGAGTAGTCTGGAAGTTGCTCCAATTTTTCCCAATATTGAAACCAAAGATTAACGCAAACCCCAACCATGTGCAATATGAAGATCTATCCCCACTTGCTGAACTCAGGCTATCACAAGTAGGAGATCAAATGTTTCTCGTAATCCTAATTCTGAATTATGGCTAGACTAAATAGGTGAAGATGACTAGTAAGCACCATCACATTCACTAGGAATAATCAGAGGAATGACCATGCTTCGCTGAGGTAACAATGAGGGTGTCTCTGAAAGGCTCCCAGCAAGGTATGGGCATAGGTGGGCCATGCATACAGAGAAGCACAGACACAGGGTTTCCCCCACTAGCATATCAGACCTGCCTTTTCATTTGTTGCCATTCCAGCAAAGACCTAAATGGATTACGAACACAGACTCACAGCACAGATTAGTGAAGAGTTAAGTTATTTACCATTATCCTACATAAGATACCAACCCACTTAGGTGATGAGATCATGCAATTTGGAAACTCACTTCAGAGACAATGGACTACTTGGACCAAGAAAAACGGAGAAATATGTATGATTTCAGTGAGAGAGTTGCATGACCATCTATGCTGTTCCATTCTTTATTACAAATCTTGCCCTCTATTAAAGGTCAGGGTGTGACAGCTTTTTTGTGTACATAGGAGACCCACACACACACAAAAAAGCTGTCACACTGAACTTTAAGAGAGGGCAAGATTTGTCAACACTAATCAGATAAGAGAGGGACTGGTCAGGACAGACATACAAGATGCACACTATACAAGGGTGGATCTTCTGAAAGAGAGAAAGAGGAAGATACAGCTACACTGGAGTCAGTTAAAAGGAGCATGTGTAGGAATGTGCCCCTTTTTGACATGGTCACCCCAACTTTGTGCCTGGTATTTGATTTGATTTTGACTGAAGTGCACTGGGTTCTGCTAACCAGGCCCCCAAGGGCAAGATCTCTTTCCCAAAACTGTGCAATTGTTTCGCCAATTGGTAACACCTTTAGTACTCTCGGTAAGACCCTAGTATATGCTAGTAAAGCCCGAGGTACTAAAACAGGTCTCCAAGGGCTATAGCTCGAATTACGCCACTCTAAGGGACCTCTCAACAAGCTCATGCAAACTGCTACTGCAGGCTGCGTGTCTTAGTGCAGACAAAAGTGAAAACACAACATGGCACATAGCCCGTGTGCCATGCCTGCAAAAACTACATGCAGTAGAGTTAAGTCAGCACTACAGCAGGCCTTACAGCCCTAAAACAGGGTGCACTATACCACATGTGAGAGCATAGCTGCATGAGCAGAAATGCCCCAGTGCTGGTCAGTTCCTTTACAGTCAGTATAAGTGATCAGAGTGACATTTTAAAAGCATGTGCTGGACACATGCCAAAGGTAAGCCTGTCTGCGCCGGTCTGTGGCCATCCAGGGCCAGGGGACACAACCCAGGTCACACAACCCATGCCCCTTTCCAACCAGATCACACTTGCCATACCTCAGGATCTCTTAAACGCCTCAACCAATCAGTTAAAGCTTGCTAACATTTTATAGTTCTGGCTAATAAGCACAGCACATGTCCAACTTGCCATCACAATTTCAGTCTTGAAGATAATGCCCTGCACAGGCCCTCAATCATAGGGAGTTTCCAATCCCTGGGAATACCCATGGTTGGGGTGGCTAACTTGTCCAAGTACTAGCTGGCAGATGTTTCTTTTGAACGTCAGGTCACTCCCTAAGCACAGCCTGGAATTGTTCAGCTTGCAGGAAGAACAGCAGCCAACAGCCTTGTTCCTCCGTGAAACGTGACTGAATGTAGACAGCTGGCCAAACATTACACAGCCCTCCAGTCTGGTTATGCGATCGCAAGAAATGATCAGGCCAGAAAGAAAGGAGGAGGAGGAGGAAAGGTAGCAATCATCATTAAAGATAATCTTGAATGTAGATTCCCCTCAGTGGATATAGCAGGTAGCAAACATCTGTTCTCACTAAACTCACACACATACTTTTTCAGGCTTGCTTTTATATCGTCCTCCAGGTCCGGCGTCAGAATTAGTGCAAATTAACCCAGATATTATTGCTCTCCTCAGCCTCCAGTCAGCCAACTTTACATTGTTGGGGAAATTAAAAATACATCTGGACGACAACTCCTTTGCACATGCTCCAAGTTATTTACATGATTTAGCAGCAATTCAATTGGTCCAGATGGTCCTGTCTTCTACTCATGCAAAGGGTCACTTATTGGATCCTATTTTCACTAAATTGACCAGTATCTCAGTCAATGTCCCACACCCTGTTTTATGGTCCGGCCATCTACTGATCGAGTTTTCAATCACCAGACCAGAATCTTTCCATCCTAATGTTTCCCTTACTAAATCCTCTAGGCACGGGTCCAAACTAGACAGAGGTTCTACAGGAATCAGTCCTGAGCCTGGGTGAAGAGGCCATTTCGGCAAATCTGGTTTTTGAGGAGTGGAGAGAGTCAACTCTTGAGGCGTTCATTCCCAGAAAACCTCTGTAGTTTACCAGACTGCGAGACCGCACCAAATGGTTTTCTCTAGAGAGTAGGGAGCTCAAGAAGGAATGCAAACGATTGGAAAGGAAATGGAGACTCCAATATGACGAAGATAGGAAGGCCAGCTATCAAAAAGCTCTGAAAACATACCGGCACGCAATTCGCAAAGCCAGACTGGGAGCAATAATCAGTCCCCGCAGTTCACTAAAGAGATTTACAAAATTGTTAATTCATTTTTAAAACCCAGAATTGCAGGAGCCAGTCATCCACCCTCTAGGGAACGTTGTGAGCAGTTCACTAACTTTTCTTAGGAAAATCTGCCTGATCTACGATTCACTGGCAGGAGACCTGGATCCAAAACATCAATATCAGCGAAATCGTCCCAGCGAAAGAGGATTCAATGGATCTCCCCCTCCACCAACTAAACAATGTCATTAGGGCAGCAGCCAATACAATCAAGTCTGGTTCGCCTCTGGATTTGACACCTACAGATATATTGCTAAAGAGGCGACACGATAATCTCTGGCTTGACAGCTATATTTAACCTATCACTGGGAAGAAGACAAGTTCCTGTTCCTTGGTGACACGTAATTATTAGACCATTGCTGAAAAAATCCTTCTCGAATCTCAACAAGATCGAGAACTACAGACCAATATCATTACTCCCGGGTATTAGTAAATTTACAGAAAAAGTGGTAAATGGCTGACTGACTTTTTTGAAACGTACAATCTCCTGTATCAGACGCAAATGAGCTTTCGTCCAGTGTATAGCACAGAGACAGTTCTTTTATTAGCCACGGAAGACTAAAAAACAAAACTCTCCATTGACTAACATAGGGCACCAGACGTTGTATTGCCCTTCTGCACTCAGCAGCCCTAGTGCCACTGGAGCTGACCTGCTGGGGCCGACTTGGACCTTGCCCCATGCTCACCTTAAGTCTAGGAGATTGGTGTTGTAAGTTGTTGTACTCTACAAGAATGATGTACTTGTTTTTCCTCCCATAGGATAAAATTGCAGCTTCTGAAAAATGCAATGCCCACTTTTAAAACGTAAAGTATTTCTCTTGCAAAACATACTTACCTGATCGTATTGGTTCTGGTGCTATTTTTATCAATTGGTGTGTATCCCCTTAATGAGTCTTGTGCATCATTCATGGACTATTGTGTGTATTTGCAGATGTTGAAAACACTCTGATAAGCATAAGGCTGTTCGACCACACTACCCTCTACAAGAGCACCTAGGGATTGCTAAAGGAAGCCCCTGTTCACTTATAAGGGAATTCCTGGACTATTTGCATGATATATCTCATTTTGGTACATCATATAAAGTGCCAGCATCCTACAGCATGCACAGTCATAGAAGGTAATTTATGACATAAAATACAGTACAAAAAAGGGAAGACAAAAAATGCTCATTACACACTCCGAAGGAAATCAGGATGCCACATATATACAGTATCAGCAGAGGGGAAAAAATGAACACTAAAGAAAAGGATTACACACAGAACCTATAGAGGAGGAGACAACATTTTGGACACTTTTTTGGCTTACTCTACATGTTCTTTGCAACGTCTAATATTATCCAGCAGGTGGTCTTATTCCATCAATCTGGAAATGGGGTTCTGGATTAAAGACAAACTACTCAGAACCCACGACTAAATGTTACTGACAGTTTTCCTTTATCCTGAAATGATGTCACTTAAATCCCATTAGTAAAACAGACAAAAAAACTAATCTCCAAACAGCATTTTGTTTTTACATCATTGTAAATACCATGCATGACAAAGAAAAAGAAAATCTGTGTGAAAGCACCAAGGCTTAATCACGCCATTTAATTTACCTTCCCTATTCCTCTTGTAGGCGAAGGAGCAGGAGACACTGGGACAAAATCAATTCTTTTTGGTGATGAAGATTTCTCATATTTATCAAAGTCATTGTCACTCTGTAAAGAAAAAGGAGTTTGTATTAATTTTTGAACAGAGAGACAGTAAAGTTTGGGTAACAAAGAAACTCGAAAAGCAGGTTCATGCTTTATTTTATGCTTGGAGCTTATGGATGTATTCGGCAGATAGGCAAGTCTAGCACTTGTCCATGGCCGGTCCCTCCCAAAACATTGATGAGAACACCGGGTACACCAAAAATATTTTGCCTTAATGCAAAAAAGTCACACTACAGACTAATGCACAAACCTTTGCATTTTACAGACTATGAGACAAAAATTCTAAGCACAAAGAAATTGGCACAAACTTGATATCACACTAAATCCAACGCCTCACTAAAAATAACTTATGGTGCCGTTCAAAAGCTAAGTAAGGCACTTCCTGTAGAGTTTCAAATATCGAATAAGTTAAGAAGACAACTATTTACTGGATGAGCATACCGAGGACGTGGATAATTTTAAAACCACAACTTTTCTGCAAACACAAATATTCTGCATACATTAAAATAAGCAACTCAAACACGGGTATAATACGATTTTAAAAAAGTTTCTAAAAGAACACAATAGAGCAGCAAATAGTGATCTATTCACAGATCGAATGCCAATTCAAACTAACTCCAACAAGATACATAAAAAGAGAAAATAGGCAATTGCTCAGAAAAGGCTACGGTATACACAACGTAAACAAGGACAAATGCAAATTCTGGCTCTGCCAAGAGAGGAGCTTCTGAGCATGGTTGTGGTGCATTTGAATGGTTTAAAGAAGAAGAACGGTGTGAAGAAGTAATCCAACTTTGGAACACAAAAATGGATGCAACAACCTTACCAGGATCAAGCTTTCATCCCATGACTGGCTAATCTGCATCGTGGTTTGCACTTCTCTAAAACAAAGAAAACAAATGCCATGAAAAGAAGCCAAAATCAGGACAATGTGTTCCAAAGAGACCTTCATCATTTTAGTAAAGCACTCACCTTTCATGGGCTGCTTCTCTGTTCGCCAAGTCCACTCCTTCTTCCTGCAGAACACAATAGAAGCCTTTCACAACATTTATTTTTCTCTCTTCTACCCATAGCGGCAGAGAAAGAGCAAATTAACGAAGGCATGCAGCCAGGGACATTCACAGTAAGCATTGGTGTGGAGAATGGCTCCCTGTAAGGGGGATTTTGTGTTTATACACTTAAAGGGGCACTTATTTAAACACAGTTGGACGTAAGATAGAGTACACACCACGGTCAATAAAGTGCATTGCTCAACTATCACACACACACAGCGAAAATAACTCAAGGAAGTCCTTAGTGTGGATTGCCTAAATGTACAGCTCGAAGCTGAAACGGACAATGGGTTGAAAAATTATTATTACCTGAACCCACTGCCCCTGTACTATCAGCTTAAACGGATATGGAATGTTCTTTTATTTAAAGTTTGCATGACAGCACAGAGTGTTCATATTTAGGTGGTGGCTTGTTGTTTTCAGGATGCTTGCAATAAAAATAAATAAAATAACCATTGCACCACTTTGGTAAGGCTAGAGTCTGATGCGTTGTCTTGTGTAAGCATTTTACGAGAATTGGATTGCTACAAGGCAAGTTAATTATGGTAGCACACTTTAAATGACGCTTCAATAACTATGATACCCACTTTAACCTTCAACTACTCAGGAGACTAACACCTGAACCAAAAACAATTGGAACAAACATTAAGAAATTATTTTATAATAGCCCAGCCTTTTAGATGAATGTAAGAATAAACTCTTTTATGTTACTGCTTCTATCTTTATACAAATCACCACATTGGAACCTCTGTCCGAACAGTAGAAGCGGCGAGCAAACATGCAGTCTGGGCATGTAGCGAGCGAGTAAATTAGTGCACATGTCATTTCTGGTCCCAAAACTGACATCTATCGAGGCCCAAGGGCATTAAAGCACTTTACTATAAAGATAAAGGCGTTCTACTTTAACAAAGAAAAGCAACGACACAGAAAACAAGCACTGGCGTTGCCAATAGGTTTCGCATTTGGAAAGTTGGAGCTATTGGTTTTGTAAATGACATTTTATATTTATATATTGTTATTGACAATGCCAATAATGATATATAAATATAAAATGTCATTTACAAAACCAATAGCTCCAACTTTCCAAATGTGAAACCTATTGGCAACGGCAGTGCTTGTTTTACATGCAACAAATCATTTACTGTAAATATTGTTTATTTTCTTTTCGAATGGAAAGGGTGTTTGCATGTACTTGGACACGCTAGTTTCTGTGTGAGTTTTGTACCGTAAGCATGTCCTGGATAGCTGTAATAATGCGTGTAACTCTACATAAATAAAGCCATCAAACCCATGCACCAAGCCTTCTCCGTGAGAAACCTTTAATGGAGGTTTGACCACCAGCAGATGAACCTGGGCTGTCGCCATCATCAATGTACATTTTGGTATTGTTTGAGTTTTTCTGGGCACCTTAAAGGTGGTGCTGAACTTTCCTTTTATTTCTTCTTGTCATTTTTCAACTTTGAAAAGCTTTCCCTAATTGGAATCTAATTAATGTGTTCCGAATGAGTGTTGGATTTGTAAGAAGTAAGTGAGGCCGAGCCCGCTGGGGGAAGCAACAGATGGCTTTGGTGTGGACGCCCTTCGCACGCTGGATGATCAGATTAGGCCGGCGCGGCACAATTACAGGGCATCGTAGTGGCGCTTCTCGAGTTCTCGAGGGCATGTGAAAATCTGCCCAGCTAATGGGAAGGTATGCCTCGGCCCCTACAGACACTGATGAAGGCTCGTGAGCCGGCGTCAGGTTACCCTCGCCGTGTTTTTGCATGCAACATATTCATTTACTGTAAATATTGTTTATTTTCTTTTCGAATGGAAAGGGTGTTTGCATGTACTTGGACACGCTAGTTTCTGTGTGCGTTTTGTACCCGTTTTGTACCGTAAGCATGTCCTGGATAGCTGTATTAATGGCGCTGCGGTTGAAACAACATGTATTAGAGTGGCTGTCATACCACCATGCATCCTTCACGCTGTGTGTGTAGCTGAGGGAGTACAGCCCATGGAGAAACAGAAGGAAAAGGAAGTCTGGAAGGAGAGAGGAAATACGTTCTGGGAGTAAGAGGAGTTAACAGATGAAATGTGTAAAGGAGGATAAAGAAAACGATGGGAATAGGGGAGAAGTGTGGCAGGCAGATGGCTGCGCGGAGGGAAGCCGGATGGGGACGGGAGAGCCTGGTGTGGGGCGGGAAGGTATAGAATGACGAGAAAACGATGGGAATCGAAAAATAGAAACGATCCGCCATGCTCGGCTCGAAAAAGCAAATGGCAGGATGGGGGCGGGAGAGCCTGGTGGGGGGGGCGGGAATGCGTGCGAGGGGAGAAGTGTGATAGGCAGATGGGCCGGATGGGGGCGGGAGAGCCTGGTGGCAGATGGGCCGGATGGGGGCGGGAGAGCCTGGTGGGGGGGCGGGAATGCGTGCGAGGGGAGAAGTGTGATAGGCAGATGCGCGGAGGGAAGCCGGATGGGGGCGGGAGAGCCTGGTGGGGGCAGGCGGATTAGGGAGATGCTCGTGCGTGTGTGGTCACGTGACCCGCTTTTGTGGTCACGTGACCTCACATGCACTGTAAAGAAACCGCAGTGGAAACCGCAGTGGTTTGACTATTCGATCGAGCCCATGAATTTTCGCCATTCCATTCGCAAGCGAATGGTAATAGGCGAAACCTAAAAAGAATTTGCCCAGAATTACAGGATTTTGAGCCCAGGATTCGAAACCTGGCTCCCCAGTTTCAAGATCACTCATCAACTCTTGCTGCTAAGCCATATTTCCTCACACACCCGTACAACACAGTCCGGGACCAACACTTGCGTCCAGAATGGGCTGCAGCCATCACTCCCAGCTTCCTTCTTCGCCAAATACCCCTAATGCAGACTGGTTCCTTTCACCTACTCTCAATATATGCGCCCGCTATTAATGCCGGTCGGCAGTTCACTTGGCAATGTCCTCTTTAATCAACCCAAGCAAAACGGCAAAACCGTCACCGAGAGTTAACATCACTATCCATCACCTTCACAATAACAGCAAGGTAATGGTAGAATGGAAACAAAACAACTTAGAATACAGGTCCTTCCATTTAAACGTACACTGTAACAGTTTATTTTGCTAACAAAGCATTAAAACACAATATCGACACACCTTAGACTATTCACAGAGCTAATTTAATAAACAAAAATGTGTGCGCACTTCTATTTACACGTATGCCTAGGAATAAGACTTGGCTTAGATGGAATTTAAGCAACTCCAGGTGGAGACTTACAACTAATATTAAGAGTATGCATGTCTGCAGTGTTTCATGGGGTAGAGGGATAAGCATGCCCCAAAAAAACATTACTTGTGGCAACTTTACAGGCGTATTTCAGACATCCATCTGCTATATTTAGTTATACAACGGCAGAGAGTGATCTCAGGCTACACTATTTAAAAAAAAACACACAGAAAATAACATGAAAACAGGCAGGCAATACCGGAGGTGAATAGTACACAAAGAAACAATGCACACTGATTAACATCACTTTTGGGAGCACTAAATGGAGACCACACCCAGGGCAGTGCCATCTTCCTTGTGCTCCAAGATGTTGTGGACATCAGCTACTGTTGTGTAGACAGTGGGTGGGTGTTTTTTGGGACATGCAAAGTCGAATGTTTCTCTTTGTGTGTAGTTTCGGATTTGAGGTAAAAAAGGTTGAATTAAAATAACAATTTACATATTTTCAATTATCTACGTATGTGCAGCACTTGGAATCTTTACATTTTAATAATGTGATCTGCATGTTTACAAGAGGATTTTTGAATGGTTTGGTAACATTTAAAAGAAAAACAACAATGTGGTGTATACAGGTGTCTATAATATTCAAAGCTATAGGCTCATTTTATTGATTCTGTGTGTGTGCTTGGCTCAGTGCTGGTAGCGTTGTCCCGGTCCTTCACTGTGTTTCATGCGATTCCCTTGAGCTAACTGAATACTTGCGTGTGGCATCTGAAGGCTTGACGGGAGTAGATTTGAGCCAGTTTAAGCTGTGGGACTGCTGGTGTAAATGAGAGTTTAACTTTGGTGCACTGCAACCGGCTTACCCTTTTATAGGTGTGTGCATTTCCCTCTGTACATCTGCTTAATTTTAGATTTCCTCCTCCTACTTTGTATTCAAAAGCCCCCAATTACTTTTTCAAAGTAGGCATACATATGTGGAAGTCTATGCAATCATGGGCGAGAACTCCATACACAAGAGGACAAGTGTAGGCATTTGAGACTGCATGAAGGAGTACCACTGCAGGTGCTACTTCACATCCTCAAAAATACTTTCATGAATAGACCCCAATTTTTCTGTATTACTGAAAGATACAAAAAAAAGTTACAACTTCATGAATACACTCTAAAAACAGCAACCTTAACGATTGGATTTTTTTGTGGTCAGTAATTTGCAGAATTTCACATAATTCTACAAGAGCCAAGCTGTCAAACTTAATAAGCCCACAATATACTGGTTTCTAAGTTCAATGGATTTTGGGTTGCCTTAACATTCGTTTGGATATTACATTACAGTCTTCAAACTAAGTGAAGCCTTCAACTTCGACTCTTCTCTCTCTGGATCCACCAATGGGTTTTCCACATCAATTGGCCCAATCATAGACCATTCATTCAACAAGACATCTGTACACCCTTCATGCACACAGTTACAGACTGGAACCGGTTTAAACCCCTCACCACTTGGGCCAAACCTTTCCTGATCCCACATTAGGCCTGGATGCCAAATAGCTGCTGAGGTGGTTCTCCCCACCTGGTCAGTCTCCAAGAACTGCAGCAATATCAACATCCACCCTTACAGACAACTCCGCTCATCTCCCGGGAAGCACAGAGACTGGACTCGATAATTCTTCTGCATCCCTGCCACCCTGACCTAGCAACAAACTATAAAAACTGTTATGGACAAGGGAAGAAGGGTTGCCCCTACTCTTCTTTCCACTTGTAGAGCAAAAGGTAGCCACATTGAAATAATCTAGACCATTGTTACACACCTTCCTCCACAGAGCAGCACATTTCCCTCCGAACTGGCTAAGCACTACAAGTCTCTCAACAGCCATTTATTTCAGCTCTACAAGCTCACTAGATGGGCTGACAAGCCCAAGAACTCTTACACTCAAGGGCTGGTTACATATGTTAACCATCTGTGCTTTGCTCTACTGGTCCAGGGTGCATACTACGGACCTGATGTTCTGATAACCTGATGTTCTGATGACCTGATGTTCTGATGACCCTAGTATTCTGGTCCCACTACACGCTGGTTGACCTCGTGTTGGCTTCTAACAAGTCCAGAGCAACACTCCAGTGGTCAGAACTGCCCCTCCTAGTTGACGCATCTTTAGAGGACAGATCCCAGACATCTTAATTGAAGACTTCCCCGCCGTCGATCTGCATTCAGCTAGCATCACCATCAACTAATCTGGTTGAGGTTAAAATTGGGGATGACCCAAACTGGCGAGTGACCAGCTCAAATGCCAGCATGATCAATAAGGCAGAGACTAATGGTTCATAGAAAACCTAAATTGTTAAAGTGGAGCAGCCTAGCCCTGTAAAGACACTGGTGGAAATCTAAGTAATTCGCTGGTTATATGTCTTCAAACTAAGGGCCACAAATTGGCATTAACTTTGAAGAAACAAATTCCCCTTCCATTCTTGGCTCCCTCAACAGTTTTGAAAACCTGTAGTAGTTTTTCAAATCCAAAACCAAACCACTGAGAGTGAATAATATGCTAATTGTGTTAACTGTGATCACTACAGCGAGACCACCCCCACCACACTATGCTGGGCTCCTTAATCTCAGTCATTGAGGATGAAGTAACCAAACCTCTAAAAACTCTCAAAGAAGCAACAATGGTGGCCTCTTTACGATACAAACATGCTGCCATTATTGCACTTCATTAAAAGCTGAAAGCATGGACAACTTAAACCCAAGAACAGCCCTCCTATTTAGGGTCTCGTTACTCATTTTCAGTAACATCCTGCATTTGGACACCAGTAAAGAACAATGCAGGTTAGAATTGGAGATCATGACTGCCCCTTGATCAAGCTAGACCTACAGGTGCTTTAGACTCCATGAACCTGGTGTTCTAAGGTGCTAAGTTCTGGTATTTGCAGGTGCTGGCACACATTTCTGGGCAGCCTGAAGTAGAGGGTAGGGTGGTGAAAGGAGGTGGCATAAAACTGTATTAGACACTGGAAAGCGGGCAGTGGCAAATCAGGTTCCAAATAAAATGTATGGGCCCGTGCACTTTTTTTTGTTTTTACAAATTCAGCACTGCATATGCTGCATCACAGAATACAGATACATCAAACCAGCTGCAGTGAAAACATTCACCAACAAAGACTATGATTAGCTGCTACTGTGATCAACTCTTTCCCTAAATCTTTTAATATGTAGGTCTCTTAATTTACATCAACAGCTACAAGGTGGGAAAGCACATGCATGTGAAATATACTGCAAGACCTCCTTGCTCTATGTCCAGATTGGAGGACCAGAAAACGGTCTCTGCCTCAATAAAATGAGTTCCTGCTTGTGAACTCAGCCCAACCACAATCTGTTCCTTTCTGGTCTAATGAAAGATAGCTTTGGCATCTCTTCCTGTCAGACCCAAAGACAGCTACTCGAGTGTCTTATCAGCTAAATTAACCCGGTTACCAATTTATCATTTGAGTGTTGCATTCAAGAGTATTCCAGAATGAGCGGATAATGCGATCACCCAAAATCTCCCGTCTCTCCCTAGTTATCCTCCAGACAGCAACCCGATGGTGAACAGGGTAACAAACAGTGGGTGTAGAGGGGCTAGGGTAAGGGAAAAAAGAGAGGATGATAGCGTTTTCAGTCCAAGGCTTTCAATGTGTTGTCTTGCTTCTAAAGTATATGTAAGAATGTGTGTGTGTGTGTGTGCTTGTGTTTTGCTGCAACAAACCAAGCACTTCATAACAACTTGTTGTAAAAGAAGTTTGTGGATGAAAAACTCAAGTTGTTCTAAACCTATATTCTACTACTACCAACGAGGTTTTTTTTCCTGTTGTCAGTCCCCACCGGCGCCCCTGATGACCAGGAACTGTAGCTGACCGAAATTGGCGGATTTCCTTTTTAAAGAATAGGTACTCTTCATTCATAGTGTCTGTAGTAGTTTGCTCCTAATGACCGCTCTTCATAGGGAGGTCGAGCACCAATTCAGAACCTGCTGTAGAGTATTCTCTAGAAAACAGTCTACAGTGTTGCCCCACATCTTGTATGTATATCCTCAACACTGTATAGTGTTGCTTTCATTTTTTTGTGATTACTTGTTATCAGATTTCCAGAGAGAAGAAGTATTTTTTTGACTTACAATTCTTTATAAGATTCCAGTTCTTGAATTAGATCCTTCCCACCAATAAACTGAATTTGCACAGTGACTTTCTTGAACTTTTTTCTGAATACTACTCGGCCACTCACCTATCCACTTATCCAGTCTCGTCTCCTTGTTACATGAACTTTAGTTTCTCTTTATTTCATCATGTAACCTCTGAAAATGACAGTACTGACCAATAATCTTGCCCCCGTTTTGTTTTATCAGTGAAGCTGAACTGGCTCTTTTCTCTACTTTTGTAAGAGACACGGAGGAAGCAGGATACAAAAAGTTATTCATGAAAATCAGGAATCCCCACCAAACACAGAATTCAATCCAAATTTCCAAGCAAACCTGAAAGCTGAGACAAATGCCGAATTTGAAGCCCCATGGGCAATCAAAGCCGAGGTAAAGGCTGGTTTCAACATTCCCCACTGAAAAATAAAGCATGGCAAGTGCAATTAAAAATCCAGTAGCTTCACAGTAGACCCGTCTAACAGACAGATCAGAGTTGCTGCGCCCAGTACTGCAAGTTTGTAATAAAGAGGACTGCCCAGTTCTCAACTTCACAGGACTTCATCAAATCCCAGACTCAATGAATTATGTCACATATAAGAGTTGTGTTTAGTACATTCCACGCTTGTGCTCAGTGATCTTCATATGACCACACCAGGGTTGTACTATGTCACGAGAGCAACTACAGCCAAATTAGGGGTAGAAATCACAGACCGGCATATACTCGAATAGTGTGTGAAAATTCCTGAAAACTAGCACTTATGACTTTGTGGGTGATCTATCCGATCCTCTTTCTACCCCACTTGCCTCAATGATTAAGCCTTGTCCTCTTTGCTATTAATTTCCAGTATTTCCACTGTGAATCTACTTCGTCTGCAGGAACACTAGACAACCTACAGCGAGCCCAAAAATATGCAGACAAATTCATGTTTGGCCTTTAGCGATCAAACATCTTTGGGCATCAAATTCTAAACTAACCGCAAGGGATACAAAGGAATGACTTCAGATGATTCCATGTGTTATTCATAAAGCACAAGATGGCCCCAACCTCAGATCTCTAATAGAGTGGCCCCGCATTACAAGCCTTCATGGAATCGAAGGATGCTCCCCACCCAGTTTCTCATCATCAATTTATCTGAGGGAGCAGACGACTATAATTTAATGTCCTACATGGTACTCTCCAAGACTATGGGGACTAAAATGTAAATGCAAAAGACTAGAAAGGAAGTGGAGACTGGACTTCTCCCCCTCCAGGAAAACTACCTACAGAGAAATGCTCAGAACTTATAAAAACGAGATTAATCTGGCACAATCAGCCTTCTTTGTAGAAAAAATAACGCAGCAGCCTCCAAACCAAAAGAGATCTACCGCATTGCAAAAACCCTTCTTAAACTCCCAGAACTGCCTCCTGACCCCTCCAATACACAAGCCCGCTGTAACAATTTGGCTGAGTTCTTTTTCCACAAAATTCAAAATATCGTCACTTCTTTCCCCCCATGTCCCTATCACTGCCCTATCAACCACCCCTTCCATCTCAGATACTCAACCCCAGGCTATTCTTGAATCCTTTCCTCCTCTCAACCTCACCACACTAGAGTCTATTCTGCCCCAGGTAAAATCTGGTTCTCCCAACGATCTAGCTCCCCCACGTTCTCTGAACTTAGCCAGCCACAAGATTCTTCCGACGATACTCAACTTGCTCAATGCTTCTCTATCCACTAGCTCTGTCCCCCCTCCTTGGAAGTGCGCCATGGTAAAGGCCCTCCTAAAAAATAAATAAACTTGACCAGAGAGATCCTAGCAACTACCGACCAATCTCCCTACTCCCCTGGTGGAGTAAGATACTGGAGAAGCACACCAATACCGCGCTAGTAAAATTTCGAGGCCAATCGCATGCTCGACGTCTCTCAAATTGGATTCCGTCCCATGCATGGGACCGAAACCGCGCTGCTTGCAGTGACGGAGGAGGCAAGGAAGATGTTAGACCAGGGGGAAATCGGCCGCTTTAATTCTCCTTGACCTAAATGCCGCCTTCGACACTGTTAACCACAGCATTTTACTTCATCGGCTCTCCAGCATAGGGATCTCAGGAAAAGCCAATGCCTGGCTTGGATCCTTCCTCTCAGACCGTTCTTTTCAAGCGTTCGAGGGCAACACCACCTCTCCGAGCAAGCCTCTCGTTTGCGGCGTACCGCAGGGCTCTTCCCTGAGCCCTACGTTATTTAATGTGTACATGGGCCCCCTAGCTGAGATAGTCCGTCCGTATGGAATAAAAATCATTACCTACGCAGACGACACTCGGCTAGTAGTGGCCCTTAATCAATTGGACAGTGCGTCCAACAATCTCAGGTCCTGCCTGGAAGAGGTCTCCAAATGGATGACCTCGTCGTGCCTCAAACTCAACAGCGAAAAAAAAAACGAGCTTATGCTCCTAGGCAATCCCTCTCTGTCCTCGATCAAGTCACTGTGGCCCACCTGTCTCGGCTCTCTCCCCATACCAAAGGATAAAATAAATAAAGAGCCTAGTCATCTGGTTTGACAAATCCCTCAATCTTAAAGCCCAAGCTGCCAAACTGTCAACTATTTGTTTTGGCCTACTCAGGCTCATACGGACGATTCTTTCCCCTATTGCCGTTCCAAGCCAGACAGAATGATCCAGGGGCTTGTTCTCTCCAGGTTGGACTTTGGGAATGCCTTGTATCTAGGGGCCCCCCAATCCACCCTGGACACGCTCCAAAATCATACAAAACGGTGAAGCACGAACACTAATTAAAATCCCCCACCGACTTTGTGAAAGCTGGCCTGAAGAGCCTTCACTGGCTCCCGGTCGAGATAGAAGTTCAAGAACCTCTGCATAACTCACCGAGCATATTGGAAAACCGGAGATGCCATCAACCACTCATTGATCACTTCATATAGCCCTGCTAGGCAGCTCAGATCATCATCCTCTCTCCTGGTGACGGTACCCAGGATTAAGAGAGCCAGATGCGGAGGCCGGTCCGTTTCGTGTAACGCTTTAATACTTTGGAACTCCCTTACTTATCATTTGCGCGCAGAGACAAATCTCTTATCTTTCCGTAAACAACTAAAAACCCTGCTTTTTAAATAAAACTGATTAACATTTAATACTGCCCCCACAAGCATAAGTCTGCAGCGCTAGGACGCCTCAGGGTAGCGATCGCGCTATATTAGTGACCTTTTCATTTCATTCAGCAACTATTCGGATATAAACATCCATATCTCTGCTATGACCAGTACCTGAAAGAATCTCTTCTCTGCAACAAGTGAAAATATGTATCAATCTATACGAATTAAAGTAAGCATGCAGTATTGAAAGCATGAAGTGAAGTGTGCCGTCAACTCAAACATTTATGTATATCATTTATTACTGTAAATTGCACACCATGTAGCAATACTAGAGTAGTGACAAGGGCCGAGATGGCTAATCCACCTACACAGCTTCGAGTAAAGCACTTCAAATCAAATGCAATATTCGACAGTGTTTGTCACCACTTATGAATAAAATAGTGAAACTTTTGCAAAGCATCATCATTCCCAACATGCCTCACTACTGTTGACTCGTATCCTTTGTGTTGTGGAAACTCTGAATCTTACATTCCTTTCATGGTATATGCACATTTCCGACTTTTTAGGGAAATAACCAAAATTACCAAGATTACAAAGTGGAAATCAAAACACCCAATCTAGTCCGTTACTTTTTTCACCTCCAGAGGGAATGCTGCTTCAACTAGCCCACTATGAAAATGGGGATACAGAGTGTTTCACAACCAATCAACACACCGTTCACAGTCTCCCCTCACCCTAATGGGGACTACTACATAGTCATCCACTACTGCAAATTTAAGCCTGTACATTGCTACTGCTACCAACCAAATGCCAGACTACCAAACTGTGTCCTCAAGAGGAAGAGAAGTATACAGAATCAATTTCAGACATGCACACCAGTGAAATATTATAGAAGCATTTAATTAGGAAGTATTAAACTTTGAACTCAATACACGCCAGTAAATTGTTAAATTAGTAATTCTAGTGTCAGAGAAAGGACCAAGATGCAAGATAGAAGTTTGGAATTCCTTCAGGTTTCCGATTTTGCAAATTTCAGACACAAATGTACATTTGTAAAGGCAGATGCAATTTGACACGTTGTTAGAAAGCAAACAACTTTCCCTCCGTCACCAACTTTTCGGACTCTACTAATCAGCTAAGCAACTTCGAATTATGTAGTTAAATAATGAACAAAACATAGCAAACAACTGAAAGCAAAAAGCGAATATTAGATTACTAAGAGACCAGTGGCAATGTTTTTGTTACATTCTTTTCCAAGTAAATCATTAAAACATTTTTTTTTAAGGAAATAAAGACAGAACTGCATCGATTGTGCTGCAATTATTAGCCAATGCCGCCAACTACCCAGTCCTCTGTTTTAAACTGCATAAAATAGTAGACATGCAACAGGAAGGGTGAGAAAGCGGTTTACTAGAAATGAAATAAACAGTGAAAAGGTTTATCTGCAAGAAGACATCCCAGGGGAAGTAAAATATAGAGTAAATACAACAGTGTTAGAATTGAGCTTGTACAATCTGGCACCATACCTAGGAAATAACTGGTAAAATTATGTAAGCACAGAAGAATGGAGGTATTTCTCCCATCCACCTAACCACCTGGGTTGATGCCACTTTCCAAATATTAGGAACAGGTGGCAGCTCTACACTGCTTCCTTCATGGTGAATTACAACCATCCCAGTACATGACAGATTAAACAAGCACTAGCAAAGTCAGCAGATCTCGCCTTTGTGACCTATTGGCCTTGCCAATGCGTTTTGTAGATGATTTACAGTACGTATCTACACTCTATAAGAAAAAGGTACCCCCTAGGTTGAATTTAAGGTCCAAGAGTAAGGGTGGAGGGGGGATTAGAGGGGGGGAGGGGGGATGGAGGGGTTGGTGGGAATGACAATTATCAATGAGAAACTCTAGTCTGGCCTATATTCCTTTACTGGATGGCCTCCATATGGCTCATACTAGAGGCAGGTACACCATAGAAAACACGGACCAACTGATTTATTAAAAAATGTTCATATATTTATTTTCTTAAATATGCACAGTATTTTTAAGATCGGTTTAGTATGTGTGAAAACCTGTAAATTCATATAAAAAACTATTTAGACAAATATTATACAATAGTTCTATGCTATTCGCGTACAGAAAACAAATTGTCAAAGTTGTCAAACAAAACCAAAATAACAACTACTTTACAATACATATTATAAAATGCATTACCATTGACTAGATTCACAACCATCGAACAGTCATACTAAACAGCCATAACCATGTCATATACGCAACACATTCATACACATGACAGTGCATTATTAAAAAGGGACTCATATGTAGGCTTCTCTTATGGTCGGACAAGAGTGTTTCTCATTGATCATTGAACTTTACGTATATACATACATACATTTCTGGCAGCTGATTTGTCTGGATTTAGTTTAGCTGTCTTATGTAGAAATATAAAGTCTCCCTGTAGTAAAGTTCCTCTTTTTGACATGGTTACCCTCACTCGTTTTCCTAGTAAATGATGTGATTGTAAGTGCAGTGGGTTCTTGCTAACCAGGTCCAGAGTGCCATAGCTCTTTCCCAAAAGAGTACAATTGCTCCCCAATTGGCAAAACCTTTAGCATCCTATATGAAGCCCTAGTAAATGGTGCCCAGGGCTTTGGGAACTAAAGAGGGTCCCAAAAGGCTGCAGCACGAATTGTACTACCCTAACAGACCCCTCACCAAGCACATGCAAGACTGCTATTGCTGGCTGCGTTTCTTGGTGCACACAAAGTGAGAACACGTTCTGTGTGTGTGCCATGTCCCTGAACACTGCATGTAATATTTCCAAGTCACCCCTACATCAGGCCTGACAGCCCCAAGGCAGGGTGCTTGGGGCTGGTCAGTCCTATTATTGCCTGTACAAGTGACCAGGTAAGCCATTTTAAAACATGTGCTGGACACTGGTGAAAAAGAGTTCCACAGGTACATGATGTCTTCACTGAAAATAGGGATGTTTGGTATCCAACATCTCGTGTTGGTAAATCCACACTGATGCAAGTGTTGGTTTTACGAATACATGCACCCAGAAGGCACCTTAGAGGTGAGGGATGAAATCGATTTCATACATTTATATTAATCTTTTGTGTTAGCACAAGGTATCTATATTTACATGTATATTATAAAACACACTAATTAGCAATGCCAATACAGGAACTTCCTTCCGTCTCCTGTCCTACATTTTTCGTACGCAGACTACGAACCAAACAGAATCCATTTTGTGTACACATGTATTCGATTTGAATGGTGGTCATGGGCCACCCCCCTTTCCAGCAGCCGAGTAAGCCCTGTTAGTTGAGTTATACAAGTCAACAACAAAAAACCCTGTCTTGGGGACGGGGATTATGTCAGTTAATTTTATTTTTATAACAGAACAGTCTGTTAGTACTGCTGTTATCCTCCCCTATATATTTTTGCTCTAGTAAGGGGACGTTTCACTGCACTCCGTCGTAAGTTCCTTAAAATTGAAGAAAAGACCAATAGGCCACCAAATTCTTTGACAGTCACACAGAACAAACAAACAGCTGTCCAACACCCTTAATCAGTACCAGATGTCCACCACATAAGGTTGGACCAAGTTCTACTTAAGAAAAAATGTGAAAGAACCGAATGACACCTCACGGAAACACCACCAACGGGGTAACTGGTATGAAATCTCCAGACAGGGCCCCTGTCTCATCATCGGTTGTCATCCGGTTCAAAAAGAAAAAGAGAAAGTGTCCGAAACAAACCAAAAAGTGGATGGAAAAGTGGAAGCAGAGGAAGTTTGCTAGTGACAATCAAAAAGTGCATAAAAAACAGCAAACACACCTCTCCATAACTTTATTCGTAGAGAAATGGGTGTATGCTGTTAATTTAAAAAGGCTGGTAGCTATTCATGCACACCATTACCTATTTCCGACATGTTTGACTGCCACAACAATTTTGGCAGATTCAACAGGGCCGCACACTTTGCTGCCACTCCACTATTGGTCACTTGTTCTATGTCAACCATACGCAGCCTGTTTGCTCATACCAGCTGCCAGGGGTTCCAAGGGGATAAAAGAGTACTCCTGAAGTGAGTCTCCACATTCACATAGAATGTACACATCAATCGTTATGTCTCCTGATGAGCGCCTTGTCTCGTTCACTATGAGCAAACAGGCTGCGTTAGATTTTGTCACGCCCCTCAAAGCTATACGGAGAGTCCTAGTATTTACAGTCAAGCTTTGAAAGTACTTTTAGACGAACAGACCTTGCCCCAGAGAACGTTCTCCTCCAATATGTGGACAATTTGTTGGTGGCATCAGACACGGAGGAAGGTTGTAAGGAAGCCACGGTTAAATTATTGTTGCATCTAGCGGCTCATGGTAATAAAGTGTCTCTTTCGAAGTTTCAATATTGTCGACAGGAGGGGACCTATCTCGGTCATCTACTGTCGAAAGAGAGGAGAAAACTAACTCCTGAACGTGTCTACTATTTTTAACATGCCTGTTCCTCGTACTCAACTTGATGTTCGTGCATTTCTGGGCATAACCTCTTACTGTTGCCAGTGGATTCCTAATTTTTGCCTTCTTACTAAACCTCTTTTGTATCTAACCACTAAGGATGTGCATAAACCTTTACCTTGGACTGATGAATGTCAGGAGGCTTTCGATTCTCTGAAAACTGCTCTCTGTTCGGCCCCCGTTTTAGGAACTCCTGATTCGGCCCCTGTTTTAGGAACTCCTGACTACCGAAAGTCTTTTGTGCTCTACGTGCATGAGGTGGACGGTTGCTCGCTTTCTGTGTTAACACAAGGATTTGCTGGTAAGCAAAGGCCTTGTGCCTAATTTTCAGCAGTATTGGATTATGTTGCCAGAGCACTTCCTCGTTGTTTGAGGGCTACTGCCGCAGTGGCCGTGGCCATCCGACAGTCGGAAGGACTCGTTTTAAATTCTGACCTCACAGTGATGGTACCGCATGCTATGGACACCCTGTTGAATAAAACCAAGACCCAGCACCTTACGAGTGCACAACTTATTGGATATGAATTAACTTTATTTGCTCCGCATATCACTATCAAAAGGTGTGCCACTCTAAATCCAGCCAAGTTACTACCCCTCCGTTCGGATGAGCCAAATAATGACCGTCCGAAATATACAATTGTGCATGAGGAAGAAACGAAGGGACGGGTGGACCTCACAGACACACCCCTATCTGACCCCCAAGGGGAGTTGTATGTGGATGTCTCCTAATTCAAGTTACCAGATGGCACAAGGACAGCTGCCTATGCAATCATTACTCTTTGCACCATAGTTGGTTTCTTGAGTTCCCCATCATTCTGCTCAAGCAGCTGAACTAATAGCGTTGCTGCGAGCCTGTGAGTTAAGTGAAGGATTGGAGGTAAACATTTATACCGATAGCCAATACGCCTTTGGCGTGACTCATAGCTTTGGAAAACTGTGGGCAGAAAGGGGATTTCTCACCTCACACAGCCAGCGAATACAACATGGCCCTTTGATCTTAAGGTTGCCAACTGCTCAGACTGCCTCGAAAGGTTGCAATTGTGAAATGTAGTGCACACAAGGAAATAGTGGATACTGTAGGAGAGGGGAATGCTTTTGCTGCTCAAACAGCCAAGGAGACAGCTAGATCTAAAGTGTCTCCTATGTTTGTAAGCTCGGCTAGATGGGTTGAGGAGTCTGATATGTTTGATAACACCATGGAAAGTGTCCGAGAGATACAGAAAGAAGCTACCCCTGCTAAATTGTTCCGTTTGGAAAAAGAGGAGGGGAGGTTGGATGACAATGGTTGTTGGATTGACTTAGGTGAGAAACAAAGGTGGATGCTTCCCAATGCATTCATTAATGCCGTAGTAGTTATGGCTCATGGAACAGCGCATGTTGGAACACAGGGTATTTGCACTTTGTTAGACCCAGTTTGGAATAACCATAATATTGCCAAAACTGCGACTCATTTAGTTCAACATTGGATGGTTTGCTTACGACATAACCCGGGAGGGCGGAATCTGTCCTTGGTGGAAATTTTGCACCCCGGTCCTTACCTTTTGAAGTACTCCAGATGGACTACATACAGTTAGAAAAAGAGTGAATAATTTGAAATATGTTCTGGTGGTGGTCTGCGCTTTTAGTAAATGGGTGGAAGCCTATCCCACTAAGAAAAACACTGCCCTGGCAACAGCCAAGGCCTTGATTAAGGAGTTCTTCCCAAGATACGGATTACCTAGAGTGATTTGGTTAGATAACGGGAAACACTTTAATGCAGATCTTATCAAGCACATCTGTAATGGATTACACATCAAACAGAAATTTCATGCTGCTAGGCATCCCCAGTCTGCAGGGTTGGTTAAAAAATACAATGAGTTTGAAATTGAAAATGGCGAAAATTCAGGAAAGCACCGGGTTAAAGTGGCCCGACGCTTTTCCTTTAGCTTTAATGTCTTTGCAGGTAACCCCTCATTCCCGGTCAGGATTGTCACCTTATGAGGTCATTTTTGGGCGGCCAGCTAATGTATGGGGAGTTCCACGACCAAGGAACTTTCGAGAAATTGACTACCTAATGATGACAGATTATTTGTACACTTTGACTAAAGATCTTCGTTCTATCCCTCAACAGGTGTCAGATACACTGCAGCCCCTGCCGGAGGGTCCCGGACATCGTCTAGAGCCTGGCCAATGGGTGACGGTGAGAAATTATCAGCGGAAATCTAGTCTGGAGCCCAGGTGGACTAAACCAGTTCAAATTCAACCTGCTACTCGGACAGCGGTGAAGGTGAATGGTCGGAAACACTGGATTCATGTTTCCCATCTGAAGAAAGTACCTTTCCCGCTTCCTTTTGATCAATGAAATCCAGAAGGGATTTTGACCTAGGAGAGTGAGAGGGCTCCTTGTGTTGTTCCTTTTTCGGACACCCAAGAAATTGAGAAAAGGCAAGAGGAAGGAGCATCAGGAACGAGAGGGGTCTCATCATCAACAGTGAAATTGGACCTAGAATCGGTTGCCCCTTTTGATACACAAGGAGTTCAGGATAAATCAGAAGTCACGGATGCCACTTTACCTGTTTTTTTTGTTGACCAGGAGTTACCTGATCATGTTCGCTACAACCTGCGGCCCAGAAAACAACGAGGTACCCCCGATAAACACGGCAGGAGATAGGGAGAGACTTGAGTGCTAGGGCATGTAGATTCGTTTGGAGGTACTGAGCGAGACACTGCACTGAACACGTTGAGAGCTGGAATACTGTATTGCTCTGTTCAGAAAGAAAGACTAAGAAGCTAGAGGAAGGGCCCAGGTTGCACCTGTGCATACGTTATTACATGGATCTGTTTTCCTTTTGGTGAATAGGAGTCTGCCTGTGAGGCTCTAGATACACAGGAAAGAAGTACCCTCTGGCAGGTTGGACTGCAGCCCTTAATATAGTTTGGACTTTTAGCTAAAAATGTATCCCTTTGGTCGTTTTATTCCTTGCTCCTCGATATATGCCTACTTATGTACCAATGTTTTCTTCTAGGACAACACGTGTGAAAGTTGCTTTTGTAATCACCATTGTAGCATTTTTCATTATAATAATGTGTGTTTCTATATTTAGAATTTTATCATCCTATGCATACTGTGTTGGGAACCTCCACTCCACCGACTGAGCATTATTTCCTTACGTTAGCCCCTCAAAAGGAAATGCATCGCCAGACTTATGTTAAGAATGTATTTGCAGAGATGTTGCATCAGACTCATAGCGCTACCAATACGACAAATTGTTGGGTTGGTGGTTTGCTGCCCTCAGTGAGGCATAGACATGATCTTTTTAGTTCATTGCCTTTATCCTATTTGGGAAGTTGTAAGGCCTGGTTCAAATTGCGGTCTATGATGTAACTCCATTATACGGTAGATTCATCCAGATATTCTGAGCGTGATTATGAAATGATTCTGGCCTATATAGAAATACACCAGGGTTTTGATGCACAAGGGAATGATGGAGAAGGATCGTTAGACCCAAATGCCTGCATGAATCTAAACACAGAACATGAGTGTGACTTGGCTGAAAAGTGAAATCCTTGACTTTGCTGAAAATACTGAGTGAAATTAAATTCTGCAATTTCAGGATCAGAATGTTACTAATAATAGAGCTATCCCGGTACCTATATTAAATAGCACCTCCGCCTTTTGTGTACAGGGAATGGGCACATTTCAGTGGGAACAAGTCGTAATTACACACCTTTAGTAGTCCTCCGTTGTTAACACCTCCAAATGTTTATTTTGTGTGTGGTGAGAATGCTTACACATGGCTCCCCCGGGGATGGACAGGTCGCTGTTATTTATCTTTTCTTTATCCACCCGTCTACATAGCCCCCTCTAATGATCATGAAGACCATAGGTTAGATGAACAAAGTTTGCCTGTGATACGAGATAAACGGGAATTGGATACATCCGAGATAGATCAGACCGATACCCCTGAACAGCACTTTATTGACATTGTAAAAGGAGTATTTCCTATTTGGGGGCCCATCATCACTAGTAAAGAAGTAAGGCGCCTATCGAGTAGTTGAGACAGTTACAAATACCACCGCTGGCATACTAACCAATTTGACTGTGGAGCTTCAGGCTATGAGACTAGTTGCCCTTCAAAATCGTATGGTGCTAGATGTTATCTTTGCAGATCGAGGAGGAGCTTGCCGCGTGATCGGCAGCTCCTGTTGCGTGTATATCCCCGACTTCGCCCCTTCTGTCCATTTGGCCATTCAAAAATTGCATCGTTTAGCTTCTGAAATACATGCAGACACATGTACCTGGTCCCTTTCTGGATGGTTTTGGGGTTTATTGTCTACCTTGGGTTGGAAGATCTTGATGGTGTTAGCTGGGATAGCAGGCGTTATCTTTACCCGTTGTCTCTGCGTACACTGTGGACCTGACTGTTCTTACTGTGCATCCAAATTAACGTCCTCTGACAGAGCCATCCTCGACTAAAGTCAAACACCAAATGGTCCAACAAGAAATACAAGAGATGATGCTGATTGACAAGGGTATTTTTGAGGACCGATTTCCTTAAATTAGCTACATCATGCTAAAAGGGTGGTTCTGAGGGATGAAATCGATTTCATACATTTATATTAATCTTTTGTGTTAGCACAATGTATCTATATTTACATGTATATTATAGAACACATTAATTAGCTATGCCAATACAGGAACTTCCTTTTGTGTCCTGTCCTACATTTCTGAACAGCTGAATACATACTATTCTTTCTTTCTCTGAGGCCCAAGGTCACATCTGGTTTCAGAGTGATAAGCGCATTCCTAGAGGCACCGTACTTGTGCTCCTAGGCACTGAGACGAAAGGGAGTCACCCCTCCTGACCCTCCCCAATAATAGCAGAAGCAGACTTCTAAATGAGCTTTGTGTGCCATATAAGGTATTTCCCTTTCACTCCTGTGCCTACCAGTATTTTTCCATGTACGGTGATCTCATGTAATGCAATGAAAGTATACATGCCATGTATTGCAAATGCTACTTACCAGTATGCATCTGTTCTTGGCATGTAGGGCTGCTGACATTCATATCTGTGCATAGATCGCCGCCTAGTGTTGGGTCCAGATGATTGCACATTGTTGTCCTGGAAGAGTCTTCGAAATATCACGAGATAGGTGGCTCCTCCCCTGGACTACAGTGCGCATGGGCATCGCCTCCATCCCCAGATTGTTTTTAGCCATTGGCAGAGATGGAGTGAAGAATGTGAGTGATGACCATGCTATGAGCATATATATATACATATGAATGAATACTGCAGCTGCTACAGGCGCCGGGGAGGAGGGTGGGCGATATGAATGTCAGCAGCCCTACATGCCAAGAACAGATGCATACTGGTAAGTAGCATTTGCAGTTCGAGGCATGTGGGCTGCTGAATTCATATCTGTGCATAGAATACATAGCAGTCCCTCCATTAGCGGCGGCCGCCCGTGCCAGCTGCAGCAGTCTGAAAAAGTGTTTTGAGAACAGCCTGACCAACAGCTGCCTGCTGTTTGGAATGCACGTCTACACAGTAGTGTTTAGTGAAAGTATGTGTGGTAGACCATGTGGCTGCTCTACAGATATCTTCTAAGGGAATGTTACCTAGGAAAGCCATAGAGGCCCTTAATTTCCTGGTGGAATGGGCCCTCGGTGGGATAGTGAGAATGCGCTTAGCTTTAGCGTAACAGATCTGAATGCATTTCACGATCCACCTAGCGATCCCCGCTTTGGAGATAGCGTTTCCCTTGTGGTGTGTGGCAAAAGCAACAAAAAGCTGCTTGGTTTTGCGAAAATCTTTTGTCCTGTCTACATAGTACATCAAGGCTCTCTTAACGTCAAGGGTGTGGAGCATCCGCTCCGCCAGCGTCTCTGGGTTTTGGAAAAACACCGGCAACTCAATTGTCTGGTTTATATGGAATTGAGATACAACCTTGGGTAAGAATTTAGGGTTAGTGCGGAGCACAACCCTGTTAGCATGCACCTGGAAGAAAGGTTCTTGAATGGTGAGCGCCTGCAGCTCGCTAACCCTCCGTAGCGATGTAATTGCTACTAAGAACGCAACCTTCCAAGTTAGAAACTGAAGCTCACAAGAGTGCAGTGGCTCGAAGGGAGGACCCACCAGCCTTGTAAGAACCACATTGAGGTTCCATTCCGGAGCTGGTGGTGTCCGTGGTGGAATGACCCTTTTGAGTCCTTCCAGAAAGGCCTTGATAGCAGGGACCTTAAAGAGTGACAGGTGTTGCCTATTCTGGAGGTATGCCGCCATAGCAGACAGGTGAATGCGGATGGAAGAGTACGCTAAATTGCATTGATACAGGTGAAACAGGTAACAAATGATGTTTTGAATGGAAGCATCCAGCGGGTCAATATTGTGGTTAACACAGTAGATGACAAACCTCTTCCATTTGGCCGCATAGCAGGCTCTAGTAGTGGGCTTTCTTGCCTCCCGAATGATGTCCATGCAATCGGGGGGAAGATTGAGATAGCCAAACTCTAGGACTTCAGGAGCCAGATCGCCAGGTTGAGCTGCTGCGGGTCTGGGTGCTGAATGTCGCCATGGTTCTGTGTCAGAAGGCTGGGGGTGAGATGAAGCCTTTGATGCGGTACCACGGAGAGTTCCAGAAACGTGGTGTACCATGGTTGGCGAGCCCACGTTGGAGCAACCAGGATGAGAGTCATCGAGTGCTGCCTGAGCTTGAATGCCACCAGCGGTATCAGAGGTGCTGGGGGAAAAGCGTACGCAAATCTGCCTGACCAGTTCATCCACATCGCATTGCCCTGTGATTGCGGGTGTGGGAATCTGGCGGCAAAGCTTTGCATTTTGCGTTCTCCCTTGTGGCGAACAGGTCTATCTCTGGATGACCCCACTTTTGGAAGTACGGTTGGAGTACTGATGGATGTATCTCCCACTCGTGCATTTGATGGCTGTGCCTGCTGAGCAGATCCGCCATCTGATTGTCCTTTCCCGGGAGATGCTCTGCCATGAGGAAGATGTTCCTCTGAATGGCCCACTTCCCAGACCCCCCAGGATATAGCGGCATGGATTAGCAAATTTAGCGGCACAAAAATGGAAATTTAGCGGCACAAATATGGAAATTTAGCGGCAATTTAGCGGCATTTTATTTGGCGGTTTTTCCTACAACAAACACAGATATCTTCGTTTTTTTAGTTGTTTAACAACATGAAACTATGTATTTTTGGTTTATTTACAATGTAGACACTTTGTTTGGCTTCAAGGCTGCATATAGGACATAAACTAATGAATAAATGCCCCAAAGCAATCCCCCCAGGGCCCGCCGCTGAAAAGGGCCCTCTCTCAGTATAATTTTAGGTTTGTGAATAGGGGAAAAACCATCCATACATCCATCCTCCCTTCCTTCCATCCACCCATCATTCATCCACCCACCTTTTCACACATCCATCATTCATCCATGCAACCTTTTATCCATTCATCCATCCATCTACCCTTTCATCTTCCCATCCTTCATCCACCCACCCTTTCATCCTCCCAGCCATACATCCATCCTTCACCTATCCACCCTTTCATCCATCCACCCACCCTTTCATCCATCCATCTACCCATCATTCATCCCCCCCACCTTTTCACACATCCATCCATCCATCATTCATCCATCCACCCTTTCATCCATCCATCCTTCATCTGACCACCCTTTCATTCTTCCATCCATACATCTATCCTTCACCAATCTATCCTTCATCCATCCACCCTTTCATCCTCCCATCCATACATACATCCATCCTTCATCCATCCACCCTTTCATCCTCTCATCCATCCATACATCCATCCTTCATCCATCCACCCTTTCATCCATACATCCATCATTCATCCATCCACCCTTTCATCCATCCATTCACCCATCATTCATCCACCCATCTTTTTACATATCCATCCATCCATCATTCATCCATCCACCCACCCTTTCATCCATCCTTCATCCGTCCACCCTTTCATTCTTCCATCCATACATCTATCCTTCACCAATCTATCCTTCATCCATCCACCCTTTCATCCTTCCATCCATCATTCATCCATCCACCCTTTCATCCATCCATCCATTCACCCTTCATTCATTCACCCATCTTTTTACACATCCATCCATCATTCATCCACCCTTTCATCCATCCATTCTTCCGTCCACCCTTTCATTCTTCCACCCATACATCTATCCTTCACCAATCTATCCTTTATCCATCCACCCTTTCATCCTTCCATCCATCCATCATTCATCCATCCACCCTTTCATTCATCCATCCACTCATCATTCATCCACCCACCTTTTCACACATCTATCCATCCTTCAGCCTTTCATCCATCCATCCACCCATCATTCATCCACCCACCTTTTCTGTGCCTCTCTCAATGGGGGGGGGGGGGGGGGGGGGGGGGGGAATCAGTATCTCTCTGCGTCGTCTTCCTTCTTCTTTCCCACTCATGGGAGGGCATCTCTGTGCCTCCCTGCTGGGGGCGGGGGACGTGTCACGGGACCCACAGCTCCAGGTGTGCAACATCCATTGAGCTCAAAAGGCTACACTACAGCCACTCCCCCCCCCAGCTCCCCTCGGCTCGTGTATGTGAGATGCATTTCTAATTATACAAAAAGCAGACAAACAATACATATGAATGAAGAATATAACATAACTCTATTGTCATAGCCATCTTTCTGATGCCCATGCTGTGAGGCAGCATTCTTGGAAAACGTAGCATCTCCCGTTGAAGATTTCTATCATTTTCCGTTAGTCTTCTAAGACATGCATTTTGTCTCTAATCTTGTCTCAATAATGGAAATGCATATAATACAATTTTTTTTTGTTAAAGGCATTTTTTATACTGCGGAGAAGTTACTAATACCTTGTTCGCGCATTTGTTGTCTTGAAGAGGCTCGGTTGTAAAAAGAGACCTGGTGTCAACCCTCATTAACTGAGATCTGATTTTATTAGCATGGTTTGTTCGATAGAAGATTTCGTAAATTTAATCTGTATAGTTTGTGCTCTGTAGTGCAGTTGTAGTGTTGGTTAACAGCCCGTTTCCCTCTTTTCAGAGTCGGGGAAGATAAGGCTCCAAGAGTTGTGGCTTACATCGACTGTCCTGATCGCCCGAGGTTAATTATTCCAGCCCTAGGCAGAGAGGTCAAAGAAAGGGTGAAACACAAAGACTCATTAACAAGTGAAAGGTCTGTTAAAAGACCTATTAAGTACTCGGCTGCGGGTGGCAGCTAAAAAACAGACTGTCTCTGTGTCCCCGGGAAGCTGCTGACACACACGAGTGGGGAGGGGCGCACAGCCAATTAAAGGCATTGTTTGTTTTGCAGTCTCCCGCCGGTAGAGACACTTTTTTCTAAATTTCGCGGCCAATATGGTTATTATCGCGGCCATCGCGGTAGTCTGCCGATTTCGCGATTTTTTCGTGAATCGCGAAATCGCGATAAACTGGAGGGTCTGACTTCCACATGCTCTGAGCCAGATGAGACAGCTGCGGAGAGTGTGTGCCTCCCTGCTTCTGAATGTAGTACATGGCCGTCATGTTGTCCGTCCGGATCAACACGACTTTGTTGCACAGATGTACTTTGAACGCCTTTAAGGCCATGAAGATTGCCATCAGTTCCAACACATTGATGTGCATCTTCCTTTGCTGTAGTGTCCAGAGTCCCTGCACTGTGTACTGGAGTACATGCGCTCCCCATCCCTGGAGAGAGGCGTCCGTTGTCAGGATAATCTGTGGCACAGGCTCTTGGAATGGTCGGCCCTTGCAAAGGTTTTGTGGATTCCACCAATGCAGAGAGTTGTATGCCCGACCGCTCACCAACACTAGGTCTGTCAGTTGCCCATGAGCCTGAGTCCACTGACGTGCAAGGCACTCCTGAAGCGGACGCATATGTAGTCTCGCGTGCGGGACAATGGAGATGCAGGAGGCCATCATGCCTATCAACTGCATGAACACCTTCGCTGGAAGCGAGTGCTGAGGTCTGAATCGTTGGATAGGCGTCTGGATACTGGCGATTCTCACTGAATTTGGCTGCGCAGTGGCAGTCAGAGTATTGATTGTCGCGCCCAGATACTGTCGCACGTGGGCGGGCTGGAGATGGGACTTTGGGTAGTTCAGAGAGAATCCCAGATCGTGCAGGAGATGAATGGTGCGTGACACGTGGTCGACACACTGCTGTTCTGTCTTTGCTTGAATGAGCCAGTCGTCCAAGTAGGGGTAGACGTGGACGTTCTGGCGACGGAGATGCGCCGCCACAGTCGCTAGGCACTTTGTAAATACCCTTGGTGCCGTGGTGACCCCGAACGGCAGAACCCTGAACTGGTAATGCTGGTCTTGAATCGTGAATCTGAGATACTTCCTGTGGGAAGGATGCAGGGGGATATGAAAATATGCATCTTTCAGATCCAGCGTAGCCAGGAAGTCCCCTTGCTGAAGCAGAGGGAGTACTTGCTGCAACGTGAGCATATGGAAGTGCTCCGAGAGAATGTACCAGTTGAGGGGCCTGATGTCCAGGATGGGCCTGAGGGATCCGTCCTTTTTGGGAATTAGGAAATACAGGGAGTAAACCCCTGTTCCCCTTTCCTGCAATGGAACGAGCTCTATTGCCCCTTTTTGCAGCATGACTAGAACTTCCTGCTGCAACAAGGTCAAGTGCTCGCCGGACATAGGACGGCTCCTTGGGGGTATGTTTGGTGGAATGGAAGTAAGTTCCAGACAGTAACCGTACTGGATAAGAGACTTGACCCACCTGTCCGTGGTGATGGATCTCCACGCGGGCAGGAACTGCTGGAGTCTCCCCCCGACCGGTGTTGTATGGTCGGGGGGCAGTGACAAGACGTCACTGCTTGTTGGCGGTGGTGGACCTGGAGCTGTTGTTTCCACGTCCCCTGCCCTTGACGTTATTGCCTCTGTAGCCACCTCTACCCTTGTTGTTGTACGAGGTCTGGGTGTTACTTTTGTAATACTGTGTGGACTGCGATGCCTGACCCCTTGAGGTGCCTCTGGAATTGGAGCGGCGAAAGGAACCACTCCGAAACTGCTGAGACTGGAGGGCCCCCATAGACTTGGCAGTGTCCGTATCTTTTTTCATTTTTTCCAGCGTCGCATCCACCTCAGGGCCAAACAGGTGGTCAGGATTAACTGTTTGGTTCAGTATTGTCGTTTGAATATCGGGCTTGAACCCTGAAATTCTAAGCCAAGCATGCCGTCTAAGCAACACACTGGTCTTGATTGCCCTGGAGGCTGTATCGGCCACATCCAGCGCACATTTTATGGATGCGTTTGTGATGAGCTTTCCTTCCTGAATCAGCATTTCCCCTGCCTCCTTGTACTGGTCAGGCAAGTGTTGCAGTAGTGATTCTAAGGTGTCGTAATGAGCCCTATCATAGCGTGCAAGTAGGGCCTGTGTGTTTGAGATTCTCCAAATATTAGCTGCCTGTGCAGCAATTCGTTTCCCGGAGGCCTCGAAGATTTTGGACTCTTTGTCTGGGGGAGGAGCGTCACCAGTGGTCTGCGAGTTCGCCCTCTTCCGAGCGTTGGATACAACCAACGAGTCCAGTGGCAAGTGTCCCTTGATGTATGTAGGATCCGAGGGCGCTGCCTTATATTTTTTGTCAATGCGAGGGTTGACGACACGCGCCCGGGTGGGCTCCTTGAAGACCTCCGTTGCGTGTTTAAGCACCCCCTTAAGCATTGGCAGTGTTTTGACTGACTTTTCAGCCACTGAGAAAGTGTCAAATAAAAAGTCCACATCCACAGGGTCCGAGTGCAGCTCGACATCGTGGTTAGCCGCAGCTCTCTCGATCAGAGCGTTGAAGGCCGCTGAGTCCTCCGTCGGTGACGTTTTGGCCGCAAAAAGTTGCGTGTCCTGGCCCGACTGCGGGTCCTCCGCGTCGCCTCCGGCCGACCAAGGTTCGTGCTCCTCCTCCGGATCCGAGTACGCCGGATAGTTGTACTCGGCATCTTCCTCGTCAGCATCGCCTGCGGCGGAATGCGTCGGCGAGTGTCCTAGGGCTTGTGGAGACATAGGTTCTATCGGGGCCGAAGTTTCCGCAGAGTCCCTCTTATTTTTGAGAGGGATCCGAAAATGTTCCAACACCGGCTCAGTGGTGATTTTTCTCTTGAGGAGAGACAGTTTCCCAGTATTGGCGTCGATGATGACCTCTCGACGCTCCTCCTCAGCAAGCGGCTGGAGCCGAAGCTTCGACACCACTAAGGCTGCTTTCGGTGTCAATACCTCCTTCGAGGGCCCGCTATGTTTCGGCGCGAAAGCCTTCGGCGTCGACTTTGGCGGCAGGGTAAAACGGATAGGCGTTTGCGCCTTCGCAGGCTTCGGCGTGTGCTTAGGCGCCACAGTGTCCTGATCAGGAACCACATTGTCCTTCCGTATCCGCTGCAGGGATTCCGCCACCTTCTTTGTTAAGGCAGGAGAGGGCTTGACCGGCTCGAGCGATCTCCCCGAGTCGGGAGTCGGATCGATGGCAGGCACCTTCTTCGGGGCCGACACCTCACGCGCCTTGTCCCCAAGGGCCGGCGCCGGCCGTGCCCGGGTCGCGTCGTCGCCCTGACGCTTCTTCGGAGCCGTCTTCGGGTCCTCGACCCCCTTCGGCGCCGACGCAGCCGCGTCGGTCGACTTCGCCTTCGGCGCCGACCCCGAGGGCTTCGGGTCGGCCATCTTGGCGTGGCTCTTCAAGTCGGCCATCTTGAATTTTTTGGAAGTTGACGCCTCCAGAACCTTCTGCCCCAGCGCAACTTTCACTTTCGGTTTCGAAACCGAGGGAGCGTGACCAGATGGCTTCACTTTCGTTTTCTTCAACGGGAGTGGCGCCTCAGAAATGTCCGTGACCGGGCCCGGAGGCGGGGACGTAGGACTTATAAGCAGATCTTGGGTAAGGCCCGAAGGCGATCCCTCGACCCGGGCCGTATGAAGGGGATTGACCCCTGAGTCTGGTTGAGGATGCTCCTCCTCCGAGCTATCCCCTACGGTGGCAATAGCCCGATCGTCGTCCCCTACCTCGTCGGCGACTTCGTCAAAGTCCTCATCACCCGCGTCGTAGGCATCCCCTTCGGACGCGGGACTAGATTCCGAACCTTGTACGTCGTCTTCGTCTCCAACAGATTCTTGGAATATGTCGTCTGGTGGGGGCGCCGCGGTAGCCGAGAACTTGGCCTGGAGCCTATTGGCCCGACGAATCTTGAGAGTTTTCTTGCACCGGAATTTCGAACACGCCATGCAGCTGTCTTCGTTATGGTCCGGTGACAAGCAGGTATTGCACACGGGGTGCACGTCGAGGTGTGAATATTTGGAGTTACACACCGGGCACTTCTTAAACGGTGTCCGCTCCATAGCAGAAGTGTAGTGTAGGCCCGTCCGCGCCGAAAGCACGCGGAAGGGTAGCAAGAGTTCGGAGCTGAGAGTCAGACAAGAAACCCGAACGCAACTATACCGACGCTCAGCCTAAAGACCTTCTGGTCTCGAGTAGAAGTTGAACAACTATCGGTTCCGACAGAGGGAACCGAAACACATCCGAACCCAATGGCGGAAAAAAACAATCTGGGGATGGAGGCGATGCCCATGCGCACTGTAGTCCAGGGGAGGAGCCACCTATCTCGTGATACTTCGAAGACTCTTCCAGGACAACAATGTGCAATCATCCGGACCCAACACTAGGCGGCGATCTATGCACAGATATGAATTCAGCAGCCCACATGCCTCGAACTGAGTGTGAATCGGCAGTCTTCTTCACGCACTAGCTGGGTGACGTTGGAGGGGCTCCTCTATAGAGTATTGGTTGTCTAAAACGATTGACTTTTTCTTCACTGCCAACTGATTGATTATTTGGTAAGACGATAAGAGGGGCTATTGGTAGGTATAGCTCCTTGGATTATTTTTGTAATATGTCAGAAGTGCCCCCTGTAGACCTACCAGACTCTGGTGTCCTTGCTGACTGGTTTCTGCCAGCCTGCCACCAGAGACGCTGTTCTGACCTCCTAGGATGAGAGCCTTTGCTCTCAGGAGACCCAGAAAAAAGCCTATCCAGGAAGAGGGTGTATTGTAGGCACTTTTTTAAAGTGAAAAGTATATATATTTAAAACTTACTTGCCTAAATGATTTTTGCTCGGATGCCTAAACATATATAAAGATACTTTATATTTTTATAAATTGGTGTGGATCTCCTGCTTGAGTCCTGTGCGTCATTTATTAATCATTGTGTGCATTTGCAACGGTCTTGCCCTCCTCTGTGCCCAAGCCTAAGGCTGCTTGACAACATTACCCCGATAGAGCATTTTGGGATTGCTCAGAGCCCTTGTCCACTAGCAAGAGAACCCTTGGACTCTTTACACAGTATATCAGATTTTTGATATATCACATAAAAAGCCAGCTTCCTACACCCCCCCCCCCCTAACTGCAGACAAGATTCTATTACACAACATCGCACTACCACCACTTTAGAAACCCTTTGGGAGCCCCCATACAGCACTTGGCTGCCTAGCTTGACTCCAGGCTGTGTTGGTGACAATTGCCAACATTGAGGCTCCGGTCATACAAATCCTTTTGCGCCTTAGAAGTACCAGCGTTGCTGCCACAACAGTCACTAGAATGCCACACTCACCCCACATGCTTACTGAAGGCCTTTTTTTGCTGTTTGGACAGATGGTACTTAGCCTCCTGTTCCTTGTGTTGCACTTCACATACCTTATCATTTAGGTTTTAAAGTTGTTGTGTTTATTGAACTGGAGAACTAATCCTCGAATGCCTGGCTGGACACAAACATTCTAAAAGTCGCCTCTCTACACATTTGGCGGGAGACCTCTGACAGGTCCTTACACACACTCATACACTTTCACCAAGACACAACTATATAAATATCATTGTTTCCTGGAACATTTGAGTAATGCATAACATGCACCAGCATTGCAAAATCTTCGTCTTACCTAAACGAAGAAGGATCTACATTGCGCTCCCACAGGAGGCTCTTATCAAACTATTTTTTAATTACACGTCCACGGCCTATACACATATGCGACTGGACAGAATAGTTTGTTTGTCCACGCTCAGTCCAGCAGTCTCCTCCTTTGATTACCTAGATAGGGACCTTTTGGATAACAGCCCACTACTGATTCACCTCACATGGAATAAACCATCTTCCCTTATCCCGCATGGTAACTGTAACCTACGACTTCAGAAGGCCCCGCCTTTCGAGGCTTGCTAGCAGAGAAAATACTAGAGTCCTTTGATCACAATAATAGGACAGTCTCTTCCCAGATTCTAGAATGGGAGGCGTTCAATGTTGTGATTTATGGCTAGGGCACCCAGGCAGATGTGGGCAGCTGTAGTGGGATATGGCCAGAGTATACTGCTACTGAAAAGCAACTGGTAGATGACCAGTCACTCAGAGGCACCCTAATTCAATTGCATGTAGAAGAGGCAGCTTGGATCAAGCGCCTGCTCTGCTTAAATTATTCTGATGTAATGGCCAAGACGCATACCAAAGGTGGGGGGGGGGGGAAGAGTCTGGCAGTCTTCATGTGTGGATAGTAACCTTCTACACGAAGCAGGTCACAATCACTGTCCTGCAGCAGGTGGACCGAGAACTACATTATTCATAGCAGCACTCCGAAAACTGTTTGCTAATTTTATCAATTCCTGTATAGAAGGCTGGGCCAAGTCCTCCTGGATGATGACCGGTTTTTCTTAGATGACCTCCCACTACATAAAATATCCCCAGAGTTAAAGGCCCCTATAATGGCTCAAGATATTGGGGGAGCGATTGCCACAATGGCTGGCGGGAAATCTCTGGATACGGATAGCCTCCTTATTGAATTTCAGACGTATGCTTCCTCTCTTGCGCCTAAGCCACCCAACATATATGTGACAGCTCTAACTGCTGGGCGACTCCCATTATCCCTCCACGAAGCCTTTCTGGTCTCAATATTAAAACCTGGAAGGGTTTCCACCCAAAAGGTTTCTTATTTGCCTACAGCTACTTTTTAACACAGATTATAGCCTGCTCAGAGAAATCCTGGCTGACCCTGTAGAACAAGCACTACCGCAGTTAAACCATGCCAACAAGATGGCTTTGCCCCCGGAAGGAGTACTTCCCTCAATATCAGATGATTGCATTGAGTTATGGAGTCTGTCCAGCTAGGTGGGCCCTGGGCTGCCTGCCTGGGTCTGGAGCAAGCATTTTGACACCTTGAGATGTGACTATTTATTTCAAGTTTTGACTACATTCAGCATAGAATCCAGCTAACTCCAGCTATTACGCTTACTGGATAATGAGACCAGTTAAAGGGGATGACATCAGCTCCTATTGTGGTGCACAGGGGTATTAGGCAGGGATACCGCCTTCTTTTTTGCTCTAGACATTGACTTGCCATTCAGTCCCAGGTATTGAGGGGGTTGCGGGGAATCCCACTATCTGACCGTAGCAAAGCAAACTCACTTTACAAAGAAAATGTGCTTTTCTACTTGAAGGAAGTGTCAGAGACAAATCTACAGTATCGCAGTTGCTCACAGAGGTGAGTGAGCACTTTGGCCTCAGAGTTCACTTGGAAAAATTGTGTTTGTTCCATTTATGCCATGTCCTGGAGCCAATGTAGCTAGACTTCGGAGAGGTTCCCACTGTCATTTAAGTCTTCCATTATGAAAAAAAACGTTTAGACAGCAACCTGACTAAAGCAGTGGTTGCCCTCAGTGTCCAAGTGGCTATCTAGATAATGTCCCCTTTGTCGGTTATGGGCTGCATATCGGATCCCAAAATGGTTAAGTTGCCTCAAGTTCTATAGTACTTGACCAACATCCTTGTGTTCCTTTTCCAAAGTTGTTTTTGGGAACTGGACTCTTTCTTGAAGAGCTAATTCTGCATAATTCATGCGGGCTGACAATCAAATGCAATTAACTCTGGAATTAAACCCCCAAGTAATCCCTTACACATCTCCCATTGATAGTCCTGCCAAGTTTTGCTCAGAGAATGTTCTTGACAAAATCTATCCTTCCCAATGCCCCAGTAATACCCCAAACTTGTGCTTCCTAAATAGGCAGAATATCTAGATGAACAAGCATTGCAATTCTGGGAACAAGCAGGTTTAACCCCTGTGGGAGACCACTTCTAAAATGGGCAGCTTATATAATTTCTAGCCCTTCATGAGGGTTAGGTTTTGATACATGGGTGGGTACAACACACCTCACATAATAAAGGATGCATAGTGGACATCAAAACTGATGTGCACAAGTTTCTTGTATACTATTGGCACTGGTGGTCATCTGGTTAGCCTACTTGAATCTCATGCAGATTTAACTTTGAAAGGAACACTGACAAATACTGTATTAAAGGAAAATTAATAACAACGTACCCTTTTGAGCTGATAAAGTCTGCTGCTGGGAATGTGAATCGGAGAAGATGACGGCAACTGTAAAGAAATGAAAAAAAGAATGAAAACACTTCACAAAACAGCAAAGCGCAAACATAGCCAGTGCCAAGCATCTAACCAACATTACTTTGCCTCTGGCGTGGTCCGTTTGTTCTGTCAGCATTCAAAGTACCAGAACTGGAGTACAGGAGAGGTAGAGCCAGCCATTCCAGCTCAAGTCCAAATCATTTTTTAATTTCCATCATACTCCTCCATCACCTTGAGTCACACATTTCTGATTCTCCACCAGCAATCTCACCAAGGACAATTCTTCACTCAAACAGAATTTTGTTTGATTTATGAGGCCTTTCCACCTTTGCTGCACATGCCTTGACACTCGAAATACATAACACCCCATGCACCTGAAGTTCAGGCACAAACATTTGAAACAAATACCCACTTCCCTTCTACATAACCAGATCCTCAAATGAACACTTCAGTCAAGTGCAAATATAATTGGTTTAAAAGCTGCGCTCACGCTCATTCTTTCCCTAGAAAAAAGTGACAGACTTACTAACTCTGGCAATGCTCCAAATACAAGGCCCTACTCAAACTACCATAGTATTTGGTACAGTACCTACCTACCACATGCAAAGTATATTAAAGTTCAAAATGCTTGGATGCCTAAGCTTAGTTACCACTCCCAGACCACCTTGTGCAGCATTTAGATGCCGGTTCATCAGCCTGTAGACCCACTCCTTCTGCAATGACTCACTGGAGACATCAAAAATGCTGCATCCCTCCTAGAATTCAAGAGGTCCTAAAGACATGACAACTGGCCTACCAAATCTCACCTAAGTCCTCAGCAATCCCTTTCAGCAAAAGGGCACATTTAACTAAAGTTCCATATGTAATATACTCCTTTGCTCTCGAACTAGGTTTCTGCTCTACAAACACCGATACATACAATGAACATTGTCATTTCAGTTCATACTGAGCAATTTAAGGCAAGTTTCACAGAAAGGTCTCAAGGCGCCAACTAAAAGGCTATAGGAATGGAATAAAAAGGGAGAGCAAAAACTAGAACTTGTTCATATTGCCAATTATTTGGGTTTAAAAAGGAGCAATTATTTGGTACGGCGGGTGGGTGGAGTACAGCACGTACAATAGATTTTCTACCGTCAAAGGTGATTTTTAAAGATGGAATGTCATTCCATGTTTCCATGGCGGGATGAAGATAATGGCCCCTCTAGGGATAGGACAGAGAAAGATAATTAAAATGCTATGGATGTGTGTAGCTTTATAGACAAGAGCAAGTCATGTAGTCTTGTCAGTAGGCGTTGGAATCAGCAGGTGTCGGAATAACTAGTGCAGCTGAATTTAGGGGGAAAAATCTTTAAGGGAAGTGTTGCACCATTCTATGAAGGAGTTGCAACAGTTTAGTTTTGGGGAGAGTAGAGACTGAGTGTCAGTCAAATGGTGCTTGAAAGGAAACTACAAATGCAGTCCATGGTTAAATTATACATCAACATTTGAAAAATGATATTGGACACAAAGGGGAAGGGAGGACACACAACAACTCAAACATTTAGCGTTTTCTTGAACGAAAAATAATTGGAGAAAGACCCATTATTTTTAGAACTCCGTTTTGGTACATTTAACACATTTGAATTAATCTACGCTTGAACAGAGTTGAGAATAAATATTCCCAGCAAAGCAAGCTGACTCCATCAATTATCTTGTTAGCCCAAATTTAGTACAACAGCATTAGCAATAATGGGAAAATCCGCATATGAAGCTCTGAGCACATTGTCAACACCGAATAATAATACAGGAAAGAGAATGGATCCTGGGGGCGGAGGGCTCACAAGGTTTAAAGGTTAAGGTAATTGGGAAAGAAGTGTCACCTGCTGTGACTTGTACGAACTGGTTTAGTAGATAGGATGCAACGGATGAGCGCTTGGTCAGATACCTCATCAACAGATTGGCTTGTGAAACACAAATTGGTTGAGGTTTTTTACTTGGATTTTCTTATGACCAAATTAAGAACATAGTCTAGTGAATTAAATACACAGTGAATTAAATACACAGTGAGTTTTTACAGAAAAAAAAAACCACAATGGAGTGCGCCTCTACAACTTTGTTTGAAGTTGGCCTAATAAATGTTTCTCAAATACTTTAAAAAGACCTTGAACAATGTTTAGGTTGCAGGAGAGTGTGTTTCAGCCAGGCTGATGGCGGTGTTGGCTTCAAGAAAGCAAGGTGAACATCAGTCCAGTAGAGTCAGTTGGCTTGAACAGATATTGTCCATTATCATAGAGGAAGGATTCTTTTACATAGTAGGAGCAAATTATCCATTTTGGTACCATTCGGTCAAGAAAACAAGGCAGGTTTTTTTTGTAATTTAGAGACAATTGCATGAATCACTGGGAATGAAAATATATTGTAAAAGTGTTATGCATCCAAGGCCTTTGAAATCACCATTGAAATCCTCTGAAGTCACAGAACAGTGTGACACCAGTAATGAAGAAAAGGTAGGGGGGGGGGGGGGTGGGAAGCCACCCGGGCAAAAAGCACGTCTGGAAACCTTTTTTCAGAGTGGAACAGTCTTTGGTTTAATCATTCAGAAAGAGGAATGGATTTAAGATGTGAACCCTTCTAAGTCTACAGGGAATTATGGAAATGGTACACATGGTTGATAATGTAATTGGTAAATCCCGCAAAAGAAAGGTCTTTCATAAAAGAGTAAAATAAAGTGTTGGGGAGAGGAAAAAAAAGAGAAGAGAAAGAGAGCAAGAGACAGAGAAAGAGCGAGAGAAAGAAAGGGAGCGAAAGAGAGAAAAACAAACACACACACGTGCGAACACAAGATGTTTGTCTACACCATTCACAACCTCCCAGCCCAAATACCATAACAATTACACTACTCTGTTAGTACACATTAAACACTCACACTAGCCATACATATACAGCATGCACACAATCACTAGGGTCACGAGCATGCAGACATAATTGCGGTAGCACACAAACACACACACAGGACACAGAGCCAATCTCTTGAGGGAATGAAAAAAGGGGGGGGGGATCGTGTCGGGGTTTGGCAGGTGACATCTTGGCAATCACCTCCCAGCAAACGTTTGATTTCCTAATGGAGGGTAGTGGGCTTTGTTGAGTTGACAGCTGCTTCTGCCTCCAGCTCTCTTCTGTCAGCTGCTGCAGTTGCAGAGCGAGTCGAAGAAAACATTTCAAGAAATTGGTCTCCTCAAGAGCTAGCCTGCTCCCAAGAGTGGCAGAGGCAGTAGTTTTTAGGTCGATGATATACTTATGGGTGTATGTACTTTGTGGGCTCTGGATCTCAGCCCTAGGACTGGTCTGCTTCTGCTTAGGAACTTTTTTTTCTGCCCAACTGCCTCTATTTAACGGTCTTGATCGAAAACGACCAGCAGAGGTCAGTACAATACCAGAATCACTTTAGCATTCTCTAGATTCCAGTCCATAGAAATGGTCTTAGACAAGCACCAGTAGACAACCATATTTTGTTTCAAATTTTGTATTTTCAGTGATAGGACCACCGAAGGCCCTGATTTTATATTAAAAACAGAGCTTTGGACTATACAATTTCCCACTGAAATGCAATATTTTCCTACATGTGTTCCCATACCTAGCGTGTCACACAGTTTGGTGCTTACTTTCCCTCCATGTTGAAGAACAGTAGAGGTTTCAGCACCCAGGCTAATGTGCTACACAGATAATACATATAAGGTCCCAAAGGCAAGACCGATTGCATTGCAAATGCTTGTTCCTACCACCCGCCACTACTTCATTGCTGTAGACAGTATCAACGGGGATATTTCTTTTAACCACTGAAATGCAGAATTAAGGCTTCATAGCAATGATACTTTTCTATGGTAATGACGTAATGATGTAGTGAGACTTGGCAACAGTCCATTTTGAAGTAAACAAAATGTTAACCTTCAATGGCGCAGCTAAGCAGTTCGCGCTTTATAAAAAAATTTAAATGAATTAACTCAATGGTACCAGTGCTGGAAAGAATAACTACACTAGAGAGCTTTTAAATGGTTGTCTAAACCAATGAAAGAGGTTCAAAATACTTCAACAAAGTGCAACATTCTAAACTGTGGCAGTGGGAGCAAAAAGAAGAGCCAGGTCTTCAGCTTCTTGCGGAATTCAAATGAGGAGGATGCTCTGCTGTGTTGAGGGAGGTAGTTCCATGTCGGAGAATGAGCGACTGACAGTTTTGCTTTTGCAGATGAGGGGAGTGCATGAATGAGAGTGAGGCAGAGAGTTGGTGGGTTGGTGAAAGCGTATGCAACTCTTAAGGTATTCTGGTCATGTGTTGGGTAGGAATTTGTATGTGTGCATGAGAAGTTTGAATTGGCTGAGCTTGTGAATGGGGAGCCAGTGAAGCCTCCTGTGGTGGTGTGTGACATTGGTGCAGAGTGGGAGGTAGACCATGAGTCTTGTTGCTGCGGTCTGCAGTCCGTGTATGAGTCGTTAGGAGATTCCGGCATAGTACTGCCGTAGTTCAGCCTGCTGGTGATGAGTGCTTGCGTGATGGTCCATCTGGTGTTCTGAGGCAGCAATTTAAAGATCTTTCACAGCATGCGCAGGATTTGGAAGCAGGAGGTGCACAATGTGTTGACTTGAGCCATCATGTTGAGCTGGTCACCTAGGATGATCCTTCGATTTATTGTGTAGCCTGTGGGTGTGTGTGTTGATCCTAGCTTAGACTCCACAAGGTGGAATCCAAGGGGGCGCAGGGTGATTTTTTTGCCGAAGACCAGTTCTTCCGTCTCATCGGAGTGGAGCTTCAGGCAGTTGGTTTGCATCCAATCTGCTCCCATGGTCATGCAGTTGGTGGCGTTGGTTATGCGATTTGTCTGGTCAGTCAGGGAGAGGATGGGTTGGTTGTCATCAGTGTAGGAGATGACGGTGTCTTGTAAATGCTGAGGAGTGGGGCTGAGGGACGAGCCTTGTGAGACACTGAAAATCAGTTTCTTGGTCTCTGATGGGAAGTATGGCAGCCTGACCCTATTTGTTCTTTCCTCGAGGAAGGACCAGATCCTTTTGGGAGCAGATCCTTGTATGCCAATCTTGTGGAGTCTCTTGATGAGGGTGATGTGGCAGACAGTGTTTTTTTTTTTTTTAATTTTTTGAAAACCTTTATTTAGCACTGTTCAGAAGACAAATACGGGCCTACAACCATCCGGCCGGCCTCGACACTTCTTAAGCTTAGTAGCAAAGTATACGTCCACTCGGTAGCACGTCAGCACATAGAAGTTTACAACATGTGTTACATTTAAATTACACGAGCACCAAGTGTCAGGAGCTATGAAGGTTAATTTTAAAATAATTTTTTATATAAGGAGATACGAAAGCTAGAACGGATCAGTGTACAGAACATCCATCTAAGTAATAAGCGGGCAACGTCCATCAGGAGAGTCAACAAACAGTAAACATAGCTAAAATGGCGGCACAGAGTTAGAACCACAGGATGATGAAGCATAACGAGTTGTGCCCCCCAGCCGCTACCCTCCCAACATCAGACCAACCCACTGACCCAGGAAAAAGCACATAAGAAAGAGAACAGAAAAAGAGAAAAATAAGGCCCATAGAAACAAAAAACGAACCAAGGAAGACCCCCCACCCTACACGCATGCCGAGGCTATGGCCTACCCCCCCCTAGCAGTGTGTCTGTCGCCCCAAAAAGAGAACCCGAAATATAGAGACAAGTAAAGAGAGAAAAGAAAAAGGTCCATAAAATCACGTTTGAAACATAGGGAGAGAGAAAAGAATGCACTAATCTACTGCTCCCAGGAAGAGGAAAAGCGGGGAGGAGCCCACCCAACAACAGAACTCCCGGTCTCCCTCGCCGTCAGCATCCCCTACGCCATGCACAACACTGTGTTGAAAAACTGTAAACCCGGTAGACTAGAATCAATGACACCCAGAACCGCAGTCCAGCACCAATCCGCCCCCCAGCAGCAGAAATAGACATCGGGATAAATCGACAGTGACATGAAATAACAACAGGACATTAAAGTCAACTCAGCCAACGTTGCAGAATGCGTGTCAGTCCGGGTCCCCGCCAGCCGATCCAGCAAAAGCAGCGTAAGGCAAACCATCAACCCTGTCCGGAACGGCGACATTTCTCCAGGCCTGGCCACTGCTGCGGGCCACCGTCAGCCAAAACAAAGAAGCAAGATGGCCGCTTCCGAGGAAGGGGAAACAGAGGAGGGGAAGATGAACGTTCCCAGGCCGTAGCAAGTCCATTGTCCAGAACGACGAAGACTCCTTTTGCCGCAGGGTCACTCACACCACCACAATGTAACACGGGGGCTCCAGTGGTAGAAGCAGCGAGGGGGATATATGACAGGGAAACTGACCGGCAGGGCCACGATAAAAAGCGTGTAGACAAAGTCGTGGCTTTCGAAGTAGAGGGAGTCTCAGCAACTGTAGCATCATCGATGAACAAACACATCACTTTGTAGCCAGGAGAACACCCCTTCTCCGTCTCCTTAGCCCGCAACATTGTATCCCCTCCAGGATGAAGCAAGGGCGGTGTGGGATCGGCCAGCCAGGATCGCCCCGCGTCAGACACTGCCTCATCAATCTTCCGTCCCAGTGCCCGGGCCGAGCTCCGCCATGACGCTCTTAAATCAGGGAGGGCGACCAGGATATCGCCGCAGGTCAGGTCTTCCTGCATCGGATGTCGGTCCGCACTACCCCGCTGCTCCCTCAGTACGGCCCTCGGCGCAAGGGCAGACGGGTCCGCAGTCACAGGAGACACCGGAGCAGCCAGCGTCTCGTCAGGAGGGACAGGTACCATTTCCACCCCACCGGCAAGCAATCAGTGGTGTAAGGGAGACGACCACGGTAGCAAAGTAAGCACAAATGCTGCCACCGGGGAAGCGCCGTTCGTAACACGGGGGCGGCACAGGATGAGAGCCCCTACCGTCTTCCGTGAGCACCGGCGGTCCGTAGCGGGGAAGGCGCTTCAAAATGGAGTCCGCCCGTCTCCCGTCGGAGTGGCAGAGTAAAGCACTCGTGAGGGGCTTCAGCGGCGTCCACGCCACCGTCAGCACGAGAGGGAGTCTAACCCGGACAAAAGGGTCCAACTCCGATATCCCGGGCAATCATTTACTGCCACGTAGTCATCAGCTTTTCCCCAGCTCGTCTCCCCGTCCATGTCCTTCAGCGTACTGCGGCGGCCATCAGCACGGGGTCCAGGGGCAGCGCCGGAGGTCGGCGAACACGCCGAGTCTACCGCCGATTCAGCCGGCAAAGGTACCCAAAGAACGCCAGTAACTTCAGCGCTAGCATGCCTGGTTGTAGGACGGCGTAGGTCCGGATGGGTGAGCAGGATTATGAAAAGGAGCCGGACAGCTTGCGGAGCCGGGAGCTCAAGCGTCCGTCCCGTCCGCCATCTTGGCTCCTCCCCCGTGGGAGACAGTGTTGAAGGACATAGAGGTCAAGCAGGATGAGGGCCGCCGTTTCTACTCTGTACAAGAGGTTTCAAATTTAGTCAGTGGCCAAGACGAGTGCTGTTTCGGTGCTGTGGTTCTTTCTGAATCCCGATTGAGTGTTGTCTAGAAGATGGTGAAGTTCGAGGTAGGTTGTGAGTTACTTGCTAATGGCCCTCTCAATCACTTTGGCCTGATAGGGGAACAGGGAGATGGGTTGGAAGTTGTTCAGTTGATTCGGGTCGGCTTTGGACTTTGAGGATGGCGTGGATTTCTGCAAGTTTCCATTCATCCAGGAAAGCGGTAGACGGGATTGAAGTGTTGATGGTGAAGGTTAGAATGGTGCAGGTTGGTGATGCTCCTTCACTGCAGATGTGGTGGGGACATGGGTTCATTGGGAGCCCCTGAGTGGATGGTCCGCATGATTGCTGCTGTGTTGCTTTTGATCAGGGATGTCCACTCGGTCAGATGGCTGTCTTGGTTGGCGGTAAGCAGGTTAGCAAGGAGTTCTCTGGGGTTGGTTTGGTGTGCAAAGCAGCTATAGAGGTTTGCAATTTTTCTGTGGAAGAAGCCAACTTCTATAGGGTGTCGCAGAGTTGTTAGGAGGCAGCAATGTTGTTGAAAGTGGCTGTGTAACCATCGGTTCTCGCCTGCCTCACCGCTACATCGAGCAAACTACGCTGTGCTGTCTGCAGCGATCCAGACAGCTCAAGACCTGAATTGCAGACTGCAGCATCTCCATACAAGTAAGGTTGCCAGCGAGTCTTGAGAAATACGGTTTGATGATTTTTCTAATTAAGGGCAACAAGTACCGGTCCGTCCGCCTGCCTGCCTGCATGCCTGCCCCTAACATGACGGCTGATCGTGATTCCTAGAAGGGCAGCAATACACGGAAGACCCGTTGCTTCAGCTAAAGATCACCGCAATCTGGGCTTAAATGAATCCGATTTATTACACTGTTAAACACAGTTTATGGGCAGCGTGTAACTGCCGGACTGCCTGTCCCTTACATGGCGGCTGATCGTTATTTCTGGAAGGGCAGTCGATAACGGAAAACTCATCGCTTCAGCTAAAGTTCACTGCGCACCCTAATTTAGAAAACGGCTGGGCTTAAGCCGATCTGATTTGTTCGCTGTTAAACAAGGATTATGGACATCTTGTTTCTGCCTGTCGGCCTCCATCAACACATCACCGCAATCAGCGCACCTTAATTTAGACTACGCCTGGGTGTGATCTGATTTGATTACTGGTAAGATGTTAAGCTGTTAAGAAACTAAACACTGAATACTGTACACAGCAGAACTCCAACTAACAAGAGCTCCAACATGGCGGCCATTTGCAAATCATAAAGTGATGGCTGTCCATGAGTGCAAGAGTGCTAGCAAAAAATTTCAGTTCATTCAGAAATACACAACACTCTCTGTGCTCTCCATATTAGATACCTGATGCAACTAAAGAGATGTGTAGATTAGGTGTTGATGATAGAGTACGGAGTACTTGTACAAGCTCCTCAGCATAAGGTTTGGTTACAGCAACAGAGTCTCTCAGCTGTTTTTATTAACCTTGTTCTATCAACCTGGCATCTGAGGCAGCCTATGCGAGTACAGACAAGCCTAAGCAAGCTTCACACTAAAAATCACTCTAACACCATACAAACTTTTGCAGTAGGGAAAAAAGAGCACGGATGAGGTCACAGAGACACCGATAACCAAGCCTCATATAATGCTCTTGAAACCCTACTCTGTATAAGAAGAACTGAAGTGTAAAGTGAGTAATGCAAGCCTATTCTGCAATAGTGTGATCTACATGCTTTCCACGTAACCTTTGGGAACGGACTATCACCTCCTGAAAGATGTGCATCTCATAAGAGTCAATATCTGTGTAAGTAACTTGTGAACTACAAGGAGTTGCGTGTCTACAACCATTGATCTGCATGTCTACAACCAAGGATCAGTCACTTGGAGGACTTAGAAACTAAAGTGACTAAATCCCTCCAAACACTCAATATCACCTCAAACTCACCCAACAAATGACTTTTGGAATTGGAAGACAGAAACAGAGGTGGAAACCTCCGACTATTTGGAATCCCGGAAGAGGAAGCAGCAGCAGCTGGGTCATGCCTTTTGGAGAAATGGTCCACACAAGCTACAAATCCGGTATTAAACAACCCCCTAGAATTTGATAGGGCAATCAGTGTTCCAACAAGAAAACTGCCTAATCAAAAGACCCCAAGACCGATCTGTGCAAACCACTCCGCTTCCAACATGTGGAACTGATCTTCGCCTTTTTGAGATAAAATAATCACATCCCCTGGAAAGGTAGCAAAATGTTCATATTCCAGGATTACTGCAAAGAAACAGTTGAAACGAACAAGTTACTTACCTTCGGTAACGCTTTTTCTGGTAGATACTATATCTGCCTGTGGATTCCTCACCTTGTGAATATCCCCCTTGCGCCAGCAACATTCGGAAATTCTTTTTTCGTAGCCTCGCGCCGACGTGGATAGGACGTCACAGAGACACGGCTCCGCTCGCGACTCCGCTGACGTCACCGACGCCTATAACAGGCCCACGCCGGCGTGATGACATCAGTTTCGCCTTTTTTCCGTGCCATCGAGGCACACGGACGGACCAATGACAGTAGATATATACAAAGCATACACAGTATACAAAAATCAAGGCAAAACACACAGTGTAAAGCAAATGCAGGAAGCAAATGAAACATTTCCTTGACATCAAAACAAATATACATTACAGTACAATAACTCTGGCATAGAAGAGTGGACAACGGGGAGGCGGGTGGGTCAGTGAGGAATCCACAGGCAGATATAGTATCTACCAGAAAAAGCGCTACCGAAGGTAAGTAACTTGTTCTTCTGATAGATACATCTGCCGTGTGGATTCCTCACCTTGTGAATAGAGTCCCACAGCAGTCCCCACTCCCGGAGGAGGGTGTCCACTCTTCTAAACCAGGAAATCCTGAAGGACAGAGCGCGCAAAGTGGCCGTCCCTCCTGACTTCCGTATCCAAGCAGTAATGCTTTGCGAAAGTATGGAGGGAAGACCAGGTTGCCGCCCTACAAATGTCCTCCACAGGAACACCTCTAGCCAAAGCAGAGGTAGATGACTTAGCTCTAGTGGAATGAGCTCTAATACCCTCTGGAGGCTCCTTACCGGCCAAAGAGTAGCAGATCTTTATGCACAGAACGATCCATCTTGATAAAGTCCTTTTATGGACCGCTCTTCCCTTCTTGCAGCCAGCAAAGCCAATGAAGAGTTGATCGTCCAAGCGACAGTCTCTAGTTCTGTCCAAATAAAAAGACACCGCCCTCTTAGGGTCCAGACGGTGCAACCTCTCCTCCTCCTTGGAAGGGTGTGGGGGAGGATAAAAGGTAGGGAGGGTAATGGATTGACCAAGGTGGAAAGGAGTCACCACCTTAGGAAGAAAAGCAGCCCTGGTCCTTAGAACCATCCGATCAGCATGTATGGTCAGGAACGGGGGCTTGGAACTAAGAGCTTGAAGCTCACTCACCCTCCTTGCCGAGGTAATTGCAACTAGGAAAACTGCCTTAAAGGTTAAAAGCCTCATAGGACATTTATGAAGAGGCTCAAAGGGAGAGCCCATCAGAAAAGTCAGAACAAGATTCAAGTCCCACTGAGGTACAATAAAAGGGGTAGGAGGAAACTTATTTACAAGACCCTTCAAAAATCTCAAGACAACAGGTGACTTAAAAAGAGAGGGCTGATCAGGCAAACAAAAGCTGACAGCGCCGAAAGATAGCCCTTAACTGTGGCAACTGCCAGCCCCTGTTGAGCCAAAGAGAGAGCAAACCGGAGCACATCCGATAAATGGGCTCTCAACGGGTCAATATCATTCTCACCACACCAAACAACAAACCTAGACCATCTATAAGAATAGAGAGTCTTAGTGGAGTCACGTCTAGCAGACAAAATGACATCCACCACATCAGGTGTGAGAGAATAGGAAATCAGGTTGCCCCGTTCAATTTCCAGGCATGAAGGTGCAATGTCTGGAGGTGGGGGTGTAGAACCTGCCCCTCCATCTGAGAGAGGAGGTCTGCCCTGAGAGGGAGACGGACCGGCGGGTGAGAGGAGAGGTGGAGTAGATCTGTATACCACACCCTTCTTGGCCAATCCGGGGCAACCAATATAACTTGGGCCCGGTCTTGGCGAATTTTCCTCAGAACCCGAGGAATCAAGGGTGTGGGAGGAAACGCGTAAAGGAGTTGACTTCCCCAACTCAACTGAAACGCGTCCCCCAAGGCTCCTTGCATCGGATACTGGAGACTGCAGAATGACGGGCAGTGAGCATTCTCGCGAGTGGCAAACAGGTCCACCCGAGGGGTCCCCCACGTCCGAAAGACGTGATGAACCACCTCTGGATGAAGCCTCCACTCGTGGTCGGCAGAGAACTGCCGGCTGAGACTGTTCGCACGTACGTTCAGAACTCCGGCCAGATGATTTGCCATCAGGCAAATCTGGTGGTCCTGAACCCAGGACCAGAGACGCAGAGCCTCTCTGCAGAGACACTGCGACCCAACTCCTCCCTGCTTGTTGATGTACCACATCGCGGTCGTGTTGTCCGTCAGGACTTGGATCGACTGACCGCGAAGGGAAGGGAGGAAGGCCTTGAGCGCCAAACGTATCGTCCGCAACCCTAGAAGGTTGATGTGAAGCAACCTTTCCTCTGGAGACCAAAGACCCTTGACCTCCAGATCCCCCAGATGAGCACCCCACCCTAGAGTGGATGCATCCGTAATCACCGTGGCCACCGATGGAGGTAGATGGAAAGGCTTCCCTTGAGACAGGTTGCCCTCCACGCTCCACCAAGACAGATCCGCTGCAGTTTCTCTGGAGATCTTCACCGACTCCCCGAGATCTCCGTTGTGCTGATACCACTGCCTGCGGAGACACCACTGGAGTGCCCTCATGTGCCAGCGTGCATGGTTGACCAGGAGAATACAAGAAGCCATCAGACCGAGCAGGCGAAGGACCTTCAGGACTGGAACGACCACTCCAGGGTAAAACAAAGGAATCATTTCCTGTATGTCGCGAATCCTTTGAGGAGGAGGGAATGCACGACAAACAGAGAGTCCAGTACGGCACCTATGAACAGGTTGCGCTGGGAGGGCACCAGGTGAGACTTGGGTACATTTATCGAAAAACCCAACCTGAACAACAACTGAGTTGTCTCCTGCAGATGATGGAGCACCTTCTCCGACGACTCCGCTTTGATCAGCCAGTCGTCTAGATACGGAAACACAGGTATCCCCGATCTCCTGAGATGAGCTGCCACCACCGCCATCACCTTGGTGAAGACTCGAGGCGCAGTAGTAAGACCAAACGGAAGGACCGCAAACTGGTAGTGCTGCGACCCAACCGTGAAACGGAGATACTTCCTGTGCGACTTCAGGATTGGGATGTGGAAATACGCATCCTGCAAGTCGAGCGACACCATCCAGTCTCCTTCCATCAACGCTTGAAGAACCTGAACAAGGGTGAGCATCTTGAATTTCTCCTGCTTCAGATAGAGATTCAAGATCCTGAGGTCCAGGATAGGACGAAGCCTGCCATCCTTCTTGGGGATCAGGAAATACCGGGAGTAGCATCCCTGACCCCTTTCCTGCTCTGGGACCACCTCTATCGCACCCTTTCGTAACAGAGTTAGAACCTCCTCCTGCAGAAGAGACAGATGTTCCTGGGTGCAAAAACTTTGACAAGGAGGGTAAACAGGGGGAATTCCCGAAAGGGAAGGGCATACCCATTTTCTACAAGATTGAGAACCCAAAGATCTGACGTAACTGATTCCCAATCCTGTAGAAAATGGGTAAGCCGACCCCCAACCGGACCCACATGATCCTGAATAGCGGATCTAGGGCTGCTTTTCTGCGGCAGGGGGGTTGGAAGAGGTGGAGGAAGAGGAGGGCTGACGTCCACGAGGACGCTCTCTTTGTTTTCCCCTGTACGATCTGTACATAGAATTTTGCTGCTGCTGCCGCTGCTGCTGCTGCTGTTGGCCTTGCCGGAAATTCCGAAAGGAGCGACCAAAGCCCCTGAACCTTCTGCCGGAAGAAGCGCCCCTGATGTGGAGGCCCAAGAACTTCGCTGTTGCCCTGCAATCCTTGAACCGCTCAAGAGCAGTATCCGCCTTTTTCCCAAAGAGACCTGAGCCATCGAAGGGGAGATCAAGCAGAGTCGCCTGAACATCAGCCGAAAAGTCCGATGACTTCAACCAGGCAGATCTCCTTGTCGCAACAGCAGTGCCCATAATTCGAGCCACAGAGTCAGCAGTGTCCAGACCACTTTGAATTACCTGGCGGGCAGCCGCCTGAGTGTCATTAATCACCTCCTCAAAATCCTTTCGGTTTGCGTCAGGAATTTTAGGGGCCAGGATACGTAAGGAGTCCATCAGGGCATGAACATACCTCCCCATTAGGCATGTGGCATTAGTTGTCTTTAAGGCCATACTAGCCGATGAAAAGGTCTTTTTTGCCACCTGGTCCTGTTTCTTTGCCTCCTTCTCACAAGGAACCTGCGGAAAGGCACTAAGACTCTTCTTAGAACAGACAGCCTGAATGACCAGGCTCTCCGGCGAAGGATGTGAAGAGAGAAAAGCCGGGTCCTCAGGGGCAGCCCTGTACCTCCTTGCAACACTCTTTGATACCGCAGGAGCAGACAAAGGTTTCTTCCAGAATTCCATAATAGGATCAGTCAAGGCATCATTGAATGGAAGTAAAGGCTCAACCACCGAATTTGGAGAATGCAAGACTTCTGTGAGGAGGTTAGACTTGAACTCCACTGTAGGCAGAGTCAATTGAAGAAGCTCAGCAGCTTTTCTCATAACCAGATGGTAAGGCTGGATATCCTTAGATGGAGCACCTGAGCCTGAGGGCAACTCCCACTCTGGAGAGAAATCAAGGGTCCCAGAATCAGCCAATTCCTCAAAACAGCTCTCCTCTAGTTCACCTTCTTCAACGTCAGACTGAGAGCCCATATAACTCTGCTCCTCCAGAAGGCGTTGTGCTTCTCTTCTGGATCTCTCCTTAACACGCCTCGCAGCCGGATCCACCAGCGGCTTCGACGGATTCGGGGCCGGCGCCGGTATCGAAACCGACGGCACAGAAGAATGCCCTCGAGGATGATCAGGAGCAGGAGACGCCGGAATCGGCGTCGACGACTTCGGCGGAGCCGGGAAATGCCAATGCGGCGTCGGAGCCGGCATGTAGGGCATAAACGGAGCCGGAGGATAGGAGTGAGGAACTCCCAGGCTGAATGCCAATGGACCCGTGGGACCCGAAGGCGCACCAGAGGGGTACCATGCCCTTGAGAAGACACCATACATTGCGTTAAGAAACGCAGAAGGGTCCTGGCCTGGAGCAGGAAAGGGCGGCTGAAAACCATCAGGCCGGTCCTGAAGAGGGATCGGATTCGGCTCTTCGACAGGCGCGGAATCCACATCCTCCCGGGCCTCTTCCTCTTCACGGGCCGGGGACGGCGCCGGAGACGGACTCGGAACCGGAGAAGCTTTCGGAGCCGGAGATCGCCCACGCGACTCCGATGGCGAGGCCTCACCTTCATGCTCGGAGACTTCGAGGGTAACCACCTTCTAACGTACCTTCTTCGGTGACCTCGAGCCCGACTCCTTACCAGACCGACGTCGGGACTCATGTCTCCTCTTCTTGTGCTTTTTCTTCGACTTCGAAACATGATCCGACGCCGACTTCGAAGACGACCTCTCTCGAGAAGCAGATCTCGACCTCGCCCTGGACTTCGACCTCGCCCTTCGAGAACGAGACCTCGACGACCTCCTTTCCAGCTTTCACCTTTCAACCAGAAGTTTGGCTTCTCTCTCCCTCAGGGTCTTCGGATTCATCTTCCGACATGAAGTACAATCTTCCACATCATGGTCGGAACTTAAGCACCAGATGCAGTCTTCATGGGGGTCGGTAATGGACATCATTTTACCGCACGCCCTGCAGGGCTTGAAGCCGGACTTCTTAGATGACATTTTCGAAGAAACAGGATACAGAGAAGCAGAATTAACCAACAAAACGGCAACAATGTACCAGTAGGCTACAGAGATTCCCGATAACCGTTAGCTTCGACTACGCGGAAAAAAGGGAACTGATGTCATCACGCCGGCGTGGGCCTGTTATAGGCGTCGGTGACGTCAGCGGAGTCGCGAGCGGAGCCGTGTCTCTGTGACGTCCTATCCACGTCGGCGTGAGGCTACGAAAAAAGAATTTCCGAATGTTGCTGGCGCAAGGGGGATATTCACAAGGTGAGGAATCCACACGGCAGATGTATCTATCAGAAAAGGAAAGGCTTCCTGGCACTCCGGTCTACACTTAAAGCCATGAACTTTCAGTCCTCATTTGCAGGTCCAGCCAAATATCGCGTCTTAGTACAAGAATCTCCACATATATTTACTGAACACATAGCTTTGAAATAATTAATTGACGGAAGAAAAAAAAAACACTAATGGACACCTCAAATCTCAGCTCTACAAGCTTGAGAGCCTAGCCCAACATTTCTGGCACTAACATCTCACATTAACCCATTATTCGTACACCAACATGATCTGAACTAGTTATCAGGGTATTACTTCCAACTACCATTACTTGAACGAACGATGCATGTGAGATATAAAGATTACAGAGTCAATATTCACTTAAACTCATGGACACATCTTGACAGGTCTGCTAGTGTTGAACTGTTTGCACTGCAACGCTAGCGTTGAAAAGTGCCTGTGTTACCGGTTATACATACCATCCATACACGCTGGTGCCCTTCTGTCCCATTCCTCGTGAACTCCTTGCTCTTGTTAATCGCCAACCTACTGGTACTATGTTTCCTTACTGAAAAAATCATATTAGTCATAACTCTATAGAGCAATAGCAGTTAAGTTTGCATAAATGATTAGTACGCCCATAGAACCTATAGGCTGGTTAGTTACAACTACCGCGGCTGTTGAAGTTTGTCTTCAAACTGTTCGGTATAGCGGTCCACTGGAGTATAAAATTGAACCCCGTCGGTTACATAAAAAAACTAGTGTAAGTGATAGTTAACTAGTGGCCAGGTTGGCCTCAAATTCAGAGATGGCTGTGGGGTATGCCTTAGCTTCACAGAAGCTTTGCAGATAATTAGAAATGTGCATTCTGGTTTTCATGAGGGAATGATGCTTTCTCTTGACATGCCTGTTCATTACTTGGTGGGGGGGAAGGGGATGGAGGGGGGCTGGGGTTTATGGTACCATTTTTTCTGCTCTTTGTGCTTATTTTTTCTGTTTATTTTACTACGATTATTGTTTCCTTAGTCACATAGTTGTCAGTCGCTCAGATGGCCTTACTATGGGAACTTTGGTCAGCACTTCCATGACCGATACCATAGGTGGTTCTCAGATGTAATACAACCACTTCTTTATCCCGTTGTTACATTACAATTAACATCCCTTAAGGATACTATGCCTAAAATCAGGCAAAGGAAGACCTCAGAGTATTCATATGACGACCCAAAAGAATCATGTGGATACACACTCAAAGAAATATACACACTGTCCAATCCAATCAAACTTTCCAGATGGCCTTGGTTCAGCAAAATATTAAGCTAATATCCTTAAATGTAAGAGGCATCAGTCATCCAGTCAAGAAAAGGAAGATCCTGGACTACATATACAAACAGAAAAGTGATTCTCTTGCAGGAAACGAAGATTGATTCCAAACAGTGCAACTCACTTAGAAATAATTTATACTCTGACGTGACAGGTTCTGCAGCCTTTGTTATGAAAAATGAGGCACTAACACTTGTTGCAAAGAACGTCAACATCGACCTAGTCACAAGCGCAGCCAACGCGCAAGGTAGATGGGTTCTCTCGAAATTAGTTAAACACAACACAGAATTTTACATCACAAATATATATGCACCCACCACAGATGACCGTGGTTCTGGGAGGAACTCACAAAGCAACTCAAGCCAATCCCCGACTCAGCCACACACATACTTCCGGGTGACTTCAATCTACCTCTAGACCCAGCTCTGGATAGAAACTCACACTGCCCTTTTCAAACCAATAAATCATACAAAATTCTCAGAAATTTGTAAGCAACTTCATATGATCAATGCCTGGCAAATACAGAACCCCACAGAAAGGGTGTATACTTTTTACTCATATCCCAATAATTCATACTCCGGGCATGGACTACCTGCTCATTACTGGTAACGCCATTAATAGGATAGATCAAACCTCTATTTAACGAAGAGTATTATCAGATCATTCTTGCATTACCTTATACATATCTGACCCATCTTATAAAAAAACAACTCCTTTGGAGATTTAATGATTAAGTTCTAGTCGGAATCAAATAGCCAAAAGCATTGAAGACGCGACTAGCAATTTTCTTAATGTAAACAAACTAGGGGACACCTCGATGGGAGGCACTAAAAAGTAAACTTAGAGGAAAGATCCTCAAAATAAGATCTGCCATGAATAAAGCTAATAGCAATCTCCTGACACTAGAAAAAGAAATTACAGAGCTTGAGAGAAAAAAAAGTCTCCTCCAGAGACTATGTGAATCCAATAAAGCTGGGGAGACCCAAGACTCATACTTGAAATTCAAGCTCCAGAAAAACACAATAAGTACATTATTAGACTCTAATGGTGCGGCACATACCAGCCCAAATAAAATAGTAGAAATATTTAAAGAATTTTATCAACATCTTTATGACAAAAATTCAAAGTTGAACGTCTCTAAATGCCAAAACTACTTAAGTAAATGCAAGCTGCCCACACTATCCAAACAAGATGCCCACACAGCCCACACAGCCCACACAGCTCTCACAGCCCTCACAGCTCTCACAGCCCTCACAGCCCTCACAGCCCACACAGCCCACACAGCCCACACAGCCCACACAGCCCACACAGCCCACACAGCCCACACAGCCCTCACAGCCCTCACAGCTCTCACAGCCCACACAGCCCACACAGCTCTCACAGCCCACACAGCTCTCACAGCTCTCACAGCCCACACAGCCCACACAGCTCTCACAGCCCACACAGCTCTCACAGCCCACACAGCTCTCACAGCCCACACAGCTCTCACAGCCCACACAGCTCTCACAGCCCACACAGCCCACACAGCCCACACAGCCCACACAGCTCTCACAGCCCTCACAGCCCTCACAGCCCTCACAGCTCTCACAGCCCACACAGCCCACACAGCCCACACAGCCCACACAGCCCACACAGCCCACACAGCCCACACAGCTCTCACATCCACTGCTCAGGACAGCCATCCATGACTGCCCGGAACACGATATCACAGTCAAGGGCAGACTGATTAATGTCCAGATGGATTACGCGACTACCCTACACTCTAACTAATGTATCACATGAATACCTTCTATTGCAACCTATGGATTACATGAATACCCTTTATGTTATCCTATGGATTACATAATACACCCTCTACTCCAGCCAATGGGTTACGTGACTATCCTGTACACAATTAGTGAATGCCAATGAATGTATTACATAAATACCTTTCACTCCAGCCAGCGTGTTTGCCCTATACTCCCGTCATTGTATTACATGAATACCTTCTACGGCGGCCAGTGCGTTACATAAACACCCCGGCATATTAATGATGTGAATACCCTCTACTCACGCCAACAAATGGCACAAATGCCTTCTACTGCAGCCAATGTGTTATGTAACTACTCTCTACGCCAGTCTATGGATTAAATGAAAACCTTTCACTTTAGATAATCTAAATAATAGCCAAGCTGGCTCCAAAGAGCCCAAATTACATAACTACGCTGACAGCTAGCCAAGGAAATGAGCTGTAGATGCCCCAGGGCCAAGACGGAAACATTCACAGGAAAAAGTGAAACCAACAAAACAATGGGACAAGACAACGACAATTCATTATAATTCTTTGTTACTTCTTTTCACAAAAAATGGCAGAGTTCAGCGGGAGAATACTCAATGACGCCCCTCGCCAAACGACTCCAGCAGGTGGAAATGGGTTTATTAGAGAGAGTGAAGAGGGCGGCGGGCCAGAACAGAAACAGTTTATATGATATGTTATGTGTATTTGTATAGCGCACAACACGTGGGAGTGCGTCCTGGTGCGGGGCTAAGTGAAAAGCCAGGGCTTCAGTTTCTTGTGGAATTCTAGAGCTGAGGAGACGGCTCTGATGCACATGGACAGGTCATTCCAGCCTTTACCTACTTAAAAACTTTATTCGGATAGCGCCATATCCATAAAAGCACATTCCAGGCTTTAGGAGTGAGGTAGGAGCTGGCACGACCGCCGTACAAAACTTCTTAATTTGTTTCAAACATACCCTCAACAGCGACACTCATTCCCCCATGATGGCTAAAATCAAATAAATATCCTCTGCCTCACCGCTGAATGCCTGAAGAGAACCATGTACCTTTGAAACGCGGTCATTAGATATGCTCCCAAGACGCCTCCTTGATCCTGCCAACCTCACAAAGACCTTACAGGTGAGACAGATCTGCATCGAACCCAAGGCTAAAAAACCTCAGCCCCAACAAGCCCTAAAACCTATCAGTTCACACACTTGAGCAAACTGCAAGACTCAGGCAAATGCAGGACATGGTTCAACTGACAAGACGCACCTATGCGAGACTGAATCCACACCGGGAGAGCGGCGACATTCCTGGAGGGAAAGTGAATACGCTAAAGATGGCGCCGGTGGCAAGGTGTCTTATCGTAAGCTTGACCGTCACAAGGCATTTTTTAACCATTGGCGACTATGTAGATGCCAGTGTGCCACAGTTGCTTACATCTGTAATTTAGATAAGCTGGGGGGAGGGAGGGGAGAGCTGCACAGCAAAAATCAAACAAACACTGGAAAACCAACAGGTCTGGGTTTAATGTGTTAATGCAAGCAAACTTAGCACATTAAAGGGAGACAGACAGGGTAGAGCCAGCAGGAACGGCTGAAAGGGTTATCGCTGTAAAGTAGTCCCATATACTCGAATAGCCAATAGCATAAGGGGGGGAAACAAATACTTTACTGGCAGGGACCTAAAGAAGGCCCCTTGCGGTGCAGGGGGTCTCCCACCTCCACCTCCCCCTCAACTCTTCAGTGGCCCCCAAACCCGCCAGAAGGTCCCTATTGTCCACAAGGACAATGAAGATCTATGGAATATGGGAGACTCTGGGAGGGGGCTCCCCCAGCTTCACATTCATTTAAGTTACACCACTGTTCACTGGCTGAGCCAAGACGTGATTGACAAAATCTCAAACCAATGGCTGAAGGAGGCTGGTTGAAGAAAGCAAATGTTTTAAATTTGGTGAGAGCTTTAGTCAGTGGTTGTTCTTTATAGCCTCTTTGTCTCAGAAGGTTTTTGGACCTGACCATCTACATCTCAGAGAATCAGCTTCACACCAAAATCTATAGAAAACCTAGTTCTGCAAACTCCATCCTACATGCCACCAGCAGCCACCCTGCCCACACCATTACAAACATCCCAGGAGGAGAATATAGAAGAGCGCGCATGAACTGTAGCTCTGAGGAAGAGTATGAAATACATTCAGCAAACATAACCGAACGTCTGAGACAAAGAGGCTATAAAGAACAACCACTGACTAAAGCTCTCACCAAATTTAAACTTCTGATAGACAGAGCTTATTGCACAACAATCAAATACAAGAGAGGAAACAAACGATTCGCTTTACAACCGAATATAACAGTGGTCAACAACATATTCGAAAGACCCTACAAAAACACTGGCACCTGTTGAAAGACAATCCAACCCTGTCCGACACAATACAAAACAAACCTCAGATGGGCTTCTCGAGAAGCAGGAATTTACGAGATATCATCTGTCCATCTTTTCTAGACATTCAACCAAAACCCAGAGCATTTCCACCACAGACTTTTGGTTTTTTCACCTGCATGAACTGCTCAATCTGTAAATTGGGCAAATCTAGAACTAAAGAAGTCCTAATTAATGGCAACAAATACAAGATCAAAGATCTGATCAACTGTGAAAGTACCTACGTTATTTATCTAATAACATGCCCTTGTGGACAACATTACATTGGCAGCTCCAAAAGACCCTTGAAAGTTCGAATACAGGAACACTATCGCAATATCCATGGTACAGACACTAGACAGTCCCTTGTAGAGCACTTTTTACAGCACCACAAAAACAACTTGAGCTTTACCTTCGTTGGACTAAAACGATTAAAAATCCCCAAACGAGGAGGAGATCTTGACCAGATGCTCCGTCGAGAAGAAAGCTCATTAATTATTGGAATGGAAACTGTAACTAAAGGGCTTAACCAGGAATACGAGTGGCATCACTGGCTGTAACTGTCTCCATGCTCTTTTCTATGAGATGATGCAATAATTGAACGGACTCAGACACAGGTCTAAAACAGTTGAGAGAAACTATAGACTATGATTCTTCTTCCTTTTGCCATGATATAAACCAATTATATAAAAGACTTGCCATGGACAAAACCAGATATATAACAGATGAAATGTGTAATTACATCTGGGTTGGCAAAACTGGTAAACTTGTCTAGAATTAGCCATGATGCTTGAGCACTTCTCTGACATAACCTATTCCAAACTGTTGTGTGAGAATGCAGAGACTCAAGGTAGCAATACCTTTTAAATGAAAACTTAAGGTTGTATATAAAAAAAATGATAATAATTTAACCACCTTTAAAAAAGAGGTTAATAGATGTGGATCTAGCCTGATGCACTCGTAGGTGCTCAAAAAAATGTGTGCCCACATCTTGCCCCTGTATGCCTTAAAATTCAAATTATGCCTGTCATTTGACAACTGATACTAATGTAATTTAGAACTGTAAGGTCATATCTGCTAATCAGAACAAATCAGCTCACTATCTCTCCTTGTGTTCCAAATGAGTATACAATTATGCATAAAACTATCAAAATTCAACCTTTTATAAATGGCGCCCGCTTTACCGAGCTAATTGGGCCACCATTTCAAACTAAAGCCGTAGCGAATTATCTTTCTATCAAAAACGCGTTTTGCTGCAAAAAGCCAAAAAATACGGTGTATGTCTCGCACATTTATTTTTGCTCTTTTAATATCAATAGACAAATAAAACATTCCAAAATCATCTGCTTTCAAAGACTAAAACTCGTCCCCGAAGTTACTACTTCCGGGTCGTTTGTTGCAACTTCCGGGCCGCTCTCTTCAAGTACCGGGTTCCCGCGACTATGGACAGCGCTGGGATTCAACCCGAGACCCGCCATGCCGGAAGAACCGTAGGACCAGAGGCATTTGCCTACAAGTAAGTCCCGTGCGCACTCGTCCCTAACTCGTTCCACCGATTGATTGCAAGCGAGCAGCAATAGCATTCCCATGCCTTACGGACGGCAAACGATCCTTTCCTCATGGACAGCAATGTCCGATATGATGGCATACTTGAACTGCACGCCTTTTCCGATTGCTGTGTACCTTTTAATTACCGCCGCTTCCAGTCCGGCGAACAGCACGCCAATTCCGACTGCTGTGTACTTTTCTAACTACCGCCGTTTCCAGTCCGGCTTCCCGCGTGCTATCAGCTCGTAAACGTTTTACCTGCTTTCCCTGTACAAACCCCTAGCTGATGGATGGCACTTTACCTCCCTATTTAAACAACAATATACACGAATAGACGTACTTACCAGGACGTCAATACCTTTAAACATACACCCTTAACACTGCACAGAGAGGTGGCATAGTTTCTTACCACAGTTCCATTATGCCACCACAACAATAATGTAACAGTTGCACTTCTTTTGTAAACTATGTATATTTTTGGGAACTGACCAATACACTGGAATGTCTGTCTTGCTTTGGAGACGTATGGATCAGTTATTATTTATCGAGTATGTGTCTTTTGAAAATAGAAACCAAGCAAACTCATTCATTTAGAAGCAACCAATGAGTCTGCCATATGCACAGCAAAAACCCAGTTTAAGTCGCTAGGACTATAACTTTTTTTAATCAAATCGCTAACATATGCTTCCTTGAATGACAATGCTTAAAGATGTAGACATAATAGCCACGCCAACAACAAATTGAGCAACAGCCACTACCGTAAATGGGTTAGATAAATGACATGTGAGATATAATGAACCTGGGTATCTACATAAAATTGGTCTATATAGACAGAAGTCTTTATATAGCACAAGTGTACTTGGATTATTTATAATGTTATTTTAACATGCAATATATCGGATGTCAAAAACAAATGTACTCATGAATTGTTTTTGCTTGAATTTACAGAAATTGTTTTAAACTTTAAGAACTATATTTTTGCACTTGAGATATTGTTAATCATATGGAAAAGACATTTGCCTACGTGACTTAGCCAATTTAGGTATTATGACTGTATTCCATTTTATTTTACATGTTCTTTATGGATTCACTTCCTCTTTGCTCTGGGACTCTAGGATCTCTTTCTTTGATTGATTAAGTTGTATACTATGACACTTTCTGTTGACGCTTACAAAATCTTGCCGTCTTTCACTATAATAACTTTAAAAACACGTATATGGCTTTCTCTAATTTCCTCTGCGGGTTTCTAGATCCTTCAAAAATCACCACATCCGACTTTAGAATCACCACATCTTTCCTTGAGCATGAAGATAAGTCTGCCCACTATGGCATCACAAAATAAAATCAACCGCCTCTCACTCTAGGTGCTTTCTTTGTTTTCTCTTGGGGTCAACTGCTTTTAGACTACACAATTATAACCCTTTTCTCATATCCTTCAACAGCCTTGAGAAAGCCCCGGCGCAAATCGCCAAGAGGGGGCGAAACACGTGTCGGCTGTCTTTGTTCTATGAATGAAAATAAAAATAAAGGAACTGCACTACAAAGCAAAAATGTCTCTGTCCACCATTTTATGATCTGGGAAGAATGGATATTAATCTTGGAGAACTAATGTAATTCTATGAGGAGAACACACTTACCCCCTTTTCAAAACCAATTCCTCTCTATGTGCACTGATAGCAATAGGTTCGAAAACCGAGACCTCAAAAGAAACCTGAATTCACACTCTACTCATAGTAAAAACAACTATTTGCACTCAATGTGGGAGTTACATTCAACTTTAATGAACTTGGAAGTTCTTGCCGCCGGCACCTGTTGGTCAGTTATCGTTTGCGGAGGGATATTGTCGGCCATAAGAACTCCGTGAACGAGGGTCCTGAACAGGATTTCTTTTTTAAATGTGGTGTCTAATGTAAGGACTTATTTACTCACCTTTGTTAGGAGTTTCCACAATTGTAGTAAAGTGTGAACTTTAACATCTTTTAAACACGGATACTATAAAGTGGACTCATACCGTGTCAAGATTTACATTCTATACTACTTAAAGTAAAATATCACTATTGACATGAATATATATATATACACACTCATAATCAGGAACTCTCACTCATTCCGGGTCTTTGTTCGCATACAGAACGTCCATCATAAAATACACAACAGACAATTTTGGAGATTTTGGGTGAGTGAAGGGAGACACATATGATAGGTTTGAGGCGAGACGAGGGCGGGAGTCACATATGCCAGGTGTGGTGATAGGTTTGAGGCGAGGGGGGGGGGGGGCAGGGAAGGGAGTCACGCGCTTTATAGGTGAGTGGAGGGAATCACAACGGAAGGCAATGAACGGAGGATAGGGTGGAGGGAAAGGGGGCACACGTGCCAGGCACTGACAGGAGTTTCAGGGGTTTGTATGTGGAGAGGAAGGGGGGGGTGTGCACATATGAGGGGCAGTGTCGAGAGTTTTGGAGAAAAGTGGAAGGCAGGGAGTCACGGTCACATGTGAAAGGCGGTGACTTGTTTTTTTTTGGGTGGGGGGGGGGGGGGCAGGGATTCATATCTGAAAGGCAGTTTCGAGAGCTTTGAGTGCAAACTGACATGTGAAATCCGTGAAGTGGGGTTTGGTGGGGGGATAGCACGGAGGCAGTTAGTTACTTGTGCCAGGCATGGCGAGAGTGAGCGAAGGGGGAGGGGAGGGGGGGAGGCGGATGAAAGTGAGGCGAGGCGCAGCAGGTGACATGGCGGAGGCTGGGAGCCCTCGGTGACACAGGATCGGGAGGGATCCTGCCACATCCTCCAGCCTAGGACCAGGCGGCTCGAAGCCAGCCCGCCCCACCCCCGCAAAATGTTTATATACCACTAGACAGACAAAATGTGTTCTGTGAGTAGCCTTTCTTTCACATCTGGTCAGAATGGTGGAAGCAGGATGGTGGAGGAGGGAGTAGTTTAGGGAAGGATGTAAAAATCAGGAGTAACCATGCGAGGAAACAAGACCTAAGACTGCATGGCTTGACAGTCTCTCCCTTTCCCCCACTTGGTGCCATAGTAGTTCCTCAGCTCGTCACATCAAGGAGGCATCGGGCACCCACTTGGGCACTCCAGGGTTGGAGCGGTGGTCCAAGGATGTAGGCGAAGTGGGCCATGGGAGGTTAAGGGTCCGTTTCACTCCAATGGTAAAATCCGGTCCCAAGCAACACCACAGATCTGGAGGGGGAGGCCCCAGGCACAGCCTCTGCAGACGGGCTGGCACTGTGAGCCTGCCGCACCACGGCCAGACTACCGCCCGAGTAGTGGAGAATGGGCCTCCGCCACAAGCTTCAAGGGGCGGAGGGCTGTGGCAGATGCTGTATGTGCCGCGGACGGAGCCGGTGCCTTAAGGAAGGGTCTGCCGACGATCAAGTAGCTTTCATTGGCCGCTGCTGGGCCCAGCTCCACTTATGACGGCCCACAGTGCTGGGGCCACGACACTCCTGGCCGTGCATTCGCCGCTCCGCACATGGCCTCGCCACAGGAACCTCGGCTGGCCAGCACAATGTTCAGCCTCTGCTCAGGCCGTGTCCCGGTACGCCACACCTTCTGCCGAAGTTCTCTTCACAATATATGAATATTTGTGTATGCATGTGTGTGTCGGTGTGCATACATGTTTATATGTGTATGTGTGGACAGTCAGGGTTAGATGCGAGTATACGTTCCTTTCCTTTGAATGAACGAGTTGGTCACTTGGTAAGGATAAATCATTCTTGTCTTCATTTTATCTTAGCAGGAGTGTGTTGGTGCGCAAGTATGTGTGTGTTAGTGGGATTATTTGTCTGCACGGATGTGTACATATGTGTTTGTGTATACCGGTAGATCCATGATGGCGTGTATGCATATGTGTTTGTGTATGTTGGTGTGCATACATGTTTATATGTGTATGTATGGCTGGCGTCTTGGTGTGCGTGTACGTGCAAATGTTTGAGTACGTTTATGTTTGTTGCTGCCTGTGTATGTATGTGTTTGTGTGCATGTATGTGCACGTGTGTGTGCGTGAGTGTGCCCTACACACGCGCCTCCATTGGAAGCCTACGCCAAGCGTGAGTTGAGATATGGGAACAGGGCGTATTTCATTTTTTCTCGTTTCTTTTGCTATTTAAACTGTCTTCCTTTGCTGAATAGAACCCTGTGGGTTCTTCCTTTTATGCGGAAACTAAATAATGAAGTAATTTTACTACAGCCAGTAATTCTGTCCGACTCCAGACATTGTCATAAAATAAATTAGTAAATGCATGAAATGAATTTTTAATTTCCATTTATGCGGTTTCTAGTAAAGGAGGGGTGCAGCCCTCGGTGGTGGGGGGGAGAGGGGGTGCCCCGCTGGGTTCCTTCACTGTGCTCTTACTGTAACACGGCTCAAACACTGTCCTTTGTCACACGCGTGGCCCGAGGCGTTGTGTGTGGGGCCAGGCATCCTTCAGAGCCTTTCCATGGTGTAGCGCTGCGAGTCCGGAGTTCGCCTGATTCTAAGCGCTTCCACGTTGTGCCTGTAGGGAAACAGAGGCACCGAGAGAGAGGATTTATCAGCTTTACTTCCTCAGGCCACGTTTGACACTGCACACGTCCGAGGGGGGGGCATTAAAAGGAGAGTGAGAGAGGAGGAAGCAGGGACACAGCCGGGGGTTGTGTAGTTTAGGGGGGCTGGCGAGCGTCATTTCTTTAAAGTATTTTGCGGAGTTTCCAGATTCACCTGAGACTTGTTTTCCTCGTGCAGGTTTTCCTTGGATACTTTTCTTCAACTCATTCGTATACAGGTTACTAACCCATCGAATTGTTATAGTAAAGAAGGGTCGTTCCCCAAAGGTGGGTGGTGAGACCGCATCTGGCCTGTGACGCCGAGAACCCTCTGGTGCTCAGTAAAACGTGCACGGGATTGCAGAGGCTTCTTGCAAACTTGAACATGTTTTCTGTAGGAGCTAGAATGGAAATCAGGCGGGAAAAAAACACAAATTCTTATGATTGGCTAAAAAAGTGAACAAAAAATGCATTTCTAAAGGAAAGTGAACGTGGTTTAGAAGTAGTTCCAGTGTGAACATGGCGCCTCTTTAACGCGCCAGTCAGGGCGTCTACTGTCGCTGTAAATCAGATTTCTTAGCACAATTGTTGTCCTTTAAAGGTGAGTTACAATCATTAACTTTAGACACTACGTTGTGTTAATATCCGCATGTTTTACCTCCTGTGGTCAGGTGTCAGGCCCCCAATCCTAGGGGGTGTCTGCCCCTCGCTCTGTGTACATGTCAGCTGAGAGACGGCTGCAGTCATGTCTGACAGCTGTCACATACATTATTCAGAGCAACAAGGGGGGGGGGCTGTAAACATCGGATCTAAAGCGGCTTCTTAAAGAGCGTCTTCCGACTCAATGAGAAAAAATAAAAATCTAAAAATTATTTTTGCAGAGAGTCCCAATAATCGAAGCGGGAGTGTAGACGGGCACACGGAGGGGGGGAGGGGAGACGGGCACACGGAGGGGAGGAGGGGGGACTGCGGGAGGGGGGACACGGAGGAAGCAGGACAGCAGCAAGCACGGCCCGACCGGACCAGATTCGGGGGCGTTCCCGGCTTTTGGCTGACGCAGCATGACGTAGCCAAAAGCCAAAAATTCTCGGGAACGCCCCCGAATCTGGTCCGGCCATGACGGACGCCTCTCTGTTCCAATGGCTAGCCTCCATTTATGGAGCTAGCCAATGGGACAGAGGGTGTATTCCAAGAGTCCCTACTGAACACTAGAGATTTCTCTGGGGGTGGAGCTTGCGCTCCGTTCCCCAGTCGAAACCTAAAAACTTGAAAAGGGAAAAAAAAAAAAAAAAAAGCTCCTGGACAGCACAGGTACAATGCCAAAATTAAAACTTGTGCTACTTCTCCAATACCTCCTCTTCTGAACCCTTTCAATCACTTTGCCAACACAGGGCACGTGATGGGTACCCCAGCAGAAGCAATCATCATGGTAATACCCAAGGAAGGGAAAGACTCCTCACAGCCTAAAAATTATAAACCAATCTTACTGATAGCCTTAGACTAAGATATATGCTATGATCCTTGGTAACAGACTACAGAAACATAGCTCCAAAATTAAACACCCCTCACAGGTGGTTTTTTTAAAGAAACAAATTCTCCAGCGACAACACGCGATTCCTGTGTCATGCTTTGGAAAATGCCAAATTAACAGATTCCCCCACAGTGGCAATCACGTTGGATCTGAGAAGGCGTTCGGCAAAATCAATTGGACATGCCTAAGAGCGACACTTGAGAAATGTAATCTTGGAGATAACCTAATTCACATGTTAAAAGCCCTATACCACAAACCAACTGCTAAGGTAAGAGCTGATGGTACTATCTCCTCACCTTTCAACTTAAAGCAAGGCACCAGACAGGGCTGCCCACTCTCACCCTCCCTATTTCTACTAGCTAAAGAACTCTTCTTATAACAGCTAAGGGAAAAGAAAAATATTTCAGATCTCAGTTTCAATGAATGCACAATTAAGAATACCGCATATGCAGATTAAGTTTTTGTTATCTCGGAAAATGCAGAGAACGCTATCCCGGCCTGAATGATCTAAAAACAAGAATTCTCCAACATTTCTAGATACATGCTCAACAAAGATAAAACAGAGGTTAAACTACTCAATAACATTGGCAACAAAGATATCATTGGAAATTCGGGCCGGACATGGAAACCAGGCTGCATTAAATTCTTAGGATTGGATTTAAAAAAAGAAGATCTTCTAACCACATACCAGACGAAGGAAAATGCCCTTATCAAAAAAAATAACTGCACTTCAACATGTTTTAACCTGGTGAGGAAGAGTTGAAACATTAAAAATGATGATCACTCAACTAGTCAACTACCTAAACAGCATGCTTTCTATGACCCTTTCCAACAATGTTTTTTTTTTTTTAAAGAGACAATATCTTCAACTCTTTTCTTTGGCAAGGGAAGATATCCAGAATCTCCCTTAAACTCCAGCTAGATAAAGAAAAAAAGGGAAATTAGACCTCGCCAATTTCAGAAATTACCAAATGGCATACCTCTGTAAACAAGGACAGAAAATGTTGCTAAACATCCCCCTTCCCGCCCTATTAACAATGAACATTTCACACCTTCCTCACTCCAAGTATAATATCCAGAATACGAGATGAACCCTCTTACATCTAGATTACCAATCCGACGTAAAAAGAAAGCCCAATCTATCATCAGTATGGTACAACCAGAGCCTAAAAATACAAGGAGAAATGATACACTGGCACAAATGGTCAAATAACTGTATAAACCTAGTCAAAGACCTCTTTGCAGACAAATTCCTGCTACCTTTCTCCAACCTACAATTCACCCAACAATTCACCACTTCCTGTAGTGAATGGACATCACCTGGTCCCAGAGTGCCAAACTACATCACACACAAGATGGTGGAAATCCCTCTTTAGTGTTCACTTCAGGTTGCACACCCTAGGGGTGTGACTAACCTGGAGGTACCACAGGACTCCTTCCATACCAGAGTTTGCATGGCCGGGAGCACCAGCATGACGGTTGCCTAACTGCCAAGCTCCGTCTCAGTCCAAAAATATCCTGAAATTCTCCACTCCAGGAGGACTCTGACATCCACGGAAGGGGTAGAAGTTAATCTACTGAGCATCAGCAGCGGATAAAACGAAAGAAGAAGCACCTGGAGCCGAAGGGCCCAGTAGAAAGCCGGAGTGTACACGAGCCGAGCCACAGACCCCAAGAAGCCAGGCTTGCTGTTGGAGGAAGGTAGCTCCTGTGAGACCTCACCCGAATAGAGTTGGTGTGGCTCCAGGCTGTAGCGACACGCAAGGCAGTAATTTATCCACTGCACATCAGCAGTGGTAAACTTAAGGAAGGAAGCCCTCGGTGCTGGAAGGCTCGGAGGTAACACGACGAGTGTTGAAGCAGAGCTGCAGACCCGGAGACACCGGACTCGAGGTAAAAGGAAGGCGGCTCCCTCGAGGCAGCACCTTAACGGCAGCTGGGCAGCGCTGAATAGCGGCAACACTTCCGCGAAGAATCGGAAGGTGAAGAGAGGAGCTGGGGTGGGAGATCCAATGGAAGGGCTGTGGAGTCACAGGGGGGGAGGAAGGTGGAGAAGATAGTGAAGGAGATGCAGGTCCTAGAAAAATTAGCAGAACTGTCAGGGCTCCAATTTAACACCTGAAGACCCACGAATTTCCAGCACTGGAAAGACTGCTAGACCTCCCAGTAGGACCCACATGGACCCAGAGCTCCTTTAAATACCCAGGCATTCAGGTGTTCCATCGACAAATAGACCTGCTGGATGGGAACCTGGGAAAAGCCATTAGAGCAATAAGGACAAATGTGTCCTTTTGGAGATCCCTCAAATTCCTGATAATGGCTAGAATAGCACTTTCCAAAATGTTATGTTATGTTATGTTAGTATGAATTTGTAGAGCGCACGTTCACCCTGTGGTTCCTTGGCGCTGTGTACCGCTGGGGAACCTGTCCTGGCTTTCCCTGTGAGATGGTCCCTATTGGGCATCCCCAAGGTGAAGCCAGGCATCCCCGGCAGCGAGGGGGCCGTTGTGGAGATTAAGCAAGCTATTGCCCAGAGTTGCAGCGTGGGACCCATAGTTAGAGAGGCACCGAGGCGAGATTTATCGAGCCCGCTGACATTGGTTCCATACCCTGCCGCGTCGGGAATTGAACCCTGGTCCCGGGCCGACCTCTGCTTCTGGATCTGCCGCCTCTAACCGGCGAGCCACACTTCTCCACAAAATGATGGTGCTACCAATGCTACTATATTATTTCGTCAACTTACCGGTGATGGTCTCTAAAAACTGGTTCAGAGACATGGAGCCCTTGTAGCAGGAATTGGTTTGGGAAGGGGGAGGCGCGAAATAGGGTGTCCCTAAAAATATTGAGAAAGCCCACAATGGGAGGGGGGCTGGGTACCCCAGATTTTGAAGCATACTACTTGGCAGCACAATTGCAATGGCTGGCCCAGTGGCTAAATGGGAAGGGTTTAGAGACATTGTAACTCCCTGAACTGTCCTCACGGGGGAAGCCTACTAACCAGAATGTTAAACCCCCAAAATAAGATTGAAAACATGGGGAGTTTTCTTCAAAGCAGCATTGGCATGCTGGGACAGATGTACGCGACAAGCGCGGTAACACCACTTTATGCACATGACCTCCCAATTAGGGGACTACCAAGGATGAGGATAGGCCAGGTCAAGTCAAGTCAAAATATTTATATAGCGCACTATATACCCAGAGGGTCTCAGGCGCTTGAAGAAGGGTGGGGAACTACTTGTCGAATATCCAAGTTTTAAGTTGCTTTCTGAATGCTAGGTGGTTCTGAGTGAGACAAAGGTGAGTGGGAAGTGAGTTCCAGGTCTTAGCTGCCAGGTAGGAGAAGGATCTACCTCCCATGGTGGTTTTGTTGATGCGAGGTACGATAGCAAGGGCTTGGTTGGAAGATCGCAGCTGGCGGGGGGGGGTGTAGAAGGAGAGTCATGTGTTGAGGCATTCGGGTCCAAGGTCGTAAAGTGCTTTGTGAGCGAGGGTCAGGAGGCGGAAAGTAATCCTCTTATTGACGGGGAGCCAGTGGAGGTTTTTCAGGTGACCAGAGATGTGTTCTTTGCGCGGGATGTCTAGTATGAGCCTGGCTGAAGCGTTCTGAATGCGTTGGAGTTTTTTCTGGAGTTTAGCTGTGGTACCGGCGTATAGGGTGTTTCCGTAGTCCAGGCGGCTCGTGACTAGTGCGTGGGTGACCGTTTTTCTAGTTTCGGTGGGGATCCAGCGAAATGTTTTTTTGGAGCATGCGAAGAATGTTGAAGCAGGATGATGAAACGGCATTGACTTGTCTGGTCATCGAGAGTGAGGAGTCCAGGATGACGCCCAGGTTTCGTGCGTGGTTCGTCGGGATGGGTGCTTTTCCAAGGGCCTCTGGCCACCAAGAGTCATCCCAGGCGGAGGGGGAGGTGCCTAGGATGAGGACTTCAGTTTTGTCTGAGTTCAGTTTCAGACAGCTGTGCTTCATCCACTCGGCTACTTCTTTCATTCCTTCGTGTAAGTTGGTTTTGGCGGTGTTAGGGTCTTTGGTGAGTGGCCATCCCTTCACTCAGGAACAGTTGCGGGGATGGAGGGAAGCGGGAGTGACCACAGTCAGGGACTGCTACCTGGATGGAGAATTGCTCCCACCAGCAGAATTTCTGGAATATCACAAATTACCACCCGGGCAGTTCTTAAACTATCACGCTGTCCAGGAGACACTGGCCGCACTGCACATGGGGTAAGGCCACACACGAACCCACCACCCGCACAGCCCTCAAAGCAATGGTGACCTTGGGATCAGAGAGACATTTAGTGAAATGGCTATATACAGCAATAATGGAATGGATTGAGATGGCCATGTCCCACATACAAGAGAAAAGGGGTGGGGGGGGGGGGGGAATGGAAGAAAGTAGTAGGTAGCCCAAAGAAGATATCGAGGAACGCTAACTTCAAACTCATACAGTTCAGTAGAATACACACGAGATACCTCAAACCACACAGACTAAACATGTACAGGGACGACAACCAGAAATGCACCAAATGTTCAGAACTAGATGCAAACTTTGCACAAATGACGTGGAACTGACCGGCACTCCAGGCGTACTGTAAGAAAATCGTACAAATCATAAACAGTGTCCTGGCACGCACTATGGAATGCTGCCCGGAAGGTTGCCTATTCCCGAGGCCTAAACCAAAAAGAATAGGACACAGATTTGCTGACCTAGCTTTGCTACTGGCGAAGCGGCACAATGCCCTCAGATGGGGAGCGAGTGTAGGCCCCACAATAAGTGGCAAGGGAAGAGACGTGTTGATCTGAGCTAGGGCCCGGATTCCCTTAATAGGGACGGCAGCAGAGGAACCCAATGCCAGCCAGTCAGATACATGTGAAACCACATAGAAAGTGCAAATAGGCTACTGAATTAGTGGACTTTTAAAGATTCTCTGGCCCCCCACCCCCACTCCGTGATTTGGAGATTTGCGAATAGATTACACCCTTGCGCAGAACAGGAACTTGCAGTGTTTAGTGTTGACCCAAAGTTGAAGCAGGTTTGTTTCCTTTTTCTCTTTACATGTTTTTGGAGTTTTAGGATATTGGCAGCAGACAACGTACACCACCACATGAACAATTGATACGCCAGGCGCATAATTTAAGCAGACAGGGAGGATGTTTAAGAAGGAAACATGGGTAACTACCTGAAAAGGTGTATGTAGTTCTACTCCTATACACTCCTTAAGAAGAACATCGCATATGGACTGTATTATCATTGCACAAAATGTGGAATGTAAGATAATAATTAAAGGTCTATAAATATATATTTTTTATAAATAAAAATGCCTCTTTGAATACCTAATTTCCCACCTGACCTGGTGCCAAATGTGCCTCGGGCAGAGGGTGGCATCTTCCTGGTCTGGGGGAAGCTAGGCTCGCATATCAAAGGTGGTGTGCCCTTTGAAGCACTCTGCTTTGACATGCTGGAGGTATTAACATCTCCTGCCAGAGCAGGCATTGTTTCGGACCTCTGCAAGCAAGGCTCTTACCTCCTAGGGGGTTAGAAACTAGTCTGTGGTGGCAGGCTGGACAGGACCAGTCCGTCAGTACACTAGGGTATTAGTAGGTTTCAAGAGGTACCTCCAAGGTATCTTTTGGGTGCATGTATTAATACATCCATCTCTTGAGTCAGTGTAGGTTTATTGATACAAAGTGTTTAATACCAGAACACCATAAGTTTCAGTGAATTCATGATGTAGCTAGGAAACTTATTTAGACCAGTGCCCAGTACATACCTTAAGATGGCTTCCCTCTCACTCCAGCAATGGAGCTAGACATTACAGTGGCATAGCTGCTCATGTAGAGATTTGCGCTATAATGCACCCTGCCTTAGGGCTCCAAGGTCTGCAGCAGGGGTAACATCCATTCTGCCCATGCAGTGTCTTTGGAATGGCTCCCCAGAGTGTGTCAGGTCATGTTTTCAACTGGTCCCACAGCCTGCAATGGCAGTCTGTGTGGAATGTGTGTGCGGGTCCCTTAGGATGGCATAAGATATGCTGCAGCCCTTAGGGATCCTCTTTAGTACTCATGCCCGAGGTACCAGAGGTACCATTTACTAGGTACTTGCAGAGGTACTGAAATCCTTGGCCAATTGTTAAACAATCAGGCATCACTGTTTTAGGAAGGAGCACTGGCACGGAGGTCTGGTTAGCAGGCCTAAGTTTACTGTAAGAATCAAAAGTCTGCATCTAGCAGCTAAAAATAAAAAGAGTGCCAAAAGTGAGGGGGGCGGGAAAACAACTAAAACAAAAACCCATTTTCCTACATATATAGCCCACTAGGAGACAAAACGAGCAACAGAAATATAATCGAAAACAAGCAGGCTGAGCTCTCCCCGCCCTTCTGAACTCCTACTTTTAATCCCGTGAGCTAGATTTTTAAAAAGCATAAGGGGCATCCTAACTATACAAGCAAAGTCACAGAAAACGGTTCACATTACCAAAATATACTAAACCTCAGAGCCAGCTCTCCGTCACTTCACCAAAAAGCATATTCATTTCACACACAAAAAACAAAAATCTCATTTGTTTTTAACATATAGCTGTAAAAATACTTCAATTAAAAGAAAGAATAAGGAAAGCACTCATGTTTAAGAGCCTCACGGGGGCGTGGCTAAGGCGCCGATGTAGGTGGAAGCGGGACTCCGGAGCTCCTCCGTGCCCGCCTCGCACCACCACATATCCTGCGCCCCGACTCAGGCCCCGAACCCTCAAAAGTGCCTAGGAGGGCATCGGGGGCACGCAGGGAGAATCCGGAGGACTGGGGGCCCCTGTAACTGCCCCCGCTGTATTTTAAGCGGCGAGCGAGGCACCCGGGGAAGAGCGCGCATAAAATGGCGGCCGCCGTCCCGGTCTGAAGCGCCTGGCGACGGAGCCCGGGAGGTGACGAGGAGCCCTGCGACGCTGTTGTGGCTGACCATTTGCCGGCGGAGACCCCCGGAGAGCAGGCAGAGGTGAGGGGTACTGGCTGACACCCTCGCAAGCGGGACCGGAGGACGGGGGACGGCCGCACTGCCTGACCCTAAGATGGCGCCGCCTGGGACCCTGTGACCGCCATGGCGGCCGTTTGCGGAGCCGCTGGGACCGCGTGGAGCACTGGGCCCGCGTGAAGCATTGGACCCGCCCTCCTGGTGGTGGAATTGCCTGGGAGCCCGCGCCCCAGGTGGGTTGGTGGCGCTCGAGCGAAGACTGCAAGGAAAGCGGGGGATGAGGTGCTGGCTACCCACCCCACGAGGCGCTGAATCTGCAGGTGGGAAAGGGCGCCTACCTGGCCGGGGACGCCCGAGAACAGCGTGCCGCATCGGGACTGGTGCTCGCAGGCGCGCGCCCTGCCTGAGCCTTCTGGACGTGGGGGCCTCACCAGGTGACCAGACCCAGGGCACCGGTGCCCCACGACCCTGGTGGAGCGAGACCTGGCCCTTTAGCAGCTTTGCGAACTGGACCCCGCGAGGCGCGGGCCCAGAGATAAGAGTGAGCGACGGGCCTGAGGCGGATCAGGGGCAGAGAGCGGGAACACCGGCGACCGCCGCAGGGGCACACGACACTAGCTGCCCGCCAGAATGGTGCGGGGGGGGGCAGGAAGAAGGGCTTCGAAGCCCTGAAGCTGGATGACCCGGGGCACCTCGTCGACGACGACCCGCCGGGGGCGGGGAGCTCGACCCACCCGTGGGACCCCTCCCTGGGGGACATTATGCAGGCGATTGTGGCGTCGTGGGAGGCTCTTGAGAAGCGCATAGACACCATTGGATCGGACCTGACCCTGCTGAAGGATGACCATAGGAAGCTGAAGGAGCGGGTGGCGACCTCGGAGGTCACCCTGAAAAGTCTGCCTGGGGACGTAGCAGAGCTAAAGAAAACACTGGCGGAAATTGCGCAGAAGGTACAGGTGCTGGAGCTCCGAGCTGAGGACAGTGAAGGGCGCTCTCGGTGCAATAACCTCCGCCTCGTGGGGGTCCCCGAAAACATGGAGGGGCGGGACGCGGTCCCCTACCTGGAGGGCTGGCTGCGATCTGAGGTGGCCCCAGAAGGACTTTCGCCGTTCTTTGCCATTGAACGTGCACACAGAGTCCCTGCGCGTCCCCCCCAAGCCGGGGGCGCCTCCGCGCCCGATTGCACTGCGTCTCCTGCACTTCAGAGACAGAGACCATATACTGCGGAGGGTGCGGGACATCCCGGACCTGAGAATCGACAACAGCAGGGTCATGGTCTTCCCGGACTTCACCAGAGACGTGCAAAAACAACGGGCCTCCTTCCTGGCGGTCAAGCGGAAACTGAGATCGCTGCAACTGCCCTAAGCTATGCTGTTCCCGGCGCGGCTGCGGGTGGTCGCTGGGGAGCGCACCCACTTTTTCCTAACACACAGGAGGCTTGGAGCTGGTTGGATGCAAGAGGGGAGCCGGGCACGGATCCCACGCCACAGACCCCTCCCAGGAGACGCTCCACGGAAACGACGCCGACGCGGCGATCTGGCTCCCCATCGGGATGGCAGCAGGAACGAGCCAAGGCGGTGCAGGCAGTGGCGGCCATCAGCCAGGGAGACGCCAGCCCCTCCAGTAGCGCATCGGAGCACTCGAAGGCCAGTGTTCCCAGCCCTGGCTCCAGCAGTGGACACGAGCTATCAGAGACAGACCTGCCGGTGGTGACTCCCCAGACAGCGGATGGTATCCTTGGCTGAGCTGGATCGTGGGACACTGGCCACATAAGTAAGGTACTGGGGTACATGGGCGGAGGGGGGCCGCTTCCGGACGCTATGCAGTGGGGTGCGGATGCCCCCCCGGGACTGATTACTGAGATCTTGGGGGTGGGGAGAGTCGGGGGACCTCTCCTGAATGTTGTTGGGGGTGGTGGGGCGGGGGCGGGGGGCTTCGGGCCTGTCTGGGGCCGGCATCACTGCCACTCCAGCCCTATTTTGCAGTGATACGCTTTTGATACTTGAGTTTGGATGGGGATTCCACGTTGGTTGTCTGTCCGGGGGTGTGGGAGTTGGGGTAGTTTGATTATGCAAGTTGGGGGGGGACGAGGGTGGGGCCTGGGCGTGCTGGGGGGGTTGCTGAGAGGGTGGATAGGACACGGTGGACTTTACCATGGGATCCGACTTAGGCTACAAATGTCTCACATGGAATGTAAGGGGGATGCACTCGATGCATCGGCGTCATAAGATCCACTCCTATCTGGTCAGGCGGGGCATACACATCGCCTTCCTTCAGGAAACACATCTGCTGGCTAAGGAAGGGAAGGCACTGCAGCGACGCTGGAGGGGGCAGGTCTATCACACTGGCTACTCTGCTTATGCTAGGGGGGTGGCCATCTGGATACGGGCGGGGGTACCCTTCCAGTGTACACAACAGATAATAGACCCTGAGGGGAGATACATAATGGTGCGAGGCAAGCTGGATGGGAGGGACCTTAACCTGGGTTGCTTGTACGCCACGAATGTGGACCAACCTGCATTCCTCTCTCTACTGTCCAATAAACTAGCCCAGTTCTTAGTGGAGCCCTTGCTCCTGGGCGGCGACTTTAACAGTGTGGCCGATGTTGCCCTGGACAGATCCCCACCACCCCCCCCCCTACCGAATGCACCAGCTGGTAGACTTGCACTCGCGCGCTCCGCCTGGCAACGCCAGTGGGGACTGGTCGACTCCTGGAGGGCTAACCACTCGTCGGACAGGGACTACTCATTCTTCTCCGCTCTCCATGAATTGCACGTCCGCATTGATGCCTTTCTGTGCTCACAGGACGTGCACGCGGAAGTGTGCCACAGTGAGTATCTCACGCGCTCGATCTCTGACCACAAACCGCTTCTCGTGCGGATGCGCTGGTCGCTAATCCGCCCGAGGATTCCGGCTTGGAAACTCCGCCCTGAGGCACTAGACGATCAGCTCTTCCGTACCACAATTGCCTCGGGCATCGAAGCTTACTTCCAGGTGAACGCGGGTACGGCGGGCTCGGCCGTGACTGAATGGGACGCCTTCAAATCTATGCTACGGGGCCAGTGCATTGCGACGTCATCGGGGGTGCGGAGAACGTTACTGGAGGACATTGAGAAAGAGGACGAGACCCTGCGGAGGCTGGAGAGGGCGAGGCCTGAACGGCCGGACACCCACGAGGCCCTGCTGGGGGCGCGAGAGGCGGTGGCAGCGACGGTGGAGCGCCTCAGGTGCTTTGACTACAAGGCCTACCTCACGCAAGCGCACTCGGAACGCGACAAATCGGGAGCTCTTCTGGCCTGGCTGGCCAACCCGGCCCGTCGGAGCTCGGTCATCCTTGGGCTCAGAGACCACGCGGGTGCGGCGAGATTTGATCAGCAGGGGATCAACGCGTTGTTCTACGACTACTACACGGAACTCTACCGCAGCAGGGTCCTCCCTTCGTTGGAGGAGTTCCAGACCTTTATGGAGGGTCTTGACCTGCCGGAACTGGGAGAGGAGGACGCGAAACGACTCGGGGACAAGATCGAGGAGAGAGAGGTGCGGGTCGCCATCAAGAGCATGGCGATGAATAAGACGCCGGGCACCGACGGATTCCCTACGGAATTCTATCTCACCTACGCGGATCTTCTTGCGCCCCGGCTGACGTGGCTGTACAACGAGTCGAAGCGGCTGGGTTGTCTCCCTGCGACCACGAGGGAGGCGCTGATTGTCCCCCTGCTGAAGCCGGGAAAGCAACCGTGGGACAGAACGGCGTACCGCCCACTGTCCATGCTTAACCTGGACTACAAGATTTTGAGCAAGATCTTGGCGACGCGATTGCTCCCCCACATGCCCATGCTGGTCCATGCGGACCAGTCGGGTTTCATCCCAGCCCGCAATACGGCGCTTAATGTACGGCGACTCCTGCATATACTGGAGGCTGACACCTATGACGGCGACGAGGCAGTGGTGTTTGCTGTCGATATGGAGAAGGCCTTTGACAGCCTGGAATGGCCTTATCTCTTCCATGTTCTACGGACGCTGGGCCTCAGCGAAGGCTTCGTAAATTGGACGAGGCTGCTCTACCAGAACGCGACGGCGAGAGTCAGAACTGGGAGGGTTATCTCTGAGATGTGCAGGGTGGGCAGGGGCACCCGTCAGGGATACCCTCTCTCCCCCTTGCTGTTTGCCCTGGCCATCGAACCCCTTGCAGCGCGAGCACGGATGGGCCAGGCATTTCAGGGCCTGGACGTATATGGCCAGGTACACCACATCGCATTATACGCAGATCTGTTGATGTTCCTGGCGAACTCGGCGGACTCCCTGCGTGGAGCTAAGACTCTCCTGCAATCGCTGAGTAGAATCTCGGGCCTCCAAGTGAACTGGGCGAAGTCCCACCTATTCCCGGCCCGCCCACGGAGAGCATGCCCGCAAACTACGGAGGGCGTGACTTGGGAAGAGAGGAGTCTACGATACCTTGGCACCTCGATCTTCCATGACAGGGCCGATATCCTTGAGGGGAACATCGAGTCGGCGATTAGGCACACTAAAGGGAACTTTGACTTTTGGGGCACGCTCCCATTATCACTCATGGGGAGGGTGGCGCTACTCAAGATGGTGACCTTACCGCGGCTGCTCTACTTCTTCGGGACCCTCCCGATCTGGATCCCGGCGAGCTACTTTCGACGGCTGCGATCGATGGTCATCGGCTTTCTGTGGGGGGCGGGCAGGCGCAGGGTGGCATATGCCACACTTCTCCGCCCCGGGCGGATGGAGGACTGGCAGTGCCGGACTACGAGCTCTACTACTTGGCGGCGCAGCTGCAATGGCTGACACAGTGGGTAGCACGGGCCAGGAGAGGGGAGGACGGATCAGGGGAGCCGGCGGGCCCGGTCCAGGTGTTGTCCCGGATTGTCCTGGGACTTCCGATGGGGGATTTCCACCTCACTCAGGAGTTTGCGACGGCCCGAAAATGCTGGAACAGATATCGCCGGAGATGCGGTATTACGGTTCCGTATGCACCTGAGATCCCACTTAAACTCTGCGGGGCACTTCCGCACGGGGGCTCGTGGCGCGGGCTGGACGGTTGGGATCAGCAAGGGCTGTCATCCATGGGTGATCTGTACGAAAACGGGGCGATGTTGCCCTTCGACCTCCTGAAGGACCGCTTTGAGCTGGCGGGTGGGGACTTACTCCTTCACGCGGCTTTAACGGCGGCGATCCGCAAACACTGGAGGGCGGGCATGTCAGAGCCACCATTGTCTCTGGGCTGCCAGTACGTCGTGATGATGGCGGGGACGGTCAAGGCTCTCACATGCCTATCTCGACGCATGGTCTCGGAATCCGTCGCTCCACTGCTGGCCTTGAAGGCGAAATGGGAAGCTGATTTGGCGACTGAGATCCCCGAGGAGGCATGGAATGGCATACTGGAAGGGGCCCGGAATGGCACGCGCAACGCGAGGTTCCAGCTGGTGCACTTTTATGTCCTACATAGGGCCTACCTGACCCCTGACAAACTACATAAGTACTTCCCGGCCCACCCGGCGTCCTGCCCACGTTGCCCGACAGATCCCGCCGATTTCCAACACATGTTCTGGTCCTGTCCTGAGCTGGGGCCCTTTTGGAAGGAAGTAGTGGAGGTCCTGAGGGAGGTGACGGAGAGGGACCTGCAACTCACCATGGCACATTGCATACTACACTGGTTCCCACACACATCAAACAAGCACTGGCGTTGCCAATAGGTCTCGCAGTAGGAAAGTTGGAGCTATTGGTTTTGTAAATGACAAAGCCCTTTATGTATGTAAAATGATAACCAAAGTGAAAGGCATTGTTATTTGCAATTGTAATGGCTCCAACTGTCGTACTGCGAGACCTATTGGCAACGTGAGTGGTTTTTCGTGTGTGAGTGGCGTTGTGTGTGTGAGTGGCGTTGCGTGTGTGAGTGGCGGTGCGTGTGTGAGTGGCGGTGCGTGTGTGAGTGGCGGTGCGTGTGTGAGTGGCGGTGCGTGTGTGAGTGGCGGTGCGTGTGTGAGTGGCGGTGCGTGTGTGAGTGGCGGTGCGTGTGTGAGTGGCGGTGCGTGTGTGAGTGGCGGTGCGTGTGTGAGTGGCGGTGCGTGTGTGAGTGGCGGTGCGTGTGTGAGTGGCGGTGCGTGTGTGAGTGGCGGTGCGTGTGTGAGTGGCGTTGCATGTGTGAGTGGCGTTGCATGTGTGAGTGGCGTTGCATGTGTGAGTGGCGTTGCATGTGTGAGTGGCGTTGCATGTGTGAGTGGCGTTGCATGTGTGAGTGGCGTTGCATGTGTGAGTGGCGTTGCATGTGTGAGTGGCGTTGCATGTGTGAGTGGCGTTGCATGTGTGAGTGGCGTTGCATGTGTGAGTGGCGTTGCATGTGTGAGTGGCGTTGCATGTGTGAGTGGCGTTGCATGTGTGAGTGGCGTTGCATGTGTGAGTGGCGTTGCATGTGTGAGTGGCGTTGCATGTGTGAGTGGCGTTGCATGTGTGAGTGGCGTTGCATGTGTGAGTGGCGTTGCATGTGTGAGTGGCGTTGCATGTGTGAGTGGCGTTGCATGTGTGAGTGGCGTTGCATGTGTGAGTGGCGTTGCATGTGTGAGTGGCGTTGCATGTGTGAGTGGCGTTGCATGTGTGAGTGGCGTTGCATGTGTGAGTGGCGTTGCATGTGTGAGTGGCGTTGCATGTGTGAGTGGCGTTGCATGTGTGAGTGGCGTTGCATGTGTGAGTGGCGTTGCATGTGTGAGTGGCGTTGCATGTGTGAGTGGCGTTGCATGTGTGAGTGGCGTTGCATGTGTGAGTGGCGTTGCATGTGTGAGTGGCGTTGCATGTGTGAGTGGCGTTGCATGTGTGAGTGGCGTTGCATGTGTGAGTGGCGTTGCATGTGTGAGTGGCGTTGCATGTGTGAGTGGCGTTGCATGTGTGAGTGGCGTTGCATGTGTGAGTGGCGTTGCATGTGTGAGTGGCGTTGCATGTGTGAGTGGCGTTGCATGTGTGAGTGGCGTTGCATGTGTGAGTGGCGTTGCATGTGTGAGTGGCGTTGCATGTGTGAGTGGCGTTGCATGTGTGAGTGGCGTTGCATGTGTGAGTGGCGTTGCATGTGTGAGTGGCGTTGCATGTGTGAGTGGCGTTGCATGTGTGAGTGGCGTTGCATGTGTGAGTGGCGTTGCATGTGTGAGTGGCGTTGCATGTGTGAGTGGCGTTGCATGTGTGAGTGGCGTTGCATGTGTGAGTGGCGTTGCATGTGTGAGTGGCGTTGCATGTGTGAGTGGCGTTGCATGTGTGAGTGGCGTTGCATGTGTGAGTGGCGTTGCATGTGTGAGTGGCGTTGCATGTGTGAGTGGCGTTGCATGTGTGAGTGGCGTTGCATGTGTGAGTGGCGTTGCATGTGTGAGTGGCGTTGCATGTGTGAGTGGCGTTGCATGTGTGAGTGGCGTTGCATGTGTGAGTGGCGTTGCATGTGTGAGTGGCGTTGCATGTGTGAGTGGCGTTGCATGTGTGAGTGGCGTTGCATGTGTGAGTGGCGTTGCATGTGTGAGTGGCGTTGCATGTGTGAGTGGCGTTGCATGTGTGAGTGGCGTTGCATGTGTGAGTGGCGTTGCATGTGTGAGTGGCGTTGCATGTGTGAGTGGCGTTGCATGTGTGAGTGGCGTTGCATGTGTGAGTGGCGTTGCATGTGTGAGTGGCGTTGCATGTGTGAGTGGCGTTGCATGTGTGAGTGGCGTTGCATGTGTGAGTGGCGTTGCATGTGTGAGTGGCGTTGCATGTGTGAGTGGCGTTGCATGTGTGAGTGGCGTTGCATGTGTGAGTGGCGTTGCATGTGTGAGTGGCGTTGCATGTGTGAGTGGCGTTGCATGTGTGAGTGGCGTTGCATGTGTGAGTGGCGTTGCATGTGTGAGTGGCGTTGCATGTGTGAGTGGCGTTGCATGTGTGAGTGGCGTTGCATGTGTGAGTGGCGTTGCATGTGTGAGTGGCGTTGCATGTGTGAGTGGCGTTGCATGTGTGAGTGGCGTTGCATGTGTGAGTGGCGTTGCATGTGTGAGTGGCGTTGCATGTGTGAGTGGCGTTGCATGTGTGAGTGGCGTTGCATGTGTGAGTGGCGTTGCATGTGTGAGTGGCGTTGCATGTGTGAGTGGCATTGCGGCGTAGCGTAGTTGAGCGGCGTAGCGTAGTTGAGCGGCGTAGCGTAGTTGAGCGGCGTAGCGTAGTTGAGCGGCGTAGCGTAGTTGAGCGGCGTAGCGTAGTTGAGCGGCGTAGCGTAGTTGAGCGGCGTAGCGTAGTTGAGCGGCGTTGCGTAGTTGAGCGGCGTTGCGTAGTTGAGCGGCGTTGCGTAGTTGAGCGGCGTTGCGTAGTTGAGCGGCGTTGCGTAGTTGAGCGGCGTTGCGTAGTTGAGCGGCGTTGCGTAGTTGAGCGGCGTTGCGTAGTTGAGCGGCGTTGCGTAGTTGAGCGGCGTTGCGTAGTTGAGCGGCGTTGCGTAGTTGAGCGGCGTTGCGTAGTTGAGTGGCGTTGCGTAGTTGAGCGGCGTTGCGTAGTTGAGCGGCGTTGCGTAGTTGAGCGGCGTTGCGTAGTTGAGTGGCGTTGCGTAGTTGCGTGGCATTGCGGCGTTGCGTAGTTGCGCGGCGTTGCGTAGTTGAGTGGCGTGGCGTAGTTGATTGGCGTTGCGTAGTTGAGTGGCGTTGCGTAGTTGAGTGGCGTTGCGTAGTTGAGTGGCGTTGCGTAGTTGAGTGGCGTTGCGTAGTTGAGTGGCGTTGCGTAGTTGAGTGGCGTTGCGTAGTTGAGTGGCGTTGCGTAGTTGAGTGGCGTTGCGTTGTTGCGTGGCGTTGCGTTGTTGAGCGGCGTTGCGTAGTTGAGCGGCGTTGCGTAGTTGAGCGGCGTTGCGTAGTTGAGCGGCGTTGCGTAGTTGAGCGGCGTTGCGTTGTTGCGTGGCGTTGCGTAGTTGCGTGGCATTGCGGCGTTGCGTTGTTGCGTGGCGTTGCGTTGTTGCGTGGCGTTGCGTAGTTGCGTGGCATTGCGGCGTTGCGTAGTTGCGCGGCGTTGCGTAGTTGAGTGGCGTGGCGTAGTTGAGTGGCGTTGCGTAGTTGAGTGGCGTTGCGTAGTTGAGTGGCGTTGCGTAGTTGAGTGGCGTTGCGTAGTTGAGTGGCGTTGCGTAGTTGAGTGGCGTTGCGTAGTTGAGTGGCGTTGCGTAGTTGAGTGGCGTTGCGTAGTTGAGTGGCGTTGCGTTGTGGCGTTGCGTTGTTGCGTGGCGTTGCGTAGTTGCGTGGCGTTGCGTAGTTGCGTGGCGTTGCGTAGTTGCGTGGCATGTGTGAGTGGCGTTGCGTAGTTGCGTGGCGTTGCGTAGTTGCGTGGCGTTGCGGCGTTGCGTAGTTGAGCGGCGTTGCGTAGTTGAGCGGCGTTGCGTAGTTGAGCGGCGTTGCGTAGTTGAGCGGCGTTGCGTAGTTGAGTGGCGTTGCGTAGTTGAGTGGCGTTGCGTAGTTGAGTGGCGTTGCGTAGTTGAGTGGCGTTGCGTAGTTGAGTGGCGTTGCGTAGTTGAGTGGCGTTGCGTAGTTGCGTGGCGTTGCATGTGTGAGTGGCGTTGCATGTGTGAGTGGCGTTGCGTTGTTGCGTGGCGTTGCGTAGTTGCGTGGCATTGCGGCGTTGCGTAGTTGCGCGGTGTTGCGTAGTTGAGCGGCGTTGCGTAGTTGAGTGGCGTTGCGTAGTTGAGTGGCGTTGCGTAGTTGAGTGGCGTTGCGTAGTTGCGTGGCGTTGCGTAGTTGCGTGGCGTTGCGTAGTTGCGTGGCGTTGCGTAGTTGCGTGGCGTTGAGTGGTTGAGTGGCGTTGCGTGGTTGAGTGGCGTTGCGTGGTTGAGTGGTATTGCGTGGTTGAGTGGCGTTGCGTGGTTGAGTGGCGTTGCATGTGTCAGAGGCTAAATGTAGCACAGGGAGACCTCCAGTGGTAAGACAATCAAAAACAACTTAGAAAACATTTGACAGTATGAAGAGATCAAACTCATGAACAAGCGTGATACACCTCAGCTAAAAATCATGATAAATAACAACACACATTAGAAGTGAAACTGCAAGTACAGAAGGACCAGCTTTGCTTGTTTAAAACTCCCACTTCAGGCAGATGAGTGTAATGTGTAAAGCGTCTTGTGCACATGAGCAGATCGGAGTCTAGAAGTGAAACTGCAAGTACAGAAGGACCAGCTTTGCTTGTTTAAAACTCCCACTTCAGGCAGATGAGTGTAATGTGTAAAGCGTCTTGTGCACATGAGCAGATCGGAGTCTGGAAGCAAATACAAAGAAGAGGAATGACTGAGGCGCATTGGTGTGAAGCACATCAAAGGGCTTCTCCTCCCCTAATTAGCCGTTCTGGGGAAACTGAAAGTACGGCCGGCCTGCGGCCGGCCATGAATAATTAGGGGAGGAGAAGCCCTTTGATGTGCTGGGCTGGCTGGCCCTGAATGCGCGTGCATGTTATCACGTGGTTCACGGGCACTGCAAGAAAACCGCGGCTGAAAGCCCTTTGGTTTGAAGAGAAAATAGCCGACTTGAATTCTCCCCATTTCCCATTCCTGCGGAATGGTAAAGGCTCGACCTAAAAACAAAGTTACTAGCAAGTTTCTGGACTTGGGGCTCCTCCTGGCGAAGCGGGCCATTACGTCCCAATGGAAGGCGTCCAGGGGCCCTGTGGTAGAGCACTGGAAGGCTGAGCTGCATAAATGGGCTAGGTGTGAGGGTGAGCTTCGTCTGCAGGCCGCGCTCAGGATAGGCAATGACATGGCACTGGAGAGGGCCAGGGCGTGGGAGGGGCTGGTCCTAGATCTCACGCTCCTGGACATGGAAGAGGAGGACTCCCCGATGCATAGTCCGGCTCCGGCGGGGCGCCCGCCTGACAGGGGGACGGCTTAGGCCCACTCTGATGCTCCCCTACCTTTGCATTCCAATGTGATGACTTACCAATGGTCGCTGACAAATCCTGGTGCTCTGCTTCGGATCTGGTCTAGTTGGGAGGGTTGAGAACTCGGTTAGGTGATACTCTGGCACGCCTTGGGGGGCGGGGGGACTGGCCGGGGGCGGGAGGGTGGTTAGGGGTGGTCCTGGGTGAGGGTGGAGGGGTAGGTGGGGATGAGAGTGTTGGGGGGGGGGGGGGGGGGGTTGTTCAAGGAGGGTGAAAAGTGACTCTTGGTTCAACTGGACTTGGGGCATGGAAGAGGGAGCGTTGGGACCGAAAAGCAGCTCTGCCATTTCCCACCCACCTGGTAGTTATTGACCTATACAGAATGCTCAAGCGCAGTTTCTTTTTTCCCCCATGATATTGCCTCCGGGGTGTGAGCTGAATGGCTGTGTGATACAGGGGTGAGGGAGCGGCGCTTCAATAGAGCGCCAAGGGGAATGGATCGAATATACTGTATGCCTTTCTGATGTTGCTGCAATAAAAAGATATTTACAAAAAAAAAATGTTTAAGAGCCTCACACTGTTCATTCCTTTTCTTTCGTTGGAGTCAAAAATTATTTAGGCAAGATGCACAAAGTTCAGCAGTACTTACCGGATTATTGTGGCTCATTACGGGTGCACTGTTCCGGCGAGTCCGCATTGCATAAGGCAGAAGCGCTTAGGAATTCTCACTGAAAAGAGAATACTACACATTATAAAAACATCTCTGAAGATACACATGCATTTTGTAAATCTACGTAATAATTCTACTTTCACTGCAGACTTTTTCATTACATGCAAATATTTAGCAATGTTGCTCTTATTTTAAGGGATTAGATGCATTGGTGAAAAGCACTACAGTATCCGGGACTTGTGCAGGAACTTCAAAGTCTTTCTAAAATTCTTCTGTCATGTGCAATACTGGGACTTAAACTAAACCCAATCATAGGCTTAGAGAAAGAGTACGGGCAAACACAGACTGCTAAAGTTCCACTACAATTACTCAATAAAATGTTTGTTTCGAGACAAATACTACAAATAAAAACATACAAAATTCATTAAATACCTATAACAATTTCTCATGTCATACAACAAATCATTCACAAAGGGTCGAATGTATTAGTATATAGTAAACAATTCTAGCCTAAATCTTAAAATGGCCACACAAAAAAAGCAGTCTTTTTATTGGAATCATTTCTTGCACATGATCCATGTAGTAGACCTAGACTCTCTGGCTTGCTCTCTTGACAGGAAGTCCACACATTAAAGTTTTGTATTTAAAAAAAAAAGTGTGTGTAATGGACCAAGTTGCAACTGTACAGAGGTCTGCTAGGAGTATGTTTCTCAGGAAGGTCATAGTACCACCCTGCTTGCGGGAGGTGTTGTCTGGGACAGGAAGGTAGGGGTCTTTCATCTTCAGTATAGCAGGTCTGGATGGATTAAACAATACATCTGGTGATCCTTGCCATTGAAATGGCCTGTCCTGTATGAGGATAAGGCCGATTACCAGCAGTTGTGGTTTACGAAAGGATTTGGTCCGGTCAATGTAATATGTAAGAGCATATTTAACATCAAGGCGTTGTGTATCCATTCAGCTACTTAGTCAGGTTGGGGGAAGAAGACTGGAAGCTCAATGGATTGGTTAAGGTGAAAAGGAGAGAGCACCTTGAGCAAAAACTACATATTGGTTCTGAAAACCACTTGGTCTTAGTTTACTTGAAAACAAGGGTTCCTGAAGATTGAGAGCCGGTAATTCTTGGATGCATCAGAGTGAGGAGATTGCGACGAGGAAGGCAATCTTCCAGGAGAGGAACTGCCGGAGCATGAATGCATGGGCTCGAAGGGTAGTCCAATTAGTCTGGGGAGGACATTGTTTAGATTCCAAATTGGGGCAGGGAGTACTGTAGGTGGGATTACCTGCTTAAAGCTTTCCACAAAGTCTTTGATCACAGGGATTTTTGTGAGAAGAATTTTCTACGTTTTTATTGTATGCCACAATAGCTTCTAGGTGCAGCCTGTTGGAGGTCAAAACTAACCAAGGCTTTAAGATTTAAGAGTTAACAAATAACGTCCTGCACTTAGGAGGCGAGTGGATTAATGTTGTTTAGGGTACAGTAATGTACAAAATGTTTCTACATAGCAGTGCAGGAGGTGCGTGAAGTGGATTTACACGCTTCTTTGAGTAGGTCCATGCACTTCTACTGCAACTCTACAGACTTCAGCAGCCAAATTGCTAGATTGAGCTGCCTGGGGTATGGGTGCCTGACTTTGCAATGATTTTGAGTCAGAAAGTTCGGCCAGTTAAGAAGCTTCTAATGTAGGACAACGGATGTCTTGAGTAGTGTGCAGAACCATGGTTGTCTGGCCCATGTTAGAGCCACAAGGAGGAGAGTGATGGCTGTCTGCCTCAGCTTCCTCACCACATGTGGAATTGGTGGGAGAGGAGGAAAAGCGTAGGCAACGATCCCTGACCAACTGACTCACAGTACAGGGCCCATGGGTTGGGGTGTGTGGAGGCCTGGTAGCAAAGTTATGTCATTTGGCATTTTCTTCTGTGAACAGATCTACATCTAGGGTGTCCCAGCTGCAGAGGTAGGGGAAAAGGACTTGTAGTTAAATTTACCACTGTAGGCGCATCCTGATGACTGTCTGAGAAGTTGTTGTCCACCTCTGGTAACTATACTGCCAGGAGACATACCCATTGATTGACAGCCCAGTGCCAAATCTGTTGGACTAGGGATGCCATGTGATGGGAGTGGGTGCCTCCCCACATCTGCAGATAGAAAATGGCAGTACATAGCAGAAACATCTAGTTATTGATCTGAAGGAGAAATGCCTTGAGAGCTAGTGGAATGGCGAACAGCTCCATGAAATTGATGTGGAGACCACAACATGGCAGACCATGGACTGTCATTTTGTTTAGATGTGCCCACCTAGTTCCCTAGGGATGCATCTGTGGTGATGGTCACCTGCAGACAGTCTGCCAAGGGCCTGCCCAGAAAGAAATTGCTCCTGTTCCACCACGGCAGAGTCTGATGAATGCTGGTCTTTACCAACACTAAAGCACTAAAACACTAAAGCCTCTGCTTGCGACCAATGACTGGAGAGACATTCCTAAAACGGGCACATATGAAGTCTGGAGTGGCACACTATAGGAAAGCATGAGGCCATGGTTAACAGGGGCATAACCATGAGAACTGAAATGTGAATAAACGGCTGAAAAAGTGGAAGCAATTGTTGGGACGCCTGCATCCTTTAAAGGCTGGGGAAGGCTTTTACCACTACGAGTGTCTGATGAGTGAGCCTCCTCAGTGGCAAACTCCAGCGGAAGAATCCTTGGAGGCCACAATTTTCCAAATTAGTGGGTGGATGACATTTTTCCATCATCGCACATCCAACTTTTCCTGACACCTGCTTGAGAATATGATAGGGTTGAGGCTGTGGAGTCTTCGGCTTCGAAGGTGCTGCTGATGTGCTGGCACTGACATGCATTTTTAGGTTCGAGGATTGAGGACTTTGACAAGTCAGTTTTCAGCTCAGAGGCCTTACTTTAGTGCTGGAGGGCAGCAGTGCACCTGAAGGTGGCAGCAGTTTCAGCAGCAGGCTCAATGCCCGACCCCCAGAGGAGCGGTTCTCTGCTCTGACATACGGCTACCTGTGATGGGATGTCAACAGAAATCACACAAGGTGTGGTCTTGATACCTGTGCCAGAGCCTACGAAGGTGGATGGGGCATACTCTGGGCATAGTCTTCCTCCTCCTGGTATGATTCTCCAGCAGACTCTTGCCGCGTTGGGACCAATGTATTAAAGGTTGGGCTGAGGAGTAGCTCGGGTGACTCACCCAGCGCCACCTCTTGCTTTTCTTCAGCACTCGAGGGAGGAGGGGGGGGGAGAATCAGCTTCTCTGAAGATTTCAGGCTTCTCCTATGTTGACTGGGCCATCCTGCTGTGTGCTTACCATCGGCCTCTGCATTGGCACAGAGTCTTTTCACTGTGGAACACAGAGTAGCATACACATCGGTTCACGTTGTGGTCCTGTGAGAGGCAAAAATTGCACCTGGTGTGGAGAATATCCCCGGAATATTTAGAGTGCCACTAGGGGCATCTCTGGAAGGCATCTGTTCCATCACCTCAAGAGTGTCTTCATTCTCCTAAGGGAGTCTGGAGCATGCAGTGGCAAAAACGCTTGATGGGACTGACAGATGGAGCGAACGAAACTTGAAAACCATACATCGAAGATTGATCTTGCAACGGGGTGGAAGTCAGGGGGTGGAAGTCAGCAGACAAACTGAAATTCGTAAACTCCAGGAACACACTGAATCATGTCCGAACCGGATGGCATAGAAAAACAAAACAATCAACAATAGAGTTGGTGAACATGCGCATCTACATACATGACTGATTTGCATATAGCCAGGTTCTGAGCTGGGATGGTGCAGTGAGATAAATAACGGTGATGGATCAAGCCCTGATCTTTGGACTGGGTAAGAGTGGTCTGCTTAATTCAGACACTCTGTTCATCACCACCCCCTTTTCTGAATCATCTACATCGAGGCAGAAAGTCACCATGACCTTGTGATTCGAAAGACTTCTGAGAAGAAAAAAAACTTGCAACGTCCAAGTCCAGGAGAATGCACAGAATATATAGCTACAGCCACATGCTATGAACACAATTTTCTACTGCAACACCTAACTTCCCTAAGCAAGTTAGAATCAACTGGTTCCATTGCTGCAACTCAGATAAAACATCTTTGCTCTGGCATCTTATTCTTAGGGCTTGCATACACACATTTTTAAACAAGCAACACTTGACATCATGGAACATCACATATCACTTCCCACGCAGTCCATCACCACAAACCTCATCTACAGATTTAGGGAACGAAACAATTACTTTACAGAAAAATTCGGAGTCTTCCTCATCACCTTTATCAAACGATATCACCCTCTTCATTGACTTCAACCTCCAAGACAACTTGAACACAAGAAAAACAAGAGACACTTCTCAATCTCATCAACAAGTTCAACATGCAGCATCATGCACCTAACCAACCCACTCCAAAGGCAACATGTTTGACCAGGTCTTCTCAACATAAAAAAAAGCAAACAATGCAACAAAAATAAAACATTTTCCTAAACTAGATAGAATATGTTGCCAATCTCATCCTCAACACCACCTCAAATTCAGCCCAATAGAGAACAAAAAACCTTAAGATCCCTCAAGGACTTTGCAATAACTTACAACTCTCATCGCCTGCACTTGCCATTGGCCAGCACTGGCAAACTGTTGGGAGATGCGGCACGTCTTCTGGTGAGCAAAGAACAGGCCTTCTATACTGTGCATTGCCCTATCTCAAGCCAATGCTCAACAAAATTCTAACGTTACACAGGTGGGTGTCTATTGTAGAGGGAACTCTGGGCCCAGGTTTGAATGAACAGAGTCCTCTGGAAAGAATTCCTCATAGAAAGGGGCACCCAGCAGGGTTTCCCACTTCCCCCCTACTGTTAACTCTTGTGACGGAGCTTCAGACGGAGCTCATGCGGATGGACACTAGACTCAGCAGCTTTGGGTTAACGAGGGCGGTGCTGAAGAGGACATCTCTTTGTATGAAGAGGAGCATGTCATCTGCGTACAGAGACCCTGGGACACCTACCCGTCACTCATGGAAATCCTGAAGATGCTCTCCATTTGTGGTAGATTGAGAGAGAAGTAAGGCTTTATTAGATGGTAGGGTCAAGCATTTGTTGTACACACTTGGGCAAGAAATTATGTCACACACTCAGACTGAACTCAGGCCAATTTTTTTGCATCAAAAATATTTTGTTATTTTATTTCTAGAACCCAAGCCAGGCCCGGTACAGGTAAGTGAAATAATACTTTGCAAAATCGTATGCAGTGATTTACAGTTCAATGCAGGTTCAAATGCAGGTGGCTGAATTACAGGTAAATAAACAGTTCGGAATTACTTTTCAGTTACTTTACAGATTACTGTGAATGTTACTTTTTAGATTACTTTTTAAGTTACGTTGCTAATCAGTGTGATTATGCCTAGATACCACCCTGAGCCATTTCTTAGACAAAAGTTAAGTAATTCACTTTTAGTACATTTGCAGATTTTATGGGCCAGATGCATCAAAGGGTTTTACTCATTCTGTGTCTATGGGAAAATGTGTTCATACATATGACCCTTAGTGTCTCATAGAAACCAACTCCACACTTAAAAGGACTGAAGGAAAAGCAGTCAATGCAATCCTATGGAAGGAAATTAAGTTAACGGTTTGCAGGTAAGTACTTATTTGTGGGAGTTGGTATTCTGGGGTAAGCACCAGGGTCGAAGATGCACTCTCAGAACACCCTCAGCAGCACTAGGGCGGCTGGGTACAGAGTGCTGGAGCCCAAGGTTATCCAATGGGGCATAGGGGCCTTCGGTTGGTGGCTGCTCACAAGCAAGCCACAAGGTTGTGGTAGCAAATCTCACGGACTTAAGCTCAGTAAGCTCAGGGCAAAGGGGGATCCAGTTTAGCACACAAGGTGCATTCACAGTGGCACAGGCAGCCAGGTTCAGGGTGCTGTTTTGGCATTGGGTGCCCTGTTTTCAATGGGAGTGGTCGGTTTTGGATTTTGGCTGCAGGCTTGGTCCAGGAAGACTTTAGGGAGGAACCAACAGCTGGGCAGGTAAGTTGGAGGGCTCGGGGGACATACCTGCACATCAGGTTCTACTCTCACAGGTGCAGGGTGGCTGGATGCAGGGGTGTCTTTTGAGATTGAATTTCACCTTACCAGGCCACTCACATTGGGGTGCTCTCTGTGCAGAGGCAGCAGGCGACGCCAGACGGTCCTGGAGGGCTCAACCCATAGTGGACTGGAGTGCTGGGGGACCTCGCTGGGACCAGTGGGCCACCCGAATTCAGACCGTAGGCATCAGGTGCACTGCTGGTTCCAAGAGTCTGGTTCCTTTGTCCTCAGAAGGCTCAGAGTCTGTCTTGGGAGTTTCTTTTGAACAGAGCTGATGTTCACAAGAGATCCTTTCTTTGTTGAAGGCAGTCAGTCCTCTCAGGGTTCTGGAGGTCACTGGCTGAAGTACAGGCAACTTTTGGTGCAGGATCTATGGAAACTGCAGGCGGGCCGGTAGCGCCGGGGCCAAGTCAGTTGTTCTCTGCAGTCCCCTCTGCTGGGAGTCTTCTTTAGTCCTTCTTCGGTTGTGGGAATCTGTCTTCTGGGTTCAAGGCTTCCCCTTAAATACTATATTTAGAGGGTGTTTTAAGAGTCTCGAGATCAGTAGCCAATGAGCTACTGACCTAAGGGTGACTACACCCTTGGTGTGCTCACCCCACGTGGGGAAGTGGGCACAATCCCTAATCCCGATTGGAGAGTTCCAGCCTCCTGCAAGATGGCAGGCAGTGAAGAGTGGGCTTCACCTCGCCACTCCCACCTGATGGGTGGGGTTGGCAGAGGTGGGCACATCTTCGGGCTGTGCTTATTTTTACTGTCTATTTTCCGACCGAAAAGGAAGGGAGACAAGAATGGGGCCTGCTCCTGATAGCAGGAGAAGCTGGGGGTTGCGTTACAAAGGCAGCAAGGCCTTTGAAGCTCCCCTGCCACAGAAGGCTCTTCCTGGCCTGGAGGAGCTGTGACCACCTGTCCAGGAAAGGCTTTGTTTCTGGGCTCAGGGAGCGAAGGCTCCCACCCCAGGGGTCCAGAAAAATGTCTTGTGGTGGCGGGCTAGTGTGTACCAGTCAGGAAACCCGCCAGAGGCTGGTCGTTTCACGGGGCATCTCTATGATGCCCTCTGTGCATTTTTCAATAATTCCCACACTGGCATCCGTGTGGGTTTAATGTGCTGAGAAGTTTAATACCAAACTTCCCAGTTTTCAGTACAGTCATTATGGTTCTGTGGAGTTCGTAATGACAAACTCCCAGCAGCATATACTCTTAATGGCATTACTGCACTTATAATGTCTAAGAATTGGTTTAGATACTGTAGGGGTACAGTGCTCATGCACCTGTACCCTCACCACTGGTATAGTGCACCCAGCTAGAGGGGTGGCTGACCTATGCCAGGGCAGTGGGTTGTAGGCATGGTGCACAGGGTTGTGTGCCGTGTCGACTCTGCACTTTGTTCTGCACCAAAACACGCAGTCTGCAATGGCAGTGTGTGTGTAAAGGTACAGGGCCTCTAAGGGTGGCACAATATGTTCTGCAGCCCTTACGAGTCCTTCCCGTGGTACCTTTTGCAAGGGACTGACATGTGGACAGAGCGGTGCCAATTGGGGGTACAAGGTACAGTTTTGTGAAAGAGCACAGGCCCTGGGAACCTGATAGGCAGGGATCCAGGGCACATCAAGTCAAAGTGCATCAGTAGTGTGGCAAAAAGAGGGGGGGTTACTGGAACAGAAACCCAGCTTCCTACAATGCGTCACATGTAGGAAGATGCATAGCTGGAAGGCAAACACTTAGGCAGGAAACTCAATCAATTCTAGATAGGCGCAGCGACATTACAAATGTATGGGGAAGGTTGCCCCAATAACGCACACATGGCCGGAGGGGGTATGCGCGCTCCTAAATACACCATAAAGTCAGATGCCACACGAGTTAGGATCATATTGCCAATCAGGGTCTAGCACAGGTAGTGATCACACACTCACCATGCCTGACATCTGGACACATTCACCACTGGCCACACTATCTCCACGCAGGTCAAGACCCACCTGTAGTAACCATTGACCAGTAATTTAGGACTCTAAAGGCAGCAACCAACATACCTCACAATACATGGTATGCCAGAAACCTTTTATTGCATGTTGTAATATTGTATATAAAGAGAGCATAAACTCAATGTGAATTGAGACCTTCCTCGGACCTAGTGCCTGTAACTGTTCTTCTGGCCCAACTTAATTAAACAAACGCCTCATCTTTAGTTTTTTTAAGGAAATCCAATTCCAGCAACATTACGAAGGGTCCATGCATTGACCAGGACTCAATCGCATAAGAGGGACATGCACAATATTTGTATGCCTAGGATTCTGGAATGATATTATTTAAAGATTCAAAAGTAACTAGATTTACATGAACACTATCTGGGCTTGAATTCAAGGCCCATGAGGCCGAAGTATTTTATTGTTTTTGCATAGCAACCTGAACAAAACAAAATATGTTATGAAAAAATATGTAATTTACAACTCAAACATGTTGCTTGCTCGTAAAAGGAGGCTATGCACAACTGCAAGAACACCTTAACGCCAACCACGCCCAGCGCAACTACCAATTGGACTCCAGATTACGCTGAAGCGTGCCTCAAGTGCCTGAATAAATAGGACCACATCATTCTCGTTCTGAAAGAAATCCACTGACCCCCAATCAAACAAACACTTACACCATCTTGAAGATCAGCTAGGTTATCTACAAAGTCACCTTCACATACACTACTGGCAGAATGGATAAGAAGTGTAAATAAAATAAATCCATGAACAAGACCTCCACACCCTATGCTCAAAGGATTTGAAACATACCCTATGAATCAGGACCATATCAATCTAAGTCAAATTCAGAAGACACATTTTCAAAGCAAACTACACCTCCATGTTGAAGGAAATCCCCTCCTTATCTCTGCAACCCTATTCTTTCCAACCCAGATAGTCTGCCTTGACCTGGCTCTGCATAGCACTTCACAGTATCAGGATTAGTTTGCATCAGATAGTTAGTACTGCTCAGAAATAGTGAAAATCCCTCACCAAATGCTTTCATGCCAAAACCCTGGACAAATCTTATGAAGAATATACATTTTCACAGCTGAAGCATAAATCATAAGGGTTAAGGAGTGCGTCTGAAATCAAGCTCAATGAGAGCTTAAGACTCAGATACTGGATCCGAAATGACCCAGCTCAGCAGTGACAAAAAGTACAAAACAGATTTAGGACACTTAATGGAGCGCAGATCTGCCATTCAGTCCTGATTGCCAAATTATTTTGGCAGGAATTCAAAATGCCACTTACACGTGGAATTGCCCTCTGAAACACACAAGACGCCAAAGTAAAATGTAGTAGTTGCCAATTGTTTGGACTGGGCTATCTATTCCCCTGCCCCAAGTTACATAGGGAGGGAGCCACTTGTACTACGGATGCTTTTTCTTTTGCCTCAGCACACACAGCAATCATGTATATGCGGAGGGCCCAGTATAGCACAGATTGCGACCCAGAGCAGTGCTCTTTTGTCGGGGAAGCACATCATGGAGGGTTTGACCCCCTTGCTACATCTTTTCCCCACATTACCAGTAATAAGGTTCACACCATCTTATTTGGAGATATAAATCTTGATAACTGCTGCCTAGCTCCACCTGTTCAATTTAAGAAACTTTTTCTGTCTGAAAATGCTTGATCTCTCCTCCACACACATAATAAAGGCATATTCTCATCAAATATTCAGACATTCCCCATTTTGACAGCTTAATCCTCCTCTTGATGTACTTGGCCTTATCGTTCTGGGTTCCTTTTAGTTGGCACTGTGATTCTGTCCCATGCAAAAAGGTTACTGTACATCAATCAGCTGTTTATCAGACAGTGTGATGTCTCGATGAAACATCTTGCCACCTCACTCACTCCCAGGACAATGTTAAAGGTTATTCCAAAACATTTCTTAAGAAATTATAAGTAGGGCTCCCAGTTTTTTGCTGCTACTGATTTTTACAGATAAAGACAGACAGAAAACTCATTGCCTGTCTGTATTTATTTTTGAATACAGAAAATAGGCCTTCTTTGGATGATTTTATTCTATTTTCAATCATGAGGGCCAGGTCAGTAGCTGTACAAATTGAGAAGTAGGGGGAACACCAGGAAACCTTACCTGTACTTCTGCTATCGGGCAGTGCCGTGAGGGAAACGGCGAGGCACAACACGACGGGGAGGCAGCAGGAGGCGGTCGAAGCCATCGGACCACACTCCCCAGCAACCCCTTGGCCGGCGGCGCTCCGGTGACGCGGACAGAGCGCCCGGAGGCGCCAGTTAAAGGCTGACCCCCCGGGAGCCCAGTGGGGGAACACCAGGAAACCTTACCTGTACTTCTGCCATCGGGCAGTGCCGTGAGGGAAACGGCGAGGCACAACACGACGGGGAGGCAGCAGGAGGCGGTCGAAGCCATCGGACCACACTCCCCAGCAACCCCTTGGCCGGCGGCGCTCCGGTGACGCGGACAGAGCGCCCGGAGGCGCCAGTTAAAGGCTGACCCCCCGGGAGCCCAGTGGGGGAACACCAGGAAACCTTACCTGTACTTCTGCCATCGGGCAGTGCCGTGAGGGAAACGGCGAGGCACAACACGACGGGGAGGCAGCAGGAGGCGGTCGAAGCCATCGGACCACACTCCCCAGCAACCCCTTGGCCGGCGGCGCTCCGGTGACGCGGACAGAGCACCCGGAGGCGCCAGTTAAAGGCTGACCCCCCGGGAGCCCAGTGGGGGAACACCAGGAAACCTTACCTGTACTTCTGCCATCGGGCAGTGCCGTGAGGGAAACGGCGAGGCACAACACGACGGGGAGGCAGCAGGAGGCGGTCGAAGCCATCGGACCACACTCCCCAGCAACCCCTTGGCCGGCGGCGCTCCGGTGACGCGGACAGAGCACCCGGAGGCGCCAGTTAAAGGCTGACCCCCCGGGAGCCCAGTGGGGGAACACCAGGAAACCTTACCTGTACTTCTGCCATCGGGCAGTGCCGTGAGGGAAACGGCGAGGCACAACACGACGGGGAGGCAGCAGGAGGCGGTCAAAGCCATCGGACCACACTCCCCAGCAACCCCTTGGCCGGCGGCGATCCGGTGACGCGGACAGAGCGCCCGGAGGCGCCAGTTAAAGGCTGACACCCCCTCTCGCCCCGCGAGTCGCGCGCGGGAGCGACCGGGCTAAGCCCGGGCAAAGGGCGGGCCCTCTGTGGCCCTCAGAGGCACGAGGAGGACGGGACGGGGCCACTCCATTTTGTCACTACTCTAAGGTACTTTTCACTGGCCAACCTTCATTTGGGAACTGTGGTTATAGAAATCATTGTTGGGACTATCTGCCTTTTTGCCAGGTGTTATTGACATTTGTGTCTGTTGTTCCGCGTAGTAACCCAAATCGCAGAATAGGGGCTAGCAACTGTCAGCATGTCCCCAAGAGGCACCCGCAGCAGAACAGCTGCCGCTGTGACTGGCCCCATTGACCTTTTTATAACGAAGGCCAATGACGCCATCAATCAGGGCATTAGCCTTTTAGAACTCAGGGTATCACAAGATCTGGCGCATGCCAAACGCTCTTCACTTGGCCTTATTGCTACCGCCACCGCACCTGCACAAGCTATGCCTAATAACATCAGACCCCTACTTGACGTTTGCGCTGACATTCATACCATCCCCAGCGAGGTTAACCTTTCAGCCTCCATTCCCCTGTTAGACTCAGACACTGATATTAGCACAAACCTGGAAAAAACCCCTGACCTACTCATTAACCCCTCTCCCAAAGTGAAATCTGCTGATAACACCAGGCAAGCGAGAGGTAGGCGAGAGGGGGCAGTTCAAAAACTGAAGTTACATGCACCCAAGCCCCGGGTCACCATGGTCAGGAAATATGGCCGGGCACAAAGGAAATCTGGGAAAAATACTAACTCTGTCCCTAACACTAACCACAACACGACCAGAGTTACGGTAATATCTCAGAGGGACGATAGCGAAACTGTTCAGCAGGGCAGAACAACGAACACTAACAGATAAGGCATATGACCCCCTGCTGGAAAGACTGGGGGAACTATTAAGCATTTATCTATCCCCAATTGAAAACAGGCTTGCTCGATTAGAAAAACAACTAGATGAATTGAGTAGCCCTCTTAAGAATTTCCTAAAGGAAGGCCCTGCAACAAGTTCGAATAACAGCAACCCCACCAAAATAGCAGGTACCAAAACAAATAAAACAAATATTTCACAAGTACCTTCAACTATCCCAAATAACACACACAAAGTTGCACCTGTTGCATTGGCCAACGGCCCAACTTCCAAACAAAAAGCAGTAACACCGCATACTAATAGCGAACCCGCAGATAAAAGGAAGGATCTTGGTACCAATACCTTCACTAATACTAAACCCCCAAATGTGAGCACCACAGGTCACCCTCCAATTTCAACAAGCATTCCTATCTCGACCCAATCCATCCCAAAAACACCCAGACAAGTTCCTGCCCGCATTAACCTTCCACCGGAATGCGGTGCATATGTACTAGTGTTAGTAAATGTCACCAAACTAAGAAAGGATCAGGATGAAAATCCCACATCACTGAAAAACAAAACCCTGCACTGGCTAATTGCTAACTGCAATTACCCTATCGATGGTGCAAGGGAGATTATTAACACACAGCGAGTGGGTTGGATTGGACCACTAAGGAAAAAATTTGAGGGTGACTGTGTCACTATAAGCTTTAGAAAACCACATTGGGCAGAAAAAACACTAGCCAATGCCCCTCTACCATCGCCCTGGGAATTTAACACCACGCTCCTCCCCTTAGGATATTTCTATCGACACCTGATACCCCCAGAACAAGCCACGGCCAATTTCCCCAACAATTTCCCCACTAATTCGCATCAGGATATGAATTTTGGAGCAAGGATCAAATCACCCCTTTTTGTTCAAAATCAGAACCCAAATGCCGCCTATTCCAATAATCACAATTGGCATCCACAACCACCAATGCCAATCCTAACCTCCAATCATCCTCAGCACTTTCAAGCCCCATCTATGCATCAGAGTAATTATAGGGATAGGTCTTATCCAATCCCTAATCCGTTTCAGTTTGCACAGATGACTGAAGCTAGGCCATTGTACAACATCCCTACTTTCAATCGGTTCGATTATCTTTCATCATTAGACGAACAGGATTGACTGAGTACACCCCTCAATAAAGAAATGTGCAAAAATGCAAAAGCCTGTAACCTAGAGGGTGCCACAATTCCAGCTGCATTGCCCCACGTCAAAACTGCAGTTACAGAAATTATATTGTCGGATAGCATCCCGGCCATTTCTAACGAATCATTTAACCATGATAATGGGAATACTGGGAGTACATCCATTAAACAGGGGTTCAAACACGGCCTATCAATTCTAAGCTGGAATGTTGCAGGTTTAGAATCTAAGCTCTTGGACCCTGCTTGGATCGAACTAATCAATGATGTAGACATACTTATGTTCCAAGAAACTTGGGCTGCTGATAACCTGTATATTGAAGGCTACCACTGTTTCAGCCTGACATCAGTTAAACCTAGTTTTGGCCGAGCAGTGGGTGGTCTTTTTATGGGGATCAGAATTTTGGCAGGCGGTACAATTAATGATTTGAAGCTAGATAACCTTGCTAATTCCAATATTCAAATTTTGGAATATAAATTGAAATCAAAGACCACAATTTATTTAATCAATTTTTACAATAATGATTTTTATGGTGTACCGAACAAAAATTTTGTTGCTTTATCTAAAGTTTTAAACATGATTGATTGTTCCTTGTCAGTAGACACTAAGACTAGTATTCTGATCGGGGGAGATTTTAATGTGAAACTTATAGAGAACTATGGATCTATTAATTTTGATCACTGTAATGACCGCAGGGGTATGGAACTGATCAGCATACTTTCTGATTTTAATCTTGTTGATGTAATGAGTGTAGGGTATGATATGAATTTTCCCTATGCCCCCACGTTTAAGGGCAGGGATAACGGTTCAATTATCGATTACATTTTTACATCACCTGTGTTATCGGACTGTTTAATTAAATCTTCTGTGGTGCAAACGGCCTTCAGTGATCATAATCCGTTGTTAGCTATTTTTAACTTCGCACCCAGTCCGATTTTTATGAATTTAAATGGGGCAAGGGACATTACACCCTCAATCGACGGCCTTCGCCTTAAATGGAGGGGAATTGACTGTGGGGCCATTATAGACACGATTCAGGAGGCACATCCTGATTTACTGAAATGCCTCTCCTCCCCAAGCACAAATAATGAAAAATTGATTACAGATTTTGAAGCTTTATGCTCAAATATAAAAATTCTCCTGTCGGTCCCACTCCCTATTGAACACAAAGAGCCACGGTGGTTTGATACATCTTGCTCCGTGGCCAATAGAGAGTTAAGAAAGGCCCTCTCTGCTAAACCCAGGTCTAAGGATGTAGTTCGAGCTGCCAGGAAAAACTATAAAGACAAAATATCGAAAAGGAAGGCAAATTTGCTCTCCGACCACTGGGATAAGCTGGTTATCAGCGCCAATCTGGGTGGCAGCGCCCCATTTTGGTCGGCAGTCAGGAGAACGAGGGAAATGGGCAAAGAGCTTACTAAAATTAGCTGCAATATAACCAGTGCAGCCTGGGAGACCCATTTTTCTAATATTTATGCCGCCCCCTCTGATGAGCAACCTCTCCCGAACATGAACCAAACAGAAGGCTTAGAGATCTCGGACCTAGAAGTCAGGAAAGCCATCAAAGAGAGCCTAGGTAACAAGGCGCCCGGGCCGGACGGCCTCCCTATTGATATTATCAAATTTAATGCTACTCTTTGGACACCAATACTCCTAAACATTTTTAACAGTCTCCCACATGTAGCCATGCCTGCCACCTGGGCTACTAGTATCATCGTCCCCATTCACAAAAAGGGAGACAGATCAGATCCAGCAAATTATCGCCCCATTTCCCTCCTGGATAATACTCTAAAAATATTAGGACGAATAATTTATAACAGGGTACTGGAATGGGCGTCTGATTCTGACTTTTTAGATCCCTGCCAGATGGGGTTCAGGAGCGGGGTAGGAACAGTCGAGCAATGCCTAAATTTAAAACTGATAATCGACAAATACTGCATTGCTCGCTCATCCCCCGTCTACCTAGCTTTTATGGATCTTTCATCCGCATTCGATCTTGTGAACAGATCCAAGCTATGGTTAACTCTCCTGTCAAACGGTCTTGATGCCACTCTTGTTAGATTCTTAGCCTATCTCCATACTGACCTGAAAGCTCGGGTACGTATTGGGACGGGCGGAGAGGTATCGGGAGCCATTAAGATAGGGAGGGGGGTGAGACAGGGGTGCGTTTTAGCACCCCTGCTGTTTATCATTTATATTAATGGTCTGTCCAACCATTTAAAGAGAGCTACCCCTGATGTCCCAACTATTTTAGGAAACCCCCTACCCGTACTTTTATATGCAGACGACGCTGTCCTTATGGCACGTACACCTAACGCCCTACGCCTGCTTGTACATAGTTTTGTAAATTTTATGGAGGGACTGGATCTGAAAGTTAATTTTAAAAAGTCTTTTATTATGTCCTGTGGGCCGGGCAAAAGGAAACTCGGCACAATTCGAATTGGACAAGATAAACTCGAATCTGTCCATAAGTTCCCTTATCTGGGGTTGGTTTTCGCTGCGAACGGCTCGTGGAGCGGGCATGTGGCCCACGCCACGAGCAAGTTCTCGAAAGCCAACAATTCTGTTCTGAGTCTCCCCCGCCCTAAGAAAATCGGCGCCACAAAAGCCATTGTTAACATTTTTAAACTACAGTGTTCCCCTGTTGCCACGTATGGAGCCGAAGTTTGGGGATCGGCCAGCAGCATTAGCATCCAAAGAGAGGAAAACCGTTTTTGCAGAAAATTGCTGGGAGCACCGATCTCCTCTTCCAATTTCATCTGCCATAATGAACTTAACCTCCCCTTCATAAATGACTTTATTAAAGCAAGACCAGCACTCTTTTGGATCAGAATCTGGAGAAATGAGGCTGCTGTCCTTACGCAAAACATCATTAAGGACTGCCTTAATTGTGAAAATGGCATGCAGATCCCCTGGTTTAAAGAAGTTTTTAAAATATTTAATGAAATTGGTAGAGGCATTTTGTTTACTGAGCCAACGGCTATTGAATCAAAGGATAAATTTGAGGTCCAAAAGGCACTTTACGCACTTTACCGCAATGAACGGCTTGGAATTGAATTACAGAAATCAGGGGTCAAAAAATACATTGGCAACGGTCTTTGTATGCAAATCATGCCACCCTACCTCTCACTCCCTATGTTAAATTGGGAGCGATCTCTACTGTTTCGTCTAAGGGCAGGAACTGTGAAATTTTTGCTGTCTTTTCCTCTGGGGTATCAACATCATATAGATCTTACCCCCTGCCCTTGTGACGGTACAAGCACTCAAGATGATCTGCACTTTCTGTTTTTCTGTAAATTTTATGTGAGATACACCAAATGGCTTTTAACCCCATATTTTAGAAAATTCAGACCTCTCACACTTCAGGAATCCTATATGTTGCTGCTCACCTTGGACACTGATGAACTGACATTTCGCACTTGCACTTTAAGACTAGCCATACGCGCACGTAAGACTATGGAAAGTCCTTGAAATCAGACTCAGTCATAAAGATACTACTGCTAATACTTTATAAGACAATGAAATTTATTGCTTAACCACTGTATGAATTGTTTTGTTACAATGGAATGTTATTTATTTAACTGTTTTGTATTATGTGTATATATGTGCTTTGGTGTGTTCGGTACTTTTATGAATTTTATCAAATTCGAATAAAGGTCTTTTGAACTTGAACTTGAGAAGTAGGTAAGATGAAAACAGACAATAAATGTCCTAATTAAGCTTAATTAAGTGCAGATCTACAGTTATTTATGCTATTCCACAATGCAAGTGTGTTCAGGTAACGCTATTGCACTGTATACTGCAGAAACCTTTTTGTAAATTCAAATGAGTATAAATTTATCAGTTAAATAAATATGGAAAAATACCCATTGAACCTTCATTCATGTAGAAAACAAAACAATGGATGAATACAGAAACAATTAGCAAAAAATAAATGCAGATTAAAACAGACGCAAATGTAAAAAAAACATAAAACATAAAACCGAGAGCCCTAATTATAAGCAACAGTTTAGTTTTTTGCGTGATTTGTTAGCGCCCCAGAAACAAAGGTGTGAGAACCGTACCAGGTCTAATAAGGTCCAGTTTTCTAGCAAGTTAAAACAAAATGAAACAGGTTGTTTGAAGTTTTAAAACATCAGTAGCGTTGCAACTACCCTCCACCTCTTAAACTCAAATGGCAAACGTTTATATGCTGCTATAAGCTGGTCATCACGTCTGTGAAGGCCTCCTTTTATCCACACAAAATACTGTTGACTCCAAATTGGCCATAGCAATCTTCTCCACCCTCAAAAAGCTTCCCATAAGGACGCAATTCTTAGGCTTAATAGCTACATGCAACCAGTTGCAGAATTTCTCTTTTTTTCTCCTTTTTAAATGATCACTTCTATCATAACACCTGAACAGAATTTCATGTGTTATGATAGAAGTCTTTCACTCAATCAACATAAGGGGGACTATAGGGCTTTTTTTAAGGGTGGTCCAACATACATGCCCGGGCATATACTTAGAAAAGGGGTATGCAGTTCCTCTCGGTGGTCAAGAAGAGAGAATGGCGGGGGAGAGGGGGGGAATATGTCAGAAAGTCGCACAGGGTTCTTGTCCTGGATAGGTCGAAAGGAGGGGGATTCTTCCTGTCGGAACTAGGGCCCTCACACCCAGCCAGCTAGGTGTCATGCTTCATCATATGGGACTTCTCCTCGTCGTGTCGGTGCTGCAATACCAAACGGGTACCCATAGAGGGGCTCTTTGGTGGAGGTCTTTTGTTCCTTGCTGTTTGGTGCAGTGGGGGTGAGAGGCTTATAAAGTCTAGATGTAGTGAGAGGTGATTAAAACTGGTTGGGTAGTCCAAAAAACACTTTTATTCAAACTGGCTCTCCACCTGATTGAAAACAGTGGAAGAGTGGCGTCTATCTGAATTAATGATTCTGGATAACTATGCTCTACTCTTTTGGGTCAACATGGTTCATGCCAAATGGTCAGGAGGATCAGTGGTATTTCATCAGGACATAGTGAAAATATATCTACACAGTGGTTGGTGGGAAACCTACCTACCACTTATCTGGGCTGTGAGTAAGGTACCCACAGCAGCAAGGGACGACCTAAGAGAAATAGAGAATAAAAACCACCGAGAAATCAAATGGTAGTTAATTCATGGTAACGACATCTCCCTGGATTCACATTTGAAAAAATGAACAACATATGGTGTGCAAAGAGTGGAAGGCACAGTCTTGTTACAAAAGTTAAGTGGCAGCAGCAGGTCTGTGAAGCAAAAGCCTACCACATGTATAGGTAACTATTTAAAACATTATGATTAAAACTAAGACGACGGGACAGTGGGGTTTATTGTGGTTTAAAAAGGTGATTATGTTAAGGTGGCTGATAAACACATCTCAACTCACCTAAAGTTAAGTAAAGTATTGCCTCAACAGGGTCAGGCAGGATGAATAGACCCATATAGCATAGTGTCCTAAGGAAACAATAAAATTGACATATCGTGAGGCCGCCAAACAATCAAGGACTATTGCGTCCCCAGTGCCCTACGCAAGACTGGTGGTCGGTGGTAGTGAGGCTAGCGTGTTAGGCACCTTGCCGCACCTATAACCTCTGCAAGGCAGAGGTGGTGTCGGAAGCCGGTCATAAATACGAGTACTTGCACAGCCAAATCTGCTGACCCGCTTTGGGACTGTATCCAGGGATACACAGGTACTCCCCTGCGGGCTGGTTTCAGCCATGCTGATTCGCCCGTTTTGACTCTGAGCTAACCAAGTCTGTCGCTGGAGAAGCGTGGTCGCTGATGCGGGCAGTAGCTGCTCTACAGACCACTTACCTTACAATATGACGCGTGCTGGGCCCAGGCTTAATCTGCATCGTGGTGTACTCAAGATCAGGCCCTGAGAAGTGAGTCGTCCGACCTACCGCTCACCGCCGGCACCGGGTAGAAGGAACTGCGTCCAGGAGGCGAAGAAATACTACCAGCGTCAAACGTGGGGAGGAGCAAGCTTCCGGGCTTGGTCGGCGAAGACACTTGACTGACGCTGTAAGGCCAGCGTAGTTCAGTCTTGCAGTCAGCGGCAATATTGAAGGGTCAAAAAAGGTTATGGTCTGATGCTATGAGGGTTTTCAACGTTTGCACTGCCCTAAGGTTACCAGATTACAGCGATCACCTGAACAAAGCAAATCAAAATGGCTGGAAATTCCCCAGTGTGTTTAAGACTGACAGGTGACCTAAGTGTCCGTGGCCTACTGGAAGCTGGAAACTAAAGTCAGCGGCCATTTTATAATGTTTTATCATTTAGGTAAAGGACATTATATCATGTAGTCAAAGGCCAGCTGGTGGACTTGAACCGAACGGGTCAGGGTGCATTAAGTTATTGCGGGCGAGCCCTCATGGTGTCTCAATCAAAGAAAGTAGTACAGGATGTTCACCTATTTGTTAGTGCTGCCCAGGGTCTAGCGTCATTAAGGCCCTGTCAGTCAGTGGAGAGCCAATGTACCCATCTTTGTTCCATTTCGAACAATGCTAGCTTTGCGATTCTGGTGTCAGCTTCGAGAAACAACCAATGAAGGGTGTCGGGGGGGGGGGGGTGGTTTAGCCCTTTGTAATGTGTGTACATCTTTGTGGTTTTTCGCTGGCACCATATATTGCTCTTATGTTCTGTAATACATGTTTTCACCATCCTCAGAGTCATCCCTATGCACTTCATATTACAAGGGCAGGTGACCACTGCGCCTTTCACCAGGCCGGGTCGCCCCCTTGCTCCTCCTGCCGCCTCCTGCTCCAGCCTGCATTCCCTGCCGCATTCTTCCTCCCAGAGGCCCCCCGAGCGGGCCAGCCTCTGCAGTGCCGCCCGCTAGCCCGTTCCCGCCGCAACTCGCTACAGGCCCCGCCCACCACCGGCCCATTGGCCGAGCCGAGACCGACGCCCAGCTGACCCGCCCATCGTCCCCCTTCTTATGACGCCCCCGGAGCGACCGCGCAGCGGACGCGCGCAGCGGGAGCACCGATTGAGCGCCGAAGGTGCGCCAAAGGTAAGCCCGTCTGCGCCCGTCCGCGCCAGGACCGCGCCCAGTGCCAGGACCCCAGCCCACCCGCCGGACGTACGACGCCGCCACCATCAACGCACTCAACTCCAGCCGAATCCCGGGATGCTACCGTGCAACCCCGAGACGCACCCACGGACCCTTCAGCTGTCACGCCTGCAAGTTCACCTGCATCCGGACCTGCCCCACTCCAGCACCCGCCAAGCCGAACACCAGCAGCAACCACCTCAAGTGCATCCTACTCAACACACGATCCGTCCACAGACAAGCCGTCCAACTCTGGAACCTCCTCGACACCACAGCTCCTGACGTCGCCTTCCTCACCGAAACCTGGATGAACCCCTCCTCAGCGCCCGACATCGCCATCGCCATCCCGGAGGGCTACAAGATCACCCGGAGGGACCCCACCGCCAACCAGGTGGGAGGAGGCATCGCCATCATCCACAAGAGCACCATCCGCATCACAACCAACACCGACGACACCCTGACAACCGCCGAACACCTGCACTTCCAGATCCACACGGACCCCAAGACCACCCTCAGAGGCACCCTGATCTACCGACCCCCGGGACCACACACACCATTCAGCGAAGACATCGCCGACTTCATCAGCCCGCATGCCCTCCCCTCCGCGGACTACATCCTCCTCGGGGACATCAACTTCCACCTGGAGAACAACAACGACCGCAACACCACCACCCTGCTGGACAACCTAGTCAACCTCGGACTCAAGCAGCTGGTGACCACCCCCACCCACCTCGCCGGACACACACTCGACGCCGTCTTCTCATCCAGCAAAGACATCGCCTTCAGCCACGCCACCGGACTCCACTGGACGGACCACAGCTGCATCCACTTCACCTTCAGAAAAACCACGATCCACCACCACCAGCAACAGGTTGCTCGAAGAAGCTGGAACAAGATCACTGCAGACCAGCTCGCCGCCTCCCTGAGCCAGCACCCTCCCGCCAGCTCAGCGAACCCCAGCCAGGCCGCCAACAACCTCACGGAGTGGATCAGCAACTGCGCGGACGAACTCGCCCCACTGAGGACCCCGCCCAACAGACCCGGCAGCAAGGCGGCCCCATGGTTCACCGACGAACTCAAGAGCTCCAAGAAGAACTGCCGAGCCCTCGAGAAAGCCTGGAGAAGGGAGCCAACACCGAACAACATGACCACCCGAAAGCTCGCCACCCGAAAGCACCATCAACTGATCCGCGCCACCAAGAAAACAGCTTTCAAGGACCGGCTGGACAACAACGCACACAACTGCAAAGAACTCTTCAACATCGTGAAAGAGCTCACCAACCCCAGCGCCGGGGCCAACGACATCACCCCATCGCAAGACCTCTGCAACTCCCTCGCCTCCTACTTCCACAACAAGATCGCGGACATACACAACAGCTTCAACACACAAACAACGCTCCCCACGACCACACCAACGCCCCCTACTACCACCCTCAGCGCCTGGACACCGATCAACACAGAAGACACCATCCGCATGATGAACTCCATCCACTCCGGATCTCCAACCGACCCCTGCCCTCACCACATCTTCAACAAGGCAGACGTTGTCATCGCACCCCACCTGCGGGACATCATCAACACCTCCTTCGAAACCGCCACCTTCCCCGAGAGCTGGAAGCACGCCGAACTCAGCGCTCTACTAAAGAAACCAACAGCGGACCCCACCGAACTCAAGAACTTCCGACCATCTCGCTCCTCCCGTTTCCAGCCAAAGTCATCGAGAAGACCGTCAACAAGCAGCTGGCCGCCTTCCTCGAGACGAATGGATCCCTCGACCCCTCACAGTCTGGCTTCCGGGCCAACCACAGCACCGAGACCGCCCTCATCGCTGCCACCGATGACATCCGTATCCTGCTCGACAACGGAGAAACAGCGGCCCTCATCCTCTTAGACCTCTCCGCAGCATTCGACACTGTCTGCCACCGCACCCTAGTGAAGCGCCTTAGCAACGTCGGAATTCAGGAGAAGGCACTGGAATGGATAACCTCCTTCCTCTACGGAAGGACACAGAGTTCGCCTACCACCGTTCAAGTCAGAGGCCACCGAAGTCATCTGCGGCGTCCCTCAGGGCTCCTCGCTCAGCCCCACCCTCTTCAATGTCTACATGAGCCCCCTGGCGGCCATCGCACGCCAACACAACCTCAACATCATCTCCTACGCCGACGACACCCAGCTGATCCTTTCCCTGACCAACGACCCCGCCGCCGCCAGAGCCAACCTTCACGAAGGGATGAAAGACGTAGCCGAGTGAATGACAACCAGCCGCCTGAAACTGAACTCAGACAAGACGGAAGTCCTCATCCTGGGATCCGCGCCCTTCGCCTGGGACGACACCTGGTGGCCCCCCACCCTGGGCACCGCACCCAAACCGACAGACCACGCACGCAACCTGGGCTTCATCCTCGACTCCTCCCTCTCCATGACCAGACAAGTCAACGCCGTCTCCTCGTCGTGCTTCAACATCCTGCGCATGCTACGCAAGATCTTCCGGTGGATCCCCACGAGACCAGGAAGACTGTCACCCTGGCCCTCGTCACCAGCCGCCTGGACTATGGCAACGCCCTCTACGCCGGAACCACCGCCAAGCTCCAGAAAAGACTCCAGCGGATCCAGAACGCCTCAGCCAGACTCATCCTCGACATCCCCCGACGCAGCCACATCTCCGGACATCTGAGAGACCTGCACTGGCTCCCCGTCAACAAGAGAATCACCTTCCGTCTCCTCACCCACGCACACAAAGCCCTACACGACCAAGGCCCGAGTTACCTCAACAGCCGCCTCAACTTCTACGCTCCCAAACGCCATCTCCGATCGACCAGTCACGGCCTCGCCGCCGTCCCCCGCATCCGAAGAGCGACGACAGGAGTAAGGTCCTTCTCCTACCTGGCAGCCAAGACCTGGAACTCCCTCCCGACGACCTCCGCCTGACCCAAGACCACCTCTCCTTCAGGAAGAAGCTCAAGACCTGGCTGTTCGAGCAGTTGCGGACCCCCCATCCCCCCCCCCCAAGCGCCTTGAGACCCTCCGGGTGAGTAGTGCGCGTTATAAATGTATTGATTGATTGATTGATTGACCATATATATGCAATGTGTGGTGTTGCAGTTGGTGTGCACTGTCAATTTCCAGGTGAATGTTTTGGAGAGAGTCATCTCCTTCATAGGTGTCATCTGATGGCACACTGCGCAAGTCCCACATGGATAGTGGCCTGCGACTGTTTGGGGGGTTGGGTGGGGAGGAGGTCTTTTTTTACCTGCCTTTTCACATCTTCTTGGCGTTTATACTTGCCCATATTGCAGCGTTTTCTTTCAAGTTTATAGGTTATTGTTCAACTTTACCGCTTTGTTTCAGGTTAGGTCATGCAATAGTTGAAGCTGGTGTTTTCTTACACTGCCTATTTGCAGCACTCTCAAAACCGGAATATTACCGCTATACTATTGATAGAAATAATTTCGCCTACTACATACAAAGAAACAGACAGAGGCAACATTTCAATTTTGCCATTAATAAATAGAGTACAACATGCGGTCACAAAAAATGCATTTTTCGAAGCAGTACGAAGCTGGTGTGCAGCAACTATTATACTTTTTTCATCCTCAGTGGATTCCCAAATAGCAGACACCCTCACTATTAAACATTTGCCCAACTACTTACTTTCCACGGGCCAGACGCATGCTCTCCAGCACTTTCTTTACTGTCTCAAAGGCTAATTTCTAAGTCTTATCTATACCACAATCTATTGTGCGGCCAGCATTAGGTGCTACAAGCAGCTTGTTGTGGTTTGTAGACAAAAAAGTCAGGAACCCAATAGTAATGGGTCCAGAGACCTAGTTTGTATGAATGGTTACTGCATAAATGTCAGTGCTTACCAAAAAGAGAAAGAAAAATTTCTTTCTAGAGTCCCCTCACTCACCGTGGTTTCCCCACGGTGACATGCTTCATCATTGGGGCCATCCCAGTTCTCTCCGAAAAGGGGCGTGCTGCGACTAGCGAACTACGCAGGAGCACTGTATTTGTGAAAGGCTATGTGTGGTGTAAAGTGTTGTGGTGGTGGAGTGGATGTGTGATTAAAAATACCGTGCTAGTGGGCCTCAACAATTTATTCTGCTCCTAGTTTGGTATATATAAATGGGGTAACACTGCTATTTAACCTTGAATTGGGCTAAATCAGTGTTCTATGGTCGACATGTTTCAAGCTCCCCAAGCTTTTCATCAGGACCATACAGGGTCCAGCCCTGTATATACCACTCCTATAATTAAATAAATAGGATTGATTCGATATTTTTTCTATGCGCTGTTAATTTAAAACATGCGTGTTATACATACGATTTGTATCTTAATGATGTATCTGTAAAAGAGAATGACAAATGGTTAGTGGCAAACATCCCCTCCTTAAGAGCAAGGGGATCACACATGCGGCTCACATTTTCTAGGGCGTGGGTGTCCCTTGTGCATCTTATTGGTGAGTGCAGGCTTTCAAATCCAGTGCAAAATAAGAAGAATGGTGTGAAAAAACGTGGTTTTGTGAATTCATACATATAAACAACACAGGACTTAACGCGACTATAGACAGGACACACAACACATATGTATACCGTTTCATCATGGCAAAAGCATATTTACATGTATTGGTGCTTAATTGCACTTCATGGTCTCAGGCGAGGGCGGGATCACCTTGTGGAAGCATTGCTGCTGGGTTTTTAAGGCAATAGTTTAAGTCGCGTTTCATCAAAAAAAACGCGTTTTCAGTGAAGAGTGTAAAACCCTCCTTACGATCGATACACAAGTTATATCCGTTTGCGCTTTGCATGCCTGTACTTCCTTATCGGCGAAACCGCTCGGTATTACCTACTCGTTCCTCACCCGACCGCATATTGACGGCGGTCGGGCGAGCGGTGTATTTGAAGTCACCGCGCTTCCGGGTTCGAGAGATTCTGAAAGCTAGACCGTTTGGTGTATTGCGGCCATTTTGGGAGGATGTTAGCGTGGCGGGACGGGTGTGTTAACAAAAAAAACCCGCGACGCCGTTTCACAAAGTGATTTGTAGACCAAAATGTTTTTACACAGGTGTCCAAATGTTCGGCTTCCTTTGTGGGTTATTTAGAGAATTTTTGAAAAAAAGAAAAACGTTAATCGTTATTGTACTTGGATTAATGAAAAAGTTGGATTAATGGAGGTATGGTTGCTGGTGCACTTAGTTCCTTAATAGCACCTAGGTTTATTGCATTTTTATCTTACAGTGTCCTAGAGACTGGTGTGCCATTTGATCTCATAACGTTTCTTAAAATAGTTGATCAGGTTTTAAAATTTGACTATTACTATTGGGTTCCTGATTTTTTTAGGTTTTGACTAGCCAATGCGTACGAAGTACGCATGTGCTAGAAAAAACCTAATGATAATAGTATATGGGGCTTGGAATCCGCCCCGTCTTCTATTGGCTACCTCCATAAATGGAGGCTAGCCATTGGAAGACGGGCCTGTCCGTCAATGCCGGACCAGATTCGGGGGCGTTCCCGAGATTTTTTGGCTTTTGGCGACGTCAGCCAAAAGCCTGTTCTCGGGAACGCCCCCGAATCTGGTCCGGCATTGCAGGCACCCGCCTGAAGGAGAAGGAGCCTCACTTACATGGCGTGGAGGCTTTTGCTGACCTCTAAAGCCGGTGCCCACCCCGCATTGTCCCTTTGTTTCCCCGCCGCGGCACCCGAAGCCGAGTTCCCCAGCCGAAGGAAGCAGCCGTCCGCCTCCAGCCAGGGCCGCGCTGGGATTGGCCGAGCCGGCCGAGCCTCCGCCGCGTCATCACTAGAGCTGCTTCCTCTGCTCTGACGCGGACACAGGCAGTCAGGTAAGTTTTCTTATTTTTAAAAAATTTACTTTTTAACCCCCGCGCGAGTTTCTTCCGCCCCCCCCGCACCCCCAAGTCCCGGCTTTCCAACTCGGCCTCCTTCGCCTTCCCCACATGGGACACGCAACCTCCGATCTTCACCCCCGCCACCGCGCCTCAGATGTGGTGCGTGACATCACATTCCTCCAAGCGCATTCCTGGCCCGTGCCTCCGGGGCACTGTTTGGGAGTTGAGCTCTGGCCAAGTTAGATTTCTGTAATTGGCAGGGCTCGCCGGAGAATGGGAACAGAGAAGTCTTTAAATCAACACCACATTTCGGAATACTCCTCCCTCTGTCCTCCTCCTCCGGCGCTGGCTTCAGCTCCGCCCCGGGCCGCAGGGATGGGGACTGTGGGACCCCCGCACTCCCCCGTCTGAGAGCAGCTCTCCGAGTCTGTCTCTCTCATACACACGCCGTGCTCTCTCTTCTCTGTCTGCCTCGGTGTTTCTCCGTGGCTCACTCGTCCCCTCGCACTCTCTTAGTCTTAATCCTTCCCTCACCCTGTCTCTCTGTGGCCGCCCCTCTCCGCTCCTTCGCCAAGGCCCTCCCGCTCCTCTTTTTTAATGCTTTTCTTATCTGTCTCTTTCTCCCCTCGGTGCCCCTCTCTCTCTCTTTCCCCGCCCTCCGCCACTCCCTCTCTGCCCGCCCCTCTCACCCTTGCGCTGTTATTTTCCTTCTCTTCTTGTTGCTCGCTCTCCCTTCTTGCTCGCTGCCGCCTGTCTGTCCCTTCCTCACTGTCAGTCCTGGCGCTCTGCACTCTCTCCCCTCCTTCGCCCCGACCGACCTCCTTCTCACTGTCCCTCACTCTCTTCCTTGCTCTCGGTGCCTGTCCCTCACTCTCTTCCTAGTTCTCGGTGCCTGCCCCTCACTCTCTTTCTTGCTCTCAGTGCGTATAATTCCGCACTCAGTCTCAGCCTTTCCTTGCTCCCAGTGCCTGTCCCTCACTCCCAGTGTCTGTCCCTCACTCCCAGTGCCTGTCCCTCACTCCCAGTGCCTGTCCCTCACTCCCAGTGCCTGTCCCTCACTCCCAGTGCCTGTCCCTCACTCCCAGGGGGTGTGAGGGAGAGTGCTTCCCTCCTGCCCCGTCGTCGCCGCTGCCTTCTCCCTCGGTGGCCCCGGGGCCCACTCGGCTGAAGGCGGCTCTTTCAGGCCCGGGCGCCGCGGGACTTCAGCCAAAACCCGCCACGGATTTGCTGAATGAGGCGGTTCAACTAATTGGCTTCACACGGGTGATGCCAGGCCTCAGGAATGTGCTGTCCAACGGCTGCACTGTGCCCTGCGTGCCCGAGCACCGCAGGGGGCACGGACTGGCACGGCATGGGGGCACAGACTGGCACGGCATGGGGGCACAGACTGGCACGGCATGGGGGCACAGACTGGCACGGCATGGGGGCACAGACTGGCACGGCATGGGGGCACAGACAGGCACGGCATGGGGGCACAGACAGGCACGGCATGGGGGCACAGACAGGCACGGCATGGGGGCACAGACAGGCACGGCATGGGGGCACAGACAGGCACGGCATGGGGGCATGACCAGATACTGCACGGGGCACGGAATGGCACAACACGGGGGCACGGACTGGCACCGCAGGGGGCACGGACCGGTACAGCATGGGGGCACGGACCGGTACAGCATGGGGGCACGGACCGGTACAGCATGGGGGCACGGACCGGTACAGCATGGGGGCACGGACCGGTACAGCATGGGGGCACGGACCGGTACAGCATGGGGGCACGGACCGGTACAGCATGGGGGCACGGACCGGTACAGCATGGGGGCACGGACCGGTACAGCATGGGGGCACGGACCGGTACAGCATGGGGGCACGGACCGGTACAGCATGGGGGCACGGACCGGTACAGCATGGGGGCACGGACCGGTACAGCATGGGGGCACGGAGGGGGCACGGACAGGCACAGCAAGGGGCATGACCGGATACTGCACGGGGCACAGACCGGTACAGCATGGGAGCACAGACAGGCACAGCATGGCGGCATGGCCGGATACTGCACGGGGCACGGACTGACACAGCATTCGGCCACGCACTGGCACAACACGGGACACGCACAGCATGGGGGCACAGACTGCCACAGCATGGGGCATAGAAAGACAGTGCACAGGGGCGTAGGCAGGCGCTGGATGGATTCATTATCAGGCAGTGCACAGTGGCATGTAAAGGCAGGGTAGAGAGGGCTAGACAGGCACTGCATTGATACAGGTCAGGCACTGCATTGGCATGGAAAGGCAGTGCACAGGGCCGTGAGAAGGCACTGCAATGATACATTGTCAGGCAGAGCACAATAGCATGCGAAGGTAGTGCACAGGGGTGTGGGAAGGCAATGCATTGATACATAGTAAAGCTGTACACAATGGCATGTAAGGTCAGGGGCTAGACAGGCCCTGCATGTGCACAGCGACGTGGGCTGGCACTGCATTGAATCATCGTCAGTGCACAGGGCGTGAGCAGGCGCTGCATCGATACATTGCACACTAGAGTATTAAAGGGCTTTTGAGACCCAGACATGCTGTTGTGACCAGGTTATGAAGGCACCTAGAAGGCCAGAGTCAAACAAGCAGACCGTGGGCACCCAGAAAAAATGCCATTGCAATAGAAAACTAGATCATAAATTGCTCTCACAATAGTGGAAAATCTGCCAGAATGGCGCATTTACCACCGCAGGAAAGGAGCATTGCGAGGGCCGTCCGTGCAACATGCAGTGAGAAAATACAAGCTCAGGAGTGTGTGAGTTTTTACAAACATTTTCCAAACTGTTTGACCATCCTAGAAGTGGGCGGATGGATGAGTGGGCGGATGGATGAGTGGGAGGATGGATGAGTGGGCGGATGGATGAGTGGGTGGGTGGAAGGATGAGTAGGTGGAAGGATGAGCAGATTGATGAGTGGGCGGATGGATGTGTGAGCGGATGGATGAATAGGTGGAAGGATGAGAGGATGGATGAGTAGTTGGGCAGCTGGAGGGAGGGACGAGGGAGCGGATGTATGATGAGGTCGGCGGGCGCCTGCTTTGATAGATGAGTGGGTACCGGAATGGACAAGTGGGCAGCTGGGTGGGTGAATGAAGAGATTGGCAAGCGCATGCGTAGATAGATGAGCGGGTGGATCAGTGGCTGGATGTTCAGATGGGTTAGATGAGTGGTTGAATTTGCTATTGTAAATGACAATGCCATTTATGTTAAAAAAACATTAAAAAAAATAATGTCAAGAGCAATGCCAATAGCTCTAACTTTAACAAAGGCAAAACCATTGCATTGTAAATGCTTGTTGATATATGTAACTGGAGGCCGACCTAGCTTTGTTTAATCCTCCTTCTCCCCCTGTTTCTTAACTATTGCATTTGGCAGCCACGGGCTGCAGGAGTCTTTTCTTGATACAATTCCAATAGGTCACCGGATCGGTGAATCCCAGATGACCTAGTGACTATACAGGATAACACACACAAAACAACACTAAGTTATCATGGCACAAAATACAGGTTTGTCTTTTTCAGAAGACTAAGTAGACAGGGTTATTGCCTCAATGCTACCACATGCAGGGGCACCTAACAGGGAAAACAGCGATGCAAGCCAGTGTTGGGATGAACTGACAGAGCTAAAAAGGACGCAGATTAAAACATTGATACATGGAATCATGATGGCAGAATATCTACAAGCCAACGCAGCACCAAGGGGCCTTATAGTCCGAAATGAACCTTTCATATTCCAACATGACAAACAGTTCAAGCAAGATTGGTCACAAATCTCGTGGCATTGTACCAGTGACTGGTTAGTTTTAATCATCAAAACAGCGACGAGGTTAGTGGATACCCTAAAAGAGGAGATTCAATCCATGGAGATACGTCTAAAATCCGATATAACTCAAAAAAAGATTGGAAGAGCTTAATAAAACCATGACCGATTTCGAGATAAGTCTCAAGAACTCAAAATATGTCAAACTATCAAAGGATAAGAAGGCATTCTCACATGAAAAAGTATATCCGTATGTCAGGGACGACTACAAAACCAGCAGTAGGAATCCAGGCTACAACACTGACAGTGAAGGCTCAGATACAGGGTCTGATAGCTCAGGAGGAACAGGCAATTATAACACCACCCCCAACAGAAGACCTAGACGGGGCAGAGGAAACATGAGGAACCATAGAGGAAACCCAGCACCCATGTGGTTTATGTATCAAGACCCCTACACTTATGGTCCTCCACCACCACCTTTCTTCTACGGCCCACCAATGTACCATCAACCAAATTACCAGAACTGGGGCAATAACCAAGGAAATCAAGGGAAACCTTTTTTAGGGAGAGGCCGTCCAACTCAGCGAGCAAAAAACAAACCCAACCAGAGTGTGCAATGGGCAGAACCAGTGGCGACAACAGGACGCCACACACGGAGCAAGGGACCACCAGAACCGACAACGAGCAACAACCCATTCTAGTTGTCAATCTGTCCTCTCTGACTCTAACAGTTATACAGATACAAGTACTGAACAAGGGTTTAGGTTTCGTACCAACTCCAATCACGGACAAATTCAAACTTTGCTGTGAACTAAAAGAATTCCTTAGGAAAATTAAACTACCGGTTTCTTGTCTTTAAAGAATACCTGAGGAACGAACTAAGAGTGACACAGGATTACAAAAGGTCGAATTTTGCTCCACCAGCCCACAGTTTACCAGTGGAAATATTAGCCTTTGAGAAAGCAGTAATGAAAGAGGTACAAGAGTTGGATCCACGTAGAGTTGGAGTCTTCCACAACACCAGCAAGGCAGAATTAACAGCGATACAAGAACTATCCAAAAATGACCAAATCACGATCAAACCAGCCGACATAGGCGGAGCAATAGTTCTACAGAACACTGCAGACTATAGAAAGGAATGCCTTCACCTTTTAGGAGACACGAGAAACTACACCATCCTCAAAGAGGACCCCACTGAACGTTTGAAAGTTTCAATTGCTTATCTTACTAAGGAATGCCTGGCCAATGACTGGCTCAGTAGAAAAGAAACAGAATTTCTGAATAATAAGAAACCAATAACACCTACAATCCCCAAAATCCATAAGAGACTTGAAAACCCACCAGGGAGACCTATAGTCTCGGGGATTGGTTAATTTTAGAACCACTGTCCAAATTTGCTGATGCCTTTTTAAGACCCTTGGTACAAAACATCGATACCTACTTAAAGGACACCAAAGACGTGCTCGGCCTTTTGAAAGATCTGAATTTTGACCCCACATTCAGCATCCTTATCAGCTTGGATGTGGAGAGTCTATACACGAGTCTGCCACATAGAGAGACTTTACAAATACTGGAAGAGGTACTGTTTGAGAGCGAATGGAAATACCATACCCCACGACATGTGGTGATGGGAGTGCTGCCAACTAGCACTCACTGAGAATTTGTTTCGTTTTGAGGCCACGCTATACAAACAACAGCACGGGACTAGCATGGGCAGCACTTTTGCGCCGAGCATAGCGGGCCTGTATGTTCATCAACTGGAAAAAAACAAGATTCTTAATGAGACGAATCCTTACAGACACCAAATACTGACATGGAAACGCTACATAGATGACGTTTTCCTAATCTGGCAAGGTACGGAAGATGAAGCAAATTCCTTCTTGACATGGCTAAATATGCAAGACCGTTTCCTGAAATTCACGAGTTCAATGAGCAGGCCTAGCCTAGTGTTCCTAGATCTGAACATACATGCAAACTCAGGAAACCTTATCACAAGAACCCATTTCAAGGAAACAGCTCGCAACTGTCTATTAACATATGACAGTTTTCATCCTCGCCACCTCAGACAAAACCTCTCCTTTGGTCAATTCTTGCGACTGAGAAGGAATTGCAGCCACAAGGAAGACTATATGATTAAAGCAGAAGATCTGAGCAAAAAGCTGAGATGCAGGAAATACCCCAACAAACTAATAAAAGAAGCCAAAAAACGGGCTGGAAATAACAGAGATGCCTTGTTGGAACCAAAAGAGAAATCAGAATCAGAAAACATAAGACCTATCTGCATCACAACATTTAATCAAGTATCGGATACAGTGACAAAGATAATCAAGAAACATTGGCCTGTGGTTAACAGTGGTGGACTAACAATACCCACCCCTATGTTCAGCCACCGCCGGGGAAAAAACTTGAAAGATTTTCTGGTTCACACTCGCCCAGTACTCACAAACCCCACAGTAAGAACACAACCACTACCAAGTGGACATTTTCCCTGCAATAATTGCAGTGTCTGTCATTTAACATCAGTAACAAAAACTGTAATTTTCAACAACAACACAAAATGGGATCTGAGAGGTTTTTCCAATTGTAACACCTGTGGAGTGGTGTACTTAATAACATGCACCTGCAATTTACACTATGTAGGTATGACCACCAGGAAGGTCAGTACCCGCATAGTGGAACATAAGAGCAATATTCGGTGCAAGCGAGCCACTATCAGGATGACGAACCACTTCATCGAGCAGAATCGCACACCCAATAATTTGACATGGGTAGTCTTAGAAATTATAAAAAACAAAGACAACCTGGAACAAATTCTGCATGAACGTGAGCAAAGATGGGTGTTCAGATTACACACAGACACCCTCGGGTTGAAAGAGGACATTCCATGGGGTGCTTTCAGAGACTAACGGGACCCACCACACAAAACAAAATCATTCTGAATTAGGAGTATCCTTTTAAAATCTAAACATAACAAATCCTAACCGGATCAAGATGTGGGAAGTCAATGAAAACAGCAACCCATCCACCAAATTTTAAAACCTGATCAACTATTTTAAGAAACGTTATAAGATCAAATGGCATACCAGTCTCTAGGACACTGTAAGATAAAAATGCATTAAACCTAGGTGCTATTAAGGAACTAAGTGCACCAGCAACCATACCTCCATTAATCCAACTTTTTCATTAATCCAAGTACAATAACGATTAACGTTTTTCTTTTTTTCAAAAATTCTCTAAATAACCCACAAAGGAAGCCGAACATTTGGACACCTGTGTAAAAACATTTTGGTCTACAAATCACTTTGTGAAACGGCGTCGCGGGTTTTTTTTGTTAACACACCCGTCCCGCCACGCTAACATCCTCCCAAAATGGCCGCAATACACCAAACGGTCTAGCTTTCAGAATCTCTCGAACCCGGAAGCGCGGTGACTTCAAATACACCGCTCGCCCGACCGCCATCAATATGCGGTCGGGTGAGGAACGAGTAGGTAATACCGAGCGGTTTCGCCGATAAGGAAGTAAGTACAGGCATGCAAAGCGCAAACGGATATAACTTGTGTATCGATCGTAAGGAGGGTTTTACACTCTTCACTGAAAACGCGTTTTTTTGATGAAACGCGACTTAAACTATTGCCTTAAAAACCCAACAGCAATGCTTCCACAAGGTGATCCCGCCCTCGCCTGAGACCATGAAGTGCAATTAAGCACCAATACATGTAAATATGCTTTTGCCATGATGAAACGGTGTACATATGTTTTTTCACACCATTCTTCTTTTTTTGCACTGGATTTGAAAGCCTGCACGCACCAATAAGGTGCACAAGGGACACCCACGCCCTAGAAAATGTGAGCCGCATGTGTGATCCCCTTGCTCTTAAGGAGGGGATGTTTGCCACTAACCATGTGTCATTCTCTTTTACAGATACATCATTAAAATACAAATCGTATGTATAACACGCATGTTGTAAATTAACAGTGCATAGAAAAAATATCGAATCAATCCTATTTATTTAAATATAGGAGTGGTATATACAGGGCTGGACCCTGTATGGTCCTGATGAAAAGCTTGGGGAGCTTGAAACATGTCGACCATAGAACACTGATTTAGCCCAATTCAAGGTTAAATAGCAGTGTTACCCCATTTATATATACCAAACTAGGAGCAGAATAAATTGTTGAGGCCCACTAGCATGGTATTTTTAATCACACATCCACTCCACCACCACAACACTTTACACCACACATTGCCTTTCACAAATACAGTGCTCCTGCGTAGTTCGCTAGTCGCAGCACGCCCCTTTTCATAGAGAACTGGGATGGCCCCAATGATGAAGCATGTCACCGTGGGGAAACCCCGGTGAGTGAGGGGACTCTAGAAAGAATTTTTTCCTTCTCTTTTTGGTAAGCACTGACATAATTTATGCAGTAACCATACATTCAAACTAGGTCTCTGGACTCATTACTATTGGGTTCCTGATTTTTCGATATATGTAACTGGAGGCCGACCTAGCTTTGTTTGTTTAATCCTCCTTCTCCCCTGTTTCTTAACTAGTGGTTTGTAGACCACATGCTGCGACTTTTTCCGTCTCCGGGAAAGCTTTCATTAACCCCATGGCTGCTAGGCGTTTTCCCGTCCTGCGCTGGGTTTTATTATTTTTCATTGTTTTATGACGAGCTGGCCTTGTCATCCGCGCACGGCAGGTAAGCGCCATGACGAGCCCAGCTCGTCATTAGCCTCGAAGGGGTTAAAATACAAACAAGAAAAACAAGCATTGAAAATGCAACGGGTCTCACCTTTGTTCAAGTTGAAGCCATTTGCTTGGCTAACGGTATTGTATAGCAAAGCAAATGACTTTAACTTAATAAAAGGCAAGACCTATTGCAATTTTTAATGCTTGTTTATTAATACCCTTAATGCAAATCAAATCTGATGTAAAGGAGGTGAAGCAAGTAAGTGTGTCAGTTTGTTCTTTGGGGGTCACTTCCAACAGTGCCTCACCGGGATTGTTTAAGGCTCTCTTTAATGAGTTTATGATATGGCATTGTGGGTATTCCCTTTGTCTTAGGTTACTCGTTAGGGAATGGGTTTCAGTCTTGTAGTCTATTAGGCAACTACAATTTCTCCCAATGCGTAAAAACTGTCAGATTGTCCTTAAGGGCTCTGGGATGGTGGCTGCTGTATAGTAACAGACTGTTCCTGTAGTCCGTTTTTTGTAGAGGATAGTGCCCAGTTCTGCATTGTTGAGTCTTATATTCAGGTCCAAGAATGGTATATTTGTGTTTGATATTGTGTGAGTGAATTTCAGGTATTCATTTTGCCCATTGATCCACTGGCAACATTCCTCACAGGTTGAATGCTTACTCTTTCAGAGGAGGAGTATATGGTCAATGAACCTTTTCCACAAACTCAAGATATTGATGTATTGGTTACTCGGGTGCATGATGATACTCTCCTCAAAAGCAGCCATGTACGGACATGCTACGCTCGGGCGAAGGTACTCCCCATGGAAGTACCTTGGGACTGGTAAAATAGTTTTTTCTTATAGTCAAAGAAGTTTTCAGTCTGTGCAAGGGTCGCACAATCCATAATAAAGGAGAGAGGTGTCGATGGTGTCCACTCTTCGCTACCAAGAAAAGTTTCAATGACAGTTAAGGTGGCATGTTAAGAGACAGACAGAGAGACAGACAGAGAGACAGACAGAGAGAGAGACAGAGAGAGAGACAGAGAGACAGAGAGACAGAGAGACAGAGAGACAGACAGTGAGACAGACAGAGAGACAGACAGAGAGACAGACAGAGAGACAGACAGAGAGACAGACAGAGAGTTATTGGTATATAATGCTTCTATGTCCAGTGTGACTAGAAGGTTAATCTCATCTGAGACCTGTGTCTCCTCTAAAATGCGTAGGATGCCTGTCGTGTCACGTACCAAGGATGGAGTATTTCTCACTAGTAGTTGCAAAAAGTGGTCGCAGAATATGGTTAAAGGCACATCAAGTGAGCCTATACCAGAGACTATGGGACGTCCAGGGACTGGGGTTGTACCCTTGTGAATTTGAGGGAGTGTACAGAAATAGGGTATTTCAGGGTCTTTTGTGATGAGAAAATCAGCCTCTTTCCTATTCATCCAACCATAGCTCTCTGCTTCAAACATCAGGATAGCAATATTCAAAGCAAGACGCGGAATGGGATCTTCAGAGATGGGGGTGCAGTATCTAGCATTGCTGAGTTGGCGTATCAACCCTTGGAGTGGGGACACAGCCTAGGCCTTTTTCTAGTACTGCCTTTTCCGTCTGTGTTAGTGACCTGTGTGACAGGTTGACCACTAACCCCTTTTGCCCCTGCTCCTTGTGTCTACTGCATGTGGTGGTTGTTCTTGCCTCTAAACTGGTTTCTGCATCCCTCTTTTTCGCCCTCTTCTTCTGCCCCAGCCTCTGTCTAAACAAGCATTTACAATGCAATAGGTCTCGCACTGACATTATTTTGAGCTACTGACATTGTAAATGACATTTTTTGTTTTTATTTTGTAAAACAAATAAAAGGCAGTGTAATTTAAAATGCCAATAGCTAAACGTTTACTTTACCAATGCCTCTTATTTAGGTTTTAAAAAAGAAAACACAAATAAAAGGCATGGTCATTTGCAATGTCAATAGCAAATGCCTTTTATTTATGTTTTACAAAAGAAAAACAAAAAAACAAAAACACTAATTTACAATATCCATAGCTCAAAATAATGTCAGTGCGAGACCTATTGCATTGTAAATGCTGGTTTCAGTCCCAGTCCGCCACCATGTGCCTGCTGTAATAACAAAAAAAAATGTAGTGTCTTGGTCAATGCTTGTTAAAAGTAGCCTAGTTCTTGCCCCCCACCCCGTCCGCTTATTGCCAGGGTTGGACAGGCACAGAAAACATACCCGGGCATCAAAACAACAGCGTCCTCCGCTAGTAACTTAGATAGCCAAAAAAAAGTGGGCATGTTTGAGAATCATTGCCAGGACCCCATTGTTGGCTCCTACCCAAAATTCACTCAGTCTCACACAGTGGAAACAGGCGCCGCTGACTAATCGAGCCTTGCGACTAATTCGTTTGGAGTCCTATTAAAACACCTATGCTAAGAACCCAACATGGACCTTCCCTCTGATGATATGTCCGGTTTCCCGGCAGGTTAATTAACCAAGCCCTCAATTAGATGCTCACAAGCACTCGTTGCCAAATATTCTCAGACAGGTATTTCTGTACTGTCTTAAATGTAATGTAGACAGGCATGCATACAATGTCCTGAAGATGATCCCTCTATTCCCTCGTAGGGATCGAAACAGTCCCCAATATATACACCATATGCTTGTAAATACACTGTATAAACTCTTCTGCAATGGTGTTCTCTTGCTATACAAGTCTGTTATATTGTATGGTTCGTAGACTTCTTCCTTGCCTGAACCTTTTTTCTTACATGTTGTTTGTTTAAATGTGGTAGTAGGACGCAGGTTGGGTCTCACTAGAATTTTCTCTAATAACTTGCTTCTATTTTACTTACTAAATATTACATTCTGTCTGGCTGGACAAAGAATATAGAATCTATTTAGTCTATATTTACTACACACATGATCTAGAAAGTGTCTAGAGACCTCTGTCTTTAGAAATCATGTTTGAGAATCAGGGCAGCTTTGACCCATTAATGGCACGCTGCATATGTGTTTGCAAGATATGGAAAACTGCATGGAATGGGCTAGCTGCAGGCAATGTTTGTTTTAATCTCAAGGAAATAAACAGTAAAAACCAATCCAGCAGCCAAAATACACGGCCCACGCACTGACCTGACAGACCAGCCCATCAAACACTGCCCGGTTGCCCTATAGTAAGGGCCACTGGAATTGTGCGACTCGGCAGCTGCGCCTCTTTTCGCATAAGTATGTATTTGCCGCATCTCCTACGTAATCCATCACCTGCTGCATAGTCTGCGAATTTTAACAAAAACAAATAATTGTTTCTAGCTCGAATGGATCAAAAGTTACAAAAAGCATGGGAATCTGCTTCCTGCGCACCGGAACGCTTTTCACAAAGTTTGACTGGTCATCTTCAACCTCTTCCATGCTCATGCACAGTGCACAGTGCACAG